>NC_069659.1:207995000-209245000 GCF_027244095.1 Hemicordylus capensis
CACCCTTGTTTCAGATGAACCATGGCAGAAAAAAAGGAGGCCATAGTTTAATTGTAGGCATTTGCACACAAAATCCTTGGATACTGATGGATATGAATCATGTCATAGATTGATACTGAGCAGTAAAGGAGGGGGAATAGAAGTCTGCTCAGAATCTTTACTAGGGCACAGTCTTCCATGGGTTTGCATTTTTTAAACACATGAAGCTGCCTTATCATGGGCAGATTTGGATGCTATTCCCAGTCAGTCCATCCTAGTTATGTGGGGGAGGAGTGGGGGAGCACACATCTTTTCCTTCTAGTGCACCATACCCAAATTGCATGGAGGATGGCTCATCTGAACTGCCACTCAATGGATGTGGAGGGGCAATTTGGGCAAACAGCACCCTGGGAGATTAGGCGATGGCAGGAAAATGTGGTGTTGGTGAGAGGAGAAACATGTGATTAGAATGGACTGAAATACATATAGTACAAACCTGTCAGTGGAGTCATGTCACTGGATGATCTAGTCCAATATGGTCCACTTTGATTGGCAGTAGCTCTGCAAGGTATTGTCCGGCTCTGGCACCTGAGATCCCTTTAGAGAGAAATTTGGAGGATTGAGTCTGGGATCTTGTATTTATTCATTTAAATGATTTATATCCTGCTTTTCCCTGTTAAAAACAGGCAAACGGTAGCTTACAATACAAACCAACTAAAACAATAATAATTATATGCTGAACATATACTGAGAGAAGCTGGATTGGAAGAAGATGAGCGTGGTTTTAAAGTTGGAGGAAGGAACATCAATAACCTGCACTACGCTGATGACACCACTCTGATAGCTGAGAGTGCTGATGATCTGCAAGCTCTAGTAATGAAATCAAGGAGCACAATGGAAAAATGGGACTATGACTAAATGTAAAGAAGTCTAAACTAACGACAACAGGTACAGCAACTAGCCTCAGAATTGACACTGAAGACATTGAAGTGGTGGATAGCTTCTGCCTTTTAGAATCGACCATCAACATTAAAGGATCCAGCAGCCAAGAAATACGCCACAGTCTAGCACTTGGTAGGGTCACAATGAAAGCCTGGGAAAGGATATTTAGATGCTGTGAGGTGTCTAGACCTATAAAGATTAGAATTGTTCGAATCATGGTTTTTCCTGTGACACTCTATGGATGCGAAAACTGGACTTCGAAGAAGCAAGATAGAAAAAGCATTGAAGCTTTTGAACTTTGGTGCTGGAGAAGACTTTTGAGGATACCATGGACAGCCAAGAAAACCAACAAATGGATCATAGAACAAATCAATCCAGAATTTTCACTCGAGGCACAAATGACCAGGCTCAAACTATCATACTTCGGACACCTTAAGAAGTTCATAATGCTGGGGAAAGTTGAAGGAAAGAGACGAAGAGGATGACCAGCAGCAAGGTGGATGGACTTGATTACAACAGCAATGAATGCACCACTGAGAGACCTTAAAGGCCAAGTTGAAGACAGATCATCTTGGAGAGAATCTATCTATCTATGTGGTCACTAAGGGTAGACACCAACTTGACAGCACTCAATCAATCAATCAGTCAATCAGAACAATAATACAAAACGAGCTATGATAGAGCATCTGCGCCTTCGACCAGCCCAACCACTGCCGCTGCCTGTTTCTCCCCACTGCCCCCTCTGGCACGCCCAGCTTTCTGGCTGGCCGGCCCACTTCTTCTCTGCCCATTCACTTCTGTCCCCCTGTGCTTTCTGGATGGTGGGCCAGTTGGAAAGCTGGCCCGCCACCTCCGCCTGCCAACTCCAGGCAACAGCTGCCACCTCTCAAAGGCCAGCCCAGCCCACCGCCTCCTACTCCCTGCTGTTTTCTCTCCCCCATCCTCTCCCTTTTTCTGTCCAGGCAGCTGCTCGCAAACTCTTGCAAGAGCTGCCATGCATGGGATTAGCGACGTGTTCATTTAAGAGAATTCAATATATAGATATACAATATCGGTAAATCAATATAAAGACAACAGTCTACAAACAGGTACGTTTCAGTGATCTTATAAGATAGTTAAACAAAAGTCAGATGAAATAAAAGCCTTTTAACTGATGTTTTAAAACAGCAAAATAGGAAGCCTGGTGTATCACACTTGGGAGAGGGTTTGTCAGGCTGTTTTAGATTTGAAGACTGCCTTCAACCTTAACCCCACAGCGATGTACAACATAAAACATATATCTACACAGAGGCAGTGGCATAGTCACCATTGGTAAGGTATGGAATGTCCCTGGGCCACCAGGGTGGGGCCTCCTCTATGGTGCCCCCATCCCCAAGATACCTCTTTGTCCTCCTCCCACACACTGTCAGCAAACAAAGCACTTGCTGGCTGAGAATGCAAGTACAACTCATCCCCTGCTCCTTCTCAACCAGTGAATGAAGCACCGGCTGGTGTCTTCTTTCTCTCCCTTGCTCCAAGCGAGGCACCCAGCCAGAACTTCATTTGCCAGCTGGGAAGGAGCAGAAAGGGAAGCAGCTGGGAAGGAGCAGAAAGGGGGCTGCATGGCCCCATGACCGATCATGCCCCTTGTGCCTTTTGAACAAGAGAGTCCAGAATCTGAATGACTGGTTTAGTGGATTGGCTAATATCTGGTAAAGCATGACAACTGGTCAATCTATTTATTTCCCTTTTTGTGCTTGTGATTTTCTATTGAGCATATTATGCCAGTACTTCATCAGCTGCACTGGCTCCCAGTCCGTTTCCAGGCCCAATTAAAGGTGCTGTCTTTAAACCTTTAAAGCCCTAAATGGCTTGGGACTGGGTCACCTGAGGGGGTGCCTTGCCCCATATGTCGCAACCTGGACCTTAAGATCTTCAGAGGCCCTTCTCCAGGTACCCCTGACAAATGAGGTGAGGTGGATGGTTACTAGGGAGAGGGCCTTTTCGGTGGTTGCATCCCATTTATGGAATAGCCTCCTGTAGTGATCAGCCTCCCCTCCTAATAAAGAGTTAACAGGGAGTGAACCCTTGTCTCAACTGACAGGCTGGTGAACTCCAGGGCAGTACACCAGGTGGGTGAAACCTAGAGAGTGGTTGCTGGGAATTCTGGGAACAAGAAGGATGCTCTTTGTTGGAGAGAAGCGCGTGCGGAAAGGCAAGAAAGGCCTGGCAGGAATGGAGGAGGGTTTGATCCTAAATTTGAATTGGGGCATACTCAAAGGGCCTGTACCTGACTCAAACTGGGACCACTATTTAAATGGGTGGTGGTAATATGCATTTTTACCCCACCATTCAAATACTGGATTTATCCTTACCCAAAGTGATTCACAAAAAATTGAATCATTTTAGCTAAGCCATACACCTTCTGGCTTTCTAGAGCCTGGACAAGTATGAAGTAATCTAAGCTTAATTTTGTCACATTAGGCAATGTAAATCTCACTGATGTATTTATCTATAGGTATTATGTGAGAGCTGCCTGTCAAGCTTATATAATGCACAAAGGAGTCTGTGCAATGTTGAAGAAAGTTACCTGAGGATTTGGTCCAGTAGTTCCTTATTAAGTCACCTTTTTTCTTGTCTACTGAGTTTCACAATGGGTGGCCCTATCAGAGTGTATAAAGGAAAGAAGCCCTTGGTTAAGAAGAAGAAATATATAGAAAGCAATGTGAATATATTGTTTGTCCACCTGCAGCCGCGAGCTGTAATGCTTCTCTGTAAAAAGGAGAAAGAAAGCGGGGGGGGGGGATCTCTTGGAACAATTTTGTCATTTAATTCTGACCTTTTCAGATACACAGCTAAGCAGTAAGGAAATTGGGTTTCCTGTCAGCCCGCACTATCTACTGTTTCTCTCTATTTCTTGTGGTCAATGCTTGGCTTTAAAAAAAAAAAGCTTTTTCTGGGGATATTGTTGTTTCAGTTAGACCATAAAGGCCCTCACCTGCCACTGCCAACGTTTTTCCTAGCAGAAAATAGATTCGCTCCAGATGACAGGAAGTTCAGCTTTAATGTCTAGGGCCTTATAGAAAAGTAGCAGCATGTGATCTGTGGTTTAGCTTTGCCGCGCTGTCAATATGTCCCTCTGTCGAGGTTCAGTTCCTTACAATCCACTTTAAATGCAGAAACAGGATAGAAAGTCCCTGTTTCGAAGGGTTTCTGTCTGTTTCTGGTTTCCTGCAGAATATGCTGATGGTAAAGGGCAAACGCACGAAGGAGAGTGGCAGAGAAAATATTAGAAGTGAAAAAGATCAATTAAGCACATCAGCCCAATTTGCAAAATTGATTAAATTAGAAAGAAAAAAAAATCTCGAGGCACAAAGGGGATATTATTTATCAGGGCTAATTTATAGGATGTTGGACAACTGCGAACTGCGTTCTTTTTGTTAACTGGCAAAGTTCTAAGGTGTAGGGATGTGTTGGATGGATAGCTGTGATTTTCTGCTCCTACCGTGAAAACTGCATATTTGTTGTTTGGTAAAAGTCTTCCAAACAGGCAGCAGATCTGCAAATGCTATTAATGAACCTAGAAAAAATAGCTGGGGTAGCAGCTTAATTGCAGAGCTGTTGTGCATGCAATTTACTACAGGCGAACCCTGTAGTAAATCCATGGGGGTTCCATTCTTCACTATAACCGTGGATAATGGAACTGTGGATACCAAGGCATTCAGTCAATGGGACTCAGGGAGTTAGGTTCTTGGAGGCTACAGAAACAGAGAAAAATGGCAAAAATGGGCCTCAAAAATGAAAAAAGTGCCCTTTTGCACTCTGTGGGTCTCCAAGTGCCCAGAAATGCCCACCATGCCAAAGTCCCAAATCCAGCTTGTTTTGGTGAAAAATTGTGGGGTTAATTTCTTTAAAAAATACAAATGAGCACAAAATGGCTCCTCTTCTCAAAATGGCAGTCAGAAATGACCTCAGAGGTCCTTTCCAGCCACCCTGAACCCGTGGATATGCAGAATTCACCCTTTGCAAACGTTTGGGTTTTTTTTGGCATATGCTGAGGTTGGGTGTCAATTACTTGACCGCAGATATGCGAAACTGCGGGTGTTGGATCTGTGAATGGTCAGGTTCAACTGTACAGTGATTCAGATGTGCGATCTGCATTCATTTATATGTTTTGAATAAAGAACAGGTTCCCATTTGTGGATAATAATAAACATGCAATGTGTATGTCAGGAACTCCACATGAGTCTTCCTATATGCTGATTGGGGGAGGGCTGCTGGCACCCTACGGAAGGGTACAAATGGCCCAATAATATCTAAGTTGTTTCAGCATTAGAGTCAAAGCTGAGGCATGCTGAGAGGGAGTGCAAGATGATAGGGTATCAGGCTATGTTGTCAGGATGATGAAGACACTTCCTCTTCCGCCAGGAAGATGTGATGCTTCAGGAGGTGTGGTTGGTGGTGGAGCTGCTTTCAAGCCTATAACTGGCTGTTCATAAGCCAATTGGGTACTACCCATACCAGGAAGGATCAGCCCCAGAGCTCTCCAGGAGTCTAGAGAGAGCAGGGAACAGTGGAAACAGGAGCTTAGGGAAGAGGAGGAGGAGAACTTAACTCCCTCCCATCTTGTGACTGCAGCTGGAGATATCAGTGGACTGTGGGGGAAGGGAAGTTAGTTGCTCCCCACCTGCCATGGCCTAGCAAGGATTCAAATCTTCTTTATGAGAGTCACATGCCTACATTTGGAGAGAAGTGATTCAACATATTGTCCTAGCATGCAGAATGGTGGCGATAGCTGTGAAAATAAACAGATAGGGTTCCATACATTCCTACTAAGTAGAGGTGTCACCTGGTTAAATACCCCACCTCCCATCAATAGAAACTTTACTTGATTAAAGCTGAAGAAGTTTGCCCATGAATTAAAGCCATTCTTTTTTGTTTTCAGTGATGCACAGGTGTGGCACCATCTTAGGCACCACTGTAGAAAAGGCATCCCCACCTGCATTACAGAGACGAAGCAATGCCTCCTCTAAGAAGGCAGTGGTCTCTGTTTGTGTGTTAAACATTATTTTTAAAATGTTAGAATCTGTTGCTCAGTTAATGGGGGATACCTTTTGAATTGATCCAGAGGTTTTTAACTGATGCATCGAACCGATTCCGTGACAAAACTTTACAGCCCTGACACGAAGGTCTGGAACATCTTTAAGGCAGACAAAGAGCAAAACAAACCGGGCTGTTTTCCTTGTGTGGAAAATCTTCCCATTAGATAATATTATTTATTGCAGGTTTAAAAACAAATGCAGCATTTCCAAAGCTCTAATTAAAACTCATCTACAGGCAGCAATACAAATATGAATAAACACGCACACATAAACAGAGGGACCGGCTCATTCGAAATGCTAATTGTTACTCTGCCTATTGTGATCTGCAACAGCTCCTCCTCTCCTTCAGTGATGCTGTAATTAATTGAAGGGAATTAATTATCATGTTGTGTTATTGCAGTAAATGCCAGTAATAGGGGCTATGCGGATAATGAATCACTCTAAATAGGACATTCTGCTTTATCTGCCACTAACCCTCCCATTCCTCACCAGCCCACTGAATGAAAACTGCGTGAGAAGAGATTGGAGAGGGTTGCTGAGCAGGGTCTGAAACAAAGGCCCACAGCACACATCGGAGTATCTCATCATCTCCCTCCTCCACCGCCCCACACTCATTTTCTTGCCATCAGGTATACCATTTCCTTGTTGTTTTACACAGAGCATTTTTTAAAAAGACAAATGTAGTTCTGTCTGCGGGCACTTAAAGAAATAACCACTCTGTTTACTTTGATGTACTTTTGTGCATTAAGTCTACTGCACTTTGAAAGACGGCTTGGAAACTGCCGTGTGATATGCTAGTGTCTCCATTGGAGATGAAAGTGGTGGTTGAAGTGGTTTCAGGTTGCCCCGCAATATTCTACAATACAGCATATGAGAACAGAAGGGAAGCGAAACAAGGTTATTTACAGCAGAATGAAGCAGGGGTGCAGACTGAGAGAAAGCTTTGAGGAGCAACTCCTCAAATTTTCCTGGGGGAGAGGAAAGACACTGTTGGTGGGAGAGAAAATGTGTTTTACAGGGACAGAAAAGTACTTTTTTACATGGGGGAGAGAGAGAGAAACACTTGGAGCGAAGAAAAGCTTTTTTGGGGAGATAAAAAGTTAAAACATTGGGGAGAAGTTCAGTAGGAACATGGAACATGGGAAGCTGCCTTATACTGAGTCAGACCATTGGTCCATCTACACAGACTGGAGAAGCCCTCCAAGGTTGCAGGCAGGAGTCTCTCTCAGTCCTATCTTGGAGATGCCTTGGAACCTTCTGCATGCAAACAAACAGATGTTGCTCTTCCCAGAGCGGCCCCATCCCCCAAGGGAAATATCTTGCAGTGCTCACATGTGGTCTCCCATTCAGATGCAAACCAGGGTGGACCTTGCTTAGCAAAGGGGACAATTAATGCTTGATACCACAAGACCAGCTCTCCTCCCATAAAATGAGGGGGGAACTCCTTGTACAAATATAAATATGATGAATATTTCTATACCAATTTTCAACAAAAGTTCCCATAGTGGTTTACATAGATATAAATAAATAAATACATACATTTTTATTTATGCTTAGTGAGGGAGCTGCACCCCTTGAATGGTGTTCTATCATGTTTTCTTTGTAGCTCTGGCCCCCTATCCCATGTATATATCTTCTAGCATTGATCATGAGGTCCATCACCTGACATTCAAGCAGTACCATTGCTTGTTCCCTTGCAGCAATTTCCCAGTCCTGCCTATAGAATTAGTTGATCCCAATATGGCTTCTGTTCCTAGGTATCCCAGTGATTCCTGTCTTGCCTGCAGAGATGCCACAAGGTTCAGGGCAGGGACAAAGAGACTTCTATGAAGGAAAAGATTCACAGCAAAACATAGAGGCTCTTCTCACGATTAGTGAGAAGAGCCTCTAGGGGGTTTGCGGGGAGAGCTCTCCCTGCACATGAGCAGCAGTCTGCTCTGGGGAGCCGCAGCGGCCGCCCATACAACTGTTGGCTCCGTCATGGAGCCGGCTGGGGCTGGGGAGTTTGGGGGCCATGTAGCCCCCGGAAGCTCCAGCATACCCTGCGCGAGTGCGCAGGGCATGCTGGAGAGACCCCCGAGCTGGGAGGCTGCTTTTCAGTTTTCCAGCCGGGGGTCTACTCATGAGTAGCCATGGCGCAGAGCTGCACCGCAGCAACTCATGATTGGGAAGCCCAGGTTAGCGGAGCTCTCGCTCCACTAACCCGGGCTTAGGGGAGGGCTACTTAAGCGGGTAATCCTCTTTAGAACCACCGGGCTCGCAGCCCGGTGGTTCTCATGATGGGATGAAATTGAGCTAGCGGAGGCTAGTCCGATTTCATCCCATCATGTGAATAGCCTCAAAGGCTTGCTCCTGGATAGCTGCACAATTAAATTGCGACCCGCCCCCCAGTGTAGTTTGTTATTTTGCATATACCTTATAAAAACTAAAGCTATAGGTGTTCCTGAGGTATAATAATATTTGATCTGAAAAATGGGGATGGGTGTTTACCTCCTGCCCTCTCTGAATTCAGAATGACAGCTGCTTAAAGAAATCTAGGGCTGGTTTTATCAGCATGTTCATGACATCTAATCCCCTAAACTCCAGACAACCTCTCCCAATGTTTTCATGGACATATTAAATAACAGATGTGTTGAAATTGACCCCTGGGGGACCCCCCCCACCTCTCAGGCAGTAGAGCAGGCATCTCGCATAGCCATCTTCTTGGACTGCTCTGACAAAAAAGGAGTGAAACCAGCAATGCCAACTGCTGCATCCCAAAAAAGATGTTCCAGAAGGTGCAATAAGTTGCATTGGTCCACAGTGTCAGATGCCACTGAGAGGCCAAGGAGAGGGAGCATTTCCCTATCAACTCCCAGACAAAGGGAGTTGTCCACCTGGGCAACTAATGGTGTCTCAGCTGGAAGCCAGATTGAAAAGTGGCCGAGCTTTGTGGAATGACCCCCCACCCCCACCCAGGGTCAGTGTTCTGCTAGCCTCCGTCCTAGCCTCACACCATGTGACTCTGGAGGGCCAATCCTGCCTCTCTAGAGCTTTAAGGCTTGCTTCGGTACTTACTCATTGTTGCCAAGTAGCTGCTGAAGGAACTGTGCCTGCCCATTCAAGGGTTAGCCTCTGCTTTAGTCTGCCTGCTTTCCCCTCTATTCCAGGTGTTTGCAGGAGTCCACAGCCCAGCAGAAGAGCACACTGCATTTATTTCTGAAGTTTCTGAGTCTGAAGTTAACCAAAGTTTCTCAGAAGTCTTCAAAGGCAGCCCCATGTATAATGTGTTGCAGTAGTCACACATATCTAATTTGCATACCTAATTTGCCCAGCATGGTCTCTGCTGACTAGCCCTTCTTAGCCCTGAGTCATGAGATGCTTTTAGCTGATGGCAGGTATTAAAACTGGAACCTTCTGTTCCAGTTTTAATCTTTGCCATCAGCTAAAAGCATTTCATGACTCAAGGCTGAAAAGGGCTAGTCAGCAGAGACCATGCTGGGGTGAAATGAACCAATGGTCTGACCATTGGTATAAGGCAGCTTCATGTATTCACCTCTTCAGCTGTTGGGGGCTGGGTCTTGCCAACAATTGGACAGGTGCCTGACCGATTCAAAAGTCAATGTTCCAAACCGAAATCTTTAAAATGATGACATTTCATGATTGAAAGCAACCTTGCACATAACCCTGTTGAAACCGTAGTCCATTTCGACCCATTCTGTGAGGGGCCAAAGGTTGAATGAGCACAAGAATAGAAAAGTTGATCTTCTGCCCTTAGAGGCAGGTGGCATTGACAAGTTCAGCATGGATATACTGATGAGACATGCTGAGGAAATGTGTCCGACTCCTACCTATGATTGTACTTGTGCTTGTTTAAGGGTACAAACAAGGCTGTGTATGTAGTTTTTGGGTCTATCGATCAAGTACAGGCCATTAGCTCTCAATTCACAGGAGAAAATGCAAAAAGCAAAAAAAAAAAAGGAAAGACAGATGGAATAGCTTACAGCAGTGGAGAAATCGAGCTTGGGGGGGGAAATCACATAGAGAGAAATGCAATGCTATCTTTTATTGATTGTATAGGGGACCGCTGTAGTGTTGAACAGAGGATGCTTTGGCATCTCTTATGCGGTTTTTCTTTGTTTGGAGTGGGATCTACTGTCATGTCCCAGAGCACTGGTCTTGTCGTCTTTTCCCTCCCCTTTATGTTTTTCATTACCCGGCCATACTCATTAGTCACTGACAACATCCTGCAAGTGCTGGAGGATCAGAAAGAGACCAGGTCAAGGATGTGACGAGCTAGAGAATACTCTGCTGAGACAAGATGGGACAAAGCGGTCGAAAGACCCAAAGCATCAGTACAAGTGGGAATGCAACAAAACGAGGCAGCGGTGTCAGGAGTTATAGGGTATGCAATGTGGATTGTGTCAGGCCCCAATATGTTTTCATGAGGACACACAGTTAACTCTCTCAGAAATACCAGCTGGGTGGATTTCTGCCTTTAGCAAATTCCAAAAAGGAAGCTGTTTTGCTCTGTTGTAGGAAACACAAGGTGGGCTCCTGCCAGTGCTGCCTGCTCCAGAGATGTGGCGAAATAGCTGCCTCAGGCAGCAGACTGGCAGAGCCAGGAGCAGAGGTGCCTCATCTCCACCTCCACTGACTGCTTTGCCACTCCACCCACCACCCCACTGGCTGCCCCAGCCCTGTCCTGCTAGTCACTACTCCTCTCACTGCCCCCATTCCCTATATTTTCAAAAGTCAGAGCATGGAGAAGGGTGCTACAGGAAAGGTGGAGGAGTCAATTTCCTCCATACTCCCTGCAGCTTGCGACAATGAAAGGAGCAGCAGGAGACAGATCAGGGAAGACAGGGAGAATTGATGTGCAGAGTGCACATCTTTTGCACACCATAGTGCGGAAATGGAAGGGTGGGGCAGGAGAGACCCGGGGAGGGAGAGATTGGAGTTGCATGCTACAAGGAACGTCTGAGCGGGTGCAGCAGCAATCAAAGCAGGATATGAAGATGATGGCCAGTTCTCATTGTTTGTCCCCAGCATTCAGGTTGACTGCTTCTATACAGTGAAGTTCCACTAAGCAGCCCTGCACAACTTGTGACTTACCAAGCTGAACATAACCAGCCAGCCACATATGGTGGCTCACGAAGGACTTGACAAACCTCCTGTTAAAAATTTTGCAGCCTGCATGTGGTTGCAAAAACAGGAGGTTGTCAGGCTGTAAAATATGGCTGCAAAAAAATACTTGGCAGGCTGTAAAATATGGCTGCCAGGCTATGCTTAGCCTGGTGGTTCACCCACTGCACTTTCCCACAGTACTAGCCCACACCAGTGGGCAGGGCTGTCCTTAGGGTGGGGCAACCGGGGCGATCAACCCCAGGCCTCAATCTCATTCTCCCTGTCTCTCCCAACCATGCCAGAGAATTCTGTTTCCCAGCCAGCGGGCGGCTGCTGCTCAGAGAGGAGTCTTGAGCTCTGCACTTCCCCAGGTCCCACTCTCCTCCCTCCACCTGCACCACCGCCTGCACTCTTCCTCTTTTATCTCCTGCCTGGGAAGTCACCCCTCCCTTCAAATGGGCATCTTTCAAGGAGTCCAACAAGCTCCACAGAAGGGCTGGGTGGGCTCAGTGGCTGTGAATTCCGCAGGTTAATGACTGATTAATCAGCTTTTCCCTGTTCCTGCCTGGACCTCCTGCCGATCCCTCTGAGTTCTGGCTGGCATTAGATGAGAGACAGAGGAAGAAGCTCTTTCCTTCTACTCTGAGCACCATTGGAGGAAACTCAATCATGACCCAGGTGCAGACAGAGCCTCGCTGCAATTTTTTGTGTGGGGTGGGGGAAGAGGAAAGATAATTTTTGTGGGGCAGGAGAAGAGAAAATAATGTTTTGGGGACTGAAAATAAGGGTTATTAGGTTTGGTGGGTGGAGAGCTCAGTAAAATGAGTGGGGAGAGATCTGGACCTCTGCTCATAATGCCCCCCCCCATCAAATCTTAAGGAGGCCCCATACATGCTGATTCGCCCCCAAGGAGGGACAACCCTGTCTGTGGAGAGTGTAATGACATGGCTCAACCTGGGTCATGCTAAATACATACAAAATGGGGTGCGTGTGTGTAGCAGGGAGAGATTTATAGGACAGCATGGATGAGTTGGAGTGGAAAGCTACCTCCAATCACAGACCCCCACTGGAAGAAAACCTTCTTTTAAAAGGCAGTTGTTGATGGGAGGACATGAGTTCAGTTTCCCTCTCCATGCTGCACTTAAAATCTCCCCTACCCGCTTTGTATGGATTTGGCAGCAATTCAATCCTAATATACAGATCCTTTGTTGTGCCATCATGACTGGTGCACATCATATGGAACTTCAGATATCGATAGGAATGTATATTGTGATAAAGAACTACCTAGCTCCTGAATGTTTTATTCAAGATATATATCCCTTGCTAACTGGGCAAAGAGGCAGCTTTTAATGTGGTGATTCTCTTTATTTAGCAGGGGGAGAGTGACTGGCCCTATCCAGCCCCAGCACAGTACCTCCAGTGACTGTTGCTGGTGTCCATCTTATGTTTCATTTAGATTGTGAGCCCTTTGGGGACAGGGATCCATCTTATTTATTTATTATTTCTCTGTGTAAACCACCCTGAGCCATTTTTGGAAGAGCAGTATAGAAATCAAATTATTATTATTAATAATAATAATAATAATAATACACTGGAACATCTGCAAAAAATACAAGCTACCTGTAGCCAAAAATTGCTGGGACCATAAAATTGAAAAAGTTGTAGAAAATGAAGATGCAAAAATATTATGGGACTTCCGACTACAAACAGACAAACATCTGCCACACAATACACCAGATATAACTGTAGTCGAGAAGAAAGAAAAACAAGTTAAAATAATTGACATAGCAAAACCAGGGGATGGCAGAATAGAAGAAAAAGAAATAGAAAAAATCACAAAATACAAAGCTCTACAAATTGAAATTGAAAGGCTGTGGCAGAAGAAGACCAAAATAATCCCAGCAGTAATTGGCGCCCTAGGTGCAATTCTAAAACACTTTGAAGAGCAGCTCAACACAATAGGGGCCACAGAAATCACCATCAGCCAATTACAAAAAGCAACATGACTGGGAACAGCCTATATTCTGTGACAATATCTATAATAATAACAGCAACAACATTGATAATAAAATTCAACCATCCCAGGTCCTTGGGAAGGACTCGATGTCTGGATAAAACAAACCAGTCAATAACAGCTGTCTAACTGTGTAAATAATAATAATAATTGTTGTTGTTGTTGTTGTTTGTAATCACCATATAATTGCCATGTAATCGCCTTCTGTTGTTTGTAATGGCCATGACTCCACTTTCACAAATACTAAACAAAACAGGCCTCGGATACCAAACATCTAAAACATCAAGTAAAATCAACCGTCTGCTGTACATGGACGATCTGAAGTTGTATGGAAAGTCCCAGTCAAAAATTGAATCACTGCTAAACACTGTCCGTATATTCAGTAGCAATATAGCAATGGAGTTTGGACTAGACAAGTGTGCTGCATTAATAATGAACAGAGGGAAAATAACAAAAACAGAAGGAATAGAACTGCCCAATGGAAGCAAGATCAAGAACCTGGAAGAGAAAGAACATTACAAATACTTGGGCATTCTCCAGGCTGATAACATTGCACACACTGAAGTTAAAAGAAAAATTGGAAGTGAATACATCAGGAGAGTTAGAAAAATCCTCAAGTCCAAACTCAATGGCGGGAACTCCATACAAGCCATAAACACCTGGGCTATACCTGTTATCAGATACAGTGCAGGAATAATAGACTGGACCCAGGCAGAGCTAGAGACGCTAGATCGTAAGACCAGGAAAATCATGACCACAAATCATGCTCTGCACCCCCGCAGTGATGTAGATAGGCTATACCTCCCTCACAGCTCAGGTGGAAGAGGAATGTTGCAAGTCCATCAAACAGTAGATGAGGAGAAAAGAGGCCTTGGAGAATATATTAGAGACAGTGAAGAAGATGCACTTCAAATGGTCAATAACAAGAAACTATTCAACACCAATGAAACAAAGCAGGCCTACAAGAAAGAACAATTCAAGAACCGAGCAGAAAAATGGAGAAATAAGCCACTGCATGGTCAATATTTGCATAATATAAGTGGAAAATCAGACATCACCAAGACCTGGCAATGGCTTAAGAATGGCAACTTGAAGAAAGAAACAGAGGGTTTAATACTGGCTGCAAAAGAACAGGCACTAAGAACAAATGCAATAAGAGCGAAGGTCGAAAAATCTACAACAAACAGCAAGTGCCGCCTTTGTAAAGAAGCAGATGAAACAGTGGACCACCTAATCAGCTGTTGTAAAAAGATCGCACAGACTGACTACAAACAAAGGCATGACAAGGTAGCAGGGATGATACACTGGAACATCTGCAAAAAATACAAGCTACCTGTAGCCAAAAATTGGTGGGACTATAAAATTGAAAAAGTTGAAGAGAATGAAGATGTAAAAATATTATGGGACTTCCGACTACAAACAGACAAACATCTTCCACACAATACACCAGATATAACTGTAGTCGAGAAGAAAGAAAAACAGTTAAAATAATCGACATAGCAATACCAGGGGATAGCAGAATAGAAGAAAGAGAAAGAGAAAAAAATCACCAAATACAAAGATCTACAAATTGAAATTGAAAGGCTGTGGCAAAAAAAGACCAAAATAATCCCAGTTGTAATTGGCGCCCTGGGTGCAGTTCCAAAAGACCTTGAAAAGCACCTCAACACCACCGGGGCCACAGAAATCACCATCAGCCAGTTACAAAAAACAGCTTTACTGGGAACAGCCTATATTCTGCGACAATATCTATAACAACAGCAACAACATTGATGATAAAATTCAGCCATCCCAGGTCCTTGGGAAGGACTCGATGTCTGGATAAAACAAACCAGTCAATAACACCTGTCTGACTGTGTAAACAAGAAATAATAATAATATATTATAATATAATATAAGGCCTGTTAAAAAGGAGGCCATTCAGGTGGTGGTGGTAGTGATTGTTGCCTTGGATTTATCAGTGGGTCCATTACAGGTAGTGTTACAACAAATAGTTACAATCTTAGCTGATTTTTCTGATTTCATTCTGAAAACAATGACAATATTAATGACAATGACAATAATAATGACACATTACAGGACATGCAGTCTAGGTTCTGTGTAAACAAAGTAGGAGGGAACAAGCTGGCTCCAGACAAGAATATAAACATTGATTCTCATTGTGAATCATCATTATCCACATATCTCTGTCTTGGTGTAGCACAAATTTCTGCTGCCTGTGCTACAAGTTATAGGCTTTGCCTTCTGTATCATTGTGGTGTGTTGACATCACAGTGCCCTGCTAGCATAGCAGGCCTCATGTTTTGACTCACACTTTGAGAACCCAAAGACTAAAGGAGAGGAGCATAAAGAGATACTCAGTCATTTTTCCTTGCACAATGGAGAAAAGGTCTCTCTCACCCACTCAAGTGACATGAACAGCTCATACTGAAGAATTCTATAAACTTATAGATTTACTACACGATATGGCCAGAGGATTTCTTCAGTGGTTATTTAGTCTAGGCAGAATTAATTAAACCCATATAATCCCTGCCAGATGTTTATTCACTGTCCTCTAAACCACTTCTGACAGGTTTTAATTTTAATACATTTCCAATTACAGGATTTCCCCTCCTCCTTAATACATCTGCACATCCAAACCTGTGTTGAAAAAAGCTTTTCATTCTGGTTAACCTAAATCTTCCTTTCTGTAAATTCAGCATCTTGCTTCTGGTCTTACCTTCCGTTGCCATGGTGAACAATTTATCAGTGACTCCCTTTATAACAACCTTTTAAATAGTGGGATATGGTTATGCCTCCCTTCTCATAGATTTTGCTCCCTGAGACTTAGTGTGACAAGTTCTTTCAACTATTTCCCAAACAATTTCCTTCCTAAACAATTTATTTCATTGAATTCTTATGAAATTTCACCAGGTTACTTACATTTTTAAGTCTATGCCAAATAGAAAAGAATACTTCAGATGGGGCATGACTTCTGCTGAGTAATGGCTACTTCTCATATTACAGATTAAGGTGATAGTTTATGGCTTTCTCGTGGGTATACCAAGAATGAAGCATACTGTATGCCTTTAAATAAAAGAAGGCTCTCAGCCAATGGAGTGTAGTTTCTTTGGTCTTAATGTACACAAAGCTGTGGGGAGGGGAGGGGGAAGGATCCAGACAGAGGGGAGTGCCTGAGAATCCCAGGGAAAGACACTGATTGCTGGACCAGGGAAAGGCAGGGGCTAGTCGTTGGGTACTCCAGGAACAGATATTACTGACTTCCTAGGAGGCGATATGGTTGCCAGAACCTGAGGGGTATACTTGTGGGTCAAACGGGCCGTAAGCCAAAATTTGGCCTTAAAAAAGCCAATCTGTAACAAAGGTCGCCAACAGTCTAGCAGACCAACAAAGCCGTGAGAAAGAACCAACACACTCTCGTCCTCATGCCGGCTTGCCAGTTGGGGGAGATAACCTTCTCATGAGAGGTCCAGTCCACCAGAGAAAATGGAAACACCAACCTGTTTCAACTCTTCATTTGAGTGCACTTTCATGAGGTAAACCTTCCAACGATAAGGGGTCCCAGCTATTGTGGGCTCCTGGCAGCACTGGTAAACAATAGAACTCATACGCTGCACCTCCCCCCTTATACCCAACCCTTCCAGACTTCAAAGTAGTCTGGGCCGCTTTGGGTGTTGGAGCAGCTTCAGGTTGTGTGGGCAGACAAGGAGAGACCAGGGATGAATCCTATGTCACAGGCTAATCAGTACCAGCTGGGCCTGACACTGCGGCAAATGCAAATCAGTCACTGCGAGGCACTCTGGGATGGGACACCCATGGATTAGAATGGTCCCTGGCTAGCCAGGTGACCACAAGAAGCTAAACCGAGCATGGAGATGTGTTGCAGGGAGTCTAGACTTGTATTCTCTGGTGACTGTATTCTCTGTTCCCACCAGTTGCCGAGACCGGGAGGGATGTTGCTGAGGGACCCTTCCCAGGGCTTTGATGAAACTATCAACCAGGCCACGTGGTAAAAGCCTTCCAGCCTGCATGTGTGTCTTTATGGCCAGGCACTCTGATGAGAGAGTGGTCCACTCAGAAGCAGGATCCATCTTCACTGCACTGGGAGCATCTCATGTGTGATCAAATCCTGCTCTATATGGAAGGTTCTGCTCATAAAGTGTGGCTAGGACTGAGCATACTTTCACCACAGGGAAGGGTCTGGGGCCCCCTTCCCTTACCAAACCAGTGCAAAAATAGATCAAAATCACCAAAAACAAAGGGCAAATCACAAACCATTCTAGGCTATTCCTAGCCATCTAATTCTATACATCCAGACATGCACCACTGATGCACTAGGGAAGGGGGTCTTCGAGGAGGAAAAAAATTGAAATCCCCAGAGACACACCCTGGAGACTTTACAGACATGGATTCTACCCTAAATCTCCTTCAGAAGAGTGTGTGTGTGTGTTCTCACACCAGCCAAACTTACCCTGAAGTCCCTTTGAGATCCTTAGACCCACGTCACACACAAATTGGGCTTTGTCTTGCAAATTCTAGCTTATCTCGAGGTATTTCTGAGTTTTTTAAATTCTGGTTTTAAGCTACTCTTTTTGAAAAATGCTGGAGTAAATAGGGAGAGGCACTGAAGTAGAATCATTAGCATGATAAGAGAGATACTCTCTTTAGAAAAGCAGATATAGCTCTTCAGTACTTTCTCTCTCCCCCTCCCCCTGTTGGCTAGAAGGGAAAAACAAAGGAAAACATGTGAACTTGCATCAAAATAAAACCCGAGAGCAGAGGGGAGGGGCTGCTTTCCTCAATGCTGCAAGTGTGATTCGAAGTGGCTTCGCTCAACATTTACCCCGCAGCATGAAGCCATGTGCGAATAACTCCCTGGGGATTTCATGCATCTTCTGAGAGATGCTCCTGTCCTGGAGAATGGGCTGGTATGAGAGTGTCACAAATGACCATTTTCGATGAAAAAAATACTGATTCTGCAAACATATGAGAAAAAGGAGAGGGAATGCTTTGTGCAATCTATCTTTAACCAGTACAAGTGGAAATAGAGTGGCCCAATCTTCTCTTCCCAGGGGAGAGATGATGGGGGCCACAAGACAGTGGTATGAGCGCTGTGAGGGAAGGGTTAAAATGTCTTTCGCCCAGCTGAGGGAGGGCGCCCCCTCTAGCATCAGTACTTGACAATGCATGGGACATGAGCACAGCCCCTCTAGCATCATGGCCAGTGTTTGCAGCTTCACAAGGGGGCTGACAACTTGCCCACAGTCTGGCGATGCAAGTGGCATGGAGCTTGCTGGGATGCAACCTGGGCAGACTCGGAAGAGGGAGGAGTTCCTCTGCCTGGAAGCCAGAGGTTGCCAAACTGCTGTTAGTCAATTGTCTGCAGCATGCTCCCCGGCTTCGCAACTTCACCTACCCTAGGTTTCACGCTATGCCCTAATGGGGCCAGTGTCTGACCCAGTGTCTGACCCTCACATTCAAACTAATTTTAGTTACTTCACCTGTAGTGGAGCAAGACATTTTCATGCATGAGACAATAATGCTGCCCCGCCCTCACCCCCATCTCTTTAATTGGCTACTTGGCTGGGACTTTGTTGCAGTGGTGATGTGGTAGGGGTAAGGTATCCATCCATCCAGCAGGAATATTCATTTGAAATACTCATCCAAGTGAATAGCTGTGCCTCCACTGAATTTGGAGAGGCGGATGGAATGGAAGAGGAAGAGGAAGTTTAGGAGAGGGGCGTGTACATAGTTGAACTAGAGCGTCTCTTTCCTCATCTTTGTAGTAGTGACAGCATGCCTGAATTGGTAGGCAAATGGTGCCTCAGAATTTGTCACCTTTCAAAATTTGCCACTTAATGTAGCTCACTTGAGACCAGTGTGCAGAAGGGCTGTCCCTGTACCTCTCAACACTGCCATCCTTTATATAGATTCAGATATGTGGAGTCACACATTAGCAAGTGCAATTAAATGGTTTGCATGCTGAACCTGCCCTGGGAGATCTGTGCTCAAGTCTCTGGCCAGGCTTGAAGCTTTCTGGGTGACCAGGGACCCATCACTATCTTTCAAGCGAACCTATCTCACAGAGTTGTTGTGAAGATAAAAATAATATAAGCCCCCTGTGTCACCATGGAGCCAGCATGGTGTACTGGTTAGAGTGCTAGACTAGGACCAGGGAGACCCGAGTTCAAATCCTCATTCAGCCATGATACTAGCTGGGTGACTCTGGGCCAGTCACTTCTCTCTCAGCCTAACCTACTTCACAGGGTTGTTGTGAGGAGAAACCTAAGTATGTAGTACACCGCTTTGAGCTCCTTGGAGGAAGAGTGGGATATAAATGTAAAAAAATAAAATAAAATAAAATAAATGGAGGAAGCATGGGGTACAAATGTGATAATTAAAGTAACAGTTGTCCTGGTGGTATCTGTACCCAACTGCAGAGCAGGTCACATGTAGTCTCCAAATATTGGTTATGCCTAACACTGCCACCTTTCTCCAGACATTTGGAACTCTGGGGAAGCACAAGGGTCTGCTTTGCTCGCACAAGACAGTCACCATGTGGATCCTGGATGTCTTGAATCCACCCATAGTAACAGACCCAGAAGCTTCTTTCCTCAAGTGTTAAGTTGTTGAGCTGGATGTAGTAGAACCTCTCTCCTTGACAGCTGTCCACTTCTGAATTTATTCAGTATCCCCTCTTATAGCTCATGTGTTGTTTTTAAAACCATGGCTATTTTGAAACCACTCTTTTCATTTACACGTAGTGCCACTTGAATTCTAATACTGACCTTCAGATCTGCAAGCACATTTGAAAGCTAGTGTAGTGGCTACAAGTGTGTCGACAGAGAAGTCCCCCATTCAAACCTCACCTCAGCCATGACCTCCTTAGGTGATTTGAGGTAAGATAATCTCTCTCAGCCTCCACCCCTTGCCATCTGCAAAATGCAGATGATAACACTGACTTACTTATAGGGCTGTTGTAAGAATTACTGAGATGATGTATGAAATATTTCTTGTATGCACATTCTGGTCTGAAGGCATGTGAGGGAGCCACTTTGCTGAAGCTAAGCAAGTCTGGGTCTGGCTGTTCTCTGAATGGGAGACTGCTTGAGAACCTCCTGTATGCCACCTTGAGTTGCAGCATGGAAAAAAAGTGAGATATAAAATAAATACTAGGGCTGTTCACACGGCTCTAAACTGGGTTGGAAGAGCACCCTGGTAGAAGTCTCCCAGGTAGCACTCCCAAATGACAGTTGTGTTTGCAAAGCCTCCAGCCTCAAAGGCAGGATGCCTCTGAGTACCAGTTGCAGGGGAGTAATGGCAGAAGAGAGGGCATGCCCTCAACTCCTGCCTGTGGCTTCCAGCGGCATCTGGTGGGCCACTGTGTGAAACAAGATGCTGGACTAGATGGGCCTTGGGCCTGATCCAGCAGGGCTGTTCTTATGTTCTTATGTTCAAAGATCAAGGTAGGAGGAGGGGGGGAGTGATTGGCATTTTACCGAGGGTGGACAAAAAGCCATCCTTCCCATCTGGATGTGTGAACAGCTCCACTGTCAATGCACTGCATACAAATACTAAGCATTATTTACAAACTTACAGGCTTCATAAATCCCACGGAGAACCATTTCTATGATGGACTTCCAGGGAACCCTAGTTGATATCAGGTGCCTCAATTTTTGCGACTCACAACCTGGAATCCTTCATGTTCAGGGTGAGCAAAATAAATCCCACATATTACATGCTTAAGCAACTGTGGTTTGATTATGTAATGAATCAGTCAAGTTTGATTTATTAGTCACCAATTCCATTCAACATCATAAAATGTGGGGAAAGCGTACTCAAAGCAACACCAACCCAATACTAATTAGGCACTCTGCTTTTGCAGCATGGTGCAATAATTCAGAGGAAGAATGCGTTGGACTGGTGAGAAGCAGCAAGGGGAAGGCAAGTTGGATCTAGGTCTCTGTGGGTATGGGTGTGGTATATACATGGGCCTTGCCTAAGTGCCATCATATATGCCAGCACTATTTTGAGCCACACAGACAACTTGGTTAGGTATGAGATTTGACAAACCAGAAAGCAGGTACATTCCAGTTGTCCCTCTGTACCAAAGACAGGCCCGACTTTGTTTGCACTCTCCTGATTTTGTCCTATTTTGCCTTTGGGGAAGATTTTGGAAATACTTTCCCCAAAATTGTGCTAGTTTGAATGGCTTGAGTTGCCATTATCCAGGTATCAACCTTTTCCTCTTGGGTCTATAGATGCTAAAACTTGGGTGGGGAGTGGGGGGGGGGGAGAGAAGCATCTTGGGATGTGCTTTGACTCTAGTTTACCTGGATGTAAGAATATTCATATCAATACTATAGCCCTATTCACACGTTATGTTCAGCACACACACAATCTACGTACTGTGAATTCATACAGTGTACAGATCTGTATGAATGTATTGTTATTCACTCATTATGTTGAACAGAACACTTCCTATCTTAAGCTGTCTTGGGTCTTGTTTTATAGCTGCTTCCCTCATAAGGGTCTTGTTTTATAGCTGCTTCCCTCATAAACATGACACAATCTTATGTTTGTTTAACTAAGAGTTTATTCAGACTCTATTTTTCTCCTTCTCCTTTCCCTCCCTTTCCCTTTCTGACTCCCCTCCCCTGCCACACACTCCCCACAGGACCCCACGGGGAGAAACTTCTAATTAATTGAGATATAGAAGCTCTTCTCACGATCAGTGAGAAGAGCTTTGGGTGGGTCTGCGGGGAGAGCAGGTTAATTTACCCCTCCCCACCGACAATTGCCGAGCCATCCCTGGGCAGCTAGATGGGCCGGCCCACGATTACTGGCTCCATTATGGAGCAGGTTGGGGCAGCGGGGATTGGGGGCCACCTGGCCCCTGGAAGATCCAGAATGCCCCGCGCAACTGCGTGGGGTATTCTGGGCAGTCCTCCCTTAACCTGGTTTTAAAGGGTGGCTAGTTAGGCAGGTTTGCCGCCATGGTGCCACCGGGATTGTCCCGATCCTGTCTGTTCACATGTGCATGCAAAACCAGGCTGGGCTCCCTTAGCCCAGTTTTGCACGCTTGTGTGAATAGCCTCATAAAATAGCAAGAAACATAACGACATGCATGGAAATAAAGAGATATAATCCTAAATACCTAACCTCAGTTACAGCTCTGATGGGTACAACTTGAATAAGAGAGCTAGCCCTGGAACTACAACTTAGCCAGGAGGCTTTACACATATGGCTTTTATTTCGAATCTCCTCCGGAATGGAATGTGCCAGTCCACATATTAGCTGCATTTACCCCGAAGTTGCTGCGGGCTATCAGGGACCAGTACAGACAGGACTCTGTTTCCCCCCTGAATCAAGGCTGCACATTCTGGCTTAGCTTGAATTATGTCAGGCTTTAAAAAATCCTCTAATTTCAGCAGCTTCAACCCTGAGGCTTCTGTTATGCCCCACCACTTCTCCCTCGATGTTTGGAGTGGCCATTGCCAGTAATTTGGTGACAGATGTGTTTGGTATGGCCTGTTCTGAGTTATTTGCAATTGCAAGCACTGGGGGGGAGGGGCTGTGGCAGATTGGTGACATGCTGTGGAGGGAGTCCAGAAGGGGAAGGGGAGGGGAAAATTCCTGAGTTAAAAGCAAGCACAAACTGTAAAATGTGGGTCTTCCTATGCTTTATAGGCTTTAGATATGCAGAATGGAGACTACAGCTTTGATGCAACCTGAGCCCTTTTAATCTGAGCTGATTCCAGGAGCCTCTATTTTTCTTCATGACAGAGAGAAAGCAATGATTTCTACTTTAGACTTCCCTGCCTCTTAAATAGTCTGGTGTGTGTGGGGGGGGTGGGGTGCGTGGGGGAAAACATGAGGTAATGAAGGCATTCACTCACAAAGGCACGTTAATTATAAAAATCAGTAAAGATTTTGGTCATATTCGGCAGTTTTGGGTTAAGCGTTCTGCTGTTTGATCTTGCTGCTTGGTAACTTGTCATGCTGTTCTTCTGTAACCAGCTGTCAAACTAACAACAACAACAAAAAGCTCTCTCGCCTCCTCAGCTGGGGTTGTGATTGGTTGAAGAAAAACACCCAGAGCAAGCTGTGGGAATGCAGAAGGAAAAAGATCTGCAAGGTTTGTGGAGAGGAGCCAGCCCTATGTGACCTGTCCATTTAATCCCCTGAATTAAACATCTGCCAATCTGCTGCGAAGCAGATTCGCTCTTCAGATAACCCATGGCATGAAGGCATGTGTGAATAACTTCCAGGTATGTTGCAGGACTAGCAGATACAGTTCTCTTCCTAATTTTAAAACACAGTAAAGCAAAAATGGCTGCATGATAACTAACATAAGGAAACACATCTGCCAGCAAGTAATTAACACATTCTGTTTTCAGAACCCGTTAATTTATCAGTAATCGGACCCAGTGTTTTTTCTCTCATTGTTCCACAAAGGAGCAGTGTAGGACATAATATTTAGTGTCCTCTCCTTGCTCCTGGCCACAGGGGCAGAGACGCTGTTCCATACATGAACTTTGTGAAATCTACCTCAAGATATGGTTTGAAACTGTAAACTGGTAAATGCCTTCCCTAGTGGTGTGCTGGTGAGGTTGAGTAGGTACCATGAAGTGGATCTGTTTTTCTTGGAGCAAGGATACCATAGGGAGAACTTTGAATGGTGGACCAAACCAGAGTCTGGACTGGCGCCTGCTCAAGGATCAAATCATGGATTCCCCAACCCCCACCCCAAGACTTAAGTTCCTCTAGTGAAGGCAGAGAGTACATTTGTAGAATATGAGAGAGCATATCTGCCCACTGAGTCCCCTCCTGGTAGTGCCAATAGCATGATTATTAACTTTAAACAAAAGAACAAAGACCTCCACTCCCACAACCTTTGTTTTTAAATCTGTGTAGAGAAGTCCATTTCAGAGTAAATATATAAAGCATCTAGTAGGTACAGAAGAGCCTCCATCAGTGTGTGTGTGTGTGTGTGTGTGTGTGTGTGTGTGTGTGTGTGTGTGTGTGTGTTGGCTCAAGCAGGGGTCCTTGGTTTGTAAAAGGGAGTGTTGCACATACACAGAAGTGTCTCTGTTTACAGCTAAAATGTTGAATGGTATATAGGCATGGGTGTTTGTTTTTTTAAAATGTCATTTTATTTTATCAAGTATACTCATAAATTCACAGAAATGAATACATGACTATTTCCAGCCTCTTCCAGTCAAGTGACAAAAAGCAACCACATTTTTGAAGGTAATTATTCAGGTTATGTCATCATTTTCCAGCACTATATCTCTGGGATTTTAGAAAGAAGATATATTGGAAGCTCTATTTAGTACCAAGCCAACATTCTCCAGAATTTGGCCTGCAGTAGTTGATTGAGGTGGTGGTGGTGGTGGGGACAATCTGAAAACCCTCAATCTTACTTTTTGTTGTTGTTGTTGTTGTTCTTCTTCTTCTTGTTCACAACTATTTGCACTCACTGTTTGTGTTTTCAGTTGCACTTCTTCTTGAGTGATCCCAGCTAATTACAAAAATGTAATGGATGTGATTATGATGTCACAATGTTATGTAGCCAAAAGATGTAGCTACATGCTGATGTCACTAAGGATGTCTGTAACTTGTAATGGTCACTTGCGTGATCCTAACCAATAAGTGATCACTCTAAGAGACAAACTGCTTCACAACAATCCCTGCAAAATTGCTGAAGGATTTTTTTATTCTGATAAACTTTTCATGAAACTTGTCTTCCCATTTCAGTACATCTATAAATGATCATACATATTCATAGTGCAAGTCTCCCAGTTTAGTTATATGAATATGAGATGCATTTCAGACAAAGCTGGAGTCAGTTTCTGGTTGTATACACACGAACAAGTTACTCTCATATGAAGAAATTTAATTTATTTTAGTTCCACTTTTTTCATATGATAAACATGATATGATCAAGGAGAAGATGTGGGTGAATGTGCCCGAGGCAACTCAAAGGGAAAAGAAAAAAGAAGTCTTCATGAGATTTGATTGATTGCAGCAAGTAAGACTCCACAAATCGAATGATGCATGCTGCTTATGAAGATCCAGTCCAATCAGTATGCAAGAATGAGGAACTGGCAGTTGTTAGGGTGAATAAGAACTTATTCACTATGGATAAGAACTTAAACATGTTATATTGCCCAACTTCAAACAAGAGGTAAGCTCATAATCTTTATCAGAACTTGGCTGATAAAGGCCAGTTCCTTTGAGCAACAAATCCATCTGGTCCATGAAGAGCTGTCCTCATGTGTCTCCAAACTTCTCCTGAATGTCTCACCTCTCTTTTAGTTACCAGCTGTTTATAAGGCCATTATAAGCATGATGCCAGCCTGTAGCAACTGAGGTATGTTCCTCTTCCTCTCTTGAATATCTCCCAAGTCTAGAAGAATGCCAAGTACAACTGCTTTCAGTCTCACCCAGTCTGGTGCTTATTGCCAGGGGAACATTGACAGGTGCACTGAAGCCATGCAACTTACCCCTCTCTCCTAAGATGTGTGAATATGTCCTAAAAATGTATCATTCTTGCAAATTGGATTGCTGACCTCTTGGTTTTAATTTTCAAAGCACAGTTTGAACATTAATCCTTTAAACAGAAAGTAGTGGCCAAGAGTGATTCAATGGAAATTTTGGAGAATAGAGAAGATGAGCGAGAAATTAATCTGTCTTGGGAAAGTGAACTTTTTATAATATGGTATTTCTAGAGCAATCTCTTCCACGTGTTTTGGAGAGTAGCTTTTTGGTTTTATAGCAGTGAAGCACTTATTTTCAAATTAGATTGTTGTATGAAAGTGCTTTGAATATGCGGAGGTAATGAGGAACAGCATAAAATTGAGTGCACTATAATGCCTAATTTGTTGAGAAGAGGAATCCAGATCAACCATGTGGAACGTAATGCCTGTTCAACCTTGTAAGCACCTAAAGGTGGAAACAATAAGGCACCTGGACTGGGAAGCAGCCAAGGTCAACAAACCAGTACTGACATCACCAAGGCATCTCCATTCTATGAGAAACTCAGGCAGTGTTCTCATGACCATGGCGACTGTGGTTAAAGAGTTAGCCATGATCACCAAATCCCATGAGCTTCCACAGAGTACGACATGAGAACCCTGAATTTCTGAGCAATCTTGGTCAAACAACAGCAGTTTAACTGCATTTAACGGGTAAAGATAGCTAGGATTGGATCTTAGTTATTTATCCCAATTAAATGTGATTTAGCCACATTGGTTTGACTGGGATTGCAATGAAACTGTGAGGCTCTTCTGACAGTGAGAAGAGCCATGAGGGGGTTAGCGGGCAGAGCAGGCTTAGCCCGCTCTCTCTGCTGACAAGCAGGGCGGCAGCCCTGGGCGGCCGGATTGGCCGCCCATACAACTGCTGGCTCTGTTACAGAGCCAGTGGGGCCTGGGGGGATTGGGGGCCACGCGGCCCCCGAAAGCTCCAGCATGCCCTGCACAAGTGCACAGGGCATGCTGGAGAGACCCCCGAGCCAGGAGGCTCCTTTTCAGCCTCCCAGTTGGGGGTCCCCTCGTGAGTAGCTGCACCGCGGAGCTGTGCTGCAGCAACTCACAAGAAAAGAAACTGGGTTTGCCTGCAAGCCCAGTGGTTCACACAGTCAGGCGAAATCGGGCTAGGCTCTCCTAGCCCGATTTCGCCTGATCGTCAGAATAGCCTCTCTGTGTTCTCATGTCATGCTTGATCGTAGTTAAGTCTTCAACCATGTTGCTCATAGTTGTGAGAATGCAACCTCAGCCCCAGGCTCTACAGTTTCGGGCACAGTACTCTAGAGACTGAGAAGCAATCCAGGAACAGTAGCTCTGATTGCAAACCTATTCCTCCTGGCTGGCTGGTTTCCATTCCTGTTGTCTCCAGCTACCATGCTGCACACCTAGGAGGTCTAGGCTTGTGCAAGTAAAGAGGAGGAGTTTGGCCATGTTGCTCTTCCACACTGTCTTTTGGTTAAGTCTTTAGAGATTCTTACTATATCTTAAGATGCCATTGAACTTCAGGAACAGCCTTCCCTTCCTGATCATTTCAGACCATTTCAGACCCCCTCTGTGG
Organism: Hemicordylus capensis; assembly: GCF_027244095.1. Lineage (NCBI taxonomy): Eukaryota > Metazoa > Chordata > Lepidosauria > Squamata > Cordylidae > Hemicordylus > Hemicordylus capensis. The sequence goes on from NC_069659.1 coordinate 208,022,214, forward strand.
GTTCACTCTCTGTGGGTGATCATGGCAAACAGCCTTTCATTTTTGGTGCTTAGGCTCTTGAACTGAGAGGAGAGCTGGTCTTGTGGTAGCAAGCATGACTTGTCCCCATAGCTAAGCAGGATCTGCCCTGGTTGCATATGAAAGGGAGACTTGATGTGTGAGCACTGTAAGATATTCCCCTCAGGGGATGAAGCCGCTCTGGGAAGAGCAGAAGGTTTCAAGTTCCCTCCCTGGCTTCTCCAAGATAGGGCTGAGAGAGATTGCTGCCTGCAACCTTGGAGAAGCTGCTGCCAGTCTGTGAAGACAATACTGAGCTAGATAGACCAATGGTCTGACTCAGTATATGGCAGTTTCCTATGTTCCTATGGTTCCTAACTTTCCCTGTAGGAAAATTTTGCCTCATTCCTTCTTCACTGAGTTGTAAGTGTCAGGTGAAAGCTACCCTGTTTCATAGAGGTTTGGGGAGGTAGACAGATAGCTTATCTGCCTCTTGCTGCATTTTTTTTAAAAAAAGTCTTTTCTTACGTTATTTTTTCTGCACTACTGCTGGGTCTTTGTGATGGTTTGTGTTTTTATCTTTTATTAAACTACTTTGTGAATCATTTTGATGGGAAGGCAATGCACACATGTTTTGAATAAGTAAATAAAATAAGGGATCCTTAAATTCACCAAGAGACTAGGGGCAGATCTATGCTGAATCTCACACTTTCTCAGGACTCAGATTAGCATGAAATGCAAGGCAAGGACCACATCACGGGCAAATCTCCTCCTTGTCCAACAGGTGCATTTCTGCAAGTCAGAAAACAGACTGCTAACAGAAGCTTATAAGCTACAAGTCGGGCTTTAAGTGCATTCTTCCCATTTCCCAGCTCTAGAAAGTGGCAATGTGAGGCAGTTGCCAGGGCCCTGAAGCCAATAGGGAATCCACTGAGAAGGTTTCTGGAAGCTGGACAAAAATCTTTAAACACAGATGCTATATAATCTTTACTTTCCCCTTTGTTTATTATTATTGTAGGTTTATTATTGCTCTCAGCTGAAAGGCATGGGTACCAAATTTGTATATACCTCTCCACAATGGAATTTAATGTGGCATGTGGCTTGGCTTGTTTGCGTGAGTCACTTGGACTACAATAATCCATCAGCTGGTTCATCTGTCTCACCCGTTCTGCCCCTTGTTGCTTAGAGGGGCCCACTAATGCCCCAGCCCCTGCCCTCCCCGGCCAAATTCTGAAGTTGGTCCTATAGCCACTGTCACTTTGGGTTCTGGAGATGTATAGCTTTTATTCAAGAATATTTTTCTTTTATGAATATTTTGAATATTTTAAATTTTATGAATGTTCTAAGAATATTTTTCTGAGATGAGATAATAGGTTTCCACATCCAAATAAATCATGTTTTGCTGGGGTCTAGCTCACTGTTTTAATAACCCTGTTCAGTGCTCCTGCATAGAAAAAGTGAATGCAAAGAAACAAATGCAAAAGTCAATCAAAAGTCTATTTCCTCTAGCAAACCCACTCAATTAATCTTTAAAAGAGCAGGGCTTTTTCCTCCCCCACTCCCTTTCTTCTTTAAATAAATGAGAAAGAAACAGCTCACTGTGCAAGTCTTGAAAATGGTCTGAGGCTGCCTGTGTTTCCTTGCAGAGCTGTAGGTGTCAGTATAAACATGGCTTTGAGGTCAGGTGCTTCTGGGATGTCATTTGAACCCATTGAGCTGTCCACATTATTGAAGGAGTCGGCATTCAGATGTTCAGCATGCATGGGACATTGTCTACTCGGCTGTTTGAAGCCCTGGCAGCAGCAGATGACATCTGGTGACTAATGGGCTCAGATGTGAAAGCCGTTCCCACAATGCTTTGGGCTGCAGCTGCTCCAAAACCACGGCAAGAAGCTGGAAACAGAGGAGAGAGGATCAGTCGAGGGGGAAAAACACACAAATCAATACCTCCTGATTTCTGAGGAAGTCAAACATGGCCCTAGCCGCAAAGATGTTTTCCCAAACCGGCCTTTCTGGGTAAACAAAAAGGGACCACACGGCTAAGCACTGTGGTTTATTTTATGCCACTCAGAGGCACACACTTTTATTGAAACAGCAGCATTGTATGTGCTGAATCATACTGAAGCAAAGCTGGATCTATTCCAGGTACAAGAAAAAGATCTCTCTGGATTTCTCTGGTCGGAAGGAGGAAGGGGTGTGTGTGGGGTTTGCTAAAGGTTCAAAACAATGTTCTGAGTGGATGCTGTTTGCTGCATGCTCAGAGGACAATTAATCACTGGTTTGGGGAGCAGCAGCAGAGTGTTTCCTCCCCCAACCACACTGGATTGGCAAATAAGATGCTTGTTTTAAAATCTAATTTAAAATACTTTTATTTCTGGGTATAACACCTTGTAAAGGCTTGGAATGAATAAGAATCTACATCTTTGTGGTCCCACAACAACACCTATGTGGTCCCCACAACCACCTCTCTTTCTCCATTCAAAGCCCAGGTTATTTGCACCAATGTGAAGTTCCCTCTCAGGGCAAATACCAGCCACAGGGAGGCCTGATCCAGACCATGGCAAATGGCACCCTTTCCCCATCATGTCACAGTCTCAATCCAGACTAGCCTCCCTGGAGCTGCAATTTATTGAATAAAAAACAAGCACATTAGCTCCAGTTGGGTCAGACTTAACACAAAGTGTCATCTGACCCTAAGGCCCCATTCAGACATAATGCCAAAACAGAGGTTTGAGTTTGTGATCGTTCGAAATCGTGAAACTGTGGGTTTGTCACCCAACTGCAGCTCCATTTTAGCTCCCAAACCTGAATTTGAATTTTTGGTTTGTAATGAGTTTCGCTGCTGAAACCTGAGGTTAGAAGGCACCATTGTGTCATCTGAATTCTGCTGCCGCTATAGCCTGGGTTTCGTGAGCTAGCTCCTCCCAACACCATAGAGAGGCTGGCTCAGAGCAGCCCATAAATGTGTCAGTTCTAGAGCGGCTGTATTTTTCACTGGCTGCCTCTCATAGGAATATAGTAGGCTGCCATATACTGAAGCTATTCTCACGATCAGTGGAAAGCAGGCTAAAGGTGCTTAACCCACTTCCCATCAATTGTGAGACTCACCGGGCTCGCAGCTGAGCCTGGCTTAGTCAAAGCGGGTAACCCGCTTAATTGCCCCTGCCTTAAGCCCAGGTTAGCAGAGCGAGTGCTCTGCTAACCTGGGCTTTCCGATTGTGAGTTGCCGTGGTGCGACTCTGCGCCGCGGCAACTCATGAGTAGACTCCCAACCGGGAGGCTGAAAAGCAGCCTCCCGGCTTGGGGGTCTGTCCATCATGTCCTGTGCAGTCGCGCAGGGCATGCTGGAGCTTCTGTGGGCTGCATGGCCCCCAATCCCCCCAGCCCCCACCGGTTCTGTAACGAAGCTGGCAGTCGTGTGGGCAGCTGGTTTGGCTGCCCGGAGCAGACTGGCTGCTTGTTTGTGGGGAGAGCGGGCGTATTTTATTTATTTATTTATTTGTTTGTTTGTTTATTTATTAAAACATGTTTAGCCCGCTTTCCCCACAAACCCCATCCAGGCTCTTCTCACTGATCTTGAGAAGAGCCTCAGTGAGTCAGACCATTGGTCCATCTAGCTCAGTATTGTCTAAACAGACTGGCAGTGGCTTCTCCAAGGTTGCAGGCAGGAATCTCTCTCAGCTCTATCTTGGAGATGCTGCCAGAGAGGGAACTTGGAACTTTCTGCTATTTGGCTCCATCCCCTGAGGGGAATATCTTACGGTGCTCACACTCCTAGTTTCCCATTCATATGCAACTAGAGTGGACCCTGCTTAGCTAAGGGAACAAGTCATGCTTTCTGTCACAAGACCTGCTCACCTCCCACTCTTGGAGGTGATGCCCCGCCCTCTGCCCTTGCCTTGCACCTCCTCCTGCTGCTTGGCAACAGGGATGCCATGTCCTTGCAGTTCCTGCATTTAAAGGGACAGAATGGCATTGGGGAAAGCATGCTTTAAATAAAAGCAGCCTAATAGGTATATGTGCAAGGAACCATTTCATTGATTAAACACCTAATCTAGCTTGATTCCTGGGGCTCTCAGATATTATCAATTGAGTGTAGTTTCTTTGGTCTTAATGTACATAAAGCTATTGGGGGACAGGGAGAGATTAAGGGATATGCCTGAGAATCCCGGGGGAAGACCGAACCATGGAAGGGCCAGGTCTGGTTATCTGGTACTCCAGGAACAGATCTTATTGACTTCCTAGAAGGGGATATGTATATTAAAGCAGGAAAAGGATCCTGGGGTTTGATTCACTGTAACCAAGGGTGTCACTAGGTTAGCAGACTCGGGCAAACCAGTGAGAAAGATCCAACACATTCTTGTGCTGGTTTGCCAGCCAAGGCGTTAGATTTCTTATGAGAGGGCCAGTCCACCGTAGACACCACCACCACCAATGTGTCTCAGCTCTCCGTACTCTCATGAGGTATACCTTCCAACTATAGGGGCCACCACTCTTGTGGGGCTCCCGGCAGCACTGGTTAACAATAGAACTCATACTCTGCACCTCCCCCCTTGTACCCAACCCTCCCAGATGACAAAGTAGAACTCGGCCACTTTGGGTGTTCGAGCAGCTTCAGGTTGGGTGGGCAGACATGGAGAGACAGGTGATGAATCCTATGTCCCAGGCTAATTGGTACAGGCTGGGCCCAGCACTGCAGTGAATGCAAACCAGTCACTGCTGGGCACTCTGGGACAGGACACCCATGGATTAGAATGGTCCCTGGCTAGCCAGGTAACCATGAGTAGCTAAACCAAACATGGAGATGTATTGTGGGGAGACCAGACTCTCAAAAGGGGCACTTATATTCTCAGTTCTGGGACTGGGAGGGGTGTTACCGAGGGACCCTTCCTGGGGCTTTGGTGGAACTATAACTCCCATCATCCCCAGCCACAATGAATTGTGGTTGGGGGTTATGGGATGTAGTCCAACAACAACTGGAGAGCCTCAGCATTGGCCATTCCTGGTCTATTTCAGGACTGCTTTACTAAGCCTCACTAGACATGATGGTAACATCAGTTGTGGCCTCATCCACATATGCCTGGGAGAGCAGGGAACTTGGGATAGTCTGGGGGCAGCTATTTCTCAGGTTACGAGCAGAGGGAAATATGGTGGTGAGAGTTGGGCAGGCTGTTACAGGGGGAAACGGTCTAGGCAACTGTGGCCTATTCATTTTTCTGGCCCTCCTCCCAGTCCTACAGCTCCAGCGCATTCTGGGACCACTCCCTGCTGTTGAATGCCAGGTCAGTAAATGCAAAAAGCATTTCTCATTCGTGATTTAATGGTGGATGAGCATGCTGATCTGGTTTGTGTGACTGAGACCTGGTTGGGTAAGCTTGGTGGTGTGGGTCTCTCCCAGTTCTGCCCTCCAGGTTCCTTAATCCTACAGCAACCCTTCCTAGAGGGTTGGGGAGGAGCAGTTGCATTCATCTATCTGAAGTCCATTCTATTTTCCAGATGCCTGGTTAGGCAATATCAGAATTTTGAGTTTTTGTCCCTGAGGGTGGGCCTAAGAGAGAGGATGGAGATTCTGTTGGTGTACTGACCGCTGCACCTCAGTCTCCCTTCCTCAGCTGGTGAGGGTGGTCTCGGAGATGGCATTGGTTTTCCCTAGACTTATTGTCTCAGGTAACTTCAATGTCCTTGCTGAGGCCCTGTTAGGAGGAGCTCCTCAGGACTTCATGGCCACCATGACAATCATGGGCATATCTCAACTAATATCTGGTCCTACTCATGAGGCAGGACATGCACTGGACCTGGTTTTTGTCAGCCAGGAACTGAATGATCTACAGGTAGGGGAGTTTGCCATAACTCCTTTGTCATGGATAGATTGTCATCTGGTGGGGTTTAGTTTGACTGCTTCGACCAACCTCTGCAGGGGTGGTGAACCAATTAGAATGGTCCACCCCCAAAGGCTCATGGAGCCGCTCAGTTTCCTGACAGCCCTTGGGGAGTTTCCAGTGTCTAGAACTGGTAACTCTGTTGAGGTCCTGGTGAATCTCTGGAATGTGGAGACAGCCCAGGCTAATGACATGGTAACTCCTAAATGCCCTCTCTGGCTTGGTGGGGCCCATTTTGCTCCTTGGTTCTTCTTGGAGCTTAGGGTGATGAAACAACTCAGACAATGGCTAGAGTGACATTGGAGGAAGACTTGTAACGAATCTGACCGAACATGGGCTAGAGTCCATTTTAGGGACTAATCCATGGTGGCGGGGGAGCGAAGAAATGTTTTCTCTTTGCCTCAATTGCATCTACACAGTGTAGGGAGCTGTTTAGTGTGGCAAAATAATTGCTTCACACAGGCCCCTGGGTGATGGGGGAAGAACCATCAGCAGCCCACTGTGACCAGTCTGCATGTCGCTCACATCCATGCTGATCTGGAGGCTGGACTCCAGGATTTTGACAGTCGCAGGAGATGTGCCTTGGCAACCATTTGGTCCAGTTGTGATGGATTATTTTCAGTTAGTGCAGACTGAGGAAGTGGACGAGATGCTAGGCAGAGTGCGGACAACATTATGCATTCTGGACCCTTGCCCTTCATGGCAGTAAAATCTGCCAGGGAAGGGACAGGCAGGTGGTTGGAGCCAATTATGAATGCTTCACTTGGGGAGGGCAAGATGCCATTGAGCCTCAAGCAGGTGGTGGTAAGACCACTACTAAAAAAAGCCCTCCCTTGATTCCCCCAACTTTGATAATTATTGGCCTGTTTCTTGAAAAACAATGTGAATTTGGACTTATTAACGGGGGTTGAAATGTAAAAATAACAGTTGGGGAGTTTGTTATAGTATAGTAATGAAACTAATAGATTATATATAAATTCAAAGAAAATATTCACATGAGAGCAAATATGGATGTTGTAGTATAACTGTGTTAAAAGATGAACTGGAAGTCACAGTGATATGTAGAAAACTAATAAAAATAAAGTGCGGATAATTATTGGCCTGTTTCTAACCTTCCTTTTAAAAGCAAGGTGATAGAGTATGTGCCTATGCAGCTACAAAGGGTCTTGGATGATACAGATTATCTAGACCCTTTTCAGTCTCGCTTTGCCCTGAGTTTGGGACTGAAACTGCCTTGGTCACCCTGGTGGATGACCTATGCCAGGAACTAGATAATAGGAGTGTGTCCCTGTTGGTTCTGCTGGACCTCTCAGCAGCATTCGATACCATTGCCCATGGTATCCGTCTGGACCACCTCTCAGGTATAGGGATTGGGGATAGTGCATTGGAGTGGTTCCAGTCCTTTTTTGGAGGGAGGTTCCAGAAGGTGGTGCTGGGGGACTTCTGCTCAACTCCTTGGCCTCTGGCCTCTGGTGTCCTGCAAGGTTCAGTATTGTCCCTCATGCTGTTTAACATCTACACTGGGAGAGGTCACCAGGAGGTTTGGGCTGAAGTGTCATCAATACACAGATGACACTCAGCTCTACCTTTCCTTGCCATCAGATCCTATGGAAGCAGTGCATGTCCTGAACTGGGGGCTGGAGGCAATGATGGGCTGGATGTGGGTAGCAAACTGAAGTTGAATCCAAGACGGAGGTAATGTTGGTCAGTAGGAAAGCCAATTGGGCTAGATATAGAAATTGAATGAATGAATGAAAGAAAGAATGAATTTAAATATACATATTCCTCCCACATCTCTCTGCTCAAAACCAAAGCCCTATGCCCTGTCATTCCAGGTGATCTAAAGGCTGGGGCTGAAAAGGGTCTAGATTTTTTATGAAGGCAAAGGGCAGATTCTTCCATATTGGGGTGGAACTTGTGATCCACTTGTGGAACTCTCTGCCACAGGATGTGGTGACGGCTAACAACCTGGATGGCTTTAAGAGGGGTTTGGATGACTTCATGGAGGAGAGGTCTATCAATGGCTACTAGTCAGAGGGCTGTGGGCCACCTCCAGCCTCAAGGGCAGAGTGCCTCTGAGTACCAGTTGCAGGGGAGTAATGGCAGGAGAGAGGGCACACCCTCAACTCATGCCTGTGGCTTCCAGCGGCATCTGGTGGGCCACTGTGTGAAACAGAATGCTGGAATAGATGGACCTTGAGCCTGATCCAGCAGGGCTGTTCTTATGTTCTAACTATTTTTTTTTAAAAGAGGGTTTTTTAAATTTTTTTTAAACCAGCAAATTCCTCAATCTCTGAATTAAATATTCAGAGTCATTTCAATCTGCCCTACATCCCCCTGCCCACCTTATATTAAAGCTCTATGGCAAGCAATCACTATTTTTAATTAATTAATTAATTTTTATTTATTTAGTGCATAAAGAATCTACACTCAGAACACCTCAGAAACAACAAAACCCAGTACCCCATGGGTTAGCAACTCATGGGGGTGGTTGGCACCCTCTGTGAACTAGACCACCACTCACTCTGGGCCACCCCAGCACCGCACAAGTGGCTTTAAGGGTTTCCTCCATAGGGAAGAATGGAGGTTTCAGCAGCCCCATAACTGCATTTGGGGGGTGCTGGGGTGGCCCAGAACGATTGTGCAAACCACCACCATGGGTTGCTAACCCATGAGGTACTGAGTTTTGTTGTTTCTGAAGTGTTCTGAGTGTAGATTCTTTGATAGCATATAAGATTTTCAATGACAAACCATGAATCCACTCTCATTGCTAACCTTAAAGACACATAAACTTCAAAAATCACTTAAAAATCAGCCCTTTGCCCAATTCCTTTCAAATAATTCTGATAACTTCCTTGTCCCCCGTGGGCACTACCACCCACCACACTCTGCTCTAGGCCACCCCTTTGCCCCTGACGTGAAGCTATACATTTGCTGACACCTCCATACTTCTTTATGGAGAAAAACCTTAAAGTCGCGCAAACTTCAAAAATCACTTAAAAATCAGCCTTTTGCCCAATTCCTTTCAAATAATTCTGATAGCTTCCTTGCCCACCTTGGAAACTACCATCCACTACACTACACTCTAGAACACCCCTCCCCCCCCGAAGTGAAGCTATTCATTTGCTGCAATCCTCATTATACCCTATGAGGAATTCCAAAATATTTTTAAATTCACCAATAATCAGTGGAGTGTCCAATTGCCTTAGGGCTTTGTGGGTGGTAGGCAACCCTGGGTGTCTACCACCCACCCTACTTTTGTGCCCCTAGGTGCTCCATAATAGGGGATATGGGCTGGTTTGGGTCCCATTATACCCTATGAGAAAAATAATTGAAAATAATTCAAATATTCATAAAAAATCATAGGGGTGTCTGATTGCTTCGGGGTTTGTGTGGTTGTTGGCACCCATGGGTGCTCCATAATAGGGAATAATGGGCTGGTTCTAGTCCCATTTAGCCCTATGAGAAAAAAATAAAAATAAATTTCAAAAATTCATTAAAAAATTGTACAAGTGTCTTTTTGCTTTGGGTTTTGGGTGGCACGTACCCCTGGGTGTCAGCTAACACCCTACCAATTTTTGGAGGTCTGAACCGGTCCAAACCAGTTTGAAATGGTTAAAATTCAAACTGAACCAGGGGGAGGTTCGAGCAAAACCAAAATTGAACCACCCCCTCCTGGTTCGAACCTGGTTTTAATTCGAACCGAACCAGGAAAACCGGATTTGTGCACATCCCTAGTGATTTGATTTGATGTGAAGCAATCTTTACTCTCTCCCACAGAAATCATTTTTCCTTGTTGCATTTGAAGCGTGGTCTGGTAATGTATGAGAGTGTTTGAATATATCTAGTTTACCAAGGAAATTACATGCACACTGTGGTAAAGTTATCATTTAATAAATGACCATCAGTAGACATCTCAGGTGCAGCGCAGATGCCATGTCCCCCATTGTGACCAGAAATAATATGGATAAATCTTTCTCCTGCTCTCCATCTTTCTCCTGCTTACTCAAGACACTTTATTCTCAGGCAGAATGCTAATTGTGTTGTTGTAGATTTTGGCTGGCATCCAGACTAACAAAGTGCTGGTACAGTAAATGCTGTGTACGTGCTTCAGGGGAGGAGCAATTTTTGCTGATCTTTCCTTCCTTCTGAAGCTGATGTAACTCCCAAAAATATTTTCCTGAGAGCTGCACGATGCTTGGGGACGTATTTTTGGAAGTCACAGTCAGATTCAGAGAGAAGGGGAGACTGATGAAAATCACCTCACCCTCGAAGTGTGCACACACTGTTGCTACACCAATACTTCATAAGTCTTCATGCCTGCCTTTGTTTCCTGCTTATTTTAATATGAGTTTAATTATTTTATTTCTGCAGTCTATATTTAAGCTATGGTGTATTTGCTTTTTGAAAAATAAAAGCATATAATCTTTAAAAAGAAACCAAGAGCCGATAGAAAAGCAAATTCCACAATGTCTCAAGAGAATCCACAATTATTTACATTTGCATACCCTTTCATTTCCTATTTACTAGGAACAGTTCATATATTTTGGTAGCAGTCCCAGAAAGCAATCTTCCTATTTTGCCCTTTAAGGAGATGTTTGGGACACCTTTTAAAAATGCTATTATAATCTTATTATGTTATAAAATGTTCGCAATAGACATGCAGTTCAGCCCTTCAACTTTCAGCCCCTGCACCCTCACCCCTCCAGGGTCAGTCTACAACACAAAGCACACTTACAAGGGAGTCGGATCTCAGTTATGTACTGAAGAGTATCCTGTATATCTGAGCAGGGTTGCCAGATCTCAGGATTTGACCTGAAGCCTCAGGAATTTAGCCCCCTTCAAAGAGTCTTCAGGGGAAGGATAAAATTTCCAGGGTGAGGGGTCAGAACCAAGGCACCAACCAAGCTATTTTATGCCTGGCTCAAACACTTTCATTATTAACCCTACTCCCAGGATCATTATCAGACTCCACCCTGAACCAGGAGGCATAGGCCAACTTTATTCCCTGGCCCACCAGGTGCCACTAGGCTCCACCCCTTACTCCAACCCAAAGGTCTCCACCCTTTGACCTATGAGGCTCCACCAGGCTTTTGAGGCTCAGGGGATCTGCATTTCACTGTGCACTTACAAGAAAGTTAATGCACATGGGCAGACCCACACACCTTAAATATCTGTCCAGATAGTGAACACTGCTGAAAATATTTAAGCTGTGGCTGTTCTATAATAAGTATAGTCTGAATCCTTACAAAACGGAGTATGCTATTAAGCTTGTCTGAAGGGTTGTTGTTTTTAAAAAGAAAGTGTTTACAGTCATGTTATTAACACTTCCTGATTCCAGAGCTCATATAGGATAATCTGCTGCTGATAAAGTGAATAAAATGAATGGCTGGTGGAAAAGAACCTTCAACATTATGGAAGAGGGTCGATCACACAGTGATCCCTAATGCAAAAGCAGGGGTGTTATATGATTTCTATCCCTATTTTCATTTGTGAAATCTTGGAGGGTATACATTTGTTCATATTACTTGAGTCTGTCTGTATTTTTATTTCTGTGTTTTAAAATATATAGTCTCCATTTCAGTCCATTTGATCAGCTCACTGTAGTAAAAACACAGGCATGCAAATCATCAGAAACACACCAGCCTTAGAAATAAAACAGCCTCCAATAAAAATGAAACGTGTAAAAATTAAATATATAAAAGCAGGAGAACAAAAAGGGTCTCCTAAAAATGACTTGTGTTAGTAAAGGATACATGTTATAGTTCTATAAGCTCTTAAACTCTCTTCTGAACGCCTGTTGAGATGAAAGCTGGTAGGCCTCCCTGGAGAGGGAGTTCTGCAGTCAAGCTGTCACAACTGAAAAGTCCTTGAGCTGGGTCTAACGATCAGTGAATTGCCGGGTTTGCGGGGAGAGCGGGTTAAGCCCACTCTCCCCACAGATGATCAGGCAGACCTGCCTGGGTGGCTGGATCGGCCACCCACATGGCTGCCGGCTCTGTGGCGGAGCCAGCAGGAGCTGGGGAGTTTGGGGGCCATGCTGGAGAGACCCCTGAGCCGGGAGACTGCTTTTCAGCCTCCCGCCGGGGGTCTACTCATGAGCTACTCATGATCCCGAAAACTGGGTTTGCGGAGTGCTCGCTCTGCAAACCCGGTTTAAGGGGCGGGCTACTTGAGCGGGTTACCCGCTCAGGAACCACCAGGCTCACAGCCGAGCCTGGTGGTTCCCATGGTGGGATGAAACCAGGCTAGCAGAGGCTAGCCCAATTTCGTCCCATTCTGTGAATAGCCTCCTTGCCTGACATATAAACTAACCTTGTTGTAATGTATCAGAGTTCTCCATTGCACAAGGAGAGGGTCAATTTTTGGTTGCACAAAGGCTGATTTCAGATGTAACAGGAAACCAGAGATCTCTTCACCTCTGGTTTCCTTTGCTGCACGTCCAAATTTGGTAAAATGGAGTTGCGGCCGAGAGTGAACTGCGGTTTCCCTCCCCAAACCCCACTCTGAGTTTCGCTGCAGCCCACTCTGTTTCTGTGGCCCTAGCATTACATCCAAATGCTGGTGCTGCAGTTTCAGCCCCCTGGAACCAGTGTTGAGGGAGGAAACTCCTCCCTTACTCCGGCCCGACTGGCAGAGTGGGCTGTCCTTCTGATGAAGGTAGACCACACAGCCAGCTCCCCTGCCTCTCTGCAGTGCCTTTCCGCAGTCTCGCTGACCGCAGAGAGGCAGCTTTCCCCAATGGCCTAATGCAGATGGGAAAAAGGAGGGAAGGGTGTGTGGAACCATGAGTTCATTGGACCCACATTTCCGCATTAGGTCTGACTGGAGCTATAGTTTCAGAAGGCCCAGAGAGCTGCAGAGGAAATAAAAGATTGTCAAAAGTCCCCTCTTGTGTCATGGAAAATTCTGTCATATCAGTGCAGGACTAGTCTGGAGATCAGCCCTTGAGGTCATTCACACAATCGAAAACTGTGTTCTACCCAGGTTTGGGATCTGTGTGTACTCCCAATTTTTGATTGTGTGGAAGCAAGGTTAGAGGAAAACCTGGGTAGAAGTGATTGTGTGGAAGCAAGGTAGAAGAAAAAGCTACTCAGGTTTTCCTCTAACCTTGCTTCCACACAATCACTTCTACCCAGGTTTTCCTCTAACCTTGCTTCCACCCAATCAAAAATTGGGAGTACACACAGCTCCCAAACCTGGGTAGAACACAGTTTTCAATTGTGTGAATGACCTCCTTGTCTCTTATCCATCGGTCTGTCCTGTGCTGCAGGAAGCAGGAGATGGGTACATGCAGCATGCTTTGTCCTTCCAACAGCATGATCACCAACAGGTCCAGCTCACATGGTTGGCAGCCTCTAACCAGATTGTGTAGGGAGTCTCCAGTAGGGCTCTGAACTATGGTTTATTTGCCATCCTATTTGGCCACACCAGAAAGTACCTGAGTTCAGCTGTCAGACACAGTACTTTCATTTTCCAGCCCAGTTCAGTGTTGCCTGCAGTTGGTTTCTGCAGGGTTTCTCTGTAATCTTGTGTGCAAAATTAAGCTGTCGGGTTTGCACTCCTCGTGATGCATAATTTGAACCATAATGGATTACATAGTTGGATATACTGATTGACTGTATGATCTGGTACTTTCATGTGGTCCTCCTTAGTGCCACACACAATTAACACAGGGTTTGCTGAGTATCTGAACTGGACCTAATACTTGAATTAATGTAGTGTTGCCCCCACTCCTCAAATGAGAATGGATCCCCATCCTTTTAACTTTTCCCTGCTGCATGTATGAAGTTCATCCCATGACTGGCTGCACATTTGTGTAGCAATTCACACAGATGAAGAAACAGATGTATCATTCAGCATTCACTGGGTGAAAATAAGTACATTTGAGATACATTCAATGAGTCAATGGCAAATAAAGCAGCAGTGAGTGATTGAGTGAAACAACCAAGGTATTTCCAGGAAGTCTGGCAGTACATCTTATTCCTGCTGACTTCAAAACACAAGATTTCCCTCCAGCCTTGAAACTACATTTTTAAAGATAGCGACACATTATAATCATTGCACAGAAAATCTTGTTCTGACCCATTTCCTGTGTTTCTTCTAAAATACACAAATACACACCTCCCCCTTAATTTGCACAGTTTGGATATGTTTGCACACATTTGTGTAGACTACGTCTATAATTCTGAAGGCCAGAATCATACATTGGACTTCCCGACCCCCACCCACCCCCAATCTTCATCATAATAGCTCTTCTATCACAATCTCCTAAAGGAAGGACTTGCCTTTTTGCTTGTGCAACTCTACCAAGTGCCATGTACATTTGATGATACTGTATAAATAATAACAATAATATTTACATGTGATAAGTCTTCATCAGGTCAGGCACCAGAGGCTGGCATCATGGAGCAGCTGCTGAGGACCTAGGGCCTCCAGTGATCTCTGAGACCACCTCTACTCCCATAGCCTTCCTGTGGTGGCGGCAGAAATAATCTTTCAAAATAGAAGGGGGGCAGTAGATGGCAGTTTGCTAAAAGTCCCCTCAAACCTGGAGCCAGCCCTTGCCCTCATGCAACTTTTCTGGAGACTCGCAGTCAAACTGGGTGCTCCTCAGAGAGATTTATGAGAACCCAGGTGGTCTCCGCCAGACATCTAAAAAGCTGTAGAGGTGGGGCAGGGATGGCACAGGAGGTGGAAGGACAGAAACTGTAGGGGGTGGTCAGGAGAGTGCAGGGGGGTAGAAAAAGGGTTAAGCATCCATTCTTTACCTGCTGATCCCCCAGATGAGCCAGTTTTTCACTTCTGAAGGTCTAGTGAGATTCTTAAAAACAATAATAAATGAACACCGAACAATCAGAATGAAGAATACTTACAAAAGGCTGGGCCTGCCTCTCTTAACTACTTGCTGCACACGTGGAACTTAAAAGAAACCCACATACCCTTGTTTCACATACCCTTGTGCTTTCTTCAATATCTTCCTCAGTCCTAATATCTTTCTCCCGTTCTGGCCAGGAGATTATCTTCCCATGACAAGACCTTAGGAGGGACTGCATGGGGCCACAGTTTCACACTAAGTTTTTTCTGTTTCTCAGAGGCCTTTGTGATCTCATGTCAGTATCATATTGCTAGATTTGGATGTCATGGGTGTCTGATGTAACCTGGCTTGCTTTTCATAAGAATGGACATAGCTCCTAGTAGCAGCCTTGCCAATCTGAACTGAGATGAGGTAAAAAGTTTGCTTTACATTTCCCTCATAAGATAAAATAGAATTGGTTTCAAAAGTTGTGAGGAGCGGAAACATGTCATAATTGTTTGTGCTGTTGGCCACTGTATTTAAATTTGCCACTGCATTTAAGCCTTCCCAGCCCACTGTTTCCCTGCCCCAAACCATTCCCCAACAGTTGAGTTCAGTTTACCCCTTTCAGGGGGATTAAAGGTGGGGAACATGTATTTAAAACCCTTCAGGGCAAAAGCCCCTCTTCCTCCAATATCTGTCTCCTTGTAAACACTTTCACCCCCTTTCACAAAGGAATGCAAAAGGGAGTGCATGTTTTATAGCGGTTGAAATGTTTGTAAAGCATACTCTCCCATTTTGGCTTAGCATTACAGTGTGATTATACTCCTGAAAACACAGCAACGATGGTACATCTTCAGCAGAGAGACCCACAAAATGTCTTCATTGGATAGCTTTGAATGACTTATCAAGACTCTTTAATTTCTGCAGGCCTTTTTAGTTGGTGTGAGTGGTGACTTTTTTCAATACAATACAGGTGGCCCTTGTTATTCTCTGGGGTTCCATTCTCACGATAGGCATGAATCCAGAAACCATGAATAACAAAACCTTGAGTCAATGGGAATTGGGGGGTTAGGTTCCTAACAACAACAAAAGAAGGGGGCAAAAAAGCAAGGGAGGCAGAAATAAGAAAAGAAAATGACGTTATTCTCCAGGTCTTCAGCAAAGCCCCACCCCACCAACCCCCTAGATAGATAGATAGATAGATAGATAGATAGATAGATAGATAGATAGATGCCACAAAATGGTTTGGAAAATGGCAGCCAGAAATTACATTGGAAGTAGTTTCCAAGTTATTTCCAGCCACTCAAAACTGTGTTTAGGTGGCTTTCAACTATTTTTCTATCTGCAGATAATGAACCTGGGTTTCTAAGACCCAATTATGAATACGCAAAACTGTGGATATGGAGTCCGTGGATAATGAGGGCCACCTGTATACAGTTGCTATTGGTTTCTGTATAGAAATCTTTTATGCCATCTTCTTTATATTTATTTCTCTAAGACGTACCTGTGGCTAATCCCATGCACGGCAGCTCTCACAAGAGTTTGCGAGCAGCTGCCAGATAGCCACGGCTACAGGACAAGAAAATGGCAATGGTGGCAGGGGCAGCGGGCGGGGGCGGGCGGGCAGGGAAAGCATCAGCCAGGCCAGCCAGCAAGGGAAACCAAGCACTCACCAGGCTGGTGGGGAAGGAAAGTGCCGGGGAACTGCTGCTGGTGGGCAGGGAAAGAAAGTGGACTGGGAGAGGGAGGAAAGAAGCACGGACTGGGGCTGAAGGGAGGGGGGGAGGAGAATAGACTGGGGCTGAAGGGAGGGGGGAAATGAAGATGGGGAGGAGAGACAGGGAGAACTAGGGGCGCAGATGCTCTGCGCCGGATCAGCTAGTTATGAATATTCCACTGCGGGCAGAGGTGGAGGTAGACAAACAAGCATGAGTTAATAATGTCACAGGGATGATACATGGGTAGTGTACTAAAAGAATTCTTAGGTACCTCTAGAGATTTAACTGGAATATAGATTTGCAGCTGTAATATATGGGTGGTGTTGGCTAGTGTTGAATAGGTATCACTTTTGTTTCTCCAACAGTAAAAAACGAAAGTCAACAATCACATGACTAATTGCGACCCATTAGTGGGTTGATCTTTAGCACTAATCATTGGTTTAAATGTCTGAAAAAATCTATCATTTTCCTAGACAGCAAAAAATTAGTCTGGGGAGACCCAAGGTCTTTGAAGACTAATTAACCTCTCTAGCGCTGACAGATTTTTACCAGGCCCATCCATGAAATATCATTTACCGGACATAAAATCTGCGTCCCTTTTTTGAATGGCCATTCAAGAGAGAGTTACAGCTCAAGAAGGATATATGAACAGTTTGCATGCAATTTAAAATACTGTGTCATCCTTTTAGGATCAGTTCCCCAAACTAACAAGCACAACCTTCGTGCCCACCCCTGCTGCCTTCTTCCTTCCTGCCGGTTGCAAAGCCTAGACTTCTCTCTCTTTCACTCGGCTCCCTGTTGACTTCTTCTTTTTGCTCTGGGAGTGGGGCCTGTTGGTCCAAAAGCAGAGCATTGAGTGCTACTGTTGGCTCAAGGAGCGAGATGTCGTGCTACCTGGGCCAGCAGCTGAGTGTGAGGTGCTGCTTCTGAGCCATCTGGCAGTACCTCAGCTCCTCTGTGCTCATTGGAAGGATGCTCCCACCACACCTGCTTTGCGACAGAGGTCCCGGGGTGTCTCTCCATTCCAACACTAGGAAGGCTGAGATGCTGCTAGTCACCTCAGAAATAATGTGCACAGGGCTGGGTTTACGGGCAGGTGACCCAGGTGACAACCTGGGGTTCTGGGCTTGGGGGTTGCCGGGCACTTCAGTTATTCTTAAAATTAAAACGCTTCTATAAGATTAGAGGGAGGCAAAATGTCTTTATTTGAGTATATATTAGTGCTGAGCCAACTCAGCCCTGCATTGTAACCACCTTATTCACAGGCAGCAAAAATTGGGTGCCATCTTGGAAATTAGAGTAGTGGATGTGAACTCTTTGGGAGGCTAACAGTAGGCAGCTGAGTGGTGTAATTCTTCACTTTTAACCCTTTCATTGAAAGTGCCACTGTTTCATTAAAAGCAGAAGCAACAGCCACTCACCCACCCACTGGCATGGCCCCTAAACCTCTCACAGATTTTTATTATCCTCCTCGAAATTGGCCCAAATTTTATGTTGCCCCCCCACCCATTTTGAATTGAAAGTTGTGAAGTGAGAACTTTCAGATCACTTCTGTTCCATACAGCATGAATTTACAGATTGACACCCATGCATCAACATTTATCATCTTATATGATACAAATAAATCATGCATTCAGATAGTGCATTGAAGTTGTGAAAAGAGTGACAAATGCAATAAAAAGGAAGGAAGTATCCAAAAGCTGAACAAATGCAGAGGGTTCTGGAGATGGTCTTGACCTGGAGCTCCATTTGGTCTGTGTGCAACCCTTAGGCATACTGCATTAAGTTTGGATTGCACCACTTCTTCCAAATTTGCTCTGCTGCAGACTTTGGCCTATTCAGCACAGAATGGAGCGGTCCCCAAGGACTTTTCTGATAATACAGAAATATCTAGGGCTTAATCCTAATGAGCTTTGGAATGATATTGCTCACTAACTCAGAAGCAGCACCTTGTGCACTACTGTTTGTCTGGGAGGTGCTGTTTCCTGATCCTGATGAAGTCTTCAGGATGCAATGTTGCCTGGGCCACAAGAGGCACACAAGGTCCACTTCTAAGTTAGATGATGCTGTGGCAGGCACCAAATGGTACACATTAAGGCCACCAGTTGCCTAACCCTGCCCTCCATTATACCTCTGAGATTTTACCCAGAAACATTTGGCCCAAGTTGCCTTAAGCTTAGCTGAAGCATTGGTGCTTCCACAAGAGTATCATTATATATATTTTTGAAGGTATGGAAGGTTTACATTTGAAGATCTCTGTTAAAAATAGCTGCAAATTCATTACAGATTTGTATTACTTTACAAGAGAAATACGGCAGGGTTGTACACTGTGCACGCTCTCTCTCTCTCTCTCTCCCCTTCCAAATGGATTAATGTTATGATAATGAATACCCAAGGAATTAAGTGTGATTTGTCACTTGTAAAACATTGCCCACAATGGTAATCCATCACTGCTTTGTGGCAATGAAGGTTGATCTGTCAATGAGATTGCAGAACAAGATGGTAATATCTTCACAAAAATGCTCTCCCTCCTCCCATTTCTGCTGTTAACAAAGGATTTTAATCACCTATCCAGGTGAACTACCAGCTATTGGAAGGGCTGAGGTCTGACTGTGCTTTATTTTAAGTCATACAGGTCTACTCTCCTGCAACAATGTTTTCTCAGGTTTTGCCATCTTATATCCTAGTAACAGTCATGCATGACGATTCTGATCTTCCCCTGCAGCGTGCAGTGAGCAGATGGAATGGTCAGCGACTCATAATGTGAAATACTGAAAAGGTCAAAATCCAACAGGATGCTGCTGTCGGTTTCATCTGTGATCTCTTGTTCTCATATCAAAAGTCATCATGAGGACAGTAATGAGAACATCATAAATCTAGTCCTCTCACCTAGAGGCTGATGGCAAAGGATGAGTGAGTTTGTAGCGATAAAGAAATTGAACCTGCCGTGACTTTTCATGAGAAGGAGGATTACTTTCTGCATAAGCACAGCTGAACTGGGTCAGAACAATGGTATATCCAATAGAGGAATATTTCATTTCATAATAGTTGGATCCAATTACCACAGGACATTTTAAGAATGGGGAGTTATAATATAATACTCAATTTCAAGGCTACTTTCAAGATGAGATTGTCTGGGTTCCGCCCCACCCATCAGCTGCATGATGACCACTACTCCACTGACTGACTTATTGGAGGCTGGGGGGAAAGCCCTCAAATGGTGGGAGGGATAAATGAATTCCAGTGAATCCCATTTGGGCTGTTCCTTGCTTGCAAGTAGTCTTGTGGTCATTGGAAGAACCATTTAAGTGTGTGTACAGCATACCACACTGGCTTCAAAAGTGGAAGGGAAGCAGCCAAAGATAAGGTTGCTGCTTCCCTCAGCCCTGAGCCAGGGAGCCAGGAAGGAGGTGGAGCAGGAGCAACAGCAGGAGGGCAAAGGAAATTTAACTTTCTGCCCTCAAGATCTGAGGCTGCAGCAACCTGGAAACAGTGGCTGCCTTCGCACATAACGCCAAACAGGAGGCAAACAAGCCAGAGGTTTGAGTTGATCGTCATCTAAATGTATGAAAACACGGTTTCATCACAAAAGTGACCCGAAGTTTCCATCCCCAAACTGAACCTTTGGTTTGTAGTGAGTTTCACTGCTGCAACCTTAGGTCTGAAGGCAACATCATGTTGTCCTGATCCTGCCACTGTTATAACCTGGGTTCTGTGCTGTGGCTGCTCCCAAAACCATAGAAAGGGTGGCTCAGACCAGCCCAGAAATGTGTCAGCTCAATGCCTGCCCTGCTTCTTGCTTTCCGATCAGTTGCCCTGCCCTCTGCAGTCCCTGCAGTCCTCCTGCTGTTGTCTGGCAATAGGATGCCACATTGCCATGTCCCAAGCTTCAGTGTATGTAAGGGCAGGAACCACAATGGGGGAAGCCTGCATTCCACTGTGTCTTATTCTCCTTTTGTCAACCTGCACAAAAGGGATGGAATGACAAGACAGGCACAGTGGGAGAGGTCTGCAGCAATCAAGGGCTGCAGAAGAGTTTTCACAAGCACATGGTGTCACGGCAAAGTTTGGGTTAAAACAACAACAATAAAGTATTTATATACTGCTTTTCAACAAAAGTTTCCAAAGCAGTTTTAGAGAGAGAAACAAACAAACAAACAAACAAACAAACAAACAAGATGGCTCCCTGTCCCCAAAGGGCTCACAATCTAGAAAGAAACATAAGATAGACACCAGCAACAGTCACTGGAGGTACTGTACTGGGGGTGGATAGGGCCAGTTACTCTCCCCCTGCTCAATAAAGAGAATCACCACATTAAAAAGGTGCCTCTTTGCCCGGTTAGCAGAGGTGCTAACTGGGCAGCCCCTGGAATTCTGGATTGAATTCTATTTTTTGTACGTTTGTAGGGGAAGGGGGCCCAGCCCCCTCCCCTAGGTTGCAAGCATGCAATATTGGCCATAACTCATGAGAAGAACCAACCTGGCTTACACCTAGATATTGGTTACATTAATTGGACAATAAAGCCAAGTGTCATGATAAAACCTTAGACGTCTTCCCAAGGACCGCTCTCTCATGAGAGTGACAGGCTGTTGTCACCTAGTCCAGTTGCTAGATCCCTGTAAGCTCCTTGAAGGGTACTCCAGCAACACCTTACCCAGTCCCAATGACTGGTGGAAAGCAGGAGTCAAAGTGCTCCCTCTGGCAGTCTGGTCACCCCTTGATACATATGCATATTTGGGGTTTTTTTTTGTTTCTCGACAGCATGGTCAGCAACTTGGCTTGGCAGGGATGACCAAAAACAGTGGTTTCCCTGACCTGGGATCTCCCATGGCAGCTGATCTACATACATTGTAATGCCGGTCCCAGCCTGTGAATTTTGAATGTGTCCTAGAAGACATCCCCAGTGTGACCCAATGCTATCTGCCTGGAACTGTCCAGACACATGGAGAGGCCCAGACTCCTTGGGAGTCTGTAAGGTGTGAATGGCGAGGAGAAGGCATGGTGTATGAGTTCTATTGTTTGTCGGGATTTCCCACCCTCCTCGTGAGACAGGGATATTTACCCAGTCAAATGGCAGGTGCCAGGACAACCCGAGTAATTTCCTTTCATAAGTCCAGAAGGGCTCAAAGAGGCAGGCAACAGCTTCTGGGGGATGGGCGGGTGTAGCCCAAGAGGCAGCAGAATGGTGGCGATGGAATAGTGATGATATCAGCTCCACAGCTGCAACTGTGTGTAGAAATGCTAGTGAAGGGGGTGGAGTGGGAGAACAAGTCCCTTTGGGAGGCGAGGGATTGGGTGGCCAATCCACTTGCCTGGCCAGGGAAGGAGGAGCAAGCTGGAAGCAGGGAGGAGTGTCCTAAATGTAGGGCTTTATTTAAGGCAGGGGCTGCCAAAGATGAGATGATCAGCAGGGTTTGTTGGTCTGGTGGACTCCCAGAGTGGAGCTCAGACCTTTGCTCCTGCTGATAGGTGAAGGAGTGGAGTGACTATACGTCCCTGCTCGCCCAGCTCTGAGGCAATGCCTATACCTATAATTTAGTGTGAGAGGGTGGGAAGGTTAATTAGAGAATTCCTCCTCCCTAAACATGGACATTGTTAAACAGAGATACCGGGGGCCCCACATGATGAGAGGGTTAATCACGTGCTGGCAAGCTGACATGAGGGCAGAAGTGTGTTGGCTTTTCCTGGACTGCTTGGCCCAGGTCTATCATTCCAAGACCATTCTTTGTCAAAGTGGACCAAAGCCCAGGATTCTTTGCCCACCCTCATATACATGGTCTGTCCTAGGAAGTCATCATGACCCTTTCCAGGAGTAAAAGGAAACTGGTGCCCCTCTGCATCCCCCCAACACTAGTAGTTCTGTTTGTGTGTCTGAGGCACAATGGTTGCCTAGCTGTTGTCAGGTTGTATAGAGTCCAAGCAAAAGTGAAGAAGAGGAGCCTCAGGGTCAACAGAGCTTCAGCTTGGGGAAGATTCTAAAAGCAACCACAGCTTAAAAATTCTGCTTTTCATTTTGTTAAAGTGTTCCTAGGAAAACTATTTCCCCCCTCTACTCCACTGTATCCCACCATCCTTGTTTCCCTTTAATGAAAAATAATCTCTCTAGAGTTCAAGAATGGAATGCTATCTGCATAAATGTAGCGGTTGAGGATGTTGTTTGCTGCTAGGAATATCTGCATGTGGAGAAAAATCAAACCTTTTGTTAAGTGCTGACAGGAGGCTGAAGGAACACATGCACGGCATGGCATTGGTTGTAGGAGGTATAGGTGGGTTTCTACCCACTACCAGTGCAACACAAGTAGTTTGTATGTAATATTCATAAGTAGTGTAGATCAAAATTCCACACTGAAAACCCCCAGAAAGAGTGTGATATTTGAGCAGTATTCTTGGCCTGAAGCAAACCTCTAGTCCCTGGTCTAGTTTTACTGGAGAACCATTTTGAAGAGAGAGAACGGAGACAGCCATCCGTCCCCAAAGTGGACTGCCAGCAAGTCCTTTGCCTAGAACCCACTCCTCCTCCCACATACTGCCTTGGCTGGGAACTTTGGAAGAGAAGCAGATGCTGCTGCTGAAGGTGTAACTAGATATTATACACAACATGAGGCTGCTAATGAAAACAGCAGATTTCTTTCTTGTAACCTTTAGGTCACATTCACACATAACATGAAACTGGAGGTCCCTTCACCTCCGGTTCCATTAACTGTACGTCCAAATGTGGCAGACTTCAGTTGGGTTGATAAATTGACCCATGGTTTCTTTCCCTAAACTGCACTTTGTACCTTCACTTTGAAGTGTGGTCTGCTGCCTGGACCTCCGGTTTGGTGGTGCAAGTGTTACGTCCTAACGCAGGCACCACAGTTCCCCCCTTAAGCAACTGGAGTTGAGGGATGAAGCACCTTCCTTCCTCCTTAAATAAGGAAGCCTCAGCAGCCAGTTCCCCCTCCTCTCTACATTCAGCAAGACTGCAGTTAGATTGCTCTCCATTTTCTCCAAATGCAGATGGGAGAGTGGGGGGAGGGGTCCATTGGACCCAAGGTTCCATGTTACATCTGAAGGAGGCCTTAGGCACACTTACCCATACTGTAACCCTGAAGCACACTTACCATTTTATGTATTTTCCAATCAGTAGCAGTCCAGAACAGCCAAGTTGTGGAGCTGGGATGTGGATATGCAAAACATTATTACAACACAGGTAAATGTGTGCAAACATTCTGCGGAATAGGGGGAGATTTTGATGCAGGAATGACATTTCAAGCAGTAGCCTTATCTCAAGTGCAACATCTAGTTCTGCCCTAAGGAGGTTGAATTTGGTCCAGAAGCTGCCAGCTTCTACTCCTGTCCAAGATGTCTAGTCCTCTTATTATAGTGAACACCTGTTGACAAGAGATGAGCTCAGTGTTTATGTTTATAATAAAAAAAAAACCCAGTTATTTAGGTTGTGCCTGAATAATGATCTCTGATGTCCCTCTCTACCCATTTTTTCATCTGTTGAGACACAAGGGGGCTATTCTCATGATCAGCAAAAACCGGGCTAGCCTCCACTAGCCCGATTTTTGCTGATCGTGAGAACCACCGGGCTCAGCTGCAAGCCCGGTGGTTCTAGAGCAGGTAACCCGCTCAAGTACCCCTCCTCTTAGCCTGGGTTTGCGGAGCGAGTGCTCCGCAAACCCGGGCTATCTGATTGTGAGTAGCTGCGGCACGGCTCTGCACTGCGGCTACTTGTGAGTAGACCCCTGGAGGGGAGGTGAAAAGCCGCCTCCTGGCTCCGGGGGTCTCCCCTGTATGGCCTGCGTGCTTGTGCAGAGCACACTGGAGCTTCCGGGGGCCGCGCAGCCCCCGAGCTCCCCAGCCCCCGCCGGCTCCGCCATGGAGCCAGCAATCATGTGGGCAGCTGATCTGGCCACACAGGGGTCCCTCCCCGCTCCTGTGCAGGGAAAGTGGGCTTAGCATGCTCTCCCCACGCACTCAGAAAAACCGGGTCTCACTGATCATGAGACCTGGTCCAATGGCTGCAATCTTAAACAAATTTAGTTGGAAGTAAGTCCTATTGAACTCAAAGAAACATAAGCCAGACTGGATTATTCATCTCTCCATGGCCCATAATATGTTGAGGAACCAGTGTGTGCAGCTTCTCGTCACACACTTGATGTACCATCTCACTTCTGGCTATCCACGTGCAGGCACTGAATATCCAAGTGGTACCTAACTGTGCAGTTGCTTTGCCACATTAAAGTTGTGAATCTCCCAGGTCACATGGTTTGAAAGACCGTTACTTTTGCTTTGTCATGATTCCATTTCCGCCAGCTTATGCACATGGGAAGGAACAAGCAGTGCACTGGTGGGTGAATCTTGGCACTGGTCTAGCTTACTGTTTTGTGGACCTGGGAGTGGATTAGAACTGGGCTTGTTGCACTACCAGGCTGCTGGGAGAAGGCAACATTTACAGGGCTACTCTAATGATTTAGAGTCACCAGTCAGATGCCTGAACTCAGGTGTCCTCTTGGATTTCTTTTGCACACTCCACTCTCCAGTGGGGTCATGTGTTCCTAAATGTCTTTCTCAAAGAACTGAGAAGAATATTAATGCAGCCTCTCTCTCTGCTTTCAGTCCAAAAGGGACATGTGTTCCCTGGTCCTTCCTACCATCCTTTTGCTGGTCATGTTACAAAAGATGGAGGTATTCAGCTTTCCAGATAATGGAAGATAGTTTTATTAAATTGTTATGATGATGCCATTAGTGTATATGGAGCTTGACAGAGTGACATCAGCAAAAGATGGTTGCATGCCCTGTGGAGGTCACAGTCTAAGTTTAAACCATGATGAGAGCGGAGGGAGGGAGGTAGTAACAAGAGATGAATGCCAAAAGATGCAATATATGGGGGGGGGGTGTACGTGCACGCGCACATGTGCTTTGTTTCAGCTAGCAATGAGGATAAAGGGTTTGAACCAAAAACGTCACAGAAGACATGGGGTTTGAGCTGAAATTTGAAGGAAGAGAAGGTTGAAAGTGCAGGGTTGCAAGGTCTAGAGTGTGACCTGACATTTTAGCACCTTAGTCTCCTTTTCAGGGTCACTAGGAGAATGAGTAAAAGGGTGAGGGACCAGAACCAAAGGCCAGGCTGGTTTCTGTTAGATTTGATGACACTTTTGCTGTCAGCACCACTCCCTTGTCCATTCAGCCTCACCCTTACGCCACCAAGCAACTACCCTCTACCAGGTAGCTTTCCTGCCCTCCAGCATATTCTGCTAGGCTCCTCCTCTCTGGCATATGAGGCACCAGCCCTTGGCTACTTCAGTGTCAGCGTCTGAAGCTCTGCAGGCTGCCAATGCTGGCAGAAGTGGGGACAGGTGTTTTGTGAGAGAGTTTCAGATATAACAACAGGGAATGGGCACAGCTGGAGAGAATGGCAGATCTTTGAGACGGTCAGGGTGGCAGAACTTGAAAAGTCAAGATCATAGACAGGGCTATATATCAGGATATGAGAGCAGAAATATAAGAGGAAGAGGCAGACCATAGGGAGCTTTAAAGGTAAGTACCAGGAGCTTGTGCTGGGCAGATTCCACTGCATTATGGCATTACTGTGAATGTTCCCTTCTGCTTCCTAATATTCCCTAATTAGCCATGTTAGGGAGGAAATCTGAAAAAAGCAGAGTGAGAGCCATGCATAATTTATAAAACTGAATGTTTCCTAATTAGTTCTTTTAGGTTAATGATATTGCAGCCTTGCTCTCCCCCCCCGCATAGCCTCTAGCAATGACCTTCCCCCTTCCCCATTCTTAACACTTTTTTTGAGTTCACACACACACACACACACACACACACACACACACACACACACACAGAGCCACCTCCTTTCCATCTTTCACATCACTGGGGAGATGTAAGTACTTGAATAATGTTTCCACCCTCTTTCTTACCTCTGTGCCTTTTTAGAGTCGACCAAACATGTCCCTGCCTTATGTGGGCCAAGCGGATGGTCTGATTTTTTACAGATCCCCTGAAGAATGTTGAAGTGCATTCCTTCAGTGTCTTCCTAGAAAATGACAAGAGCTATGTTAGCCAAAGATGTAAAGATGGGGGAGGGGGGCAGGGGAGGGAAAGGAAACCTTCATCAAAAGGATTCTAAAATAACATTTTGCATCCTGAAGTAATTCCCAGCTCTCCCTGGCAACCATTCATTTCTTCCGACTGGCAGAAATCTGCAATATGAGAGTGGATTGGCTTCCTTTTCCCACGGGGCCGTGTATCTCTTCATCCGCCGCCTAGGGTAAAAAGCAATGCATACGTTTACAATATAAATGTGATTTAATCGACCTCCCTGTCAGCAAGAAATGGCAAGCATATCAAACAAGACCAAGATGTTAGGGAAAGGAGAATGGGGCGGGGGGAATCATAAATTATTGTTGTGATGAGTTTCTGAGCAGGGTTTTTTAGGGGGAGACTGCTAGATTATTTTGTGTAAGGCTCTTCCCTGAAACAATAATTAAGATAATTCTGTATGACAAGGAGAAAAATGTTCAGCTTTGTATGAAATGTGCTTTATGTTTAGCAAGCTGAAAGCTCTCTGTATTGATTAGAATTACCCACAGCCACAACCATGCAAAGCTGAAATTAATTGAACTGCCGGCCATCTCTTTTCCCTGAATCCTTATTTACTGGATCCTGAGCTGCAAATTGATAGGCTCCTTGGTAGCAAAGATGTGTGCATATGTGTGCATGGCACACCAAAGCTGTTAGAAGAACATGCAAGGCTGGCCCTATCCATAAGCAGAATGAGGCATACTGCCTCAGGCAGGAGATTTGGGGGTGCCATTAAAGGACAGCAAATTACCTATTATGTATGTATGTATGCATGTATGTAAGTATTTATTTATTACACTTCTATACCGCCCCATCCAAAGGCTTTGGGTGGTGCGCAACAGGTAAAATACTACAACAAACAGTAATTAAAACGATCAAGTTAAAACAATATAAAAACAAATCTAAAACAGTTCAGAGGCATTTAAAACCAAACCGGAGAGCTTGCTCCATTAACCGTGTTTTTGAAGTTGTAAGATGCCATGGTGCAGCTTCGTGTCGCGCTGTGCCTTCACACCGTGCCGACTCTTAAGGAGACCCCAGCTGGGAGGCTCCAACAAGCTTTTTCCATAGAAACAATTTCACTGCATAGAAATCCTTCTGGAAGTTATTTTCATGCCCAAAAATATAATGGGGAAAAATAGTGCCTAGAATCAGGGTGAAGAAATACAAGTGCATTTCAAGTTTTCAATAAGCAGCTCTTCAGCACCTTTAGCGGTATAAAATCAGGCAATCAGAAGGTTATCTGCCTTGGGCCTGTCCAACTTGCCGGTTCCTTTTGGTGAATCAGATCATTTTGTAAGATCAGCTTTCATCTTTGCAACATCAACACAATATAGTGCCAGAATATAGAACTCTTAGAAATGATCAGGTTTTCCCCAGCAGTGATTCAGCACGCTGTGAAGAGTAAGATCAGTTGTGCTTTTGTAGCCTTATTCAGACATGATGTTGTATGAGTGTACATTTGTCTGTACACTCATATATGTTTTTGTGCGAATGACTGCACCAGTGTTCATTTTAAAAGTGAATGTTAGTACAGGTCCTTTGAAATGCAGGATACAGATAGGAAGTGTTCTGCTGCACCAGCATTCAACATCTGTACTTATGTATGTTGTACACTTATATGAGTATTGATGTCTGAATCGGGATATCATTTTAATTTGACTCTTCTGCAAAAAGATTCCCTTGGATTTTCTCGACTAAATGAAATCTCCATATTTAGAGACATGAATCTTCTGCATCTCAGATGCTCAGACCAAACAAAGGGAGAGGGCTGTTTGATCCACTCCCTGCTTATGGACTTGTCAGAGGCAGCTGGCTGGACCAGGCAGTCTGATCCAGGAGGCCTTTTGTGTGCTCTTCCTTTCCATATCTGTTCACCTTAGCCAACTTTTTTCAACTTTCTTCATCTCTTCACTTTCCTTTTGCTTAGCCCACCCTCTTTCCTCACTATCTGGGTTTTACTTTATTTACTGCCTCAAGATCTCTGTCAAAGTCCATATTCCCTTGCCAGAGCAACACTTTCTTCCAATATTCTGGTGGATTTTTATAAGTCAGCGGCTACGTTTTCTTTTTTCTGACCTGGTGAAATATATTTCTTTCGAACTTCCTTTAACAAAATGTGTCATTTTTGAACTTTACACTTGGATTCTTGGCTCCAGCTCTCTTTTGAGTTACGGCCTCTCTTCCCCTCTCTTGAATAAATTAATCTTCCCACCTTTTAGAGGACTGCTACACTGTCTCCTTCAATGACCCCTTGTTCTCCATTCTCTTTGAAAATTTCTCATTATTTAGCTTAAGCCCTTGTGCAGTCTCCTTTTTATGTTCCCCACCATGCTTTTTGTTTTTTTTTTTTTTTGGTTCTACAGTCTTCAGTTCTACAACCTTGCCAGTTTTCTTCATCTCCAGGAGGGGTGAAATCCCAAGCACCCTGGCCAGATTCCAGGTATGAATAATGATTTTCTGTCTCCCTAAAACTCTTTTGCCCTTTCTATTTCATGCAGTTCTTGGGGTTTTTTCTTCACTTCCTCCTTTGCTAAACAGTCCCAGCTTTTGTCTCCAGGCTCAATTTGCCTATCTGTGTTTAAGGTGGGAAATGTGAAGATTTTTCATACGTTCTAACTTGAATCATACCTTATCTGGCTGTTATTGCCAGCACCACTCCCCCCCGCCGCCCCCCACACTCACAGAAAGCACCTAATTGCTTCAAACCGAAATTATGAAGGGCTTGCTAGTATTAGGGATGAGCAGATTTTCTCTGTTCCATTGTGTTATGGATCTGTGCTGGTTCTGCCCAGCATAATGCTCCACCTGCCTTTTGATTTTTGCCACAGTTTCCATCCCCCCACCCCGCTTACAGATTAGAAGTCAGCATATGCACACTGATTAAATCACAGTGCAAAAAGAAATCTTGATGTGATGTCATGATCAATGCTTATATGTGCTAATGCACATTAGTAAAGTGTGAAGAAAGAAAAATAGATGGAAACTGAAAAATGAGATATGTGCAGCTGTCCGAAAATAGTCCAGAATTGGGGGAGAAAGTGAGGAATGGTGGTTTGCTAATTAATTGGTTCCATTCTGGAAACAAATTTGGATAATTCAGAATTCCAAAATCTGGGCGAAATTTAGATGAAGATAATTGCATAATCATCTGTAGCTGATGTTCCCCTGTTAACTGAGCAAAGAGGCTTTTTAAAGTGGTGATTTTTTTTACTGAGCAGGGGGAGAGCAACTGGTCCTATCCAACCTCAGCACAAAATCCCTCCAGTGGCTGTTGCTGGTGTCTATCTTATGTTTCTTTTTAGATTGTGAGCCCTTTGGGGACAGGGATCCATCTATTTATTTTTATTTCTCTGTGTAAACCCCTTTGGGACCCTTTGTTGTAAAGTGGTATATAAATAGTAGTAGTAGTAGTAGTAGTAGTAGCAGCAGCTAGTTCCCTCTACATGATATATATGAATTAGGCTGTTACCTCTTAGTCACTAGGAGCTGACACAGTGTTTACCTATAGTATTAGGTGGATTTGGTAGCTGCTATTTTGGCAAAGCACCTGAGGAATGTTGAAGGAAACAAAAAGGGTTTTGCTAAGATTAGCAAATTTTCTCAAAGGAAGGGGAAGATGCATATACACATTTGATTGCAAACAAATATCCCCCAAAGCAAAAATCTGAGGTGAATGAGAGGTTTCTGCTTGAGAGACACGTCAAATAAATTCTGAGGGAAACAAAGAGTTTCAGTAAGATGACTGACATTTTTCAGTGGGGCAGTTCCACACATCCCTGTTTCTCTTGCCTTATATTTCATGGTTTCTCGAGGTTCTGCACAAGTGTCCCCCAAGAAGATATCCTCTTTGCTTACTCAAATGACATGTGGATCCAGTCAGCTACTTGGTCAAAAGAATAGATCTTACACCGAGCCAGATAACTTATATGTCTAGGGTAATATTGTCTGCTTTGGCTGGCAGTAGTTCTCCTGGGTCTCAGTCACAGGTCTTTCCTAGTCCTGTTACCTGAGATGCTTTTAATTGGAGCCTGAAGGAGCCAGGGACTGAGCCCAGGACTCCCTGTATGCAAAAGATGTTCTTTGTCACTGAGCTATATAGTTGCTCCCCATGCTGCAGCCCAAATATACCAGTGGCACTAGCAAGTCTTATGACCGGCATCTTCCAAAATGCTTCATGTCTCTGACTGGAATGAGAAGGTTCATAGCAGAAGACTTGCATCTTCTGTCATTGTCACAACTCCGAATCGACCAGTCCTGGAAATCTCACAGGGCCCCCTGCTGCAGCTGAAAATTCAGTCAAGTTCTGGTGGCTGGGTGAGCACAGGCCAACATTTATGCACATAGGCCCCAGTTCATGCACAAGGTTCTACATGTGGAAGGAGAGGGTGCACAAACCTGAAGACTGGTGACACACCCATGGCAACAAAAGCCTTGATGCTAGGGAAGGATTACAGAAGCATTTTCCTGTGAGTAAGAAAGAACACTGATCAGAAAAATTGATCAATTGTCAGTCATAACTGTCGGAAGTGAAGGACTTTGCGCTCTCTCATGTCTCAATGAGAGGGGGACAGACTAGTGAGTCAGAGGGCTAGAGAGGTCAAGACATTGGTCATCCCTTCTCTAGTGCTCTGACACTATCCCTTTGGTATGTAGATTGCTATTCTTAGGGACTTCCTTCCTTCCTGCCTGGCCACTTCCTCTTCCTTCTCTTTCCTTTCTTCTCCCTTGCAACATACAAGCTCCTCTCTCTCCCTGCACCATGTGTGCAGAGATGCAGAATCCACCTGAATCCAGCTAGCTAGCTAGATTAGAGATATTATCTCTCCACTTTACTATCTAGAATGGAGTTCACTAATAAATGCTCCTATATTGATTTGAAATGATGAACTGGCTCCAAATTATTTTACTCTTAGCATACACGCATGCCTGGGCCGACTCCGCTGTGTTGTGCCTCTGTGCACTCTGCTATAGTAGAAGGGTATCTCTTACCAGAGAGAATTCCCAACAATGACCATAGAAAGTACGGCTATTCACATGACACAAGCCGTCTGGAGTAACCCAGGTGGCTCGTGTCATCTGGAGCACTGGGACTCCTCCGCTCCCAGCTGCTGCAGAACACGGTAGCCCTGGTTTTTTTTAAGCAAGGTTTTACGTGTGGTTTGTTTTACCTCAATAGGCTACCATGTGCACAATCACCTCCAGGGAAATAGGCTTCCCTCTCAACCCACTGCCATTTCTGGCAGCAAGGGGGTGGGATGGGAAAGAGGGGCTGTGCTGAGCATGGCGGCTACTCTAATGAGAGCAGCCACCTCGCTCGTGGTGTGGGGCACTCTGGGATGTGGGTGGAGAGAAGTCCTCCCACTCCCAGATTTTGCTTTTCCTGCACCAACATTCATGTGGGCGAGCGGCCATGTGATAGAGTTTATAGTCTGAGACTGATTCGAGAATGATTGGAGCCTTGCAGAAAGGCAGACGCCAGTGTGGCAGAACAAAATTGGGAAGCAAACACACTGTAGGGAAATGTGTGTTTTGTTGCCTGCAGTGTAGGGGGGAGGGAACATCTCTGTCTTCAGATCTGAGTAGAGAGACAAGTTATTTTCCTTATTCCAAAAAAGTTGGACTCCTTAAAAAGAACAGCACTAGAAAAAAGGAGTACAAAACAGATTTGGGAGAGCTGACTTGCTGCTGCTACTGTTATTAATGTATATAGTGCCAACTCTGGATAGTTTTACAGAGAAACGTAAGCAAAAAGACAGTTCCCTGCTCTATAGAGCTTACAGTGGGCCCCGTCGGATCATACCACCTGCCAGCCCCACCCACTGCCCAACGGAGGGCATGAGTGCTCCCCCTCCTGGGATGCCATTGTGCTTCACATAAGCATGTGGAAGGTGGTTTGTCTCACACAATTTAAATACAACTCAAATGTAGTTATGGGAATACAATTATATGAAGTGGAGCAGGGCAATCACTACGTGACAGGCAAGCGGGTAGTTGGTATTATCTGAATAGGCCCAATTTAAATATGGACATGGGGTGGGAGTGGGTTAGGGTTAGAGTTAGGATGGGGAGGAAAGTGAGGAGGAAAGAAAGAGGCAAGATTAATGGGCGAAGATAATGTGCAATTGCAGTAACAAAAAGGGTGCAGCTGGAATTATTATTATTATTGTTTATACAGTCAGACAGGTGTTATTGGCTGGTTTGTTTTATCCAGACATCGAGTCCTTCCCAAGGACCTGGGATGTCTGAATTTTATTATCAATGTTGTTGCTGTTATTATAGATATCGTCGCAAAATATAGGCTGTTCCCAGTAATACTGCTTTTTGTAATTGGCTGATGGTGATTTCTGTGGCCCCTATGGTGCTGAGGTGCTCTTCAAGGTCTTTTGGAACTGCACCCAGGGCGCCAATTACCATTGGGATTATTTTGGTCTTTTCCTGCCACAGCCTTTCAATTTCAATTTGTAGAGCTTTGTATTTTGTTATTTTTTCTATTTCTCTTTCTTCTATTCTGCTATCCCCTGGTATTGCTGTGTCGATTATTTTGACTTGTTTTTCTTTCTTCTTGACTACAGTGATATCTGGTGTATTGTATGGCAGACATT
Organism: Hemicordylus capensis; assembly: GCF_027244095.1. Lineage (NCBI taxonomy): Eukaryota > Metazoa > Chordata > Lepidosauria > Squamata > Cordylidae > Hemicordylus > Hemicordylus capensis. The sequence goes on from NC_069659.1 coordinate 208,055,294, forward strand.
TGTCTGTTTGTAGTCGGAAGTCCCAAAATATTTTTGCATCTTCATTTTCTACAACTTTTTCAATTGTATAGTCCCACCAATCTTTGGCTACAGGTAGCTTGTATTTTTTGCAGATGTTCCAGTGTATCATCTCTGCTACCTTGTCATGCCTCTGTTTGTAGTCAGTCTGTGCGATCTTTTGACAACAGCTGGTTAGGTGGTCCACGGTTTCTGCTTCTTTACAAAGGCGGCACTTGCTGTTTGTTGTTGACTTTTCTACTTTTGCTCTTATTGCATTTGTTCTTAGTCCCTGTTCTTGTGCAGCCAGTATTAAACCCTCTGTTTCTTCAAGTTGCCATTCTTAAGCCATTGCCAGGTCTTGGTGATGTTTGCTCTTCCAGTTATATTGTGCAAATATTGACCATGCAGGGGCTTATTTCTCCATTTTTCTGCTCAGTTCTTGACTTGTTCTTACTTGTAGGCCTGCTTTGTTTCATTGGCGTTTAATAGTTTCTTGTTATTGACCATTTTAAGTGCATCTTCTTCACTGTCCTTGATATATTCTTCAAGGCCTCTTTTCTCCTCCTCTACTGTTTGATGGACTTGCAGCATTCCTCTTCCACCTGAGCTGTGAGGGAGGTATAGCCCACCTACATAACTGCGGGGGTCCATCCCCCACGTCTGATATCAGAAGCAGGGGCCTGGCTAGCCACACCCCTGTATTGACGTTCAGACAAGGGGGGGCATGGTCTCCCTTCCAAACAGGGCTGTGTCGCCCAGTTTGGAAAGGAGATAGGCCCATGCTGCATTGGGCAGCGTGGGCCGGAGTGACTCTCCCTGCCTTAAAGGCAGGGAGCATGGGTGGAATTACGATTAGGCAAGGGGAAACAGTTGTCTGGGGGCCCCACTGCCTGGAGGGGCCCCCCAGAGAACCTCACATGACTCCCATTGCCCCCTGCCCAGCCCAAGGCCCCTCAGCCACTTGCCCTGTTCACCCTCTCTCCTGCTTGTGCTCCTGGCCGGCAATCTAAGCAGCTGGTAAGCTGCTAGGAGCTCCTTGTCTCCCCGCTGGGCGGGGCTTCCATTGTAGACCTTGCTGAAGTGTAGGCCATGCTGAAGCCTGAACTTGAGTAGGCTGGCAGGTCCCAAGCAAGCAAGCAAGGAGGCTGGCAGAGTGGCCACCACAGTTCTCTGCAGCAGACCCTCTGCCCAGGCCAGCCAGCGCAGCCTTTGCCAGGTAGAATGTGAATTCCTTTTTGTGCCCCCCCCCACATATATAGGGATCTGCTTGCCATAGGGCTTTGCTATGGGGTGGGGGGCGGGGAGACTGAGAATTCTCTGAATATTTAATTTAAAACAGATTGGAAAATTTGCTGGCTTTAAAAAAAACTATCTAAAAAGTCCTATAAGTGGCTTGTTTCATGGCAGAAAATTACAAAAACTTCTGAAACAAACAATATTATATTCAGTCATTTATAAGTGCCCTTATGTTCAAGTTGTTTTGCAACCCAGAAGGTCTGAGCGAGAACTGTGAAACATTTGTTGTGCTTTTATTTTCGTTTATTTTTCTTGTGTGTGAACTGCTCCCCAATAACTCACAGGGACTTCAGGGTAAATCTGGCCAACATGTGAATGCAGCACCTCCATTCCAGAGGAGATGTGTGTCTAAGGACTTTAAAAGCCTCCTGTGAAAAACCTCCTGGAATCAAACTTTACTGAATTTGTTCAGAATTCTGAGAAAACATACATAGGCTCACACTGCATGGTTGAAAGTCTCCTTTGCTAATCTGCAGCGAGGGGCTCATTTTAATATTTAGTGTTTCTAGTGTGTTCTAGGCATTAAAAGTAGCACAAATATATAGTATTCAATGTATATCACTATATATTGTGAAGTGTGCATGTGTGTATTCAGTGAAATGTATTTCTAGGAAGCATACATATTTTGAAATATCAGACTTAAATCCTTGGGAGCCTGGGGTGTCTGGAGGCCCTGGACTTTTTTGGGGGGCGGGGGCCATTTTAAAATCTTGTCTCTGGGCCCACTCCAACCTTGCTATGCCCCTGGCAGGGAGAGCTGTTCCGGCTGTGCTCCGCTCCTTGCTGCATGCAGCTCATTGCTCTGGAAGCTAACCACTGACTTTTGATGAGGAATCTGAAGAAAGAGAGAGAAGTGATGCATGCCTCATATGTATTTTGGGAGGAGGTCCAGGCATAAGAGGCAGCAAAAGAGGAAGAGCCCTTAGTCCTGTTAAAACAACCCTATTACTATATTTTGGACTGCCGGTTATTAGAGATAGAGTGTTGGGGGCAGGGAAGGGGAGAGACAGAGAGAAAGAAGCAGGCCGAAAGGTTACAAATCAGTATTAAGTAGAAGGAAAACAATCTAGTTCTTGAACAATAAACACTGTAGCATTGCTAAATTGTATACTTAGAAACCTGGTGTTTTGGGCATATTTTTCTGAACAGATGGGCAATAGGCACTGTGATTGCCAAGGCTTTCTGAGCCCCACACATTTTGCCATGGCAGTGTGTTTGGAAGTTTACAAGTAGGAGGCAATTTGTGAACTTCTCTCAAGCACTTCCTACCCTCCTCTTCTGGAAGAAGAGCAAGAGGTGCTTTGTTTTTCTTGACAACACTAGTGATGATGATAACCTCATCATCATATAGATCTTTCATCCAAACGACTTCCTATCTCCAAAAGCCATTTGCAGGCATCATTGACTGATTGTTGCAACCATGTCCCCTGTGCTCCTGATTGGCCTGTCATGGCAGTGAGGCTGTGAATGCATCGACTCTGCGAGCCAAGGCAGGTTTCAAAGCAGCAGGCCTGAGGCCCATCTTGCCATTACAGCTACAGCCATATGCATGCTCACCATCTGGTTCGGAGGGCAGCATATGTGTCTGACAAATGCAGGACCTGGCTGAACTCAGTGACAAAAGATGGGCTGCCCCAGAGATGCCATTCAGATGTGGGACACAAGCATTGCTTTCTGAAAGGATTCCTTCTACTTGTACTGGAAGAAAATAGGTAATGGTATGTACAGTCTGGCATCTAACTAGACACACACACACACACACACACACACACACACACACACACACACACACAGAGGTTTCATCTTTGAAAAGTGGTACACCTCTGATCCTAGATGTGTGTGTGTGTGAAACATTATGCATCACTCCATGTTGTCAAGGGGCAAACTCTGAAACTGGGGTAGGTGAGTGTCAGGCATTGGTCTTCCCCTCCCCCAGATCCAGTCCAAGACTTTCCTGAGTCCAGAATCAGCTCAGTCTGTGCTATGGTATTCTTTGGAGCTCTCTCTGCTTTGTGTAAATTACTAGAGGCAACCAAGGGCTCTGGAGACTAAATTCCTCAGCCCTTGTACATGGTGACGATGGCCCAGTCTGCAGTCTGTAACAAGTTTTCAGATATCCAGTGAACACCTCTGTAGGGTTTCTATACCAATTCTTGTATGGAAGGACAAAGGCAAATAATTCCTGATACAGTGAATGGTTGAAATGTATAGGCAATGCAGTCGGAATCTGGTTCTGTTGTCTTCAGATTGATACTAGAGCAGACCAGTGTTATCTCTAATTTTTTCCATCTGTGTGCGGAATTGTTCGTGATCAAGGAAGAAGTATCAAGGCAGTATGTGCACATATGCATTCAGAATGGGGCCTTCCCAATTCAAACTGAGCAGGATCTAAAATTAATTGAGCGGACATCAGAAAATGTGTCAGCATGTGCACATGTGCACGCCTTAAAGGGAACAGTGGAGCAGACACGAGCATCTACCTATTTAAAGCTAAAGTGTGCCATCAAGTCAATTTCAACTCCTGGCACCCACAGAGCTCTGTGGTTGTCTTTGGTAGAATACAGGAGGAGTTTACCATTGCCATCTCTCACGCAGTATGAGATGATGCCTTTCAGCATCTTCCTATATCGCTGCTGCCCGATATTAGTTTTTCCCATACTCTGGGAAACATACCAGCGGGGATTCGAACCGGCAACCTTCTGCATGTTAGTCAAGCATTTCCCCGCTGCACCACATAAGGTGACATCTACCTATTTACTTCATGTTAAATATGCCTGTGTTCTACTTTTCTATGTATTTATCACACTTGTAGCTTGACCTTTTTCCCAGGAGTTACAATAAGTACGCATGGTCACCAACCAGCCCATCATTTTGTCTTCACAGCAACTATGAGCAGTAGGGGAGGCTCAGAAATGCTGACTGTCCCAAAGCCAGGCAGAGACCTTGACAGCTAGGAACTCCAAGGATCTGAATCTGTGTCTCCTCAGTTTCAGGCCAATACGCCAACTCTTATACCACAATGGCTTCAAAAGGGCTAGATGGTAGAACTGTGTGTTACCTGCTGCAAATCCCTGCTGATACTCATTCTCAATGCCATTTTTTGGCACACTGCACAATGTTACATATGTGTGGAACATAACATTTGCACAGTTGCACAAGAATGCTGTTGTACAAGTGCAAAAATTGCACAAATGGAGTTGTACAACGGTCCAGCCCTTATATATGATAGCCACACTGCTGTATAATTTTGTTTGTGGCATTTTTGTGCCTGTGCAACAATGCTCTTGTGCAACAGTGCTCTTGCACAACAGCACAAACATTATGTTCCACCACATGTGTAACACTCAGGGGCGTAGCCACTATTGGGCGACTGGGTTCAAAGAACCCGGGCCACTGCTCCTCAGGGGCCACGCCTTGTGGCCCAGAAATGCCCCCCACGTCTGACATCAGACGTGGGGTGCGGGCTGGTTTAGATCCTGAGCAGGGCCGCGGGGCCCCGTTTAGGAGTTAAATGGCCAGCGCTGCATTCTCAGCATGGCCAGGAGCAGCTCTCCCTCAGGGAAGGCAGGGAGACCTTTCCCTCCCTCCTTTAAGTCAGGGAAAACTGCTCTTGGCCATGCTGCGAATGCAGTGCTGGCCTAGATCTAACTCCTGAATGGGGCTACACAGCCCTGTTTGGAAGCCAGACTACGCCCCCAGCATCTGACATCAGACATAGGAGGCGGGGCAAGCAGGGCTGCCGCGGCGGTCGGCCATGGGCCATTGCTAGCCTGGCTCTGCTACTGGCTTCGTGTAGCTACTGGCTACACTGTGCAGTATGTCAGCTAGAAAGAAGAAAGTGGGGTACGTGTGTGTGTGTCAATGTAGTAACCCAAAATAAAATTATTGATCCTAAGGTTATATTTTAACTGATCAGTTTCACTGCCTTGAATTAAAAGGATCAATCTGATCATTTCAAATACTGAACCATACTTTGGATGGGGCTCCCTACATGTGTGTGGAACAGGGTAATTAGCACACACACCCCCACTCCAAGGTCCTGAATAGGATACATGGGTTTGTTTGTTTTTTAAAAAATCCATTGCACTAAAGAATGCTCACATTCATGCAAGTAAAACCAAAATGTAACCTGATTCATTAAAAAAAAAACACACACACACCTTCAGATTGTACTGAATAGAAATGCAAGAGCATGTAGCAAGATCAGCTTGTTAGGACAGCTCTGTCCTAGTATTCCACTCACATGCTTCATGTAAATGTTTCTGTAGAACACTGGTGTGATTTTGAGAGAACTGCTAGTGAGCCATGAGAAATAAATTAATCAAATAATTGCAGGCCCCTGGGAGGCTCTGGGTATGCCTCTTTCCAATCAGTCTTCTTCGAGGGTGGGTAATTCTGCTTTATCTCTGCAGCAAAAATGACTGAATGATTGGCACCCGGAGCTCTGATGGTGATCTTGGGATGGAGAAAGAAAGCAGGGAGGCAGTCAAAGGAGAAAAGGTTGCAATAATGGGTGATTTCAACTATTCTCACACTGAATGCGTGAATGTATGTTCAAATTGTGTTGTGGAAACAACCTTTTATATCTCATAAATGACTATTCTGGAAGTTAATAATGGAACCAGTTAGAGGGGAGGCAACCCTTGACTAAATCCTGAATGGTGCCCAGGAGCTGGTATGTGACATAATCGTTGCTGAATCGCTCAGGAACAGTGACCACAGTGCTGTCAAAATCAACATATATGTAAGCAGTAAGTTGCCCAAAAGGTCCAATGTGGTCACTGTATACTATACTATCTCTATACTATCTTTTTAAGAAGTTTGGGCTTGAAAGATTGTAAACCACCCTGACATTTTGTATAGTGCGGTATATAAATGTGACGAATGTGACGAATGCATAATGCATGCATACATACATACATACATACATACATACATGAGATTATTGCCAAGTGATTCAGCAACCCCTCAGTTGGAGATGTACTGGCAAACAATGCAGACCTAGTATTTCTCTCTAACATGGACTCTTTAACTATGTAAATAGTTAAATAAAGTTTTGTTTATTTCATAGTGGAGAAACTGGAAGTTATTCATACTAGAATATCACATGGTATCAGGAGTGGCTGGTTGACCACCAACTGGAATATCTGTACAGCAGTAGGGATGTGCGAATCAATTCGGATGCAAAATGATTTGTATCCAAATCTACCCGTTTGGGGCGATTTGTGGACAAAACAAATTGCCCCTGTGCTAGCTGGCCAGATTCAAGTCCAAAACAAATTGCCCAGAATTTGGACCTGAAAAATTTGTAGATTCAGACCTCCATTTTGTGGTGATCTCTCTTGCTGTCTCCATTTTGTGTCAGGAATTTATTTATTTTTTTAAATTACACCCTCATAAGCTTCAGATTGGTGACTTACAGTGTGCAATGCTTGGCTGGCGACCCCGCCCCCTCTGATCCAGATTGGATCATTTCCATTCAAATCTTGTGTTGCCATGGGTGACTGACCCCGCATTGGCTTGGGGGTGTCAAAGAAGGGATAAGGGTGTGGGGAGTTCAAAGGAGGGATTTTCAAATGTAGTTAAGGTGGCAGTCAGCCACCATTCTGCCTTTCTGCCTCATGGGAGAAGAGCGAGAGCGAGCCCGAGGAACTTTGCTTTTCCTTGCCTGCCGGCTGCCCAGAGTGGATTCTCTGCTTTTTGTTCCTGCTTTCCTGATTGAGGAAAAGAGAAGTTTTTTTTCCCCCACCCTCTTCCTGCTGCTGAGAGAATCACTGCCTGCGCCTTCTGTCTGTGCGAATCGATTTGGGTACAAAACAATTTGTACCTGAATCTACCCTTTTCATGAGATTTGTGGACAGAACAAATCACCCCTGTGCTAGCTGCCCAGATTTGGATCCAAAACAAATTGGGGGTGATTTGATTCGGGTATAAATAGAATTTTTTAAAAATCGATTCATGCACACCCCTATACAGCAGACACCAGGACACACAATAAAGATGGACCAACTCAGAACTCCAGCACTTCTCACTCTTTCCAGGAATGCAGCAGACAACTGGAAAAGATTCAAACAGGAATATGACCTCTTTCTGAAAGCAAGTGGAGCTGCTCAGGAGGATGAGCAAAAGGTAGCTATCTTTTTGAATATTGTTGGGATTGAGGCCTTAGATTTATTTAACAGTTTCTCCACCTGGGTATCAAGCTAGTTATAAGACTGTGTTACAAAAAATTCAGAAGTATTGCACCCCTAAACTAAATGAGACATTTGAAAGATAGTTTCACATGTTTTAATTGTAAACCGCCCTGAGCCATTTTGGAAGGGAGGTATATAAATCAAACAAACAAACATAAATATGTAAGTACAGAAGGAAGGGGAGACATTTGAATCTTTTAATACAGATCTTAGACTCCTAAGCCACACATGTAATTTTGGAGAGCTTTCAGATTAACTAATTCAAGATCAAATTGTCATTGGTATTCAGAATCCAAGCCTGAGAAAAAGATTGCTTGAGGACTCTGATTTAAATTTGAAAAGGCAATTAGCATTTTCCGGGGTGCAGAGCTAACACAGGCCAGACTGCAAGTTTTGTAGGAAAACCAAATCAATGTTAACAGTAGACTTTCTCAGACATCCTCACAGCAAAAATAACATGCTATAACCCAACAGAATAGAAGCTTCTGGTTTAAACTGTACTAGTTGGAATGAATTTGCAAAAACAAAACAAAACAAAAACCTATGTAAATTACTGTTCATGCTGTGGAGGCAAACACCAGATCAGGTAATGCCCTGTCTTTGGACAGACTTCATATTTGCAAAAAGCAGAATCACTTTGAGAGGTCCGCAGACAAGCTCAAACTGACTGGGTGGGTGGTTGGGGGATTCTAGGAACCCCCCCCCCCGCCAAAAGTATCAGTGTTCTGCAAGCTGAAGAAAGCATCAGTGCTCCTTTGCACACAGAAGACTTTGACATTAGCACAGTGTTAAATAGGGGTGTGCAGAAAACTGGCTGGCCTGGTTGGTTCGAGGCTGAACTAGCCTCAAACTGGACCGGGCCAGTTCTGTTTTGCCCCCCTTAACCCCCCGGTTCAGTTTGGCTGGGCTCAGGGGAGGGGTTTCGTGAATTTTTGTTACATACAAGGTAGATGCAGGCACTCCAGTTTATGTGATATCTGAGGTTGCTATGAGAGGCCTAGAGAGAAAACCATGTCATATGGAATACTAACAGATTCAACCCAAGACTTACAGCAGGGAACTTCTTCCCACTCTGGGTGTCTGTGAACAAGATGTCATGGTAAAGGGTATCATAGTGAAGCTATTCTCTGTAGTGTGCTTAGGACATGGAATACTTATCTTGGGACTTAAGTCTTCTGAGATACTTGCTGTAATTAAAAGGTTATATAGTGTGGAAGACTTAAGACTTAATGAACACTGAGCACCACTTTCAAGATGGGCATAGGAAAGCTTTCAACAGAATAGGATGAATAATAATAATAATAATATTTATATACCACTTTTCGACAAAATTCCCATTTATTACATAGAAATGAATGAATGAATGAATGAATGAATGAAATGAAATGAAATGACTCCCTGTTCCCAAAGAGCTTGCAATCTAAAAAAGAAACATAAGGTAGACACCAGCAACAGCAACTGGAGAGATGCTCTGTGGGGTTGGATAGGGCCAGTTGCTCTCCCCCTGCTCCATAAAGAATCACCACTTTTAAAAGATGCCTCTTTGTTCAGTTAGCAGGAGATTTTTTGTCAATTGACAGGTGCAACTTATTTTTTTTCTTTAGATGCATCTGCAGGATTCTGGCAGGTGCCCCTGGAAAAATGCAGTGAATGACTGTGCACCTTCAGTGCACCTTTTGGAAGCTATTGCTTTATTAGATTGCCATTTGGGCTGTGTTCTGCCCCTGAAGTATTTCACAGAAAAATACAACAGATGTTTGAAGGGATAGAAAGTACTAGTCTTTATAAATCTCTTGATCTGAGGACATACATTAGAAGAACATAATCTGAGGTTACAGAAGGTTCTGGAGAGGGTTCATGAAGCTGGTTTAAAACTCAACAGGAAGAAAATGCAGATTTAGAATCAAAGAAATAACCTATGTTGGAGAGAAGTTAACTGAGCAAGGGATCCATTTTGATCCCAGTAGGATTCAAGCAATCACTGATATGCCAGCACCCATACATACATATCGGCATGGTGAAATTCGTTGGAAAAATTGTACCTAATTTAGCTGATCATACAATTAATCTCAGGAACCTATTGTGTAAAAATACTCAGTGGATGTGGGATGCCAATCGCAACACTGAGTTTGAGAAACTGGAACATCTGCTAAAGACATCACCAGTTCTGCAGTGTTATGACAGCGAAAGGGACACCAAGTTGTCAACAGATGCTTCACAGCATGGCCTTGGAGCAGCATTGCTACATAAATATGGTGATCATGCTTATGCCTCCAGACCCTTAATCAAAGCAGAGCAACAGTATGCACAAATTGAAAAAGAGGCTTTGGCAATAGTGTTTGCTTGTAAGAAATTTCATGTATTTATATATGGAAGATCAATGGTGGTGGAAACTGACCACAAACCATTAGTATTGATAGTGAAGAGGGAGCAGAGATACACCTCCCAGATTGCAGAGACTGTTTTTGTTTTTTTTGTTTTTGTTTTTTTGAATTACAATTATATGATCTGCAATTGAATAGGGATGGGCCCGGACCGATCCAGAGGCCATTGAAAAAGCCTCTGGACCGGTCCGGACCTGGGCGGTTCAGTTTGGGTTGGGGGGTATCTTTAAGAGTGGCGGGAGGGTTTACTTACCCCTCCCGACGCTTTCCCGCTCTGGCGCCGTAATCCTAGGAGTAATTGGGGCAGCAGGATACCTCCCTGCCGCCCCTTCCCCGATGTTGTCGAAAAACCTCCCAGGAGTGCTTTGCGCGTGCGCATGTCACAGAGACGTGAAGCGCGCGCACTATGTCTCTGTGACGTGCGCGCGCGCAAAGTACTCCTGGGAGTTTTTTCTAGCAACAGCGGGGAAGGGGAGGCAGGGAGGTATCCTGCCGCCCCAATTACTCCTAGAATTACGGCGCCAGAGCGGGAAAGCGGTGAGAGGGGTAAGTAAACCCTCCCGCCGCTCTTAAAGCTACCCCCCACCCCAGTGCCGGACCGCAGTTGGCGGTTCCGTGCACACCCCTACAATTGAAGTATAGTCCTGGCCAACAGTGATTGCAGACACTTTGAACAGAACTTACAATGGGACTGAGACTGAAGCACATACTAAATCTGATGTAGTACACGTTAATCTGTTTAAGAAGACATTTCCGAGCTCTGACCAGATGTGGTTAACAATTGCACAGGACACATCTCAACACAATATTTTGCAACAGGTCATCTGAGCTATTAATTCTGGTGGGTCCACAATCCATCTATCAAGTTCTTATACTTTAACAACTTTGTGGAGGACCTATACGTACTAGGTGGAATTCTGTTCAAAGCAAATGTAATCTACTTTAAATTTTTTTATTTTAATTGTTATGTATTTTTGATTTTAATGTACACTGCCCTGAGCCAGCTTTGGAAGGGTGGTATATTATTATTATTTCTTGTTTACACAGTCAGACAGGTGTTATTGACTGGTTTGTTTTATCCAGACATCGAGTCCTTCCCAAGGACCTGGGATGCCAGAATTTTATCATCAATACTGTTGGTTATTATAGATACCGTCGCAAAATATAGGCTGTTCCCAGTAAAGCTGCTTTTTGTAATTGGCTGATGGTGATTTCTCTGGCCCCTATGGTGTTGAGGTGCTCTTCAAGGTCTTTTGGGACTGCACCGAGGGCGCCAATTACTACTGGGATTATTTTGGTCTTTTTCTGCCACAGCCTTTCAATTTCAATTTGTAGATCTTTGTATTTGTTGATTTTTTCTATTTCTTTTTCTTCTATACTGATATCCCCTGGTATTGCTATGTCGATTATTTTGACTTGTTTTTCTTTCTTCTCGACTACAGTTATATCTGGAGTATTGTGTGGCAGATGTTTGTCTATTTGTAGTCGGAAGTCCCATAATATTTTTACATCTTCATTGGCTTCAACTTTTTCAATTTGATGGTCCCACCAATTCTTGGCTACAGGTAGCTTGTATTTTTTGCAGATGTTCCAGTGTATCATCCCTGCTACCTTGTCATGCCTTTGTTTGTAGTCAGTCTGTGCGATCTTCTTACAACAGCTGATCAGGTGGTCCACTATTTCATCTGCTTCTTTACAAAGGCAGCACTTGCTGTTTGTTGTGGATTTTTCGACTTTAGCTCTTATTGCATTTGTTCTTAGTGCCTGTTCTTGTGCAGCCAGTATTAAACCCTCTGTTTCTTTCTTCAAGTTGCCATTCTTAAGCCATTGCCAGGTCTTGGTGATGTCTGATTTTCCACTTATATTGTGCAAATATTGACCATGCAGGGTCTTATTTCTCCATTTTTCTGCTTGGTTCTTGACTTGTTCTTTCTTGTAGGCCTGCTTTGTTTCATTGGTGTTGAATAGTTTCTCGTTATTGACCATTTGAAGTGCATCTTCTTCACTGTCCTTGATATATTCTTCAAGGCCTCTTTTCTCCTCCTCTACTGTTTGATGGACTTGCAGCATTCCTCTTCCACCCGAGCTGCGAGGGAGGTAGAGCCTATCTACATCACTGTGGGGGTGCAGAGCATGATTGATGGTCATGATTTTCCTGGTCTTACAATCTAGCGTCTCTAGCTCTGCCTGGGTCCAGTCTATTATTCCTGCAGTGTATCTGATAACAGATATAGCCCAGGTGTTGATAGCTTGTATGGTGTTCCTGCCATTGAGTTTGGACTTGAGGATTTTTCGAACTCTCCTGATGTATTCACTTCAAAATTTTCTTTTAATTTCAGTGTGTGCGATGTTATCAGCCTGGAGAATGCCCAAGTATTTGTAACGTTCTTTCTCTTCCACGTTCTTGATGTTGCTTCCATTGGGCAGTTCTATTCCTTCTGTTTTTGTTATTTTCCCTCTGTTCATTATTAATGCAGCACACTTGTCTAGTCCAAACTCCATTGCTATATCGATACTGAATATGCGGACAGTGTTTAGCAGTGATTCGATTTCTGACTGGGACATTCCATACACCTTCAGATCGTCCATGTACAGCAGATGGTTGATTTTACTTGATGTTTTAGATGTTTGGTATCCGAGGCATGTTTTGTTTAGTATTTGTGAAAGTGGGGTCATGGTGATTACAAACAATAGAGGGGATAGTGAGTCCCCTTGGAAAATGCCTCTTCTAATGCTAACCTGTCCAAGTGCCTCGCCATTGATTGTTAACTGTGTACTCCACATGCTCATTGCATTTTTAAAATAAATATCTGAATGTTTTTGCTCACACCAGTTGTTGTTGTTGTTGTTGTTGTTGTTATTATTTCTTGTTTATTTCTTGTTTACACAGTCAGACAGGTGTTATTGACTGGTTTGTTTTATCCAGACATCGAGTCCTTCCCAAGGACCTGGGATGGCTGAATTTTATTATCAATATTGTTCTTCTTGTTATTATAGATATCGTCACAGAATATAGGCTGTTCCCAGTAAATTTGCTTTTTGTAATTGGCTGATGGCAATTTCGGTGGCTCCTATGGTCTTTACGTGCTCTTCAAGGGGTTTAGGAATTGCACCTAGGGTGCCAATTACCACTGGGATTATTTTGGTCTTTTTCTGCCACAGCCTTTCAATTTCAATTTGTAGATCTTTGTATTTGGTGATTTTTTCTATTTCTTTTTCTTCTATACTGATATCCCCTGGTATTGCTATGTCGATTATTTTGACTTGTTTTTCTTTCTTCTCGACTACAGTTATATCTGGTGTATCGTGTGGCAGATGTTTATCTGTTTGTAGTCAGAAGTCCCATAATATTTTTACATCTTTATTTTCTTCAACTATTTCAATTTTATGGTCCCACCAATTCTTGGCTACAGGTAGCTTGTATTTTTTACAGATGTTCCAGTGTATCATCCCTGCTACCTTGTCATGCCTTTGTTTGTAGTCAGTCTGTGCCATCTTTTTACAACAGCTGATTAGGTGGTCCACTGTTTCATCTGCTTCTTTACAAAGGCGGCACTTGATGTTTGTTGTTGATTTTTCTACTTTTGCTCTTATAGCATTTGTTCTTAGTGCCTGTTCTTGTGCAGCCAATATTATAAACCCTCTGTTTCTTTCTTCAAGTTGCCATTTTTAAGCCATTGCCAGGTCTTGGTGATGTCTGATTTTCCAGTTATATCGTGCAGATATTAACTATGCAGTGGCTTCTTTTTCCATTTTTCTGCTTGGTTCTTTACTTGTTCTTTCTTGTAGGCCTGCTTTGCTTCATTGGTGTTTAATAGTTTCTCATTATTGACCATTTTAAGTGCATCTTCTTCACCATCCTTTATATAATTTTCAAGGCCTCTTTTCTCCTCCTCTATTGTTTGATGGACTTGCAGCATTCCTCTTCCACCTGAGCTGCGAGGGAGGTATAGCCTATCTACATCATTGTGGGGGTGCAGAGCATGATTGAAGGTCATTATTTTCCTGGTGTTACAATCTAGCATTTCTAGCTCTGCCTGGGTCCTGTCTATTATTCCTGCAGTGTATCTAATGATTGTCATAGCCCAGGTGTTTATAGCTTGTATGGTGTTCCCACCATTGAGTGTGGACTTTAGGATTTTTCTAACTCTCCTGATGTATTCACTTCCAATTTTTCTTTTAACTTCAGTCCGTTTGATGTTATTGTTCTTATTTATTTGTTGTTTCTTTGTGTAAACCACCCTGAGCCATTTTTGGAATGGTGGTATAGAAATCGAATAAATAAATAAAATAATAAATAAATAAATCAGCCTGAAGAATGCCCAAGTATTTGTAACCATCTTTCTCTTTCAAGTTCTTGATGTTGTTTCCATCGGGCAGTTCTATTCTTGCTGTTTTTGTTATTTTTCCTCTGTTCATTATTAATATGGCACACTTATTTAGTCCAAACTCCATTGCTATATCACTACTGAATATATGGACAGTGTTTAGCAGTGATTCAATTTCTGATTGGGACTTTCCATACAACTTCAAATCGTCCATAAACAGCAGATGGTTGATTTTACTTGATGTTTTAGATGTTTGGTATCCGAGGCCTGTTTTGTTTAGTATTTGTGAAAATGGAGTCATGGCAGTTACAAACAACAGAGGGGATAGTGAGTCCCCTTGGAAAATACCTCTTCTAATGCTAACCTGTCCAAATGTCTCACCATTGATTGTTAACTGTGTACTCCACATGCCCATTGTTTTTTTTAAATAAATATCTGAATGATTTTGCTGACACCAGTTGTTTCTAAACATTTTAGAATCCATGGATGAGGCAATGAGTCAAAGGCCTTCTTATAGTTAATCCATGCAACGCTTAGATTTGTTTTTCTTCTCTTGCAATTTCCTCAAATCATTTTGTCAATCAGCAGCTGGTCTTTTGTGCCTCTGGTGTTTGGGAAATTTCCTTTCTGTTCAACTGGAAGCTGCTTATTGGTTCATAGGTATTACATTACTTCACCTGCTATTATTCCAGTTAATAATTTGAACATGGTTGCCAGGCAGGCAGGCAGAGGCGTAACTAGGGAAAACGGCGCCCGGGGCAAGCACTGAAATGGCGCCCCCCCACACCCCCCGCACCCCCCCAACATACTACATTATACTTAGGTTTTTCCTCACAAGCGCCCGCCACTGCCGCCGCCAAGCCAGGCCACTGACTGGCCCCCAGGCGCCAGCAAAGCAATGGGGGGGGAGCGGGCGGCGCGAAGGGACCGCTTGTGGGGGAGGGGGCGCCGACACACTCCCTTGACTGCTGCAGCGCTGCTGCACTGAGCAGGAAACATTTGTATTAACAAAATGTAAAAAAAAATTCAAAAAAAATTTTTTTGTCATGGCGGCGGCCCCCATGTGACCAGAAAAGATGGCGCCCGGGGCACGTGCCCCCCCTGCCCCCCCTATAGTTACGCCTCTGCAGGCAGGTTATCGGTCTATAATTACTTGGAACTGTACCTTTGGCTGGGTCTTTCATTATGATGTGAGTTTTGCCAGTTATTAACCATTGTTTAATATCACCTCCTTGCAAAATGTGATTGAACTGTTTTGATAGTTGTTTATGAAGGTCTGTTAGATGTTTAAACCAGAAGCCATGCAGTTCATCATCATCTGGTGCAGTCCAATATTTAATTTTCTGTGCTTTTTTATTATTATTATTATTTCTTATTTGTACAGTCAAACTGGTGTTATTGACTGGTTTGTTTTATCCAGATAGCGAGTCCTTCCTAAGGACCTGGGATGCCAGAATTTATTATTATTATTTCTTGTTTACACAGTCAGACAGGTGTTATTGACTGGTTTGTTTTGTCCAGACATCGAGTCCTTCCCAAGGAGCTGCGATGGCTGAATTTTATCATCAATACTGTTGGTTATTATAGATATCATCGCAAAATATAGGCTGTTCCCAGTAAAGTTGCTTTTTGTAATTGGCTGTTGTTGTTGTTGTTGTTATTGTTGTTGTTATTTCTTGTTTACACAGTCAGACAGGTGTTATTGACTGGTTTGTTTTATCCAGACATCGAGTCCTTCCCAACGACCTGGGATGCCAGAATTTTATTGTCAATTGTTATAGATATCGTCGCAGAATATAGGCTGTTCCCAGTAAAGCTGCTTTTTGTAATTGGCTGATGGTGATTTCTGTGGCCCCTATGGTGTTGAGGTGCCCTTCAAGGTCTTTTGGAACTGCTTATTATTATTATTATTATTAATAATAATAATAATAATTCAATTTCTATACTGCCCTTCCAAAAATGGCTCAGGGTGGTTTACGCAGAGAAATAATAAATAAATAAGTTGGATCCGTGTCCCCAAAGAGCTCACAATTTAAAAAGAAACACAAGAGAGACACCAGCAACAGTCACTGGAGGTACCGTGATGGAGGGGGATAGGGCCAGTTACTCTCCCCCTGCTAAAAAAGAGAATCACCACATTAAGAGGTGCCTCTTTGCCAAATTATCAGGGGTAGCCGGGGCATATAAGTAAAAGATAGATAGATAGATAGATAGATAGACAGACACATGGGCATGGAAAAATGCAAACAGTGTTCCACAAGTGTTGTATATTGGCTCAACAAGAACTCTGACATAGAAATGTTTATACAAAATAGTGGAATGTGTCAAAAAATACAGAGACTGTCAACAAAAGCAGCCCACTGCTGCCAGGATTCTCTGTGCTGCCAATTGGCGGTCACAGGCAACCCCGACCTTGGATGAATGGCTACTAAAGCTATGGAAATATGCCTTGAAGGCTAAGATCATTGCTTATTTGAAGAATACCTCAGATGAAATATTTGCGTTAACCTGGGAACCTTTCATAAATTCCAATTTAGCACAGGGTCAACATCCACACCCAAGATTTGGTTTAAAAAAAAAAAATATTGAGGGCTGATTAACACATTACTTATATCTTTCTGTAATATCTTATGTGAGGGGGAAGGTTGGCAAAGGGTGGAAGCGGAATCCCAGATTGTCATATGTAACTGTTGGACATTCAAGAGATGATAATGTAATAATGTTGTTATTGTCTTATTAAATAAAAATATTATTAAAAACAAAAACAAAAAACAAAAACAAAACAAAAGCTGCCCATGATGGTGATCCCACTGGTCAGTGAACCATAGTCCCAGGTAGGCACTGATCTGTTCTTTCAGGCAGGACAAAACTATCTGTTGGTTCTGGATTATTATTCTCATTTTCTTGAAATTACTCTGCTGTCCAACATGACTGCTAACCATGTCATTTCTGGTTGAAAGTCCTTCTTTGCAAGGTATGGCATTCCTGCTGTTGTCATGTCAGATTATGCACCTCAGTTTGCCTGTTGTGACTTTACAGCATTTGCAAAGCTGTATGATTTCAAGCCTATTACTTCCAGTCAATCTAATGGGCGCATGGAGAATGGTGTCAAGATAATTACAAAGCTGCTTAAGACAGTAGAGGATTCAAACAGAGATCCTCATCTGCCTCTGTTGAATTATAGGGCCAAACCTCTGAAAATTGGGGTTTCTCCTGCTCAACTGTTGTTTGGAAGAAAACTATGAATAAGATTGCCTGCCTTCCTTGTCATGAATTATAAACTCAAAGGTGTTGTAAATACATGGAAAACTCAGGAAATACTCAGAGATTATATTATGATAAAAGCTCATGTGAGCTTCAATCATTGCACCCACGAGACAGTGTGTGTCTGCATAATGACAAAATGTGGGCATAATCAGCCTTGAGAAGTATCTCCTTGGTTTTATGAGGTGGTGACTGATGATGGAAAAGCCCATAGGAGAAATAGGAGGGATCTGCAGCTGATTCCTACACAGGAGGAGAAACTGGACATAGCTGCAGTGACAGCAACCGGTAACAATCAACATCATACACATGAAATGAACCCATATGAACAAAGACAAGACATGCCTGAAAGGCAGCTTACACTTCGTAGATCCACAAGGCTGAGAAAACCAACCCAGAGACTAATAGAAAGTTGTGACTAATTATTCAATGTTCTGTTCCTTTGTTTTTCTTGGGAGAGATAGACGTGAGGATACTATCTCTTTAAGACGGTTGGAAAGGAAAGGTAATTGCCAAGTGTCTCAGCATGCAACCCTTCAGTTAGAGTTGAACTGGCAAACCGTGCAGACCTAGTATTTCTCTCTCAGTATAACATGGACTCTTTAACTATGTAAATAGTTAAAGAAAGTTTTGTTGTTTATTCCATAATTCAGAACCTGGAAGTTATTCATACTGGAATATCACAGTCACATTTAACTCCAATAGAAGAAACATCTCAAAGATGAGAGGATTTGTTAAAAAGATGTTGAAAGGAAGAGTCAAGAGGGTCAAATCTCTTCAGAATACTTGGAGGTTATTTAACACTGTGATAATAGAAGATCAAATGGAATAAATATCTCAGATTAGGAAAAGTACAGAACAGTCCAATGCTGTCAAAGAAGCTAAAAAAGGAAAGAAAGTGTATTTTAAAAATTGGGAATTCTGCCCAAATGAAGAAATTATGAAGGAGTATACATTCTGGCAAAACTAATGTAAGATGATGATGATAATGCAAGTGAATTAAAAATAAGACTCGATGAGGGGACATTGATCTGATACAGATCGGTACTTCTGACCCTTCTGATAGGTATCCTTCTGATCATTAAAGAAGACCTGTCATTCTTTCACAGTTAAGAAGTTTTAAATGTACACTTGACTTTCAGTGGACTGCAGAGTTTCTGCTTTTGGTTTTGGTTTTTAAAAAAGTTGACCATGCAAGAACGATTAGCCCCACTCAACTATAGTTGAATGCATGGAACATTAGATTAGAGATATTGAGATTGCACACGACCTCCTTTACCGGAGCTGGGGAAGGCCAGGGGGAAGGCGGGATGGGTCCTGCAGTCCCCCCACCCCATGATTTGATTTTTGCTCCTTCTCTACTCATGGCATTGTGCTCCCAGATGTGTGCTGCATTCACTGCTTGCACAGTGCATTGAAGGAAGGCTGTCTAGAGGGGTCTAGGACAACTCTCTGCAGCCAACTCTCTGCAGCTGGCTGCAGAGAGTTGGCTGCAGAAAGTTGGCGACAGAAAGTTGTCCCATTCCTCACATTGAGGGCATTCTCATGATCACTGGAAAGCGGGCTAAGGGAGCTTAGCCCGCTTTCCAGTCATCGTTAGACCCAGCAGGCTCACAGGTGATTCCGGTGGTTCCCTGGCAGCTAGCTCGCTAAAGTAGCCCTCCCATCAAAGTAGCGGAGAGAGCGCTCCGCTAACCCTGGCTTCCTGATCATGTATTGCTGCGGTGCGGCTCCATGCTGTGGCAACACACGAGGAGACCCCCGTCCAGGCTCGGGGGTCTCTCCAAGATGCCCTGCAGGCTCGCATGGGGCATCCTGGATCATCCTGCATCTTCCGGGTTCTGCGCTGCCCCCAATCCTTGCAGCCCCCGCTGGTTCCATGATGGAGCTGGCAGCTGCCTTGATCATCTGCTGGGCGGGCAGGCTAAGCCCGCTTTCCCCGCAGAACCCCCTCTGGCTGGTCTCATTGATTGTGAGACTCACCTCAATATCTGGTAGCAGGGTTAAGGGTGTGAGTGCAACCTTAACATCAGCTAACAGCCAGGTTAGCTAAGCAGTTTAGGTAGGCAGGGAGTTGCGGGATCCGTATGTATCCCTCCACTTTTCAAGACCAGGGCTGCCCCAGGCTGGGTTAGGCTGGTCTGTTGGAAGGGGACCATCCTTTCAAAAATGTTTTTCTCATTCAATTGGTAGGTATCAAACCACTGACTAAAAAGTTAAACCGGAGCATCCAAATACCTCTTTAATTCTTCTTTGTCTGCAAGTATACAGCTGGTTTCATGGAGTCTGTTTCTGCATCCCAACTGTTTTGCAAGCCACAGTGCAACACTACCATATTCAGCTAATAAATATGTATGTGGGGTTTTATTGCTTAATAGTTCTAAGGTTAATAGTCATAGTGAATGCCTATATTTAATATGTCAATGAGGCTGCAAATGCCAAGGTGAATAGCTTTAACACATATTAGTTCTACTTGTGAATCTACAAATAAGAGCCTTGTCAGAAGAGCATTCAAACTGAGATCAGTATTGATTCTGGTCCTTGGGAAAAGCACAGTCTGTGACAGCTTAAAATGATGCATGTCAAGAGAATTGTTTGCAAGACTCTGTTGATGAAAAGTAGTAAATTTAAATCTGGCATGACCTGATGCGTCAACCCTGAATACGAAGAGCAAATATAATATCAGGTGATTAGTCAGTTGCATGCCTTTTTTAGAATTACCTACTCATGATCAAAAATCCCTCTTATGTGTTCTGTGCCTTTCATTATTAGGGCAGTGACTCCCAAATCTGTGATAGTTAATAGGCCTGTGTGGTCGTGTCAGTCTGACAGAGATGTCAGACTGACATGATCTGTGTCAGGCCGTGTGGGAGGGAGTTTTATGACGACAGCAGCTGGCTGCTAAGGGTCAGAACTGCTGGGAAGTTCCCTGCTGTCATCTCAGAACTCTGTCAGCGATCCAATGTCTCTGTCAGACCCCCATCCTCCCAGTGCACTACCAGTGGGGGAAATGGCGGCACAGAAAAGGCAAAGTGCATTTATGGGTGGGTGAGCTGAGCAAGGGTGTGGATGGAACCTTTTTTTGTGTGGGTTGTCTCAAATTTGAACCAAATTCGAACTGAACTGCTGCTCCATAAACTGGTTTGGTTGAACCAGCCAGTGGTCCAGGCCATTCAATCAAATTGGATTGAACTGGTTCGAGGGGCTATGCTTGTAAAAGGGGATGCGGTGAGGAGGACTCCTACAGGTGAAACTCGGAAAATTAGAATATCGTGCAAAAGTCCATTAATTTCAGTAATGCAAATTAAAAGGTGAAACTGATATATGAGACAGACGCATTACATGCAAAGCGAGATAAGTCAAGCTTTAATTTGTTATAATTGTGATGATCATGGCGTACAGCTCATGAAAACCCCAAATCCACAATCCCAGAAAATTAGAATATTACACGGAACCAAGAAGATAAGGATTGAAGAATAGAACAATATCGGACCTCTGAAAAGTATAAGCATGCATATGTATTCAGTACTTGGTTTGGGCCCCTTTTGCAGCAATTACTGCGTCAATGCGGCGTGGCATGGATGCTATCAGCCTGTGGCACTGATGAGGTGTTATGGAAGACCAGGATGCTTCAATAGCAGCCTTCAGCTCTTCTGCATTGTTTGGTCTCATGTCTCTCATCCTTCTCTTGGCATGCCCCATAGATTCTCTATGGGGTCAGGTCAGGCGAGTTTGCTGGCCAATCAAGCACAGTACACTGTATACTTTTCAGAGGTCCGATATTGTTCTATTCTACAATCCTTGTCTTCTTGGTTCCATGTAATATTCTAATTTTCTGAGATTGTGGATTTGGGGTTTTCATGAGCTGTACGCCATGATCATCACAATGATAACAAATTAAGGCTTGACTTATCTCGCTTTGCATGTAATGCGTCTGTCTCATATATCAGTTTCACCTTTTAATTTGCATTACTGAAATTAATGGACTTTTGCACGATATTCTAATTTTCCGAGTTTCACCTGTATTTACAAGCAAAGGGGAAATTCTGCCTTTAAAAGGTTTCTAAGGGCAGACAGAGGGGTGATGATAGGGCACCTTACTCGCACCAGCTCCTTTAAACCCCAGCACTCTTTCAGCAGTGTGGCCCGAGTGGCAGTGGTACACTTCCAGCCTCTGCACATCCACGGAGGCCAGAACCACACTGCCGCTCCTGTAGAGCACCAGGGTTTAGAGGAGCCGCTGCCCTTAGTAACATTTTATAGGCAGGATTCCCCTTAGCTTGTAAGGGGAAACCTCATTGGATTCCCCTTTACAAGCATCACCCCTCTAACCAATGAACCAAGTCAAACTGGTCCATAACAATTTGGTTCAAACTCGGACCAGCTGCCTTTTTTGGAGGCTGGTTCAGTTTGAGTTCGAACTAGTCCTACTTGGCCAATTTGAATCGAACTGGTTCTGCACACCACTGGAGTTGCGTCCCACACAATAGATTTCTGAAACAGCAGTGGTGGGGTAGGGGGGACTACTTGTTTGAGAGGGCATTTGCCCTCCTGTCCCCTCTCTGCAGCCACTCGTGCCCTGCCCTTCCCCCTTCTCCTTCTCCCTCTCCTTTACCTGCAACTGACAGCTGAACCGGGTTGAGCTCCCTTAGCCCAGTTTCAGCTGATCGTGAGAATGGCCTCAGGGTGGAGCAAGGGACAGATTTCATGAGTTCCTCTTTTCTCCAGTGGGTGGACTACAGCAGCCACTTCACCTTCTGTAAGCTGTGTAGACTTTGTATGGTCTGGTATATGGTGATAACTTTCAAAAAGAGGCACCATGCACCCACACTTTGCCTTGCTCACAGCTGCATCAAGCAGAAATTCATCTAGGGCATCTCTAAGAAGTGATTGGGGAAATGACACCTGTTAAATGTTTGCCTGGGTTCAGCCCTCCACCGCCCAACGTCCAGCTAAAAGACCAAGGCAATGTGTGGATGTGTGGAGCTTCATTTCTAAATCCCTCATCATATACCAAACTGTACAAAGACTTTACAGCTTATATTTGGTTGGTTGATTGATTGATTGATTAGATGGGAACCTTAACTTGCAATTTCCATTCTTTTTAGAGCATGAGTGAAAATGTAAAGCATCTTAACTCTCATCTTAAACCAAAGGTTTTTGGATGACTGAATTTCCAGGCATTTAAAAAAGGAAAATCTGACTAGACACCAAAGGAAAATCTGACTGGGGAAGAGTTTACCCATGTTGGTTAAGTGGAGTCTTCCCATTTTGCAGAAGTATACCTCTGATGTACAGCCTCTGTATTTAAAGGCAGCCTGCCACCACCTTATATGCCACCGCAAGGCCCTGGCCATCTTGCCTATGTGTTGCATTCCCTGGTAAGTATAATTGCCACCTCATTGCTTCCATACATGCCTTAGTCCATTCAGCACCCTGGGCTGGGCACATAATTCATCTTCAAACTCACAGAATCTCTTTTCCTTTTCCTTGACAGCACATAGTTATTAAGGGATATTTTAAGTCTGGACACTTGGCAACGCTCAGCCCAATAGAGCAATCAGGATCCAAACTGTGAAGTTTTCAAAGATCTGTTTTGACTGAAGTTCTATAAACTACCTACCAAATAATATAATCATGTGAGCTTGAACCACAAAGTAGAACTTACTGATGCTTAATACCAGGGTACCAAAAACTTTGTAACATCTTCAACTAGGATATTTCACACTCCTGCCCCCCCCCCCGCAATTCAATTACATGACATTAGTAGATTCAGTAATAGTGGCGGGGTGATCTTATCTCATGATTATTCAGCAGTGAATAAGGACACAACAAGAAGCAGGTAATTTGTGTTCATTTTAAATCTATACTTCATTTTAGCCTACTTTCCAGTAGGCTTATGAGATCACCCAGCATTCTGTGTCTGTGTCTCCATGTGTCCCCCCATCAACTTTGCAATGCCTGGACCAATATGAACCAAATCGGGTACATAGGGGCACCTCAACAGCGTATTTTGTGATGATGTCATCCACTCTGGTCCAAGATGGCGGATGCATAAACATTTGAGGCTCAAGTGGGCTAACTTGTGAATCACTTAACCGATTTGAACCAAATTTGCTACAGCTATAGGGACACATAGGGATGTCCAAATGGCATGGTGTGTGATGATGTCATCCACTCCAATTCAAGATGGCAGCCGTTGGAACATCTGAGGCACAAACGGGCTAATTTGTGGGCTGTCTAATTGATTTAAACCAAATTGCGTCCAGTTGCAGTGAGTGACACACAGGGACACCTCAATGGCATAGTTTATGATGATGCCATCCACCCCAATCCAAGTAGGCAGGCATGTAAACTTTTGAGGCACAAGTGGGCTAACTTGTGAACCACTTAACCGATTTGAACCAAATTTGCTACAGCTGTAGGGACACATAGGGATGCCCAAATGGCATGGTGTGTGATTATGTCATCCACTCCAATTCAAGATGGCAGCTGCATGAACATTTGAGGTGCAAGCAAGCTAATTTGTGGACTGTCTAACCGATTTAAACCAAATTGCATACAGTTGCAGTGAGTGACACACAGGGACACCTCAATGGCGTAGTTTGTGATGATGTCATCCACTCCGATTGAAGATGGTGGGTGCATACACTTTGGAGGTGCAAGTGTGTTAACTTGTGAACCGCTTAAGCAATTCGAACCAAATTTGCTACAGCTGTAGGGACACACAGGGACACCTCAACAGCATAGATTGTGACAATGCCATCCAAACCAATTCAAGATGGTAGACATGTAAACATTTGAGGCACAAATGCACTAACTTGCGGACAGTTTAACTGATTTGAACCAAATTTGCTACAGTGGTATGGACACATAGAGATGTCCCAATGGTGTAGATTGTGATGAGGTCATCTACCTTGATCCAAGATGGTGAACTTTTGAGGTTCAAGGGCACTAATTTGAGGACTGTCTAACCCATTTGAACCAAATTTGATACAGTTGTAGTGAGTGACACACAGGGACACCTCAATGGTATAGTTTGTAATAATGTCATCCACCCTGATCCAAGATGGTGGATGCATGAACATTTGAGGTGTAAGAAATCTAACTTGTGAACCTCGTTTTGAACCAAATTTAGTCCAGTTGTAGAGATTGTGAAAGGAAAGTAGGCTGATTAGTTCTTACTAGATTGACTTGTTTTATTTTCAGTCAGTCAGTCATTTTATTACACTCAGCAACCAGACCAAAAGTAGTTATAAACACGCAATTGCTCAATACCTCTCTTCCGTATTCTGCATGCAATTACACAGAATCTAGCAACGTTAAGAGAAATTACAGTTTTTTGATCTGAAAGGAGGAGAACATAGAAATCCTTAGATCTACCTGGATACTTATGCACAATAGGGACATTCAATTCTTGCTTAATACCCCGATAAAATTGACAATGCTAAAGGTCATGATCCAGGACAATGCAAAAGAACAATTCAAAAGGACATGATCCAGTGCAAAAGGACATGAGCTTCCATATTCACTGAAAGCTTGGCTCTGTTGCAGAACCTCCATGTTCAAGAGCAGTCTACACCAGAATGATGGCTTCTTGGTGCTGGGTGGGAATGGTTTTTAGGATTTCCTTGAGGTTCCTTTTTTGGACTTTCCTAGCATGGGGTCCTTGGTCCCAATACTATACATTTTTACTCAGAAGTAAGCTCCAGAGAAATAAATGCCCCACCTTCTGTTCTTTGCTGAGGGGCTGGGGTGAAGAGGGTGGGGGAGGACCCACATTCTTGCATAGGATCTCTACTGGTCCTGATTCCTATGTGTGTGTATTCAGAATTAAGTTACAGTGGAATCTTTCTAACTTTCTAGTAATTTATTCCAAGCTGTGCTAAGGCTTATGCTTCCCTATTTGGTGGGAGTGAGAGAAAGGAGGCAGAGGGAGAAAACAAAAAATGCCCATGAAAGGAAAGGGAGGGGGAGGAATGGTTGCTTAACACACACACAATGCTCATAGACTGTCCTTGTCAGGCACCTACTGTATGTTCAGAACAAGGAAGACATCAAAACTCTTCTCACCATCAGTGAGAAGAGCTTCTGGTGGGTCTGTGGGGAGAGCAGGCTTAGACGAGCAGCCTCCAAGCCCTGGGTGGCCGGATCAGCCACCCACATGACTGCCAGCTCCGTCACGGAGCTGGTGGAGGCTGTGGGGATCAGGGGCTGCCCGGCACCCGGAAGTTCCAGGATGCCCCACTTGAGCACATGGGGCATTCCGGAGAGAGCTCCGCGGCCAAGAGGCTGGCTGCAGCCTCCCGGCCAGGGGTCTGCTCATGTGTCTCCGCACGCCATGGTGGCATACAAGTCAAAAAATGAGGTTAACAGAGTGCTTGCTCTGTTCATTTAAGGGGAGTGGGAATTAGGCAGGCTAGCTGCCTTGGAACTACCAGGCTCACCCACAAGCCCGGTGGTTCTGACGATCAGTAGAAAGCGGGCTAGGTTCCCTTAGCCCACTTTCTACTGATTGTGGGAATATGTCCACTTGAAATACTTGCCCTTCCCAACTTTGGCTTCAAAATCCTCTGTGGACAGACACAGTTATGCTCTTAGCTAACTTTTCCTTGGTTATTATGGGGATTTTGAACAATCATTACTCAAAAAGCATTAAACTGATGTTTTTCAAACCAGCAAAAGGCACCAGTCCAGTATGGAACTGAATTTTTAAGGAATGCTAAAAAGACATCAAACATTTAAAAATATAAATTGAGGTCATTCACACAATCAAAAACTATGTTCTATTTGGGTTTGGGAGGTGTGTGTGCTCCCAACTTTTGGCAGAATAGGAGGAAAATGTGGGTTGATTTTCCTTCTACCTTGCTTCCACACAATCACTTTTACCCAGGTTTGCCTCCTACCTTGCTTCCACACAAAAAATTGGGAGCACACACAGCTCCCAAACCCGGCTAAAACACAGTTTTTGAGGGTATTCACACATGTGTGCAAAACTGGGCTAAGAGAGCCGAGCCCGGTTTTGTACATGCATATGAATTGTCAGGATCGTGTCCGATCCCGATGGCAAAAAAACCACTTGTGGAGCCTCCCCGCAAAACGGGCGTAGGAGAGCAAGCATTCTCATAACCCCGCATTTCCAATTGTGAGTAAGCGGTGGCTGCTTGCAGTGGTGGCAGGCAGACTGGGGGGGGGATGGGCATTGGCACTCCAGGGGATGGGGAAGCATGGGGTGGTATGTCCCAGCACCCCAACACCCCAACCCTCAGAGCTACCAGAAGGAGCCAGTGCTCGTCTGGGCGAGCAATCCACCTGCCCAAGGAGGAAGAGCTGCTTGCCTGCAGGAAAGGTATGTCTAACCTGCCTTCCTTACAGCCTCTCTGTATCCCTTCTCACTGCTTGTGAGAAGAGGCTCCATGATTGTGTGAATGACCTCATTATCTGTGGTGGAAAAAGGTTGAAAGCACTTTGAACCCCCTCTTTAGAAGTTAGAAAATGTAAACTGCTGTATTTCAGCCATTTTGTTTGTTTGTTTGTTTGTTTGAACATATTTATATACTGCCCCAAATGCTTAGCTCACTCTCTTCACAGACAATCACAGATGAGCGCGTCACGGAGACAATCACGTCATGGCTACGATCATGTCATAGATCCTCCTGTGCATGGGGCATCCTGGGGAGACCCCCCAAGACGGGGAGGCTTGTTTTAGCCTCCCGGAGGGGGGTTTCCTCATAAGTTGCTGTGGCGCGGAGCCACACTGTGGGGCTATTCTGACAATCAGCAGAAATCGGGCTAGCCTCCGCTAGCCTGATTTTTGCTGGTTGTCAGAACCACCGGGCTCGCAGCCGAGCCCGGTGGTTCTGGAGCGGCTAACCCACTCCTGTAGCCCACCCCTTAGCCCGGGTTTGCGGAGCGAGTGCTCCGCAAACCCAGGCTATCTCCTTGTGAGTAGACCCCCGAACAGAAGGCGAACAGCTGCCTCCCAGCTCCGGGGGTCTTCCCAGTATGCCCTGCACACCCGTGCAGGGCATACTGGGGCTTCCGGGGGCCATGCGGCCCCTGAGCTCCCCAGCCCCCACTGGCTCCGTCTCGGAGCCAGCAATCATGTGAGCGGCTGATCTGGCCGCCCAGGGCTCCCTCCCCACTCATAAGTGGGGAGAGCAGGCTTAGCCCGCTTTTCGCGCTCACAGCCCCAAACCAGGTCTTACAGATCATGAGACCCGGTCCCGTGTCAACTTACAATAATCAAAATGGGGTTAGTGGAGCAATTGCTCTGCTTCATTTAAGGTTAGGGCTACTTTGGTGGGCTAGCTGCCAGGTAACCACGGGGCTTACCCGCAAGTCTGGTGGATCATACGATGAGGGGAAACTGAGTTGGGCTCCTTTAGCCTCATTTCCCCTGATCGTGAGAATAGCCTCAGTATCTAATTAAAAGACTGGGTGAACAAATGCATCATGACTGCCTTTTTAAAAGTTGTAAGAGATGGGGAAGCTCTTATGTCAGCATGGAGCTCATTCCAAAGACTCAAGGCAGCAATGGAAAAGGCCCGTCCCCGAGTAGCCACCAGTTGAGCCGGTGGCAATTGCAAACGGATCTCTCCTGACCATCTCAATGTGTGGTGTGGTTCATAGTGAAGAAGATGTTCTCTTAAATACCCAGGGCCCAAGCTGTTGAGGGGTTTTATAGGTTATAACCAAGACCTTGTATTTTGCCCGGAAATGTATCGGCAACCAGTGTAGATCTCTTAAGATAGGAGTGATACGGTCTCTCTGAGATGACCCAGAGACCAACCTGGCTGCCACGTTCTGGACCAACTGCAGTTTCCAGACTACGTACAAAGGCAGCTGCACATAGAGTGAATTGCAGTAGTCAAATCTGGAGGTGACCAGCAGATGTACTACTGATCTTAGGTCATTTACCTACAGAACGGATGCAGCTGGTGTATCAGCCAAAGCTGCTAAAAGGCACCTCTGGCCACCGACTCAACCTGGGACACCAGGGAGAGGTTTGTGTCCGGAAGCAACTCCAGACTGCATACCTGTTTCTCCCAGGGAAGGGTGACCCCATTCAGAACTGGCAGATCAAAATAATCTCCTGAGTTCCCACCCCTCACAATAAGTACCTGTGTCTTATCTGGATTCAGTCTCAGTTTGTTATCTCTCATCCCGCCCATCACTGCCTGCAGGAAGGCATTTAAGGAGGGTATGCCTTCTCCTGATGATGTTGAAATGGAGAAAAAGACTTGTTTGTCATGAGAATACAGATAACACCCTGCAACAAATCTCCTGATGATCTCTCCCAGCGGTTTCATGTAGATGTTAAACAACATCAGAGGCAATATGGAGCCCTGATGGACAACATACAATTTTTTTCATCAAATAAAACCAAAACCAAAAGCAGAAACTCTGCAGTCCACTGAAAATCAAGTGTACATTTAGAACTTATTAATTGTGAAAGAATGACAGATCTCCCTTAAATGATCAGAAGGATACCTTTCAGAAGGGTCAGATGTCCCAATCTGTATCAGATCAAGGTCCCCTTGTCCAGCATTCTTGGCAAGGATAGGAATATAGCAACATATGAAGCTGCCATATACTGAGTCAGACCATTAGTCTATCTAGCTCAGTATTGTCTTCACAGAGTGGCAGCGGCTTCTCCAGGATTGTAGGCAAGAATCTCTCTCAGCATCTCTCTTGGAGAAGCCAGGGAGGGAACTTGGAACCTTCTGCTCATTCCAGAGTGGCTCCATCCCCTGAGGGGAGTATCTAACAGTGGTTACACCTCAAGTCTCCCATTCATATGCAACCAGGATGGGCCCTGCTTAGCTAAGGGGACAAGTCATGCTTGGTAACACAAGACCCAGCTCGTGCTTGAGTGTCTTGAATAGCTTCCAGTCGGAAGCAGGCTCCCTGATACAAAGAGAATCTTGAGGAGTGGGGGGAGAGAGGAGGCTGTTCCGATGTTCTTAGGACTGATCTGACCCTTGGAAGCTGGAGAGCCGGAATAGCGTAGTGGTTAGAGTGGTGAGAATCAAGACCGAGAGTACTCAAGTTTGAATCCCCATCCAACCTTTTCTCTATTATTCTTGATTTAAAATATTTAGACCCCACTCCTCCAGTACACTACTGCTTGGGGCAGCTCACAGCCATAAAAGAGATACCAGAGAAAAGAAAAAACAAGAACATTAACCAAATTGAGGAAACAAGTTAAAGGTCAGGTTCAAAACCACAATCACTATGAAGTTCAAACTAAACTTTATTTTAAAAGCTAACACCTGGAAATTATAAAAACTAAAAACTAAAGAACCTAACCGATATAACCCAAGAAGGGGCATTAAAAAGCCTCCTTTAAAAGGTGTGTGTTTAGTGTTGTTGTTTTTTAAAAACACTGAAGGAGGGAACTGGCGAAGCTCTTCAGAGAGGGCGCTCGAAGCCAAGGGGCCACAACCGAAAAGGCCTTGTCCCTAATCCCCGAAAAAAGGATCTCTGTTAGTGGTGGAGCCATGAGCGAGTAGGGCCTGAGAAGAAAACCCCAATGCAACAAACACACATGCTGTCTTGCATTGTGGAATGCCCAGAGGCTGGAACAAGAAGTTCCAGCCCCAGATCCCTCCACCCTGCTCTGTGCAGCTCCGAGTAGGGTTGCCCATGTCAGCACAGTAGAGATGTGCACAAAACCGGCTTGGCCTGTTTGGTTCGAATTTGAACCAGCCTTGAACCAGGGTGGGTAGGTTTGATTTTAAGTGTTGTTTGAACCCTCCCTGCTTTGGTTCGAATTCGAACCGAGTTTGAGCTGGTTCTAAACGGTTCTACATAGTGTATAATAGGGACTCAAACTGGCCCATTGCTCCCTATGTAGAGCACCTAGGGGCACAAAACCAGGGTAGGTGGTAGGCACCCAAGGGTGCCAGCTGCCCACTGAACCCCAAAGAAATCAGACACGCCAACGATTTTTAATGAATTTTTGAATATTTTTCCAATTTTTGCATTTCTCCCATAGGGATTAATGGGGATTTGGGGCAGACCCATTCCCCCATTTGGGGGGTGACAGGGCACTCCAAAGTGGGTCTGGGGACATCATGGGTTGTGCCAGTACTCCCCCAGGCAGCCCCAGCCTGGTGGGGTTCATGGTTTCCCCCAGGAATTTTTTCAGTTACTGTCCTTTTAACAAGTCTATCTCTATCAGAGTAGCTTCTTTGGTCTGTATGTATATGTGTATGGAGATCTTGATAGGGATTCATTGAGAGAACTCATACAGCCACCAAGAATCCAATTTGTGTTTGCTTTTGGTGTATATGTTCACACATACAATATTCAAACACTGCACATAACACATTTGTATTGGTATCTATTTGTTGGGAACAAGTCTGTTTGCTTGCTTTTCGTTTGGCAAGGGAGAGGGAAATTCCACATGGAGAAGAAGACTGGAAAGTACAAGAGGAGGCAATACTGAGGTGCCCAGTGACTGAGTGGGAAAGAGCATTGAGGTTGATATCAATAACATTATTTGTATTGATTGCACCTCTTTTGTTGGCATAATATGATGCTGTTACATGTTGTAAGAATGAGCCCTGGGATAGCATAGGTTAAAGTTTCTTTCTAAGATCCACAGGAAATTCAGTGAGTGCTTGCTATACACTGAGCATATGCTGACATTGAACAATGCTTATACATCATGCCATTAGAAAATGCACTGACAGCCACGAGGCTCGATCTTCACTGACAGTCTTGGTAAAAGGGTACTGATTTAGCAGTCTCACCAACCTTTGTCATTAATTGGGCCTTTACATGACTTACCCTGTTTGATTTTTCCTTAATAAATGAGAAGTTACCATAGTAACTGTCACATTACATGGGTCTGTACTTGTGATCTGTCTGATACACAGATCAACAGCTCAGATAAATAAACTTCTCAACGTGACAGAAACAACAAGCCTCCTTAATATGCTATTGAGATAAACTGATGACACTTTAAATCTAAAAAAACCCAGAGTATGCTTCCTGGCTTTTATACTCAACTTGTATTTCTTAAAAGAATCTGTGAATACAGCCTAACCAACAAACGGAAATCAGAACACCTTTTGTGTAAAATATGAAAGACACAGAAGCTTGTATCATGACGTCCTTTGTTTCTCACGTGTTGTGAATTTCAAGGAATGGAGTGCCATTTCACACATTGAAGCTCTTCTCACAATCGCATGAGAAGGGCGACCCTCTTTTGCAGGGAGGAAACCCGAAAGTGCTCACCTCCCCACAGACGATCACAGGCAGGGTTCTGGGTGGGCGGATCGGCGGTACAGATGAGTGGCAGCTCTTCTGCCATCCATCCGCCCGGCAGCTCCGGGAGTTGGACAAAGGGAAGTGCTGCTGTGTGGTGCCCACCTTCTGGAGCCCCAGTAATGCACCACGCGAGTGTGCGATGCATTTCTGGGCTCCACCTCCCCACCAAGTGTACCTGCCGTGACTGTGAGCAGCCGTGGCAGACACACAATTGTTTACCCTTTTTTGGGGGGGTGCCCTCATGCCCAAAACCTGGATAAAGGGGCAGGCTACATAAGAGGGCTAGCCACCACGCCACCGCTGGGAGCCGCATGGCTCCTGCTGATTCACACGTGCAGTAGAAACCGGGCTGGGCTCCCTTAGCCCAGTTTCTGCTACATGTGTGAATAGCTTCATTGAAGTCATTCACACAATCAAAAACTGTGTTCTACTTGTGTTTGGGAGCTGTGTGTGCTCTCAGTTTTCAGTTGTGTGGAAGCAAGAACATAAGAACAGCCCTGCTGGATCAGGCCCAAGGCCCATCTAGCCCAGCATCCTGTTTCACACAGTGGCCCACCAGATGCCACTGGAAGCATCTCCTGCTCTTACTCCCCTAAAACTGGTACTCAGAGGCATCCTGCCTTTCAGGCTGGAGGTGGCCTATAGTCCTCCAACTAGTAGCCGATGATAGACCTCTCCTCCATGAAGTTATCCAAATCCCTCTTAAAACCATCCAGGTTATTGGCTGTCACCACATCTTGTGGCAGAGAATTCCACAAGCTGATTATGCATTGTCTGAAAAAGTACTCCTGTTTGTTAGTCCTAGATTTCCTGGCAATCAATTTCATGGGATGACCCCTGGTTCTAGTGTTATGTGTGAGAGAGAAAAAATTCTTTCTATCCACTTTCTCCACACCATTCATGATTTTATAGACCTCTATCATGTCTCCCTGCAGTCATCTTTTTTCTAAACTTCATAGCCCCAGGTGTTGTAGCCTTGCCTCATAAGAGAGGTGCTCTAGGCCCCTGATCATCTTGATTGCCCTCTTCTGCACCTTTTCCAGTTCGACAATGTCCTTTTTTATTTATTTATTTATTTATTTATTTATTTATTTATTTATTTATTTATTGGATTTATATACCGCCTTTCCAAAATGGCTCAGGGCGGTTTTTAGATGTGGTGACCAGAACTGTACACAGTACTCCAAGTGTGGCCGTACCATAGTTTTGTATAAGGGCATTATAATATTAGCAGTTTTATTTTCAATCCCCTTCCTAATGATCCTTAGCATGGAATTGGCCTTTTTCACAGCTGCCACACATTGAGTCGACAATTTCAAGAAGCTGTCCACCATGACCCCAAGATCCCTCTCCTGGTCAGTCACTGACAGCTCAGATCCCATGAATGTATACTTGAAGTTGGGGTTTTTCATCCCAATGTGCATCACTTTACACTTGCCAACATTGAACCACATTTGCCACTTTGTCACCCACTCCTCCAGTTTGGAGAGATCCTTTTCAAGCACCTCACAGGCTCACAAACTAGGGATGGGCCCGGACCGGTCCGGAGGCCATTGTAAAGGTGGGTGGTTCGGTTCGGGGGTGGGGGGTGGGTTTAAGAGTGGCGGGAGGGTTTACTTACCCCTCCCGCCGCTTTCCTGCTCTGGTGCCGTAATGTTACGAGTAATTGGGGCAGCAGGATACCTCCCTGCTGTCCCTTCCCCAATGTTGCTCTAAAAAAACTCCCAGTAGTCCTTTGCGCGCGCACACCATGTCAGAGATGGGGAGGTATCCTGCCGCCCCAATTACTTGTAACATTACAGCGCCAGAGCGGGAAAGCGGCGGGAGGGGTAAGTAAACCCTCCCGCCACTCGTAAAGCTACCCTCCACCCCAGTGCCAGACCGCAGTGTGGCAGTTCCATGCACACCCCTATCACAAACTGTTTTGGATTTCATTACCCTAAATAGTTTGGTGTCATCAACAAATCTGGCCACCTCGCTGCTTACCCCTGCTTCTAGATCATTTATGAATAAATTAAAAAGCACCAGTCCCAGTACAGATTCCTGGGGGACCCCATTGTGAAAACTCTCCATTTATACCTACCCTCTGTTCCCTGTCCTTCAACCAGTTATCAATCCACACATGTACTTCTCCCCTTATCCCATGACCGCTAAGTTTTTTCAAGAGTCTTTTATGAGAAACTTTCTTGAACACTTTTTGGAAGTCCAGGTATACTTTGTCAACCAGATCACTTTTATCCACACACTTGTTGACATCCTCAAAGAACTCCAAAAGGTTTGTGAGGCAAGATTTCGCTTTGCAGAAGCCATGCTGGTTCTCCCAAGCAGGGCCTGTTCTTCTATGTGCTTGACAGTTTTATCCTTGAGAATGCTTTCCATCCATTTGCCAGGAACAGACTTTAAGCTAACCAGCCTGTAATTTCTTGGATCGCCCCTAGATCCCTTTTTGAAAATCAGTGTTACATTGGCTACTTTCCAGTCCTCCAGTACAGAGCCTGATTGTAGGAATAAGTTATATATTTTTGCAAGGAGGTTGGCAATTTCACATTTGAGTTCTTTAAGGACTCTTGGATGGATGCTCTCTGGCCCTGGTGATTTCCTAGTTTTTAATTTTTCCAGACAGTTTAGAACATCATCTCTTGTCACTGCTATGTGACTCAGTTCTTTAGCCTCCGTCCCTGAAAAGCTTGGTATACCCAGGAACAGGTATATGCTTAGTATCCTCTGCCATTAAGACAGATGCAAAGAACTCATTTAGCTTCTCTGCAACTTCCATATCCTCCTTAATAATCCCTTTCACTCCCTCATTATCTAATGGTCCAACAGCCTCCCTGGCAGGTTCCCGCTTCTGATGTATTTAAAGAAGTTTTTGTTATTTCCCTTGATTATTTTAGGTAAATGTTCCTCAAACTCTCTTTTCGTCTCCCTTATTGTCACTTTGCATTTCTTTTGCCAGAGTTTGTGTTCCTTTCTGTTCTCTTCACTTGGACAGGCCTTCCAGTTTCGGAAGGAAGTCTTCTTCCCCTTTATGGCTACCTTGAGTTTACCTTTTAGCCATGCTGGCATCCTCCTGTACTTAGTGATTCCTTTCCTCCTTTTTGGTATACATTCTAAGTGGGCTCCTAATATTGTGGTTTTAAATAAACTCCATGCTTCCTGGAGTGAAGTGACTCTCCTGATTGTCCCTTTCAGCTTTCTTTTCACCATACTCCTCATTTTGGGAGAAGTTTCCTCTTCTGAAATTCTAAGTGTCTGTGTTAGACTTCCTTGATGATTCTCTCCCCACATGTGTGCTGAATTTGATCACACGATGATCACTGTTCCCTAAAGGGTCCATGACACTGATATCACAAACCAGGTCCTGGATGCCACTCAGGATTAAGTCCAAGGTTGCCTTTTCTCTGGTTGGTTCCATGACCAACTGTTCTAGGGCACAGTCATTCAGCGTATATAAAAATTTGACCTCTTTGTCATTACCTGACTGTGAATTTACCCAGTCTATGTGTGGGTAACTGAAGTCACCCATTATTACTGCATTGCCTCTCTGTGACACCTCCCTGATTTCCTCCTGCAACTCCCAGTCACTGCCAGTGTTTTGATCCAGAGGGTGATAGCATGTCCCCAGTAGCACATTTCCTTTCAGGTCTTGTATTGTCACCCACAGGGTTTCTGTGGAAGACTCCAGTCCTCCTAGGTTTTCTAGCTTGTTAGATTCTATACCTTCTTTAACATAGTGCTACTCCACCTCCAAGGTATTCCTCCCTGTCCTTTCTATAGAGTTCATATCCAGGGATAACAGTGTCCCACTGGTTCTCACTGTTCCACTATGTTTCTGTTATGCCTGCTGTATCTATTTCTTTATTAACAACCAAGCACTCCAGCTCACCCATCTTGGCTTGGAGGCTTCTGGCACTGGCATATAATCACCTATACGCTGAATCTCTTACTTGTTGTATGCTACCTTTTTTGGGATCTTTTATCTCTTTGATCAGCTACCACAGCCTTCTGTCTGCTCTTTATATGGTTCTGCTCTGTCCCCTTCTTTTTTATCTGAATCTTTTACACCCTCACACCTTAAGAGATGGCAGGGTAAGAAGAAAACCTGGATAGATGCGATTGTATGGAAACAAGGTAGGAGGAAAAGCTATCCAGCTTTTCCTCCTACCTTGCTTCCACACAACTGAAATTCAACAGGATCTGCTGCCAACCATAACTTTTTGACAAGTGATACACATGTTGGTTTCATCTGCACATGACATGCTTGGATGCACACTTAGATCATATAGCTAAAAATATGTATTGTAAAAAGTAGCTTCAGAAGTAAAAGATATGTATGCATTTATACTTCTGTACTGCTCTTCTATTTGTAAACACTCAAAGCAATTTACATAAAATAAAAATACATTAAAATAGAAAGATAAAATGAGCACAGTGTGACAAAGCAATACAATTGCAGCACTACTGTAACATAATCTGAAGGCATTTCAGTCTCTAAAAGCAGTGAATAATCAAACTAACAATTTGTTGAAGAAAACATGTTTTCAACAAACACCTAAATACACATAATGAAGGAACCTGGCAGATCTCCACAGGAATGGTATTCTTGGTACCACCACTGAGAAGTCTGTTTCTTTGGAAGCAGGTCCTTTAATGATGATGCTCTTAAAACTGAAGCAGGTTCATATGGGAGAACATAGTTCTTGAGCTAACCTGGTCTAAAGCCATTTGGGGCTTTAAATGCTAAATCCAGCACTTCTAATTGAGCCTAGAATTAACAAATAGGTAACCAGTTCACCTGAACAAGATTAGATTGTATGTTCTGATAGTTGGCACCAGTCAGTTGTATGTTTTTATTGTTGGGCACCAGACTATCAGCTGTATTCTGGTAGAGGTATGCAAGCAAGAATAAATGAATGTCGGTTTGTTTTTTTTGTTAAACGTCAGAACGTTTTGATCTGAAACAGGCCGTTTCAAGTGTTTCATACTCAGAACAGAACCCCTTTCAAATAAAGGGTTTGTTTTGAGCTGAGAGCAGAACAACCCCGTTTCGATCAAAACATTTTGACAGTCCAAGCACCATTTGGGAAGGCTATTTTTCCCTTGCTGATTGATTTTCTGGCACTGGCTTCTGATTGGCTTATGATCTCCTTGCTTCTTGGTTGGCTTGTTATCATATATATCGAGGTGATTCTCACAATCAGTGAGAAGCACTGTAAGGGGGTTTGCGGGGAGAGCGGGCTTAGCCTGCTCTCCCTACAGATGATTGGAAGGCAGCCCTGGGTGGCCAGATTGGCCACCCACACAACTGCCAGCTCCATCACGGAGCCGTTGGGTGCTGCAGGGATCGGGGGCCGCGTGGCCCCGAGAAGTTCCAGAATGCCCTGGGTGAGCATGTGGGGCATCCTGGAGAGACCCCTGAGCCTGGGAGGCTACTTGCAGCCTCCTGGTCGGGGGATTCCTCATGTGTCGCCGCATGCCACAGCAACACATGAGCAAAAAGACAAGGTTAACAGAGTGCTTGCTCCGTTAACCTCGGCTAAGGGGAGGGGTATTTAGCACGGCTAGTTGCTGGGAGCTGTGCAGCTCCTGTTATAGAACACGATAGCCCAAAAGCGGGCTAGGCTCCCTTAGCCTGCTTTTGGGCAATTGTGAGAATCGCCTGAACTGTTGTCATGGGCAACTGTGCCCCCATTTGCTGGGGGAGAGAGGAGGGTGGGGGAACACAAAAGAAGGGGATTTCAAAATGTATTCAAAGGGACTGGGAGGCAGAGAGAGCCCTTATACTGTGCCTCTCTTGAAGAAGGGGATACATCAGGAGTGGAGGAAGGAAGGTTTAGTTTTGTGATTCTTTTTTCTCAGCACTGAGTAATAATAATAATAATAATAATAATAATAATAAAAGACTCAGTTCCAAAAACTAATCTCATAACAACTGGGAAAACTCATCTCATAATGAAAGACCCAGCAAAAGGTGCAGTTCCAAGTAATTATAGACCAATAACCTGCCTGCCAACCATGTTCAAATTATTAACTGGAATAATAGCAGATGAAGTGATGCAACACTTATTAACTAACAAAAAGCTTCCAGTTGAACAGAAAGGAAATTGCCTGAACACCAGCGGCACAAAAGACCAGCTGCTTATTGACAAAATGATTTTAGAAAATTGCAAAAGAAGAAAAACAAATCTAATTGTTGCATGGATTGACTACAAGAAAGCCTTCGACTCATTGCCTCACACATGGATACTAAAGTGTTTAGAAACAACTGGTGTCGGCAAAAACATTCAGATATTTATAAAAAAAGCAATGAGCATGTGGAGTACACAGTTAACAATCAATGGCGAGACACTTGGACAGCTTAGCATTAGAAGAGGCATTTTCCAAGGGGACTCACTATCCCCTCTGTTGTTTGTAATCGCCATGACCCCACTTTCACAAATACTAAACAAAACAGGCCTCGGATACCAAACATCTAAAACATCAAGTAAAATCAACCATCTGCTGTACATGGATGATCTGAAGTTGTATGGAAAGTCCCAGTCAGAAATTGAATCACTGCTAAACACTGTCCGTATATTCAGTAGCAATATAGCAATGGAGTTTGGACTAGACAGGTGTGCTGCATTAATAATGAACAGAGGGAAAATAAGAAAAACAGAAGGAATAGAACTGCCCAATGGAAGCAAGATCAAGAACGTGGAAGAGAAAGAACATTACAAATACTTGGGCATTCTCCAGGCTGATAACATCGCACACACTGAAGTTAAAAGAAAATTTGGAGGTGAATACATCAGGAGAGTTAGAAAAATCCTCAAGTCCAAACTCAATGGCAGGAACACCATACAAGCCATAAACACTTGGGCTATACCTGTTATCAGATACACTGCAGGGATAATAGACTGGACCCAGGCAGAGCTAGAGACACTGGATCGTAAGACCAGGAAAATCATGACCATCAATCATGCTCTGCACCCCTGCAGTGATGTAGATAGGCTCTACCTCCCTCACAGCTCAGGCGGAAGAGGAATGCTGCAAGTCCATCAAACAGTAGAGGAGGAGAAAAGAGGCCTTGAAGAATATATCAAGGACACTGAAGAAGATGCACTTCAAATGGTCAATAACGAGAAACTATTCAACACCAATGAAACAAAGCAGGCCTACAAGAAAGAACAAGTCAAGAATTGAGCAGAAAAATGGAAAAATAAGCCCCTGCATGGTCAATATTTGCACAATATAAGTGGAAAATCAGACATCACCAAGACCTGGCAATGGCTTAAGAATGGCAACTTGAAGAAAGAAACAGAGGGTTTAATACTGGCTGCACAAGAACAGGCACTAAGAAGAAATGCAATAAGAGCAAAAGTCGAAAAGTCAACAACAAACAGCAAATGCCACCTTTGTAAAGAAGCAGATGAGCTGATTAGGACCACCTAATCAGCTGTGGTAAAAAGATCGCACAGACTGACTCCAAACAAAGGCATGACAAGGTAGCAGGGATGATACACTGGAACATCTGCAAAAAATACAAGCTACCTGTAGCCAAAAATTGGTGGGACCATAAAATTGAAAAAGTTGAAGAAAATGAAGATGCAAAAATATTATGGGACTTCCGACTACAAACAGACAAACATCTGCTACACAATACACCAAATATAACTGTCATCAAGAAGAAAGAAAGAAAAGTTAAAATAATCGACATAGCAATACCAGGGGATAGCAGAATAGAAGAAAAAGAAATAGAAAAAATCACAAAATACAAAGATCTACAAATTGAAATTGAAAGGCTGTGGCAGAAGAAGACCAAAATAATCCCAGTGGTAATTGGCGCCCTGGGTGCAGTTCCAAAAGACCTTGAAGAGCACCTCAACACCATAGGGGCCAGAGAAATCACCATCAGCCAATTACAAAAAGCAGCTTTACTGGGAACAGCCTATATTCTGCGACGATATCTATAACAACAGCAAAAACATTGACAATAAAATTCAGCCATCCCAGATCCTTGGGAAGGACTCGATGTCTGGATAAATCAAACCAGTCAATAACACCTGTCTGACTGTGTAAACAAGAAATAATAATAATAATAATAATAATAATAATAATAATAATAATAATTCAATTTCTATACTGCCCTTCCAAAAATGGCTCAGGGTGGTTTACACTGAGAACTAACAAACAAACAAACAAACAAACAAACAAACAAACAAACAAACAAAAATGGAACCCTTTCCCTGAGGAAGAGCACCTCAACACCATCGGGGCCACAGAAATCACCATCAGCCAATTACAAAAAGCAGCTTTACTGGGAACAGCCTATATTCTGCGATTATATCTATAACAACTGACAATAAAATTCAGCCATCCCACGTCCTTGGGAAGGACCCAATGTCTGGATAAAAGAAACCAGTCAATAACACCTGTCTGACTGTGTAAACAAGAAATAATAATAATAATAATTCGATTTCTATACCACCCTTCCAAAAATGGTTTAGGGCGGTTTACACCGAGAATAAACAAACAAACAAACAAACAAACAAACAAACAAACAAACAAACAAACAAACAAGATGGAACCCTGTCCCCAAAGGGCTCACATTCTAAATAGAAACATAAGATAGACCCCAGCAACAGTCACTGGAAGTACTGTGCTGGGGGTGGATAGGGCCAGTTTCTCTCCCCCCGCTAAATAAAGAGAATCACCATGTTAAAAGGTGCCTCTTTGCCCAGTTTGCAGGGGTATAATATGTTGTGCTATTACAAATACAAATCTTTATTTTTACGGCCACGTGGTCAGCAAAACGCAAATTACAAAAGCTTTACATAAAAACGAACTTTACATAAAAGCAAACATGGTCAAATAAAGCAATAAACTGTAAAAACATAAAACAGAACCATAACACCCGAGTTCATCCATTACATAAAACTGAGGGCTCCATGCGATATAATAATCTTAAATTTTATTCAATCCAACCCCATATCTTGCTTCTCAACATTTCTTATCCTAGTCTTATTAGCCAGAAAACAATACTTCACCACGTTATAAGATATTACATCCCAACGGTCCGTCAAAAGTAATTCCAGATAGAACTGCTCAGAGCAACTGGGGTATGCTGTTAAAAAAGGACTTATATATCTCTCCCACAAAGTTTGATAAAACTAA
This sequence comes from Hemicordylus capensis, assembly GCF_027244095.1. NCBI lineage: Eukaryota > Metazoa > Chordata > Lepidosauria > Squamata > Cordylidae > Hemicordylus > Hemicordylus capensis. The sequence continues at coordinate 208,096,196 of NC_069659.1, forward strand.
CAATTCAAGATAACATGGGCTGTTGACTCCACTTCCCCAGAACCACAGAGGCAGACACGCTCCTTATAGGGGATCTTACAGTATCTCCCCTCCCGGACAGCCGTTTCTAAGGCATTACACCGGGCCAGCATCAGAGCCCTCTGGAAACTAGGTACTAATATTTTATTAAGGTATCTTGCTGGGCCAGATGTTTGATTACCTGTATTAGTGTCAACCTCTATCTGGCTCCAGTCCATCTGTTTCTCCATAACCATAACGCATTGGTGCAGAAATGATCTCGCTCTTCCATAGCTCAAGACAACCAGAGCATCGCTGGAGAAGCCATAGTAGTTCAACCCCTTCTCCACATAGTATTTCCTCCTAGACCTATATATATCATTCAACACTAAGGGTGCTAGTCCTACTGGCTGAAAAATCAATTTCAGCCAATATTCAAATATTAAAGTGCTATTACTGCTATAACTATCTGGTTTTTCTGGAGCTCAGATTGGGGAGCCAGCATGGTATAGTGGTTTGAGTGCTGAACTAGGACCGGGAAGACCTGAGTTCAAATCCCCATTCAGCCAGGAGACTTGCTGGGTGACTCTGGGCCAGTCACTTCTCTCTCAGCCTAACCTACTTCACTGGGGTGTTGTGAGGAGAAACTTAAGTATGTAGTACACCGCTCTGGGCTCCTTGGAGGAAGAGCGGGATATAAAATGTAAAAAAACCCAAAACAAAAAACAAAACAAACAAAGGCAGAACTTGGGTGCCTAGCTGCCTTCCTTGAGTTGTGGTTTGGTTTGTGTGTGAGATAGTGTTGTGGCAAGAAATGGACAGTGGTAGTTCGTTCTCTCTCTCTCCCTCTCTCTCTCTCTCTCTCTCTCTCTCTCTCTCTCTCTCTCTCTCTCTCTCTGTGTGTAATCTTTCTTGGTGATTGCTGTGATGATCTCCATGTCTGACCTTGAGCCTAACTTGTGTTTCTCTCACTGCTCTGGTCTGCTCTGCAATCTGCACTGCAAGGTGGACTCAGTCAAAATGTGGCTGAAATTGAGCATATGGCTATGCTTGTTGCTAAAGGTGCTGCTGTGGCAGCTATTGCAGTGCTAGGGAGTAATGTAAGGAGTCATGATTGTGTGTGAGAGAGCATGTTACCAAGAAAGCTTGTTTGGGTGCTCCCAGGAGCACTCCAGCACCTAGTTTGGAGCTACAGGCTTGTAGTTTCCATTTGTACCTTTCAGAACTCATGGGACTGTGAGATGCCAATTTGATTCACATTGAACTAACTCATGGAGTATGTCACTTGGCATGTAGCCTGGGAAAGGTGCCCCTAGGTCAAGTCTAACCCAGGACTGCAGGAGGACTATCCCTGTACTCGCCCCCTTGATTGGCTGTCAGCTGGGGAAACTGGAGTAGAAATGAGTTAATTAAGAGCTATTCATCTCAAGAACTAACCAAATACCCTCCCCTATGTTGGCATATTGGATCAGTTCAGTCTTACCACCTTCTCAGGAAGAGACCAATAAGAGGTAACGAGCTTATCTCCATCGCTACCAAGATGTGAAAAGCTGACTAGGGGCACAGGAGGCTAGCTTGTTAAAAGCTCTGATGCACACATTTTATTCCACCTTGCACAGGTCTCTTGACCCAGTCATCCCGTTGTGCTGTTAGGAGCATACCCAGCAGAGGACACAAACGATTCTTTTGTTCATGATTGCTGCCACCTTTGTCCACAGAAAGGTGTGGTCAGCATGCCCCTTCAGGGCAAGATGCTGGCTATTTCAGTCAACACACATTCCATCAGTATGTCTCTTCCTCAGATCCACCAATTGTGCATCATTACATTTGGGCATTGGCACCTCTATCTTGCCTTGCCTGGACTTTTGCTCCTATTCTGCTTGTTGCCTTCAGATCAGCCCTTTCCCCAAGCCCATTCTGTGCGGTAAACTTGGTTGCAAGATACTGCTCCCCAGAGATCAAATCCTGTTTGGATTTTGCCTGGTTCCCAGGGCCTTACTTGGCCCTTGGGTTCCTGTTCCTGCTTTTTGCCTTCCTTCTTGTCCCTGAGTAACCTGAGAGAGGTTCCTCAGCATTGGCCAAGCTTCAAGGGTCCATATGCCCCACCAGATGGAATTAGGTAGTGAGTCTCTTCTCATGATTACTGAGAAGGGCTAGCTAGGGACTGTGGGGAAGGAGGGTTCAACCTACCATCACTGCAGACGATCTCCTCCCCTTCCTTGGGCAAGTAGATCACCCGCCCAGACAAGCGGCTCTCCCAACAGTTCCGGAGGTCCCTGCCCCTGAGCTCTGATAAAGCACTGTGTGAGCACGTGGTGCATTATAGGAATCATCTCTCCCCTCCCCAAGTGTGCCAGCTGACACACGAGCTGACAGCTGACACATGAGCAAAAAAAATGTGGTTAAGGGAGTGATCACTCCCTTAACCACGTTTTACTGGGTGGTGAGATATTTATTTATTTATTACATTCTAGACTGCCCCATCCAAAGACTCTGTGCAGGTTGCCACCATGGAGCTGCCAGGATCAGGCCTCATACCGGCGGTTTACATGTATGCAAAACCAGGCTGGGTTCCCTAAGCCCGGTCTTGCAGATGTGTGTGAATAGCCCCAGTATCTAACCTCTGCCCTCAAGAGTCTCACTCTTCTCCCTCTTTGCTCTCTCTAAAATCCAAAGCTGTTCTCTCCTAGGAACATTTATCTGGTCAGCCTTGAATGAATTTAATTCAGAACTCAAGCCAAATTGCCTCTCTTTGAGCCGTAACTTAGCCTTATTGGTTTGTCAGTCTTCTTAGTTTTGATAATTAATATTGAGGCTATTCTCATGATGGGGGGAGACCAAGCTAAAGGAGCCCAACCCGGTTTTCCCCCATTGTGAGAACCACCAGGTACACAAGAGAGCCAAATGGTTCTCTGGTGGCTAGCCAGCCAAAGAAGCCCTCCCCTTAAACAGGGTTAGCGGAGCGAGGACTCCACTAACCCCTTTCCCCTGCTTGTGAGTCACCACGGTGTGGCTCCGCACCACGGCGACTCATGAGGAGACCTCCACCGGGAGGCTAAAACAAGCATCACGGTCTCGGGGGTCTCCCCAGGATGCTCTGTGCACTCGCGTGGGGCATCCTGGGACTCGCGTGGGACATCCGGGCAGCCCCCAATCGCTGCAGCCCCTACTAGCTTCATGATGGAGCCAGTAGTTGTGTGGGCAGCCGATCCGGCTGCCCAGCCATGAGCGATTGCTCTCCCCGCAGAGCCTGGTAAGGCTCTCCACACTGCTCTTGTGGAGAACCTAATTGTAGAACCTAATTGTGTTTCCTCTTAACCAATATTTCATTTCCTGTACCCCTAAGTCCTAAAATAAACCTCATTCTGTTTTTGAAATTCAAACTCTCTATCAGTTCTTTCTGAGACTGAAGCTTTGAACAAATTTATTCTGAGGTGGACTGCTCCATTCAAGCTTGCTAGTTCCCCCCCACAAGCCTGTAATGTAGTCAGGGCTATTTGCCAGTTCCCCATTGTTCCATTAACAAGCAACTTGTGCCAATGATGTTACTGCAGCTTTGTGGCTGGCAGTGGATTCTTGGTCAGTGATTCTTTTTGACCGCTTTTGGACTGTGTTTTATATGTGTGTTCTGTGTTGGGAGGGACAGAATCCCTCTTACTTTGTGCTTCTAATCTGCAGTTGTATTTTAAAGGAATGTTTGCAAATTGCATTGGAAATTGCAATCCAAAACTTGTGTGCGTACTCTGTGAGTGCAGCTTGTTCTAGCCATAGGGAACAATGGGGGAACTGAGAACATCCCATTGTTCCCTGTGGGTAGCTTCTAGGGACACCAAAGTGGGTTGTGTGGTAGGGCATTATGAGTGCTACCTACCACTCAACGCACAAAAGAAATGGGCAAGCAGGTGATTTTAAACAAATTTTAATCTTCCCCCCCAACCCCCATAGGATCCTATGTGAGGTTTGGAGGAAGGTTAAATTTTTGTTTAAAATTGCAGGGAACAATGGGGTGTTTTGTGTACCCCATTGGTACATACAATGGGGTAGTGTTTTTTGCCCTATGGCCAAAACACTTGAAACATTTTGGGTTTGTTCCATTGAAACAGTCAGCTCAAATGCTGTTTCAATAAAAAGTTTCAGTCATTTTGCATTTTGTTTCAAGCTCAAAATGAAATGCAAAATCCATTTCATGTACATCCCTATCATGTTCAATTCACCACAGTTTTTGTCCATTTCATTCATTCATTCATTCATTCATTCATTCATTCCCATTTATTCCAGTGGGAGGTCAACTGCAATTCTCTAACTTTGCTGTTTTCTCATCAATTAGCATTATATTTATTAGACCTGTGCACATTGGTTAAGTTGAGAAAGGCTGTCGGAAATCCCAGCTCCCACCACAAGAAGGCAGAAGAATGCGGGGCAGTAGCCCCTGATAGCGCGGTGATGGTGAGGCCTCTTTAAATGCCTACCCAGGACTGGTACAGGGGCAGCTGGGTGGCTGAAGACAGTCTTGGGAGTGACCGGGGTGGGTGGGGTGTGATTAAGGACAGCCTGGGGAATTGTGTGGGGGAGCTGGGTACATTAGTTTTGCTCAAAGCTGTTGCCATGGGTGCATCCACCCTCTCCAGGAAAGCTTTTACATCCTTTCCAAGGCAAAGGTTCCTCTGGAAATCTTGCCTAGGTTCCACCAAAGCTTCTAAAGAAAAATATTTCTGATTTGCCTGGATTTTGGTTGGGTTTGTTTACCCACGTTCACTCCTGAACTGACACAAGGCATTGATCACCTCTACTGCCTCCCTGGGAGCCACACATGGAAAGGAGAGGTATAGTGGTGTGTGTCATCAGCATATTGATGAGAACACTAGATCTGACAAAGCTAATAAGAGAAGGAAGGATGTGTGTGTGTGTGTGTGTGTGTGTGTGTGTGTGTGTGGGTGTGTTTAAGGAAGCTGAATGTGCATGGTCTCTGTCAGGGAGCAAATGTTGAAAGACAAATTCATCAAGTTGCATTTGAGCTGCTTCAGATATTTGTCTTGTGGAATCCACAACCCCAAATGCATATTCCAAATGTGACAGAGAGGTGTTTTGAAAACACATGTATCATACAGGAACACTTTTCAAAGTGTTGGAATTGGCTGCTGTGCCTGTTGAGCATTTAGGCAAACCCAGGTTTGCTCCTCTGTCATGTCAGTTTCAATGGGAGAGTTAAACACTATCCAGATGTTGCCTTGTGAAAACAAGCTTCCAATCATGCCAGAAGGGGGAATTATTATCACTCACCTCCTCTTCTCTCTCTAGCCTTTTTATCAAATACCATTCTGTTCTTAGGGCCCCCCTAACTAACTCTCACAAACAGGATTCAGTGGTGTGGGGGGCTCGGGGAATAAAGGAGGGTTAGCAAAAATTGCCCCTCTCATGTAATTGGAAGTTCTTTCAACTCATGGAAGACAGGGAGGCCGGGGGTCTACTCATGAGTAACCGCAGCTACTTACGATTAAAAAAAAAACTGGGTTTGCTGAGCACTTGCTCCACAAACCCGGTTTTAGGGGTGGGCTACTTGAGCAGGTTACCTGCTCAAGAACCACTAGGTTCGCAGCCGAGCCCATTGGTTCTCACGGGTGTAGAAAATCGGGCTAGTGGAGACTAGCCCGATTCTCTACAATCGTGTGAATAGCCTCTACAGCTATCAGATTTGATTAACCTTCTTTCATTCAACTAACTGAAGTTTTGTAGCAGTGGGGTCCAGAGGCAAGTGGCTTGGAAATGCAAGGTGTTAAGACAGAAGCCGCCAATCCTGGATTATTTCATCTCTAAATGCCATTTCAAAGCAATAGGCTGAACATTCTGTAGTGGTCAGAATGTTAAGCACTGGAAATACTGGGTAAAGAAGCTGAAGTAGAAACATGGTTAAGTTTGGAGGACAAAGAAAAGTATCATTTCTGTCAAAAGGCATGCTAGACTGACAATAAAATATGGCTGAAACAGCACAGTGCTTTTAAGGGTTGGCAGCATTGTTCAATAGAATTGCCCTTCAGCTAGGCAGGGCTTCTTAAATTTCTGATGGATGAGGTTAATATTAGGCAACTGTTAGATTCCTGGAGGCTGGAGTGAGGGGGATAATGGCCTCCTGCAAAGGAACTACATCTGTTGAAAGCACTTTGGCCTCGTGACAGAAAAGGATGGATATTTGGATGTCCACAATCTTAGAGTTGTTTTGCCCTCATACACAGCAATGTTTGAGAGGTAAGAAGACTGACAAAAGGAAACAGTGGCTATCACTGTAGCACCCACATGTGTACTCTGGCACCTACCTAATAAGCAGTACAACACAATGGGTGGTTTCTCATGACCTGTCAATTCCAGAGAAAGGAGAAAGGGGTATTTGCAGTGTGCACTCTTGATTTTTGGTTGCAAGAACCCAAATTACAACCAGAGATTTTCAGTGGGTTGGCGGGTTTTCAGTGGGTTCAAAGTGAAGCCAGTTTTCAGCCCTATCCAATTGTCATGCCTCCCAGTCAAAGAATTCTGGATTCTTTCAATGGGCTTGGGATTTTTAACTATAGTTCTCACAATGCTCCTTACAATATAATGACCAGGGCTCTTTGAAGGGAGCTACAAGAGAGAGAAAAAACCATTTAAAACTGGATTCTACCTGGTTTAAATGGGCAATGTGGATGGCAGGTGCAGCTTGTCATGTCCTAGTCAGTCAAGGATGAGATAGGTTACTACTACCAATATATTAGTACTAATATACCATTTCTCCTTCACTTTTAGAAGCCTCTGCCATGGTCATCACAGTTATTCTGTTGTCAGGATCAAGTCAGTTGGAAAAGAAAGAGACAAAAATGATTAAGGGGAGCAGAATTTCCCATGCAAGGTTGTACAACAACTAGAGATGTAAAGGCCTGGCGGGGGGCAATGGAAAAACTTGGGGGGAAACCACCCCCCCAACCCACCACCATTTTTTCCTGAATGATTGTTGGTTTTTTCTGAAAAAATGAAAAAAAAAAAAAAAGCGGGGCTTCCAGAGAGGCCTCCGTGCAGGACTCCCTGAAGCCTGAACTCGAGTGCAGGCAGGCAGGCAGGCAGGCAGCAAGGAAGGAAGGAAGGAGGCAGGCAGGCAGGCAGGCAGGGTGGCCAGCGCTGGCTGCCCTTGCCCACCACAGCTCTGCCCAGCTTTTGACTCCTCAGGCTTAGTAATGGAGGTTGGATGTGATTTCCTTTTTGTGGTTATCACCCCCCCACCCTGGATATTTAGGGATTGCTTGCCATAGAGCTTTAATATAAGGTGGGTGGGGGATGCAGAGCAGATTGAAATGACTCTGAATACTTAATTTCGAGATTGAGGAATTTGCTGGTTTTAAATATATATTTTAAATTCAAAAAACCTATTTTTTAAAAAGTAGTTCCACCCTGATATGGAAGAATCTGCCCTTTGCCTTCATAAAAAAGCAACCCCATTTCAGCCTCAGACTTTAGATCACCTGGAATGACAGGGCATGGGGCTTTGGTTTTGAGCAGAGAGATGTGGGAGGAATATGTATATTTAAATTGAAGTGGATTGGACAAGTTGTTGGTTTTGCATATTTTTTAAAATTAAAAAACCATCAAAACAGTCCTATAAGTGGCTTGGTTCGTGACAAAGAATTACAAAGCCCTTTAGGTTTCAGTGAAATGTAGTTCCAGCTAAATGTGGTTAGATTTCCTGCCTGAGGCTGCAATTCTCTACACACTCACCTGGAAGCAAACTGTACTGAATTTGTTAGGATTTATGAGAAAACATACATAGGATTGCATTGCATGGTTGAAAGTCTCCTTTGTTAATCAGCAGGGAGGGGCCCATTTAAAAATCGCATCTCCAGGCCCACTCCAACCTTGCTACGCCCCTGTACAGTGGCAAAACTGTATTCAGTAATGCAAGTGCATTTGCTTGACACTCGAGGAGATTAAATCCAGACTGCATAAAAACTAACTTAGTTTTACAGTAGTGTAGTGGCTTAGATACAGTGCGGTACCCTGGTGATCCAAGTGTTGTATATACACACTTGTTCTGTGCATCCCCTAACCATGCCTGCACTTCGACAACCCTGGGCTCCTTGGAGGAAGAGCAGTATATAAGAGTAGTACATAAAGAAATAAATACCAAGCTCACAGAGTTTCCATGGCTCCTAAGAACTGTGTCATCGCTGCAAGCTTCCCATTGGGAATAATGGAAGGCTCATCACTGCAGCGATGACACAGTAGTTAGTACCAACAGAGAGTCTGAGAGCTAGGTAGATGTTTGGAGATGTACAAAATGAACGTGCTCACCCTACTCTTTGATTGGCGGGGCATTGCACTGTATGTAAGCCAGTTTCTCCTGTTTTCAACTTTAACGTTTTGCCTGCTTCTCATTGTTGTGATCAGTCAGGAACAGCTTTTCCTTTTTCCCTAAAGAGTGAACTGGAAGGGAACCCTGTCCTGTCTGTCAGGCAGTGACTTGTAGGGATCAGCCACTCAGCACACGGTGACCGGGACTTAGGGGGCCTGGCGGCAGGAAGTGAAGGGGTTCTTTGTTCTCAGTTGGAGCCAGGCAGGGGAAGCAAGAGGCCAAGCCAAGGAAGCACCCAGGAACTCTGCAGGGACCTGAAGTCTCTACCATGGGTTTGGTGAGTTCATGGAAGAAGCCAGGGCTGGGCTTTAGTGAAGGGTTTATCCAGGGAACCGTGTGTCAGGTAGCTGGCATCATATTTCTTTGTTTTAGTCCTTTGCAGATCCTTATAACTTACATTCTTTGTAATTTCACCTGCCTCTGAGTGGATTTTTAACTCAGGAAAAAGGGGCCTTACTCTGGTGCAAACACGCCTCAAGGTTAATTGTTTAGCAATCTACCAAGTTTTCTCACCTTGTGTAGCTGCATGTGGGAGGTTTTTGGATTTTTCCATTTGGGTAAATGAGGAGGAGAGTTCTCTGGACATTCACTCAAATCCAGCAGGGGCAAACTCTGTAATGAGTTGTAATGAGAGGTGTGGTGGCAGTGATTACCAGAAGGACAGCCTTGTGAGCAAACATGGTGGGAATGAATCAGCATTTCTCTCTCTCCCACATGGACTTACTCAGAGACAAAGGCTAGGCTTATATCTGCCATTCACCAGTGCCCATTCGTTACACTCATAAACAACTTTTGGCAGTTTATGAGGTCATTCACACAATGAAAAACTGTGTTCTACCCAAGTTTGGGAGCTCTGTGTGCTCCCAATTTTTGGTTGTTTGGAAGCAAGGTAAGAGAAAAACCTAAGGGTGTGCATGGAACCAGCAGGCCTGGTTTGGTTCAAATCTGAACTGAACCAGACTGAACCAGTTCAGTCCGGCACCCCTTCAACCCCCCTGGTCCAGTCCGGTCCAGGGGGTGGTGGTTCGCGGACCTTTTTACTAAACTTAGCCCCTCGGGGGGGGGGTTCTCTGAGGTGGTGGTGGGGATCCATGGAGGTCCTGCTGTCGGCCTTCATTCTCTCAAAAATGCCCCCATTTGGGCACTCTTTGGCCCATTTGGGCCTTTACCCCAGCACAGAGGCCATTTTGGAGGCCGCAACACCTGCACAATGGGCCTGTGCGTGGTCTGGGTCACACCCCAGGCCACGCAGAGGTTCATTGTGCAGGCACAGTGGCCTCCAAAATGGCTGTCACACTGGGGAAAGCCTTAATTAGGCCGTTTGGAGAGAAGTAAGGCCAGCAAGGGGAGGAAGAAACTCCACAGAACTGCCCCCCCCACACACATACACCTTGGAGAAGCCCCCCCAGAGGGGCTATATTTTTTAAAAATAAAACATATATTTCTTTTAAAGTAAAAGGTCTGCGAACCTCCCGAACAGGCCAGGGTAGGAGGTTGTTCAGGGGTCAAGCCAAACTGGGGATGGTTCAGCTTGACCCAAAGCCTTCAAAACAAACTATTTTGACTTTGAACCAGTTCAGTTCCAAACCTGCTCGCACATCCCTAGAAAAATCTGGGTAGAAGTGATTGTGTGGAAGCAAGTTAGGAGGAAAACCTGGGCAGCTTTTCCGCCTACCTTATTTCCATACAATCACTTCTACCCAGGTTTTTCTTTTATCTCGCTACCACACAACTGAAATTGGGAGCACACACAGCTCCCAAACCCTGGTAGAACACAGCAAGGCTGTTCTCAGGAGCCGCCTAGCCTAGGATACTCTGCTTGTGTGGAGCACCAGGATCTATGCGGAGCCTGGCACTTCCACCCAGCTTAACTCCACTCCTTAGCCTGGCTCTTAGCCAAGGTTAAGGGTGCAAGTGCACCCTTAACCCAGCTGCCGGGATTGTGTGTCTCCTTGGGCTGTAAGCAGCCCACGGAGATGCAGAGGTAGGCACCCAGAGCACTTCAAGACACCACGCTCCTTACACAGTTCCTTGTGGGATATCTGGAGGCTGGGAAAATGAATCCCGGCCTGTGATGATCTGCACTGCTAGGAACAGAGCGGATAGTGAAGATTGAAGAACCGAAGAAGTGAAGATCAGTTGTCTGGGGGAAGGTAGGTTGAACCCTGCCTTCCCACCCTTCCCACCCCATTATTGGTCATAAGAACAACCTTAGTTTTTGATTGTGTGAATGACCCCTGTGAGTATCCTTTTAAAATTAAATCATTTTTAGTGTAGCCATTCTGCCCATCCAAGACACTGAAAAAGCATGAGATAAATTATATAAATACATAATACATACATTAAAACACTGACTTATTTGCATTGCTGTAATTGCAATTTTATTGTTTAATATTATAACAGCTTTGGAGACAATTGTTACAAGATTTAGGTCTGATTTAGGTCTGAAGATTTAGAGCTTAGCAGCACTGGGGTTCTGTCCTAAGGCAATGCCAGGGCAGAATCTGGGACCTAGGAACAAAAGAATGCCAGTAATCCTTAGTGACTGAGAGTGAGTATTGGGAGATCAGAATGGAGAAACTAATCAAAACTCAACCCCCCGCCCCACCAAGGATGTATATGTGGTCACTGAAAATAAGTGGACAACAGGCAGTTTCTGAATGAGACAGACTGAAATTGAAATGGAGACACTGGGACAGAGCAAGTTGAGAGCTGAATCTCCTTGGGGAGCTGGACCGCTCTCTGGGAACCTGTGATCTGTTCCTGACTTATAGGACTGCACTGCTGTTCGACTTCACCCAGTGCTCAACCCATATATCTGTAAATAAACCAGATATTAGAAAAACAGCATAAGCCTCCAGCAATCTCTCTTTCCAAGGAAATCAGAATCCATGCAGCACTGCCCCTAGAGCTTCTCATCGCTGGAAGAAATGGGGAATGCAGGCAGCACTATATGCAGTAAAAAGATGGGCTAAAAAGACTTAATACAAACAAACTGAGCCGCTTCATCATTTCTGAGCAGTTCTGGAAAATGCAAAACATTTTAAGAAGGTGAAGGCTGAAAGTGCATGCAGATAAGTGCTTATTTTAAAAAGATTGTGGGAATTTTTCCAGAGGATAGCGTCGCCCTTTTATTTTATTTTATTTTATTTTATTTTATTTTATTTTATTTTATTTTATTTTATTTAGTATATCGTATGCCACACCATTCTCATGCTTCTGGGTGGTTTACAACAAACAGAAAACAAATTAAAACAAAAATCAAAACATTAAAAATGGTTTAAAACCACAATTCTAGTTTTTTAAAAAACAGGTGAATAAATGAAGCCATTCATACAAGCGGTTTACTTGGGTCTCAGGAGGGCAGGTGGGGAGGCAGGCTCCTCCCTGCCTCCCTGCACATAAACAGGAGGCTCCTCTGTACTGTGTGCTGTGCTGCTCACATGAGTGCCAGGTTGGTGAGCAGCAGAGGACGTCTTCTGGCATCTCACAATGCACCATGCAAATAGCATGGTCCATTGAGGGATTCCCCCACTAACATGTGCTCTTGCTGCCTGGCTCTGTGGACACTCAGACTGCAGGCAGCCCAAGCGTCCACATGACTGGGGAGTGGGGTAGAAGGGTGCTACTACCTCACTATTAGCTCAGGTACAAAACCCAGAATACCCCGGTGCAGAACGCCAGGATTGGGACTCATCCTGGCACTCCACATGATTAACCCTACCCAAGGAGGGCTGTCCAAGCCTAGGTAGGGCTGGTCATATGACAGCATGGTGTAGTGGCTAGAGTGCTGAACTAGGACTGGGAGACCCGAGTTCAAATCCCAATTCAGCCATACTTGCTGGGTGACTCTGGGCCAGTCACTTCTCTCTCAGCCGAACCTACTTCACAGGGTTGTTGTGAGGAGAAATGTAAGTATGTAGTACACTGCGCTGGGCTCCTTGGAGGAAGAACGGAATATAAATGTAAAATAATAATAAATAATAATAATATGAACAACCTTAATGTGTCTTAAGAGTCTTCTTAAAGCTGTCAGAAATGGGGAGGCTCTTATTTCAGCAGGGCGTGTATTCCAAAGCCTCAGGGTGGCAACAGAGAAAGCCCATCTCTGAGTAACCATCAGAAAAACTGGTGGCAACTGCAGATGGACCTCTGTGACTGGTCTCCATGGGGCTTGCAGGCGAGCCCGGTGGTTCTCTGGCAGCTAGCCTGCCTAACAACCCCTCCCCGTAACCCAGGTTAGCAGAGTTCCATCAAGCCTCTTGGCCTCGGTGGTCTCTCCACCATGCTTTGCACACTCTCACGGGGCATGCTGGGGCTTCTGAGGGCTGGGAAGCCCCCAATCCCTGCTGCTCCTACCGGCTCCGTGATGGAGCCAGTAGTTGTGTGGGTGGCCAATCCGGCTACCCAGGGCGAGCATTCTGCTCGTGTGCGGGGAGAGCAGGCTAAGCCCGCTCTCCCCGCACTAACCCTCCTGGCACTTCACACACTAATCCTGTGAAGTGCCTCATTCTCTTAAATAACCCAGGCCTAAGCTGTTTCGTGCTTTATAAGTTATAACCAGCACTTTAGGGCTTTATAGGTTATAAACAGCACTATTTTGCTCAGAAACATATGGTAGCCACTGCAGTTCTTTTAATATAGGAGTAATGTGGTATCTTCAAGATGACCCTGACACCAACTTGACTGCAGCTTTCTGTGCCAATTGCAGTTTCTGTACAAAGGCAGCCCCACATACTACACACTGCAATAATCAAGTCTAGAGGTTATCAGCATATGCACCACTGTTTTGAGGTCATTTATCTCAAGAAACAGCCACAGCTGGCACATCCGCTGAAGCTGAGAGAAAGCACCCCTCAACCATTTCCTCAACTTGAGGAACTAGAGAGAGGTTTGCATCCAGAAGCACTCACAGACGGTGAACCTCTTCCTTCTGGATCCCATCCAGAACTGGCAGATCAAAACTGTCTCCTGGATACTGACGCCCCACAATAAGTACCTCCATTTTTATAAACTTCAGTTAAGCCAGGTGTGTGCTTCTAAATGGGAAACAAGTGCAGTTACAGTGCATGTGATGGTCAACAATGATGTGAAATGTTACAGAAAATGCAAACACACCTTTGCAGCACACATTTGTTTTTGTAGAAATGCGCCCTGCACATTTGATTCCATTGTCCAGGAAGGCAGAGAAAGCCACCAAAATGAATAGTAAGGCTACTTTCATACTCTCCTTGTAAATATTCCTCTTTGACATTGTTTAGGCTTCTAGATTTGGGGTGTGTGTGTCATACAAGAAGTCATCCAGAAAGTAAAAGCTCCTATTTGTGATCGGCTCTGGTTAATTGTAGACTGGATATCTGTGTCTGTTGGGCATGAATTCTAGGAATGCTGCCTTCATCTTGGAACAGCATGTGGTGATTATTGTTGAGCGGTGAGGCATAACAGTACTTCAAAGGCAACTCCACTAGCATAATTAAAGCAAGCTGCAGAAATTCAAATAAAACAGATCCTGGGAGGAGAATGGTTGTGATACTCTGATCTTGTTCAATGAATTGCAGATCTGTTTTAAGCAGATCATTTTGTGTTTAGATCATGCATGAACTGCTCAGATACAATTTGTGGAAGGTCTCTCCAGTTGTGGCTGGAGAGGTGTTGAGCAGTTTGTGTGCTAGAGTTGCTATTAAAGGGGACACAGTATCTTCAGAATATGCCTACTGCTCCTCTATAATAGTTTAGTTCCTGTGATGAAAGTTGCCTCGATGGTTGGCACCTTTTTTAGTGCCCCCTTTCTTTTAGCACACAGATGTTTAGCAAGTGAGTTTTTTCACAGCCCCACATTGCTAACTGGGCAAAGAGGCACCTTTTACCGTGGTGATTTTCTTTATTTAGCAGGGGGAGAGTAACTGGCCCTATCCACCCCCAGCACAGTACCTCCAGTGACTGTTGCTGGTGTGTGTCTTATGTTTCTTTTTAGAATGTGAGCCCTTTGGGGACAGGGAGCCATCTTATTTGTTATTTCTCTTTGTAAACCGCCCTGAGCCATTTTTGGAAGGGCGGTATAGAAATCGAATTATTATTATTATTATTATTATTATTATTATTATTATTATTATGGCCATGCAAAAAGCTTCAGAACCTTAATTGGGTACAAAGCTAAGTAAGCCAGTTCACTCTGGCTGCCTTCAGACATATTGAGGCTATTCTCATGATCCGTGAGAAGAGCTTCTAGGGGGTTAGCGGGGAGTTCGGGTTTAGCCCGCTATTCCCACACACAAGCAGGGCGGCAGCTCTGGGTGGCCAGATCGGCTGCCCACGCGACTGCCGGCTCTGTTATGGAACCGGCGGAGGCTGGGAGGATCGGGGGGCGCGTGGCCCGTGGAAGCTCCACAATGCCCTGCACAAGTGCGCAGGGCATGCTGGAGAGACCCCAGCCTCCCGGTTGGGGGTCTCCTCGTGAGTAGCCACGGTGTGGCGCTGTGCCACGGCTACTCACAATTTTTAAAAATGGGAGCACTCGCTCCGCAAACCTGGTTTAAGGGGAGGGGTACTGTAGCGGGTGACCCGCTTACGAACCACTGGGCTCGCAGCTGAGCCCGGTGGTTCACACGATGGGAGAAAATCGGGCTAGCCTCCCATCGTGTGAATAGACTCAATGACAAACCAGAGTTAATTATTTATTATTATTTATTATTTATTACATTTGTGCACCGCCCCAAACTTTCCTCTCTGGGCGGTTAACAATAGTATAAAACAAGTTAAAATATATACAAAAACTTAAAACAATGTAACAATTTAAAAATCAACCATGAATTAAAACCTTAAAATTTAAAGAACAGAAAAAGCTTGGGTGAAGAGGTGGGTTTTCAAATGCTTTCTAAAAATTGTCAGAGATGGGGCGGATCGTATCTCAGCAGGGAGCGCATTCCATAGTCTTGGGGCAGCAACCTTGAAAGCCCGTCCCCGTGTGGCCACCAGGCAAGCTCACGGCAACTGGAGACGGACCTCTCTGGACGACCTCAATGGGCAGTGGGGATCATAATGAAGAAGACATTCTCTTAGAT
Organism: Hemicordylus capensis; assembly: GCF_027244095.1. Lineage (NCBI taxonomy): Eukaryota > Metazoa > Chordata > Lepidosauria > Squamata > Cordylidae > Hemicordylus > Hemicordylus capensis. The sequence continues at coordinate 208,111,625 of NC_069659.1, forward strand.
ACCCAGGGCCTAAGCCATTTAGGGTTTTATAAGTTATGACAGGCACTTTGTATTTTGCCCGGAAACCTATTGGTAGCCACTGTAACTCTATCAACAAATGAGTGATATGGTCTCTATGAGATGACCTAGAGACCAACCTGGCCGCCGTGTTCTGTACCAACTGAAGCTTCTGGACTACGTACAAAGGAAGCCCCACATAGAGCTCATTGCAGAAGTCAAGTCTGAAGGTTACCAACACATGTACCACTGTTTTGAGGTCATTCATCTCAAGAAAAGGACGCAGCTGGCATATCAGCCGAAGCTGATAGAAAGCGCCCCTGGCCACCACCTCAACCTGAGAAACCAGGGAGAGGTGTGGATCCAGAAGTACTCCCAGACTGCGAACCTGTTCCTTTTGGGGAAGTGTGACCCCATCCAAGTTAAACGTGCCAGAGGTTTGAGTTTGTGGTTGTCTGAATGTGTGAAACCACGGTTTCATCACCCAACCATGGGTCCGCTTTCATTCCCAGACCTCAATTTGAACCTTTGGTTTGTGGTGAGTTTTGCTGCTGAAACCTGAAGTTGGAAGGCAGAATTTTGTCACCCAAATTCTGCCATTGTTGTAAGCTGGGTTTTGTGTGCAAGCTCCTCCTGCTACCATAGAGAGACTGACTCAGAGCAGCCCAAAATGTGTCAGTTCCAGGGCAGCCACATTTCTCATTGGCCACCTCGCAAATCTGACGCCCCACCCTCTGCCATCTCCTTTCTCCTCCCACCGCTACCTGGCAACAGGGATGCTGCGTTCCTGCAATTCCTGCATTTAAGGGGAAAGAAATACATTGCTGAATGCCTCCCGTTTTGGGCCCCACTTTTTCATCTGCACTAAAAGGATGGTATGACAAGATGGAGCAGCAAGAGAGGACTCCAGCAATTTAGGATGGCAGTGATTTTTGCACATACACATGAAGCCCTGGTAACACTAAAAATTGAACAACTAGGTGGTTTCCCCCTAAAGTGCACACATGCCAGGCCATGTTAACTACCCCGGCTAACTGGGCAAAGAGGCACCTTTTTAACATAGTGATTTTCTTTATTTAGCATGAGGAGAGTAACTGGCCCTATCCACACCCAGCACAGTACCTCCAATCACTGTTGCTGATGTCTATCATGTTTCTTTTCAGATTGTGAGCCCTTTGGGGACAGGGATCCATCTTATTTATTTATTATTTCTCTGTGTAAACCGCTTCGGAAACTTTTGTTGAATACCAGTATATAAGTTGTTGTTGTTGTTGTTGTTGTGATACCATGGCACTTTGCAGAAGTACCAATGTGCTGACACTGTGTATTCCAAAGCCTCAGGGTGGGAACACAGAAAGCCCATCTCTGAGTAACCACCAGAAAAACTGGTGACAACTGCAGATGGACCGCTATGAATGATCTCAGTGGGGCAGCTGGGCTCACAGCAAAGAATCCAATCCAATGGACAGAGACAGACAACAGATTTGTAGTGCAGCATGTTGTCTCTTTAATTGACTGGGCCAGAGGAAGATTGCCATGCCCGGGATTTCTGCAGGTTTATTCCAGATGTAGCATTGATAGGCACCCTGCTGTGCACAGTGCCAGCATCTGATCGAACACAGATGCTTGGCAAGGCATCCTTTCGAAGCTGTGGTGTGTGCTGTCTGGTTGGGCAGCAGGCCAGTGAGTGCCCTGGTTGCCTGGGCAGTGTCTGTTTTTTTAAGGCTCCCATGGATGGTACTTCTCCCACCAACTGTATAGAGTGCCTTCAATGCTATATCTATATCTATATCTATATCTATAGCTATAGCTATAGCTATAGCTATAGCTATAGCTATATCTATCTGACTGGGATGTTTCCATGCGTACAAGCAAAGGAAAATCCATCATGAATGGAATAACCCTAAATTTCTGTTAAAAGAAAGCCCTTGTTGTTGTTGTTGTTGTTTTTTTGCAGTGGTCCTGTTCTATGTTTTTTAACCAGCCCCAGCCCCTTCCCCTGGGTTGCAAGCATGCAGTCTCGGACATACCTCATGAGCGAAACTGTCCAACAGGTCAAAGGGGAGGAGCTCAAGAGGCCTGTGTGATGATAGAACATTCAATAGATGCTGATTTCCTTCTCCTGAGTATCATTCTCTCATGAGAGTGCCTGGCCATGGAGACATGCAGGTGGGCTGTTGCTGCCCAACCTGGTTGCTAGATCCATGCAAGTCCCGGGGAAAGGTACCCCAGCAAGACCTTTCCCAGTCTGAGCAACTGCCACAAACCAAGAATCCAAGTGCTCCCTCTGACAGTCTGGTTTCCCTGCAACACAGTTCCATGGGTTGGTTGTTGTTGTTGTTATTAATAAAAATAATAATTCACACAGTCAGACAGGTGTTATTGACTGGTTGTTTTATCCAGACATCGAGTCCTTCTCAAGGACCGGGAATGGCTGAATTTTATTGTCAATGTTGTTGCTGTTGTTATAGATATCGTCGCAGAATATAGGCTGTTCCCAGTAAAGCTGCTTTTTGTAATGGGGTGATGGTGATTTCTGTGGCCGCTATGGTGTTGAGATGCTCTTCAAGGTCTTTTGGAACTGCACCTAGGGTGCCAATTACCACTGGGATTATTTTGGTCTTTTTCTGCCACAGCCTTTCAATTTCAATTTGTAGATTTTTGTATTTTATTTTTTTCTATTTTTTTTCTTCTATTCTGTTATCCCCTGGTATTGCTATGTTGATTATTTTAACTTGTTTTTCTTTCTTCTCAATGACAGTTATATTTGCTGTATTGTGTGGCAGATGTTTGTCTGTTTGTAGTTGGAAGTCCCATAATATTTTTGCATCTTCATTCTCTTCAACTTTTTCAATTTTATGGTCCCACCAATTTTTGGCTACAGGTAGCTTGTATTTTTTGCAGATGTTCCAGTGTATCATCCCTGCTACATTGTCATGCCTTTGTTTGTAGTCAGTCTATGCGATCTTTTTACCACAGCTGATTAGGTGGTCCACAGTTTCATCTGCTTCTTTGCAAAGTTGGCACTTGCTGTTTGTTGTTGATTTTTCTACTTTGGCTCTTATTGCATTTGTTCTTCGTGCCTGTTCTTGTGCAGCCAGTATTAAACCCTCTGTTTCTTTCTTCAAGTTGCCATTTTTAAGCCATTGCCAGGTCTTGGTGATGTCTGATTTTCCACTTATATTGTGCAAATATTGACCATGCAGTGGCTTATTTTTCCATTTTTCTGCTCGGTTCTTGACTTGTTCTTTCTTGTAGGCCTGCTTTGTTTCATTGGTGTTGAATAGTTTCTCGTTATTGACCATTTGAAGTGCATCTTCTTCACTGTCCTTGATATATTCTTCAAGGCCTCTTTTCTCCTCCTCTACTGTTTGATGGACTTGCAGCATTCCTCTTCCATCGGAGCTGCGAGGGAGGGAGAGCCTATTAGTGATGTGCATGGTCTGGAGCAGTCCGGACCAGCACCAAAGGGGAGCCTATCTTTTAGGGCGGGGAGGGCTTGTTTACCCCTCCCGCGCCTCTTTGCCCCCGCCAGTGGCTGTAATTTACTGTAAAATTGGGGCTCTGGCGGGTAGACCGGGCCTCCGGCAAAAGCTCTAGTGGAAGAAGAGCTCTAGCGCGCGTGCGCACGCGCCCAAGGCCCCAGTTGGGCCGGAGGCTTCGATAAGAGAGGAGCTCTGTTCGCGAGCTCCTCTCTAAAGTCTTCTAACTTGGTGAGCACTCGTGGGGGGGTGGCGGGTGGCGGCGGCAGGGCGGCAGTAGCCCTTCCTTGTAGGCAGTAGCCTTTTCCCCCTCTAATTTGCTCGCGGGGGGGGGGGCGGCGGAAGCGGCGGCGGCTGGGGCGGCTGGTTTCCAGCGCCCCAATTTTACAGTAAATTACGGCCACTGGCGGGGCAAAGAGGCGCGGGAGGGGTAAACAAGCCCTCCCCGCCCTTAAAGCAATACCCCCCCCACCCGGACCGGACCAACCAGGGCAGAACCGGTCCGGCAGTTCGGCCATTCTATAGAATGGCCGCCGGACCGGTTCGGACACATGCCTAGAGCCTATCTACATCACTGTGGGAGTGCAGTGCATGATTTAATGGTCATTAGTTTCCTGGTCTTATGATCTAGCATCTCTAGCTCTGCCTGGGTCCAGTCTATTATTTCTGCGGTGTATCTGAGAACAGGTATAGCCCAGTTGTTTATGGCTTGTATGGAGTTCCCGCCATTGAGTTTGGACTTGAGGATTTTTCTAACTCTCCTGATGTATTCACTTCCAATTTTTCTTTTAACTTCAGTGTGTGCAATGTTATCAGCCTGGAGAATGCCCAAGTATTTGTAATGTTCTTTTTCTTCCAGGTTCCTGATGTTGCTTCCATTGGGCAGTTCTATTCCTTCTGTTTTTCTTATTTTCCCTCTGTTCATTATTAATGCAGCACACTTGTCTAGTCCAAACTCCATTGCTATATTGCTACTGAATATACGGACAGTGTTTAGCAGTGATTCAATTTCTGACTGGGACTTTCCATACAACTTCAGATCGTCCATGTACAGCAGATGGTTGATTTTACTTGATGTTTTAGATGTTTGGTTTCCGAGGCCTGTTTTGTTTAGTATTTGTGAAAGTGGGGTCATGGCGATTACAAACAACAGAGGGGATAGTGAGTCCCCTTGGAAAATGCCTCTTCTAATGCTAACCTGTCCAAGTGTCTCGCCATTGATTGTTAACTGTGTACTCCACATGCTCATGGCTTTTAAAAAATAAATATCTGGATGTTTTTGCTGACACCAGTTGTTTCTAAACATTTTAGTATCCATGTGTGAGGCAATGAATCGAAGGCTTTCTTGTAGTCAATCCATGCAACACTTAGATTGGTTTTTCTTCTCTTGCAATTTTCTAAAATCATTTTGTCAATCAGCAGCTGGTCTTTTGTGCCTCTGGTGTTTGGGCAATTTCCTTTCTGTTCAACTGGAAGCTGTTTGTTAGTTAATAAGTGTTGCATCACTTCATCTGCTGTTATTCCAGTTAATAATTTGAACATGGTTGGCAGGCAGGTTATCGGTCTATAATTACGTGGAACTGCACGTTTTGCTGGGTCTTTCATGATGAGATGTGTTTTCCCAATTGTTAGCTATTGTTCAGTATCACCTCCTTGCAAAATGTGATTGAACTGTTTTGATCGTTGTTTATGAAGGCTTGTTAGGTGTTTAAGCCAAAAGCCATGCAGTTCATCGTCGCCTGGTGCAGTCCAATTTTTAATGTTCTTTGCTTTCACTTATTAATTCTGGTGTTATTATTAGATCTTGCGTTTGTTGGTTACATTTTTTGACCTCTTTCATCCAGCCTGCTTTTTTATTATAATCTATTGGATTGTCCCATAATTTCCCCCAGAATTGCACTGTTTCTTCTTTATTTGGTGTTTCTATGTTTCTTGCAGTTTCTCATTCTATGCTTTGGTAGAAATGTCTCTGATTCGACTGGAACTGGAGATTCTGCCTGTGTTGTGTAATTCTGCCTTTGTATCTGCTAAGCTTTTTTGACACTGCTGTTATTTGCTGCTTTATTATTTCCAGGACTTCTCTAATTTTCCTTGAATCTAGGTGGTATTTTTGGATCAGATACTGTTTGGTGTTTTCATTCTTCAGGTTCTTGTCTTTCATATCTTTCAATTTACTAGCATCTGATCTAAGCCTGGAGATTTTATTTTCTAATCTAATCTTCCATTTAGGTGATGTACTACTTTCTTTTTTGACAGGTCCACTGATCTTATATCTGAGCTCTTGTGTTCTTATTGTTGCTGCACTGTACATTAGTTGGTTTGTTTCTTGCAAATTCTTGGTTGTTTTTTCTGCAAATGCAGCATTGACATCTTTTAATGCCTGAGCAAGTTGGTTTTTGGCAACTGTTTTTAGAGCTGGAAGTCGAACCCTGGTGGTTGTTTGGTTCATGTGTTCAGTTATTTTTTTGCTTTAGTTCTTGTTGCTTTTCTGTTAAACGACATTCAGGTTTTTGAGGTGAAGGCAAAGGGGAGGTTGCCTGGTTTCGATTTTGAAACAGTTCAGCAACAGTGGTATCCTCTATTCCCAACACCTCCTCCACCTGCGCCTGAGCAACTGCTTCAGTTGGTGGTAATTCTTCTTCCATATCTTGAGCCTGTGTTGCTCTTTGCAGTTCTTCCAGCTCAACTCCTGTGAATACTTTATTTCTTATTATGAATCTTCTCTCGTCTGCTAGCCTTTGTTCTGTTATTTCTGTACCTGGATGCTTCTCTTTCCAAATTTGGTACATTCTTTTAAAATAACCTCTTCTAGTTGAACTAGACTTGTAATAGCAGATCATTATTTCCTTGTTGGCATTTTTCGTATATTTTTTCCGGTTAAGCGACGTTTCTTCCAGTAACCTTGCAGTCTCCAGCCCTGGTTGCTCAACTAAAGATCCTGAGTCCTGTAGCCCACTTGCCACCGGATGTCCAGGGACTCCAGCACCTGGCGCGGTCCTTGTTGACCCTGGTGATGACTGATCCGGTATAGATTTATTAAAGTGACGTCTCACCATATTGTTGATGGGAGAGGCACTCTTTGTCTTGCTCCTCTGGTGAGACCTGTCCAGTATGGTTGGACCTCTGGCATAGCTCTCACCTTCCTCAGAGCACCCAATCCCCACAACCATGCCAAGGTAGTGCCTCACTGGGGGTTATAATAATAATAATAATTATAATAATTATTTGCCCCTCATGGCCAACTGGTTTGCCAGGGATCACTTGAATCCATGGGTGTCCTGCCCTGGGATGCCCCATGATGGCCGATTCATGCAATGCCGATTTCAGCCCAGCCTGTTTGGTTGTGGACATAAGATCCATTCCCAGTCTTTCCCCTCTCTGCCCACCCAAAGCTGCTCAGATACATAAAGCAGACCGGACTACTTGGAAGTCTGGAAGGGGTGAGTGGAGAGGGAAAGGTACAAAGTATGAGTTATATTATTAACCAGATATACCAGGAGCCCCACTTCAGCGGGGCCCCCTATAGTTGGATGGTCTACCTCATGAGAATGCTTTCCACCGTACAGCTGAAGCACATGGTGCTTCTGCTTTTTTCTGGTGGACTGGACCTCTCATGAGAGGGCTAATCCCTGGCTGACAAGCTGGCATGGTGGAAGGAGTGTGTTGGGGCTCTCTGGACTGCTTGGCCTGGGTATGTAAGTCCAAGATCATCCTTTGTTATAGTGGACCAAACTCCAGGATCCTTTGCCTGCCCTTGTATACATATTCCTTCCTAGAAAGTCCTCATGATCCCTTCCTGGAGAAACTGAAAAATAGTGCCCCTCGCCGTCCCCAGATAGTTATAATTGTGCTTGCTGCAAAGCTCTTGCAAGGGCAATATAGAGTGGTGTGAGGAAAGGGTTAAAATATCTTTTCCCTGCTGAGGGCGGATGATTGATGCTGAAAAGACATGATTGCACTAGTCACCCCCTCTCAAAGATCGTGGCCAATGGTTGTTGCTTTACTTGTGTCCTGATGCCTTGCCCGTAGCCTGGCAAAGTGCATGGTACAGAGATTTCTGGGATTTAGCCGTGGCAGACTAAGAAGAGGAAGGAGTCCCTCTCCCCAAAAGCCAAGGGTTGGGAAACCGCAGTTGAACCATCACCTGTGGGATGAGTCCCGGCTTCATGGATTAAGCACAAGTTTGTCTATCTGAGATTTCATGTGATGTCTGAACAGGCCCTCTGTTTTGACCTGCTTCAATTTGACTCTCTTCAACAATCTGGATCAGATCCCCACTCCACATCTCTGGAGACAGGCTTTACTTTATTTTGCTTCCAGTGGTGAGTGAGCAGTAGCTGCAATGGTTTCACTTTCAAAAAGACTCTTGGCACAAACACCCACCCGCTGGTCGTCCTGGGAAAGATGCATGCTATCTTGGAAATTGTAATCTTTTCAGGTACTACACCTGTTGCAGCAGCCCCTTAAAAGACTATAAGACCATTCTCACGACCAGCTCTACCCAGGCTAGAACTGCCCTACCAGAGTAGAGCTGGGAATGAGAACCACTGGGATCAGTCCAAATCCAGGTGCTCCTCCGCCTAGTAGCCTGGGTTTTGTACCTGGGCTAAAATTGAGGTAGAAGGGCACACACATGAGGTTGTGTGGAAGCTTGGGCGGCTGGCAGCCCGGGCTTCCATATAGCTGGGCGGAAGGAGCAGCCCAGCAGTGGGTAGTCTCCCAATGTATCATGCTACTGGCACAGTGCATTGTGGAATATGGGAGGACACAGCCTGCTTTCCCCACTCCCCCTCAGGGCACCAGGATTGTTTGTGTGCTGATTGTGTGGGCGCATGGCATGGCAGAGCCCAGGAATGGTGAGGATCTTGTGGGAGAAGGTTGTGGGCAAGGATATTTTCCCCAGCCCTACCCAGTCCTGGTGCAAATGGCCATGAGAATGATTCCCAAGAGCACCTGCATCTTTTCCAGGTTTGCAGGGAAGAAAGAAACTTTTAGGAGTCTGCCGCCACCGCTCTGGATTCCCAGGAAAGGCATGGCCATGCTTGGGGAAAGACTACTTTTAAGGGCCAGAGCTCCTAAAAAGACTGCAATACCCAAGATACCCTTTGCCTTTTTCAAGTCTCCAGGGGAAAATAATAAAAAGCCCTGCCATGAGTGCTTTTAAAAGTGAAACTTCTAGAGATGCAGCTTCCTTTCTTCTGAGAGCCAAATTTAAACTAGGTAGCTAAGTAGCTTATGATACTACTTCTGTTCGTTAATTTTGAAAGTGTTCTTTACATGACTACAGGTACTTGCTTAATTTTGAATGTTTTTTTAAACTCCATCTCAGGTGTTTGAGAAGAGGAAAGACAACTATTCACTCAGGCATCCTACAATTCCTTGGGAGAATGGAGTAATTGAGGGAAACTAAACCTTGACCCTTGGTCTTGACTCAAAAGTTATAACTATGAGGTATAAAATAATCATAGCAAATACTTATAAAATACAGTGGTTTTTGCAGTTTAATGTCCAATCAATCTAAGAACAGGCATTTACACTTTTATGAAAATCCTTCCTCACTTTACTGAAATCAGAAACAGCACACCATCATTTGGTGGGCTCCAGCATAAAACCTTGTTGGCCAGATCTCCTTTAGTTTGTGGCCATAATCAAGTGTATTAGAGATGAGCTATCTGCAATTAAACCCACTGAAAACAAGTAGATTTAGCCATATCCATGTTGTCTGGAGTTACAATATCATGCGTAGTCATTCTAAGAGTAACAAGCCCGTAGCCTCACCAGAGCTAACTCTGGATTATGATATGGTGATCCCATTTTGTGTTTAAACCAACCAATTAGCTTTGACTAGAGGCACAATTCAGCCAATCAATGTTCCTCATACAAATAACATTGATCATGGATTACCATAAGAGCACAAAGTGTCAATCCTGATGGGGCTGAATAGTACGAATAGTACTGTTCTTGTGCAAATCAAATGGCAACATGAACAATAAAGCAGGGTGATTCTGCTAGTGCTTTGTTACAGAACAGTGCTTCCTCTTGGCTTCTAGTATGGTATTTAAAACTTAATCCTTGCAGTCAGGCTTCCAGCACAGTAGCAATGCCATATCTTGTCATTCTGGCAGTGCAAGTTATGCCAGAAAGCTAGCTGGTGCCTGCTGCTGCTGCTGCTGCTTTGGTGTCATACAGGATTTGCAGTGTGCAGTTGCCAAGCACAGCTGTACTTCTTTCCATTCTCCCTGCCTGGCAAAAACGGCACATGCTGGGGATGAGGCAGGAAGCTCCAAGCACAACTGCCAAATTTGAATTTGTCCATGTTTAATTTTTTTTAAAGCTGGCCCTTGGGAAGGGCCAAGGGGAAGAACAAAAGCAGGGGGATCCAGAGCAGAGCTTGCTCTGAGTACACACAATGCCACTATCCTGCATTCTTTTTAGCAAATTAAAAAATACTGGCTGACTTACAATCCTAGGTTAAAGAAGAAGAGTCTGAAGACTGAGCTGGCACTCATATCCATTCACTGTGCAGTCCACAAACCACCTTCACCTGGAAATTGCTTCCAGCTCCCTCATCCAGCCTGGCCTACTGTTGTGAGGTTGAGCCCATGAGAGCCTAGGAATCCCTTCCACCTGCCGGCCCCCCAGATGCTCAAGGATGTCCACGTTTCAAGTAAATATAGGGGCGATTCTCACGACCAACAAAAATTGGGCTAGGAGAGCCTAGCCCGATTTTTGTTGGTCGTAAGAACCACCGGGTTTGCAGCCGAGCCCGGTGGTTCTTGAGCGGGTAACCTGCTCGAGAACCCCTGCTAAAAAGCAGGTTTGCGGAGCGAGCGCTCCAGCAAACCTGCTTTTTAGGCTCGTGAGTAGCCACGGTGCAGCTTCGCGCCGTGCCTACTCATGAGCAGACCCCCGACCCGGAGGCAAAAAGCCACCTCCTGGCTTGGGGGTCTCCCCAGTATGCCCTGCGCACTCGCCTCAGGGGTGTGATGCCTCTCAATACCAGTTGCAGGGGAATAACAGCAGGAGAGAGGGCATGCACTAAGCTCCTCCCTGTGGGCTCCCAGGCATCTGGTGGGCCACTGTGTGAAACAGGATGCTGGACTAGATGGGCCGTGGGCCTGAGGCAGCAGGGCTGTTCTTATGTCCTAATGAGTAGTTTGGCAAGGGTAGCTTCCCCCCTTGTTGCTCCATTGTGCTGAATGTCTCTCTTTGCTGTGCAGCTAGTAAAGGCATGAGAGCAATTCTCCCAGGACCAGGCATTGAACATTGTACAGAGAAATAATATTTGTTCCAAGAGGCATTGAAGGAAGAATGAAAACATGTGGGAGCAGCAATTGCTTCTTCTATTGGTCGTTGCGCTGTAAAAACAAAACCAAACCCAAAGCAACTAGCAACACCCTGCTTGTTGTAGAGATGTCTTGTTGCCGGAGAGCTGTTCTTCTCATGCACAAAAGGATTCTTTTGTCCAAAATGGTTATAAGAACAGCCAAAGATCTGATTTTTGTAGCTTTTCTTTCTTCTCCCCCCACCCCCAGCTTCTTAGAAAAGGTCTGTGCTAAACCAAAAAAGGGAATTAATTCAGTGTTTGGGCAGCAGAACTCAATCCCCAGCAGTATGTTAGCTGCTGGGAGTGCCAGAAAAGCAAAAGATCTTAGAACAGGGCTCCCTCTGTTTATTTATCCCTTCTCCCTCAGGCAAGGTATGGATTGGATTTTTTGTTTCTAATCTCCCCCCTTCCTCCACCTCCTGCAAGAAACCTTGTAAGACTGGGAGGTCTCCAGCTTTGGCTGCATTTCTGTTCAGGGAGAAAATTAACCAAAGTGTTCTGGTATATGCATCGCATTTTCCAAGAACATCCAAACTCTTACAAATATAATGTAATGGGGGAAAGAGAGGGGAATGTTATATATAGCTTTCTGGGAAAAACAAGTCAAGTAGAATCAAAGGGAAGTAGAACTGGTAGGTGCTGGCCGATCATCAGTTGAAGGCAGCTTCATGTACTCCGCCGGTTAATGGCTGGTGTCTGTTTCCCCTTCCTCTGTTTCTAGTTGTCCATGCTGGGAAGATATGGGCCTCCAAGTGGCTTAGCATTATTGTTGTGAGCCACCCCAAGCAGTAGTGTACTGGAGGGGTGGGGTATAAATATTTTAAATAAATAAGCGAGCAAGCAAGCATGAGGTGAGGTTTCTTACTGCATTGGGAAGGCTTGTGTGGTTGTGATCAAAATAGCAGCTTCTGCTTGTAGCCAATGAACGACTGAAGGCTACATGTCTTTCATTCTTTCTCTTCTTCCTATAGCGCACACACACACACACACACACACACACACACACAGACAGTTTTACAAAACAAACCACTTAGCACACACAACAGAAAATCTACGCACAGCTTAGAATATAAACCTAGTACTTGGCTAAGTAGCTAGTAATATTCTTAGGTTATTCATCCCACCAAAATGGCTGTTCCTGTAAATACTAGTATTCTTGGAACATTTTGATTGAAAAGCACAACTGTGTTGCTGACCTTCTTGTAATCAGCATGTTTACTCAGAAGTAAGCCCTACTGACTTACAAATATGACTACAATGAATATTTATATACCGCTTTTCCACAAAAGTTCCCAAAGCGGTTTACATAGTTATACATACATAAATAAATAAAAATGGCTCCCTGTCCCCCAAGGGCTCATAAGCTAAACATAAGAAATATAAAAATAAGCAACATAAGGTAGACACCAGCAACAGCCACTGCAGGGATGCTGTGCTGGGGCTGGATTGGGCCAGTTGCTCTCCTCCTGCTCAATAAAGAGAATCACCACTTTTAAAAGATGCCTCTTTGCTCAGTTAGCAGGCACTAACTTCAGTAGCACATACTCATAAGTAAATAGGATTACAGCCTTAGTAATTTCCTAAGTCTTAACAAATAATGCTTCAAATTATTTCTCCAATAAGGATAAGCAGAGTTAGATGATTTTCCAGTTTTTTCTATCTCTGTTCTAGCTTTTGTGAATGGACACATTACTAGCTCTTTATCATGGTTCTTTTTTTGAAGAGATGAAGAGCCACTGCAGGATACAACGGGAAAATATATCCTATGACATCTTTATGCAATGTGAGGCTATTCACATGTGTGTGCAAAACCAGGCTAAGGGAGCCCAACCTGGTTTTGCATGCATGTGTGAACCGTCAGGATCGGGCCAATCCCAGTGGCAACGGGCCACAAACCCGCCTAAACAGCCACCCAATAAAATGAGGTTAAGGGAGTGAGGAGCTGCGGCTGCCAGATTGTCTGTCTGTCAGCTGCGGCTGCCAGATGATACAGACAGGATACAGATAGGAAGTGTCCTGCTTTAAAGTGTGCTCACCATAATATGAGAACAGCTGTACACATCTGTACCTATCTACACACAAAATATTGTACAAGTGTACACGTGTTGAACATAAGGTGTGAACAGAACTACTGACACAGGGGTGTAGCTATAATTGAGCCGATGGGTTCAAAGAACCCAGGCCCCACCAGCTCCTGAAGGCCGCCCAGCTCCACTGCTCCCTACTTCCTTCATTATCTCCCTCACTCCGAGGGGCTGCCAGGCAGAGAAGTGAACACGGGCCCCCTCTCCCCTAGCTACACCTCTGCACTGACATAAGGCCTATGTGAATCAGCCTCCAGTCAGAAGTTTCAGGTACCACTTATCAATGAGTGTAGGGGGAAATTAATGATGTATCTTCTCTTATAGTGATCTTCATTGACATCATTGAGGCATTTACATAATGCACAAGGAACTCATCATTCGCGACAGATTTTAATGACTGCAAGAGGATGTTAGATGCTTGCCACTGGCTTAACAGTAACAGTTGATGCATATCAGCAGCAAAGATGGCACAGAATTTATGCAGATTGTCACCCATGTGAACAAGCCCTTTCTGATTCCTTGTTTAATCATTGTTCATGGAGATTTAAAATAGTTTTTAGCAGTTGGATAATTGCTTTTTTATTTGAGGAAGCAAGACTCTAGTACCATTAAACTCTCCAAGAATCTTCCCTCAAGATATTGCATAGTCGGCATCCAAAAATTGATTGTTTTGCTGTATCCAAAAATCAAGATAATGCTCAGTGTAAGCAATTAATGAGTAAGATATTTTGGCACATTTCTGCCATAAACTCCCTGTTGTCAATTTCCCCATAATGAAGTCTAAGAGAAAAACATAGAATTAAAAACTGCATGAAGAAGGAGCTGCTGATTTCCTTGTGCCTAACTCAGAACAAGCTGAGCTAGACAAGTTGGTGCAATTTATAGTAGAGAACATTACAGCTTTTTTAAAAAATGTACTCAGCACATTTTATTGCCATTTGTGTGGCTTGTGATTGGTTCATGCTCTGCCTGGAGTGCATTAGTGAGAGCTAGTTAGTGGAGTGACTCAGGGTTAAATTAAAACATGAAAACAAAGAAGTAACTACCACCAAAAACTGACAGCCCTGTGCTGAACCCCCCCCCCACCGCTAAATGTTTTATCATGCTCTGATATAATTATACTGTGAGGCGATTCTCACGGCCAGAGGAAAGCAGGCTAAGGGAGCCTAGCCCACTTTCCTGCAGTCATGTGCTACAACGGGAGCTGTGTGGCTCCTGGAAGCAAACCGCAGAAAGCACCCCCACCCTTAAACTAGGTTAGCAGAGTGAGCGCTCCGCTAACCCTGTTTATCTGATTGTGAGTCGCCACGAAACGGTTTCATGCCATGGTGACTCACAAGTAGACGCCCGACTGGGAGTCTACAACAAGCCTCCCAGCACTGGGGTCTCTCCAGTAAGCCCCGTGCACTCGCGCAGGGCATGCTGGGGCTTCCAAGAGCCAGGTAGCCTCGGATCCCCACCACCCCTACTGGCTCCTTGATGGAGCCGGTAGTTGTGGGGGCGGCCGATTGGGCCACCCAGGGCTCGGCGCTGGATCGTCTGTGGGGAGAGTGGGTCAAGCCCGCTCTCCCCACAGAAGCCATGCAGGCTCTACACATGGATCGTGTGTAGAGCCTCTGTATATTTCTGCATTCCCCTTCGAAATCATTGGCTAGAGAGGATGGGGGAAGTCAACACAGGGACATAGGTAGCTGCTTTATACTGCATGATTGGTCCATATAGCTCCGTATGGTCTATACCAGGGGTTCCCAACCTGTGGTACTCAGGATGTTGTTGCATTACAATGCCTATCATTCCAAATCACAATAAAATGTCACTGAGGATGATGGGAGTTGTAGTTCAGCAACATCTGCAGTACCACAGGCTGGGGACCCCTGCTCACAGGAGCCACAGTAGCAGGCATCTCCAGGGTTTCAGGCAGGATCTTTTTCCCAACCTTTCCTAGAGAAATCATGGACTGAACTTAGGACCTTCTTCATGGGGCAGATTCTCATGACCCACACGAGGACAATTGATCAGGAATTGGGAGATTTGTGAGCCATACATACTCTTGATTTCCAGTTGTCAGAACTCAGAAATGTTGTGACTGTCTCTAAGGTCCCAGGTAAATGTAGGGTTGGCGTGGTGCCAGTTTGACACTGCCAAAAATTTCTGGAGTTCTTATGACCAGAAAAATGGGAGTATGCTTGGCTCATGAATCACCCAATTCCCAGTCTGCCATCCTTGCATAGGTCACGGGTGTTAGCAGAGTTGGGTTCTGAAGAAACCACTTGGAACCATAATTCATAACTGTAAGAAAAATAAGAAAAACTTAGCTGGGTTAGATGTCTGTTTTGGATGGAGAGAGAAGTCTGTGCCTTAGTCGGTGTGTCTACCTGACCCAAAGCAGGTTTACAGAGAATCTATTTACACATGAATCCCTCCACCTTCTTCAGGTCCAAGGTAGGATTAACCCTTTACTTTCTGACTGGAAATAAATCCAACTACCATTGCTATTTCCAACAAGAACCGGCCCATGCAAAGCATGCTCTCTGCCATGAAGAAATAGTCCCTCAACAAGGACTGCTATTTTGGCAATGGCCCTATATGTCATGGCACACTTAGTTCCAGTCTGAGCTGTGAACTAGCTATGAACTGATCTGTGGATCACAGATACAAATCTCACCTCGAGCATGAACTCACTAGATGGCTTTAGCTAAGCTGCTTTGCCTCAGCCCCTCCTTCTGTAATATGGAGATAATAATATTCTAACAAAGCATTGTATGAATTACCAAGAGTGTGTATGTGAAACACTTTGAATACATACAATGTTGTTATTTACTGACTTGGGCATCTTCTATACATCATGAGGTATTGGGACTATGTATGTGGTTTTCACCATACATTCAACATAACACATGATGAAGGTAATAAATGTAGGGTTACCAGGTTCTTTGAGGCTCATATCCTGAGACTCAGAGGGGCAGAATCTAGGAGTTAAGGAGTGGATGCGGGATAATGCATGGTTTTGCGCCTGGCTGTACTTGGTGCCTTAGGGTATAGCCTGATGAATACATGAATGAAGCAAAGATTAAGAATTGGCCTAAGCACCCAGAAGATTCTTTCTTTTAAGCCTGTGCAAAGTCAGACTGGCAATGCCGGACTTGATCTGACAGGTAAAAAAAATTACCAAATTCCCATTCAATACCGGATCACCAATATCGGATCAGAATTGCTCGAATTCATGTGAGAATGTAAGAATTCATATCCAAATTCATTTTGGACTGTCAGAAGCACATTTTGAAACGTGATCCTTATAGATGTCAATGGGGAAGTGGAAAAAAAATTCAGGAAAAATAAATGGCTGATCCTAGGACTTTGAAATTCAGCATAGTGAAATACAGGACAGAAGGACTCTGTGTAGTGAATTTGAAATGAATTGGACAATCCTGCAATTTTTAATGATTTTGTTTTGTTTTGTGAGTTGTTCTTGCACAAGAGCACCATTTTTGCAAATGGTGCAGAAATCTGATATCTGGCACCCCTAGGGGCCCAATAATCTGATTCTGATATTTTCAAAATCAGAACAGATTAGATTCAAATTGGATCTGATTTTTTTTTAACAGTGCACAGCCCTATTTTCTTTATCTTTAGAATTCTTTCCTAATGTGTTCATCTCCTTATTAGCAACTTGAAACTTCTTCCTGCTTAGAGCTGCCATATGGAAAAAAGGACAGGTCTCATGTAACTTTAATAGAATTTCAGCTGGTGCAACTTGTTATGCAGGGGGATGAAAAACTGCACCTGCTGAAATTCCCTCTTCTGTGCATCTACTCAAAGTACAGGAGATCTGTCCTCTTTCCCCTGTGCCAGCAACTTATGTTTCTGTCAATGGTTTTAAATGGGAAAATGACTGTTTACTTTAACAACTAACAAAAACAAAACAAAACCCAACAACATCTAATGCAACATCTAATACAACAAACCTGAAATACAAAGAAAAGCAAAAGATTTGGAAATATATAAATAGCTCTGTGTGTGTGTGTGTGTGAGAGAGGGGGGGGGTGGGGAGAGAGAGAGAGAACACACTTTGTTTTACTATGTAGATTGTGCCTTTACTGTTTGTATTCCTCTGTACTGGCTGCTAAATGTTTGTGAAATACATATTGTCCTGGACTGTGTGTTTTGCTTTCTTCAGTACCAGTCCTGAAATCTCAACAGATCTGCTGCCGATGTTAGCAAAGCACCCCCTCCGTGCTCCTTCAGAAATATCCTAGCCAAAAGCTTTATTCTGAATAGTAAAGCAGGACTTTATTCTGAATGATAAAGCATGTCAGTACCAAAGAAGCAGGATGAAAGTGAAGCCCTTCATGGGGAAAGGATATTGTTTCCCACTACTCTGAAAATACAGATACTTGCTAAGTGTGTTCCTGTTGTTTTTACTTATCTTTAAACCAGATTGCCCAAATATGGCTTACTCAAAAATAGATGAAGCTTGAGCTGAAACTATTTACTTCGTTTTGTGGTTGCTTCCACACCACATAATGGCACAGCGGGGAACTAACTTGCCTAGGGAGCAAGAAGTTACTGTTTTGAATCCCTGCTGGTATGTTTCCCAGATTACGGGAAACACCTGTATAAGGCAGCAGCAATATAGGAAGATGCTGAAACATCATCTCATATTGCACGGGAGATGGCAATGGTAAACCCCTCCTGTATTCTACCAAAGAAAACTACATGGCTCTGTGGTCGCCAGGAGTCAACACTGACTCAACGGCACAAGAGAGAGGCACTGAGAAGCATCTCCAGTTTTGGCTATTTTCTAGGGATGTGCATTTCGTTTCAGATAGAAAACATTTTGTGCACAAAACAGGCCATTTCGGCTGTTTTGTAGCCAAAACAAAACACCCAGTGCTCAAAACAGAAAATTTTGTAGCCAAAACAAAACGTCCCTGTTTTGGATACAAAACGTTTTGTTGTTTCGGCTGTTTTGGAACTCCATTTTGCAATCACAAAAAATCTTTCTCCTTCAGTTTCCATTTTGAGTTTTGACATCTGTTTGAATTTTCAGCCCTTCCAGCCCGCAGATTGGCCAGCGAAAGCATGGGCTGATCTGCTGGCAATTGCCTCCTTATTCCTTTAAAGCAAATTTAAGGGTAAATTTTACCCTCATTGGCTAGTGGGGCAGTGTGTGTTTACCCTCATTGGCCAGTGGGGCAGTGTGCATTTCATTGTTGTTGTTTCACACTGTTGTGTGTAGATCAATTGCATTTCAGATGGGGGGATGTGGATGTGCATGACCTTTGGAAATCTGCCTGATTTTTTCCCAAAGCTCTGCTGTTGTTGATGTGTGAGATTGATGTTATTTGGGGTGGATTGGGGGCATAAAGGGTGCTTTGGGGGCAGAAGAGTGGTTCAGTTGGTAGTGCCCCAAGGGGTGCCTGCCACAACCCAGATTCCAAAGGAATAGGGCAAAGGGCTGATTTCTTAGGAATTGTTGAAGTTTATGCTATTTTAAGGTCCCCGTCCCCCCCCAGGGAATAATGGAGG
Source organism: Hemicordylus capensis (assembly GCF_027244095.1). Taxonomy (NCBI): domain Eukaryota; kingdom Metazoa; phylum Chordata; class Lepidosauria; order Squamata; family Cordylidae; genus Hemicordylus; species Hemicordylus capensis. The sequence goes on from NC_069659.1 coordinate 208,130,044, forward strand.
TTTCAGCAGACCCATAACTCCACCTGGGAGGCACTGGGGTGGCTTGGAGCGAGTGGTGGTGTAGTGCACACAGGGTGCCAACCACCCCCATGGGTTGCTAACCCATGGGGTGCTGGGTTCTGTTGTTTCTGAGGTGTTCTGAGTGTAGATTCTCTGGTAGCATATGAGATTTTCAATGACAAACCATGAATCCACTCTCATATGCTACCAGAGAATCTGAATCTACACTCAAAACATCTCAGAAACAACAGAACCCAGTACCCGATGGGTTAGCATAGGGTGGTTGGCACCCTATGTGGTCTACACCACCACTCGCTCTGGGCCACCCTGGTGCCCCCCAAGTGCAGTTATGGGGGAGGAATTATGGAGGTCCATCATTCCCTATGGGGAAGAACTTTACAGATGCACAAACTATTACATCTTTAAAAATCAGCCCTCTGCCCAATTCCTTTGAAATAATTCTGGCAGCTTCCTTGCTCCCACTGAGCACTACCACCCACCCTACTCTGCTCTGGGCCACCCCTTTCTCCCCAACATGAAGCTATACTTTTGCTGAAACCTCCATTCTTCCCTATGGGAAGAATCCTATACTTCAAAAATTCACCAAAAATCAGCCCTTTGCCCAATTCCTCTGAAATTTGGGTGGTAGTTTCCACCCATTGGGCACCCCCACCAACTAGTTTTCCCATGTGGCCCTTTTTTAAAATCCAAAACATTTCGGATTCGGATTCAGATTTTGCAATTTCGAACAAAGAACAAAATTGGGGTGTTTCGGATTGGCTGATTTCGAACAAAGAACAAAATGGGGGTATTTCGGATTCAGGCCAAAAACAAAACAGGAAAAATAACAAAATGCACAACCCTACCATTTTCTACAAGGCCAGCTCTAGTTTCAAAGCTAGAATTCAGCAAACATCCCTCCACAGGCCCTTTATATTTGGTTGGGCCCCAAAGAAATCACTCTGCCAGCATCACATGAAGGCTTTGGGCACAGAGATGGACTCGGGGATCAGCAATGGACCCTTCTGAGGGCCTTGGGCTCTTGGCGGCTGCCCAACAATGCCCAGCCCCTGACATCAAATCCTGATTTTCAGGATATCATAAAGATATTTGTATTGTTTCTGTGCTATTATTCTTTGTGCCATTTCCCTCTGTCTTCTTTGCCTTTATTGTTATGAGCTTCATTTGACCTTACAGTTGTTTCATCATATTGGCTTTGGTGTCCAAAATGATTTTGTTGATGAGATCATGAGGTTGCGTCTGACATGATGTTGTCCTGGATGCTTGCAAACAAAGTCACCTGGGTCATTACGGCAAGTGCCATGAAATGGCAGTGGGGGCAACTGAGGCTGAGGCCAGTTGAGGGCAAGAAGAAATAGGAAAAGCTGCCAAGAAGTAGCAATTGCTGAGGAACAAAAGAGCCCTGAACATGAACAGCATCCAAATGGTGTGCATATTTGAGCTGGTTGTTTTTAAAGTAATATGTTTTGCTGTATTTCTTTCACAGCATATATCAAAATTAGAGAATATTACTTTCAGTCCTACTCTGAATCTTGAATGTAAGTGATATATTCATTGAGGCCTTCTTTTTCTCTTTCAGAGTACTGTGGATGATGGAAATGTGTGACAGCTACTTGACAGTTTAGTGTTCATTCACTGAAAGCATTCCTGCTTGCAAATCCAAGCATTTAAAAGAGTTGGGGGTGGTGGGGGTGGATCATCTAGCAATCAAACCCTCTGTTCTGAGATTGCATTTCCCACCATATATCCAATGTTTCCTTTAAACACTTCTAAGAAAAGTGATCCCTACTCCACATCCATTAAAAAATGAACAGATTATGTAGTGTGGATCTAGTAGCCTGGGCATTAGGTCATGTGTTTACATCAACTAGAACTTTGTTCTTTAGGCTTCTTATGCAATATACTCTGTTCATCATCCCTCTGTTTGTTTTGGTTCCTGAGTGCTGTAGTCTGAATTATGTAGGCTACCTTTATGCTGGTCTGTGACCGTAATAAAGATTGATTGATTGTAGGCTAAATTATGGAGCCCAGATTAGCCTTCCTTGGCTAATCTTCTCTTGGCTAAGATGCTCTTCAAATCGGCTAAGATGCTTCCTTGGCTACCCTCCATTAGCAATGGAGGTTAGTGGGCTCTGGCAGTTGCCAAGGTTAGCAGGACTAAAGATTGAGGGGCAGTGCTATCATTTTGTTTCTCGCTTGGCTTGGAATGTGGCTGGGATGCACTCATAGTTTAGGAAGGAATAACGAGAATGCTTCCTACAGTCTTTTTTTTTAAAAAAATGCTGAAGCTAACTATGGAGCATTGGCTCTGTTCTTGTATCCAGATTCACTCAGGCCCTCACCAACTGTGCTTCAACATCCTCCTCATAACAGTTAAGGATCCTGCTATCCAAGTTGTTCAGGGCTTCCCATAAGATGTGGTTGTCCCTGGTCATAACTGACACAGAGTCTTCTCAAATGGCTCAATAATTCACCTGGAAATTAGCTGCTGCATTTACAACAAAGCTATCTTTCATATTGTCTAGGGATACATTTCTGATTATACTTTTCTGCCTGTGCACTTAGCAGTCTCTGATAGCCAGCACTTTTCTTTGTCAAGGTGACACCTAAGTATTAATAGCAGTGGTCACTTTTTCTATTTCTTAACAATAAGATGAATTCCATGATGTAAACACGAATTTGGCTGTAAGACCTTCTGGAAGGCAACTGCTCTCTTATGCTGTCACCAGTGAATAAAAGCCCTGATCAGACACTACGTTGCTTAGGTGTCTGTACAATCCATACATGTGTTTGTGTGTACCTGCATATATTTTAAAAGTATACCTAAGTATGGGTCCCTTAAATCCATGGAACAGTTAGGGAAGTGTTCTGCTGTACCTGTGTTCAGTGTAAAATGTGAATAATTGTACCAGTGTACACAGTGCACAGATAGTAAGAGTGCTGAACATAATGAGATAATTCATGCAATTGAAAACTGGGTAGGACCCAAGTTTAGGATCTAATGTACTCCCAATTTTTGGTTTTGTGGGAGCAAACTAGATAGGAGGAGATAGAAATGATTGTATGCAAGCAAGGAAGGAGGAAAAGCTGGGTAGGATAGCTTTTCCTCCTATCTTGGTCAAATGCTGGGTATGAAAGCTGGGTAGGACAGCAATATCCTAACCAGCTTTTCCTCCTACTTTGTTTCCACACATTACAGTCATACGTATGATAGTTGGTTGCATGGGGAGGGTGGGCAGGGTGGAGGGAGGCAGGGATGAACCTAACTTCCCCCCAGACGAGTGATGATTTATTTCCCCTTTGGTGTGCCACCACGTGCCCATGTGAACCGCACTGCTTTGTGCAGCACAGATCTCCTGCCTCCAGGAATCCCACAATGCACCATGTAATGTGCATGGTGCATTTGAGGATTACCCGAGGAGTCAGGCACGCTAGGTGCCTAACTGTGTTATACTTGGGCTGTGTGCAGTCCAAGCATACACATGATCATGCTCATGCCCTTTAACCCATGCGAGCTGGTCTTGTTGTAGCAAGCATGACTTGTCTCCTTAGCTAAGCAGGGTCCACCCTGGTTGCATATGAATGGGAGACTAGAAGTGCGAGCATTAGATTTCAAGTTCCCTCCCTGGCTTCTCCAAGATAGGGCTGTGAGAGATTCCTGCCTGCAACCTTGGAGAAACCGCTGCCAGTCTGTGAAGACAATACTGAGCTACATAGACCAATGGTCTGACTCAGTATATGTCAGCTTCCTATGTTCTCCTATGTAAAAGCCAGGGTAAAAAACTTGGGCTACCGGGTCAGGGGCAGCACCAGGATTGGCCTTGATCCCGACGCTGCACATGAGCAGCCCAGGTTACGGCTGCCCTAACCTGGGTAGAGCTGTTCATGTGCACAGCCTTATTGACTTCTCTTTCTTCCTATCTAGTTGTTTGCACTAGGGGTGTGCAAGCCGGCACAAAGGGGCAGTGCCAGTCTGAGTTCAAACTGGACTGACCCCCAGTTCGAAGAACCTGCATGGTCTGGCTCGTGAGCGGGGAATATACTTGGAAAAGGCAATCTGGTAAAAATTCCCCATTACAAGTAAAGGGTATTCCCCACAGTAAATGTGGTGGTGGTGAGGGGAGAAAAGGTGGCCTTTACCTTTAAAATTAAGGCACCGGGGGCACCAGGGATGGTGGAGGCAGCCATGGTTATGGCCAGACATCAGAGGCTGTGTTGGGGTCTCCACCAAACCCCAATGATAGCCCGGGCTGGCTGCGGCCTGGTCCGAGTCTCTGTACACACTTGGAGGCCGTTAGAGTCACCTCCGCACATATGTAGAGGCCATTTGTGTCACTATGTGTGGTCCAGATTAGAGCTGAACTGGCACTTCCCTAGTTTGCACCCACACAATCAAAATTGGGAGCACACACATCTCCCAAACCTCGGTAGGCCACTTGTACTATCCAGTTTTCAGTTGTGTGAATGACTCCTATGTGTGAATAGGGCTAGAGTGTTCTGGCTCTTTGTTCATCCTTCGACATGTGCCCCTTTGGCTCCTCCTTCCCTTTGGTCTGTTGTCTGTACTCCAACAAAAGTCAGTATTGTAAAACTTATTTTAAAAAATGATTGTTTTGGAACCATATCCATTTTTCATGGTTTATTTTGCACCCAATATATACATATTGATAATTTGAGAGATTTTTTCGTAATAGCTGGTATGGTAACACGAGGAGAAGTATGAATAAAGATGGAGCTGAAATTAACTAATGCCCAAATATTCTCCTCTATGAATGTTGTTGACAAATATTCCCTAGATATTTGCTGACTATTAGCAGAATATTTACTGAAGATTTGACATCCAATGATATTTGTTTTCAGCATTTGATATCTGACGGTTGACATTTGACAGTATTTGATGGTTGGCATGTAAATTTTGTACCTGATACCTGGCATATGAAGGTATTAACTATCTGGTAGTATTTGATAGATATCACCCAAACAACTGTAGCATATCATCAGGTCTACAGCAATGCTGTATGCTGAAGTAAAATTACATCTTCAAAACTTTAATCTCAAAATGTGAATGGCAGAACTGGACATTCGGATGAACTTTGTTGGTGATCCAGCTCCAGATGACATTGACCTTTTGCACCAGTAACCCTAATGACCACTAGGGGCATTGGGAGTAGAGATAGAGGGGCGATTCTCACGACCAACAAAAATCGGGCTAGGGGAGCCTAGCCCGATTTTTGCTGGTCATAAGAACCACCGGGCTCACAGCTGAGCCAGGTGGTTCTTGAGCGGGTAACCTGCTCAAGAACCCCTGCTAAAAAGCAGGTTTGCGGAGTGAGCACTCCAGCAAACCTGCTTTTTAGGCTCGTGAGTAGCCGCGACGCAGCTTCGCACCATGCCTACTCATGAGTAGACCCCCGACTGGGAGACGAAAAGCCGCCTCCTGGCTCGGGGGTCTCCCCAGTATGCCCTGCGCACTCGCACTCGCACTGCGCACTCGCGCAGGGCATACTGGGGCTTGCGGGGGGCGTGCAACCCCTGCTCCCCCCACCCCCGCTGGCTGTGTCAAGGAGCCGGACATCGTGTGGGTGGCTGATCCAGCCGCCCAGGGCTCCCTGCTTGCTCGTGAGCGGGGAGAACGGGCTTAGCCCACCCTTCCTGCTCACCAGTAAAAACCGGGTCTCAGTGATTGTGAGACCCAGTCCAGAGTCTCCTTCTCTTTCCTGTTTATCTCTGCCTCTATGACCCCCTCAATTGATAGACTGTACTCAGGAACTTCTTGGGAGTGCTGCCTCCTCTCCTCCTCCTCCTCCTCCTCCTCCTCCTCCTCCTCCTCCTCCTCGGAATGCTTTTAGCTCTCCCTGAGCACCATAGTTCTTTAGGTCTCTCTCTGATCGCCATGTAGCCAGAAGTTAGATAGAGATCTTTTCTATATTTTTGTACTTCTGAATAAAGTAGATTATTTTAACCTTACATGAATCTCCATGCTTATCATTTACAAGCAGTTGCCCCTGAGACCCTGTTAACTTCTGCTGTAATGGGAGCAAGTTAGCTCCCGAAAAACTCTACTATGAGTAATTACTCCCAACAAACTTAAATATTTGCAAATATGCATTAATCTCTAAATAAGGGACAGTAGAGGGATAGGCCATGAAGGAGAATCAGGCAGCCATACAGGGTACCACAGCATTGCAACCTGAATACTGGGGATTTTGCAGGTGCCACTTGTGTCTTTCCAGAACTATTGCCTTAGCCATAATGACCATGAATGGTTCTGCATATGTGGAACTTTAGAAAACTAACAGCATGGAATGATCCATGAAGTGAATGCAAAAGGAACACATAATGGGGCGATTCTCACAATCAACAAAAATCGGGCTAGCAGAGGCTAGCCCAACTTTTGTTGACCATAAGAACCACCGGGCTTGCAGCCGAGCCAGGTGGTTCTTGAGCGGGTAACCCGCTCAAGAACCCTTGCTAAAAAGCAGGTTTACGGAGCGAGCGCTCCAGCAAACCTGTTTTTTAGGATTGTGAGTAGACCCCTGGCTGGGAGGCGAAAAGCCGTCTCCCGGCTCCGGGGGTCTCCCCAATATGCCCTGCGGACTCGCGCAGGGCATACTGGGGCTCGCGGGGGCCATGTGGCCCCCGCTCCCCCCACCCCGGACAGCTCCATCATGGAGCCGGCCATTGTGTGGGCGGCCGATCTGGCTGCCCAGCAGAGGCGTATCTAGGGAAAATAGCGCCTAGGGCGAGCACTGAAATTGCGCCCCCTGTCCAAACATCTGACACCCATCTTTTAGATAACTTTACTATAATATCAGCTGAAAAATATAAGTCAAGCTCGTTAATCTTTAAAAATTTTAAAAACTATTTAGCAGTGGACGTAGCCAGACCAAAAAATGCTAGAAAATGACAAATTCAGTATTCTGGGGCTCATGAAATACCCAAATACTATGTGGAGATGTACTTGGAAAACTAAACAGAAGTGCCTGTCTAATTCTCTACTATGCATTGTAGCATCACTATTACATACGTTTTAAAAATAAATGGAGAATTTGGCTTTTCCCAGATACTCTGAAAATAATTAAAGGATATGCAGAGTAAACTGTGTCACTGCTTGGAATATATTCTAGTATTTCAGAAAGACAGTTAAAATGAGAGAAAGAGAGCAAGAAACTCCCAGTGGGCCTTAATACTAAGGATTTCACATTGATTCAAAGACAAACTCACCATTAATAGCCATATTGTTAAGACACCACATTTAACTCACTTATCATAAGAAGCAAAGTAAGAGCAAATGAATACAATCCTAGCTCATAAGCTTATGCTCTGTATTCACAAGCCCTGATTCTCTGTACATAGTGCCAAAGTGAATATGTGTACAGTGACATATTATATTAAATTAATTTTTTTTAACCTGTAGCCCCTTCGGGGTGCTTCCTATAGGCCGTGGGAGGGGGGCATCTGCAAAGGTTACCCCTCTCACCGCTGGTCTCTAGGGCCTCGCAGAGACCATTTGAGCATGTGCTGTGGCCATTTTTTAAAATAATTGTTGTTGTTTTTAAAAAAGGCTGCTGAAAACAAAATGGCCACCATGCATGCTCAAATGGCCTCTGTGAGGCCTGGAATGGCCTAGGGCCTCACAAAGGCCATTTGAGCATGTGCAGTGGCCATTTTGTTTTTGGTGGCCATTTTTTTTTTTAAAAATTAATTTTAAGAAATTGCGCCCCCCTTTCAAGTGGCGCCCAGGGCACGTGCCCTGCCTGCCCTACCCTAGATACGCCCCTGCTGCCCAGGGTTCCCTGCCCGCTCATGAGTGGGGAGAGCGGGCTTAGCCCACTCTTCCTGCTCACTGCCCCAAACTTGGTCTCACTGATTGTGAGACCCGGTCCAGTGACAACAGTGAGGGGGGAAAGGTGACAGTCTCATGACTAAATGACTCAGTCGTCCCTTTTACATGAGAATTCTGTTCAGAAGGCATTTCTCTGCCCCCTTCATTTTGCAGCAACAAACAGCTGGCAGTTTGGAGGCAGACCTTCCACTTAATGACAACAGTTGCAATCCTGGGTAGCTGTTACCTACAGAGCTAAAAGAAGGTCAAGTGAGGTAAGCCACAGTTTTTAAAGTCATGTTAAAAACTAAGCAATCTTTGTCACACATTCCGTGAAAAGAGCAGGCCTGTCTTCAGACTAGCTCAGGGGCACAGGGGAGGAAAGGAAGCAAAGAGACACTTCTGAAATGAAAAGCAGTTAACCGGAACAGTCATGTTGTTGATGGTTTGGCTAGTGGTCCACATGTCTGTAACAATCTGTACTTCCTGCCCTGAGCTTCCTTGCAGGCCTAGTTAACCTTTACCAGCAGTGCGTCAGACTTTTTAGGAGACACACTGAGGGAAAAAAACTGCAGCTTTCTCAATATTTGAGCACTGAGAACTGTTTAAGTGTGTTTATTGCATGGTGTATACATATCTATAATGGATACATCTTGCAATTTACAAACAAGAGTGGTACCATTGCAGTCCCCCCCCCATTTTTCTTTAGTGATGTTTAGGAAACCACTCTCCTCCCCTTACAAAGGGCTCTACACAGTTGACCCAAATGGTCTTTAAGCCACAATAGGGTTATGCTGTAGGTTGCTGGTTCAAATCCCCACTGGTACTATATTGGGCAGCAGCGATATAGGAAGATGCTGAAAGGCATCATCTCATACTGCATGGGAGATGGCAATGGTAAACTCCTGTATTCTAACAAAGATAACCATAGGGCTCTGTGGTCACCAGGAGTCGACACCGTCTCGACGGCACACTTTACCTTTATGAGACTTGATTTAGTGATCCTGGGAGACAGGCATCAGGTCTCCTTTCAGTGAGCAATCATGACAGCTGGTCAGAGAGGGAACTTCAGGTCTTCAAGCCAACAGGCAGAAATAGCTGGGCAGAACCCTCCTAGATGAAGAGTCAAGTGATTAGGAAGAAAGAAGCACTGGCTAGGATCTCTTGTATCACAAATGGTTAACCCCTGGCACACAAACCACTAGTGGCACAGGTAAGATAAGTCTGTGGCATAGCTAGCCATGGGTCTGTGGCACTTCAGCTTTCTAGCACCACATTGAGAAAGCAGCAGGGAGTCTCATTCAGCCAATAGCAGCAAGGCAGTTAATAATAATAGTTCCTAATAGGCAGTTAATAATAATTGTTAATAAGCAGCAAGGCAGTTATTGCTCATCCAGCAGTAGCAGCAATCTTGTTACACACAGAAGGTGCAATGTGGCAGTTAAGAAAGTGACAGCTTGGTGGTCCTGATGAGAGGACTGATAAGAGGGCATGGAGCGACAACAGCACACGAAGACAGGAAATGCCATTCCAACTGCCTCAGCAATGGAGGCATATCCACACGGCAGTGCTACCTTCAATCGCAAATGGTTTCATTTGGCCCCCAGTGATGTTGCTACAAAACCAATCGGGTTTATGTGGCATCATGCTTGTTACATGATCCCTGACTGATACATGCCATCTAGCATTTTCAAAATCCACCTGTGCAGTGTACCACTTTCCTGCAAGTGGGTTTGTTGTGAAAAAAATATTATCCTGTGCTCTTTGTGAGCTCTACTTTCAGAGAAAGTAGAAACTGGTTTTCATGAAAACCAGTTAGCGCCTGGATATCAGATCTGTGCAAAACTACTTGGATATACTGGTTGCTGTAAAAAAATTTCTGGGCAACTAACACACTGGCTTGGGGAGAAATGCTTATCATGTTTTGTGTTGCTTATATAAATGTTTTCTTTCAAAGAGACAAGTAGAATGGCCAGAGGGCAAACAGGCAGGTAGATCTAGCATATGGGGAGGGTGGCAGTTACACACTGAGGACAACAGGCCAGCAAATCCAGATGCGAGATACTGATCATGCAAAGACCAATGCCCGAGTTGAAAGCATTTGCAGCCAGGCAAAGTCATCACCAAATTGGCTCCCTAGGGATAGTGAAGTGCAGGAGCCTGGGAGAGAGAAGCTTTCTCCTTGTTTCTGAAACCTAGAGTGTTTCACTTTCAGATGTGCCTGTATGCACATCAGAAATTTCCTGGTTTAAACCTAGCTGACTCTGGCAGATAGGGAACATCGAACATGGTCGACAGGTCAAGTGCGCTTCAGAGCCAGAACACTTTCCACTTTCTTACTTAATTACAGCTGGGGCTTCTCCTGAAAAATGATGCCCTTCCCAGTTATATGTGCTTTAGTAATGTCCAGGGTTAATTATACATGGGGATGCTTTGGAAAAGACTTCAAAAATTCATACTGCTCTAGAATATAATGGCTGGGGTATTACCAGTGACTTGCCACTGCAAGAATATTACACCTATGCTCAACCATCTTCATTGGCTTCCAGTTTGTTTCTGGGAATAATGGAAAATGCTAAATTATAAAGCTGTAAATTATTTGGGGCCAGGATATCTGAAGTACCACCTTCTCCCATGTGAATCTGCCCATCACCTGACATTGTCCTCAGTCATTATGCCTGCCTTTGGTGGTTAGGCTAGAGGCCACTGAGGAAAGGGCATTTTCAGTGGTTGCACCAGCTTGTGGAATCTCCTCCCTAGATGTCTTAACTTGGTGCCTTGTTTGTTATCTGTTAAGGACCGGGCCTTTGGTGTTTAATTAGTTTGGTTATAGTTCTGCTTACATTTATGATTTAGCGTGGTTCCTGCTGTTCAGGGGTGGAGCCATCATTGCACGAATGGGTTCGAAGAATCCAGGATACCGCCCCTCAGGGGCCACGCATCGCACCCCAGCCACACCCCTGCGTCTGATGTCAGATGCAAGGGCATTATTTGGCTCACAAACAGGGCTGCACGGCCACATTTATGAGCAAAATCCAGCCAGCGCTGCATTTAAAGACAGGGAGAGTCACTCCTGGCCATGCTGCAAATGCACTGCTGGCCAGATTTTGCTCGTAAAGTGAGTGAAACCAGCGCTGTGTTCACAGTGTGGCCAGGAGTGACTCTTCCTGCCTTTAAAAGACAGGGAGAGTCACTCTGGCCACACTGCAAACATGGCGCTGGCTGGACTTTGCTCGCAAATGGGGCCATGTGGCCCTGGTTGCGAGCTAAGCTACACCTCCTGTGTCTGATGTCAGACACGTCTGATGCAGGGGGTGGGTTCTAGGGCCATGGTGGTGGGCTGGACCCAGGCCGCCGCAAGTCTCCCTCCACCCCTGCTGCTGTTATTTGGGATGGCTTAGTTGAAACGGAACAGTATGTTTTTCTTTTCTTTTCTTTAAAAATATTTATTATTTTTATTTTTTTAAATGTTGGCTAACTTGATCTTGTTGCTTTTGTGAGCCCTGTAAGCTGCCCTGAAAATCAATTTGGTGGAAAGGTGGGATATAGACATTTTAAAAATAAAATTCATAAATAATGAGTGACTACAGGTGTTTTAGAGATATGCGAAATATTCTTAGGATTACAAGAACAAAGATGATTATGACTACCGTATGGACGGTCTGCAGAAGGAACTCCCCAAGAGTGTAGTGAGATTCTGTAATGTTAAAGGCAGTTATGGAGAACTGTTGTGTGGAAATTTCCTTTCCTGGCAGCTCAGTCAATGAATAATCTCCCTGACTGGTCTAAAACAGTTTATAGCACGAGGGAGACTTTAGTGCTGAGTCATCCCTTTCCTGTGCTCTGAGAATCAGACTGGCTGGTTTAAAAATCTTCAACTTTCAAGACCTGAAAGTTAAGAAAAAGATTCTGGTAAACCCAGAAGTTCTGGTAGGTTAATCATGCTGCCACCATGTCACCTTTTAAAAAGTTTTTCTTAACGGGGATTGAGTAACCAAAAATCCCTGTCTCATTTTGCTTCCCCTTGCTAATAGGCAAGAATGAAACCAATTGTTCTCCCAGGCGTCTGCCTGCCCATGGAGTTTATTGTTAATTTGGCCAAGAGCTCTTTATTATTTACATTTGAGTTATATTATTACACAATATTATTTACAAATAATATTACATATTATTTACGTTATTTATCTTTGAGATGAGTTTGCACCAGAGAAAATCCCCCTCCTCCTGCTGGGTTAATAACTAACTCTCTGAAGCTTGTAAAAAGAACAGAGAAAAAAACTTTTATTCATTTACTACAGAGTGGTTCCATCTGAGGCTTTTTAGCTTTTTAGATACACTTAAAATACTTAATTGGTTACAGGAATACTTCAAAAGCGTCCAGATGATTTTCAGGCGGCTCACATTAAAATCTTAGTTACTTAGTTGCAAAGAACAGATATTTGGAAATGCAAAGCATTACACAGAAAGTAAAATAAAATCCCTAATGCAAATTCTGACCAAACTATCTCCCCTCTAGACTAAATTCCTGAAGCCAAAGTCCTGGCTTCTTTTTCCTTGAATTCATCAAACTCCTGATGAGAATCAAGCCTCCTGCAGATTTCTCACTCAGAGATTATCCTGCAGCTCCACTATGAGGCATCCGACCTCATGCTAGTCTGCACCTTCTGCCCAGACTTCCTTTCTTGTTCCTAGAATTCCCCCTGCAGCTCTCATGTCCCACCAACCTGTTGGACTGACTGATCAAGCCCTGGAGGTCACCAGCCTGTCAGTCAAGACAGGGGTTCACTTCCTGTTAACCCTATAGGGGGAGGGAAGGCTGCTCACTTCAGCAGTTTAATTGATTAATATTAATATAGTATAACTGTAGAATTAACCAATGTGCCAAAAAGATTAACAAACTAGTAAGTCTAATTTAAGAGACCAAACTCTTAGTCAGCATACAGCCCTGCTTGCAAGCTTATAGGAAGGAATAGCTTGATAGATCTACTGTTTGGTTCTGAAATACTCAAGGGATCTGAAAAACTATCTTTCATGGGATTGCAAAGCCATCTGTGTGTCTCCAGCCCACCCAATACACATTTGGGGGACAGGAGGGAAGCTGTTCCTCAGTGGTTCCTACAGCAGAAACTGAAGACTTTGTCCTTGGCCTCCCAGAGACGAAGCCATACCCAAGCAAAAATTCAGTGAAGCTACAGATTAGTTTCCAGTCTATCTGACCACGGGATAAGGGGGGCTTCAAAAGACTAGGCTGGTTCACATGGCCATTAAAATCTGGGTAGGAGGTGGGGCTACTCAGATTTGCACGACTGCCAGCACTCATTTATTTCCTTCCAGCCCAGGTTACTCTTGGTAGGGCTACCCAGCATTTGTACCCCACTTTTAACTGAGGGTGGAGGAGAAGAGAGGCCTCCTATCCTGACCCTTTAATCACGAGAAGCCTCATGATTCTACCCAGTCACCAGCACCCAGAACATTAGCCTGCAAAGCACACTCTATGATTCCGAAGCTGCAGCAAATTTGGTAGGGCTGCGTCTGCCTCTTGCTTTTTTGTGGCCAATGGGAGGACAGCCGCTGATGTCATAAAGATTTTCTAGTGTGCTGGCAGTGCAAAGTATGCTGGCATACACACCCTTGGAGGACATTCCATGGGGGAGCAGGGCTTGCAGCTGCCAAGTTCAGCAATGGAGCCCTCACTAGTGATGCTTGTGTGTTTGTTGGTCTTGCAGATACAAGCTGAGGTGATGCCCATGTCTCCACTGGGTTCCTATCCAGCTCAAAAGAGTCATATGAACAAGCCTACTGCTTTTCAAAATGAAGAGAGAGGTCATGAGGGGTCAAAATGGCATCAATAGAGGAGGAAACAGCCACCACCTCCTGTCTCTACCCTGAGGAACCAGCTGCCTAACAAATCAATAGCTGTTGGCCTGCCTTCAACAGCAACTGGCATTTGCCTCTTCCAGCAGGGATCATGACTGTTGGCAGCCGCTACATGAACAAGCTAGCTCTTATATGACTCAAAGTGGGCTTGTTGCCATGCCATTACTCATGTGGCATTGTTCTTGTGGCCTTTGTTGGCAATCTAGTACTTGTCCCTTTTCACTTAACAGGTATGTATATGTGTCATAGAATAGTCATCAATGAAAGTAAGAACATATTTATTCCCTCCTGATGTATTAACTTGCATAGGTCCACAAACATCACTATGCATCAGATCAAAAGGATGCTGTGTTTCTCTTTCATTGTGTGGAAGAAAAACAGACAATGTTGCCTTTGCTCTTATACAGCATGCACACTTTGATTCAGTGCTTCAGAGGGCTATTTTTAGACACTTTACCAAATCCAGCTTTTCAGCCTGACAGATCATTTTGGCATTTCTATGGCCAAAATTCATCTAATGCATCTCTTCTGTGCCACAAATCCAGACATTCTTGGTGTGTGCATTCCTTCACAGTTTTGGCCTTTTCAGACAATTTCTACTTCAAACAATCAATTCTCTTGTAAAACTGCTTTCATAAGCAATTCCTGTTTATGAGTAATGAAACATTGCCTTCCTTTACATTTTATTTCTTAACCCCCTTCTGTAGCATATTTTTTGGACATCAGACTTATTTCTAAAGTAGGCACATACAAAGCTCCATCAGTAGTTAATCCAATGGTTTCTCCTTTCTCCAGTTTGCAGAGCAACTGTGCAGAGCCTTTCCCTTCTGCACACATCAGTTTTCCATCTGCCAAATATATAGGGATTTTACAACTTGTATCTAGGTTTAAAAATCTCTCCCTTTCTCTAATCAGGTTGTTTGTAGCACCTGAGTCAATGCAAATACCACTGCTACATTTCTCAGACTTAGCTATCAAAACTTGATCTGTACTTGCAAAGTATATCCTTTGCTTATTAGCTTTAGTCCCTGATTGCTTGTAAGTTCTGTACTCTGTCTTCCCAGATTACTCACTCTCTTTGCAGCTTTGTTTTGCTTGCCTTTTGTCTGCAACTCTTTACTCTTCGGACACTTATTCTGGAAGTGTTTGGGGCTTCCACAAATAAAGCATTTCTTTTTTCTTTTGCAAGGTTCTAAATGTATTTTCTTCACTTTCCTTTCGTTGCCTATCATCCCTTCTGCGCAAATCAAAGTCCTCTAGATGGTTAATTACAAATTGTAAGTCTGCATCCTCCTTGACTTCCAAGGCACTAGTCACACTATCAAAGTAATGTGGCAAACTGTACAACAGAAATCCTATCAAAACTGCATCTGGCATGATTACTTCTTGAGCTTGCAGTTGCCTAGATATTTCTAACATTTCATTTATGTGCTTGGAAAGACTTTCTCCTTCTCTAAGTCTTGCTCAGTTTTCTTACTAGATGTACTTTGGAAACCACAGACTTCTTTAAAAAAAAAAAAATCCCTTCACAGTTTGCCACATATTCTTTGCATTGTCTTTGTCTTTAATTTGGATGCAGTAAGATTGGGTCACTCACCACCAAGCAAATCATTTCTGATGCCTTTTCATCTGCTCTGTCCCATTCTTTCTGCTCCTTTCCTGCATCTGCAGGATGCTGGGTGTGCAGAACTCTGCCAAGTCCATGACTCTTGAGAAGCATCTTGATCTTGAAAGACCAGAGCTCATACTCAGAACCTTGCAACTTTTCAATATTCTGGAATCCTTGTGCTGTCTCCATTTCCAAAGCTTTTCTCTTTCCTTTCCATTCTATTTAACTTTCTAGGATTTTCTCTTTTATTTACTGGTTCTGGGCCCATAACCCTTTGTAGGGGAAGCATGGCAATTCAATCCCCAAATAGCAAAGGAAAACCAATTTGGTGAGAAAGCAGCAAAGAAAGAGGTCTTGAGACAGTTCTTTAGTACTGAAGAACTACAGGGATATTTTTTAAAGAAAAGGTTACAAACAAATGTGAAAAAGCCTTCAGCTTAATTTTAGCTGTAGCTCATGGCTGAAGAGAGAGACCAAAACAAACAGCCATCTTTGGAGAAACAAAATGAAGACTAACATTGGAAGAACAAGAAGGGGAGGAGTCCAGCACTTTTATCCATGACCCTAACCTCTCCCCGCCAAAGTGGTCACTATGAGACATTGCAGCTGGGAGCTGATGCTGCCAGGGAACTAGCTCCAACACACAAGAGGTCTAACCCTAATTCCTACAACTGTGCCTGAAAAGTAGGGTGAAGGGGGTGTTGCCAAAAGAGATTTTTCTGGATGTCTTCCTGTCACCCAATATGTACACAACTCCACAAAAATTTACTGCAGGCATATCTGCGGCTCAGGTTGGAGTGGGTCCTCGGACAAAAAGTGAAGAAGGGCCTCTTCTACTTTGGAGGGCTGGGAAGGGGAGAGCAAAAGAAAAGCTGGCACCCAGCTGATGAGCCACCTCTCTCAAGGGCACAGGAACACACACCCCCTCCCGCTGCCACCTTGTTCAGTTTAGCTACACCCCTGTTGTAGCTCAACCCCTCTTCCTAGAGGGGCAGTTCCAGTGAAACATGGGTCCATCTGATCCCCTCATTTACATCTGTTGGATATGGAGTTCCAGTGCATCTTCCTTTCACACCAACTATCCTAATGACCTCTAGGGGCATGGGGAGTAGAGGTAGCTCTGTGAGGGTCCCCTTACCTTCCCCTACTTCGCCTCTACTCTATGACCCCTGCCTTGACTCCTCAGGTATTTCCTGTAGTGAGTAAGTTCTATTTCCTTTCTCCTTAGAGAGAAAATGGGAGCATCTCTCTGTCCCCTCTCCTATTCACTATGTAGCTCATAGTTAGAATAGGTCTTTCCTATCTCAAATATACTTAACCTAATAAAACCTATTTACGTTATACTGCACTACAACCTCCCTGCTTGTTCTTAAGTAACTGCAACAATAAGGCTCTGCACCACTTTGTAACAGGAGTGGGTAACTTCCTCTTGGTGCTTTGCTAAACAATCACAAATTACAACAAAATCCACAGTACAAGCAGTTATCCTCTTTGTTTCTTCCATATATTTGCTTTGACCAGAAGGGGCACTCCATTTTGTGACAACCAAATGCAACTAAATTTATTGCAAAGTGTTAGACAGAAAATCTGATACTGCTGATTGTGAAGAGGGTGCACACTGTTGGAGGTTTGTTTTTGTATAGTCAAACTGCTTAATTCTGCTTCTGAAGCCCAATTGAAAGCTGCTATGTTTATTAAGTGCCTTTCAGGACAATACTATTAATGGTTTTTTCTTTCTTTCTTTTACACATGTACTCACTACATCAATTAGAGCAATCAATTAAGAATTAGAGAAATTACTTCTTTTGAGTATTGTTGCAAACTAGTTGTTAATGTTTTGCTTATTCAGTAACCCTGGAATTAAAATGCAGCTCCTTATTCTGTTTGTATTGATACATTTTATATTGCTTTGTTGTCTAAGTGAAAAAAGAATCTTGCCAGTCACAAAACAAATTATTCAGTTCATGTCAAGATGAAGCAGGATTGGTCTTTTTGCTTTGCTGCAGTTTCCCCTGTCAATCCAGTGCAGTTTCCTGCTACACGTTTAAACAAACAGGACTCATCACAGTCTTTCTTCAATTCCATTCCTTATATATTGTAAAAAAATATGTTATGGTTTTGTATCTGGGAGTTTGGAGAATAACACTAGCTCAATAATTCTCGGAACATGTGAGATTGTTCTTTTTTCTAACACAATGGGAGTGGAAGGGGGAGTACTTAGACTGGTATTTTATGCTGGGGGTATTCTCTCTCTGCTGGTAGAAATCTATAATCCTTTTGGTTCCAGACCTCTCTGGAATGAATCTTTTCAGTTACACAGCAAAATTGTCGATTACAGAAAGGAAGGACTGTGTAATGTGTAGTAATGGGCGAACCCCTCCCACTCAGGCTCTGCTCATGAAAAATTTCTACCCCACCAACTTGGAAAATAGTTCTCTTTTCTTCCCCCAGTTCCAACTCAGAGTCTGTTTTGGACCCTCTGGTGGTGTCGGTAGCATGTCAGGATCCAAACCAATTCCTCCTGCAGGCTCCCATAAATACCCAAAGCCCTCGCCCTGCCTATCTACCTTCCCCACAAACCCCTTCCCGCTTATCTTTTTCTTGACTTCAGTGGGAGGAGTGTGCAGAAACTGTTAAATCTGAACCGGGTTCAATTCAGACCAGCCTGGTTTGACGGGTTCGTACTCTAACCGAACTGGCCTCAAAAAAGGGTGGCTTGTCCAGGGTCAAACCAAACTTGTCCTGGCCTGTTATGGTCAGTTCTACCGAGCTGGTTCGTGGACTGATGGTTCGATTCAAATTCAGTTCAAATTCAAACCAAACTGCAAAAACTGGTTCTGTACACACCCCATCCATGGGCAGCAAAAGAAGAATGGAGAGTTGTCTCTCTTCCTCCTCCACTCCTTAATTCCTACCATGCTTCGTTGACTTCATGCCAGATGCAGGGGGTGCTGTAGATGTTAGTTTTTTCAGCTCTACAGACTCATGACAGTAGTTTTGGAAAAACTACAATTCCCAGCACTCTGTGTGTCTGGCAAGCAGCCATCACATTGTGCAAGAAATGTACAAGAGGGGAAATGGGGGAGAGATGACCCTCTGTTCTCGTGCTGCTGCGAGAGCCATAAGAAAAACAATAGGGGCCTTGGAGGCAGGGGGTGGATGGGTGGAAGGCAGGGAAAGAGGAAGGGAAGCAGGACTTAAATTTCTCTACAGCTTTGATTAAAATTCATGGTGCAGAAGAACTTTTGAATCATAATTCTTATCTTGCATTGGCAGTGTGCATTATGAACCTGCCATATTCGACCTCTAAGCTGTGCTCGGAAAAGGTTCGGTGCCATCACTTGCAATGTGAACTAAAAATATGACAACAAAACTCTTCTCCCTGTTTTCCACTGTGGTTATATTCAATGCAGCTCTTCACAGCAAGTGTTAGTGAAACTTAACAGAAGGTCTTAACACAGCATTTTATTTGACTCTCTTCCAAGTTTTACGTCATGGGAAATTTTGAGGAACATGTTGAGGTTCTTGCTCAGGTGGCTTATCCAAGACATATTAAGGGAAGTATAAGAGTTTTGAGTTAGTGAAATATATTTGGTATGTGTATGTGTGTTGGGGGTGGGGGAGAGTTCCACTGATCTCCTCCTGGAACCTACTGAAAACATGAATGCATGTTGTAAAAATGAATCTGTGTTGTGAGTGTCATCTGCTCCTCAGCATTACTGGGTGTCCTGTTTGAGTCCTGAGCTGGACTAGCATGCAATGAGCAAAGCTGACAGTATGACTAGAATTGATTGCCTAAAATTACAACTGCCTAAAAGTATGACTAGAATTTATTACCTAAAGCAAAATTGCAAGGTGAAATTGGGAGGATCCTGCTTGGGAGAAATGGTTGAGAAATTCCAAGTGGGGGAGGAATGTTATAAGATTATCAAAATTTCTCAGGAAGTTCCACATATCCTTAACTTATATAATGTCTCCAAGAAACATTACTGCTATCATGTCTCTTGTTTACTTTAAATGTGAGCTGTGCTGTCATGCACTATGTACTCTTGTTAACATTCAGCCTCCATTCTTGCCAAGAAACTGTCACAGAAGGCATTTAGCTTTAGCATAGTTAACCCCTTAAGAAGACTTTTTTCCCTATACCATGAATACAATGAGTGTTAGAGTTGTATGTTGAAGCCCTCAAACTTAATGCCACTGGTTGGAGTGCTGGATGGCTAGGTACAATTTGGCAATGCTACAAGAACTGTTCCACACCTTGGGCCAAACCTGGGCAAGGGCGATCCTGGAACCTCTTCTATCCTAGGTTAAACTTATCCTAAGGTAAGGTGTCTAACATTTAGAAATAGCTAAGAATAGATTTTCAGCTCCAAACGAAAAGTGACAGGAACAGATCTATCTGTTTAAAAAACTAAACTAAACTAGTGATGGTCACACACACCCTCCCAAGTTTTGAACTGAGCTCAGAAAAATTAACTGTCCCCTCCAATTATTCCCCACCCCTGCAACACCTTGGTTTTTATCCCCAGAATTCAATTTATGAATCTGTTTTGAATTATGTCACATCCCCAAGGATGTCACTGGGAGTGCTATGGAGTCAGATCTCTTCCAAAGCCCTCTTGTAAATGTCCAACACCCCCTGCTTCATCCACTTGCCTGCTTACCTTCCCCCACTTACCTTGTTCTGCCAGTGGCAGCAGGAGAATGAAGCATGTCTCTCTCCACCCTCTCTTCCCTGTTGTCTGACACACTAGGAAGATTGCACACCAGATTCAGTGAGCACTGGGGGTTGTAGTTTTGCCAGTGCTAAGCTACAGTTCCCAGAATTCCCTTTGTCTAATATGCAACCATCCCAGTATGCCAAGTATCAAGGAGCAGAGGGAGGAAGAGGGACACCTCTCCATCTTCTTGATACCACCACCACAGCAACAAGAAAGATAAGGGATAGGAAATGGCTTGGAGGCAGAGGGCAGTGATGGATAGGTGGGTGCAGGAGGGTGGATAGATAGGTAAGAGGGACAAAGGAAGGCAGGGATTAGTTTCCTCTCCAGAATGGATTAAAAACTGAGCTGTAGAAGAACTTTATGGTTGTAATCCTTGTCTCACATCAAAGGCAAGCTGTAGCAAATTAAAGCCTTTGGCTCAGAGCTAGTTCACGTGAGGGAAGAAAATGCCGAGTCATCCTTGCTGAGCTGCCTGGGTGGGCTTCTCATAAAACCTTTCTATATTTCCAATGGATTTAAAATTCTGCCACCAAGCACCCTAAAGCTTGTAGAGAACCGGACCAGTGGATTGGGTGCTTAAATCCAAGGTCCCTCTGTAACTGGTTATTGGGCAAATAAAAAAAAAACACCTTCCACATGTATGCCTACACATGGATGAAAAAAAATTGATAGCTGCTGAGTGCTTGATGCTTTGCACCAGTGCTTGATGCTTTTGCACCAGAGAAATCCCCTTTTCTGATCTCTCCTTTCCCCTAAGTTAAATAACAACTCTGAGAGCCTTTTCCTTGAAAACTCACCCAACACGTGATGAGAATCAAGATTCCTGCAATCCTGTCTCTCAAGGATGTGCAGTTATTCCATGAGATAAACCTCCCTGCTGGCTTTGAACATGAGGGAACAAAAACTCCATGTCCTTCACTAAGCCTTTCCACACGCGCTGCTCTCCAACAAAGACCACCCTTCTTGTTCCCACCACCTGGCCGCCTGCTCCTCCAGTTCACCAGCGTGGCTCCGCTGGCCGGCTGCCTCCTCCCACCGGCTCGGCTCCACTGGCTGGCCACCTCCTCCCCCTGGATCATTTTCTCCTGCTTGTCCACCTCCTCCTCCAGTCGACCGGCACGGCTTTGCTGACCAGCCTCCTCCTCCTGCCAGCCCATTTTCTCCTCCTCGCCCATCTCCTCCAGTCGGCTGGCACAGCTCCACCGAATGGCCTCCTCCTCCTCCTGCTGGCCAGCCTCCTCCTCCTGCTGACCACCTCCGCCGGCCGGCGTGGCTCCACCCACCGCCTCTGCCCTCCTCTGGGGTCTGCCGGTCAGCCAACCACCACCTGCCAGGAGTGCACCAATCCCATGTGTGAGAGCTCTGTCCCCTCAGATTCTGAGCCCCCACAATGAGCACCTCCGTCTTGCTTGGATTCAGCTTCAATTTGTTCTCCCTCATTCAGCCCATTACTGCCTGTAAGCAGGCATTCATAGAATGAGTGCTATTTCCTGAAGATGAAAAGGAGAAATAGATTTGGGTGTCACCAGCATACTGATAACACCCAGCACCAAATCTCCTGATGACCTCACCCAGCGGTTTCATGTAGATATTAAAAAGCATTGGTGACAGAATGGAGCCCTAGGGACTCCATATAACAGCTCCCATTTTGAGGAGCAACTGTCACCAAGCTCCACCATCTGTAAGCTATCCAAAAGATAGGAGCAGAACCACTGCAAAGCAGTGCCCCCTATCCCCAACTCCCCCAGGCGATCCAGAAGGATACCATGGTTGATGGTATCGAACGCCGCCAAGAGATCCAGAAGAACCAGCAGAGTCACACTCCCTCTGAAGATTCCCTGGTAAAGGTAATCCATCAGGCCGACCAAGGCTGTCTCAACCCCATAGCCAGCCCTAAAGCCAGTTTGAAATGGGTCTAGATAATTGGTTTCCTCCAAGACTGCCTGGAGCTGGTTGGCCATCACCCTCTTAATCACTTTGCCCAAGCAAGGGAGACTGGAGATTGGCCTGTAACTGTCCATTGTTAAGAGATCCAGAGAAGGCTTTGTTAGGAGTGGTCTAACCAATGCCTCCTTCAAACAAGGGGGCACTCTACCCTCCCTCAGTGATGCATTTATGATATTAACTAGGCCATCTCCAACAAACTCCCTGCTAGAGAGAAGCAGCCAAGTTGGGCAAGGATCCAGAGAACAGGTGGCCGCAAAGCCCCAAGCAGCTTGTCCACATCCTCAGGAGTCACAGATTGAAACTGATCCAATCTAATACTGCAAGAGGGATCGCTGGACACCTCCTCCATAGATTCTGCAAAAATAGTGGAGTCCAAGTCCGGAGATCTTGTTCACACACAAAAAAACCATTAAAAGCATCACAGCAGAACGACCCCGGGGACTGATTTTGTTATAATTTGTACTGTTTTATTGTAAACTGCACGGAGATAAAATTTTGGGTGGTATATAAATATGTTAAATAAATAAATAAATAAATGCATACATACATATATACCATAATAATATAAGCTCAGTTGGAATGTATACCAAGAAGGAGGAAAGGTACCACCAAATTCTGAAGGACACCAGTATGACTATCAAGTAGAGTCAGGAAAGTTATAAAAGGGAAGAAGAATTCCTTCAGAAAATGGAAGTCCTGCCCAAATGAATAGAACAGAAAGGAACACAAACTCTGGCAGAAGAAATGCAAGGAGACAATAAGGGATGCAAAAAGAGAGTTTGAGGAGCATATAGTGAGAAGTGTCATGGGAAATAACAAAAACTTCTTTAAATATATCAGCAGCAGAAAACTTGCCAGGGAGGCAGTTGGACCTTAGGTGATGAGGTATGAAAAGGATTATTGGAGTTTGCAGAGAAGCAGAATGAGTTATTTGTATCTGTCTTCACGGTGGAGGATACTGACCGTATACTTGCTCTGGAACTGAGCTTCTCAGGCTTGGAGGCTGAAGAACTGGGCCAATTTGAGGTGATGAGAGAAGGTGTTCTAAACTGTCTTGAAAAACAAAAAATTAACAAAGTGCCAGGGCCAGATGTCATCCACCCAAGAGTTCTGAAGGAACTCAAATATGAAATTGCTGGTCTCCTATCAAAAATATGTAATTTGTCCCTAGAATCAGGCTTTGTACCAGAGGTCTGGAATGTAGCTAACATTACTCAGTTTTTCCAAAAGGGATCCAGGTGGGATCCAAGAAACGACAGGCCAGTTAGCTTAACTTCTGTGCTGGTAAATTGATGGAAAGCATACTTAAGGACAAAATTGTTATACATATAGAAGAACAGGCCTTGCTGAAGGAGAATCAGCATGGCTTCTGCAAAGACAAGTCTTGCCTCACTTACCTTTTGGTGTTCTTTGAGAATGTCAACAGCATATGGATAAAGGTGATCCAGTTGACAAAATATACTTTGACTTTCAAAAAGCTTTTGACAAAGTTCACCACTAAAGGCTCTTGTGTAAATTTAGCAGTCATGGGATATGGGGACAGGTTCATTTGTAGATTGGTAACTGGCTGAAGGAGAGGAAACGGAGGGTGGGAATAAATAGTTTTTACAATGGAGGGAAATAAGAAGTCAGGTATTCCAGGGATCTGTACTGGGACCAGTGCTCTTTAAAATGTTCATAAATGATCTAGTAGTTGGAGTAAGCAGCAAAGTGGCCAAATTTGCAGATGATGGTTAGAGAACTATACAGCAGATTGTGAAGAGCTCTAGAAGAATCTCTCCAAACTTGGTGAGTAGGTGACAAAATGGCAAATGCAGTTCAATGTAAGCAAGTGTAAACTGATGCATATTGGGGCCAAAAAACCCGACTTCACATATACACAGATGGGGTCAGAGCTGTGGGTGACTGACTAGGAGAGAGATCTTGGGGGTCATGGTAGACAGCTCATTGAAAGTGGCAACTCAGTGTGCAGCAGCTGTGAAAAAGGCAAATTCAAAGCTAAGGATTATTAGGAAAATAAAAATACTAATATTATTTTCACACCATTGATATCTCCAGGGCTGTTTTACCTCTCCCTCTTGCCTTCCCCAGGCAGGGCCTCAGAGTTTTTGAGGGGAGGGTGTTTGGTTCACCAGAGACCTCATCATCCAGGCTCCTTGGGGTCACTGTGGCAGTCTCTCTCCGGAGACCTCCAACACTCACCCTCCAACTGCCCCTCATCACTGGCTGAGCCTGCCTTAAATCCCTCCTGACAACTGATGTATTCCACGCCCCCGCTAATTGGACCTCCACCCTGCCATATCAGGCTGTTCTCACTTGTATCACCCTCAGCTGTGCCTCTGTCTGCTGCTGCCTCCTCCCTCACTTGCCCCCGTTCTCCCCCAGCCCCTCTAGTCCGGCTCCTTGATTTCGCAGCATCTCAGCTGGCTGCTCGTCAGGCTGCCCTGCCTGGCTGCCCGCCCCACCTGGGGCCTTTCTGGCCTTGGCTGCTGAATGAACGTTGGAGCCAGTAAGGCCAGCAGGGGCCCCTGCCGGCCAATTATAATGCCCTTATACAAATCTATGGTGTGGCTATATTTGGAGTACTGTGTACAGTTCTGGTCACCATATCTTAAGAAGAACTTTGAAGAACTGGAAAAGGTGCAGAAGAGGGCAACCAAGATGATCCGGAGCCTGGAGCACCTTCCTTATAAGGCAATCCTACAGCAGCTAGAGCTTTTTCGTTTGGAAAAGAGGTGGCTACAGAGGGACATGATAGAGGTGTATACATCTATGGATTAGAGAGAGTAGACAGAAATTATTCTCCCTCTTTCACAGCAGAACCAGGGGTCATCCCATGAAACCAATGGCCAGGAAATTTAGGACCAACAAAACAAAATACTTTTTCACAAAGTGCATAATTACTCTATGGAATTCTTTGCCACTAGCCTATGGCCACTAACTTGATGGGTTTAAAAGGGGCTTAGTCAAATTCATTGAGGACAGTTCTATCACAGGCTACTAGTTTGGTGGCAATAGGCCTCCTCCATCCTCAGAGGCAAGATGCCTCTGAATATCCATTGCAGGAGAGCAACAGCAGGCAAGAGAGCATGTTCTCGCCTCTTCCCTGTGGGCTTCTAAAAGGCATCTGATGGGCTACTGTGGGAAACAGGATGCTGGACTAGATAGGCCTTGGGATTGATTCATCAGGGCTGTTCTTATGTTCTTTTTTATTTCTTGCTTTTATTGAACGAGAGCAGAAGGAGGTAAGAAACTAGAATGTGGCTCTGACCTTGCATTGTGAACTGCCTGCTTGGTGTGTCCATAGAGATTATTTTCTGTTTTCCAGCACAGTTCATACTAATCCAAATTCTCTTGGCTTCTATCTCGCACCATCTGGCAGATGTTTACAGAAAACACCATCAACTTCTGAATGCTTGACTGCGAACTGGCTGAGGGACTGATATGTGTTTGACACATGTAAACTCCAGGATCCCGCTGTTGTATTCCTTTCAGAGATTGTGGTTTTTCTTCCACCTTCTTTCTTCTACATGTGTGAAAGATGGAACATGCTGAGTTGTTCCACACATGACATTCCCTGCTGTGACTAAGACTGACTAGAGTCTCATTTCTCTATAGTCAGAAGAGAAACCATATGCTACATAAATGCCACTCCCTTCAATAAACTCCATGTTGGGTTGACATCCAGGTCAACTTGAATCTAATTGACATGGCATTTCTGGGAAACACCAGACAATACCACATCCTTGAAGAGCATCTACACAGTGAAACCAAGCTCTATATCTGAGAACTTCTCTGTTTCCTTGCCAATAGAGATGCAGTTGATATGAGAGGGCTTTTTTCAATTGTGGGGCCTAGAACAAAAAATGAAAGAGCTATGGCTGCTTTCTTCATAACCTGCCTTTAGCTGGGCCCTGAAAACAATCTTCCAGCAAACTTTTAAACAGCTTGGTTCTTCTTAATGTTGCTTTTATTCTGTTGCTGATATTTTGTTTGTTTCAACTGCTTTTAAAAGGTTTTTTTTAGCTGATTAAGAGTCAACACCGATTTGACAGCACTTAATCAATCAATTAAAGTTGCCTTGAGTATATTTTAATGCAGAAAGATGAGATATAGATTATCAACAGACATAAATTTTTATCTTTGAAACATTACTACAATACAATGGAAGTATCTTTTCCATGGGTTCCTTCCTCCCATGGCAGGGGTGGAGCCAGCATTGGGCAAACAAGTTCAAAGGACCCGGGCTGCTGCCTGCCGGGGGCTGTGCTTTGTGGCCCCAGACACATCCCCTGCATCTGAAGTCAGATATTGGGGGCATTATTTCGCTCCCAAACAGGGCTGTTTGGGACCGAAATCAGCCCACACTGCATTGGTAGCGTGTCTGGAGTGACTTTCCCTGACTTTTAAGGGCAGGAAGAGCCGCTGCCGGCCTCGCTGCCAATGCAGCAGTGCCAATTTCACTCCCAAACAGGGCCTGCCCAGCCCCATTTGGGAGAGATGCCATGCCGTATGCCTTACGTCAGATGCAGGGGTGTGGCTAGCTGGCCCTCTGTGTCTGATGTCAGATGTGGGGGGGCAGGGCCCGGGAGCCGCGGTAGCATCTGAACCTGGACCGCCGCCAGCCTCCCTCCACCCCTGTCCCATGGTGCTGTGGTAACACTGAAACATCTGCAGGCATTTTCTGATTTTCCACTGAATGATCAGAGAGGAAGAAGCAGGATTGCACCTGCTATCTCCATCCTAATAAATGCAGCTTGATAAATTGATTTCCTGGAAAGCCTTCCTGTGGGCATCTTTGCCAAAAATATTAGCATCCTTTAAATGTTACTGCAACTGTGTGAGATGGACTCGTGGAAAAATAGCTCTAGTGGCAATATTGAAAGTATATCACACATTGCACAGATTGGAATGGTTAGACTAAATTAGAACCAATGGGAGCTGCCCCTGCCGCCTCCACTAGATAAGGTACAGCGGCCACCTTTGGACATAGGGTGAAACCTCTACTAGACGAACCTGCGGTTAATCTTTGGAGCTGGGAATAATCCTGCAGATGATAATCCAACTATGGTTTTGCAGCTCCTCGCTTCTGGGCAGAGGGACCCCCCACTCTTCCTGGTCCACCGAGGCTGAATCCCATCAAGGTCCTTGCCGTTCTCGTTGCCAGACTGTGGGCAAGTTGTTAGGATGTCAGTAGAGCTGCAGCCATTGATCACGATCTTCGAGAGGGCGTTTCTGGAGAGATCATGCCTTTTCGGCATCGACCACCCACCCTGGGCAGGGAAAGGCCATTTAAACCCTTTTCCTCACAGCACTTGCACTGCCGTCCTCGCAAGAGCACCGTGGCCATACAGGTACAAGCACAAGTAATGGTTCTGGTGGATGGAGAGGGGCACAAGTTTTCCGTTACTCCAGGAAGGGCTCATGATGAATTCCTAGGAGGGAGTATGTATATGAAGGCTGGCAAAGGATCCTGGGGTTTGGTCCACTGTGACAAAGGATGCTCTTGGACTCGTAGACCCAGGCCAAGCAATCCAGGAAGCCCAACACACTCCTGCCTCTGTGTTGGCTTGATGCCCGGGGATTAGTTCTTTCATGAGAGGGACAGTCCACCGGGGAGGACCAGAGGCTCCATGATCTTCACCTCTTCATTGGATTGCACTCTCATGAGATTGCCTATCAAACTATAGGAGGCCCTGCTGAAATGGGGCTCCCAGTATCTCTGGTTAATAATAGAACCTGTACTCCATGCCTTCCCCTCTCCACTCAACCCTTCCAGGCTCACAAAAAGTCTGGCCTGCTCCATGTGTCTGAGCAGGTCTGAGTGGGCAGAGTTGAGTAACAACAGGGACGGCTTGTAGCCCAAATTCAAACTTCTTGTGCTGGGACTGGCATTGCAGCATATGTAGATTGGCCACCATGGAGTATCCTAGGGCAGGGCACCCGCTGCTTTCAGCAATCCCTGCCAAGGCAGATGGCCAAAAAGAAAATATTGATATGTGGTTTGGGGAGACCAGATTGCCAGAAGGATCGCTTGGACTGCTTCTTTGCAGCAGTTGCCAGGACAAGGAAGGGTGTTGCTTTGGTACCCTTCCATGGGGCTTGCATGGATCCAGCAACCAGGCTGAGCATCAATAGCCCTCTGGCCTGCATGTGTGTCTCCATGGCCTTTCACTCTCATGAACAAGTGGTTAGCTCCAGAGCATTATCCATCATCATCATGATGATGCAGGAAGAATCTCTCCTGTGATTGGATTGAATAATGTTCCCAATGGATGGTTCTTCTTATGAGTTATGCCAGAGACTGCATGCTTGCACCCAAGGGGGAACTTGTGGGTCCCTCTTCCCCTACAAACTGGAACAAAGAGTAGAATAGAACCACTTAAGAATTCTGGGGTCTGTCATTTAGCCCAGAATTGGGGTTATTCCAGTTATGCTATATTGCCCCTTGCTAGTGCGCATGTTGCTGCACCAGACTTGGGTACCTGCAAGTCAGGGGACCAGTGCTAAACACTTTGATACACATATATCTATGTGCAGGGTGGAGGGCACCACTCTATGCAGTTGAAGAGGGGCAGAACTGTCCACAGAAACCTTAACAATAAAGACACTGTCCCATCACCTGGTTGCTTTCCAGGCTAGCTGCTCAGCAGCAGCAAAATGCCTCTATTCAAACAAGTCGCATTCAAAATGTAAACAGCAGAGGGAGCAGTCTCGTGGAAACGAACAATCCAAAAAATCAGCAACTTCTTTACACTGGATATACAACATCCTAGCTCTATATCACAGCGATTAAATTTGAAACAAGGCATTGAAGATGTGAACGGCACCCTGCTGTTCGTGTAGGGACTGCAGTGTCACGATGCAGGAAGTGTGGAAGCACACTTCCAAGATATGATGTGACCCCATTGCAGGGTCTAATCTGGAATGCACCCTGGGGAAATAAATGCCCTGCCAACCAGCCAGAGAGCACATGGAAAACCTCTGAAAGGATGCCTTGCTTGGCGACAGCACTGCATCAGATGTGTTTCTTTGTTATGACAGGGTTCCTTGTGTGTGTGCACCCTCCCCTTCCGCAGATGGGATATGTCAGAAGGTCTTGCATGCTGATTGTGATGACAAGTCCTGCATGCCCGGAAATGCACCAAGGTGTGCATTGCGGTTTGCTCAGGGAGTGCAAGCCACTGGACAGATACAAATAACAGATGTGTGGGGGTACATGTTTTCACAGTTTTTAGATCAAGGGACAACAGGAAGTTCCCTCATGTGGGGTTTCCACGGGTTTATTCATGGGATTCACACTGGCAATTTTGCAAAACAATGTGGTATCAACAGAGTTGAAATGTGGGAAACAATAGAGTTGTACAGTTTCTGGTGTCATCAGGGCTCCATGTATTTGTATTTTCCACCTCACAGCAGCTAAACATTCTAAAGCATCACACCAGCTCAGCCAATCACTTCCATAAGCATGGCACTATATAGATTTTAAACAATATTTTGAAGTGTGTGTGTGTGTGTGTGTGTGTGTGTGTGTGTGTGTGTGTGTGAGAGAGAGAGAGAGAGAGAGAGAGAGAGAGAGGAAAGCTTCTGCTCTTCATCTGCCAACTGAGTTGGCTGGCATTGTTGGCTCAGAAGACTCTGCATCGTTGTTGACATACCATCAAGAGATAGATGCACATTCAGCCCAGAGCAATCCTTCTGAGATGTGAAGACCAAGTGAAACATTGGTTTGTGGCCACTGAAGCTTAACACACAGTTCAAATGAACATAAATGGGTGAAGAAAGCAGGCTGCAAAAGGAAACACAGAATACCAAAGATAAAAAAGGAAATAGGCTACTCTGGGAAACTTTGCATTAGATGGTGGCGGCGGATATATTTGTTTCCAGAAAATTTGGCTATTCCTTGTATGTCTATAAACATATAGCACAGATGCTGTTTTCCAGGGCTGGTCATTTACTGCTAGCAAAATTCCTGTCCTTATTCTGAGCTGCAGAGTTTGTTGAGAGAGTCTGTACTCTGTACATACATTTCAGGCAATTCTGAGAGGATGTGTAATGTATGTAGAGGATGGAACAACATGTCTGTGTACTCTTTACACAGTGACACCTTGTCCCCTGTAAGCTATTTTTGCACATACTCTGTCATGTGAGCAGCTTTTGCTCATACCACAATAATCTCCCCAACTATTATACTTTGCTTTTCTCTCATAGGACTAAATAATAGCCGTATAGGAGAAATAGAAGGATAAAGCTCAGAGATACCACTTAGGAAAAGGTTCAGCTTGTCCCTGGTGACTCCAGTCTGGGGAAGAGCGGTAGGTTTGGGGGTAAGTTTTCTTCCTCTGTGCCTTAAGCTTGTCTGTTTACTGTTACCTTAGGATTTAATGGGAGCCCTTGAAAAGCGTGCCATTCCACTCTTTCAACTGCATAATCTCTCTAGATTCTGTTCAATGGTCATACAAGGAAGTGCCGAAAGAAAGAAAGAAAGAAAGAAAGAAAGAAAGAAAGAAAGATGCAGAAAAATATGTGTTTGTTACAAAATCCACAGATCCCAACATGTTACAAGCTATGTGTTCATCGGGGGGAAAGAATTAAGAAAGAAGAGAGTTCCAAAATATCCTTCTGGAATCTTTTGGAACTCTGTTATTTGTTTCTTGAGTCTTTTCCCTGACAAGGAGCACATAGCTTGAAATGCGTTGGGATTTTGTGATTTGTAGTAAACATTTTTTTTTTTGCAGCTTTTTACTATTCTTTTTTTGACTCTCTGTTTGGTGCTGTCCCTCCTCCATTTTCCCTGTCATACAAGAGGGTGGAAGTGACATTTAACTGATATATCAGCATCCATCATTCTGTGGCTTTTCCATGTAAAGTTAAATTGGTGGGACTTTCCAATATGTCTCACAATGGTAAACAAAACATTGGATGATTATCCATTATGCATAAGCATTTATCTGACCGCTAACACTAGTATGGAAATACTGAGCTCATGATTCATTCATACTTGTTTCTAAGAAACAGAAGCAAAGCTGAGCATTCATATAGAATAATATCTGACCGCTTCTGTTTTCCATTTTAATACAAGCAGAGTAATATTAAGTTTCAAAAAGGTTTCCAAAAGGACCGTTTTAGCTCATCTGCAAGATCTGTATCATACTGGTCCCCCTGTCTATGGGATATCTATACCATTATAGTTACAGTTATGTATATAAATGTTCATCATCTTCCTCATCATCCAGTATTTTAATGCTTTATTTTTAACCTAATGTATTTTAACCTTTTCACTCCCCTCATATATCCATGTGCTTTACAATTGTGATTTCAGTCTTTACAATTTTTACATTGTAAGCTCTTACAGTAAAATTGCTGACCTTTATTAATGTTGTGAGTTGCATCAGGGATTCTACCCCAGAGAAGGTATAAATCTAAAATAAAATAAAGGGGTGTTGCTCTTGTGGGGCCACCATCACATTTTCCCTTTTTGATTATTTTTTAAATGAAAATGAAAGATGGAGTGGGAGAAACACAGGGAGAGAAAATGGGAACACAGAGAACACATTATGCATGTATGATAAAACAAAATCAAAAGATGGCTTGTGAGTCATGGATGAAGCTCCTTTCTGTTGCAAATCAATTACTTATCCTCTATAAGTAAAGTTGAACAAGAAGCCAACTGTAACCAAAAAACAAGTTTGATATTTATTACTAACTAAACATAGGTTGACAAAACAATAAACAGACTGTCTCTTATGCAGAGGGAGAACCTCTCAGTTTGAATTCAAGGCAACAAGTGAGGAACAGAGAAACAAACTGTAACTCCACCCCCAAGCCAGTAGATACATTCAAACAGAGAAGCATGCCCTGTATAAAGATCTGAGACAATATCTGCAGCATATCCCAACACGTTCCTACCCTGTTCTGCTGTTACAGGGATTGGTGAGTGCACCTACCTCCTGAGGAATTCCAAGTCAGTCTCTACAGGGTCACCTCCAGGGCATATGGGGCATCAGCAGCTGCAGGGTGTGTGTGTGTGTGTGTTTGGCGGGGGTGAGGTGCTAGTAGGATGTGGATGGATCCTGATTTGAGATATGGGAGATGTAGCATCTTCTTCCTGCAGCTGAGTGGCTTCAAGGAAAAGGAGGGAGGAGGAGAACTGGAGGGCTGTGGGGAGGAAGGGCTGGCTGCTTCTTGCCACCCCACAAGTGGTCTGGATTCTGGAGATACTGCCCTGAGGCAATAGGGTTTTCTGGAAGTAACAACCAGCCCAGCTCTGGGCAAGAAAGAACATTGTATGGTGCTAACTAAAGTATCCCATTTAGGAAAATGGGAATATCAAAGTATATGGAAATATTTTTGGATGAAGGAACAATGAACTGTAAGACAGCAGCTCCTTGGCCTTTGGGTGTCTTCTTGGGCAAGATAGCAATGGAGACTGACTCTGCAGTTCCCATCACTGGGCCGCAGGTTGCAGGCTGAAGTTAAAGGTGAGTCCCAGGTCTGAAGAGTTTGACAGCTGCTGGTCTAGGTTAAGGCTGCTGTTAACTTCTGCCATGAGCTCTTCAACATCAGCATAGAGGCTCCTGAAGACAAGTCTAGCTACTAGTTTCGCATACTGGCAGACTGAGTGTTTATTTTATCCTGCCTGTAATGAACTCCATTCCTCTGTACTTCCTGCATTTTTAAAATCACATCAATATGGCTGCTGTTTTCATTTGAAAACTGAGTTCTATAGAGTCAGAAGGTCAAATTTTGATCAGTCAAGTTTTGCTGCAATCTGCACGCAAGTCAATGTCAGAGGAACAACTCCAAGATTATATAGAAGTCTCCCCAGAGTATTTTACTCTGCAGATTGCTGGCATTCTGAACTCTTTTGTTCCTTTGCTACTTAGCCATAAAACGTTTAATCTTTCAAGGTGCTTTTCATGTCCAGTGAATAAAACATATACATAGAATAGTATATACTGCGTATAAAGATCTATTCACACACACAATTTACATAAGACATACATAAATTGGACATATATAGATGGAACACACAATAACTGAAGAAATAAACGTTTCTGTTTTAAACCCCAAATGGTGTTGCTAGAAGCAGGGGCATATCTAAAGTGGGGCAGGCAGGGCACATGCCCTGGGCACCCCCTGAAGGGTGGCGCCATTTTTTTAAAAAATGAAAAATGGCCGCCGAAAACAAAATGGCTGCTGCGCATGCTCAAATGGCCTTTGTGAGGCCCTAGGCCAGGGATGGGAAACCTTGGCACTCCTGCAGATGTTGGCCTACAATTCCCATAATCCCTAGCTATTGGCCTCTGTGGCTGGGGATTATGGGAGTTGTAGTCCAAAAACAGCTGGAGTGCCAAACCCCTGCCCTAGGCCATGCCAGGCCCCGCAGAGGCCATTTGAGCATGCATGGTGGCCATTTTGTTTTTGGCAGCCTTAAAAAATTTTTTTTAAAAATGGCTCAACATGCTCAAATGGTCCCTGCAAGGCCCTAGGCCTTGCCAGGCCTTGCAGAGGCCATTTGAGCATGCATGGTGGCCTCCAAAATGGCCACAACACTGATCTTTGTAGGCCTGAACAGGCCC
This sequence comes from Hemicordylus capensis, assembly GCF_027244095.1. Lineage (NCBI taxonomy): Eukaryota > Metazoa > Chordata > Lepidosauria > Squamata > Cordylidae > Hemicordylus > Hemicordylus capensis. The sequence continues at coordinate 208,163,632 of NC_069659.1, forward strand.
AAAAACCAGCCCGGGATGGGCTGTGGCAGTGAATAAAGAGGCTGGCAGGGGGAGGAGGAACTTTTGCAGACCCCCTCCAGCCTTTAGAAAGCCCCCCAAAGGGGCTACAGGTAAAAAAAAAAATTTAATATAATATAAGTTACTTTACACATATTCATTTTGGCACTATGTACAGAGAATCAGGGCTTGTGAATACTGAGCTGAAGTTTATGAGTTAGGATTGTATTCATTTGCACTTACTTTGCTTCTTGTGATAAGTGAGTTAAATGTGATGTCTTAATAATATGGCTATTAATGGTGAGTTTGTCTTTGAATCAGTGTGAAATCCTTAGTATTAAGCCCCACTGGGAGTTTTTTGCTCTCTTTCTCTCATTTTAATTGTCTTTCTGAAATACTGGAATATATTCCAAGCAGTGACACAGTTTACTCTACATATCCTTTAATTATTTTCAGAGTATCTGGGAAAAGCCAAATTCTCCATTTATTTTTAAAACGTATGTAATAGTGATGCTACAATGCATAGTAGAGAATTAGACAAGCACTTCTGTTTAGTTTTCCAAGTACATATCCACATAGTATTTGGGTATTTCATGAGCCCCAGCATACTGAAATTTGTAGTTTTCCAGCATTGTTTGGTCTGGCGATGTCCACTGCTAAATAGTTTTTGAAATATTAAAAGATTAACGAGCTTGACTTGTATTTTTCAGCTGATATTATGGTAAAGTTATCTGAAAGATGAGTGTCAGATGTTTGGACATGGGGTACAATTTCAGTGCTTGCCCTAGGCACTATTTTCCCTAGATATACCTCTGGCTAGAAGGTCAATTATGTCCGCAAGCCCTTATTACATGTAAATTCACAAGGTCCTTCCAGATCTATGCTCTTGCAAGATCTTATTCAAATTGTTGCTCCTTGTCCAGATATTGCTCTTTGTTCTTGCAAGTTCTTATTCAAAGTTGATGCTCCTTGTCCAAATATTACTCTACAGGTATCCTAGGTAATTTTTACCCGTTTCTTCCTGATTGAGCAGGACCTCATCAGGAGAAGTGAGCTAAATCACAATAACACATGTGTCATTTTAACATAAGTACCTTCAACAAATTACTGTATTAACTCAAAGGGTTAGAATGTTTTTTGTTATTACTCACATTTATCTCTTCAAAAGTGACTCTGCACTTGCCAGTGGTTTCAAGTTGGAAATCCTACTGGTTACAAAGTTGTACTAGCTTCGAATGATACTAATGATGCTTAATATATCCTACAGCATCTGCCAGATGTTTTCACTTCCATTTAATACACTCAGAAAAGTATTTACTGAAAAGAATCCAGGTTCCGTACTGTATTTTCTTAGATGTCTTTTTCTTGAGGAAGTTAAAGAGAATGAATTAAGAGAAGGAGGAGATAATCTGCTTTTATTTGGCCGCATCTGATTTTTTTCTCTGGCACCTATATTTCCGGTTTTACATGCTGCGTGGCCAATCATGAAACTGATCAGGTGGCCATATCATGCTGGTGGATAGTCTACCTGAAAAAAGATTTCTCTTCGATTTGAGACAGATGCATCCTTGAGGAATCTTGAGTTAGCATGAATTCCTGATGGATGAAAGAAATGTTAATGTTCAAAGAGCATGGGAGGCCACAGTGGACTTGAACCAATCCAGACACCCTGGAATACAATCAAGTCCAGGAACCTGAATCTGGGTTTGCAGATTAGGGACAATAGAGCCTTTTGTTCTGGCCATCCTCTGTATGGATGACATCCACCCACATTCCTTACAAACCCCTGAATGGATGACACCCACCCACCTCCAGTGGCATAGGGAGGGCATAGGCAGCCTGTGTTCAGGCCACGTGTCCCCCAACCCAGTGATGCCCCTGTGGCACCCCTTCTCTCTCTCCACATGCATGGGGCAGTGACCTCCCTGATGGACCAGTCCTGGGTAAACTGTCCTGTCCTCACTGCTCAGTTGGCTGCCGCGCATGCACAGTGGCCATTTGAGTGGTCAGCAAGGCAGCCAAATGCTGTGCCAACCACTCAACTTGCCATCATGCATGTGCAGCGGCCTGCTGAGCAGCAGTGAAAGGGCAGCCTACTCCGGGCTGCTCCTTCAGGAGGGGGCCACTGCCACACAGAAGGAGGTGCACCGCCAGGTGCCCATAATAGCAGTGAAGAACAGGCACTGCATGGTGATCCCAAAAAGAGCCTGGAGGTATCCCGCCGGGAGCTGTGCATGGGCTCTTGGAACCCATGTGCACAATTACAGTTCTGCCCCTGCCCACATCCCTTTTGAACCTCATGAACAAGGATTTTAAACTAAAGGTTTTCTCACCTTTGGGTTTTTGTTATACTAGACAAATCCTATAAAACCCTGTCTCCTTCTGCCATGTGTGATAACCCTATTCCTGAGAAGAAGATTCCTGAGAGGTAGCAAGGCTTACTACTGCTGTGGGGATTTGACAGTGCGAGTTGCCAAATCACAGCTCCAGAGGAGCCACCCAGCCAGGGACTTGAATCTGCACCCACACCTTTCCCTATTTTTTGGGATGAAATTGCTGAGCCTCAGGTCATAACACTGGATTGCAGGATCCAAACTTGCAACACTGAATTCACTAGCTTTGAGTGCATCTTGTACGGAACAGCTGCTGCCCTGCCCTGATCGCTCTCAGCAGTCAGTCTGTGGGATACTCTCTGAATCAGGATTACCTGAGGTTCTTCTTGTGCTTTGTCTTCCTGAGAGTCCCTAGACCCTCCAAGGGGAAAATCCAGAGAGATTTCTGAGTGTAAACACACACACACACCCAGTTAGAAGCCTTTAAGTCTGAATCCTTCCCACAGTGGGCTAATCCTTGTGCTTGGCTGCTTGGGAACCTCAGTGCTCCCCTTGCTTGCTGTGGGCTCTTGCAGAGCCTCAGTCTTGGGTGCGGTGCCAGCACCCTACTGCCTAAGCTTGCCCTTCCCTGGCAGGACCTAAGGAGGGACCTTAGCTTTCCCCCTCCCATGGGTGGGAAGTATGGCGCTGTACATGAGAGCAGACTAAGGCAAGGTAATTGAACTTTCTCTCCTCTGCCAATCTCTGCCCTTTTCTTTTCTCTTTCCCCTTTTTTTTGCCCATGTAGCAAACCCATCATTCCCCCACTCTTAGTATAAGTGAACAGTTTCTATTCCATACCAAGGTTGTCAAATACTTTGCATTGTGCTTCTGTTATCTGCACTTCCTTTCTTTGTTTCAAAAGCCTTGTCTCTAAGTCTGTTGCTCCTCCAGGGTACATTGACATTTGCCTGGGTCCAGACTGTGATCTTTTGCTATGCACACTTGCAAGATTAGTTAATTCACCCAACTCTAGTTTTTGGGGTTATTTTTTTTAAGATATAGATGTGGTAGATGTGGTATAGTAGATATAGATGTGGTAGTATACATGTGTTTGAGCAAGTGTGGTAACACTGGTTTGGCCCTAAAGCTTCAGTCTAGTCCAGCATTTTGACTCCAACCGGAGCCTGCTAGATATTCTAAAAGGCTATTCTCACGACCGCTGGAAAGCAGGCTAAGGGAGCCCAGCCCGCTTTTAAGCAGTCGTGGGAACCACCGGGCTTGTGGGTGAGCCCGGTGGCTAGCCCGCCTAAATACCCCTCCTCTAAAACAAGGTTAGCAGAGTGAGTGCTCCGCCAACCCCATTTCCGTGATCGTGAGTTGCTGCAGCATGGCTCCACGCCACGGCGACTCATGAGGAGACCCCCAACAGGGAGGCTGCAGCAAGTCTCCCAGCCTCAGGGTGGTCTCCCCAGAATGCCCCACACACTCACACGGGGCATTCTGGGACTTCCCTGCAGCCCCAACCGACTCTATGATGGAGCTGGTTATGGTGTGGGTGGACGATCCAGCCACCCAGGAAGGGCTGTACGATCGTCTGTGAGGAGAGTGGGCCAAGCCCACTCTCCCCACCAAACCCCATCCATCTCTCCACACTGCTTGTGTGGAGAGCTTCTAAGAAAAGCATGAGGCAGTAGTCATCATTGCCCCGCCTTCAGCATCCATATATATGAGGTAAAAGGTGAAGTTTTCCACTGAGTTAGTTTCAACTGCTGGCGCCCATAGAGCCCTGTGGTTGTCTTTGGTAGAATACAGGAGGGGTTTACCATTGCATCTTCCGCGCAGTATGAAATGATGCTTTTCAGTATCTTCCTATATCACTGCTACCCGATATAGGTGTCTGGGAAACATACCAGCGGGGATTCGAACTGGCAAGCTCTGGCTTGATAACCAAGTCACTTCCCCGCTGCAATATGAAGTACCCTGCCACTAATCACAGATCCCATTTGGTTGGTATATCAGCAGGCATTAGCTGTACCTTCCCTGAATTTGCCTAATCCAATAAGAACTTGAAAAGCCACCCCAGCTAAAATGTTCTGTAAAATACAGTTGCGATTTTTCTGATCAAGTTCAAGTCAATTCTGATTTTCTAATTCAATTCATTTAAAAAAAATTCAGTCCCATAAGATTTTAATAGGGCACTGATTGTGTTGCTGCATTTTATGCAGCATGTGTCTAAAGATCAGGACAGCTAAAGAAAATTGGAACTTAGAATCCTGTAATAAGAATTTTATGAAAAACCCTGATTGGTAACTGCCATACAATTAACCACACAAAATTCTATTCAGAAAGCGAGTCCTGGAACGTTTTAAATGTTGCAGCCTTCCCAGCTATTCTGAGCAGAAAGCCACTCACCGATCTCTCCGACTCAAGAGATGAATTGATTTGCTCGATAACTGCATGCTAATTATTCATTTACACATAGCTCCTTGTGCAGAAGCATCATTATAGAGAATGCAAGCTTTATGGAGCCAGTCTCCTTCCTATTAAGGATGGTCTTCCCTTCCAAAACATTCTATTGTAACATTTCTGCCTGTTGGCAATGGTTACCTTGTGTGAAAGGTAATGCTCAGTGATTTTAATCCCTTATTATCTCATATAAATGAGCATCGGGACTAACATATACTTCTACTACACTTAATTTATTTCAGCATTGGGCAAAGCAACTATTATAGAGTGGAATGCCATAGCCTCAAAAGGAAACAGCCACTGTTTAGGTGCCAAGGAATAGCCAGGATATGGCTATGCAATTGCTTTGATCAGCCGGTGGGTTGCAAAAGGCTGATGTTTTTCACAATGTCATGCTGCATTTTTGTCAATTTAGAGTTTGCGTTTTTAAGTGGGAGTGGAGGGAGTTGCTTCACTATTCAGCAAAGAGGAGGTAACTGATTACCGCAACCTGCTTATGGAGCTTAATCCTCATTTTCTGCCATGACAGGATTTTGTAAGTCATGGGAACATAGGAAGCTTCCTTCTACCAAGTCAGACCATTGGTCCATCTAGCTCAGTATTCTCTACACAGATTGGCAGCAGCTTCTCCAAGGTTGCAGGCAGGAGTCTCTCACAGTCCTATCTCAGAGATGCCAGAGAGGGGGAACTTGGAACCTTCTGCTCTTCCCAGAGTGGCACCATCTCCTAAAAGGAATTAGGCGCTTCACACAATTGGTGTGAAGTGCTGTTCAGGCACCCCTGCTAGGCTCCCTTAGCCCAATTTCCCCTGGTCATGAGAACAGCTTCACTATCTTACAGTGCTCACACAGGTTTCCCATTCAAATGCAAACTTGGGTGGACCCTGCTTAGCTAAGGGGACAATTCATGCTTGCTGCCGCAAGACCAGCTCTCCTCTCCATAGACCAGCTCTCCTCTCCAGTCCAGGACTGGTCTTCTTAAGCAGGATACCTGATGCCAGAGGCAGAGTGTTCACTGTGAGATGATCATGTCTCAGAGATTCAGCTGCCAGTTCCAAACTTCCTGGTGCCTGTTTCCTGCACAACACATTGCCAATTTGGGATTTCAGAAGTCTAGTGGCTGGTGCTGGCACGCATAGTAGGCTGTGCTTGCTTGGGTTTTAGCATGTGAGGAAAGAACCATACAGGAGTGTGTGTGTGTGTGTGTGTGTGTGTGTGTGTGTGTGTGTGTGTGTGATCACAGCAGATGCCATTGCCATGATCTGCATTCAACACTTTCTTCTGATATTCAACTGTGCTGTACCTTTCAGCTCAACAGTAGCTCAGCAAGAGCCCAATCTGTACATTGCTGCTCTCTCCCTAATAGCTGTTGTAAGATTTGATATCTGGGATCAACTGGAATATTAGCAGGATATGGGGTTTAGCTTCATACAGGCTGTCCATTCAAGATCACTTAATGTGGCATATAGTAGCTATCACATCTTATCTGCCACTTTGTCAAAATGGCTCATGGGTAGATTTTCCTAATCCCTTGTGCCTCCTGTGTGTGTGTCTCCTGCTAGGCTTCATTCCCTGACTTTCCATTCCCTACCAGGCCAACCACATACAGGAGTCAGGCGTGTCCCCATTTTCATCTTTGAAATGTTGGAGTGAATGAAATGTCCCAAAGCTCTAACATGTCCTATCACTGCAATAACTATGCATAAGTGTCCAACTACAGAAATAGGTGATGCTGCTTTGAAGAAACCTTTATGTGTGAAGAGTTACTTGCCAGTCCTTAGGCCTTTAAAATGCAGCCATGAACGTTAGTGTGGAACTTAGACGCTATTCGAATTATGCCAGCACTATGACTGCAATCAGAAACATTAGTAAGTAATTACGCTTTTGAACTTTGGTGCTGGAGAAGACTTTTGAGGATACCATGGACAGCCAGGAAAACAAACAAATGGGTCATAGAACAAATCAATCCAGAATTTCCACGCGAGGCACAAATGACCAGGCTCAAACTATCATACTTTGGACACATTATGTGAAAAAACCCCAGCTCCCTTGAGAAGTCCATAATGCTGGGGAAAGTTGAAGGAAAGAGAAGAAGAGGACAACCAGCAGCAAGGTGGATGGACTCAATTACGACAGCAATGAATGCACTACTGAGAGACCTTAAAGGCCATGTTGAAGACATTGAAGACAGATCATCCTGGAGAGAATCCGTCTATGTGGTTGCTAAGAGTTGACACTGACTTGATGGCACTTAATCAATCAATCAATCAATCAATCAATCAAAGGTTGCAATTTAGATGTTCCATCTTGCATGTATGTTTGCTCTTCTGAGAGCAATTCTCTATGTGGAGTTATTTCCTTTCCAGATGTAGAAAATTCTCAGGGAGAAATGTGGAATTCCTGCATTCGCTGAGCTCTTTATTGTGACCCCTACAGCTCATTTTGAAATCTTCTGACTAGTAAAACACCTTTCATTGTGGATTGTAAAAAATTATGATGACTACAAATAAGAAACACTTTTCTCTGACCACCTTCCTTTTTCTTCCTTTCCTGAGGCTTAGCTCTTCCATCCTTAGAGTGCTGAAAAAATAATTTGAGGAAAAAAAGGAGGCTATTGGAGTGAAGTGTGGGCTGTAAATGATTGGAAGCCATAACAGCATTCCCGGTATCTACCTGGCAATTTTGTATAATCAGATGCCTCCTTTATTTAGTGGTTTGTTAAATCGCCGGTTATAGATTTTTAAATGTGTTGCTGTATTTCCGAGTACCTCCAAAGCTTGCTCTTACTGCCCTCCAATTGAAATGGATGGCCAGGAAGGCATTTTGTTCTTTAGCACTTGTTTTTAACCTTTGCCACTTAAAATATTATTTGGGGAGAAGAGAAGGTGTGAGAACAAGATCCCTATTTTAGTGTGATAAAACCATTAGGGAAGAGGCTTTAGTTATTATTATGTTGCAGCTAAAAGGCTTGAAAGAGATGCTTCTCCTACAGTCTGAGGAAAACGCTTTTGGATTTTGTCTGTTGTAGATATATGAACATGTAAAGGACCTTGGTGTTCGGGTGCCATTTCCGATTGGTGGTTAGTTGCGGGGTTTGCAGCATCATTGTTCAGGAGAGTTGAGCTGAGTGCTCTAAAATGGACATTTGGGCTTGATTTTTTTTAAAACACACACACACACACACACCAACATTTTGTGAAAGCCACCCTGCTCGGTTCAGTCCTGCGGCACCAGATATTTGTGGTCTTGGTGACAACAGTGGCTGTGTTCCGCACCACTGCTCAGTGCTATTTTTCCCCCTTGCCTGCACCAAACTGAGGGCAGGAAGCATTGCCCACACTCTAATTTGACTTTTGATTGTGTAGCATAGTTGGGCTCCTCTTTGTGGCCCATAAAGAGAGCAGTGAAGTTGGGGAACTATTTCAACTCCAGTCTAATTCAAAGGCCTGACCTATCATGTACTCAAAATTGCCCCCTTGAGACACTTCATTACTTATATTGAATGTCTCTGAGTTTCCTACAAGTAGGGACAGTAACCATGGACACCAGTGACACCCTTAGAAATTTTTGTACCAGAAGTTAATTCTGTAGTGATCATTTTTGTGGCCTATCATTCTTTTAGTTTTAGTGTATACAGAGTGATATTTTATTATCAGACTCACTATGTGATGTAGAATTAGGCTGAGGTACAATGATGCCTGTTCTCACATGCAGCCTAACCCAGGCTAGGGAAGCTCATAACCACCATTCATTCATTCATTCGTTCGTTCGTTCATTCACAAGTACATGTAAGTAAGTACCATCGTCTGCATGCAGGCATTGAGTACTCTCAGGAAGAAGAGCCACAAAAACATCTATGTGAATAAGCTTCTTTAGCATTAATGTTTGCAAACAGCAAACACTAGGGGTGTGAAGCAACCAGCTGTTCACATTCCAAACATGCATGGACATAATCTCTTTTCTGATTAACTCAGGTGTTCTCAAGCTTGGGTCCCCACATGTTGAAGATGATGGGAGTTGTAGTCCAACATCTGGGGACCCACGTTTAAGAACCCATGGATTAACCTATTTAGCCAACCACCAACTCATTACATGGTTGATCTCTGTATTATTTTCCTAATCTTCATTTCTAGCCCATCCTCATTTCTAATGCAAAGAAACTATACCAGCATTTTGGTTTTCAAGAGCACTTGATTGTGTTAATAAGGAGATTTGTTAGGGTATTCACAAGGATATTTGGAGACTGCTTCTCTTCCACACAGTTTCTGCTGTTTAATACTGAATCAGATATCTTGCCATGGATTGCTGAGAATCTGATTTCTTTTTTAAAGGAAAGTTTCTGGCTCACAGTCAATGGCTCCAGTCTAGAGATCTAGTCAAGATCAGTGTTCCCTCTAACAGGGATTTCCAGATGTTGTTGACTACAACTCCCATAATCCCCAGCTGCAATGGTTTTTGGTTGGGGATTCTGGAAGTTGTAGTCAACAACATATGGGAATCCCTGTTAGAGGGAACACTGGTCTAGAGATCCTCATATTTTGAACATACACTGATGTGTGTGAGGATTTCTTCCACTGAACAAATATCCAGTGCTGTGACTTAATGGGTTGATCATCAATATGTATAGATATGTATGATAGTGCATCTCTGATTAAACAGAACTATAGGCCACCTCCAGCCTCAAAGTTGGTACTCAACTCTGAGTACCAGTTGCAGGGGAGTAACAGCAGGAGTGAGGGCATGCCCTTAACTCCTGCTGTAGGCTTCCAGTGGCATCTGGTGGGCCACTGTGTGAAACAGGATGCTGGACTAGTTGGGCCTTGGGCCTGATCCAGCAGCGCTGTTCTTATGTTCTTAACCATGTGCAGTCCTCGATATGGATACGGGGTTTCCCGATTGCAGCATCCTTTTTGTACATCAGGGATATTATCCATATATTTTCTGGATAATATGGTCAAATATTTGCTGGAATAACTGCATCCTTTAATTTACCTTTTGAACCCTTTGGTACTGAAACAGTGTTTGAAACCAGCTGAACTTCAAGGTAACAAACCTACAAGACATACTATGATCTAGGATCATTATATGACTCCACAGAGATTGTTCACATAACAGAAGATTGTAGGGAGTCTTTTCAAATGGCCTGGAAATGACCTCTTCCCCTTAGAGAAATTTTATAGTATTGGAAACTCAGTGCCATTAGGATTATTGATGTGGTTTTTTTTACAGCTTACACTGCCAAAATAATTGCCATGGGACACAATCACTTCCATTATAATGCCATTGACTTCCTTAGGCTTGAAGAGGTAGGGGAATGTTGAAGGCACATATTTTTTGGTGGGTTTAGGCAGAACTTTCAAAGTTCATGAATCTCAGTATCCACAGGCAGCACTATCCTTTGAAGGGGGAAAACTGGAACATTGTTATGAGTCCCACACCATTTCTGACCCTGTGCCAGGGCAGGGAATAGTCCAAGGAGGAGAAGGAGGGAGGAGTCCAACAGCAGTGTTGGCAGAGCAGTGATTAGAGCTCCATGTCCAGCCCAGCGTGTTGTTCTGGCAACAGGAGGTGGAGGAGGAGTGGAGTGGCTGGTCTAGTTGCCATGGATTGAGGTGGGCAGGTGGCAGACATGATCTGGGCCAAGGGGGCACTTCCATCCCTGCTGTTATGAACTAAGGGACCTTTGTCTATGGATGCCTGGGGAGACTTAAGAGACCAGACCAAGGATGTCTTTTATAAGTTTACTTAAGCAGTAATTTCAAATGGATACAGCAGATGGATAAAGTCCTGGCAAGCAGGGAATATTACTTAGAGGTCTGCATAAAATGGATCTTGTGTTTAATTTTGAGCTCAAAACAAAACACAAAATCCTTGAGTTGATTTGTCAAAACAGCGGCCAAGACCACTGTTTTGACAAACCACTCAAAATGTTTTGCGTGTTCAGAGTGATTTGAAGGTCATTTGTCAGGGGAGAGCTGGTCTACCAGTTGGGGTTGGCGGGTAGACCAGTCCTTTAAGGTGGGCCGATGTGCCAAGTCTGGAGCAGAGGCCTGGTCTACCCACCTCACGTAGACCAGGCCTCCAGTCTGGACAGCATGTCAGCCTGCCTTGGAGGACTAGTCTACCTGCCATGTGAGGTCAGTAGACAAGGCCTCCGCTCCGGTCTTAGCATGTCAGCCTGCCTGACCCCACCTAGCAGGGATAATTGATAATTTTATAAATTAATGAAGAGGACTGAGGGAGTGGGTAGAGAGATCTTATTCTCTCTCTCAAAATAATATCTAGGTTATCCAATGAAATTGATTGATGGTCAGTTCCGGACTGCTGGGAGGAAAGGAGGGGAGGTAAAGTAGGGTCATGGCTGGGTTACTTTCCCATCACATTATGGGCCAGGTATCCATAAGTGCAGAAGACATAAAATACATGATTTATCTAATTCATTCTCAAGCTATGGTCCTAATCCACAGGTGTCGCTAGCAGGGGTTTGGGGCTCAGCTAATCTGGCTTCTATAACAGACATAAATGGCCATCTGCAAAGCTTTATGCATTGTGCAGCATGGCTAGTTCATTGTAGGGATGTGTGAGCCGCGCTGGCTCGAGGTAAAGCCACCCCTCCGGGCCAGGTGGGGGCCGGTTTGGTTTTTTGGTGTTTATTTAAAATGCTGGACTTATCATCATTGCAGGGCCTTAGGGGGTGCTGCCATGGCTGTGAAGGGGGGTCTCCTGAGGCAAGCCCCCCCCCCCAGCAAATGGCCAGTGATGACCCATGATGATTAGGGGTGTGCACAAAACCAGATTGCCCAGTTCAGTTCAGATCAGAACCAGACTCAAACAGAACTGGGCATGTTTAGTTGCCTCCTCCCCCAAACACTCCACCCCAGCTCGACTTTGAGCCAATTCAGGGGTTCTAATGTGTTAAAAAATTGTTTTAAGCACTCACCATCTCCAGGGTTCTCTGAGGAGTCATGCAGAGGTCACAACTGGAATCATGCAGATGGCCAGTATGCATGCATGGTGGCCTCCAAAATGGCCACCACCAGCGTAAAGAGTCCTAGAACGGGCTGAAAAGCTGCCAGAACGGGCATTAAACTACCCAAACTGGACCATTTTGAGACCGGGGGAGGCCAGTGGGGGGAGGGGGTATCTCTGAAAATTCTCCTGCAGCCACGGCAGCACACACACCCCCGAGGCGATGAGTGCTTTAAAAATTTTCTTTACATGTTAGAACTCCTGTACCAGCCCCAAGCCAGCTGGAGGGGTTAAGCTGAACCTCAAGCTGAACTGGGCCCAGTCTGGCTCAAGGGTGAGCCCTTGAGCTGGACCAGTTCAATGGTGAACCAGTTTGAGGTCAAGCAAGTTCACACATCCCTAGTGATGACCCAGCCACACAAATGGACAGTGCTCATGCGCAGCGGCCTCCAAAATGGCTGCCACCAGCACAGAGAGGCCCGGAATGGGCTGAAAATGGCCCGAAACAGACCATTTGAGACCAGCAGGAGGCCGACAGGAGGATGGTGGGAGACCGGACGGGTGGGGGGGAGGCCGGCAGGAGACCCTGCCCTGGGGCCATGGCAGAAACCCTTAAGCCCTGCAATGGCAGTAAGTTCACCTCCCCCCCCTTTTTTTAAAGTTTCCTCTCCCGCGAGCTTGGCCCAAACCAGTTTGGACTCAAGCCAGACCAGGCCTGGCTCTAGTGTGCACAAAACCAGACTGGACCCGGTTCAGTTACAGTCCAGTTCTACTCAAACTGAACTGCGTTTTCCAGTCTCGTGTACACCCCTATTTCATAGCATCTGCAGCAGGCATTATCTCATTGTATCATGACATCTGAGCCAAGCACATTGGCCCTGTCCAATGCAATGAAGGCAATACAGACCAGAGTGAACAGAATATCTAAAAAGGGCTGGGGTGCTTGTCATACTCTGGACCAGCTGGCAGCTGGCTGGCTGGTAATGCCCCTTGCTACTGGCTACATCTGCTGGGTCTGAGCACACAGCTACTGTGGTGGGAGTCATGCTTTGAGACCAGCAGTGGCAGGGACAGGGAGATTCCTACATTGCCATGCCGTTGCCTCTCCCTAGTACCCTGCACCCCGCTAGGAACAGCACTGTCCCTAGAGATCCACCAATGCAATCCTATGCATGTTATGTTTTATAGAGCCTACTCACAGGTAAGTTTGCATTGGATGGAAGCCTTGGAGACCTAAATATGTGACAAATGGAAACTCCAGATTAGCTACATGGAAGGAACAGGGTTGTTACCCAGTCACTCTGTCAAAGATGTGATCAGATGTATACCTTAGCATCAGGCAAGCAGAGATACACCATCTCTGAAACAGGGGTTCCTTCTTTAGGTGTCATGGCTGGAAGTTATTGATGGGTCTTTTCCCCATGAATTTTAAAGCCATCTATGTGAGTGAACATTCAATTCCATGTTAAATATTGTAGTGAATAAAGAAAGACTGCCATCTCTCTGTAACCTACGACCAACATTTCATTGGATAAACTTGACATTATTTTGAGAGCGAGAATAAGGTCTCTCTACCCACTCCCTCCATCCTTTTCATGAGTTTCTAAAATTATCAGTTATCCCTGGTAGGTAGGGTCAGGGTCTTGTTTTTGTGGCACATAAAAAAGTGTAAACCTTCTTAGGAGGCCTGTAAAGCTTCAGGGACCTATTTGGGTGTGGCCTGCTTCAACCTGTTTTGACCTCCCTTCACCCCAAAGTGAAGCACTATCTGGGAAGCCAGAGTGGGGTCAAAGCAAAGCAAACTGGGTGGAACTCTTGGACCTCTCAATGCCGCATCCAACCACACCCCTAAAATTACTTAACAGGACTATCAGCCGGGGCCAGGAGAAGCGCCTCTATACTTCATCTTTGCTCCCCATTGTGAGGAAGCAAGCATGAATTAAATCTGGTTAGAACAAACCAAATGTGTTCTAACCATAATTTGCTTGTTGGGGGAATCCAAGTTTGCCTTTGCCAGAGTAAATTAGAGCTCTTAATTTGAACAGGTGAATCTATGGCCATCTTCCAATGCCATCAGTATTACCCATGCAGTTGTGCTGTTCTTTTTGCCAATTTGTTTAGTTAAAAACATCCCTTCAGCTCAGCTGAAAGACAAGATGCCTAGAAATGTTTTTAAGTAGCTGGCTCTTTAATGTCTTCCAAACCATTCCCTGCTTACTACTGAGAATTACCTTCTGGTGCCTGATAACAATTGCAACAGCAGGCGACCCATCCATATTTTTGTAGGTAATTAGCAGACTGGCTATACAGCAGAAGTGGGTCATCCTGTACTTGTTATTCACAGATGGTTCAATATAATGGATTTTGGAGGCAGCATAATTCAAAATTGATACTGGTTTTAGAAAGGCGTAGAGAATTGAGAAAATCAAGAAAAAAATGATTGTAAATGTTTATGGAGAGTAATAACAGGTAGATCTATAATCACTTACAATAAGTAAAGGCATGATAGGGCCCAAACATTTCAGCAGCTTCATGCTATGTATTATTAAAAATGACAAACATATGTATATATTCAGCAGTCTGCAACGTTTCGTTACACTCTAATATGACTTGGGGGGAAACCCAGGAGGACATACCTATGTAGATAGTGGACTTGATCTTCAGCTGCTGCCTGGGATCACCAGGACAAGTGGCAGATTAGTCCCCAAGTGCATATATTTATAATTTCTCTTCTCCAAGTGGATGGTTGCTGTTCACTCTGCTGGGGCAAAGTATAGCCCTGTGCTGGGGATTCTGTGGCAGAGAGAGCAAACGCTGTCTCCACTTTTGACGTTTGCTAGTCCATCCCTCATTGCCACAATTTCTGTAGGAGATTGCAATGCTACAAATCTCCCTGGGCTGCAACATATCTTCCCTTCCCTAGCACCCATCATAATAACGAACACTTTGCATTTATAAACAGACCAAAGGGGCCAAAATAACTGCTATAAAGGAATACTATTCAAAGTCTAATCTAACTTGCACCTGGGGATTCTGGGTTAACTGGAGGCAGGGTAGAATCATTTGCTGATGGATATTTTAGCTAGGCCTGTTTAGTGTCACCTTCACTGTGAAGGAAGGAAGTTCTGGGGTGGAGTCTAGGGATGTGCAAGCCGGCTCAAGGCCTAGCTGGTTCACACTTGAACTGGCCTGGCATGAGGGCTCACCGAACTGAACCTACCAGGCCAGGCCAGGGCCAGTTTGGGTTTGGGTTTTTAAAAAAATGGTAGACCTACCACCATTGCCAGGTTTCGGGGTGGAGCCACAGCCACAGGGGGTCTCCTGAGGTCTCCCCTCCCCCGCCCGCCTCCCCCAGTCTCAAACTGCCCATTTGTGACCATTTTCTGCCCATTCCAGGACTCTGTGCATGCAAATGGCCAGTGTCCATTTCCAGCAGCCTCCAACTTGGCCACCGGCAGCAAACAGAGTCCTGGAACAGACCCAAAATTGCCCAAAATGAGCAGTTTGAGACTTGGGGACAGCTGGCAGGGAGAGGGGAGACTTTAGGAGACCCCCCATGGCTGTGACATCACCCCCGAAGCCCCACAATGGTGGTAAGTCCACCATTTGGGTTGGGGTTGTTTCATCTCCCCCTGAGCTGGGCCCGAACTGGTTTGTACTCGAGCCAGACCGGGCTGGCTCTAGTGTGCATAGAACTGGCCCCGACTCAGTTTGGTTCGAGTCTGGTTCTACTCAAACTGAACCAGGTTTTCCAGTTTTGTGAACACCCCTACTGGAATCTGGCTCTGTAGGGCCTCAACTGACTCTAATTTTCCAGGTACTGGTGGTTTTTGTTGCCCCAAGGTGCAGGTATCTCCCATCATTTAATGGGAATGTACGAGGGTTGTCTCCATACCCACAAAAAAAAACCCCAAAATCTTAATTAACCTCAATCAGGTCTTGGAATTTCTTCACTCTGGGACTAACTGCCTGGTTCTGCCACTAGGCTTCTCAAAAGGGCTAGGGAAGTGTTCACACCACAGTGGCCCAGTTCAGAAATACAAGTTAACTGGCATTAAGCTTGGCCGAGGTTTCTTAACTCCAAATCGCACCACAGATGTTCACCAAACCATGGTCAGCCAAACCCCAGTTGAAGGAGCCCCTTCCTGCTGCCCAGCAGTTATAGCTCAGCCAGCATTCAAGCATAACGCTTCGGTGGCAAAACCTCAGTTGTTGGCGGCGAAACTTAGAGATAACCGAAGGTTCCAACTGGAGTTTGGTGAGGCAAACCGGAGTCAGCTTTTGGCATGTTACTGCAGTTTTGCACATTCGGATGTACTGCAGTTACAACCTCGGCCAGCTATAACTGTGGCTATCCTGTACGTCTGAACTCAGGCAGTGTCTTCCCAGCACCACAGTGCCAAACTTCCCTCTGGGTTCCAGTCTCTGCTGCTGGCTCTCTCTCTCTCTCTCTTCCTCCCAACCCTTCATTCTCAGAGGCTGCTCCCTGCCAGCCTTCCCCTCTGCCAGAGGGGGGAAACAGAAATAACTGAAATCTTCCCCGCTTTCCCCCCTCTCACTGGGAAGCCCTGCCCCACCCTGGCCACCCTGGTGTACATTGTTGGTTCTGCCCCACATTTTTCCTTGCACTTCCAATAAAGGTGGATTAATCTTCCTGCCATCTGTAGGCAACTAAAGATTTGCCGCCCCTCTCCATAGTAACAGGGAATGCGAGGGGCGGGAGGGAGGAAGTGCAGTGGCCAGCGCGGCATGCACCCAGACCTCGCCACTCAGACTTTCCTTGACAAGGCAACAAAGCCTTTTTAAAAGCTAGTGATGCAGATTTCTCTTTAGAGCTTGCTGCAACAGGCTACCAGCAAAAGGGGGGGACCAGTGGCCAAGAGCTGGAGGGTGGGGGAGGCTGCATGTCCTAATCAAAACAGCCCCCCCCCCGCCGCAGCACTCAGGAGGAGACCTGTAGCATGGAAAAGGAATGGCTTCTCTTTTCCTCCCTTCCCCACTTCTTGCCATCTTCCTTCAATGGGACTCCACTTGAACTTGAGACTCCATTGTTTTGGTGAATCCTCTATGTTTTTAATTAAACACAGCTCTCTCCCTATTCTGCACAAGAAAATACACCATCATAGATTTAGTTTTCTTCTCCCTCTCTCTCCCTCTCTCTCCCTTAGTCATCTTGGCAGCTGGCGCTTGCTGGCTGTTGTATTTGAGCAACTGACTGTTCAAGAACGGGAGTGAGGAGTCACTCCATGCAGCCTTAATAGACCTGTAGGAACAATAACTGCACCTTGGAAACAAAAGCAGGCGGAGGGTGGCCCAGGGAATTGCAGCCGGGGGGCGGGGAGAGCTGTGGGGATCCCTCCCTCTTCTATGGAGCAACACAGCCGCCCAAGCTGTGGAGGACACTTGGAAAGAACTGGCTTTGTCTTTAGGGAGCTGACTCCCCAAGGGAGGCTAAGATCTCAGCATGCTCCTTTGCCAAGGGACTCGCTTCCTAGAAAAGAGAACTTTGACTAACTGCCCCCAGGGGACTGATTGCCGACCAAAACTTCCTGATCTGAGATGCTTTTATTTGTGTGAGTCACTCACCCTGAGAAGCGAGGCCCAAAAATGTACATCCACTCAGGATCTATCTTGCTTGGAAGTAAGTTCCAGGTCAGATTCCACAGATGTGTCCCCATGGAATGGGTAAACTCCAAACAGTGTTAAGAAATTCCCACCCAGCAGAGAAGCTTGCTAAGTGCCAAGCAGCCGGGACCCTCCTTGGTGGGACAAAATGAGCAGCTGTGCACTGACAGGCTCTCGGCCCAACCCAGCACACAAGCACGTGGCAGGAGTGCAGGAAGGGGAAAGAGGGGGTGGAGCGGAAGTGGGCAGGGCACTTTCTCTCCCCCTCTCCCTCTTTCTCTCTGCCGTGCTGCTGGCTGGCAGTGGGCCAGGCACAGGAGGGAGCATTCAGTTGTTCTGCGCTGTGCTCTGCCCGGTTCTGCTGTGGCATCCCTGCCTCTTAAAATTTGCCACTCCTCAAAATGTGCCGCCCGTAGGCAAGTGCCTACTTTGCCTATGGGTTAATCTGCCAATTACTTCCAGCAGATCAATAGGGCTATTCCTCTTCTAGCTGAGGGGACGAGATGTGGGGGTGATTGGCAGCCTGCAGCACTACCCAAGGCTGATTCACACAACCACTGAAATCGGAGTAGGGGGTGGGCTACTCATATTTCCATGATCATAACTCACACATTTCCCTCCAGCCCAGGATGCTCCTGGCAGGGCTGCCCAGCTTCTGTACCCAGCTTTTAACTGAAGATAAGAGGACAGAGAGGTGAGCCCTCCTTACCTGACCTTTTTATCATTAGACCCCCTCACACATCTTGTACCCAGCCTCCAGCATCCAGCTCACCCTCCCCTGCACAGAAACCATAGAAAGCTGTGGCTACGACAGCTGCCATCAAAGAATGCAATAGCCTGCAAAAACACACTCTACTGTATAATCCAGAGGCAGCAGCTGCTTTGGCAGGGCTGCATTCACCTCCTCCTCCTTCATTGTCAATGGGAGGGCAGCCGCTGATGTCCTGAAGCTTTTCCAGTCTGCTGGCAGTGCAAAGCATGCCCTTGGAGGAATTTCCTGAGTTGGGGAGCTGGCAGGTTCAACAATGGACCCAACACCAGTCAAGACAATCTCTTTCCTGGGTTTCCAGACCCCAAAGGAGGTGCTGCTCATGTGCTACTGGCAAAGTAGGAGTTTGCCTGGCCTTCAACTCACCCCCAATGGTTGTATGAATGCACCTCCAGACCAGTGTTCTCTCTAAGGTGTGCATGTGTGCACACAGGTTTTTTAGCCTACTTCCCTTAAGGAAAGTAAGGTTATAAGATCACCCAGCATTGTGTGTGTGTGTTCCACCCTGTTTCAAGATGGTGGGTGTGTAAGCATATCTATCTATCTATCTATCTATCTATCTATCTATCTATCTATCTATCTATCTAATGTTTATACTGCCTGATATGTGTTGGGAATTCTCTCTGGTAAGAGAATCCCTTTTTCATTATAGCAGAGTGCACAGAGACACAACACAGCCGTATTTAGTAGGCATGTGTGTATGCTGAGAGTAAATTAACTTGGAGCCAGTTCATAGTTTCAAATCAATATATATGGCATTTATTAGAGAACTCCATTCTGGATAGAAAAGTGAGGAGTTAGGATAGCTAATCTAGCTAGCTAGCTGGATGCAGATGGATTCTGCAGCTCTGCACACATGGTGCAGGGAGAGGAGCTTGCCATGTTGCAAGGTAGAAGGACAGGAAGAGAAGAGAGAGAGAGAAAGGAGGAAGTGGCTGGAAGGAAGTTAGTCCCTGAGAGTAGCAATCTACATTCCAAAGGGATAGTGTCAGAGTAGAAGAGAAGGGATGACCAATGTCTTGACCCTCTAGCCCTCTGACTCACTAGTCTGTCCTCCACTGTCTTTGAGACAAGAGACAGCACAAAGTCCTTTACTTCCAACAATATGTGCATCTCCAGGCAGTGTACAAAATTTAAAATATTTAAAAGTCACAGATTAAAATACATGATACAATAAAAACAATAGAATGAAATAATTATTTTAAAAGTTTTTAAAATTATTAAAATTAATTATAATTAAAAGCCTGTGAAAACAGGACTACAGGAGAGTCTTGAGGGTCTTCCTGAAAATAAACAGAGAAGGAGATGCTCTTATTTCAGCAGAGAGCATATTCCAAAGCCCCATTGCAGCCACAGAGAAAGCCCAGTCATGGATCATCACCAAACAAGCTGGTGGCAACCGTAACTGGATCTCTCCAGAAGATCATAACAGGCAGCAGGGCTTATGACAAAGAAAAGGCTCTCTTAAACAGCCTGGACCCAAGCCGTTAAGGGCTTTATAGGTAATCAGGACTTTGTATTTCACCCAGAAACATATTGGCAGTCAGTGCAGTTCTTTTAAAACAGGGACACTGCAAAGACATAGTTTGTGATTATTTCATCGACCCCCAATTCAAGATGGTGGACACATGAACATTTGAGGCACAAGTGGATAACTTGTGAACTGCCTAACTGATTTGGACCCAAAAAATTTCCAGTTGTAGGGATAGTGAAAGGAAAGTAGGCAGATTAATTCTTACCATAACCTCTTGTTTTATGCTCGCCCTGATAATTTTAGACCCCGCTCAGGTTGAATCAGGAAGGCCCCACTCTGAAGATATGCACATACATTGCCTTGATACTGCTGCCTAGAACAAAACTCATTCTGCACATAGATGGGGGGGAAAAAATTACAGGGAACATTGATCCAGACTGAAAGAGTACTTCCAGATGGCTATATATCTTATATTTATTTCTGAAAGAGCTGGAAAAGTTATTATACTTACCGACGCGTAACCGGAGCACCTGCAGGAGAGAGGGAGGTGTCGGTAGACTCAGGGTAACCTGCCGAGACCCAGGCAGTTGAGTGGTGTTGGTGGGCACTCCTCACTCTCCCACACACCTTTCCATTTCCCAGCTGCCATTTCCCACCCCAACTTCTTCCGGAATGCCAGCCACTTCAATTCTCACCTTACCATTCTGGGTGCCTAGGTAGAAGATTCAGTGTTAATTAATAAATAAAATTCCAGTATACCAGTAAATTGCTGCTCCTTCCTTCCTTTCTCTGACCACCATTTTGGAGTTTGACATTGGGAAAGGCTAGGAAGCTTTGTGTGCAAGGTAGGAGCTGAGCACCATGCCTTCAAAGGACCCAGTCTACAGCACTTCCAGAAATACATTTAATAACTATGAAAGTACATTCTGGGGATGTGAATTGATGTGGGAAAGAGGAAACAGCCATCACCTAAGAACTCCACATGGCTTTCATGGGAGGTTGCTGGGGGCATGCAAAACGCACACCTGCAACTGACAGAACAGAGATGAATGCTACATTTTTTCTCCCCCAGACACCCAGTAACGCATGTCGCCAGGAAACTGGTAAGGTCAGAAACACTGCAGAAAACTCATGGAAAGTGTACTGGGGTCTGAAAGCTGTATTGACCTCATTCTTGATGTTGCACATGCATCTGAGGAGGAAGCATAGTACAATGTAGCAATCCACATGTGGACATGGAGCAGGCATGTGGTGGGCCTGGCCTGACAGTGGTGTGTCAGTCTACTGAAAGTCTGGAACTGCAGGGAGACAAAATCTTCCAAGTGTGCATGTACATGTGCACAAAATGGGCAGTGTTAGGAGACAGTGATAGAGATGTGGCACAATCAGAAGGAGGAACCAATACCCACAATATTATTTTGCCACTTATACCATCACTTGAGCAGAAAGCTGTATTGGGAAAACCCTAAATTCAGCAGTGTGTGGATTCCCTGCATTGATACTGGCTCCGATGTCCTTGCACGAGCCCAAGGAAGCTTGCACAAGGAAGCCTTCCTTCTAGAAGTGTCCAAAATGAGGAGGAGGGAAAAGGCTGTGAGATTTGCTTACAAGTCTATTCTGAAAACATACATTGTTATATAAGTGGTGTCAGTCATTTTGTAGGTTTTACAGAATGCTTCATGTCACCCTAGTTTCTTAAGTCCTACTAAAGCAAATGGGCCTGACATGAAAGTTGGGACTGGTGTGATGCCTTGCTGATGTCAGAAAACCATGGATGGCTCCCCTAAGCAAGGAAAAGCAATGTTGTTTTCTCTATGCGGTTTCTAGGGGGAAGGAACATTTGAGGTCTCTCTCAGGTGAAAGGCTTCAGGTTGCCCACACACACCTATTGTCTGCCCCTCCCTCTCCCCTTTGAAATAGTTCCTCTCCCAAAGTGATTCAGGAACTGAACGCAGATAGACAGAAAGGCTTGTAGAAGCATGTTATTCAGAGAAGATTAGCTGCCCCAGTATAAAGAGCAGAATTATTATACCTATATACTACAATAGATCTGATGTGTGGGATGAATAGGGAATTTCAGGGCTGCCAGCCTCTGTGTCTGTATGACTGTGCCGATATGGGTGGAAGGAGTCTGATGAGCAAACCCAGCATATGATTCAACTGGGGCTGAATAATCTTTAACCCAGTATTGACTTTCCTCTCACAGATGTCTATAATAGTATAAAACCAACACATGAAAGTATAGATGCCTTGAGCAGTAATTCTGTGTATATGGGGAAGGCACAAGGGAAACAAGAGCTTAGTTGGGGGGCGGGGTGAGTTGTTTGTCTCAGCTGAAATCTCTGGTGGGGCGTTCATTGTAGTGACAGTGCTTAAGAGCATCCGCTTGCTGGGAGAGATGGAAAACTAAGATTGACATAAGAAACAAGTTCCATTTTTCCAGAGCAAAGTGGAAAGAAATACTTGCAGACAAATGGAAAAGAGTTGTATTTCTTAGAGCCATTTCGGAACGCTCAGTTATTGTTCCTTGGCAAATTTGTGTTCACTGTGCAGGGAAAGAACAGTTTCAGATTTTGAGCTGATGTTACAAAAGTGGGGGGGGGGAGGAATGGGTTTTTTAATATACATTTCTACATTGGAAGGAATATTTTGTAATCTGGGATCCGTCCTGATTATCTGTTTCTGAAAGAACTGGAAATAACATGATCCTTCTGGGCACATAATCAGAGGACCTGTTTTAGAGAGGGAGGGACCAGCAGACTTATGGTAACCCTCAGGGATGTTGGATACACAAACATCTGAAGCGGGGGGGGAGGAGCCAATGGAACTCAGTGGAAAGAGAGTTTTAACAAAAAGAGTGGGAAATTTCACAGCTTGAAGAATACTCCCTCAAGACAGTCACAATCCTTCTGCTTCTCAGGGGCAGAGGTATCTAAAACTCTTTTGTTTTCACACCAGCCATTTCACAGCTTTGTGTTTCTGAGGGGAAAGGAGATTGACACCTTTAAGCTCTTGGTGTGTGGGGTTCACCTGCCCAAATCACTCACACACACACATTAGGCGTACTGGTAGCTAACCATCGCTAATCCCACGTGTGGCAGCTCTGTTTGTGAGCAGCTGCTGGATAGCAACAGGGACAGGAGGAAAGAAACTGCTGGCCAGGAGAATGGCTAAGTAGGCGGGGAGAAGAAGAAACAGTCGAGCAGGCCCAACCACTGAGGAAGTGGTGGCCAGGCTGTCCACCGGGGGAGAACGAACTGGGGCTGAAGGGAGGGGGAAGAATGAAATGAAGATGGGGGAGAGACAGGGAGAACTTGGGGCGCAGATGCTCTGTGCCAGGTCAACGTGTGTGTGTGTGTGTGTGTGTGTGTGTGTACACACATATACTCCTGTCATCTTCCCATGGTCATGGACAGATCACTGTCTGGTTAAGTTAGGACTTACAGGCATAACTGACCTCTGCAGTGGTGTAGGACCTAATAGGTTGGTCTGCCCGATAAGGTTATTGGATCGAATAGGATTCCAAGAAGGCTTGGAAGGGTTTAGAGCTGGCTCTGCTAGTGATTCTGTCAGCACTCTGGTGCAAATATGGAATAATGAACTCATAGAGCACTAGACGCAATTGCTCCTAAGCATCCTCTCTAACTTGCTTCAGAGTATGGTTGTGCATTTTTTGTTTTGTTTTTCCTGTTTTGTTTTTGGCCCGAATCCGAAACACCCCCATTTTGTTCTTTGTTCAAAATCAGCCAATCCAAAACACCCCAATTTTGTTCTTTGTTCGAAATTGCAAAATCCAAATCTGAAATGTTTTGGATTTCAAAAATGGCCCTGGGGCAAAACTAGTGGGTGGGAGTGGTAGTGCCCAATGGATGGAAGCTACCACCCAAATTTCAGAGGAATTGAGCAAAGGGGTGATTTTTGGTGAATTTTTGAAGTTAAAGATTTTTCCCATAGGGAAGAATGGAGGTTTCAGCAAAAGTATAGCTTCACGTCGGGGAGAAAGGGGTGGCCCAGAGCACAGTTAGGTGGGTGGTAGTTCCCAGTGGGGGCAAGGAAGCTGCGAGCATTATTTCAAAGGAATTGGGCAGAGGGCTGATTTTTAAAGATTTAATGGAGTTTGTGTGTCTTTTAAGTTCTTCTCCATAGGGAATGATGGAAGTTTCAGCAGCCCCCTAACTCCACCTGGAGGGCACTGGGGTGGCCGGGAGCAAGTGGTGGTGTAGAACACATAGGATGCCAACCACCCACATGGGTTGCTAACCCATGGGGTACTGGGTTCTGTTGTTTCTGAGATGTTTTGTGTGTAGATTCTCTGGTAGCATATGAGAGTGGATTCATGGTTTGTCATTTAAAATCTCATACGCTACTAGAGAATCTACACTCAGAACACCTTGGATACAACAGAGGTTAGCAACCCATGTGGGTGGTTGGCACCCTATGTGCACTATACCACCACTCGCTCCCAGCCACCCAAGTGCCTCACAGGTGGAGTTATGGGTCTGCTGAAACCTCCATTATTCCCTAGGGGGAAAACCTTAAAGACACGTAAATTTCAGCAATTCCTAAGAAATCAGCCCTTTGCCATATTCTGTTGGAATCTGGGTTGTGGCAGGCACCCCTTGGGTCACTGCCACCCAACCCACTGTTTTGCCCCTCAAGCCTCCTTTCTGCCCCGAATCTGCCCCAAAGACATGTCACCTTCAGAAATTCTTTAAACATCAGCCCTTTTCCCAATTCCTTTGGAATCTGGGTGGCAGCAGGCACCCATTGGGGCACTACCACCTCACCTACTCTTCTGCCCCCAAAGCCCCCTTTCTGCCCCCAATCCACCCCAAATAACATCAACATCACACATCAACAACAAAAGCAGAACTTTGCAAAGAACCAGGCAGATTTCCAAAGGTCATGCCCACTAGGATAAATTTTATCCTCAAATTTTCTGAAAAGGAATAAGGAGTGCTTATTCCATGCTTATTCCATTATCCCATGCTTTCACTGGCCAATCTGCAGGCTGGAAGGGCTGGAAATTCAAACAGATGTCAAAACTCAAAATGGAGACTGAAAGAGAAAGACTTGTCACAATTGCAAGATGGAGTTCCAAAACAGCCGAAACAACAAAACGTTTTGTATCCAATACAGGGACATTTTGTTTCGGCTACAAAATTTTCTGTTTTGAGCATTGGGTGTTTTGTTTCAGCTATAAAACACCTGAAATGGCCTGTTTTGGGCACAAAACGTTTTGTATCCGAAACGAAATGCACACCCCTACTTCAGAGTCAGCCCCATGGTATTCAGAAGAACTGCGGGAGCTGAAGCTGAGACGTAGATGACAACAGCACCAGTGGAGGAAGACTTGGCCTGAGTCTGACAGGTTGCAACACAGAGCACATTTGACAATCTATGCTCTGGCTGTGCGGGTGACAAAGAAGCGGGTCTTTTCTGCCCGCATTGCTTCTGCAAATTCATAGCTAGTGGAGCTGTCTAGGGTTGTATAGGGCTAGTTTTTGTCCCTCCCCACTGAATTTGAACTTGAAACCATTAGTCACTCGCTGTGATGTCCTCAATGACTTCTTTGCAGATAGATAAAATCTCTCATATTTGGACTTAGCTGGATTCCACAGTTATTGAAGAGTCTATTGTGGAGATGTCCAGCAACTCCTCTTATAGGATGAGATTGGATCACATTCAGTTTGTGACTCCTAAGGATGTGGACTAGGGTTGTGTGTTTTGTATTTTTTTTCCTGTTTTGTTTTTGGCCCGAATCCGAAACACCCCAATTTTGTTCTTTGTTCGAAATTGCAAAATCTGAATCTGAAATGTTTTGGATTTTAAAAAATGGCCTCAGGGGAAAACTAGTGGGTGGGGGTGGTAGTGCCCGATGGGTGGAAACTACCACCCAAGTTTCAGAGGAATTGGGCAAAGGGGTGATTTTTGGTGAATTTTTGAAGTATAGGATTTTTCCCATGGGGAAGAATGGAGGTTTCAGCAAAAGTATAGCTTTATGTTGAGGGGAAAGGGGTGGACCAGAGCAGAGTAGGGTGGGTTGTAGTGTCCAGTGGGGGCAAGGAAGCTGCCAGAATTATTTCAAAGGAATTGGGCAGAGGGCTGATTTTTAACGATACAATGGAGTTTGTGCGTCTGTAAAGTTCTTCCCCATAGGGAATAATGGACCTCCATAATTCCTCCCCCATAACTGCACTTGGGGGGCACCAGGGTGGCCCAGGGCGAGTGGTGGTGTAGAGCACATAGGGTGCCAACCACCCACATGGGTTGCTAACCCATGGGGTACTGGGTTCTGTTGTTTCTGAGATGTTTTGAGTGTAGATTCAGATTCTCTGGTAGCATATGAGAGTGGATTCATGGTTTGTCATTGAAAATCTCATATGCTACCAGAGAATCTACACTCAGAACACCTCAGAGACAACAGAACCCAGCACCCCATGGGTTAGCACCTCATGGGGGTGGTTGGCACCCTATGTGCACCACATCACCACTTCCTCCCAGCCACCCCAGTGCCCCCCAGGTGGAGTTATGGGTCTGCTGAAACCTCCATTATTCCCTAGGGGGGGAAACCTTAAAGAAGCATAAAGTCCAACAATTCCTAAGAAATCAGTCCTTTGCCCTATTCCTTTGGAATCTGGGTTGTGGCAGGCACCTGTTGGGGTACTGCCACCTAACCCACTGTTTTGCCCCTCAGGCCCCCTTTCTGCCCCAAATCTGTCCCAAAGACATGTCAACTTCAAAAATTCTTTAAAAATAAGCCCTTTCCCCAATTCCTTTGGAATCTGGGTGGCAGAAGGCACCCATTGGGGCACTACCACCTGACCCACTCTTCTGCACCCAAAGCCCCCTTTATGCCCCCGATCCACCCCAAATAACATCACACATCAACAACAGCAGAGCTTTGGAATAAAATTAGGCAGATTTCCAAAGGTCATGCACATCCACATCCCCCTTGCCCGAAATGCAATTGATCTACACACAACAGTGTGAAACAACAACAATGAAATTCACACTGCCCCACTGGCCAATGAGGGTAAAATTTACCCTTAAATTTGCTTAAAAGAATAAGGAGGCATTTGCCAGCAGATCAGCTAATGCTTTCGCTGACCAATCTGCGGGCTGGAAGGGCTGGAAATTCAAACAGATGTCAAAACTCAAAATGGAGATTGAAGGAGAAAGACTTTTTGCAATTGCAAAATGGAGTTCCAAAACAGCCGAAACTACAAAACGTTTTGTATCTGAAACAGGGACATTTTCTTTTGGCTACAAAATTTTCTCTTTTGAGCATCGGGTGTTTTGTTTTGGCTACAAAACAGCCGAAATGGCCTGTTTCGTGCACAAAACATTTTGTATCCGAAACGAAACGCACATCCCTAATGTGGACAAACTGCTTCTGAATCTGCATCCTACAACCTGCTTGCTACTCTTGCCCAACTTGGCTTATCTCGTCCAATAATTTTATTATCCAAGAGGGCAGAGGCGTATCTAGGGAAAATAGCGCCTAGGGCAAGCACTGAAATTGCGCCCCCTGTCCAAACATCTGACAACCATCTTTCAGATAACTTTACCATAATATCAGCTCAAAAATACAAGCAAAGCTCATTAATCTTTTAATATTTCAAAAACTATATAGCAGTGGATGTAGGCAGACCAAAAAATGCTCGAAAACTACAAATTTCAGTATGCTGGGGCTCACAAAATACCCAAGTACTATGTGGAGGTTTACTTGGAAAACTAAACAGAAGTGCCTGTCTAGTTCTCTACTATGCATTGTAGCATCACTATTACATAAGTTTTAAAAATAAATGGAGAATTTGATTTTTCCCAGATATTCTGAAAATAATTAAAGGAGATACAGAGTAAACTGTGTCACTGCTTGGAATATATTCTAGTATTTCAGAAAGACAGTTAAAATGAGAGAGAGAGAGCAAGAAACTCCCAGTGGGCCTTAATACTAAGGATTTCACACTGATTCAAAGACAAACTCACCATTAATAGCCATATTATTAAAACATAACATTTAACTCACTTATCACAAGAAGCAAATGAATACAATCCTAACTCATAAGCTTCAGCTCAGTATTCACTAGCCCTGATTCTCTGTACATAGTGCCAAACTGAATATGTGTACAGTGACTTATATTATATTATATTATTTTTAAAAAATAATAATTACCTGTAGCCCCTTCAGGGGGCTTCCTAAAGGCCGGAGGGGGGTCTGCAAAGATTTCCCCTCTCTCCGCCGGCTTCTTAATTCACCGCCACAGCCATTCCCAGGCTGATTTTCAAGCCTGTTTGGGCCTGCAAAGATCGAAGTGGTGGCCATTTTGGAAGCTGCCACACATGCTCAAATGGCCTCTGCGAGGCCTGGCAAGGCCTAGGGCCTTGCAGGGACCATTTGAGCATGTGCAGTGACCAGTTTTGTTTTTTTTTAAATGGTTTTTTTTTTTTAAATGGCCACCGAAAACAAAATTGCTGCCTTGAATGCTCAAATGGCCTCTGTGAGGTCTGGCATGACCTTGGGCCTTGCAGCGGCCATTTGAGCATGTGTCACAGCCATTTTGTTTTTGGCAGCCATTTAAAAAAATTTTCATTTTTTAAAATGGCGCCCCCGTCAAGTGGTGCCCGGGGCACGTGCCCTACCTGCCCTACCCTAGTTACACCCCTGCCGAGAGGTCTGGTAAATATTATGAATGCTTCTCTGAGGGAGGGCAGGATGCTTTCTTGTCTTAAGGAAGCAATTATTAGACTTTATTTGAAGAAACCTCCATTGGATCCCTTGGAGTTGGCTAATTACAGACCCATTTCTAATCTTCCATGGTTGGGCAAGGTGACTGAGTGGATGGTGGCCTCTCACCTCCAGTCAATTAGCCCCACTTTCACTACGTGTGAAGTACTCTATGGATAGAGAGAACTCTTTCTGGCAGCTTTACTGCAATAGGGGAAAATTATTAAAAATACATAATTTGTCCAATCTATTTCAAATTTGATGTTCAGAGCCCTCCCACCCTGCCCTACATCTGCTCCCAATATCAAAGCCCCATGCCAGGTCATGCCAGGTGATCTAAAGGGTGAGGCAAAAAGTAGGGTGTTATACCCTTTTTTATGAAGGCAGATTCCTCCACTGGAATCCACACAAGGCGGGGTGGGTGGGTGGGTGTTCAGTTCCAGAAGTTTTTGTAATTTTCTGCCATAAAAAAAGCCACTTATTGGATTTTCTTTGATTTATTTTTTTTAATTAAAAATGAACCATTTGTCCAATCCATTTCAAATTCAATATTCAGAGCCCTCCCACCCTGCCATACACCTGTGCCCAATATCAAACGCCTATGCCAAGTCATTCCATAAATATACAAGGTGGGGGGAATGATGAAAAAAGGGAAATCCCGTACCTTCCATTTCTGGCTCGGAGGAGGAGGAGGAGGAAGGTTCAGGCTTTAAACAGCACAGCACAGCCCAGGGCTGTAAGACAGGGAGGGCAGAGGGTGTGCACAGCACTCTGGTGAGCAGCCAGCACTGGGTACTCTGCCTCCAGTCCAGGCTGGAAAGCTTCAGTCAGGGTCAGGGATTGGGGAGAGCTTCAGGGAGATCTGCACTGGCAGAGAGGCCTCCAGAAGCCCCACCCACCCATCAAACAACTGAGAGTCAGGGCAGAGAGGGAACTAGAGCAGCATGACTGCAGGGAGCCTTTCCATTAGCAGGCAAGCCTGCATGGCTCCTGCAGCTACAGGTTGATGGGTCAGTTGGCCAGTGGGGATGAAAGGTACATTTTGGAAGTCAGGTTTGAAAGGTCAGTTGGCCAGTGGAGGGTGAAAGGTACATTTTGGAAGTCAGGTTTCTCCAGTGCAGGGCCTGTCCCAGTATGGGGCCTGGGGCAGGCTAGTTGCCCTGCCCTAAGGACTGCTCAGCTTCTCTGTCATCTACCCTGTTGCCTATTAAGATCATCTGGAGAGGCCCAGTTATGGTTGTTGCCAGCTTGTTTGGTGGTGACACAGGACTGGGCCTTTTCTGTGGCTTTTAAAGACTCTCAAGATGCACCTGTTTTTCTCAGGCTTTTAACTGAAATTAATTTTAATTTATTTAATGTTTTTATTTCATGAGATTGTTTTTATTTATCTTGTGAAATTTTAACTGTTTTAATTCTGTTTTATATTTGCTGTTTTTAGCCTGCTTTCCAGTAGGCTTATGAGATCACCCTGCTTTCTGTGTGTGTGTCCGTATGTCCCCCACCCCCATCAACTTCGCAACACCTGGACCAATATGAACCAAATCGAGTACAGTTGTAGGGACACATAGGAACACCTTAATGGCGTAGTTTGTGATGATATAATCCATCTCAATCCAAGATAGTGGATGTATAAACCTTTGAGGCACAAGTGGGCTAACTTGTGAGCCGCTTAACCGATTTGAACCAAATTTGCCAAAGCTGTAGGGACACATAGGGATGTCCAAATGGCATGGTGTGTGATGATGTCATCCGCTGCAATTCAAGATGGCAGCCGTGTGAACATCTGAGGCACAAGCGGGCTAATTTGTGGACTAACTGATTTAAACCAAATTGCGTACAGTTGCAGTGAGTGACACAAAGGAACACCTCAACGGCATAGTTTGTGATGATGCCATCCACCCTGATCCAAGATGGTGGACACGTAAACTTTGAGGCTCAAGTGGGCTAACTTGTGAACCGCTTAATTGTTTTGAACCAAATTTGCTACAACTATAGGGACACATAGGGATGCCCAAATGGCGTGGTGTGTGATGATTTCATCCACTCCAATTAAAGATGGCAGCCATGTGAACATCTGAGGTGCACAAGGGCTAATTTGTGGACAGTCTAACTGATTTAAACCAAATTTGATACAGCTGTATGGACACATAGAGATGTCCCAATGGTGTAGTTTGTGATGATGTCATCCACCTTGCTCCAAGATGGTGGATGTGTGAACTTTTGAGGTGCAGGTGCTCTAACTGGAGGACTGTCTAACCCATTTGAACCAAATTTGATACAGTTGTAGTGAGTGACACACAGGGACACCTCAATGGTATAGTTTGTAATAATGCCATCCACCCTGAGCCAAGATCGTGGATGCATGAACATTTGAGGTGCAAGAAATCTAACCTGTGAACCTCAATTTGAACCAAATTTAGTCCAGTTGTGGACACAGTGAAAGGAAAGTAGGCTGATTAGTTCTTCCTAGAACAACTTGTTTAATTCTGTATATCGCCTTGAGATATGTATATCAGGTGGTATAAAAATATGATTGATAGATAGAGACAACTGTATAGCCTGATTCATAAATTATGATGTACAAGTGTACATATCTTTGTACACTCATACACATGTTTGTGTGAATAATAATAATAATAATAATAATAATAATAATTATTATTATTATTATTATTATTACATTTTATATCCCGCTTTTCCTCCAAGGAGCCCAGAGTAGTGTACTACATACTTAAGTTTCTCCTCACAGCAACCCTGTGAAGTAGGTTATGCTGAGAAAGAAGTGACTGGCCCAGAGTCACCCAACTAGTATCATGGCCGAATGGGGATTTGAACTCGGGTCTCCCTGGTCCTAGTCCAGCACTCTAACCACTATACCACACTGGCTCTCTGACTGTACCTGTGTTCATTTTAGAAGTGAATATGGATACAGGCCCTTCAAATGCATTGTAGAGATAGGAAATGTATTTCTGTACCTGCATTCAACATAACATGTGAGTGACTGTACCTGCGTACAGATCTGTAACTGAGTACACTGTACATTCATTGTACAGTTGTTGAACACAACGTGTGATTGGGCCTCATGTGTGTGACCTCTTCTGAGGAATAGAAGGGGAGTTGTGCACTGTTAATCCTCTGATCAGTGTATATGCACACACACACGGAAAGCTCATTCACACGTTATATTCAACATGGCATTTTGATGCTCTTCAGCACCTTTTTCTTCCATTGACAGCTGTTTCTTCTTGGCACCATTTTCCTTGTTCTTTACCCTCACGGTGTCATCCCCATTTGCACACATTGCTGTTCTGTCCAATTGGCAATAGTGACTCTTGCCACATATCATCAATGAATCACATGGATTGCCACAGCTGATTGGATTAGTGTGTGCAACTGAGGATGAGGACACTGGCTGATATCCTGGCTAAATTTACTAGAGGAAGTCTTGCTAAAATTTAGTATCCCTTTAGAGTAACTCCTAATAGTACTGTTGAAGAATGTCAGCCAGAGAGAGCAAAGAAGGGAGAAAACCCATGCTAACTTGGCAAAGAGGCACCTTTTAACATGGTGATTCTCTTTTATTTAGCAGGGGGAGAGTAACCGGCCCTATCCACCCCCAGCACAGTACCTCCAATGACTGTTGCTGGCGTCTATCTTGTGTTTCTTTTTAGATGGTGAGCCCTTCGGGGACAGGGATCCATCTTATTTATTTATTATTTCTCTGTGTAAACTGCCCTGAGCCATTTTTGGAAGGGTGGTATAGAAATTGAATAAATAAATAAATAAATAAAATAAAAAATGGTGTGAAAATGGCATTTCTATTTGAGGTGGGTGGGAATGTCACTGGCTAACCTTTCAGGATCTTTATTTCCACCCCACCCACCCACTGTTTCCATGTGGAAACATCACAATGGGGCTATGCTGTTGCAAGGTGCTTCACCTGCAAATGAACCCAAGGAAGCTGCAGAAAAGCTTTGGAGAAAAGGTGCAGCATTATAAATATTTGAAATGGAACTGTTAGCAGGGGGGAAATGTGACATGTGTTTTACATTTCAGAGTTGCCACAGCACAATTAAGTCAAAGCTTGTTGCCTTTTGTCAGGTCTCCACTTGCAGACAAATGTCATCATGTCAAAGCCAATAGCCACGTTCGTAGCTAGGGTTTCGTAATGGGGGCACATGTCCTGGGCACAGCCTGGACTGGGGCACAAAATGGGCACTGAAGGTTATGTAATGAACTGACATTAAAATAACATTACATTATATAATGTGTTCTTTTCCATGTGCCAAAACTTTGCAGATTTTAAGCAGGTTTTCAAGATAGTAGGTAAAAGCTAGATACTGGTTTGATCAGAAGTTTATCGAGGACAGTTTAGTAAGGGAAGCAAAACAAGGAACGCAGGGTAGATGGAGACTATATAGCTGCAGCCTAAGATGGTAAAATTTCTTGTATTAATTCTCCTGGCAGGGGGAAACTTGGCTTTCCCACAGTATCACCCTTAAAGGTCAACAAACATTAACTAATCTCATACTTTACTAATCAGTCCCTGCAGGGATTAGTTCAGGGATAGCTACCTGTTTTCACTTCCAGAAGGGTATCTGTCTTAGACTATATAGAGGCACAAATTCACTTCTAGTTGTATGGAACAACTAATGGCCCTGGAGGGGGATTGAATACCCCATGCACATGAAATGACACATCCAATTAGTTCAATGGTTCCCCAAAGTGTGTGGCTGGATTGCCATATGTGGTGGTATACTGTATGTCCTGGACATCCTGGGAGTTCTGAGCATAACTTCCACTCCGTTCCATCCCAAGCAGGTCCCTGTTACTGAAAAATAAGCTGCCACCATCCCCTCTTAGGGGAACCTACGCCCCTCCAGGCACAAGGTTAGAGGTTCCCAATCCCTAGCCTCCCTCTTGATCTTCTCAGCCCCCCACCAAGCAGGATCTGGTCTAGACTCACCCCTAGAATAGTTTTACTCACTAGTAAGTGGCTGGAAGACTGGGACATGAGTGAACAAACATCCCCAGAACAAATCTACACTCTGAGTTAGGTTCTCTATCTAGAGGTTTGTTTATTAAACTACAGGAACAAGGGATTGGGTTGGGAGAGGAAAGGAAGCAGCTATCTGAAATAAAAGAAATCAGTTTAGCTACCACCTAGCACTTTCTAAGAGTATAACAGACAGACATACTTAGAAACAGAGAGGCTGTTTTCACAAGCAGCCATTCCAAGACTGGACTAGGGCAGCTAAGCCCAGGCTTGGTGGCCCATGGGAACCGCTGGGGGGCACAAGCAGATCCCTGCAGAGGCAGAAAACCCGGGCTGTTAAATGAGGTTAAGGGAGTGAGCACTCCTTTAACCCCATTTACCTGACCGTGTGTCAGCGCCAGCTGCTTTCAGCCAGCACTGAAGCACTGACGGGCACCTGCCCATTGCTGGGGAGATCCCCACAATGCAATGCACACTTGCACTGGGCATTGTGGGATTTCCAGGTGCCCTGCCGCCTGCCAGCTAACCCTCTCATGCAATTTGTGAGAAAGGGCTCAGAGTTTTTCCGGTTCAGCTTGCAATGTTAAGAATCGCTGACAATTGCAGGTTAAAACAGACAACTTTTAAGCACCCATTTGAGAAGAGCATCAGGAGGGGAAACAGAATTCCCCTCCAATCAGAGGTAAGCCATGTGGGTCATTTTTTTACAGCTGCTGGTTCAATGAAGAGGTGAGACCCATGGAGATATCACAGAGTGTCTGGGTCTCACATACACGCTGGGTTCACCTCTCCCCCCCCCCCGGCAACACACCACACTGGGGTACTCAGTTTATTTTTAAGGTATTTTTGAAACGTTTAGATTATTTGGTGTCTTCAATACACACCTTCATTTCTTCTGTTCATTTTGACCCCTCTGCTTTGCAGGTGAGGGTGAGGAATTAGTAGCATCCCATGTTCTATCCCACAAGCCACTGGGTACTCAGTTTATATTTTAGGAATGTTGGGGGTATTTTGACTCTTTAGTGTGTAATGAATCCTCATAGGGATTCATTATGAGAAAAGGTTATTAGACACCAAAGAGCCTAAACACTTGAAAAGAATCTTAGAACATAACCTGAGTTTTACCCCACTGCCTTGCAGGTTGGAGTGGGGTGTAGTTAGCACATGTCATTTGACAGTTGGCACTGTCGAAAAGACAGCCAAAATGAATGGAAGAAATGAAGGTGTGTGATGAATCCTCATAGGGATTCATTGAGGTGAAGTTATTATACACCAAAGAATCCAAACACTTGTTTCTTGTGTATTTTAATCTGTGTTTTTTAAATTTTGTACACCACCTAGGGATATACATATCAGGCCATAAAAATATAATAGATAGATAGACAGATAGATATCCTGTCACCTATTCAATGTATCACAAAACCATTCTCCAAAATATTTTGAACTTTTGCTCTTCTAAAAGAGGTATCAAAAATCCACATGACACCATACCATACCATACCATACCATACCATACCATACCATACCATACCATACCATACCATACCATACCATACCAACTGTGATCACTATTCAAATGATGGATAATGTTTTTCCAGATCAATTGCCAAACATTAAATAGGCTCATTACCCCAAAGTCTCTCTTCCACTTCTTCTGAAAGGTCATAGCTCTGATATTTTAAGTTAAGAAGATGATAAATCTGACCTATAAGACTGCATTAGGTCTTTGATACAATACATTCTCAAATTTAATTGGGTATAACTTCAGATCATGTTTCTGTATCAAAGCCAAGACTGCATCCAAATTTGAAAGAACTGATATAGCGGTAGTTCATCAGAATTCAGTTTATCATTAAGTTGCTGATAGTACAAACATAAATGGTCATCCCTGAAGGCTTTCAGATAAATCATCCCATGCTTTTGCATCTTCTATAATTTCCAACCATTCATTGGAAATGTGCAATCTAAATAGGAAGAGGTTGATCCTGGGACAATATCTCAATGTATACACATGCCACATTGAAAAAGTGGCTATAACCTTTGGATTATATTTATTTTATTTTATGTATATATTTATATAACCCACCTTTTGGAGATATGTTCCCACAAGATGCTGTACAGAAGAATAAAACATAATAAAATCAACATGACAAAATAAAAACAAGAAGCAGCACAGTCAAGATTTTCTTCTTTAAAAAAAGAGACTTGGTCTCTTTTTATTATTAAAAAGATAATAAAGATAATAAAAAGATTTTATTAAATGCATTGCATAAAGGTAGTGTCTTCAGAGTTCACTTAAAGGTTGGGGTGATCAGGACATGGCGAATCACCCTAAGGAGGGAATTCCACAACAGTGGCACTAGTACTGAGAAGGTTCTAATTATTTATTATTAATTGATTGATTGATTGATTGATTTGATTTCTATACCGCCCTTCCAAAAATGGCTCAGGGCGGTTTACACAGAGAAATAACAAATAAATAAGATAAATAAAACTCTGGTGTTTTCCTGTTGAACTGGAGAAAAGAGCAGGCCAAAGAGCAGTTTACTGTTACTATTAAATTTACTGAGATCTTCTCTGCTATACTGAGCATTTCTTAATTAAGGATATGCTACTATATGATCAAACATTAAAAACTCAAATTGCCGGTCCAGTCTCTTGTAGATGCTAGTCCATACTTCATAAACCATAGTATATTATGAAACTGAATTTCATAAGGGGTTCTAAACAAAGCAAAGATGCAGTTGGAAAATGCTTTCCACCCAGTACAAAGTCTAGACATATATTTTGCCTCAACTTTAAAATTGATCCATTGAGGTTGTTCTCAGGTAGGGCTGCCCTAGTCTAGGCAGAACCAGTCGTGAGAAGTGATGGGATCAGTTCCAATCCAGGTGCTCCTCAACCGGGTAGCCTAGGTTTTGTATCTGGGCTAAAAGTGAGGTTGGAGGCCCTCCTACCCCACTTCCCAGCCATTACTGGGCTGCCAGCAACCATTTTAACCAGGGGAAGGAGTGACCTGGCGTCAGTGATTTCTACAATGCACCGTGTGAGCAGCATGGCACATTGTGGGATTCCTGGAGGCCAGGCATCCTCCCCCCAGCCTCTCTCTCACCGTGCCACATGCCACAGCGGCAATCATGCAGGAGCGCACTGTGCTTAGCAGGGCAGCAGCAGTAGTCATGTGGGGAAAGGGAGGGCAGAACCTCCTCAACCTCAGGACAGATGGCTGTGAGGGTGACCTCATTAACTAGCAATGGAATATTAAGATTTTTGATAAAACATTTCAATACTAGAGATTTTCCCTATGCAAAAAAAAAAAAAAGGTCTGGATTATTCTTCAAATATATGTTTAATTTCCCCCCCAAACCTCGTAGCATTAGTTTCTACTGTGATTTGGACCACCACAGGAATTGCCTGTGGTGGTCCATTGCCAAACTCTCAATCTCTGATGTTATAAATAGTTTAGCTATATCAGTTTTAACATTGGTAGGTACATTGATGCCTAGGCACTACGATTTTTAAAAATTGGATCTTAAAGCCAAATATTTGATGTTTCCATTTGTGAGAGCATTAAGACAGTGAATGGCATCCAGACTAAGGAAATGCTGGTGCAGCAAAGGTACAGCATGTGCTTTGGGGCAGAGGATAATTTTCATCTATCTCCCTTTCCCTCTGAAGCCCATTATGATTCCTGAAAAGATGCCCCTAAGGTCTGCATAACCAGGATATCAGCCAATATAATCAGCATATAAAGAGAATTTATGTACCTGAGACCCCACTCTTGTTCATTTAATCTCATGTTTCACACAATAAGCTGGTGAGTTGTTCTATGGATAAAGCAGAAATTAAAGGAGAGAAATAGACCATTCTTGCCCTATCCCTCTAAATAAACTGAAATTATATGTTAGATATCAATTCTTGAAATCCTGAATTTCTAAAAGCTGCATTACATCACTAGGTTTCATCATTGTTGATCCAAAATACATTTAATATGTGATTTAGATAATTCCATTCAGTCTTATCAAATGCTGTTTCAGCACTGAAAAATGGAAGACCCTAGAGAGTCTGATCCTTTCATATAATGCTTTGAGTAAATAATATGAGTCAATCTTTCCATATGATGAGACAGAATCCTTTTTTTAATGAATGTTATTTATTCCCTTTCCATAAGCTCACTTATTATAGACCTGTAGATTATAGATTGTGCCGCTCTTTTAACTCATTTAACCTATCAATTTATTTATGAAATAAATTATTCACTTTTCTATAAAATACCACAAATGGCATAACATTTAAAACATAAGAAAAATTTCAAATTAAATACAAAATTGAAGCAGTATTTTAAAGTCAGTAGCATTAAAATAGTTTTCTTTTTGGCACAACAGTGCAAAACAATGAAATGCACTGCCCACGCCACCCCCACAAATGCAGGATAACAGCAGCAGCTAGCAAGCGTGATAGCTTGCTTGGACCAACATCACAACTAGGACACACCAGCCCTGAGTTCCAACACAGCAGTACCCCATCTCACCATTCTAGAGCTGGCAGTGTGGTGCATGTGTGTGTGTCTTGATGTGTCAGCAGCAGTAATGGGCAGAGACTGTGACACATCTTGGATGGGATGAGCTGCCGTGGTGTGCAAGGCACTGTATAGGGGGATGAAGCGAGTCACTCACCCTCCGTGGCCAGCTCAGGAAGCCCAGTAGGGGGAAGTAGGCCTTCAGGAAGACCAGCTGCTCGACCATCTCAGCATCCAGCCATGAGCATAGAGAGGTCACCATGTCCCTGACCATGGAGAACAACCTCTTGCTCAAGAGACTGGTTGGTGGGCATGAGAGGAAGTCCAGTCAGACATGGCGACACATTGCCCAAAACTGGTACAGCTCCATCTCCCAGCCTTCCAGTAGCTCCTGCAGGTAGAGCAGAACAGACTGCTCAGCACAGCTGCAGGGCACAGTAGGCTCCTCCCATCCCCTTGGCAAGGCACTAAGGAAGCCCTCTGAGTGGTGGTATACAGAGGTGGCACTGGCCGCTTCATTGGTGCCACTGCCAGAGAAACCACACAGCTGCACTGGGAAGAAGTGGTGGTGACAGTGCTGCTGGGGGTGGAATGTGCTCTGCTAGACTGCACACCGGCCCTCTCCTCCTGGTTGTCGTTGGGACCTAGCCTCTTCTCTGCACGCCTAACATGTTCAACCAGGAGGTCCCTCCAC
Source organism: Hemicordylus capensis (assembly GCF_027244095.1). Lineage (NCBI taxonomy): Eukaryota > Metazoa > Chordata > Lepidosauria > Squamata > Cordylidae > Hemicordylus > Hemicordylus capensis. The sequence continues at coordinate 208,202,186 of NC_069659.1, forward strand.
CTGGGCAGCTGGGCAGGGTTGACAGCTCTGCCCTTCATCTTTAGGTTGCAGATGCATGCCAGGACATGCCATGCAGATGTGCTCAAGGGTGACATGAGCTGTTCCACTACCCCAGTCCTCAGCCAACAAGCCAGGGCAATTGTGTCTTCAGTGGTCAGAGTGGATTGGAGATCACCCATTGTCTTCTCAAGAAGATGAGCATTGGGCAAAGCCTGGCTCAGCGTAGCTGCTTCAGTACCCAAGCTGTTCATGGCAGCAAAGAATGGCTTGAGGACTAAGACCAGCTTGGGGGCTTCCAGTCTGCAGTGGACAGGTGGCACACATCCAAGCCACTATGCCTTGCTAGGCTGTGGATGGATGGGATGGCAGAACTGCAGTCACTACATAAGCCACATAAAAAAACTATGGCCAGCTTGCTGAACATTTTGCAGATTGTTGGCTATCAAAATACAGAAACTATGAGGAACTTCATGTGGTATTTGATGACTTGTCTCCTTAGCTAAGCAGGGTCCACCCTGGCTGCATATGAATGAGAGACTAGAAGTGTGAGCACTGTAAGATATTCCCCTCAGGGGATGAAGCCACTCTGGGAAGAGCAGAAGGTTCCAAGTTCCCTCCCTGGCTTCTCCAAGATAGGGCTGAGAGAGATTCCTGCCTGCAGCCTTGTAGAAGCCGCTGCCAGTCTGTGAAGACAATACTGAGCTAGATAGACCAATGGTCTGACTCAGTATAGGGCAGCTTCCTATGTTCCTGTGTTACTATGTTCCTAACACATGAAAGAAGACAAGGGCAACAACCGGTGATAGCTTACCACATCATGGATACAACAAGCATAGCAAAATTCACAATGAAGTGGCTTCTTTCACATGTGAAAACAAGGATGGAGCTAACACATTACTTGTCAAGGAAGAAACTTGAAAAAGCACATACAAATTGTAAAAATGTGGTAATGGCATGGGGATGTGAATGCAGAGCTACACAGAGAGATATGAGCCATCTTCAAAATAATCAGGAAGAAGTGGATACAAAGCTTTTGCTTCATGCTGCTGATGCAACAAACAAGGGGGCTTCCACAATCAACATTCACTCACCAGACACTGATGTTTTTGTGCTAGCTTTTCAACGGTACCCAGATTTATGCACTGATACGAATTTTGTTACTAGAAAGGGAGAGTTGCACCGCACTATTCCTCTACTGCCCATATATGAAGTTCTTGGACCCAGCAAAGTTTCTGCTTTTCCTGGCTTACGTGCTATCAGTGGTGCAGACAATACTGGAAGTTTTGCATGGAAAGGCAAACTAAGTTTCTGGAAAGCTTTCAAGATTGCCAATAATCGCATTATAAGTGCACTTGCAAGCCTGGGGAAGGATTTACTCCCCAGTGAGGGTACATTTGCTGCCCTTGAGAAATTTATGTCAGGTTTACTTGCCTTGTACACAGATCACACAGGTTGATAAGTTAAGGTGGTGACTGTTCACCAAGAAACAAGCCCAATCTGAGAGCTTTCCACCGACAAGAGAAGTATGAACAACACAATACTACGAGCACATCATCAAACAATCATCTGGAATAATGATACAATCGTGAATCATGTAATCCCATCACTTGAAAAATATGGTTGGAAAATGGAAGGGGATGACTGGATATCAATAATGACCAGTCAACTCACAGCTCCAAAGGTGGAACTGGGGGGCTTCGGTCCGGGGTTGGAACCAACAGGGGGTTTGATCCCTAATCATTGAATTGAACCTGTTTAATGTCAAACACTTTTGATGTCGCACATGTTTGCACATCCCTACCCTCTATCTGACTCCCCATCATAAGTACTCTTGGGCTGCCTGCATCCCAATCGTTCACAAAACCAGGGGTCAAGAGCACCCAGCAGTGGGGGAATCACCCAATGCACCACACTCCTGGTGTGCTGCTTTGTGAGATATGGGAGGGCTCCCTCCTCTGGCTCCTGGCTGTGCTGTTTGGTGTGGCTTGGGTCATGTTCTGCACAAGCAGCAGAGCTGCCTGAAGAACTTTGATCTTCTGTGGGGAGGCAGGTAGGAGCCTGCCTCCCCATCAGCTCGCAGTCTTCACAAGTGAAGCACAAGTTAGTCTCAAGACCAGGCATGGAGCTCATAACAGCAATCACCAAGAAAGATTACACACACATACAGAGCTGCCACTGTCCATTTCTCACCACAGCACTATCTCACAAACAAAACAAACCACAATTCAAGGAAGGCAGGCACCCAAGTTCTGTCTTTGTCAATCAGAGATCCAGAAAAACCAGATAGATATAGCAGCAATAGCCCAGCATATAATGCTTAGTACTGAGAAAAGAAAACCACAAAATCATTGTCCTCTCATGATGTATCCTCTTCAAAAGAGTCACACTGTTAGGCTCTCTTTGCCTCTCAGTCCCTTTGAATACATTTTGAAATTCCCTCATTTTGTGTCCCCCCTTCTCCCAGCTAATTGGGAAAGTGTTGCCCATGGCAACTCTTGCTTTGTATGATAACAAGCCAGCCAAGAACCCTGAGATCACAAGCCAATCAGAAGCCAATGCCAGAAAATCAATCTGCAAGGCAAAAACAGGCCTCTAAAATAGTGCTCGAAATGTCAAAATGTTTTGATCAAACCAGGCTGTTTTGTTCTAAGCTCGAAACAGGCCCTTCATTTAAAGGGTATTTTGATCAAGGGTGAATTGGTTGGAACAGCCCGTTCTGTGTCAAAATATTTTGACATCAAAATGTTCTGTACATCCCTAGCCTCTAGGTTAGGATGTGCACAAACCCAAAACTGTGATATGATTCAAATTCAAACTGAATTCAAACCGAACCATGATCCACTGAATTGGTTTGGTTGAACCAATCGGCTGTTCCAGTCCATTTAACTGAACCAGTGCGGCGGTTCAAGCGACAATACTTGTAAAGGGGAATCTGGTGATGATTCCCCTTTACAAGTAAAGGGGTGGGAAAATCCACCGAAGGGCAGCAGGGAGCAGTGAGAAAGGTAGCCTAAGGGGCTTACCTGCTGGTACTGCTGCCTGCCGACCCCCAGTGCAGCCCAATTGCTGGTCCTGATAGCTCTGTAAATAGGCTGCCCAGGTGACAGTGGAACAGAACCACATCACCACCACATGGGTAGCCTGCTTACAGAGCAATCCAGACAGGTGATGGGACTGCACTGCAGGCAGGTGAGGGGAGCAGCAAGTGGCACTGCTGGCAGCCACACCATGCTGGGCAGGTAAGAACCCTAGATTACCTTTCTTGCCAGTACCCTCCTGCCGCCCTTCAATTTTGAACTGCTCTGCTCAAACTGGGTTCAGTTTGATTGTGGGCTGAACTGGCGCAGTCCGATGCGAACCAATTTGACATCAAATGGTTCTTGCATACTCCTACTCTAGGTATACAGCTAAAACTTAAATGTGTGGCCTAACTGAACCTGGAAAGTTCTAAATTTGGGTCGCTTGACTACAGTTTTTTTAAAGTACATGTATTTAAGGACTTTTTCTAAATGTGATGCAAATCTGAACTGATATTTGAGCAACTTCTTGCCTTGGGACAGAAATAAGAATAAATGTGGTACTTTTAGCTCTAGGGATTTCCTTTATTTGAAGAGTCAACATGTTTGTCAGGGGAAATAGACCAAAGAAAACCAGAGAAAGTGAAGAAGTTAGAGAAAACTGACACATGTAGGAATGCCAACTTCTTTTATGGAAGGCATGTGGCACTTCTTTCCATGACTGAATAAAGTTCAACAGGTAAAGCTCAAGCATTTCCTATCATTGCATCTGCGTTCATGCTGTGCTGATGTTTTTGTGGTGCTAGATTTTCAGTGTGAAATATATTTCAAAGGGTTTGAAAGTGCCTGCAAAAATTCCTACTTTATACTAGGCATGTGGCACTTGTAACAGCTCCATGGTCTCCATAATCTACCCAGCTTCCAGAATTGTGAGTGCTCCTGATTTTTGGTGGTGTATGAATTAAAAGTTAGAGGAGGGGAAAGCGATCATTTGGGAGGTCAGTGCAGGCTCTGGTGATGTTTCTTCCTGCCTTGGTAATATGCTGCATAGGATGCCATCGGAGCCTGAGCTCGGCTGCCATGTGATCATTTCCTCCTCCTCTGACCTAACTTTTAACTCACATATGACTGAAACTCGGGAGTGCGCACAGTTCCTAAAGCTGCATAGTACACCTGGATCCTTGCCCTACCCAGTTGTGTGAACAACTCTACTTTTTCACACCTTTTTGCAACAATGATTCCCTGATTGGTTGTGCTTTAGGAACATGTTTGTATTGGAAAAGGCTTGACTATATAAGTGAGTTGGCACTCTAGGTGCCTGGCTCTGTGCCTGCTCAGGCTGTATGCAGCCTGAGCATTCACACAGCTGTTTATCTGGGTAGAAGGACATGCCCTCCTACCCAGGTAAATGGCTGGGTAAACAACTCAGGCTATCCAGGAGGGCAGCACAGGTACTGAGGCCAATCCCCATGCTTCACACAAGGAACCCTACCCAGGTAGGGCTGCCCCAGCCTGGATAGAGCTGTTCATGCAAACAGCCTTAACAAAGAGCAACCAAAATCATCAAGTGGCTGAAGCATCTTCCCATGAAGAAAGACTAAAGTGTTTGGGATATTTAACTTAGACAAACCAGGTTTATAGAGGATTATCAGTTATAATGATATGGGGCAAGTGGAGAAAGATATTTTGTTTTCTTCCTTTCTCATAATACTAGAACTCAGGTTCTCAGATTCACCACAAACTGTAGTGATAGCCACAGGCTGGGATGGAATAGGAACTAGAAATAAGCACATCTTTAAAGAACAGGTCTCTCAAGGAGTACCTAAATGGAACTTCCAGAATCAGAAGCATTAGTTGACTGAATACCACTTGCTGGATGGAAGATGCAGAGGAGGGCAGTTGAGGTCAGTGCTGAACTAGCTGGACCCTGGGTTTGATCCAGTAAGGTTTTTCTTATATAGCCCCTGATCCATATATAGCTGCTGGCCTGCCTTTGCATTTGTAGGCAATAATCTCAAGGGCATGTTATGCAGGTGGTTACCACCATAATCAAAAGATATGCCCATTCACACAACTAAGAATTGGAGGGAAGGAGGCAATAAACCCACCTAGTTCTGCCCATGAGAACCCACAGGAAGCCCTCCAACTCAGCCCCAGTCAAATGTAGGTAGCTGAGGTCCAGTACCTGTGCTCTTACCAAGGTAGGACAAAAGGAGGAGCCATCCAACTTTGGTGTTTGCTCGTGTGTTGACACTTTCCGTTCTCTGCAACTCATGGCAGCTGGCCACCATGTTTGTCATGCTGCAGCTTCATCAAGCAGAGGAGAGTTGCTGGTGCACTGAGGGCTGCGTCTACTGCAAGTACAATGCATTTTGGGATACCTCCTTTGATCCTTGGAAGACCCAACTCCCTTTTCCATAATGGAGACTGTGGCTGCAGTGAACTCACTGATTGTCTGGGTGGTGAGTTCACATACCCAAACAGAGCGTCTGCTTGTATGTGGAGATAAGAGTAGGAATTCTTCCCTCCCACAAACCAACCACAGATGATTATGTGAAAGACCTTACAATTTCTGTTCCTGGTGGGTTGGACCTCTCATTATGTGGCTGAATTATGGTTTACCTATCATTTATTTTATCATAACAACTAGCATTGTTTTATACCGTGTTTTAAAGAGTTCAAAACACTCTACATATGGTACCTTGTTGTAAGGATTACAACACCCCTTCTAACAAGGCAAAGAGGCACCTTTCAGAGTTGAGTTTATCTTTATATTAAGCAGGGGAAAGCAGCTGGCCCTGTTCAGACCCAACCCAGCATCTCTCCAGTGGTGATTTCTTTTTAGATTGTGAGCCCTTTGGGGGACAAGGAACAATTTTCTCATTGTTCTTTTAACATGTAAACTACTTTGACAACTTTTTTTAAAATTGAAAAGTGGTATAATAGTAATGAGGACGAGAGGGAGAGGAGGAGGAGGATTAGGCAATATGACTATTACCCTCATGTTTGCAGATTGATAAGGCAGATGAGATTGCAAAACAGCGACCTGCCTAAGACCACCTAGTGAATTCATGGCCAAAGAAAGATTCAAACCAGGTCATCTCTGATCTGCAGCCCATCTCTTAACCACTTTGGTGGCTTTCTGCCCTATAGCTTTGTGTCTTTAGATGAAAGCAAAGCTTGGCTTGGACTCCATTAAAACTCCTTGTTAGGATTCAGTAATTCCACATGTTCTAAATCACGCAGATGATTTACAAAATGCTAAAAAAGCAAGAGTCCATCATGCATAAAAAATCAGTAATAACAGAGATCACTTGATAGGAAAATAAAAGAATAAAGAAGCTCTTGTTTTCAAACACTATCCCAGTAACTGGGGATTTTTGTCTTGCTGTGAGCTAGAGAATTACAATTTTTAGACAATGATGTGTTGACAAAAACAAACAAAGACTGAGAATTAGAAATACTCCAGGGCTTGACTGAAAATTCAACAAGGAAATTTTTATTAAAGGTAGTTCAGCTAGCAATGATATTAGACAGCAATTTTTTCCACTGCTTTGATAGTGAATTACTTGTAAAAACAAGGCAACTTTAAGCATGTGTAACTTTGGATACTCTTGTTGTCAAAAGAAATAGTTTATTGAAAATGGATACAGTTTTCTGAAAAATTACCCTGAGATGAAACAGAGCATTGTTCATAAACTTACAGTGGCCACATTCACATATTATGTGGAACTACAATTGAATGGGTCAGAGGTTCTGCAGTTACTACATCCAAATGTGGGAAAATAGGGCTTGGCACAGTGATGAAACCAAGGGTTCAGATTTGGAACTCCAGTCTGAACCCTTGGGTTGTAGTGAGTTTCATTGCCACAATCCAAGGTTGGATGCAGCCTGTATTTTGTCTGAATTCTGAACTGCAGGCTGCGTCCCCTTGAACCGGAGTTGAGGGACTAAGCTCCTCCCTCAACTCTGCATGATTGGTTGTGCAGGCTGTTCTTCATAGAAGAAGGAAGCCCACACAGCCAGTTCCCTCTCCTCTCTGCAGTCTCTCTGCAATCTCTCTGACTGCAGAGAGGATGATCTCCGTGTCGTCCGAATGCAGACAGGAGAGCAGGGGAAGCGGGGAGTGGAACTGTAGGTCCACTGGAGCTGCAGTCCCACATGACATGAGACTGCAGCCAGTTTATATTGTGTCCACTTCATGGATCTAAGTAAATGTTTCATGGGTGGTGAATGGATCTGGCCCCCAGGGTTCCACCAACTTTTAATCAAAGTATAGCTTTTCTTCACTCATATGACAAAGAAAAATGTCTCCAAGTTGCAAGAGTAATAGATATATTGCTCTGCCTTATACTGAATCATTGGTTCATCTCAGGACTGGCTCTAGGTTTCAGGAAGCCTTCCTCAAACAGCTCTCCATTAGCATCCTACATGGGCCCAGAAAGTGCTACTTTGTCACTATCACATGGCAGCGAGATGGTCTCAGAGATCAGCAGCCTGCTCTTCTGAGGGCCTTGGACCTTGGGTGGCTGCCCAACAATGCTGATCCCTGATCCCTGACAATGCTCTGTTTTATTTTGTATGGGATATATAAAAATGCATATATTTGTGTTTAATGCTATGAGACTATGGTTGCCACATGTCTAGGACTGGGCCTGACAGACCAGGAACTGGACATCCTGTCCAGGATGTGGGGAAAGTGTCATCCTGGATATGAAATGCTCAGATATTTGAGTGGGAAGATGGATTTAATGAATGTTACCCATTCATACCTACAAATCAAAAGATTTGCTGAAGACAGAAATAGGGAACACCAAATATAAAAGAAAGAAAAATGTTCCAAGTTCACCTGTATTCTGACAGTCATTTTATAATTAAAGTGTTTATAATTAAGTAAACAATACAAATTTATTTTGCTTCTCTTCTGCACCTGTGCTACTGTCATTATGTTTACTTCATATATTTGACAGTGTTTATTGAGGTGAGATGCTCCTAACCCTCTCCTGTGCAAATAATACTATAGTGGAAAATGTACAATCAGCCATCATGCTCCACTGTCAATCACCCTTTCCAATCCCAGTGAAAAAGGTAGGGTTTTTAAATTTGCAGGCACACCACTTACAATGGTTGTGCCCAGGAATTATCTCTGATGAATATGGCAGAGGCGTAACGATAGGGGGGTGGGAGGGCACGTGCCCCGGGTGCCATCTTTGCGGGTCATGTGGGGGGCGCTGCCATGACCCCCGCCGATCCCCCCCCCCAATTTTTTTAAAATATTTTTTTTAAATAAAAATTTCTCCAGCTCAGCAGCAGCAGTCAAGGGAGAGCGTCGTCGGCGCCCCCTCCCCAACGAGCAGTCCCTTCCGCGCCCGCGCCCCCCCCATTGCTTTGCTGGCTTCCTAAGTATGTGTGCTTGGAGACGGCGAGTTTCTGAGGTTACGAGGACTTGTCTTGGAAGGCAGGAATGGGAGAATGAGATATACGGTAGATGTTTGTGCGCCTTTCGCGGGGAAGGCAAAGCTGAGAGCGCGTGCATGCTGGCGTGGGCCAAACAACTGGGAGGGCGCGAGGCAGGGAGGGAGCGCGTGTGACGAGTGAGAGAGTGTGCGCTGCTGCACTGTCTCTTTAAACCGAGCGCTCCAGAGTCTGGGCGCGTGTTCAGTCCCTCGCCTCGCGCTCCCTCCACTCCACTCCAGAGGTGCCTTCTGAGGCGGCGGCTGATTCCTGCTCCGGCGGCTAACTCCAGCAGAGACTCCTCTGGGGAGCGGCGGCTTCACCTCTCGCTCCCTTCCCCCCACCCCGTGCATGCTTCAATAGGCGTCATGGATCACGGTCCCAAAGAGGGGGACTCGGGGCAGCTGCTGGGGACACTGCTCGAGGGGCTGCCGTGGTGCCGCCGCCTCCTCCGGCGGGGTGGTGGTGCAAGTGAGGGAGAAGAAGGGACCACTGCACGCCGCCATCCCCTACATGCCGTTTCCCGTGGCCGTCATCTGCTTGTTCCTCAACACCTTCGTGCCAGGGCTAGGTAAGCAGCCTTCAGGCATTGGCCGGGCGCGGAGCAGTTGCGCCCCTGGCGCTTGCACGACTGTGGGAGGGTGTGTGTAAGCACGCACGCGCGCGCGAGAGAGAGAGAGCGAGCGAGCTGGTGAGAGGGGGTGCGTGCAGAACTCCTAGCGGCAGGGGCGAGATGCATCCAAGACGTGGGCTTCTCTGGTGTTTGTTGTTGTTGTTAAACAAGTGGAAACTGGTATGAATAATATAGTTGATGGGAACAAAAATCAGACAATGAAACAAAACATAGAGAGATTGTCTTTTAAAGAGCTGCCAGGTACATGGGAGTTAACACTTTTGATCTCTGTTCACTGTGCGGACCATTGTTCCAATTCATGAGCTGAAATGGGCAAGGCAGTCTACATCTCTTCGGGTGAGACAAGATGTCAGTGCTTAAAAAAGGTGGGGGGGGGCGCAATTTCAGTGTTTGCCCTGGGCGCCATTTTCCCTAGTTAAGCCTCTGGAATATGGCAACCCTAGCTGTTACTGAGTTTGTGGGTTCCATTACTGGGGTCCTTTACTGCTAGATGCCAGCTTTCTTATGGCAAAAAAGAGTGGTGGTGGTGGTGGGGGGAATCCCACCGTGACTACGGCAAACAAATATACAAATAATATAAAGCAGCCAAACAATGAAAATGTATATTAACAAACAATGAACCAATAACTGAATAATCAGTAACACTAATGAACAATAAATCATTAATCCAAGCTCAACAATTCAACAAGAATAATAATATACAATAATACTCAAGCCATCTCATGATACAAAATGCAAAAATATTAGCATGTACAATGACAGTCAGAGATTTCCAGAGGAGGTGTGACTGAGCAAGGCAAAAATAGGGCTGCTGGATGAAATGGGCAAAGTTCAATGTTGTAATAGAAGTTCCAAATTATTAAAAAACTGCATCAAACGTGGTCTCAATAGGGTGTGGACGTCATCAGTCACAGATTTAACCCCCTTATGCCCTTTAGGAGAATACAAACTGAACATATAAAGATGTAGCTGAGCAGGGCAAAAGAAAGGGGCTTTTTTATGGAACGCTTCACAAATTTGCGTGTCATCCTCCCCCCCCCCTCTTTTTTGCTTGGTTGATTCCAGGTTGATTTGCTTGGTTGATTCCCTCCCCTCTTTTTTTGCTTGGTTGATTCCGTGATTGCCCTTGCTTATGTTTTAGCTTTCTTATGGCATTTGATGGTCATGAGGTGGGGAGTCAGTTCATGCAGCAGAATACATTTCTGGCTCCCATCACAGGCATAAAGAAGTTGGCCAGCCTTGCTTTAGACCAATGGTATTCACAAACTGCACTGTATTATAACAACTTGGAAAGAAGTCTTGAGACATTCAGTTTCCCTAAACAAATATTGATTCAGATGTCAAAGGTGTATAGACTTTCTTTGAATTTCTTAAACACAAATGTGAATGGATCCTGGTGGGACTCATTTTTTAAACGACAAGGTAGGTACTCAATCTTTGGATCACAGCCCCCATTCTCAGCAATTTGAATAAGGAACAGTAATTCATAAACTGTGTGGCAGAAGCAAAGCAGCACAGTGTGCTGCTGTAAGAGAGCTCCTACTGTGTCATGAGAAATTAATTAATTAAATCATTCTGAGCTCCTAGGAATCCAAAAGTTCTCAGTCACAGAGGAGGCTGTCTATTGCAGCACTGCATGATTCACTGCTCAGGGCTTGACTCCTTCTGATCCCCCTTGGGAGGCAGTGGAGGAGTAATTCCACCATTTCTTTGCATAATTATTCAATCATTCTTCATACAGAGATGCAGCAGAATGACCTGCTCATGGAGGAGGATATATGTCACTGCTCTAGGCTTGGAACCTTTGATTCATGCAGAAACCCATATGCCCAGTTCAGACGTAGCATGGAACTGCAGGTCCAATGGACCCATGGTTCCGCATCCCCCACCCCTCCACTCTCCCGTCTGCATTTGGACGACTGGGAGAACTGCCTCTCTGCAGTCAGCAAGACTGCAGAGGGGTGGGGCAGCTGGCTGTGCAGGTTTCCTACTCGACAGAAGGACAGCCTGCACAGCCAATCGGGCTGGAGTGGGGGAGGAGCTTCCTCCCTCAGCTCCAGCTCCTTGGGTCTCTATCTCATTTATTCATTCATTCGGTCGTTCAATTTCTATACCGCCCTTCCAAAAAATGGCTCAGGGCAGATTACACAGAGAAATAATAAATAAATAAGATGGATCTTATTCATTATCTCACATTCAAAGGAGTGTGCCCAATGTTTTTGCACTCTGAGCTGGGCGTGATTCCTGATTGGAGGGAGGCAAGATGGACCTGCAGTGCCAGCATTTGTATGTAATGCTGGCACCACAAAAAATGGAGTTAAGGGCAGCAAACCTCCACTCTGACCGAAGGTTCCAAGAAGAGTTTGGCAAGGGAAACTGCAGGTCCCTTTTTGCCCTTAACTCTTGTTTTCCAAGTTCACACAACCAGTTTCGGAAAGTGTAGTGGTTAGAGTGTTGGACTAGGACTGGGAAGACCGGAGTTCAAATCACCATTCAGCCATGAAACTCACTGGGTGACTCTGGGCCAGTCACTTCTCTCTCAGCCTAACTTACCTCACAGGGTTGTTGTGAGGACATAACCATGTACACCACTCTGGGCTCCTTGGAGGAAGAGCGGATATAAATGTATAATAAATAAATAAATAAATAATAAAATAAAATAAAATAAAAATAAATCTCATCTGAACTTGGCCATAGAGTGCTGTTTTCTGAGTGAGAGTAAGAGTAATAATTACTCACATTCAAAGGAGTGTGCCCAATGTTTTTGCACACTGAGCTGGGCGTGATTCCTGATTGGAAGGAGGCAAGTAAATGTGGCATAAAAAGGACTTTTCCAGAGTAAAAGGACATTGTTTCAGTTGTACGGGTGAAGTGTATACAAATACGGTGAATATTTATATACCACCTTTCAACAAAACTTCCCAAAGCGGTTTACATAGATATCCATAAATAAAATAAAATAGCTCCCTGTCTCTAAAGGGTTCGCAATCTGGAAAGGAAACAAAAGATAGTCACCAGCAACAGCCACTGGAGGGATGCTGTGCTGGGGATGGGCAGGGCCAGTTGCTCTCCCCCAACTCAATAAAGAGAATCACCACATTTGATCGGTTAGCAGGGGTATTATCAGTTAGCAAGTGCATCTGATTTTAATTTGGGGGGGGGTGTTTGGTCCACTGTTCAATTCAGTTGGGATGTTTTGATATACACCTCCTATTTTGAAGGCATAATGTTGTGCTGTCACTGGGGGTGGGGAAGAAATCAGAGGTGAATAAGATACCCCCTAAGCCCCATGCACTTTCCATGTTCTCCATTTGTGGTCCCTGTGCCGGCATTCACTTACACTGACATTGTGCCAGCATTGAGTTACACTGGCATAATATCATGTTGGCATTACCTGTGTGCAAGAATGGTATGTACTGTATATCTTTGGGCTCTTCTGGCAGAAACACCCTTGGAGTAATCCTGTCTTTGTCCAGCAAGCATAAGTGGAAGATGTGTGCACCCTAATACATTATGTTAAGCATACTTAACCTCTTGCACATTTGGGCCATAAATTGTGCCAAAAGGCACAAAACCTCCCCTCCCCCTGCCCCAACCAGTGTCGCTTCAAATTCCCTAACTTATTTTACTACTTTAGCCAGTGTCTGACTCCCACCACTACCTACCAGGAAGGGACAGGGGTAATGATAAACCACCCAGAGATGCAAGGATGCAAGTTTGGGGTGGCATAGAAATATTTTAAATAAATTAAAACAAACAAATAAACAAACAAATAATATTGCATGTGTTCTCAGAGGTAGATTGTTCTGCAGTGGTTCAACCTCTGCCCCCAGTTAGGGTTGTCAACCCTCAAGGATTGGCCTGGAGCCTCTAGGAATTGGCATCAATCACCAGGTGACAATTGAAGGCAATCCTGGATATTGTTATGGTTTAATGCTATGGAAATGTTTGGGGTGGGGAGGGCAATAGCTTCAGTCATAGTTGACAACCCTACCCCCAGCACTTTGCTTTAGAAACAAAATTAAAACTGGATGCTTTGGGATCAGTCACAGTCCAATGAAAACAAACGGGGAAGGGAGAGATGAAATACTGACCCCAAGATGGTGAAATGCTTCAGATGGGTTTGATAATCTCTAGTTAGTCTCTCAAGTGCTTCATAGTCTCCATGGTGGCCTAGCTTGGGAGTCTCCATTCCTTTCCCAAAGGCATAAACATGCATCTTGGTAAATTGTTCAAGTTAATGGCCTTCTTGCCTCAAAGGAACATAGGAAGCTGCCATATACTGTGTCAGACCATCTATCTAGCTCAATATTATTTTCACAGACTGGCAGCTGCTTCTTCAAGGTTGCAGGCAGGAATCTCTCTCAACTCTATCTTAAAGGAGTGAGGGCAGGAACTTGGAACCTTCTGCTCTTCCCAGAGCGGCTCCATCCCCTGAGGGGAATATCTTACAGTGCTCACACTTCGAGTATTCCATTCATATGCAACCATGGTGGACCCTGCTTAGCTAAGGGGACAAGTCATGCTCCCCGCCGACACACACACACACTGCCTGATGTATGCATCTCAAGGCAGTGTACAGAGTTTCCCATTCATATGCAACCAGGGTGGCCCTGCTTAGCTAAGGGGACAAGACATGCTTGCTACCACAAGACCAGCTCTCCTCTCCTCATACAGACTTTATTTAACAGAACAGCTACTTTATAGTGATACAGGTGGACCTTGCTATATGCAGATCCAGCATCCATGGTTTCGCATATCTGTGGTTAGGTGACTGACACCTTACCTCAGCATAAGTCGGAAAAAACCAACCCACAAGGGGTTATTTCCATGTATTTGAGGGTCAGAGGCCCAGGGTCATTTCTGGTTGCCATTTTGTGAAACCAAGTCATTTTGTGGCTCATTTACTTGACCTTTCCCCTGCAAGATAATTGCAAGAAAATGTGTAAATATTAACCTTTTCTGACTTCTTTGGGGAATGATGGATTTATGAAGGCTCACAGAGCATGGTAGGGTACTTTATTTCCCCCCCTTTAAACCTTTCCCCCCATGTTTTTGGTCAATTTTCAGGCTTCCATGAACCTAACTCCTGTGATCCCATTGCCCCAAGGACCCAGTATTCATGAGTCCATTAAGGACCCAGTATTCATGAATTATCTGTGGTAATTATGGAGAATAGAACCCCTGCAAATACTGAGGTTCTCTTGTATAGTAGTTAAGAAAAGGAGGTATGAACTGGCTGTACATGTTGCTGAAGACTGAATTCCACCTGCTATATGTTGTGCACTGGAAGGTGCCTTGGTGTTGTGTGTCCATTTACATGCAGTTACATTAAATACACAATGTATTCACCCACCCACTTGAAGACTGAATATTCTTACCAGAGACAGGTTGCAGGAAATAGTCTCATATTGACTGATAGTTTCATATTGACTTTGAACCTCCTGTGTAATTCCTGCAAGCAGGGCTCTTATCTTCAGTAAAGCCAAATCAATTATAAGAAAGAAAAGGAAATTTAAAGAAGGAGCATAGCAGTAGGTGGAGTCAAATTAGGTTCAGATTTGTATACAATATAACTGAAAAACTTGACCCATCCATTATTCACAGCTCAACTTTAACTCGGGTGTAGCTAGGTAATTTTGGAGCCTGGACCTAGTGAGTTTATGGGAGGGGGAGGTGGCTTGCAAAATAAGTATCTTCTAGCCCCATGGTTTCAGACAGCATTCTTGAGCGCACAATTCCAACTGTTTCAAAGTTTAAAATACATTTTAAAAATCATTAAAAATCAATTCATTGACCAATCTGCTTCATATTAAATATACAGAGTCCTCCCACCCTGTAATACATCTATGCTAGATATAAAAGTCCTATGCCAAGACAATCCAGGAGATTGAAAAGTTTCGGCAGAAAAGTGGAGTCTTTTACCCATTTTATGAAGGCAAAGGGCAGATTATTCCACATAGGGATGAAATTATGCTCCAGGGTGGGGCTGGGGGTCAGTTCCAGAAGTTTTTGTACTTTTTTTGCCATAAAATAAGCCACTTTTAGGACTTTTTTGAAATTCAAAAAAATATTAAAAATAAATGGATTGACAAATCTTTTTCAAATTCAATATACAGAGCCCTCCCATCCTGCCCTGCATCTGTGCCAAATATCAAAGGCCTAGGCCAAGCCATCTCAGAAATACACACAGGGGAGAATAGCCCATACAAGCCCCATATAGTCCCACACACACACCTTTTGCATGGCTCCCATGATGAGGCAGGCACAGCACACAAATAGGCACCAGTGAGGGAGGCTGGGAAGAGGGTTTGCAGAAGTCTGGGGGCCGACAGCACTGCCCCCTGCCTCCCATGCTCAACCTGTCCTCTCCTCCTGGGCAGCCTTCCAGCCCACACTGCAACAGAGACATGAGTCAGGAAGAGGCCTCCCTGCTAGACCCACCCACCCCAAAAAACAGCTGATGGTCAGGTCAGGGAAGCAGAGACAGCATCAGCAGCCTGCTCCCATGCAGAGAGAGAGAGAGAGAGAGAGAGAATCTCCTGATGGCCAGCACCAGGCTGCCAGCGTGCCAGGCACGGAGGCATTGCAGAGCCTCTGCCATTGCTGCGGGGAGGAGATTCCTGGTTCTGGCTGTTGTCAGGCACACTACTGGCACTCTCCAGGGAAGCAGGGAGGCAAGGCTTTCCCCCAGAAGTCCAGGCCTAATGGCATCTCTGCTTTAACTTGAGCTGCCTACATGGAACTTGTCAAAACATGAACCATCAGTGCATTGTGAGGACAAAAAGGAAAGAGGGTGACTATGAGGGTATTGTGGAACTTTGAAAGCATCTCCAGGCAATGGAGTTTGTAAGCAGCACTGTATCTGTGCAGGCTCAGTTTAGCCATTTGCCAGTAGATGGAGTACTTAAATCATCTGTCTGTCATCCATCTCTTTTGATCTGTTTCTAAATGGCCAATATCCACACTTTGTAGGCAGTGTAAAATTTTCACCTCCTGGCATCAAAGTCCCTTGACAGACACATCTTTCTTGTTCTTTGTGAGGAGTTTTAGGTTTGATAGTGAACTTCTCTAAACTAAGGAAGAGGAAATGGTTCAAGGCTCCCCAAGGTGATACAAGATGAAACAATGGCAGAGTGGGTGCTGCCTGGGTGGGGAGGAAAAGGCAGAACAAACAAAAACAGAATGAGCACAGGACTAGACCTGCTCAAAGCATAAACTAAGGCCCTCATAGGGTAGGTCTGCACAATTTGAGGCCCACCAAGCTCAATGCAGCCCACCAACCATGGACCGTGGCTTGCCAAGTGCTTAACAACCTTTTTCTTTTCACACTCCTAGGGATGTAGCAAAACCAGCAGGCTTACTGACTACTTGGTGGACCTTCATACATGAATGGTGGGTTGGGTTCAGTTGAGTGAGGGGAATGTAATTTGTGCAGGCTCCCTAATGGCCAGTCTCCAGCACCTCCTCCTGCACCACCCATGTCCTGGGCTGTCAGGAAACTTCAGGGATCAAATCTTCACAGCCCAGGGACATCTTCTTTGGTGCAATGCAAGGCTGACCATAGTCAGCTGACTACAGCTTGACTGTGGACAGCTAACTCTGAAGGTTATAAAAATTGTCTCTGAGTAACTAATCAGAGCAGCTATACAGACTCCTTACCTCACCTTATGCCGTCTGATCTTGCCTGTCCTAGTCATTTCTACCATGGTCACTGTGGTTACAAATGAAGGCATGACAGGACCATCTAGCACTTCATGTTGTAAGATTACAGTAGCAGGCACTTTCCCAGACTCCTGCCTTCCATGCCAACCAGTGATTTGGAGAATGGAAATGCACAAAGACATGTCATCGCACCATGATACAAGTTATACTAACATTACTAAGGTCAGGGGGAGAACTAAGCATTTGGTGGCCAATTTTTTTGGACAGCAGCTACTTGTGTCTAGCCATATGCACCCTGGGCCCCTCAAAGGGGTCAGCAGAAAAGGCTCAGCCTCAGAGAAAGGGGAGGGGGTTGGGGGTTGAGGACACCCGAGTCCAGAGGCGTATCTAGGGAAAATAGCGCCTAGGGCAAACACTGAAATTGCGCCCCCTGTCCAAGCATCTGACACCCATCTTTCAGATAACTTTACCATAATATCAGCTCAAAAATACAAGTCAAGCTCGTTAATCTTTTAATATTTCAAAAACTATTTAGCAGTGGACATCGCCAGACCAAACAATGCTGGAAAACTACAAATTTCAGTATGTGGGGGCTCATGAAATACCCAAATACTATGTGGAGATGTACTTGGAAAACTAAACAGAAGTGCCTGTCTAATTCTCTACTATGCATTGTAGCATCACGATTACATAAGTTTTAAAAATCAATGGAGAATTTGACTTTTCCCAGATACTCTGTAAATAATTAAAGGATATGCAGAGTAAACTGTGTCACTGCTTGGAATATATTCTAGTCTTTCAGAAAGACAGTTAAAATGAGAGAAAGAGAGCAAGAAACTCCCAGTGGGCCTTAATATTAAGGGTTTCACACTGATTCAAAGACAAACTCACCATTAATAGCCATATTAGCAAGACATCACATTTAACTCACTTATCACAAGATGCAAAGTAAGAGCAAATGAATACAATCCTAGCTCTTAAGCGTCAGCTCAGTATTCACAAGCCCTGATTCTCTGTACATAGTGCCAATCTGAATATGTGTACAGTGTCTTATATTATATTTTTATTATTATTATTTTTACCCGTAGCCCCTTTGGGGGGCTTCCTAAAGGCTGGGGGTTTTTTTTTTGGCAAAGATTCCCCCTCACCCCGCTGGCCTCTAGGGCCTCGCAGGGACCATTATTATTATTATTATTATTATTATTATTAGAGCATGTGCAGTGGCCATTTTTAAAAATAGTTTTTTTTAAAAGGCCACTGAAAACAAAATGGCCACCGCGCATGTTCAAATGGCCTCTGCAAAGCCTGGCATGACCTAGAGCCTCACAGAGGCCATTTGAGCATGCACGGTGGCCATTTTGTTTTTGGCAGCCATTTTTTTAAAAAATTAATTTTACAAAATTGCGCCCCCCTTCAAGTGGCGCCCGGGGCACGTGCCCTGCCTGCCCTACCCCTAGATACGCCCCTGCCCGAGTCCCCCTCCTTGGCCATGGGTTTCTTTTTGCAGTCCTAGGACTGGCTCCTCACCGGGAGATCACAGCCCTCCTATTCCCTCCTCCTTTTAAAGCGGCTTCACAGGCCAAACACCCCAGCTCTACCCTTCCTGTTTCCATTTCCCCACTCTTTATTGGTAAGTTGTTCCCATCCCCTCCATCCTCTTTCCCTTCTCCTCCCGACCTTAGCCCTGCTCCTTGGGCTGCCTCCACCACTCACTACTGATGCACCCCACCAACATCATCCACGGCTGCTGCTCAGCCCATTGGGCAACCCACCCAAGTCCAGAGACCTGCGCTGCCTTCCCCTGGCCTTGGGTGAATGCTAGCTCCACCTGGCTTGCCTCCTGGCCCCTCCATGCTCACATTGCCTCCTCCCAGCTCGGGGTAAGCCGGGGTCATGGGCGGGGTGGCCAGGCACCATGTTTCTGGGTAATGCACCCTTCTAGCCCCAAATATTCATTGTCCCTGAATTATTTGCCATTTGTGAAAAAATGGAAGCCAATATCCCCATATCGATTGCACAACAACAAAATCCTCACCCAATTAAAACAAAATGTGCAGAGAAAGGAATGTATGTAAATGAAATAACTTTATAAAAATGTTGGCTGTTTCTCATATTGTCCAGTGCTTCCAATACCCTCTTGTTACTCTGTGTTTGCTCCAGTGCAATTACACTGGAGGTAAACTGGGCACTTTGTGCTCATTAATGCGTCTGAAATCGATCTGCAATGGCTATTTTATCCAAAATTGGAATGCAGTTTGAAATTTAAGGAAAAAGAGTCTACATCTGTCTGGCTGGAAGCAAAGTGCAATTCCACACTGAGGCAACGTGCATATCAATAGACACTGGTCAGAAACCAGAGCTTTGTGCAAAAAAAAAGGGGGGGGGAATCTATGTAACAGACAATAGAAAATCAGCCAGTCTGAAGGTGTGTGTTGGCTGTCCCTGGGAAGAAGAAGAAAAGACAGAGTCATGTGTACTGGGGAAAATGAATGCTCTTAGAAGTCCACAAAGAGCAGGTAGAGATAAGAAGAAAAGGATCAAACGGTCCAAGGGATGGCTTACAATTGAAATGTGAACACCAGACAATTTTCAAACGCCTTCCAAATAAATCCCATCACTAGAATGTGGCACTTGTTGCCCTTATCCTAACATTTTTGTTTGAAGACAAACCTTTCTAGCTCAGATCCATGCTCTATTCATTGCATTGAGTGACTTCTAAACAAAGCTGGCATACGATCCTTGCCTTCAGTTGTCTAACAGAACAGCCCGGTGGCTTTTGATGTGTTTCCAGCCAAAATGGGTGTTAGCCACCTATGTATTTCCCGGCCATCCATTAAGCTCCCATATATGAGAAGGTTTCTACAATATATCATGACTTCTCCCATCTACATCAGGTCCTCTTAGTCTAACCCATAGTTGAAGGGTGGAAAATGTCATTGTGTGTGTGTTTGATTATATATGTGTAATTATATATATTTGTAACCAGCTTTGAGGAGGAATGATATGTGTGTGTGTGTGTGTGTGTGTGTGTGTGTGTGATTATATATGTGTAATTATATATATTTGTAACCAGCTTTGAGGAAGAATGTTTCCTTCCTGCTGCCTTGGAAATATTCCTAGTCATTAACTTTGCATTTCACCTAGGGATGTGCAGAATCAACCTCCACAATTTCCCTCCTTACTTTACAGAGACTCTTTCTCCCATTTTCCCAGTGCCTCCATTTGCTCCAGTTATTGTTACAGGTGCCATTTTAGTGACAACTATATCGAGCTTTAAGTGAGCTACTTAGCCATTCTACTGAATGTAGTCTTTCATGTGACTAAAATGTGCGTACTCCTACATGAATAGAAATTGGTCCAGCAAACTTATCACTGTACATATTTATATTCATCAAGTTGTAATGGTAAGCATCACTAGGTGGTGCTATAGCACATGGGCTACTCTAGAGCTTTGTGTGCAATCTGAGTGCCACATGCTCACAGGATTCTGTTTTCTGCCATTACTGCATGTTGGAGATCACTGCTCACATGCATGGTACCAGGGCCAGTCCTAGCCCAAATGGGGGCAAGAGCATCCTAGGGTGTCCCTGCCACCTGCCACCATCAACCCCACCTACCTCACTGACGCAGCTCCTCTTCTTTCCTGCTGAAATGATCTCATCTTTCACAGGGATGCCACTGCAGCCACCACCCTAAAACCAAGCAGCAGCTGCAGAAGGAGCATCTCTCCATTTGAGTAGGAGAGAAGAGGAGTAGCACCAACAAGGAAGGTGGGGCTGACATCAGCATCACCTTTGGAGAGGGTGGAGAGATGCTGCCACAGCTGCTGCTATTCAGTTTTAGATCAGGAGCAGCAAAAACAGGAAGGAGAGAGCTTGCTGCCTATCACGGATCCCACTGTGCCATTACCACATGTCACAGACTGGTCTCATCAAGACCCGTGATCCTAAACTTCACTGCTGCCACCAAGTAGACTTTGGGGTTTGGTTTGGTTTTTCCTGGCTGGATCTACTAAAACAGCTTTCCAAACCTCTGTCTTATTCAAAGTTAGATAGGGTGGAAAGGTTTCTCATTGAGGGATGGGAAAACAGACAGCGGCTACACATTTTTAACTTCAAAACAAGAAAATGTTACTTTAAAATAGTTCAATTCAAAATAATAGTTCCTGTACAAAACAGGAACCAAACGAGCACAAGGAAGAAATAAAATATGAGCAAAACGGGCCCAGTCTTTCCTGCACTAATAGTGGGCCCTCACTCAGAGTCCTTACCAAGAGTCCTCTTGCAATCACCCCCAGTCAGCTTCTGCAGCAAGCCTGGCTTGCCCTTTGCTCAGCCCCAGGTCCTGCTCTCCCTTCTCAGTTCTGGGGGTTCAGTCCCCGACTGTTTCTCCAGCTGCTTTAGGAGTGCTTGGGTCACCACTCTCCCAGTGATTCCTCAGTGCTCTTTCCAGCACCAGTTCTGATTCTCTCTCAGACTGTGACAGCAACTCCTTCTCTTGAACTCTCTTCAGGCCTCCAACTTGCACTGCACTCACCTCTGCTGAAGGCAGTTTATATTCTCTTTTCCCCTCGAAATTTTCCCAAACAAACCAAACTCAAGTTCCCTCCATTATTTTAAAACATACCAAATCAAATCAAACCCCCTCTTCCCTCCATAATTAAACCAGTATAATTCTCCTCCTCCCGCGAAGAAAACTGTAAAGCAGGAGCGGTGAACTTTTGACCTCCTGCACAGCTTTTTAACATAGGAAGTAAGCAAAGCAATACAGAAGTCTTATATACAAAAAGAGGAGGTTCAGGCCTCGTTCCTTCACACCGCCTCTGCCACCAATCTAAACAGAAGCAGCAGTGGCAGAAGCAAGCTCCGTCCTTGCTGCTTCCACTGCCATTGATCTAAAACCAAGCAGCAGTTATGGTGATGGCATCCCCCCTGAAGCCATCTCAGCAAGGGAGAAGCAGGGTGGTGCCCCTTCATGTGAGCTCTGCTTCCCTTACCAGTGCTGCACCTCTTTCCCCTCACCAAGATGGCCTCACGTTTGAAACGTGGGGCAGGGGGCACTGCAGCTGCTGCTGTCAGAGCTTTCTTGGAGTGGTCAGATGCCTCAAGCAGCCACTTGGGTCACCTAACCCTAAGGCTAGTACTGCATGGTGCTAACTGGATTGTCATCCATATTACTTAATGTATGAGCACATTTCTTCTTTTGTTGAGAAGCACTGGTCTGATGTACATTGTATGGGGGAAAGCCAGGCCTTTGCCCCACTGGGGGAATAAACCTCTGGGCTGTACCACCTTTAAAAAGTGGTGATTCTTTTTACTGAGCAGAGGGAGAGCAACTGGCCCTGTCCAACTCCAGCACAGCATACCTCCAGTGGCTGTTGCTGGTGTCTATCTTATCTTTCTTTTTTAGAATGTGAGCCTTCTGGGGGACAGGAAGTCAATCTAATCTAATCTAATCTAATCTAATCTAATTATTTATCTCTATGTAAACGACTTTGGGGGCTTTGATTAAAAAGCAGTATTAAAATATCTGTCATATTCTCATTCATATTCGTATATTTCAGCTGGGCGCTGACTTGTCTTAATGCTCCCTCATACAAACAATTCCCTCCACATTAAAAAAGAGAGAGAGATGTCAGAGAGAAGGGATCTATCCTAGCCTTCTCCATAACATGCTTTTTTCTGTCTATAGGGAAACTTATTATAGTCATGGTTGGCCCCACCTGCAGTCTGAAGTGGTTCAAACCAGCCCCATGTTCATAATCCCAGTGAAAATGAGGTTTTTGTGTGTCCTGGCCATATGTGGATCTCTAAATTAAAACCTAAACTGAACATCCTTGAGGGACTTTTCCTTATGAATAAAATCCAAGCTTCTGTATTTCAGTTCTTTAAAGCGAAGGATCTCAGGTGAGATTACAAATGGGCCCAGCTAATAAAAGAAACTGCATTGCATATACCTTCTTGGCATGGATGACAGGAGCACCCCAAGAATGGCTCAGGACACAATCTCCAGGAACCAAGCTGCCTTGGTACGGCTTTGGATGCTTCCCAAGTGTTTGGCTCACAATGGACAGCGGATTAAAGGATCTCAAAGATTTGAAACTGTGAATCTGCCCAGGGATAGGGAAAGGGATTTATGAACAATATTTTTTTGGCTGCTTTCCAGCAGAGGATATGCATAATAGTGAGTGGTATCATTTAATGGAGAATACAGGGGGGAGAAAATCTTCACATTCCCCCCCCCCGCCCATCCCTTGCCCACATATTTAAAAAAAACCAATCACTCTGTGTATTTTCTCTCACTCTACAGTTTGTGTGTGGTGCTCTTGCCGACATGGTTTTTATTTTAATGTCAAGCATTAGAGAGTCCACAATTTTCACATGCCTCCCACACGGAAAACAATTCCTCTTTAAATGACATTGCTTATTGTTCATGTGATCGTGATATGGACCTGCCATAAATTACAAAAACCCTCAACAGTTTTCACCAGGGTGCCATTAATTGTTACAAAATGTGGTTTGCTTAATGTACTGACATTAAACAAAAGCAGATGTAGCTAAGTAGTAGAATATCCAGATGAAACTATGATTTAACATAGAAACTATGTGTGGATTAAGGTGTGTGTGTTTCTCTACAATCAATTCTCTTTATTCTTTTTCTGCAGACCTGGTTCCAATATTGTGTTTATCTTATATTTTTATTGGGAATGTCCTCTCCAGCCATTGTAGGGCAGAAAGGGGTTGTATAAATTTCTAAATGAAATCAATAAGATAAATTAATCTATCACAATAAAAATGTATATCTAAACCAATTTCCTTGTGAGTTTGATAGTGCATTCAATGCCCATTTACAGAAATTAAGGGTCCTCCTTCTAAAGACAGTCCAAGATATTTTTTTTAGCATTAATACATAGAAAGCCTATTAGCACTGGTTCAATCAGGAGCAATTACTCCACTGCCATAACAGAAACTAAATCTTTCCCGCCCACTGGGTTCTCCATTCAGACATGCACTACTGGTAGCATGTTTTCCCTTCTATATCTCCTGTTTCCAGACTTCCTTCATAATTGCCTTCTTCATCTAGAAGATGAGGTTGATGATATATCTGTCTCTTAATGGAGTGAAGGTGGCCTTCTCATTAGGGAAGATTAACTCATAGGTCATATTATGTTAAATTGATTAAAGGAGGTGCTGGCTGTGTGTATAATAATATAGTAGTAATGGGGGGGGTGAGATGGGGAAACCTTGCTGTGTCTATCCAATTTCAATGTTGAATTTCACATATGTGCACGCGTGCGTGCACACACACACACACACACACACACTCTGCTGTCCTTGAGGCTGCTAAAACAAAGGCAATTGTTAGATTACATAATGCAAGAATGTGAAAAAAATCATCTGAGAAAATATTTCTTCTTTAGAGGAACCCTGACATTCTGTTCACATTTCAATTTCTCCTTGGAGGAACATTTGAATTTCACTTTGGAAAAATTTGAGTTCCAGTCCTAGAATAACTAACTAATAAAAAGACGAACAAGTGTTCTAATTTGAAATTCTGGTGCATTCTGTAGATTTGGGCTTATTCCCTGGTGTATTTTGCTCCACTTATGTTGTGATCAGTCAGGTACAGCTTTTCCTTTTTCCCTAAAGAGTGAACCGGAAGTGAACCCTGTCCTTTCAGTCAGCCAATGACCTCTAGGGATCAGCCACTCAGCACACGGTGACCAGGACATAGAGGGCCTGGTGGCAGGAAGTGAAGGGGTTCTTTGTTGGTTCAGTTGGAGCCAGGCAGAGGATGAGAGAGGACAGGTGGAAGGCTTAGTGGGGAGCAATGGAGCTTTTGCTGCCTCATGGTCAAAGCTAGCCTGCAGAATCCTCTCAGGGAAGGAAATCTGCAGATCCTTGACAGACAGGATTGCAGGAAGCTTGAATCCTCTGCCATGGATATGGTGAATTCAGGAGGAAAGCGAGGGCTTTGGCTTCGGCTTCAGGGAAAGGTTTAGCCAGGGAACAGTGTGTTAGGCAGCCTACATTAGATTATTTTGATTTTGTGCATTGCAAGCCCTTACAATTGGTTTATTGTATTTTTATCTGCAATGTAACAAGCTCAGAGCAACGCTAACCTGAGCCCTTTCTTTCCAACAAGGGGACTTTTGTATTTTCTCACATTTATGTTCTATGCAACTGAGTAACCACAATTTTTAAAGTGTGCCACTCCAAACCAACCAGCCGGAATGCTTTTTGGAAGTAATCTTGTAAAGTACTGTTTCTTTTTTCTGTAAAGGAAGCTGCTAGAGCCTCAGACCGAAGCATTGTCCCCAGACCCCAGCCCAAGAAGACACTGACACAATTTGTTGGGTGAAACTGGTCATAACTTTATTAACTTAATCAACAGTGAGCAAGCGAACTAGGTAGGGATGTTCCCCCACCCCAAGACAGTGCGGGACCTAGCAATGGCCAGGTTCGGACACCCCAGTCCTCCCCTGCACCATGCTTGGGCGACACACCGTGGCTCAGGAGAGCATCAGGCTCCAGCCCGATCCATCTCCTTTCTACCAACCCCCAAGCGAGGGTCTGGAACCTTCTAGGCGTTTGCACACCCTGGACCATGCAGCCCAAGGATCTGCAAAGTCCTGAAGCTGGTTCATGGCGAATCGTCATTCCTGGGCCGCACAAGACACAAGGGAGCGATTGAACAATCACCCATTAAACCATCCAAGGGTGCTCACCGATGTTAAACCCACTATTTTCCAACTAAACCCGCACTGTCCCTGCCACACAGGTAGGTCAGCCTAGCTTGGCCTTCCTGCCCCACCACTCACCAACAATTCCTCAAGATGGAGAGCCCTGTTCGCTTGCCCAAGTCGTTCTCACCCAAGTGCAATACCCAAACATCTGGACAGGAGCACCTATCTATATAATCCCACAAGGTCAGGAGCAACTGCCCCCAGAGCATCCCCTGCATACCCAACCAGGACACCCTGGACTGCTGTCCCAGACCGAGTTGGGTCCCAAAATGCGAGGCGCTGGCCCTCTTGTATGCCCAAAAAACCAAGGAATGGCCACACAGAAGCACATGTACTGGAGCCGCCACCCCGCCAGCACCTGTCAAAAGAACAAACAGATAACATACAGCCGCTACCGCGGTGCATCAGCACACATAGCGGAAGAACGCATCGGACTTCCAACGCCCAATCCTCCTCACCTCCCTCGCCTCCAGGCCCAAGCCACTAGCTGTAGTAGCCGCCCCAATTCTAAATGAGTGCAGGCTAAACCCCAACTCAGACACCCCCGCACAGGCCATAGCCTTCCTCAAAACAGACCATAGCTGATACTTCTCATGAACAAACAGGCACCCAGTTGTCTTGGGGCCACCCGCCATGTACTGCCGCAAAGCTGTAACTGGACACATCCCCGGGTCCGAGGCAGCATGTAGCTGAATTACCTGACCCTTCCCCCTCTGATCGGTCTTAGAACTGCGGAGGAGCAGCGTGACCCCCTGCCATCCAATGACATATCCCCAAACTGCAGGCAATGCCCCAAAGGTGAATGCCTACTCCAAGGTAAAACCTCGCTGGGCCTAAAAGCCCCCAAAGTTAAGGAAATTAACGTAGCTTCCCAAGGGGAAGAACAACAGGCAGGTAAGTGCCGAACTAGGGCCGCTACCACAGTTAATGTCAGGGGCTTCCCTTTGTCCGGGCCCCTGGGCTGCCGCCGCGCCCAACCCTCAAGCATCCTCCTAACCCTAGGATCACCTGTAGCATCCTGTAACCCCCGCATCCTGGGCCCCGAAAGCCAGAGCGGAGACGTAGCCTCCCATAGTAGAGACTGCCTTACCTGCCCCATAAAGAGACACCAGGAACTGCATTACATGTTCCACAGGCACCGGCCAGGCTTCCACAAGGCCCTCTCTTCTCCTGAATGCCGCGAACGCCCCAACCTTTGCCCGATAACTAACCGTACTGTGCGGCAAGGAGGCATCGATGGCCTGCAGCGCAGCTATGCGCCAAGCTGCCACAGGGCTGCCGGCATGATCTCCGGGTCACTTAGCCAGTAACGCCCCAACCCCTTGACTCCTTACCATGCGAACAGCCGCATCAAAGGATGTATAACGAACCGAACATAAATGCTCCGGGATCCCATCATTAACCGAACCCCCTCTGGGATATGACAGGTGGTGTATGAGGCGACACTTGCCTGGAGTCTATTTTTTTTGGGGGGGGGACCACTCCCAGTGGGGATATCCTCAAATTGTCAAAGGGGGGCCGATCAAAAGGTCCGGCCACCCTCCCAGCTGCCACCTCTTTGCTTATCTTTTCCGACACCACCACCTCCATCCCTTTAACAGATTTAAGGTTACTGGCCCTGACAGCCACCCTCCGTGATAAGGAAGGGATCCTAAAGCCCTCCCTGAAACCCGAAACTCAACAAGGCCACGCCCCCCGATTAGGGTAATCAAACAACAGCCGCTCCAGAACGTCCAACCTAACTGGGCTGGGCCCCTGTACCCGGAGGGGGTACAGGGGGCTCCCCCTTTCTACCACCAGCAAACCTTGGCTTTGCTCCCGCCCCCGCCCTGCGCCCTGGGGCAGGAAGAGCTTGGGTGCTCGGCACCGCAGAGGCTACACGCATGCTTGAACTTACAAGCCTGTCTCCCGCAGCGGCCACTGCGATTGAACTCCCAGCAAACCAACTGGGGTTGAACCCATTGCTGGCCCAGGCAGGAGAATACAGTGCCGCTGGCTTGGAAAGCAGATGACCGCTGTCCGATCTGTCACCGTCTACCGGCCGCGTTGGCAACATATAGAGAACCCAGAGCTCCAAATGAGGAGCATCCCATGGCATGGAGGGATCCAGGGCGGCCCGCATCCTGAAATTCTCATCATATCTCACCCAAGCAGTGCCCGCAAAGTCCGACACCACCCAATGAATAATGTCAAGATACTTGACCAACGCTAGGGCCCTAGCCAGCTGTGCCTGAAGGACCACCCCCATGTAAATTGTAAACCCTGAAAGCCAGTTGTTCCATGATTTCTCGACTGGCTTTCATTTTGTCACTACGTGGTCCTTGCAGGACTCACCCTCCTTGTGCTTCACTTCGGGTTCCCTAAATAACAAAGAGAAGATGTCCACATACTACCCTTTCAATATTTTCTCCCTAGTAGCCGGTAAGAGGTGATCTCCCAAAGGCAACCCACGGCCCCTTAGGGGGAATGCTGTGGTGTAGGTAGAACCCTCTTGGATACCAACCTGCATCCTGCGTGGGCATCATCATGGGTCCCCCGGATGGCGGCACAACTCCTTGCCACACCTAATCAGCTACCCCTTGAGAGCTAGGCCCTACTCATGGCACCGGACCCGCCAACCCCCTTGGATATGTGTAATTGACCCCCCAAGGGGCAGAGCCCCAATCCCCGGTGGCTGGTATCAGCCAGCGAAACAGTGGCCACTGGCCAGTACCACCGTGTGGTGCAACAGGTCCAAGCTCACCCGGCTGAATGGCAGATGGCGCCTCCACTGCTGCCGAAGGCCACCCTCCCTGCTGCACCTCCACCGGGACCGCTGCATCGTCTGGAACCACTACAGGCTG
The DNA here is from genome assembly GCF_027244095.1 of Hemicordylus capensis. NCBI lineage: Eukaryota > Metazoa > Chordata > Lepidosauria > Squamata > Cordylidae > Hemicordylus > Hemicordylus capensis. The sequence goes on from NC_069659.1 coordinate 208,230,545, forward strand.
CTCACACGGGACGCTGAGACCGACTGGCACAGTAGGAACTGCTCCCTCATCCATGACCTTCAATCTGGCAGATAAAGAATTAATTAACTGAGTCCTCGCAGCCCCCCGCGTCCGCCTAAGGGGCTTGCCCCCCCCAGAAGGCCCTACCCCCTTTTCCTGGGGCAGCGCCCTGGCACGGTCCAAAGCTTCCATCTGCTGAATCAGTCCCCTAATGAGTATCATTTCCTCATCATCTTCATCCGAAGATGATGGTTGGGGTGCAGGTTGCTTAGGTGGCTTGATTGGCTGGCCACCAGCTTTCCCTTTTGCCTTCCTGGGAGGCATAATCCCAAATCACTCCACCCTATATATAATGATAACGTGTGTGTGTGTGTGTGTGTGTGTGTGTGTGTGTGTATTTTATTTTATTGGTTTTTTAAATTATTAATATAAATTTATTTATTGATTGACTTATCTCTAAAGTTGCTATACAGCACTCCCACAGATGAAGCCACACCCAGCTGGCCCGGCGACCTCCCAAAAAGCCAGCCAAGCACCCCCAAAAGCCCAATCCAGGTCCTCAGCAGCACCCCCCCCGCTGCCAATCCAATCACCCAGCCACCACTCAAATGGCCAGTAGGTCCCAAGAGCTGGATCCAAAGGCCTCCCTGACGCCCCCTGTAGGGCCCACCACCAACGCAGCCACCCCACGGGACCGGAGCCGCTCCCCAACGGGACCGGGGCACCCCAAGCAGCCCGATAATGGGCCGAATTGGCCCAAACTGCTGCTGCGGCTGCCTCCACCGACTGACTGCCCAGCTGCCCGAGCCCAGCCCTAACCGAAGGCCCGATCCTCGGCCCCCAGTGGCCCGACAAAGGGCCAAAATCGGCCACCGCCCCATGCAGCCAAATTACAGGCCGAATCGGCCCAAACTACTGCCGCCGCCGCCTGCCCACCCAACTGCCCAACACAAGGCCTGATTTCGGGCCAAAGAAGCCGCCCCCACGCAGCTGGATTACGGGCCAAATCGGCCCGAACTACAGTCGCTGCCGCCGGCCCGCCGCCCACCCAGCCACCCAAGCCCCAACCCTAACAGGCCCGCATCACTCGGGCCAATCAGGACCCCACAAACTCAATGAGAGGAGCTTGCAAACAGAGCTCCTCTCTCTTCAAAGTCTCGGGCCGGACTGGGGCTTTGGGCGGGAAGACGCCGAAAACAGCTGTCAAGCCCTGCCCCCCCAGCCCAAGAACCAATCAGCGTCCCCTTGGCCTGTTGCCGGGCTGGGACAAATCGCCCTCCTTCCTGCAATGAGGCCGGGGGAGGGGCAGTCTGTAGTCTTTTGAATAAAGTTTTCTCTTTTTATGCTTTGTAATTTCACCTGCCTCTGAGTGGATTTTTAACTCAAGAAAAAGGGGTTTTACTCTGGTGTAGACACACCTCAAGGCTATTTGTTCAGCAACCTACTAAGTTCTCTCCAGGGTCGTAACAAGGCTGGAGTGGGCCCAGAGACAAAATTTTAAAATGGACCCCTCGCTGATACACACACACTTCACAATATATAGTCATGTGACTTGCCTCTGGGGGGGCCCTTGAGGCGTGGGGCCCCCCAGGCAGCCGCCTCCCCTTGCCTAATAGTAGTTACGCCCCTGGTTCTCTCACCACGTATAGGCTGCATGCGGGAGGTTTTTGTATTTTTCCATTCAGTAAAAGAAAGAGAGTTTTCCTGGAATTTTGCCCACACCAGGGAGGGATTAAATTCTGTTAAAAAGTGGTCGTTGGTGTATCAGGGTAACCTTGTCCCCAATAAGGAGGTTCATTCCTGGGCAGATGGAGCCCAATAATCATCAGCCCAGATGATTATTAACAAGATCAAAGGTTTATTTACTCTCAAGTAGTAATGGTATTGTTTGGCTCATGCTCAAAACAAGACAAAGGACCATACAGAGAGCATACATTTTATACTCTTAAAATTGTTCTCCAGAACAACATGTTGTTCAGCGACATAGCAAATACGTCATCATGACTTGCTAAGATTAGGGAATAAACCACAAACATGCACGCAGGCAGACAGACAGCCTTATCTTAAAATTGTTCTACATTCTAAATCCATGGTCACTCTAACCTGTGGGGGACGGAAAACTACCAGAGAGAATACACAGTAGTAAGCATCCTTCTAGCAGAGCAGATCCTTGAGTTTAGTTAAACATAATGGCATTGCTTATGTCAAGCTGTGAACTTCTATGCATTTCTGATTTACTATACATCAATTCCCCCCTTTCTATTGTTCGTATCTGTAGCTTCAGATCCATTAAAGCAACCTATCTCTCCCTCTAGGGTGAACCAATACTACACATACATCATACGCTGAGACCATAGAAGACATCATTATACAAAGTTCTATCAAAAACCCAAATATTAGGGCAGCCAATTCTGTGCATAATCACTTGGGGAATAAACTTGGAACTCCAGTGAGCAGAACTGGGCTGTTACACATATCAAGTTCACATTCTAACTAATCAAATTGAAACAAATGCATGCTTACTCACAAATAAGCCCCACTATGTTGAACCCGAGGGGAAATTATATTTACAAATTAAAACAAAAGCCAATAGGACAATTGAAATAACTGTCTTTCACAAACAGAATACGTTAGACTGCGCTTTTTGACATAATTGCAATACAAGCTCAAATTCAATACATCACTCATTCTTATTCTATGTCCAGTCCTCATGGGGCAAGTGGGTAGGGACTGCAAATCTTCCTTAGTATATTCAGGGGTCAAAGGCAAAGGATGTGGATGGTTTACTAAGGGAACATGGAAAGCAGGGATCGCCTTCAATCAAGCTGCAAGCCTGGCAATGGAATCAGCAAAGGCATTCCTTTGCACTATAGGGTCCTGCCCACCCTGATGTCCCTTGCAATGCATAACTGCCACGGCTGTGGGCTGAACTGCCTGTAGCAACTGAGCATTTAACAGTCTGATCTGATCCCCGTCCAGCCTACAAGGCAGCATCCTATAGCCCGCAGCCAATTCCAACGCTTTATGAAGTGTTACCAGTTCTGCCAGTTGGGCACTCGTTCCAGGGGGCAGTGGGGTGACCCCAAGAACAGAGGATGCGGTGACCATAGCATAGCCTGCCCTTCTCCTCCTATTAGCATAAAGCTGCCTCCATTCATAGTTTATTCCCAGAAGGGGTAAATCCTTCAAGTCACTGTGAGCAGAATAGTTCAAATTTAAGACTTCTGTGCATACATGGCTCTCAATAGGTTCCATATCCTCTAATGGTAGATAAGTAGCAGGGTACACAATTAACACAAGTAACAACAAGCAAACAGAAACAAGCCCAAAGCCATCACAACCATCAGTGCACATTATCATAAGAAGCAGTTCTGTACAGGAGAAACAGTAAATAATTTCCTTCTGACAACCAACATGGTTAATAATGTTACACCAGGATATTACGTACATCTGCACATTTTTATACACAGTTATCTTATTAAGTCCATCAATCAAAATAAAGGGCATACTTACTAAGTATTCCCTCATAGCAATGACACCCACGTCAGAGAAATAGGATAATCCTTGTGTTCACATTGAAAATATGCCCCCCCTTGTTGGACAATGAGCATATTGGAAACATTTCAGAGACCATCATCAAGACTGGCCCTCTCCTTGCAAGTCCAACAATACACACAAAACAGCATTAAACGACTCCTCAACTTCCTGGGAGATGATTATTATCGCCCTTTCCAGTCCAATTACCCCCAGACTGGATAGGATTGCCCTCCAGGCCATGTGAAACCCTGTGTTCCACAATGCCATCGGACGACGTTCGATGCCAATGCTGAAAGCTAGATTCAATACTCTGGAGGTACTGCCACCCAAGGGGCCCTATAGGTTGGGACGTAACGGCCCTTCCACTCAGGGGGTCATGTTTTATATGCTGTTCGGCTACAAAACTGAAACACCAAGGCTATGGCAGCACTGGTCTCCTTCCTGACACGCCCAACCACATGGTGTCTAGTTTACTTGCCTCTTCCCTTTAATCTCATAACGGGTAAGAAATGAAATATAGGTAGCACAACAATGACTCAATCTAGTAGAAATTTCTGTTCTCTCAGTGCTTCTTCCCAACAATTGAAAGACATCTTACATTGGTCCTTCAGGCTGGAGCACCAGTCAGGGAATAATCCCTGTGGCTGGCACAGATGATGCTGAGCCATAGATACCAAAAGGGGTACCCCAGATGTATGTGTCACCCCTGCATGTTTCATTGCTCACCAGAATCCCCACTAGCCTTGTACTCCCTCCATGCTAATGAACAATGTAACTGAGGTATCTGTATGTTCTCCATCATGCAGAGGGAAATACTTCCCCACATTCAGCTGTGCACTCTGACACTCCTCCCGAGGGGGCCCATAATCATCCTATGCGGGGACAAATTCCCCATTCACAATGCCATCAAGCCAGGTGTGGGCACAGTAGCCATGTGGTATCATTTTGGATGCCAATAGGATAATGCAACCAATTCTCCACTCTCCACCATTCAGGTACTCCTAAGAAGAACCAATACCTTCCTCTTGCATGGCTAAAGGTCTTAACCTGGGCCCCACCCACCCCCCCTCCATGTGGGTCTCCAAGCAAGGTCAATGTTGCTAACCCAAACAGGACCTCATCCCACACGTGGGGGCCTTATCCAGCATGTGAGGGGTACTGGACCTCCTAACCAGGCAATTTTCGCAGTATGTTAGCATGTGTGCACACCCAGCAGACCTTAAGCCTGGTGGCAAGGACTACTGCCTGTACCTTGGGGCGGGGTTTCACTTGGCCCCAAGTGGTTGGGAACAATATGAATACAGCAACCCACAGCCAAACCTGAGTGACCAAACAGATAACTTGGCTTCTCCTACCCCACTGAGTTGGGGCACCCAAACCAATATCTGTGACAGAAATCCACAGAAACACACAGAAATACACAAAAATACATTCACAAGTATGCTGCAAGAGCCATCCCCAATCCCACAGTCACAGACATTAAGGCTCCTCAGACTGTACACGTAGAGGCTGGTCAGCAGTAGGTTGGGGACGCAGGCAAATCCGGTAACAAGTCTCTGCACCAGTTCCTGTACATACACCTGCTGTTCATCATCCCCCCTCACAAGCAAGTCAAAGTCATTCGTGATATTCGAAATGGGAACCACCCATAGAACACCCCAAAAAGGGGCAAAAGGGTCAGACGTACATGAGAGAGCCAATGGCAATGCTCTAACCCAGTTCCAATGAAGCTCCAAAGCCAAACATGTCAAGTGTTTCTTTAAAAACCTATTCATCCAGGAATCCTTCACCCAGCAAGGCTGCTTGACATTTTAAATCACGACGTGAACGCCCGTTCCCCCTGTTGACAACCACAACCTATCCCCTCCCCCCTTCTTTGAACACAACTGGGTGTTAAGGATCAACTTGGAGTCTACAAAAGGCTGGGGTCGTCGAACAGGTAGAGTCACTGTCCCTCACGGGGAACGAGAGGCACCAAGTATAGTGGGTATAGGCTTCTCAGGGCACGGATATATGCAAGGCCGTCCTCTGGATGCATACAGGCCTTCCTCAGATATTTGGCATCAATTCAGATATTTGGCATCACTATAATAGCAATAGCAATAGCAATAGCACTTACATTTATATACCGCTCTATAGCCGGAGCTCTCTAAGCAGTTTACAATGATTTAGCATATTGCCCCCAACATTCTGGGTACTCATTTTACCGACCTCGGAAGGATGGAAGGCTGAGTCAACCTTGAGCCCCTGGTCAGAATCGAACTTGTAACCTTCTGGTTACAGGGGCACCAGTTTTACCACTGCGCCACCAATATCTAATTCCATCAGATATTTGGCATCAGTAACTACAACACTCCGGGATGTATGAGAAGCAGGAACAAGAAACCTGCATCACGGCCTTTTCCTCGAACCCAAATCAGGGCAGCCAACGGATGTTCCGTCATCATTGGCCTGGACTGGATATATAGATGGGGAACCTCCCTTCCAGGTAGCCGCTGTTGGTTAGCCTGGCCTGTCGGTTCTCCTCCCGATCCTCTCTCCTGACCATTGCCTTGGTCTTTGACAGATAGACACCCCTTCCGGGAAAGATAGTTCAAGGCAATCCTGCTCATTTTTAGGAATAAAAGACAGATGCATGAATTTCCAATACCCCCCCCCCCTTTCTCGGGTAGGGACATCATACTGAGACTGAGTCCCTGAATAGCCCAATACAATAAACAAACCTGAGGCTTTTTTCAATTTGATCTTTTGGCATTTTCTTTCCAACTTATGTTTTGCTTTCCTGCTTGCCCTTTTTCCCCTTCCCCAAAGTCCAAAATAGGGGATGTCCTCAACTGGGGCTTGCGACAACTGCTGTTGACAACAGGTAAAATGCTTCACCCAATGAGCAATCCGGAGCAGGAGGCAAAAACAATAAAAACCCAAAGGGAAAACAATAATGAAGTCCACATCCTTCCCCCCTTGTGGGAAAACATAGTCTTATCATTCGAGAGGCTACAACAGAAATTCCAGCGCTTAAATGTCACAAAGGCCCTTTGGGTGGAACTGACAGTCCCATTCCCCCATCGCCTCATAGATTCTCTCTTATGTCCAGCTGTTCTTCTGAAAAGTCCAAAGCAGTGTACTACATAAGTCCTATGTCTGTACACAACAATCTTTCAAGGCAGGCCAGGCAGTTTAAGAGGCTGGTCCAATATCACCCAGCAAGTGTCATGGTCAAATGAGGATCTGAACTCAGGTCTCCCCTTCCTAGCCCAGCACTCTAACCTAAGTGGCTACCTACATACTCACAGATTTCTGTCAGGGCAAGACCATTCAGTGTATCACCCAGTGTATCTGACAGCGTTTTCCATAAAAGACTGATTCGTCTGTGATATCTGGCCCTTGGGATGTTCACTGTCCCCATCTAAGCCACGTGCAAATAGTGTTCCAGCTCTCCATCTTCAGCCTCATTACTAGCAAGCTTGGTAGGGTTACAATATCCTCATAAAAACCTATAGAAAAGAAACAGTACCCGCCCAGTCCAAGCAAAAATACTATACCTTGTTGAAACAGGATTTAAAACCCCTTACATGAGGTCCAGTGTCTCATGAAACAAACAGGCTTCCTTATTAAAAGATATCATCAAGAAAAATGTCCATAGTTTCGCCGAGGAGTGAAGCCTGTGATAAACACAGTTATTATCTATTCTCTGGTTTGGGTTCAAGGAAAAGAGAATATTATCTATCTATTCATGGTATGAAAACAGGGTATGGATTCCATGATAACACACAAAAACCTGATCCCTTTCAATCTGGGAGGTTTTCCAGGTAATATGCAAACCAGTCCTTTGGAACTCCCTATCACTTGCAGGAGTGGCCAAACAAATTTCCTTTCACCAATCCCACATCCGGGATCCGGAATGTCAAGATTCAGCTACTGTGAAGGCAAAGCAGGGCTGGCGATAGGACAAATTTATAATGATGGCAGCGATACCAGAGGAACAACTTTGGTGAACAAACATGAGGGAATGATGCAGCATTTTTCTTTCCCCCGCATTGGCTTGCTTTGAGACAAAGGCTGGGCTTAAATCCGCCATTTGCTATTCACTATTTGCTACAATTTACTTGTATACCACTTAGGATGACCAGGTCTCAGAAGCCTTGTGCAGATGGTCAGACTGGTAGATCTATGCATGGCATGAGGAAGGAAGGCAGAGGTGCTCTTACCCCTGGTCTTCGGGTCTGAAGTCCAGGGCCTCCACATCCCCTGGGGCCCCCCAAATCCTTTTTAGTCCCAGGTGGTGTGGTCACATAAAAAATGTGTTAACAATACTGGGGGTGGGTTCCCAAAGCCATTAGATCCAGGCTCCAAAATTACCGAGGTGCACCTCTGAAAGCAGGAAATGAGATTGCACACTAGTCTCATCATTGTTTCCAATAGGCCAGTTCTCATGATCCAACTATCACAGCTATGCTGCCAAATGTTGGGTCGCAGAGGGAGGAGGAGGTGTGCGCATTTCTGATTCCTGGTTGCCTGTGTGGTAAAAACAACTAAGAAGCGTCCGTGTGTGAAGGTTCACTTGTGGTTTCCACCTTACTTCAAATCTAAGATTGCTGATGTTGGTTACCCATGCAGAACAACCGCTACTAAGCCTACACACACAATCACTTCTTGGTTGTTTTCACCACACAGATGACTGGGAATTGGGAGTGCACACACCTCCTCTTCTCTCCACCACCTGACATGGCATAGCCAATAGCTGAATCATGAGAAATGGCCCAATTTATTGATCATAACAGTAGAAATGGAAGGTAGTGATCATGTATTCAGAGTCTACATGTGTTGAGGTGTGCACGTGTAGGTTTTTGGTGCAGTAGTTTTTTATTAGTGCCTATGAGAGCTCCACTCATGGGATAAATAATGGTCTCAGGAGGGCTCAATTCATTAGGACTGTGGTGAGGCTAAGAGTAAAAGTTCCCCTCCTGCCATACCATGATCAGACCCACCCCCCATGGCTATTTTGCAAAGGATAATCAAGAACATCTGGCCCAACAATCAATTTGCTGTAACATGTAGTTTGGTCTTCACCTATGTGCTCCTGCCTCTCTGGTGTGTGTGTGGGGTGTGTGTTTAGAATAAGGAAACTCACCTTGGGCAAAGAAATGACAAGCTATGGGACTGGTTTGAAGAGCCTGAGAAAACCATTTAAAAAGATTTCAGATACAAAAGAGCTGTAATGGGTTGAGATAAATATGGCAATGCTTTAGCATAACATTGGTTCCCAGAGCAGAACAAGGAGCGGGAGGGAAAGAAAGAGGCAGAACAAGAATGATGGAATTGTTCCAGCCAGTTGGACTATCTAGCAAACCTCTGAAAGCTCCATCTCCTGGGCTCTTCCTCTTATCAGACTGCATATTTCTCTCCATTGTGCCATGCCTTTGCTCCCCAGTAACAAAGTCCACCTCTCTTTAACCGGAGAAAGCAGCTGCTGCTTGGCTGCAGCAGCCATAAATAAGCAAAAAAAGGCCTGCAATGCCTGGCAGAAGCACTCAAAGGCTAAAGCATCACAAAGTTTGGCTGCGTCATTGCAGAGGAGGTAATGAATTAAGGGAATAAACATGCAACCAAATCATGTATGCAGATGGGGAGGGAAGCTGGAAGTAACTGTACACATCATTTAGAGGAAATAAAAAGGGCAGAGAAGTAGCAACTGATTTAAATGTCTCGGATCCCTGCTGAGGCTCATTTCCTAAATCAGGATATGTTGTCTGCCTTTCTGTATCTTTTCCCCTCCTTCAGTATCCTTGGCTGGTTTCCAAGGACTGGTTTCAACTGTTTTTGGTTTTTGTTTTGTTGTTGACATTGTTTCAATTTTTGCTTTAGTTGTTATTTAGAATCCATAATATCACGCTCAGGAGTCAAATACACCCTGATTTCTGATCTTCAGAGCATTCTTCTGGCATTGATTCAAATGCTGCCTGACCTTGATGATCAGCGGTTCAGTTCAAAGAGCCCATTGACTCCCCCCAGCTTCCCGTTTGCTTGCCCAGAAGGAAAATGGTGAAACTGAAGGGGGCTCTCCTTTTTGCTCTATGACAAAATGGTAAGAGAAAAGCGCATTTGCCCTGAACCAGAGAGGCTGATGGATAGATGGGGTTTGGCTGTCCAAAAGAAGCACAAGGGCCAGTCTGCATGTTCGGTAGCAAACACAGGGCTGAGGTCCGACTGCCGCTCCTCTGCAGCAGAGAAGTGGAGAGGCATGATTTGCAAGGGAGAGGCAATGGTCAGGAGTGCTTCTTAAGCCTTCCACAGCTCCTCTTTTCGCATCTGCTTTCTCACTTGGCATTAAAAATGCACAGCTGTTGGAAACCCCAGCAGCAGGAAAGATGATGGGCGGTGGAGGAAAAAGTAGAGGGTGGGCCAGCAAGAGCAACATAGGGCCAATTCAAATGATACCTTCAGTGGCACATCTGTAGAAGAAGGGATGTTCTCCACGGATGTCCCAATGCCTTCCCAGTGTATTCCTTGATTGTGTGTGTGTGTGGGGGGGGGGCTTTAATTCATATAACCCCTAAAATTATGCTCCAAATATTGGTTTAAACAAGTACTTGGAGTGTGTGCTTAGGGACCATTCAGATGAATAGCCCCCACATACAATCAAGGGATTTGGAGCACATCCCCACAGGCACCCTCTCAGTGCTCCCTCCCCCTTCATCTTCATGGGTGCTGGGTCAGGTATCATTTGAACCAGCCCATAGGAAACATTAGCACAAGACTGGCTCTCTGGGGCCACCTGATGCCCAAGACCAGGACGTTTGGGTCCGTGGTTGTATCCCAGCTTGAACTGCCGGCAGTTCCATTCTCCTCCTAGAGACTTTGGTGGCACAGAGAACAGAGATTCAATGCCTGACTTGCAGGGCTCTTGGTAGAGGCTCCAGAAAACTCAGGCCTGAAATGCATTTTATGTATGGGTTTGTTTATAAACCAGCTTTCATCATTGGCCTCAAGTACATCAGATGAAAAACATCACAAGCAAATCAAATCGATAAAATCATAATTGTAAAAACCAAAAGAATGGCAAGCACCAATCAACCACTTCCAGCAGCAGGTAGGAAGATCTCATAAGCCATACATAGCCATCGCCCTTCCAGTTCTCCTCTGAATTCTCCTTTGCAAATGAAAATAGTGAATCTTAGGTGGTGATACTTTTCAATGGGCTTTTGTGGTGTGTTTTTAAAAAATTGTTTCTCTGTTGCGGTTTTTATTCTGATCTTGAATTGTCCTCCTGATTATACTATTTTTAGTTTACTTTTTATAGTTTTTTCCTAAAATAATATTGTTATACTGGCTAAATTTAACTAAACCTTAAACTAAATTAACTTGAGGAAGTCCTAATGAAATTTAGTAGTCCTTTAGATAAACTCCTGAGTACTTTTACCTCTGAGTAATTCAGTCAGGATGTAAGCCAATTTTTGTTTTCTAATGAAATATTAGCCACCTTGGATAGTATTTGTGGAAAGGTGGGATCAAAATGTAAATACACAGTGTAATAGTCTAGAGAGTGATCAGCATTAGACATCTGAAGATTTTGCAGTAGAAGTCAACATTTGACTGAATTTAACAGCTAGCCTTCAGCATCAACCAGTATTTGACATGTAGCAATGAATATTGGACAGTATCACACAACATAAATATAATAGCAATCAGGATTTGAGGGGGAAAGTTTCATGTCATATTTCATTCTCCAAATTCAAATGATGGGTTTTGAGGGCAAATGTAAACATTGAAAATTTGACTTTTGAAACTGGAATTTTTGGTGGATTTCAAATTTTTGAAAAATATCCTCTCAGTTCTAAATCTAGTCAGTCCTTACCTGGGCCTCAAAGAGGGAAGGAAAAAAAGAGAAAAGTAAACCAGTGAACAGAAGGGTAACTAGTTTCTGGCACTCTTTTAAGGCAGAGCTACACATTTTAAGAAACATGAAATTGTTTGCCACCAAAAATGGAAGCTGCATTTCATGTTTCCCCTTTTGTATCATGTAGTACAACTTTCACCTGCATCCCACAAGATGGAATAGGGATGGGGAAAGAAATGGAAACACAGGGCCAGTTTGAGTGATATGCTCAAGCCACATGCAATTAACACAAATGAAAAGGGTTTTAATTGCAATTCATTTCATGGTCAAGTCAAAACCAGCTGTTTTGATTCGGCCATGAATCTAGCCGGCTCAAAACCACGTTGATTTGATTCGGACTTGATTTTTCTAATTGAATCCAAATTGATTCAACCTGTGCTGTTGGGCGTGGGCGTGGGCGGAGAGCCTCATGTACTTTAAAAACAAAAGTTAATTATTCATTGCAGAGCCCTCAGCAGTGATGCCACCCACCACCATCCCCCTGAATCTTCTGGGCGCTCCTGTGAGGAAGAAGAGCTGCATGGAGGCACCTTTTCACCACGCCTCTGGCAGGAACAGACACATTGGTAATTCATACCTGGCAGTGGTGGGGAGGCAGCGATCAGACCCACCATCCCTCTCTGCTGCCAGCCTGGTCAGGGAGGTAGCGATTGGACGGCCATTCCTTCCTGTAGCCACTCAGGCTGGCCACTCGCACTTACTAAACTTAGCGCTGGGCTAAGCCACCTTTAAATGGCCTCTGCACAGCTGTGGGGAGGCCATTTAATGGGGCAGCCCAGCATTCTTTTAGCCAGAACGCCAGTATTTTTGTGCAAAAAACACCAGTGTTCTAGCTAAAAGAATGCTGGGCGCAGAGGCCATTTAAAGAAAGCTTAGCCCAGCGCTAGGTTTAGTAAGTGCGAGCGGCTGGTCAGGCTGGTCTCAGGGAGGCAGCAGTTGGAGGAAGTTCAGTCGCTGCCTCCCTGCTGTTGCCAGCTCTGAATGACTGATGTCTCCGCTCATGCTAAAGGAATGGTTCAAAGGGACCTCTGTGTGCCTTCTTCCTCACAGGAGCGGCCAGTGGCCACATGGGGATGGTGGCGGGACTGGTCACTGCTGCAGGCTCTGCAATGGATAAAGGTAATTAGTTTCAAGGTGCCCCAGTGCATATTTTTAAAGTACGTGAGGCTCTCCTCCCCCTCCCTCCCCACTCACATTGAAGGCCGAATTGATTCTGCTAGATTCAACCTCTAATCTAATCACCCCTTTTGGGGTGATCCATTTTGAGGAAGAAACACTCGAATCAGCCAGATTTGAGTCGAATCAATTCATTGCCGAATCAATTTGCACTTCTCTACAAATGAACACATTCCACTCCCTCTCTCATCATGCCATTCCTTTTCTAATCACACGGGAAGGATTCATCCAAACTGCCTCCTCACGTGCCATCAAAATACTGCTGTAGTATTCATTCCATTCAATTCCATTCATCATATTTATATACTGCCTGATAAATTTATTTATTTATTTATGGCCTGAATTATACATCCAAATTACAATATAGAAACAAAAACAAACAAAACATTTTCACAGAATAAAAACAATTAAAAAAAATTCACAGAGTGAAACAAAACAATTTCACAAGATAAAAACAAACAGTTTAAAAATAATTTAAATTAAAAGCCTGAGAAAACAGGTGTGTCTTGAGGTCTTCCTAAAAGCAAACGGATGCATTCTAAAGCCCTGGGGCAGTCACAGAGAAGGCCCGGCCCTGAGTCACCACCAGATGAGCCGATGGCAACCAGAACCAGACCTCCCCAGCTGATCTTAATAGGTGGCAAGGTTCATGACAAAGAAGGCAGTCTCTTAAGTATCCTGGACCTAAGCCATTCAGGGCTTTATAGGTAATTATCAGCACTTTGTATTTTGTTCAGAAAAATATCAGCAACTAGTGCAATTCTTACAGAATCAGTGTTATATGGGCCCTTCAGGTTGTCCCAGAAATCAACCTGGCTGCCGCATTCTGTTCCATTTATAGTTTCTGAACTATGTACAGAGGCAGCACCACATAAAGTGCATTACAGCAGTCAAGACTGGAGGTCACCAACATATGTACTATTGTTTTAAGATTATTTACCTTATTATTTAAGATTTATTTACGGTTGTCACCGGCTCATTTGGTGGTGCCTTGGGACTGGACCTTCTCTGTGGGTGCCCTGAGGCTTTGGAATATGCTCCCTGTCAAAATGAGTGCATCTTCTCTGTTCGCTTTTAGGGAGAACCCGAAGACACACCAGTTTGCTCAGGCTTTTAATTAAAATTAATTTTAAACTGTTTAATTGTTTCTATCCTATGAAATTGTTTTAACTTTTTATTCTGTGAAATTGTTTTAGTTGGTTTTACTCTGCTTTATATTTGTTGTGTTTTAAATTCTGTACACTGCCTTGAGATCCATACATCAGGCTGTCTGTGTGTGGAGTGGGGAGTATGACTTGTCGCCTTAGCTAAGCAGGGTCCACCCTGGTTGCATATGAATGGGAGACTCGAAGTGTGAGCACTGTAAGATATTCCCCTTAGGGAATGGAGCTGCTCTGGGACAAACAGAAGGTTTCAAGTTCCCTCCCTGGCTTCTCCAAGATAGGGCTGAGAGAGATTCCTGCCTGCAACCTTGAAGAAGCTGCTGCCAGTCTGTGAAGACAATACTGAGCTAGATAGACCAATGGTCTGACAGTATATGGCAGCTTCCTATTTTCCTATGTTCCTATGTTTTTGAACACTTAGTAAGTCCTTCAGAGCTGCTTGCAATTAAAAACACTAAGAATAATTTAACAATTGAAATCAAAAGGCTCTGTCTCACTGGCTCTTCCTTCCCTCTAAACTAGTGTTTCCGAAAGTTAAAACTGAGGGCACACTTCACTCTTAATTAATTTCAATCTCTTACCAAGCATGAACAAAGGGATTGTTTTGTACTCCTCTTCCCCCCCACCACCACCACATACACACTCTTGATTCTATTGCTGTACATTGTTACACACAAATTGTGGTGGGTTGGAATATTTTAATAGATGGGATCAAAGTAATAGTATATTTCCACTGAGGAGTTTCCATGATGCCTTGATTGTGCTTTCTTTCATATACTTTATGATGGTCCCACTGAGACAAGCTAGGATTACTGGCACTTGGAGGAGGTTGTGCCTCCTGTTTAAAAGGAGGCATTCTCAGAGCAATGACATATAAAGATCCAGAAGGCAACATCTCTATATTGGGTGTGATTGAACCATCCAAGAAATATTGCATATCTGGCTCTTGAAAATGTCTGTCCATCCACTCATTGGTGAGAGCCCCAGTCTGTGCTAATCCCATAGACCCATCAGCAGTAAGTCATACTTGGCTGCTGAATTCTATATTTGGTTTTAGCCAGAAGATACCCAAAGAATAGGACATGAGAGATTAATAGAAAGCAGAAAGCATCCCTTGATAATAACAAAAGAGAGCTAAGCAGTACTAGAGGCAGATGCTCATTCGGAAGCAACACTAACTGAACCCTCTCTGGAGAACTCTGTTCTGTATCATGCAAAACAGAACACCCCTAATTTAGGATTTAATAGCTCCAACTCTCTGGTGGGTTGAGAGAGGGATATTAATTCTGCCACAATATTGGATTAGAGTGGAGGCAATGGCAATTTGTTTTACCTGTGGTATTGATTTAACTCTAGCAGATAATGGCCTGACATGAAACAGTGGAAATGAAAAGGAACCTAGCTAAGCCTGCAATTTCCATATGCTTTGGAGGAATCGCCATGAGGGCTACTTGCAAGAAAGAACTAGCTCTTGTTTTAACTAACAGCATGGCCACTGGTTCTAAATGCCACTCACCCTCTGCAAGTGATATTTGTAATGAGGACACCACATACATAATGGTCGTGGCACCTAGTAGGAACCAAAGGAAAACCACAAATGTTTGCAGTTAGGGAAGTAGCTTTGGGGAATACTGGCTAAAGAATAGAAAGCTAGAGCAGGCACCATTTTAAATAACGTAAAATAGTTCAAGGGAAATTCCTTTGGTGCACATGTCAATCTCCTTTCTACATGATTCATCCATTATTGAGGAAGTTTACAGTATTGCAGTGAGGAAGGTGCAGGTGAAGTGGTTGTTCTCAGCCAGAGGTGCTCTTACCTCCGGACCTTGGGGTCCTGGCCCATGGCATCCAAGGTCCAGGGGGGCCTCCAAATGTCCAGGGGGGCCTTCTGTCACCACTCCACTGCCAACCCTAACCCACCACACCAAACCTCCAATAATAGCCACCATGTGTGTGGCTGGGGAGTGGGGGATGATCTGAGCAGGTCCCCCCCTGTAGTGGCAGCGGTGGGAGGAGTGGCCTCTGGGCCTGTCTATTTGGCCCAGTGGCTCTTGAGAACTGCGAGGTGCTCCAGCACACCTCTGCAGTTGGAATAGATCGTCACAAGCCCATATCATCACAGACTTGCAATGATCTATTCCAACTGCGGAGATGCACTGGATTGCCTCACAGTTCTCGAGGGCCACTGGGCTGGATGGACAGGCCCAGTGGCTGCTCCACCTGCCGCCGCCACCACCACAGGGGGGAAGCCTGCTCGGATCACCTCCCGCCCACGTCCCGCCCAGCCACATATGTGGCAGCCACAAAAAGGCAGCAAAAAGGGCAAAGGGCAGTGCAGTGGTCAGGGCAGTGGTGGGTGTGGGCAGCAGCAGCAGGAGGCTGTCCAAGACAGAGGCCTCTCAAGTTTGCACTAAATTTTTCTAAAGGGGGCCTCGTGGTGGCAGGGGGACCTTGCGGTGGGGGGGGGGCTCCAAAGCCTTTCAGGTTGAGGTGCCAGAAATAGCTAGGTTTGCCGCTACTCTCAACAGTAGTGCTGCCCCTCCTGGGCAGCTTGTGGCTTGGGGTATAGAAATTGACTACATTAGCCTTTTCTTTTCTCCAGAAAAAGCCACTGTTGTTTGCCTATCCACATGGTTGTGTTCCCAGCCTCTCCCAACTCAGGCCTGTGAAGCCATCCAGAGCTGTGTACCTTGCATAAAAGTATAGCCCACCCCTAGTCATGTAACTTGAATTCTAAGTCATTGAGTGATTCAAGACATGCACTGTCTTTCATGTTAGAGTGACAAAATTTAAAGAAAATGCAGAATCCACATGCAATCATGTTGGCCTAATTCTGTGCCAAAACTAGGGCCATAGGCCCTCTCTTTCTTATCCAGGCCCTTTCTTTCCTATCCAGGAGTTCCTATGCCACTTGTAGTTGTAGCAATTGTGCTACGAATTGATCCAAAGAGTTATTCTGCCAGCTGTCAGATGAGGATAGAGCTTATCAAGATGGGTAAGGGACTCACCAAGATCCATAGCATTGTAAGAAATTAAGTTTTAGGATTTTAAAGGATTACTGATTCTTTTCCGGGAGTGGCCACTCCTACAGCAGAGTCCCAGCAAAACATGGGCAAGGTCCTCCAATAGGGATGTGCACAAAACTGGTTCGCCCGGTTCAGTTCGGATCTGAACCGGGTCCAAACCAGGAGGGGGTGGTTCGGTTTTGGTTTTGTCCGAACCACCCCCTGGTTCGGTTCGGACCGGTTTGGATCAGTTCAGACACCTGAGAATTGGTAGGATGGTAGCTGGCACCCAGGGGTACCTGTCACCCAAACCCCAAAGCAACCGGACACTCGTACGATTTTTTATGAATTTTTGAAAATTATTTTTATTTTTTCTGATAGGATATAATGGGACTCGAACCAGGACATTATTCCTTATTGTGGAGCACCCATTGGTGCCAACAACCATGCAAACCCTGAAGCAATCAGACACCCCTATGATTTTTAATGAATATTTGAAATATTTTTAATTATTTTTCTCATAGAGTATAATGGGACCCAAACCAGTCCATATCCCCTATTGTGGAGCACCTAGGGGCGCAAAAGCAGGGTGGGTGGTAGACAGACAGGGGTGCCTACCACCCACAAAATCCCAAGGCAATCAGACACTCCTCCGATAATTGGTGAATTTTTAAAGTATTTTTGAATTCCTCATAGAGAATAATTAGGATTGCAGCAAATGTATAGCTTCACGTCGGGGGGGGGGGGGAGGGGTGTCCTAGAGCAGAGTGTGGCAGGTGGTAGTTCCTAGGGTGGGCAAAGAATCTATCAGAATTATTTGAAAGGAAATTGGCAAAGAGCTAATTTTTAAGTGATTTTTGAAATTAACGCGTCTAAGGTTTTTCTCCATAAAGAAGCATGGAGGTGTCAGCAAATGTATAGCTTCACGTTGGGGGCAAAGGGGTTGCCTAGAGCAGAGTGTGGTGGGTGGTAGTGCCCAAGGGGGGCAAGGAAGCTATTAGAATTATTTGAAAGGAATTGGGCAAAGGGCTGGTTTTTAAGTGATTTTTGAAGTTTATGTGTCTTTAAGATTAGCAAATGAGCGTGGATTCATGGTTTGTCATTGAAAATCTTATATGTTACCAAAGAATGTACACTCAGAACACCTCAGAAACAACAAAACCCAGTACCTCATGGGTTAGCAACCCATGGGGGTGGTTGGCACCCTCGCTCTGCGCCACCCCAGCATCCCCCAAGTGCAGCCAACCTTGGAGAAGCTGCTGCCAGTCTGTGTAGACAACACTGAGCAAGATGGACCTATGGTCTGACTCAATATATGGCAGCTTCCTATGTTCTTCCTATGTTCCAGTTATGGGGCTGCTGAAACCTCCATTCTTCCCTATGGAGAAAACCCTTAAAGCCACTTGTGGGGTGCTGGGGTGGCCCAGAGTGAGTGGTGGTGTAGTGCACAGAGGGTCTCCAGAATGAGAATTATGGTGAAAAGAAAGCTGAAAGGGAAAATCAGGAGAGTCACTTCGCTCCAAAATGCATGGAGTTTACTCAAAACCACAATACTAGAAGCCCAGTTAAGTTGTATACCCAAAAGGAGGAAAGGTACCACTAAATCCAGGAGGATGTCAGCATGGCTAACAGGTAACGTCGAGGAAGCCATAAAAGGGAAGAAGACTTCCTTCCGAAATCGGAAGGCCTGCCCAAATGAGGAGAACAGAAAGGAACACAAACTCTGGCAAAAGAAATGCAAAGTGACAATAAGGGAGGCGAAAAGAGAGTTTGAGGAACATTTAGCCAAAAGCATCCAGGGGAATAACAAAAACTTCTTTAAATACATCAGATGCAGGAAACCTGCCAGGGAGGCTGTTGGACCTTTGGATAATGAGGGTGTGAAAGGGATTATTAAGGAGTATATGGAGTTGCAGAGAAGCTAAATGAATTCTTTGAATCTGTCTTACGGCAGAGTATACTGAGAATATACCTGTTCCTGAAGCAGGCTTTTTAGGGATGGAGCCTACAGAACTGTGTCAGATAGCAGTGACAAGAGATGATGTTCTAAACTGTCTGGAAAAACTGAAAACTAGCAAATTGCCAGGACCGGACGGCATCCATCCTAGTGTCCTCAAAGAACTCAAATGTGAAATTGCCAGCCTCCTTGTTAAAATACATAACTTATCCCTGCAATCAGGCTCTGTACCTGAGGACTGGAAAGTAGCCAATGTAACACTGATTTTCAAAAAGGGATCCAGGGATGATCCGGGAAATTACAGGCCGGTTAGCTTAACATCCGTTCCAGGCAAATTGATGGAAAGCATCCTCAAGGATAAACTTGTAAATCACATAGAACAACAGGCTGTGCTGGGTGAGAACCAGCATGGCTTCTGCAAAGCTAAATCTTGCCTCACGGAACTTTCGTGTTCTTTGAGAGTGTCAACAAGTGTGTGGATAAGGGTGATCCAGTTGACATGGTATACCTGGACTTCCAAAAAGCTTTCGACAAAGTTCCTCATCAAAGACTCCTGAGAAAACTTAGCAGTCATGGGATAAGGGGACAAGTACATGTGTGGATTGCAAACTGGTTGAAAGACAGAAAACAGAGGGTATGGATAAATGGAGAGTTTTCACAATGGAGGGAAGTAAGAAATGGGGTTCCCCAGGGATCTGTACTGGGAGCAGTGCTTTTTAATTTATTCATAAATGATCTAGAAGCAGGGGTAAGCAGCAAGGTGGCAAATTTGCAGATGATACCAAACTCTTTTGGGCAGAGGCGTAACTAGGGAAATTGGCGCCTGGGGTAAGCACTGAAATGGCGCCCCCCGCCCCCCCCCCCCCCCCACATACTACACTATACTTAGGTTTTTCCTCACAAGCGCCTGCCGCCGCTGCCAAGCCAGGCCACTGACTGGCCGCCAGGCGCCAGCAAAGCAATGCGGGGGGCGCAGGTGGCGCGGAACGGACCGCTCGTGGGGAAGGGGGCACCGACGCGCTCCCTTGACTGCTGCAGCACTGCTGCACTGAGCAGGAAACATTTGTATTAACAAAAAATTTAAAAAAAATTAAAAAATTTGGTCATGGCAGCGCCCCCCACGTGACCAAAAAAGATGGCGCCCGGGGCACGTGCCCCCCCTGCCCCCCCTATAGTTACGCCTCTGCTTTTGGGTATCCTTTTGTTGAAATCCAAAACAGATTGTGAGGAGCTCCAAAAGGATCTCTCCTAACTGGGGGAGTGGGTGACAAAATGGCAAATGCAGTTCATTGTTGGCAAATGTAAAGTGATGCACATTGGGATGAAAAACCCCAACTTTAAGTATATGTTCATGGGATCTGAGCTGTCAGTGACTGATCAAGAGAGGGATCTTAGGGTCATGGTGGACAGCTGGTTGAAAGTGTTGACTCAATGTGCAGCAGATGTGAAAAAGGCCAATTCCATGCTAGGGATCATTAGGAAGGAGGTTGAAAATAAAACGGCTAATATTATAATGCCCTTATACAAAATGATGGTGCGGCCACACCTGGAGTACTGTGTACAATTCTGGTCACCACATCTAAAAAAGGACATTGTAGAACTGGAAAAGGTGCAAAAGAGGACAACCAAGATGATCAGGGGCCTAAAGCACCTTTCTTATGAGGCAAGGCTACAACACCTGCGACTATTTAGTTTAGAAAAAAGGCAACTGCGGGGAGACATGATAGAGGTCTATAAAATCATGCATGGTGTGGAGAAAGTGGATAGAGAGAAATTCTTCTCCCTCTCCCATAACACTAGAACCAGGGGTCATCCCATGAAATTGATTGCCGGGAAATCTAGGACCAACAAATGGAAGTACTTTTTCACACAACCCATAATCAACTTGTGGAATTCTCTGCCACAAGATGTGGTGACAGCCAACAACCTGGATGGCTTTAAGAGGGGTTTGGATAGCATCATGGAGGAGAGGTCTATCATCGGCTACTAGTTGGAGGGCTATAGGCCACCTCCAGCCTCAAAGGCAGGATGCCTCTGAGTACAAGATGCAGGGGAGTAACAGCAGGAGAGAGGACATGACCTCAGCTCCTGCTGTAGGCTTCCAGTGGCATCTGGTGGGCCACTGTGTGGAACCGGATGCTGGACTGGATGGGCCTTCTTGGGCCTGATCCAGCAGGGCTTATGATAAGAAGTGCTGGCAAGGCCAAGAGGGGCTGCCACTGCCATAGAGCTGCAGCCAAGGAGCCATGGTGCACTGCCACCACCACCATGTTGCCCTCTCTCCCGCCCCTTGAACAAATTTTTTAGCTAGGAAATGCCATGTGCTTGTAAAAGGGAATCCTTGCCCGATTCCCCTTTACAAGCAAGGCACTCGAACTGGGCCAAACAGGTTCAGCCCAGTTCAACAGCACAAACTGAACTACTGGCCAGTTCTGATGAACTGGTTGGTGGACTGGCAATTTGAATTTGAAACGAGCCACTGTGGCCTGTTCGTGCACACCCCTAGTACATTCCCGTTTGCTCCCCTCATGTGTTGGCTGTACGTAGTATCTGAGCAGAGCTTCAGTGCGGTATCTAACCCCAGAGTGGTATTGTGCGGGCAAAAATATGTGAGAGTTAGAGGGGAAGTAAGGGGAGATGAATTTCAGAGCTAACTATGATTTTTAAAAAAATGTTTGTTTATGGCAGATGAAACCTAAACAATTCAATATCCCCCCTCAAAACACCATTTTTAAAAGGTGTCCTATGCAGGGTTTGGGGCTATTTTTACTTCCTAGGGGTTGACTCCACTCTCATGCAACTCAGGTCTCAGATGTGGGTGGTGGAAGTGGGTGGAGGGCGGGGGGAGAGGCTGTTGATGGCACCTGCTGTCATCCATAGCTTATATTTATTTAATGTAGATACTTACTTGCTTCCCTTTGCAGCTAAGAAATAATGTTTGGAGGGAATCTGTTTCAGAGCGGGGGGTGCACTGTGTAAGCTGTATGTCCACAATGTCTACTAAAAAAGTATATGCATTAGCTAAAATACTTTGGAGACTGATAAAACCATAGGTCTCACCAGTTTAGTCCCGTCTCTGCGAATCAAGTTCTGAGATAGGTAATCAATGAAATTACTTTTATATAGCAATGGTTGCTGTCACACAGAACACAGAGCTCCAGAAGGCAATCCTCCAAGCCACATGGAAAAGCAGCTGGGACTAGAAATGCAAGAAATGGTTTTTGTTTTGTTTTTTTAAAGTGGATTTTGTGACGCTGAGGAACTTAATTAGTAAGGCAAGCTGAATGCAGAGTCTACATGCCAAATGGGGTGGAATGAATATATTACAGCCAACACTAAGAAATATGATGTGAATGGTTCTGCAATTGTCATCTAAGGATTCCTCAGATTTGCATCTCATTGTGGTGAATTACTTTTCCATTCAATATCTCACAGTTCAGTCAAAGGGTGAAGCCAGATGTAACATTTCAACAGCAATGACTACAGGTACTTCATTCACAATGCAATCTCAGCTTTGCAACTTGTATGCCATACACATCAACAAGGTGAATGCTGGTTCGGTCATCAGTTTTGCCTCCCTTCTCATGCTTCAGGCAGACTGTCCTCCTTTAAAAATATTTTAAACTACTACTACAACTACTACAAATATTTATATACCACTTTTCAACAAAGTTTCCAAAGCGGTTTACATAGATATAAACATATTAAAGAGAATATATGTATTAATATATATGTTACTACTTCAACTTATTTAAAACAGTTTTTAAAACAGTCACAAAGAATTCTGGAGATGTAATGGGTGCTAGCCAATTCACAGCTGGTTTTCCCCTGGGTTAAACTGATACATGTTTAAAACCTGAAGAACTGGAGTTTTTATGTTTGTGCTGAATGTAATCTTTTCAAATTGCCCCCAATGCTCTTAATTGCCCTCAATGTTACATCCATCATCTCCCATAATTCTTACAGAATTTTTAAAAAAGCAACAGTTTTCTCAGCCGCTATGTTTACTTCCATATTTTAATGTACTAATGAGCTTCTTCCTGATAAATAATATTTTTATACAATTGCATTCCTAAAAATAGAAAGGCAAGATTATTAATTAAGACCAATTTGCTCTGTGCAAATTGTTAGGATTCTTGAGGCAAGATGATTCAATTATTTTGAATGAGTGATGTTGTCTTTGGTCATTGGTTAAAACCACATGATCTAGTTCAAAGAAACACCTTTTCAACCATGAGTATCACTGTTAAACATAAACAATAAGAAACATCATGCCATAATTTTGTGTTTGATGATGATTTATGCCATGCAGACACAATCATGTTTGGCACTGAACACCCTTAACAACCACAGAACAAGTCCTTCAATTAGACAGTGATGGGATTGAGAGGACCCAGCCTAAGATGATTCAGTGAGGGAGGTTTAGCAGCTAGCACCATCCTCCCATGCATCAACAACACCAAAAGAAACACATCCCAACAAACATGGGAAAGAAGGTGTGTGTGTGTGTGTGTGTGTGTGTGTGTGTGTGTGTGTGTGTGTGTGTGTGATTGACTGCTGCATTGGGCATATTGGAAGAAAGTATGCATTTTCAGTACTTGTTGTATAAAGCAGAAACTGATGGTTCTGGACCTTTTACCAGTGAGTGGCTAAACGTGTGGGCAGAAGAGACTCCAGTTCAAATCTCACACCTCAGCAGTGGATTAATTCAGTGGCCCATGACAAGCCTCTTGACCTCAGACCCCTTTTAGTTCTATATAACCAGGGCATTCTAGATAAATTCAAAGTATTATTAAGAAAATCCTTTCCTTTTTTCCCCACCTGGCATTGACACCCCTTCTACAATCCACTACATGACTCCAGTTCTTGCTAGTTTACTAGGTGATCTCATATCTTCAGCTGAATAAGCTTTTAAAAACTTTACTTTGTAATTAACTTCAGACAGTATCTTCCAAAAATTACATTAAGCTCTCATTCAGCAAGAAGTGGGGGAAGCAGAGGCCTGCATCAAAAGACTTTTCAGAAGTTTAATAGGGTGCTTCACTTGCATTGCACAGTTTCCTCTTTCTGGCAGACTGCCAGCCGTTGGTCTGAGTGCCTGAAACTTTCTGGGGGGAAAGGCAAGGGCTCTATCCAGGATCTCCTATGAGTGAATTGCGGCTGCTTCTTTCTCATCATTATTCTCTGATTTCAGCAGGTGCTGAAGGTCCTCCAACTCCATTTCATCTATCAACTTTGTGGGGTGTGGTTACTTGTTAAGTATGCTCAATGTTCTATGGTCTCAGAAGCACAGCATTTTATTACCAGGTATAATATATTGTTTGGTGCTCCCTACTTCCCTAAGACTTCATTGGAATTCTTAGAACAGGTTTTTACAGCACTGCTTTCTTTTGTGACTACTGAACACTGTCAAGTCAAGTCACATTTTATTGTTACACAGTCATTGGTCTTAACAGCAAAAAAAATAATGATAATAAATAAAAATAAAAATGGGTAGAGGGTGCTTATTATAATAAATGATTTCCTTTCAGATGTAAAGGTCACAGTTATGATCTGCAAAAAAATTATTGTTATGCTGCCCCGGTTGCGCCCCCCCCCCGAGTTGTGAGAAGTTCCAGAGATTCACAATGTGCCTTGCATTCAGGTTTGCTTTGCAAAAGGAGTCACTGCAGATGGATGGTATCCTTGTAACCAGCGGTGGAGCTATAATTGGGTGGATGAGTTCAACAAACCCAGCTGTACAGCTTCTGGAAGCCACCTGGCTTGCCCCCCACTCCCCGAGCTCCGGCTGGCCTCATTCCCAGCTGGCTTCATTGTCATTCTTTCTTCATTTCTCTCCCTCACTCTGAGTGAGGGAGAGAATGAAGAAAATACCCAGCAGGCAAAGAAGCTGGCTGGGAAATGAGCTATGGCTCTACTGGGTGCTGGCCACATCCCTTGCATGTGATGTCACAGGCAGGGGGTGTGGCTGGCATGCATGAGGGACCACCAGGGAGAGTGGTAAACATAAGCCCCCTCTCCCGGAGCTATGTGCCTGCTTGTAATATTAGGAGCATTGGATGAAGCTGGGAAAACAATAGATCATTCCTAGAAGTGAGCAGCAGATTACATCACAGAAACAAAACAAACCCTACATCCTGAGATGCTCTCTGCCTTCATTGATTCATTCCAGGCAATCTCTAAAATCCTTCCTTTAGTATTTTTCATCTAGCAGCTTCCCTGCTCTTCTCACTCTGGCTAAACACACACACACCTTGCAAGGAAATGGGGATGGGGAAGCGAATAATATTGCCTCCAGCCCCTCTTTTCAAGTGAGTCCTGCATGCTTTTTGATAGACCCATCGCAGTGTTGCTTATTCAGATGGTCAGTTTCATTAGCAAAACATCCTCTGGGTCTTTTCATTCATTACCCAGTGATTAACTCATAAAAGAGTTAACTGCCCCAAACTCACAATATGATGATACACTATTTTACTTTTAAATCACAGCAATTAAAGAATCAATGAAAATGAGGCCAACAAATGCATCCAACAACATGAGACACAAAACAGCTATATTGTAACTCAGCTAGAGGATAGGGGTGTGCGAACTGGCCATTTGGACTGGACTTGACCCAACCTGACCCGGGCTTGACTGAACCAGGTCCGGTCTGATAATCAGACTGGCCAAGCTGGCTTGTGAGCTGACTCAGGGGGTATATTTGTAAAGGGAAATCCAGCTCAGATTCTTCCTTACAAGCAAAGGGGATTCCCTAGCCTAAGAAAGGGGGCAACAATGAAACAGGAATCCTTTACCTTTAGTTTTCCACCAGCAGGGCTGATAGGGATGGCGGTTGCGGCAACACCAGAGGCGATGGTGAGCTCTCCTCCAACACCCCCCACCGCTGGCCTCACAAATGACAGTCAGGGCTGGCTGCAGCCTGGTTTGCAGAGGCCATTTACATCACCAGGCAGAGGCCTTCACTCTCAGCCCGGCCTGTCATTTGGGAGATTGGTGAGGGGATTGGAGGAGCCCCACCACTACAACCTACAACAACAACAACAACAACAACAACAACAAAACCAAAAAATATAAATAAATAAATGTTACACAGTCAGGCAGGTGTTATTGACTGGTTTGTTTTATCCAGACATCAAGTCCTTCCCAAGGACCTGGGATGCCAGAATTTTATCATCAATACTGTTGGTTATTATAGATATCGTCGCAGAATATAGGCTGTTCCCAGTAAAGCTGCTTTTTGTAATTGGCTGATGGTGATTTCTGTGGCCCCTATGGTGTTGAGGTGCTCTTCAAGGTCTTTTGGAACTGCACCCAGGGCGCCAATGACCACTGGGATTATTTTGGTCTTTTTTTGCCACAGCCTTTCAGTATCAATTTGTAGATCTTTGTATTTTGTGATTTTTGTCTATTTCTTTTTCTTCTATTCTGCTATCCCCTGGTATTGCTATGTCGATTATTTTGACTTGTTTTTCTATAATAATAATAATGATAACAGTTCAATTTCTATACCGCCCTTCCAAAAATGGCTCAGGGCAGTTTACACAGAGAAATAACAAACAAATAAGATGGATCCCTGTCCATGCCCCTGTCCATGAGATTTATCACCATGCCCACTGACAGGAAACTAAACCTAAAAGATTCCCCTTTTGCCACCCACCTCTCTTCTTAGGCTAGTGAATTCCCTTTACTTGTTAAGGGGAAACCTAGCTGGATCCCTCTTTACAAGTATACCCCCTGAGCTGGCCTGTGAGCCAGTTTTTAGAACCAGGGGTTTTAACTTGGACCGGAACCCTCCTTTAGGGATGTGTGAACCACCTCGAAGTTGAGCCAGTTCTCCATCAAACCAGGCCAGCTCAAGGGCTCACTGCCGGATTCCCCTTTACAAGCATTCCCCTCTAACCGCCGAACCAGTTCTGAACTGGCTCCATTCAAACCGGGGCCACTCACTCAGACTGGCTCCCCTTTCTGGGGGGCTGGTTCGGTTTGAGTCTGAACCAGTCAAACTGGCCCAGTTCAATTTGAACTGGGTCCGAATAGAACCAGTTCCACACATCTCTAACTGGGACAAACTTCTAATCAACAAAACATAAAGGACGGCTAGATATAATGCAACACTAGCCATTATGGTTGTATAGAGAGATTTGAAAAAGATAAGGGGGTATTGGTAAAACTAGGTAGCTAGCTAGTGCAGCTGTGACAAACGAATTACAACCACGATGACCTGGCAAAATTCATTATTTGAACTGGAGATCCAATTTCACAGTGGCTTTGATAAGAGGGCCTCCTGTCCTCATGCGTCAAAGTCAATAAGGCTTTAGTATTGGGTAAGGGAGTCTCATGGGCAAGAGTGTTCTGGCCCTCGATTCTATCATCTTCTGCTTCTTTGTCAGGTACTATTCTGCTAAAAAAGCCAATCAGGAAAAGTTCTGCCAGTCTGCTCTAATAGGTTTCTTTTCCTGATCTAACCTGACACCTTTGATGACAAGAAGGTGAACTGTGAAATGTCTTGAGAGTGTGATGGGATTATACTTCCTCCCACCAATCAAGCCAAAATTCTCCCTCCCTTTTGATGCCCTGATGTCGGCTTGCCTGCTTTAATTCACATCTCCAAGCCATAGGGAAATGATCGATGGCACAACTAGGTCACAGCAGGCACAAGAAATACAAGTGTGGATGTGGATCACTGCCAAAGATGGAACTATTCATCTGGGGCCAGCGTCTTAGAGATCTTCAGTGCTGAGAGCTGCCAGTGTTCACTGCCTTGTATGAACATGTGCTCTCTCTCTCTCTCTCTCTCTCTCTCTCTCTCTCTCCCCCACCCTCTGTGCAGGCCAATGAAAAGACAAATTAAATAGGGCTTGCGCAGAACTTTCTGATGTCTGATAAACTATGAAAGTGATCTACATTAAAGCCAATAATGAAGACTGCTAATTTACCATTTATTTATTTTTCTAAACATTTATCCTGCCTTTCTGCCCATGAGGCCACAATAATATAAATGATCTAATCAATAAATAGACATTTTTTTTAAAAAAAATCTGCAGTAAAATTAAAAAAGTTGATAAAACAAGGACCGGTGTACACTTCAGGGTGAGAGTGGGTGGAAAGTAGACTGTGGAGACTCAGTTCAAATTTCCGTTCAGCCAGGAAGCTCACCAGGTGACCTTGAGAGAGAGCCACTCTCTCTCAGCCTAACCTACCACACAGGGTAGTTGTGAGGATAAAATGAAGGAGGAGAACCATGTATAGGTTGTAGTCTACTGTTGGACCACTGGCTAATGGGCAGATTACCTAGCTTGTGCTGGTTGCAGAGGCTCTTTTAAAAAATTCTGGACAGGGTGAGTCTTCAGCTGAACCAGAAAAGTGCTGATGTTCTTAAGTAAGAAAGAGTACTCAGGATTCTAAAGCAGATGGATTAGACATGCCTTAAACATTAAGAGCTCCTTAGTGTGCACTCTTGCTTGGTAAATTTCAAACACATTAGTGGGACCATGGGGATTCTCGTTTTTTTAAAAAAAGTTAGACCTTACAAGACAAAAGTGAGCCCACCCATGCTATGGAGTACTGACAGCAGCCAGTCTTCATCTCTTTTAGAAGCCTGGTGAACGAAAATGCTTCCTTGGACCTTCTAAAACTGCCAATTTCCTGTATGAGGAAATGCCCCACAATGGGGACCATTCACCTGCAATATTCCTTTTCAAGGCTAATATATTTATATTATTTATTATAATATTTAATAAGCCCAGTCCTTAAATGCATACACAGCTATACATACATAATTAAATATATCTCTATCAACTACTTACGTACAGCCATACATTTATTATATGTATTACACAAGTGCATCCAAAAAGCCATACATATTACATTGCACACACATACATCCCAAAAGCATGTTTTTCTATTTTCCTCAACACAGGCATGTAAAATTCCATTCTCTCACCCCAATCCAGCTATAGGCAGTTCACATCTAGAAGGAGGCCTCTTCATATGCATCACTAGCTAAATGGGAAATCACATGTACAACTTGGTTCTGCGTGCACAATTCCCCTCTCCAGTACAGAGACCAGGGCTTGTACAGACAGACAGACAGACAGACAGACACACACACACACACACACACACACAGCCTCTTTTAAAGTGATAAAATCCTACTGATTGGCTGTTTGGGAGAAGGAGATGGGTTCTGAACTCAGTCCCTCTTCTCATTCTGCCTTCCCACTTGCTCTGTGGACATAGCCCCAGATGCTCTGTGTGCTCCTGTGCTTGTCTATGGATCAGAGAGATCAATGCAAACAGGTTCAAACAAATACGTTAACTTTAGACTGGATTACAGTGTACTAAAATATTTTAGTTAGGATTTCAGTTTAATAACATTCTTTGAACTGTGGGTGTGTGTGTAAAAAAAATTGATTGATTGATTGATTGATTAAGTGCTGTCAAGTCGGTGTCGACTCTTAGTGACCACATACAGAGGTGTATCTAGGGAGAATAGCGCCTAGGGCAAGCACTGAAATTGCACCCCCTGTCCAAACATCTGACACCCATCTTTCAGGTAACTTTACCATAATATCAGCTCAAAAATACAAAATCAAGCTCGTTAATCTTTTAATATTTCAAAAACTATTTAGCAGTGGATGTAGCCAGACCAAAAAATGCTGAAAAACTACAAATTTCAGTATGCTGGGGCTCATGAAATACCTAAATACTATGTGGAGGTGTACCTGGAAAACTAAACAGAAGTGCCTGTCTAATTGTCTACTAGCATTGTAGCATCACTATTATATAAGTTTTAAAAATAAATGGAAAATTTGACTTTTCCCAGATAATCTGAAAATAATTAAAGGATATGCAGAGTAAACTGTGTCACTGCTTGGAATATATTCTAGTCTTTCAGAAAGATAGTTAAAATGAGAGAAAGAGAGCAAGAAACTCCCAGTGGGCCTTAATACTAAGGATTTCACATTGATTCAAAGACAAACTCACCATTAATAGCCATATTATTAAGACATCACATTTAACTCACTTATCACAAGAAGCAAAGTAAGAGCAGTGAATACAATCCTCGCTCATAAGCTTCAGCTCAGTATTCACAAGCCCTGATTCTCTGTACATAGTGCCAAATGGAATATGTGTACAGTGATTCATAGTATATTAATTTTTTTAAAAAAAACCTTTACCTGTAGCCCCTTTGGGGGGCTTCCTAAAGGCCGGGGGGGGGCGGTCTGCAAAGATTTCCCCTCCCCCACTAGCCTCTAGGGCCTTGCAGGGACCATTTGAGCATGTGCAGTGGCCATTTTTAAAAAACGAAACGGCCGCTGAAAACAAAATGGCCACTGTGCATGCTCAAATGGCCTCTGCAAGGCCTGGCATGGCCTAGGGCCTCACAGAGGCCATTTGAGCATGCACGGTGGCAATTTTGTTTTTGGAAGCCATTAAAAAAATAATTTTTAAAAATGGCGCCCCCCTTCAAGTGGCGCCCGGGGAACGTGCCCTGCCTACCCTACGCTAGATATGCCCCATACCACATAGATAGATTCTCTCCAGGATGATCTGTCTTCAACTTAGCCTTTAAGGTCTCTCAGTAGTGCATTCATTGCTATCATAATTGAGTCCATCCACCTTGCTGCTGGTTGTCATCTTCTTCTCTTTCCCTCAACTTTCCCCAGTATTATGGACTTCTCAAGGGAGCTGGGTCTTCGCTGTATCCAAAGTATGATAGTCTGAGCCTGGTCATTTGTGACTTGAGTGAAAATTCTGGATTGATTTGTTGTATGATCCATTTGTTTGTTTTCCTGGCTGTCCATGGTATCCTCAAAAGTCTTCTCCAGCACCAAAGTTCAAAAGCGTCAATACTTTCTCTATCTTGCTTCTTCAAAGTCCAGCTTTCGCATCCATAGATTGTCACTTGCCAGCAGTGTTCCCTCTAACAGGGATTCTCAGATGCTGTTCACTACAACTCCCAGCATCCCCAGCTGCTGCAATGGCCTTTGGCTGAGGATTGTGGGAGTTGTAGTCAACAACAGATGGGAATTCCTGTTAGAGGGAACATGGCATGTTTGGGACATTTTATGCTAAAATGCAGATATGTCATATTCACAGGGGTTGGATTTTTCAGATGCTTAGTTTTCGGTTAGTTCTCATCAGGGGCATAGAAAGGTTGGAGGTGGCCCTGTGACTACATTTTAATATGCCCCCTGCCAGGGGGCATCAGGAGGCATTGCCTGTGTTGGGACACAGACATATCATTTGTTGGGGCCCTCCCAGCCCGGTGAGCACTTCGTACACCAACTAGGTACCCAGGGGGGGGGACAAGGGAGCCCCAAGGTGGTCCCTGGACACCTTGGAGTATCTGGGGATACCCCATTTGGTGTCCCCAATTGGGGGACAAATTGGGGGACATTTGTCCCCTGGCCAAGTGGTAGCGACACCCCTGGTTCTCCTTCTGGCAAAAGTATGAACTATCCTTGTTAAAATTGCTGACTGACATGGTGCTGGACTATCTGTTGTGCATTTCACTCATCATATGCAATTGGTTTGTATAATAAGTCACAATTTACTTGTCTTTATCTTTAAAGGAATCTATAATGGCTGTTCAGAAAACATGTTACCTTATTCAGCCACTTATCAGTAGTTGTGAAAATGTGATTTTCACCCAGTGATTTAAAATCTGTGCACATTCATTGTAGTTCTACCCATGGCACCCTATTTCAGGCACTCAGTAGCAGGGAGGGTGGCACTTTTGAAAGGAATGCGTTTCACATCTATTGCAGTAATCCATCTGTTTGTGAATGCTCCTTCCGTATTAAACCAAGTGCTTGGGTGGAGGGAGATAAAATGTAGCTGTATTTTGGTCTAGGCAACATATTCTCTTCCCATTTGGAAGGACAACAAAGCCAACTGTCAGCTGCACAAATAACAAGACATTTATTTTTTCAGCAATAAACATCTGAGAAGTTCTGTCCAAGCCACCCAAACAATATTACGATTCACTGCAAAAATAAGCCTCTCCCAGCCCTTTCCAGGGAAGTGGAAATTAAGATGAAGCATATCAGCTCAAAGAGAGTTCAGATGACTGCTTTCTTTCCATGATGGGAAGGCACTGAAATGTCTCGAGAGATCTGATGTCAGCTGCCAGCACCTGAATGATCAGAATTTTCTATTCCAGGTACAGAGAACTAAGAGAACACTCCTCACTCACTGTATGAGGCACTTTGCCAGCTGATATCACTGGGCAGATACCTGTTCAAAGCAACATTATCAAAGGAGATTAGCACAATGGGTAACATTTGAACACCTCCACACATAACCAGAGTGGAAAGCATGTCAGCTCACATGTGAGAAAGGGACGATATTTCCTTCCAGTGGCCGTCCCTTGTGTCTCATGCATTGCTGCTCTGGAAGGTTCCTGACATAGTGTGGGGGCTGCTGGAAGCAGGGCTGAAAACCCTGCATATACACATGGAACATTGCACATAGAAGCTAGGAACAAAGTCAATGGCAGGCAGGAACTGGCCTTTCTCAGCAATGTCCTGGGAAAATCAGCCAAAGGATATGACACTGGATCTCTTTGCTGTTGCTTTGAGAATTAGGTAAGGCCTGTTTCTGTTTAGGTATGCTTCCAGAAATTGAAGGGTGGCTTGGAAGTGTGCTGGATATATCTTTAAATATATTTTCATCTGAGTTCAGCTGTTAATTAGTCTACTGTTTTAATGGTTTGGATTTTTAAGATTACTTTACTTATAAATTATGGTTCTATCTATCTATCTATCTATCTATCTATCTATCTATCTATCTATCTATCTATCTATCATGTTTTTACACCGCCCAAAACTTACATCTCTGGGCGGTTTACAACAAGATTAAAAAGTAAAACATTAATTAAAAACAAAAACAAAACAAAACAAAAATTTAAAAGCAAGAAATGTAAAACACAATTTAATTTTTTAAAAACAATATTCTAAAAATAACATTCAAAACAATCAAAACAATATCAGTTAAAAGCCTGGGTGAAGAAATGTGTCTTTAAGGATTTTTGAAAGGATGTCAGAGATGGGGAGGCTCTTATTGCTCTAGGGAGTGTATTCCAAAGCCTCAGGGCAGCAACGAAGGCCCGTCCCTGGGTAGCCAGCAGATGAGCCGGTGGCAAATGCAGATGGACCTCTCCTGATGATCTCAGTGGGCAGTGGTGTTCATTACGAAGAAGCTGTTCTCTTAAAAACCCAGGGCCCAAGCTGTTTAGGGCTTTATAGGTTATGACCAACACCTTGTATTTTGCCCGGAAACATAGTGGCAGCCAGTGTAACTCCTTCAATATGGGAGTAATATGGTCTCTCCTAGATGACCCAGAGACCAGCCTGGCTGCCGCATTCTGGACCAACTGTAGTTTCTGGACTACGTGCTAGGGCAGCCCCACATAGAGCGCATTGCAGTAATCCAGTCTGGAGGTTACCAGCAGATGGACCACTGTTTTGAGGTCGTCTAACTCAAGAAACGGACACAGCTGGCGTATCAGCCAAAGCTGATAGAAGGCACTTCTGGCCACTGTCTCAACCTGGGACACCAAGGAGAGACTTGGATCCAGAAGCACCCCTAGACTGTGTACCTGTTCCTTCTGGGGAAGTGTGACCCCATCCAGAACAGGAAGATCAAACTCGTCTCTCACGTTCCGACCCCGCACAATGAGTACCTCCGTCTTATCTGGATTCAGTCTCAGTTTGTTATCCCTCATCCAGCCTATTACCGACTCCAGGCAGGCATTTAGGGAGGTTATACCCTCTCCCGATGATGCTGACATGGAGAAATAGATTTGGGTGTCATCAGCATACTGATAGCACCCTGCACCAAATCTCCTGATGATTTCTCCCAGCGGTTTCATGTAGATGCTAAACAACATCGGAGACGATACGGAGCCCTGAGGGACACCATACAAAAGTTCAGATGTTGAAGAACAGCAATCTCCAAGGGACACCATCTGGAACCTGCCTGAGAGGTAGGAGCGGAACCACTGCAAAACAGTGCCTCCCACCCCCAACCCCCTCAGACGCTCCAGAAGGATACTATGGTCGATAGTATCGAAAGCCGCCGAGAGGTCCAAAAGGACCAACAGAGTCACACTTCCTCTGTCAATTGCCAGTTGGAGATCATCCATCAGGCCGATCAAGGCAGTCTCCACCTCATCGCCAGCCCGGAAGCCAGTTTGAAATGGGTCTAGATAATCTGTTTCCTCTAAGACTGTTTGGAGCTGGGAGGCCACCACCCTCTCAATTACCTTGCCCAGCCACGGAAGGTTGGAGAAAGGCCTGTAGTTGTTCAAGTCCAAGGGATCCAGGGTAGGCTTCTTTAGAAGTGGTCTAATAATTGCCTCCTTAAGACTAGGAGGCATCCTACCTTCCCTCAGAGATGCATTTATGATCTCTACCAGGCCTTCTACAACAACCTCCCTGCTAGATTGAACAAGCCATGTCGGGCAAGGGTCAAGAGAACAGGTGGTGGGCCGCACCATTCCAATCAGCTTGTCCGCATCCTCAGAAGTCACAAACTGGAACTGATACAGCCTAACCACATAAGAGGAGTCACTGGATACCTCTGCATCAGATACTGAAGTAAGTGTGGAGACAAAATCCAAGTCGGCCTGAATATGAGAGATTTTCCCCACAAAGAATTCATTAAACACATCACAGCAGGTAATAGATGGTTCCAAATTCTGATTCAAGGAAGGAGGGGCACATACTAGCCCTCTCACAACCCCGAACAACTCCGCTGGACGTGAACTTGAGGATGCAATACGGGCAGAAAAGAATCACTTCTTTGCCGCACGTATCGCCTGAGCATAGGTCTTCAAATGAGCTCTATGTTGCAATCTGTCAGATTCAAGCCAAGTCTTTCTCCACCTGCGCTCTAGTCATCTACCTCACTGCTTCAGCCCCCATAGTTCTTCCGTATACCAAGGGGCCAGTTTTGAAGCGGGTCGGAGAGGACGCTTAGGAGCGATCATGTCTACCGCCCTGGTGAGTTTGTTATTCCAGTTCTCCACCAGGACATCAACCGGATCGCCGGCAGAGACAACAGTGAATCCCTCCAAGGCTTCTTGAAATCCTATGTGATCCAATAACCTTCTCGGGTGGACCATCCTAATAGGTCCCTCGCCTCTGCGAAGGTGGGGTGTGACTGTGAGTCCAACCTTAACCAGATGGTGGTCTGTCCATGACAAAGGGGAAATCACAGGATTCCCCACCCTCGGAACACCACCCTGATCAGAGTGAAAGACCAAATCAAGCGTGTGACCTGCAATGTGCATCGGTCCCGAGACCACCTGAGATAGGCCCATAGTCGTCATGGCCGCTATGAACTCCTGAGCCGCCCTGGACAAATTGGTCCCGAAATTAACATTGAAGTCACCCAGCACCACAAGCCTGGGCAAATCCAACACCAAGTCCGAGACCAAGTCCATCAGCTCAGCTAGGGACTCTGTTGAGCAACAGGGCGATCGGTACAGCAACAGAAGTTCCAGTCTATCCCTGGTCCCCAAACCTAAGTACACACATTTGATATGGTCTGATACTCTAACAGGGATCCTGGTAAGGGGGATATTATTCTTGTAGACCACAGCCAGTCCACCTCCCCACCCCCGGTTCCTCACCCGTTCCTCAACAGAGTACCCTGGAGTGAGAAGCCGGGACCACACTGGGCCCCCAGCCTCCCCCAACCAGGTCTCTGTAATACATACCAGGTTGGCACCTTCATCCAGAATCAAATCATGGATGGTTTCTGATTTGTTCTGGACTGACCTGGCATTACAGAGGAGCAAGGTGAGGTTCCATGGGTGGTTGGCACTGATCCCCAAGGTCAAAGAGCTGGCAGGACAGCCAGAAGGGAAAACAGTTATTAGATTTCTATGTCCCCTTCCCCTGTAACGACCTGCTGACCTGCCAACGTTACTTCTTCTGTTCCCCACCACCACTGGAATGGCCGCCCCACAGTCAGTGGACACGCCCCCTGTCTCCCCATCTCCAGATAAGCCCAGACACATTATACAAGTTCCTCACCCAGGACAAATTAAAACAGAAGCGTGTTTATTAAATGCCTCCCATATACAAATACCTGGGCCAAGAGACCTGGCCCACACCCTCACTTTCCCCCAAAATGGCTCCCCCAAAGGGTGACCCCCTTTGGTGTTGCCCCTTCAGTGGTGACTCCGCAAGTGGCAAGCCTGCCACCACAGGCAGTGTTCTTATATAGGGCCAGAGAGAGCCCTCTGGTCAGCTGACAGGCTGGAACTGCTGACGCACTCCTGGCCCCGATCCTGCGAAGCAGCCAGAGGCCACAGTTCAACTGCCAAAGGCCACAGTTCTACAGGTCAGGCAGGGGACCGGCAGGTGGACTCGCCTTCCCCTCTCCCTCTCCTGCAGGCAGATGTTCAAGGTGGCAGCAGCAGCAGCAACAGACAGCCCACAGCAGTCTCTCACCCTGGGGGGTTGTTTGGGAAGCAGATGGTCTCTCCCAAGGCTGCAGGGCTTCTCATTTCTCAAGGGTTTTAACCATTACTTTATTTTCTGAGGATTTTGAAATTGATTTACTCTTTTATAAAACTAAGAGAAAAGAAGGAGCTTAAAGCTTGATGCCAGGAATTCCCTAAAACCAAGAATGCCCTAAGTAGAAATGAGAGTAACAGCCCTGCCGGATCAGGCCCAAGGATCAACTAGTCCAACATCTTGTTTCACACAATGGCCCACCAGATGCCTCTGAGATGCCCACAGGCAAGAGATCAGGGCATGCCCTCTCTCTTGCTGTTGCTCCCCTGCAACTGGTATTCAGAGACATCTTGCATGAGGCTGGAGGTGGCTAGGGGTGTGCACGGAACCAGCTGGTCTGGTTTGGTTTGAATCCAAATTGGACCCAAACCAGACCGGACCAGTTCTATCTGGCACCCCCTTGAAACCTTCCCCTGGTTAGGGGTGTGTTTGTTTCTTGAGCTTCTTAAAAAAAAAATTCCTTGATTTTTTCAAACTTTCCCCTCCGGGGGGCAGGGGTTCTTCAAGGTGGCTGGGGGGGGGGGGTTCTGCGGAGGTTCCTCCGCACCACCTGCCTCCCATCTGTCCAAAACCGGCCTCTTCAGCTGTTCTTCAGCCCATTCGGGCCTTCCCCCCCCCCCAGTGCAGCGGCCATTTTGGAGGCCACTGCTACTGCACAATGGGCCTTTGCGTGGCCCAGGTCATGCCAGGCCACACAGAGGCCCATTGCGCAGTAGCAGTGGCTTCCAAAATGGCCACCATGCCAGTGGGGGAAAGACCTGAATGGGCCAAAGAACGTCTGAATGGGCTGGTTTTGGATGGGTGGGAGGCTGGCGGAGGGGAAGGGGGAACTTCTGCAGACCACCACCACCCCCTGCTACCTTGGAGAACCCGGATGGGGTAAGTTTTAAAAGATAAATGATTCTTTTTATTTGTTTTGTTTTGTTTGTATACCGCCCTTCCAAAATGACTAAGGGTGGTTTACAATCTAAAACAAACCACTAAAACAATAAAGAGCTAAAACAAAAATTAAAAACAATATAACAACAATTAACAATTTAAAAACATTTAAAAACAAGAATTAAACAATTGCAGTACTTAAAAACCCCAAAACTGGGTTAAAATATTAAAACCTATTTAAAAACCCTCGAAAGCCAGGCCAAACAAATACATTTTAAGGGCTCTCCTGAAGGCTAATAGAGAATTCAAATTACGGATTTCTGCAGGGAGCACAGAAAAAAGAAGCTCACGAACTCACCCACCCCCAAACTGGGGGGGGGGAGGTTTCGAGGGGGTGCCAGACTGAACTGCCCTAGTCTGGTTCGGATCCAGATTGGACTCATATCGAACTGGACCAGCCGGTTCCTTGCAAACCCCTAGCCACCTCCAGCCTCAGGCAAGATGCCTCTGAATGCAGGGGAGCAACAGCAAGAGAGAGCGCTTGCCTTGACTTCTTGTCCATCCACTCATGAACCTGTCCCCTTATCCCATGATTGCTAAGTTTATGCAAGAGCCTTTAGTGGGGAACTTTGTCCAAAGCTTTTTGGAAGTTCAAGTATACCGTGAGCCCAGTTTTGCACGTGTGTGTGTGTGTGAACTGCTGGGATCCACTTGATCCCGGTGGCAGCATGGTGGCAAACCCGCCTAATTAGTCAACCTTAAAAATGGGTATAAGGGAGCAAATGCTCCCTTAACCTCATTTCCCTGGTCATGTGTCAGTCACGGCTAGCAGCTGTGGCTGGCAGACTGCGGGGGGGGGGATCCCAATAATGTACTGAACACTCACGTGGTTCATTATCAGAGCTCTGGGAGTGGGGTGTCCCTGCACCCCAACCCTCAGAGCTACTGGCAGGAGCCAGTGCTTGTCTGGGAATCTGCCTGCCCAAGGAGGAAGAACTGCTCATCTGCGGGGAAGACACATTTACCCAGCCTTTCCTGCAGCCAGCACTCTTGCCCTTCTCACTGCTTGTGAGAAGAGGCTCTATGTCAACCAGATCACCTTTAGCCACATGCCTGTTGACACTTTCAAAGAACTCCAAAAGGTTAGTGAGGCAAGACTTGCCCTTGCTGAAGCCATGCTTCTTCTCCTTTAGCAAAGCCTGTTCTTCTATATGTTTTTGTCCTTAAGTACACTTACCATCAATTTACTTGGCATAGAGGTTAAGCTGACTGGTCCTTAATTTCCCTAATCCCTCCAGGATCCTTTTTTGAAAATTAGAGTTACATTAGCTACTTTCTAATCTTCTGGTACAAAGCCTGATTGTAGAGCATCCTCTCTTGTCACGTCAGATTGATCCAATTCTTCAGCCTCCAAGCCTGAGAAGCTCAGTTCTGGGGTTTTTATATGGTCAGTTTGCTCCACCGTAAGGACAGATGCAAAGAACTCATTCCGCTTCTCTGCAATCTCCATATCCTTCTTAATAATCCCTTTCACACCCTCATCAACTAAGGGTCCAACCGCCTCCCTGGCAGATTTCCTGCTTCTGGCATATTTAAAGAAGTGTTTGTTATTCCCCTTGACACTTCTAGTGATATGATCCTCAGACTGTCTTCTTGCATCCCTTATTATTTCCCTGCATTTCTTTTGCCAGAGTTTGTGTTCCTTTTTGCTCTCTTTGGGCAGGATTTCCATTTTCTGAAGGAATTCTTCTTCCCTTTAATAGCTTGCCTACTTGTTAGCCTCACTGGCGTCCTCCTGGACTTGGTGGTACCTTTCCTTCTTCTTGGAATACATTCCAAATTAGCTTCTATTTTTGTTGTCTTAAATAAATTCTATGCTTTCTGGAGTGATTTGACCCTCCTGACTTTCCCTTTCAGCTTCCTTTTTACCAATCCCCTCATTTTTGAGGTTTCCTCTTCCGAAGTCCAGTGCTTTTGTATTGGACTCCCTTGGCAGTGCTTCACTCACATATAAGCTGAATTGGATCACTATGGTCACTATTCCCCAGTGGTTCTCCAACTCTGACATCTTGCACCAGGTCCTGGGCACCACTCAGGGTTAAATCCAAGGTTACCTTCTCTCTGGTTGGTTCTGTGACTAACTGTTCTAAAGCATAGACATTTACCATGTCTAGAAATTTGGCCTCTCTGTCAATACCTGCATGTCAATTTGCCCACGCTATGTCAGGGTAATTGAATTCTCCCATTATTACAGTTGTCTCTCTCACACACACTGATGCCTCTCTGAGGGAAAGAAGTGGGAAAGAAGAGGGAAAGAAGTGCTTTTAACCATTGCCTTATTTTGTGAAGATTTTGAAATTGATTTACTCTTTTCTAAAACCAGGAGAAAAGAAGGAGCTTGATACTTGATTCCCTAAAACCAAGAATGTCCTAATCTAACTAGAAATGACCATAAAAGGGAAGAAGTGGGTTCATCTTTTGTTACATTTGTATTCACTATGCAGAATTGTTTCATGTCCAATCTTATTGCTTGTCCATTCAAAAGGAGACAATTTTTCAGAGTATTATACTCCCTATAGAGATAGATTAGCTCTTGAAAGCTAAGAGCTCTAGATCATATTTTGGAGGAATTTGTCACTCAGTGATCAAAACCTGACTTTCAACAGAAAAAAGAAGTTTGTAGTATTTATGAAACCTGTAACATCAAATTATTATGATAATGTCTTCCTTTTTCTTTTCCAGGGGTGTAACTATAGGGGGGGCAGGGGGGCACGTGCCCCGGGCGCCACGCCGGTGGGTCACGTGGGGGGGTGCCAAAAAGTGGCTCACCCCCCACACCCCCTGGATCGCCCACCAAGTGTGGTGGCGTGTGTGTGGTGGCGTTGGCGATGGCCAGGCTGTAGCGGGCCGAGCGGCGGCGCAGCGGGTCACCTGCGGCGTTGGCGATGGCCTGTAGCGGGCCGAGCGGCAGCGCGGTGGGTCACCCGCGGCATTGGCATGGCCTGTAGCGGGCCGAGCGGCGGCGCGGCGGATCGCCCGCCGAGGACTACTGCAGAGCAGCGCCGAGCCTGCCTGCTGGCCCGGTGCCGCTTTCCAACTGCGCGCGGCGCCGGGCCAGCAGGCAGGCTTGGCGCCGCTCTGCAGTAGTCCTCGGCGGGTGATCTGCCGCGCCACCGCTCGACCCGCTACAGGCCATGCCAATGCCGCGGGCGACCCGCCGCGCTGCCACTCGGCCCGCTACAGGCCATCGCCAACGCCAATGCCCACCCGCCACCGAATCGCCGCCGCCAGGTATGTGGGGGCCGGGGGGGCGGGGGGGGCGCCATTTCAGGGCCGGCCAGCCCTGGGCGCCGTTTCCCTCCGATACGCCACTGTTCTTTTCTTAGCCAGACAAAATAGCTTTGCAGTCCAAATTTCAAATTTCTAGCTATCACTAGAATTTGAGAGCAGGGAAGAGAAGTTCTCATTCTGGTTTGAAATTTGGGTATAGAAATCAGTGAATCAAAACGCACTTTCAAATGTTGGGATTGACCAAATTATGAAGATTTATACCATTTCATCCCAGTTCTCCTGGTCTCCCACTTGGAAGATTCTGCTCTTTCAGTAAGAGCAGGGCAAGGATGCTCTTCACATCCATTCTGAAAAGGTTCACTAGCAAAAGTCAGGCTCTTGGGCCATCATCCCAGAAGCTAAGTCTGTTCTCTCCCAATAAACCTTCCACAATAAACTGTATGGGATTGGCTTTCAATTATGTAAGCATCACCAGCCAAGTCAGCTTGCAGATAAATTATTTATGCCAAGTAGCTGAATGCACGGCTGCATGAACAATGTGTTCGCATTAATAAACCCAACTGCAAACTCAAAACAGATCTAAAGCAAAAACTGAAGCAGAAAACCCAACATACCACTAGGTAATACCATCACATTTCAGCTGAATTGACTTTCGATTTATTACATTTTCAATGTTAATCTCCAGTTGTGCTAAAGTAATGACTCATTTTGCTTCGTCTTCTATATTATTTGTTTTACAAAGACTGCATATAACCCCCAAAGAACTAAAAATTAGGAAAGCTGTAAATGCCTGTGATTCCAGTGCAACTACCAAATTCCTGCTTTTGCAGATAAGTGTCCTGGATTATATGCAGCAAATTTAAGAACAGTGTCAGTGTTTTTGTTGGAACTGCAATAGGGAAACTGTCTGAGATGCAAAATATCATGTCCAACAGGAGGAGAGTATAGATGTATGTGCCAAATCTCCTGCTTCCACATTTCAAGTCCTAACTTGCATGCTTGTCTCCCAGTGGGGTTTAATGTTTAGGAATACGAGTTAAATCAATACGTACATGTGCTTGTGCATCCATTTGCTGCTGCTTATAAATAGGTTTTCAACTGAGCATATGCAATGATGATTTAGTTCCATTCTTTTCTATTGACATCTCCTCCACTGCCTCCCCCACGTTCCTGTTCCTTAAGGGACAGTTTATGCCTTGGGGAAAGGGTAAACTGAGGAGGAGGAGGAGGAGGAGGAGGAGGAAGAGGAAGAGGAGGAATATTACCAAGGTTGGAGGCCTGCTTGCGGTGGGCTCTGCCCACCTCATTCTGCTGTCTTGAATTTGAGCAGGAGTGCCAAAACCCTCTCCTGAATTCAAGCAGGGCTCATGCCAAAGTTTAGCTTTCAAATTTGAGTACCATCCCTAGGCTCCAGGTTTGAGGAAGCCCTTGGTTGCTCCTACATTGGTTTACTCCGTGATAGTACTAATTGGTCTTCCTTTACCAGGTAGCTTAAAAAAAACTTATTTTCCTTTTTGTTGCTCAGTGGGAGCAATGATTTTGTTGCTCAGTAGGAGCTCTTGGTGGCCTTTGGCCACCATCTTGGTTTCTCAGCTGTGTTCCTAGTGCCATTCTGGGGGATTGTGTAGAAACTCAGATGATGGCTAGAGGTCACTGAAAGGTCCAGTTCTACCACTGCCATCATAAGGATCACACACACACACAAAAAAAACATATGAAAAATAGTGTGCAGAAACTGCTCAATGCCAAAAGGAGCACAAATGGTGTGTATGGGGGTGGGGGCAGAACAGGCACCAGCATAGGACTGCATGAGTTACTGGGCCCCTGGCATTTCCCTGACACTAGGCCACCTGAGTGGGGTTACTGCAGATGAAAGGGTTGATGCCAAGCAACTAGGAGTAGCCTCAGTTGTTAGGCTCAGTAGTTAGGCTCGGTGGGGCATAGGGATGTGCACAAAACTGGTTTTTGCTGGTTTGGTTTTGGTTCTGGTCCAATGAGAATTCTCCTTTACCAGTAATGGGGCAGGGGAGCTTCCGTAAGCCTAGAGAGGACAGGAGAGGAGCCAGTTAGTACTTATTAGAACTATCATGTGTGAGGGCTGCTGCCATGGAAGGTGGGGGGCTGCTCTCCCCACCCCGCTGGCTTCCCCCAGAGTAGCCAAGATTACCAGCAGCCCAGTTCGGGCCTCTGCACATGTGTGGAGGCCATTTTAGTGGCCTCTGCACATGCACACATGCTATTTGTGTGACCATGCAAATTGTGTGGTCATGCAAATGGCCTCTGTACATGTGTGTGGGTAACTAAAATGGCCTCCATGCATGAGTGGAGGTCCCGATCAGGCTGGAGAAGGCCCAATCCTGGCTGCTGCTGGCCCTGGCTACTCTGGGGGAGTCCGGTGGGTGTCAGGGAAGAGCTGCCCCCATCACTCACCCTCGCAGTGGCTGCCACCACTGATGATAGTACTTGTAAGTACTAACTGATATCCCACCCTAACCCTCTACGCTTAGGGAAGTCCCCCTGCCCCTTTACTGTTAAAAGGGAATCCTCGCTGGATTCCCTTTTACCAGTAGAGCACTGAACCGGTTTGAACCTGGTTCAGTTTGAACTCAGATTGGCCAAGGCTTATCCTTTTTGACCCCAAACCTGTTGAGCCGAGCTGGTTCGATGTGGAGCCCAGCTCATACAAAGCCAGCTCGCACAGCCCTAGTGGGGCACAGTTAAAATGAACTTGCCTCCTTCCCCAGATATTGTGTCCTCCAATTAAAGTACATG
Source organism: Hemicordylus capensis (assembly GCF_027244095.1). NCBI lineage: Eukaryota > Metazoa > Chordata > Lepidosauria > Squamata > Cordylidae > Hemicordylus > Hemicordylus capensis. Next base: position 208,273,756 of record NC_069659.1, read on the forward strand.
GATCCAATAGGCAAAACTGCTGCAGGATAAGCAAAAACTGTTCCATGACACTATGGGCACCAGCGGATGAGTTTAGCTACAGCATCCATTATATTCCTAATGGCTCCTCTCTCATGCAAAGAAATGGATGCTGTTCATTCCTATGGGGAAAAGTAGACAATCACACTTTGGGATGTCATGGCAGGAGGGGCAAATCCTAACCCTCATCCTTGAAAATGAAGTGGCTTAGCCTTCACTTATAGCAATCCTGGTGTGTTTGTGCATGTGCATGTGCAGCCCCCAGGGGTCTTGGCAACCAAAACCCTCCCTATATGTCATATTGATGGACTTTTTCTTCTGGTTGGTAATAATAGCTGTAGGCTGCCCGGCTCCATTCCAGTTTGGCCCAGGTAATGTTATTATATATTAAGGATATAAAAATGTGTTGTTCATTTCAATTTTATCATTAAAATGTGTTTCAGTTAATTATTTATTAAAATAGGCTTTTAAAAAATGCTGTTACCCTGTATTTGTGTCTCCCCCACTTTCTATATGTTTCTTTTTTACTGATTTCCATCCCCACCTGTGACTGTTGTAGGCAGAGGAGGTCCTTCCTCTGTGCAGGTGCTTCCTACTGCTGCATTTCCCCCGACAATGCCCTGGATGTAGTGTCAGACCAAGTTAAAGGTAAAGTGGGCCGTTGAGTTGGTGTCAACTCCTGGCACGCACAGAGCCCTGTGGTTTTTCCTTGGTAGAATACAGGAGGGATTTGCCATTGCCATCTCCCACACAGTATTATGCCTTTCAGCATCTTCCTATATTGCTGCTGCCCAATATAGGTGTTTCCCATAGTCTGGGAAACAAACCAGTGGGGATTCAAACTGGCAACCTCTGGCTTGCTATTCAAGTCATTTCCCCACTGCACCATTAGGTGGTTATGTCAGACAAGGCATTGTAGGGGGGAAATGGGGGCCAACAATGGGGGCCACAATGGTCCTGTGGTGGTTGCCAATCTCTTTTTCTCAAATGCACCATACTGACACTGCATCAGGGCATTGCCAGAAAATAACATGGCTGGAGCCAAGAGACAGCTGTGCAGAGAACCTCCAGTGTCAAAAGTATTCCCCACCCCTGAATGCTGAATGGGTGGTTAATCAGGTTTGGGAAATGAACCCAGTTCATAGCCATATGTTGTACATCATGTTCAGTTTGTGGGCCCCGTTCAGTGCAATATTCTTTATTTGATGCAAAGTGAATACACACCCTTCTCATTTCTTGGCTGACCTTAGATAGTTCTAAGTCACATTCCTTCCAATAGATGGGCATAGGCAAGGGCATATCTTGGGGGGGCAGGCAGGGCACGTGCCCCGGGTGCCACTTGAAGGGGGGGGTGCCATTTTTTAAAATTAATTTTTTTAAATGGCCACCAAAAACAAAATGGTCACTGCGCATGCTCAAATGGCCTCTGTGAGGCCCTAGGCCATGCTAGGCCTCACAGAGGCTATTTGAGCATGCGCGGTGGCCATTTTGTTTTCAGCAGCCTTTAAAAAAAAATTTTTTTAATGGCCACTGCACAGGCTCAAATGGTCCCTAAGAGGCCCTAGAGGCCGGGGGGGGACCTTTGCAGACCGCCCCCCACAGCCTTTAGGAAGTCCCCCAAAGGGCCTACAGGTAATTTTTTAAAAAATAATATAATATGTCACTGTACACATATTCAGGTTGGCACTATGTACAGAGAATCAAGGTTTGTGAATACTGATCTGAACTTAGCTTATGAGCTACGATTGTATTCATTCGCACTTACTTTGCTTCTTGTGATAAGTGAGTTAAATGTGATGTCTTAATAATATGGCTATTAATGGTGAGTTTGTCTTTGAATCAATGTGAAATCCTTAGTATTAAGGCCCACTGGGAGTTTCTTGCTCTTTTTCTCTCATTTTAACTGTCTTTCTGAAAGACTAGAATATATTCCAAGCAGTGACACAGTTTACTCTGCATATCCTTCAATTATTTTCAGAAAATCTTGGAAAAGTCAAATTCTCCATTTGTTTTTTAAACGTATATAATAGTGATGCCACAATGCATAGTAGAGAATTAGACAGGCACTTCTGTTTAGTTTTCCAAGTACACTTCCACATAGTATTTGGGTATTTCATGAGCCCCAGCATACTGAAATTTGTAGTTTTTCAGCATTTTTTGGTCTGGCTACATCCACTGCTAAATAGTTTTTGAAATATTAAAAGATTAATGTGCTTGATTTGTATTTTTGAGCTGATATTATGGTAAAGTTATCTGAAAGATGGGTGTCAGATGTTTGGACAGGGGGCGCAATTTCAGTGCTTGCCCTAGGCGCTATTCTCCCTAGATATGCCTCTGGGCATAGGGACACTCATCTGGTATATTTGTAGCATCCCTATTCTCACACCTCTACCCTCCCACACAAGTATCCACACATCACTGAAGGTTCTCGCGCACCTACTGTATGCTGCATTCATTCATTCATTCATTCTGAAACAGTCTGTCTTCTGATTCAGTATTATCTGTTCCCATACTCTGCCAGTTCAAAACTGATCTCACCCACTGCACTTTGTAAAATGGCAGAGAGTATGCACCACATGTTAATTATTCCTACCTTGAATGGTTGGACACCTTGTGGGAAAGTGCTCTAAGCATTTTATTTTTGTCTTAGTATTCTGTTATGGGAGTATTTGCATGCATTTGTGCTAAACAGAGGACTCATCCTACACCCCCAAGACATAGGAGAGGGGGCTGAAACCCAAACTATGACAGCTGAAGTGCAATGTAGATGCACTACACACTACACACTAACTTTTTAAAAGCATTCCCAAAATGTCACCCAAAAAGCTCTGTAGGGACAATGATTTATTCCTTGGTTCATACCAGCTGTGTTCAGCTGGGGACATGTGGAATTATGCTAACTGAATGTTCACATTTTTGTGTGAACATTTTGAGAAAAATGCATTTTTTCCAACCTCCTACTTTCCCTCTCTGCTAGAGTTACAGCTCAATTTGGCTCAGAGGGGGAGTTTGGGGGGACTCCATTGAACAGCAATGGAACTAAAAGCCTTTGGACATTTGGAAATCACATTCAAGGCAGTCAGGTTGCAAGGTGTTAACTTTACTAGCCATGCAAATCCCAGCATGAGAAATAGCTTCCATGCTTCTTTCCTAATGTGACTTCATTGCACCTGAAATTACATTGCAGAAATACTATTTTGAACTCCAGTTTCCCAACGGAAAGCTTAGGTCAGGCAAAAGTAGCCTGGAGGGATACATTTGCCTGATTAAATCTGATATATTCTGAGTATCCTGCCTTGCTTTTAGCTTTTTCCTAGTCCATTTATTCTACATGCACTAAGCCAGTAATCAACCTCAGCACCCACCTATTAGAATGATTACTGCTTTACAATATGTAATGTGTAATGCATAGACCTGGCTGTTTCTTGCATATAAAATATAAGCTGAAAAATTGTGAGATTTTTACTTTGTCATTTACTGCATCCAATTACATCCAGGAAAATAAATGTAAGAAGAAAATACCAAGCAAAATGAACTGGTATTGAGCCAATATAGACTTGGGCCTACAAGACCCCAGTTCAGCCAAGGAGTCAGTGCACACACACTCTGGGCCAATTCATATGTAGCATTACTTATTTCATTTATTTATTTATTTTACATTTATATCCCACTCTTCCTCCAAAGAGCCCAGAGCAATGTACATGGTTATGTTTACCCTCTCAACAACCCTGTGAAGTAGGTTAGGTTGACAGATACATGACTAGCCCAGAGTCACCCAGTGAGTTTCATGGCTGGATGGGGATTTAAACTCAGATCTCCCCGGTCCTAGTCCAACACTCTAACTACACTACACCATGCTGGCTCTTATGTAACATGACATCTGTTTCCATTTGGCTGCCCCCTGAATGGTTTCAGTGATGGCTGTCTAAAGCAGGGATTCTCAGGGTTGGATCCCCAGATGTTATTGGACTTCAACTCCCATAATCCCCTGCCAAATGCCACTGGGGCAGGGGATTATGGGAGTTGAAGTCCAATAACATCTGGAGACCCAACGTTGAGAACCCCTGGTCTAAAGCAACTGCTTGGAATAGACAACAATATTTCTTCTTCCTAGGCCAGGATTATCCCTCCCCAGGAACCAGGAAATATTGGCAAAGGGTATAATCATGCTGGCTGATAGACCCACATGGTTCCTCCTCACTGAAATTACCAGCGCAATATGGGAAGCAGCCAAATGGAAGTGGCTCCCAAACCATTCCTGTAATGGATGATTTGTTCCTCTCTTAGCATCTACCAAGGAATGTTGTTGAGTTGCCCTCAAAATTCTACTGACAGAAAAATTCATGGCATACTGCACATTACTCACACCTTGCAATGAAATGCCATGTACTAGCTACGCAAGGGCACTGTTGCACCAATTCGAAGAATTGCCATTATTTCCAATGGCCATCCATTGCACAGCCGCATTTGCACAATTCTTGCAATTAGCGCAACAGTGCTCTGTGCAACTGCACAATCATTACATTTCAAGGTGCATGTAATGTTGCACAGTATGTCAGTCAAAATTATTGTAAGGGCTCCTCCTCAGGCAAAAGATCTAAGAAATTTCCAGAGAAACCAAAAAGAAACCATCATCCAGGATGGAAGGGGCCCAGACAGGATGTGCCTGGGAGCTGAGCAGGTGACCGAAGGAGGTGGCTGACAGTGGCAACAGCAGGAGCCCCAGCCAGGGGAAGCAGGGAGCTCAGTAGCTCCTGGATGCAGGGTGCTTCAGGTTCTTTGAACCCGTCTACCCTATTATAGCTCCGCCCCCTGGTTTCACCCGTCCTAAAGTTGTCACTTTATTTTTATTTAAAATGAAATATGTAGCTAATTTGAGGGTTCCTTTTCAAGCAAGTGTCTAAGGAATTGCAATTCCATAGACCTAAGGAATTGTCTTATAGAAACAAAAATGTGTTTTTATAAGACCAGCAAAACTTCTCAGTAGAGTTTGACATAGATACAATGGATTATAAAATCTGCCATGGTTCTGGCAGATACAAGTAGAATTGCTTTTCTTAGGAGTGCAGGAAATATATTTTTTTTTGGTGGGGGGGGGGTGGAATGGGAACATTCACTGTGGTATATTAGACAGAGAGAGGATTGGATCTAGATGCAGGTGGGGAACTGGGTGCTCGGCAGTGAGATTTAGTGGGTGATGTTGGGCCAGTCATGCCATCTCAGCCTAACCTACTTTGAAGGTTGCTGATTCACATGTATTAACCCCAAGTTGAGCTCCTGAGAGAGGGCAGGCTACAGATATGGTAAACAAAGTTGTAACTTCTTTGTGAGCTACAGTCTGTCGAAAGGAGGGCCAATGTTAAGAGACAAACTAGAGCAGCAGCACCAGCAGAAGAACCTCGGTCACTCTGATAAACACAAAAATGTGCATTTCCTCTTCCTCTAAGCTTAAAAGCGTCCTGAAAGCTAAATTGCAGCCATTTCCTTCTTTTTAACCCCTGCTGAGCCCAGGGCACGTACACATTTCCCCAACCTCCTGTTAACAACACTCTGTCCTGTTTTTTTGTTTTTGTTTTTTGTTTTCATTGACAGCACCATTTTGTGATTGGTGCCACCCACCATAGGCCATTTTGTGGCGATGCCCATCATCCCTTCTCGGAATTCCAGAAGTGCTCACAGCATGACAATGTTGGGGACCACTAGGTTAATCTAGAGACCTCATGGGAAAAGTGGGTTTTCAGTAGGACTTGGATAGAAAAGGGAGACCACAGAGGTGTTTCTTTGAGGGAGGCTAAGACATAAGTGACAGAACAAGGGATGATTCATTTAAGAAAGCAGGAGGCTTTAGAGCTGCAATGGGTGGCAGAATTGAAGTGTCAAAGGTTATTGGAAGGGGTATGATGGAAAATAAGGGCAGAATGAAATAGGATGGAAGTGAGGCCAGGTTAATTCATGTTAGCAGAGACATTAATGGGTCCTTTATTGGAGTTGTTGCTGCAGGTCATGCAGCACTCCCCTTGGCCTTTGAAGACTTCAGAAAAAGTGGGCTTCTTCTGATGGAAGCTGCAAACCAAAGATAGCACACTAAGTGCCTCAGTGAGAATCTTGAACAAAGTGGACCATTTATATTTAATAAAGCATTTGTTGCATGTTAAGTACCCACGGCCTGTAAATAAAGCATCCATTGAAGTCTAATTATCTTAAGAGGTACATCTAGCTCTTTGTGTAATTAATTGCACATTACACATTCAAATCAATGCATGTGCTAGTGGTAACTCAGCAGACTGGTGACAAGTATTTTACTTATCAATTAAATACCACTGCTGTATCAAATTAATTAGATATCAATTAATGTGTGAAATAGCTATTCATGTCTACGGCAATATCACATAAGTGACATTTAGGCAAGAGTCTTTCATTTTATATTTGAAATTTATGCAAGTATTGGTTTGGGTTTTTTTAAAGGGCAAAATATTTTATTTTTTATTGTCTAACTTTTGCTCAAGAAAGTGCACTATGCATAGATGCCACTGTGGCAGGCTATATTTATGAAAGAAAAAAAAAGAAAGGAAGGAATATTAAGGAGCAAATGAAAGGAAGAGGGAAGTAGAGTTTATTGGGAAAGGTAAAAGTGAATAGATTTTACTTAAAGAGGCACTTGCATGTAAGAACAGAGGAAGAGAGTTGGATGTAAAATGAAAGGACTTTCCTGGGGTTGGGAGCTGCTAGAAAAAAGGGATATAGGAAGCAAATAGGAAAGCCATCTGAGAATTAACTAAGAAGGAGAGTATAGAGAAAGAAGCAGGTATATATAGAGGAGAGAGATCATGGAGGCCAGGGCTGGCCCAAGCCCCATCCCAACACTTTGGGTGGCATGATGAAGTTCCACCCCTGGCCTTTTGTCCCCATCTCCCCATCTCTTCAACTTCCTGTATCCCTTCCACTTCCTCCCCGACAATGCACAAAGTGCCATGCTCTTCTCTCTCCTCCCATCCCAGACCTCTCCTCTCTTGCACCCCAGATCTCCCTCACCTCACCCAACCTTAGACACGCCCTCTTTCCTCCTCATCCCACCCTGGCAACGCCTCTCCCCCACCTTACTTGGCATGGTGGTACTGTCACCACTATTACAAGGGCATGCTGTAATGACCCCCTTTTGCGGGATGTTTTAGGCTCAGGTTGAAAACCAGGTATTTCCCTTAGAAAATCATAATTACAGGCTTAAATCCAAATAAAAATACATTTTATTGGATACAGAGTGAGGTTTGGATAAAATAAAACATGTGGGACATTCCCATGCTACACAGAACATTAAAGATGGTTGACATGTCTAGGCACTAATAGGCACTAATACTTAAACTCTGCTATGTGGATTGTTTGTTGTGTATGTGTATGTGATGCTGACTTGTCATATGTATATTTTATTCTGAGGAGTGAGGGAAAAGAAAAGGGTAGAGGGTATGAAGATGTGAAGGGACAGAGATAGATCCAGGTGGGATTAGCCAATGAGAAATGGCAGGGTCAGTTAGAAGGGCAACAGAGGGAGAAGGATAGGCCCAAACAATTTCAGGGAGAGGAAGTGAATTGAAGTGGATTGGAAGAGCAAGGTGGGCGGGGCAGAGACAGAGTAAACCTGGCAGAACCAAGAAGATAGGATTGGTCTGGTGGACGGAAAAGGGATGAGGGCATGGAAAGCCTGAATGAATTTGGGGAGAGAAAGTGCATCCAGACTTCCAGAAAGGGCAGCAGTGTGAAGCAGAAAGAAAACCCACACAGGTTCAGTAAAGGGATTAGGAAGGAACGGTGAGACTTGGTTTTGTTCCAAGGAGGGAAGGCTTAGCTTCCATGTTAGAAAGTGAACTTCAGAGCAGAGTTATGTAGATGAAGGGAAACTCTTGGATCCTGGGAAGTGAAACCTGGGGAAGTGATGGTCCCTGTGTTGCCAGGAGGCCACTTGCAGGAAAGTGGGTGGCAGGACTGGAACTAAGAGATATTTAACAGCCAGAACACATGGTGAAGGGATTCAAGTGGCTGGAAAACTGGTCAGAATTCATTCATTCATTCATTCCTCAAATTTGTAGACTGCCCCAAACTTCTGTCTCCTGATGTTTTACAACAACATAAAACAAATTAAAATGGAAACCTTAAAACAATTTAAAACCACAGTCATATTAAAAAGCCTGGGTGGGGGAAAAAAGAGTCTTTAGGGGCTTTTAAAAAGTTGTCAGAGACGAGGAGGCTCTTATTTCAGCAGGGAGTGCATTTCAGAGTTTCAGGGCAGCAACAAAGAAGGTCCATCCCTGCATGGCCATCAGACAAGCTGGAGGCAACTGCAGATGAGCCTCTCTGGATGATCTCAATGGGTGTTAGGGCTCATGGTGAAGAAGATGTTCTCTTAAATAGCCAGGGCCTAAGCTGTTTAGGGCTTTATAGGTTATAACCAACCAGCATCTTGTATTTTGCCTGGAAACTTATTAGCAGCCAGTGTAGATCTTTTAATATAGGAGTAATATGGTCTCTTTGAGATGACCTGGAGACCAACCTGGCTGACGCATTCTGTACCAACTGCAGTTTCCAGACTATGTACTAAAGCAGACCCACATAGAGCACATTGCAGTAGTCAAGTCTGGAAGTTATCAGCATATGTACCACTGTTCTGAGTTTGTTTATGTCAAGAAACGAACACAGTTGGCATATCAGCCTGATGCATCAAAGCCTAGGGGAGCCATTCTACCCATGGCTCACATGAGAGAGTAGTCCATAGGAGGAGGCACGATTCTGGTCTCTAGACTTATAAGAGATAAGTAGATATTTCCTCCTACTGGACTAATCTCACATGAATCTGTGGTCTGTACCCTATGGGACGAGGGGACGATTTTGAGAGAAGCAAGCCGATTTTCAAAAGAGACCAATGCAATTTCTCTGTCGGCATAGATGGGTTCTATACACTCTTAAGATGCTATCAGGATTTGCCCAACCCATAATTTTGCGATGAATTTGAAATGATTCGGCTCAGGCAAATAACCTGAGGAATTTTAAGGGGAGTAAACAGAGTTTCATTTAGACCTACAAAATGGCTCGGCGGGCGTGGGGGGGGGGCTCTGCACATCACATCTAGCATTTCCTTTTAAAAAAAAATTATAGCAGTGTCCTTGCATGTTGAACTGAAGTCAGCACCCATGGCATATGACAATGTGTGAATGCTAAGTAGTTTCTTTATCTGATGCGCATGCAGGTGCACTAGGACGAAAACACAGGAACTCACTTTCACTGGTGACCTAATCAAGGCTTTGAACCCAACCGTCCTGAGATGAAAGGCTATTGCACATATTTTTCATTTGAAAAGCCATTTGGAGAGCACATAGACCTTTTCCCCCTGAGAGGAGGTGTCAGATTGATGTACTGCAGCACAAAATGGGAGTGTAAATGTATGTGATGTTCATGGACTGGTGAATAGGGCTAGTTTACTATGAAATGAATTACTGGCAAAACAAATGGGTCAGCTCCTAACCCAGACACTCTCTGCTTTTGTACTTTAAAGGTGGTGCTCACCAACGGAAAGCTGCAAAAGGTGTTGATTTCCGACACTTTCCTAATGATCCTGTCATTTCACTGAAAAATGTTTTTAAGTGCTGCGGAAGATTTGTTCTCATTTTTATTTTAAATGGAGCAAGGACAGAGAAAAGAGCTTAAGAAGGATTGCAGGCTTAGAAATTGCTTATTGCTATATTGTCATAATGGGAAGAATTCATTTGGTTAAGGGCTTTTGGGGTAATAAACGTAGCTTCTAAATTAAAGCAGCCTTCACAGTTAATAGCCAAGGAGACTTACACTGGCTCTGTCACAATGGTTAAAGTGCAAATAAGCACTGGCCTGGTTTATTGCACATGCATTTCTAAGTCAGGACATAGCGGTTGTTTCCATGTCAAATTTTTTATACAGCATTGTCATATTGCTTCTGTATTCTGGAGCTTTATGCTCCCAGATACTTAATTCATGGCAATAACTTGGTATGGCTGAAATCTACTGTGACCAGTGTTCTGTGATTGTCAGGATCCTCGTATCTGAAAAAGCGACTCATACCACGAGGTGTAAGATGTTCATCATCATTTTCATTTCCCCCATCCCTATAAAAGGTCACCGAAAGAAGATAGAAAAAGAGGAGGCAATCCAGAAAAACCTAGTCAAGGCAAATCTCTTTGTGAAGAAATCTGAGACTTGGTCAATGATCTTCCTGCCTGAGATAGGGACATGACCAAGTGAGCTCTCCAGAACTGTATGTTTGTGTCTGAACCCTTTTCAGGCACATAAAGAAATAGGGATGCACAGCGTCTGGCCCAGGGATTAGCAGGCAACACGAGGCCTCTGGATTGACCAGGCCCAGACTAGACGTCGAGACATCTGTCCTTGGCTGGTCAAGAGAGCAGAACAGAACCTGTTGCACTCAGACCCTGTCAACATTGGACATCTCATATTTCAAAATAACATATAAACAAATACAAGTCTAATTAAATACAAAGTTTAATTTACAAGTCTATATACCCTTAAACCCTTAATATACCCTTAAACTATTATTGAATAAACATTACTTTCATATGTCCAGTCTAGTGTAATTTCTCTTACAAGTAGAAGATCTATATAAATTCCCTCTCCTCTCCCATGTAATCTGTATCTATGAAAACATGTAATGTGATTGTTGTTTTATAGCTGTTTCCCTCATAAAAACAAAGAAAACTTAAACAGATTAAACTAAAGATTTAAACAGCAGCAACTCCATTTTCTCCTTCTCCTTTTCCTCCCTTTTTCCTTTCTAAATCCATCCCACACGCTCTCTACAGGATCACCACTGGGACAAACGTCTCAACAGCACAACATAAAAGATCACTAGATAAAACAGAACACATCCCTCCCCTTTATAACAACCAAAAATTGGATTGATTTAAAATCTAGTGACAGTCTTGAAGTTTTTTAGGTGGTCGCCTGTCATGCACACTTCTCCTAAGTCTTGTGTTCTCGGGCCCAAGAGCTGTTTTCTCTTCTGGTACCAAGGATCACACAGCACTTTCATTGGCTTCATCTCCAAGGTAAAAACTGGGGGCAAGGTTAAATTCTTCTTGATTCCTCTCTGGAGATCAGACTCCCTTCCCTCTTGTCTCATAGTATGCATGCTGGAGTCTCGAACTGTTCCATTTCTATCTATCATCCAACAGGACAAAATCTCCTTGGATTTTGATTATTTGTTTTGGTCCATAATATCGGGAACATCCCTTTCTCATTTTATCAAACAACTGTACTCAAAAAGTCCCCCAGCTGAAATGTTTGCTGTTTTGCACCCCATTTCTGATATACATTCAATTTATACTTTTGTTGCTTCTCCCTTACCCAATCGCAAATCTCTGCAACCTCAGGGTGAGATAGCATGGAAAGCCCTATCCATTGTTGCCATTGGGTAAGAATGGTGGTGGCTCTGCATCTCTTCAGGAGTTCAAAAGGTGATTTTCCTGTAGTAGAATGAGGGGTAGTGCAATAAGCAGATGGCATTTCATGGGTTGCCTCTTTACTATGTTGCTGCATAGTAATGGTAAAGTGTCCTGTCGAGTCAGTTTTGACTCCTGGCGACCACAGAGCCCTGTGGTTGCATTTGGTAGGATGGATTTACCATTGCCTCCTCCAACACAGATCCTTTCAGCATCTTCCTATATTGCTGCTGCCCAAGATAGGTGTTTCCTATAGTCTGGGAAACATACCAGTGGGGATTCAAACCGGCAACCTCTGGCTTGATAATCAAGTCATTTCCCTGCTGCACCATTAGGTGGCTTGCTGCATAGTAAAGGAAAGTGTGCTGTCGAGTCTGTGTCGACCCCTGGTGACCACAGAACCTTGTGGTTGTCTTTGGTAGAATACAGGAGGGGTTTACCATTGCCATCTCCCACGCAGTATGAGATGATGCTTTTCAAGACCTTCCTATATTGCTGCTGCCCATAGTCTGGGAAGCATACCAGTGGGGATTCGAATTGTCAATCTCTGGCTTGCTAGTTAAGTCATTTCCCCAAGCCAGTTGTAAACTTTCTTTCACTAATCTTTCATTCCGTCCACTAAGCCATTCCCTTGAGGATGATACAAGGAAAGGGTCCTGTGTTTTATCCCATGGTTCTGGAAGTATTGCTTCATTTCAAATGACGTAAGCTGTGTCCCATTGTCAATCACTAACTCTTTAGAAAGACCTTTCTTTGCAAAAACTGCAGCCATGAACTGGATTACATTGTCTGTAGAAATGTTATCAGCAAATGAAACTTCTGGCCTGGAACAGTAATCCACCATCACTATAACAAATCTTTTCTTTGCGGGTTGGTTATCAAAAGGCCCCATTATATCCAAAGCACATTTTCCCCAGGGACCATTGGGATATTCTATTGGAATCAAGGGGGTGGCAAAAGTCTTCTGCAATTTTTCAGCTAGAACACAAGCCATATAGTGCTGGATTACATCTTCAATGTGTTTGTCCATAGTATATCTGGCCACCAAAAACCTTCTCTGATCACGTTAAAGTCAAGCTCATGCACAGGTGACCTTCATGGGCAATTTTGATCACTTTCGCTTGTAAGGAGGTTGGCACCACCAAATGATCAGTCCTGAGCACCAGCTCATTGAAAAGAGATAGCTCACTCACTATGTGCATGTATGGTTGAAAATGGTCCGGTGCCCTGTTTTTGCATGGCCATCCATTAGTTATGTAATGTTTAAATTCAGTAAGCACTTGATCAGCACTTCAGAAGATGTGATCACTCCATGAGTGGATGAAGCTATTTGTGCAGTTTCTACTCCTTCATCCTCATCTTTTGGGACCTCTTGGCCTAGAAGTGGACGTCAAGATAAACAATATGAAATTTTATTCCGAATACCTGGAATATATTCCATCTGGAAATAAAAACCCATGAGTGTGGTGATCCATTTGGTTATTCCTGGGGTTGCTCGACTTGATCCCAGATAGTAAATAAAGCAGATAGGGGTTTATGGTCTGACCATAAAGTGAATTTTCTGCCCCGCAAGTAAGTCCTAAAATCCCTCAGTACCCAGAAACATGATAGAGCTTCTTTTTCAGTGACAGAATATATCTTATCTGATGCAGTAAGCACTCTGGAAGCAAAGGCAACTGTAACTTCCCTGTCCTCTTTTTGGTAGGTCAAGACAGCACTCAAACCACATTCAGAAGCATCAGTAATTACAACAGTTTTCCTGTTTGTTTCAAAAGAAGTGAGAGCAGAGCTTTCAGCAATGATTGATTTGATCCTAACCTTGCAGGATGCATTCCAGTTAAATGCTACATTCTTTTAAAATGAAGATGCAATGGAGTACCTCCAGTGTCTGTTGCTGGTGTCTATCTTAGGTTTCTTTTTAGACTGTGAACCCTTTGGGGACAGGGATCCATCTTATTTATTTATTATTGCTCTGTGTAAACCACTTTGGAAACCTTTGTTGAAAAGTGGTATATAAATATTTGTTCTTGTTGTTGTTGTTGTTGTTGTTGTTGTCGTCGTCATCGTCAGGAAGTGGTTCATCTGCCTCATCCTTATCATATAGTGAATCAGTAATGGAGTCGACACTAGACTTGCAAACTTTAGCAAAGTGTTTTTGCACCTCTTGCAAGTGACTTTCTGTGCAGGACAGTGAACAAAGTGGCTTGGTGGGCTCATCGGTAGCATTAGTAGCTCCTCCTTTCTTGTGCTGACACTTTCTGGGGCAGTGCCATTTGAGAAGATTGGGTTTGGAAGGATGTTTACTGAACAGCCTGGATTTCAGGAGGTGGGTTTTGGAGTACCAAAGATGACACAGTAAAGAACATTTTCCACCCTCCTAGCCATCTTTATAACATTTTTCAATGTGGGTTTCTTCTCCAATAGCAGTTTTTTACAATTCGGAGCAGTTTGTTTTCACAACAATCTGATCCCTGATCATTTCATCAGTAAAGCTGGAAAACTCACAGGTTACACTTAAGGCCCACACAGTGGTGTGACATACTGATCAATAGATTCACCAGGCAGTTGGAATCTGGAATAGAACTGTCAATGTTCAACAATCACACTCAAAGTAGAGTTGAAATCATCATCTAAGGCTTGAAGAGCAGCTTCACAAGAATTGGCACCCCCTTCCAAGCTGCCAGGAAATGGCAAATGGTTATGTATTCTCTGGCCTTCAGAGCCCAGGCAGTGAAGCAATATGGACTTCTGCTTTGCTGGAGTAAAATTAGGGCTCTTTATGGTGAGGCGGTAATTGCAGAATTATTGATTTGAGGGAAAAGTAGGTTCTCCTGGGGTGGACAATAAAAAAGGTAGTGGTGGGATCTGGGCCATGCTGCAGTGGGCATCCAGTGAACAACAGAGTCCAGGACTCATAAGGAAAAAGAACCTTCAGAGGTTGTGCAGGTCAGAAAGATGTAGAAACAAAAAGCAACCCCGATAGTAGAAAGCAGTTCAGGAATGTAGGTCCAGTTATGCAATGAAATGAGGACACAACAACATTCACAAGCTTTGCAGGCTCACATACTTAGCTGGGGTCAAAATCTCATGCCAAATATTTTATAGCTGCTTCCCTCATACAAACAATGAAAACTAAAGTAGATTTAACTAAAAATTTATTCAGCAATAACTCCATTCTCTCCTTCTCCTCCCTTTTTCCTTTCTGACTCCACCCCTCACACTCTGTACAGGATCACCACTGGGACAAACTTCTCAACAACACAACAGAAGAGATTACTAGATAGAATCCCCCTCCCCTTGCCTCGTGCAAGTGGGAGGGTGTTTGTCCCAGCCCCGATAGGCAGGCCCAGGAAGCAGCCTGATTGGCTGATTTGCCTGCGGGGGCGGGGCTTCAGTTCCCCACCGAGCTGATTTCAGCTCGGCGTCTCAGAGCGTTTTTGGCTTCTGAGAAGGAAGGAGCTCGTTTGCTGTGCTCCTTCCTGGGAGGCCTGGTGGGGGCGGGTGCGCCCGAAAGCGGGCGAGGAGCTGAGTCGGCGGTTGTCCGTCGTGGGTGGCATAGGTGTCCTGCTGTTCAGGGGTCGCTCTTTCGGGCCCGGGCGAGCGCGGCGGTGTTTGCCCTAGACGCGGCGTAGCTCTCCCTCGTGGCGGCGTTCATCACAACGGGGCTTGGCCCCTTGGTTTGTGGGGCACAGTTTCGGCCTGGGGGTGGGGGCTACGGTGCTGGGGTCCTGGGGACACTCCTTGCTGCTTCTAAGGGCTTTTGGGGGTAGTGTGCTTTGGGGGGTGGAGAAGTGCTGGACATCCTGCACCACCGTGGGGTGAGCTGTGGCAATTAATAGGTGTTGGGGCTTGGTTTTTCTTTGTGGGGCCTTCTACCTATAGATAGCAATCGTATGCATATTGCTGAATAGATGCATGCATACATACATACATACATACATACCTACATACCTACATATATACCTAATATGCAGCTCACAATCAATTCCTTGCATTTGCTTTGAAGGGGCTTGGATTGTTTCCTAATTAGGGGTCCCGGTTTTGTGCAGTATGCCAGGAAAGGCTAAGGGCAAGAAAGGGGGGTGGCCTGTTAAACAGCCCAAACGGCCTGCTCCTCCGCATTCTTCTTCAGAGGAGGAGGACGAGGAAATGACGCTTATCCGCGGGTTAATTAGCAGAATGGAGGCTTTAGAAAAGGCGAAAGCTACCCCTTCTGATAAGGGGGCTGGCCCTTCGGGTGGGGGTGGGGTGCCACCTCCTAAGGTTCCTAGGAGGACTAGGGGGTCTGTCAAGCACCAGTTGCTAACCTCTCTTTCTAACAGGCTAGCTGCGCTTGAAAGTGGTCTCAATCCAGCCAGACCAGATCCGGCTGCACCTGCTTTGCCGCTGCCGGCTCCTGAGGTTCCGCTCCCGGAAGCACTTTCTCCATCTTTACCGCCCATAGGACCGGTTGATCAGCCGCCGCTGGATCCTGCTACCCCTCTGGCCCCGGGTGAGCCTGCAACACCTACACCACCCGGCGTCACCAGCCAGTGGCCTTACATTCCCTGGCCGATGCCTGCCATGGGTGCCTGGGGTCCAGCTTCTTTATGGTCACCATACACACAAACCTGGGGTCAGGCTGCATCACTTCCTTTTCCCGGGGTGATAGGTGGTCTGCAGGGTGCTGCGGAACAAGTCTGGCTGGGTAACCGTCCCGCCGCTGGATCACTTAATATTCTGGGGTCTTCTCCCGCTCCCATATCTGAGGCGGGCGGTTCACCTGGCTATTACCCGATGGGGGTTCTACCCTCTCCACAGCATGCCCCCTATGGAGGCATGGGTCTTCCTTTGGGTGGTCACCTACTCCCATCCACTAAAGAGAAAATTCTTAAAGGGGAATACGTGGATATTTTCAGCTTGTTGTTCAGGGAACCTGAGGTAAAACATAAGGAGGGAGAATCATGTAAGGAGCATGAGGCCACAAAAAGGAAGCCAGTAGAAAAGACCTGGAACAACTGGCTGTCCGGCTTCACGATTTACATGGGGGTGATAGTCCAGGCCCAGCCTGCCCGGGCCCCTTCATTGTTGAAGTACATGGACATCATCCACAGGGCTGTCTCTGACTTCGCCGGATCTTCTTGGATCCGTTACGACGAAAGTTTTAGAATGAGGGCTGCCCTGGATCCCACGTTACCTTGGGATGCTCCTTTACAGGAGTTGTGGTTGGTCACCATGTCGCCAGCCCGTCCAGTAGATGGGGATAGGTCAGACAGTGGGCACCTGCTATCTCGGGCGGCGGGGTCTTCGACTCCGGCTGGCATAGGCCAGCAGTGGGTTCAACCCCACCTCGTCTGTTGGGAGTATAATTCCAAGGGCAAGTGCTCCCGATCCCCCTGCCGTTTCAAGCACATGTGTGGGGTTTGTGGGGCCAGGCACCCGAGCAGCTCCTGCCCTAGGGCTAAGTTCGGGGGGTTTGGATTCAGGTCCAAGCAGGCAGACAATAAGAAGGGTCCTCCTCCCGCACCCTCTGCGGGAAAGGGGACCTAGTCCCATTAAGCTAGGGGTCCTTGAGCAGCTTTTGTTGGACTACCCAGACCAAACAGCTGCCTCGTATTTGTTGTGTGGTTTTAGGGAGGGTTTTAGGATCCCTTCCTCGGCCCGGAGGGGTCTCAGTAGCCCTCGCAACTTGAAGTCTGTGGTGGGGAAGGAGGAAGTAGTCATTACAAAGATCAGCAAAGAAGTGGCTGCTGGTAGGGTGATGGGGCCATTTGATAGCCTCCCTTTCCCTGGCCTGAGAGTCTCGCCGCTGGGTGTGGTCCCTAAAAAGGTGCCGGGTGAGTTTTGCTTGATCCATCATCTCTCTCACCCTAGGGGGTCATCGGTAAACGATGGCATTCCCGATAGTCTTTGCACGGTTAGATACACTTCCTTTGATCAGGCTGTTGCAGTGGTTAAGGGCAGGGGCCCTGGGGCCCTGTTGGCTAAATGTGACATTGAAGCGGCCTTCCGCCTGCTTCCTGTCCATCTAGATGATTTTGAGCTGCTGGGCTTTTCTTTTGCTGGCCAGTTTTACTTTGACAGGGCCTTGCCTATGGGTTGCTCTATTTCTTGTGCTGCCTTTGAGGCTTTTAGCACATTTCTTGAATGGGCAGTCAGGCGGAAGGCAGGTCTTTTGGGCACAGTGCATTATTTAGACGATTTTCTTTTTGTAGGCAGAGGCAATTCGGGGGAGTGTCATTACCTGCTGCATTCTTTTATTGAGCTAGCCGCCCAGCTCGGAGTTCCTCTGGCGCAGGATAAGACCGAGGGACCGGTCACCTGCTTGTCGTTTCTGGGGATAGAACTGGACACGGTGTCCAGTTGCTCCAGGTTGCCCCTTAGTAAACTTGGGGACCTTCTAGCTTTAGTCAGATCACTTGGCCGATCCCGTAAGGCCACTCTGCGGGAATTGCAAGTTGTTTTGGGCCACCTCAACTTCGCGTGTAAGGTCGTTGCCCCCGGCCGTGCCTTTTTGCGCCGGCTGTGCGACCTGACTGTAGGTCTTAGGGCCCCTCATCATAGGGTGAGGATTACTGAAGGGGTTCGGGCTGACTTGGCCCTTTAGGAGACCTTTTTGCTTGATTTCAATGGGGTAGCCTTTTGGCGTAGTGAGTGGCTTTTGGAGGCAGACCTTCAGGTTCACTCTGATGCTGCGGGTGGTATAGGGTTTGGGGTTTATTTTCGGGGTCGCTGGTGTGCTGCCAGGTGGCCTAGTGAGTGGGTCGAGCAGGGGATGGTTCGCGATTTGACCTTCCTCGAGCTTTTCCCCATTGTTGTCGCTATCCACATTTGGGCTCAGGAGTTCGCCAACTCCTCGGTTCGGTTCTGGTGTGACAACCTGGCAGTGGTCCAGATTGTTAACACCCAGACCTCTCAGTCTCCTAGGGTTATGGGTCTGGTTCGGGCCTTAGTCCTGCAATGTCTGCGGGCTAATATCCTTTTTCGTTCCCGTCATGTCCCGGGTATTAGGAATGATATAGCTGATGCTCTCTCTCGTTTTCAGTTAAACAGGTTCAGAGAGTTAGCACCCGAGGCTTCCCTGCACCCGGAACCCATGCCGGCCTTTTTATGGGATCTTGGCAAGCGGAAGCACAGCAGGCCATAGCGGCCTCTCTGGCGCCTAGCACCAGAGCGAGCTACGCAGCCAAGCTCGAGGCCTTTTCTCTTTTTCGGAAGGCTGAAGGTTTGGTGGAGGTTTGGCCTGTCCCGGTGGAACAAATTCAGCAGTTTTTGGTTTTCCTTCGTAGGGCGGGTAGGGCACCATCTACCTTGGCTGGCTATTTGGCCGCATTGGCCTTCGAGGCACAGATTAGGGGGGTTGGTGATGCCACCTCCGACCCACGGGTCCGGCGCATGTTGGAGGGGTGGGCGAGGAGCAACCCCAAGTCTAAGGATACTAGGCGCCCATTTACTCTAGAGTTGGTTGCTTCCACTTTAATCTGCCTAGACGGGTGCTGTGCTAGTCACTGGGAGGTTGTCCTTTTCCGGGCGGCTATCTTAGTTGCCTTTTTCGGGGCCTTTCGCCCTGGGGAATTACTTCCCCACAATGCGACCTCTTCTAGGGAGGCGTGTTTTCTGATCTTTCCTTCGGGGCAGGTGAAGTTTCTTTGCTGCTTCGCCGTTCTAAAACTGATCAGAGGGGTAGGGGACAGGCGGTGCGCCTGGCTGAAGCCCGGGATTCGGGTGTGTGCCCGGTCACGGCCCTGAGGCATTACGTGGCATTAGGTCCTTTTAAAGGCGGGTGCCTCTTTTCGCACGAGAACCAGTCTCCTCTCACGCAGTATCAGTTCCTTGCAGTATTACGGCGGGCCCTGCGGGCCGCGGGGGTGCCTATCCAGGGGCTGACGTTGCATTCTTTCCGCATCGGTGCCGCCACTACCGCTACCCGTATAGGGTTGCAGGAGACTGACGTGCGGAAAATAGGTCAGTGGAGGTCCGTGGCGGTCAGGCGTTACGTGCGCTGACAGCGGACGTTTTTTGTTCCAATGCTGACCTGTTGTTTTCTTTTGGCAGGTGCTGGTGGGGCGGCGGTCCCGGTCCGAGTCCTGCTGTTTGGCCATTCACTGGTCTTCTGGGCGTTTAAACGGGCCAGCACCTCTCACTGGGGTTCCCAGTTGGGGTTTGGGGGCCGTGCTTCCATTTATTGGCTGGGCATGCGTGGCATGCTCTGGGGTCAGTTGCTACCTGCTTTAAGGGACCATTTAGATAGGTTCCCCCCTCCTGACATTTTAGTTTTGCACCTGGGGGAGAATGATTTGGGCCGGCGGACTGGTCTGTCCATCTTTCAGCAAGCCTCCTCGGATTTAGTGACGTTCTGCGGGTGGGTTCCTGGGGTTCGGATAATTTGGATCAATTGGCTTCAGCGCAGGGTTTGGCGTGGTGCTCGATCCGGCTTGAACTTGGAGAAAGCGCGTAGGAAAGTTTCAGCGGCCATTGGGAAGGAGGTCGTGGCTCTTGGAGGGTCTGTTTTGCGACAGCCGGATCTGGCTGCTCGTTTTCCGGAGCTCTTTCGCCCTGATGGGGTTCATCTTTCCGAAAGAGGTTGCGACCTGTATCTTCGCAACATCCAGGGGGCTATTGCTGAAAGTCTGGGCTGGCGGGGGGTAGGAAGGTCAAGCTTGGGCTAACCTTCCTTTGTGGCAGGAACAGTGCGGGCTTTGGTAAGTTGGTATAGTTTATCGGTGAGCACCCTTGGGTATTTTAAGGTGGATTGGTCAATCGCTTCCTTGTGGCCTGTGCGGCACGGGAAGACTTTGATTGCCAAGAAACCTGCTTTGGGACTTTACCAACCTTTGGGCTGTGCGGTCCGGGGTGGGTAAAGATCCTAAGCTGCCCAGATCCCCTCTCACATAGGGGGTGGTTGGCTGTGAAGGAACTAGGCGGGATGTACCTGCCTCTTTCCTGAGCCAGGGTGTGTCGCCCCTTTTGGCTTATGGGCAGGATGAAGGAATCCTAGCCCAGGCCTAGGTGCCCGCACTGTTTTCATTTAGGTGATTCATCACCTTACAGTCCGCCATGTTGGATGTTAATTTAATAAAGCGTGGCTCATTTCTCCCACTACAAATGTCTCCGTGTCTTCTTGGGCCTGGGTCTGGGTACAATACAACAATTATGCACTTTCCCTCCCTCAGTAGCAGCCAATAAAGGATAAATGCAGTGGGGAAACCCACAAGTTGAAGATGTCGCATTATAAGTTTTTCATAGCTACACTTTGTTTCTATGTTGCTTACTTAAAAAATGTTTATTCCACTTATAACTAACTTAATAAATGTTTATTCCACATTATAACTAACTTACAAAATATTTAAAAAGAGAAGATAGAGGAACTTGGTACTAGACTGCTATATTTGGTGACCACTCTATGATTGTTACTCTGTCTATTTTGACCCACAGGCTTTTAATGCAGTTGTGCATTTCTGTCAGTTAGTACTGTGCAATAGATACTCCTGTCTGCTGATTTGTAGGATTTCTGCAGTGTTTTTAATCTTGTGTTGATCTTGCTGTTTTTAATTATTATGGGGAGGGGGAAGGTTGTAGGGGAAGAATTGCAGTTCAGTCCCCAAATAGAAAAGCAAAACCAGTTTGGTGAGAAAGCAGCAAAGCAAGAGGTCTTGAGGCAGCTCTTTAGTACTGAAGAACTACAAGGATTTATTTAAAGAAAAGGTTACAAACAAATGTGAATAAGCCTGCAGCTTAATTTCAGCTGTAGCTCATGGCTGAAGAGGGACACCAAAACAAACAACCATCTCTGGAGAGACAAAATGGAGACTAACACTGGAAGAACAAAGAGGGGAGGAGTCCAGCACTTTTATCCATGACCCTAATACACACACACACACACACACACACACACACACAGTCACTATGAGACATTGCAGCAGAAAGCTGATGCTGCCAGGGTCCTAGCTCCAACACTCCTACTCATTGCCTCATGCTGCTGTCTATACATTCCAACTTCTCTCCCAAGGTTTTGAAACGATCCCTGGGCAATGGCTTAGTTAGCACATCTGCTACCATTTGGTCACTTGGACAATACATCAGTATTACAAGTCCCTTTTCTTGTGCATTCCACACAAATGATATTTGGTTTCCAAATTTGATATTTGGAAAGGCCAGAGTCAGCCTTTCCTTGGGTTGATCCCTTGACATTCCAGGCTCTTGCAGACTGCTTTAGTCCATAAATACTTTTCTGCAGCTTACATACAAGTTTTTCTTTACCAGGTTCCACAAATCCTGGAGGCTGTTCTATATAAATATCTTCTTTGGTGTCTCCATGAATAAATGCAGTTTTCATGTCTATGTGACCCACTTGTGTTTTCTTTGCTGCTGCAGTGCTTAGGACTGTCCTTACTGAGGTGTGTTTACAATGGTAGCAAATGTCTCATCATAATCTTCCCCATTGGCCATCACTCTCGCTTTGTAATGCTGGACATCTCCTTCTGTATTTTGCTTAATTTAAATAATCCACTCGCACCCCGCAGTCTTTTCTCCCTCAGGTAGCTCTGTGAGTGTCCATGTATTATTTTTGTGCAATGATTTCATTTCTTCTTTTGCAGCTTCCTTCTAGTTTTGTGCTTCAGTTGCAGGTAAGATATCAGTTTCTTTCCACATGCTTGGTTCTTGAAACTTTTCTCCCTTTGCAATGTAGGAAGGTTTCTTAGGTGGAACTCCTTTATTTTGTCATGTTGAATGCCACATCCTTTGTTCATCACCAGCATCCTCTTCTGTTGAATCTCTGCCAGTTGTAAAACTTACAGTGAATCCTTCCTTTTGGTCATATTGCCTTGATTCTATCTCCAGCTGAAAACTGGGCTCTGAATTTGGCAGTTCACTAGTGGTTGGTTTTTCATTTTTACTGAAGTATGCTACATTGCATATTTTAATTGTTTCTGTGGCAAGATCTA
This sequence comes from Hemicordylus capensis, assembly GCF_027244095.1. Taxonomy (NCBI): domain Eukaryota; kingdom Metazoa; phylum Chordata; class Lepidosauria; order Squamata; family Cordylidae; genus Hemicordylus; species Hemicordylus capensis. The sequence continues at coordinate 208,296,176 of NC_069659.1, forward strand.
AAATCCAATATCCTTAGCTTCCTATGGAATAGCCAACAAGTATTCCTTCCTCAAATCAACAGTTCAGTTTGGTCCTTTTGGCTTTTGGTATATAGGTGTATACTTTAGATCCAAACACTCTTATATGACTCAAAGTGGGCTTGTAGCCATGCCATAGTTCATGTGGCATTGTTCCTGTGGCCTTTGTTGGCAATCTGTTTTGCAGGTAACTAGCAGTCATTACTGCCTCTCCCCAAAATTTAGCAAAATTTTAGCCTCTCGGCAAACCAGCATCTACAAGCATGCATCTCATCATTTCCATAAAAGAACAGTTCTTTCTTTCTGACACTCCATTTTCCTCCGGCATATAAGGAACAGTCTTTTGGTGTTCAGTGCCCTCCTCTAGGAATCTTATGACATCATTCCCAGTGTATTCGCCACCATTGTCAGTGTGGAGGATCTGCAGCTGTCTCCCAAACTTGTTGTTCACTCTTGCAACATATTCTTTTAGTCTTTCTAGTACTTGTCCCTTTCAACTTAGCAGGTATGTGTATGTGTCATTGAATAGTCAGCAATGAAAGTAAGGACATTTTTATTCCCTCCTGATGTATTAACTTGCATAGGTCCACAAACATCACTATGAATTAGATCCAAAGGTTGCTGTCTTTCACTTTCATTGTGTGGAAGAAAAGCAGGCCATGTTGCCTTTGCTTTTATACAGCATGCACACTTTGATTCAGTGCTGCAGGGGGCTATTTTTAGACCCTTTACCAAATCCAGTTTTGCAGCCTGACAGATCATTTTGGCATCTCTATGGCCTAAATTTCTGTGCCACAAATTCAGACATCCTTTGTGTGTGCATTCCTTCACAGCTTGGACCTTTTCAGTCACACATTCTAGTTAAACAATCCATTCTCTTGTAAAACTGCCTTCATACGCAATTCCTTTTTATGAGTAATGAAACAGTGCCTTCCTTTACATTTTACTTTGTAGCCCCTTTCTGTAGCATATTTTACAGACCAGACTTGTTTCTTGGGTAGGCACATACAAAGCTTCATCACTAGTTAATTCAATGGTTTCTCCTTTCTCCAGTTTGCAGAGCAACTGTGCAAATCCTTTCCCTTCTTCATACAACAGCTTTTCATCTGCCAAATATATAGGGATTTTACAACTTGTATCTAGGTTTATACATCTCTCCCTTTCTCTAATCAGGTTGCTTGTGGCACCTAAGTCAATGCAAATGCCACTGCTGTATTTCTCAGACTTAGATTCCAAAATGTTATTTGTTCTTGCAAGGTATATCCTTTGCTTATTAGCTTTAGTCTCTGATTTCTTGTAAGTTCTGTACTCTGTGTTCCCAGATGACTCTCTCTCTTTGCAACTTTGTTTTGCTTGCCTTTTGTCTGCAAACTCTTTATTCTTGGGACACTAATCTTGCAAGTGCTTGGGGCTTCCACAAATAAAGCATTTCTAATTTCTTTGCACAGTTCTAAATGCATTATCTTCACTTTTTCTTTGGTTGCCTATCGTTCCATCTGCACAAATCAAAGTCCTCTAGACAGTTAATTACAAATTGTAAGTCTGCATCCTCCTTGACTTCCAAGGCACTAGTCACACTATCAAAGTAATGTGGCAAACTATTCAACAACAATCCTATCAAAACTGCATCTGGCATGATTACTTCTTGAGCTTGCAGTTGCCTAGATATTTCTAACATTTCATTTAGACAGACTTTCTCCTTCTCTCACTCTTTTATTGCTCAGTTTTCTTACTAGATGCACTTTGGAAACTACAGACTTCTTTTTATATAATCCCTTCAGAGTTTCCCACATATTATTTGCATTGTCTTTGTCTCTTAGATGCAGTAAGACTGGGTGACTCACCACCAAGCAAATAATTCCTGATGCCTTTTCATCTGTCCCATTCTTTCTGCTCCATTCCTGCATCTGCAGGATGCTGGGTGTGCAGAACACTGCCAAGTCCATGACTCTTGAGGAGCATTTCCATCTTGAAAGACCAGAGCTCCTACTCAGGACCTTGCAACTTTTAAATCATCTGTCTTTCTGCTGTCTCCATTTTTAAAGCTTTTCTCTTTGCTTTGCTTCCTATTTAACTCTCTAGGCTTTTCTCTTTTAGTTACTGGCTTCTGGGCCCATAACCCTTTGTAGGGGAAGAATGGCCGTTCAGTCTCCAAATAGCCAAGCAAAACCAGTTTGGTGAGAAAGCGCCAAGCAAGAGGTCTTAAGGCAGTTCTTTAGTACTGAAGAATGACAAGGATTTATTTAAAGAAAAGGTTACAAACAAATGTGAAAAGGCCTGCAGCTTAATTTCAGCTCTAGCTCATGGCTGAAGAGAGAGACAAAAACAAATAGCCATCTTTGGAGAGACAAAATGAAGCCTAACACTGGAAGAACAAGAAGGGAAGGAGTCCAGCACTTTTATCCATGATCCTAATAAACCCCAGTGATCACTATGAGACATTGCAGCTGAGAGCTGATGCTGCCAGGATCCTAGCTCCAACATTTTTTCTGTACAAATGTGACCAACAATTCAATAGCAGTAGCAGTAGCAATAACAATAGTAATAGTAATGGTAGTCAACATGTTGCACAGAGCTGGCTTTTCTGACCCAGTGGGGCTGCTGCACATGTGGAAGGCAGTGCTGGCAATGTTGTGTAAGAGTATACTACTTAAAACAGTGCATGGGCACTTGTGCAACACTACTTCCATTGTTTCTAGTGGAAATGGCCCTTTCTAGTGGAAATGGGTCTTTAAAACAGCCCACATGCTGTTTTAAATAGCCATGCTAGTGCAACACTGCCAGGCCTGCCTTCCACATGCACAGCAACCTCAGCAGGTCAGAAACACTGGTATTGCCTTGTGCAATATGTCAGCCAATGATAACAATAATAATGGAAAATATTATTTTCTTCTTATTAGAGTTCTTGCTGATCAGAGTTCCTTCTTCTGTGGCAGATATCTTTATGGTCCCTATGGTCTTATGCAAGTGGAATGTTCATCTGCCAGGAAAATGGCCAATGGGCATGGTCAGCAGTGTGGTCCTGCTCCCCCTTCTTGCATTGACTGAATGTGGTGAGGATTTATGGAAACTCTGAGGGATATTCATTTCAGTCATGATTTCAGAAATCATGAGGATTGCAGGGGGAGTGGGGTGTTGGTGATACCTAAAATTTTAGAAGACAGAATTAAAATTCAAAATAATCTTGACAGGCTTGAACGTTGGACCAAAACCAACAAGATGAAGTTCAACAGCAAATATATATATATACAGTTGCTCATTTAGGTTACAAAAATCAAATGCACAAGGTGGAGGACCTGATTTGTCAGCAAGCAGTACGTGTGAAAAGGATCTAAGTGTCTTAGTGAGACCACAAGTTGACCCCGAGCAAGAAGGGTGATGCAATTGCTTTAAAAATGATGCAGTCTTAGTCTGCATTACCACAGGCTACCTTCAGATATAACAGGCAACCTGAAGTGAATTCACCTCAGTTTCACCCGCCGTATCATCCAAATGATTGGAACCCTGGTTCCTGGACCCAATCACAGTTTCAATTTCACTGGAAAACCTTGGAATGAACCTTCAGTTTGTAGTGAGTTTCACTCACCCAAATGAGGGTCCATTTCCACTGCTGTGTCATCTGGATTGGGATTCAACTCTGAACTGGAGTTAAGGGAAAAAGCTCCTCCTATGGGCTATCATGCTATTGGCTGGTGCAGTCTGTCCTTCCAGGGTCAGAGGAAGCACACACACCCAGTCCTGCCCCCATTGCCAGTTCCCAGACTTGGATCATGATCATCTGGGAGCACGCCGGGGGGGGGGGGGCAAATTGTGGGTCTGTTGGACCCATGGTTTGCCGTTATGTTTTAAGGGGGCCATAGAGTCCAGACAATGAGAAGTAATTAATACCACTCTGCTCGTACAGGTCAGATCTCACTTGGAATACATGTCTAGTTCTGGCATTGCATTTTAAGTAGGGCATTGATAAATTGGCATGGCTTCAGAGAAGGCAATAAAGATGATGAAAACCCTGGATACCAAGACCTGTGAGGAACAGTTAAAGGAGCTGGGTATGTTTAGCAGAGGCGTATCTAGGGAAAATAGCGCCCAGGGCAAACACTGAAATTGTACCCCCTTTCCAAACATCTGACACCCATCTTTCAGATAACTTTACCATATTATCAGCTCAAAAATACAAGTAAAGCTAGTTAATCTTTTAATATTTCAAAAACTATTTAGCAGTGGACGTAGCCAGACCAAAAAAAAAAAAAATGCTGGAAAACTACAAATTTCAGTACGCTGGGGCTCATGAAATACCCAAATACTATGTGGAGGTGTACTTGGAAAACTAAACAGAAGCGCCTGCCTAATTGTCTACTGTGCATTGTAGCATCACTATTACACAAGTTTTAAAAATAAATGGAGAATTTGACTTTTCTCATATACTCTGAAAATGCAGAGTAAATTGTGTCACTGCTTGGAATATATTCTAATATTTCAGAAAGATAGTTAAAATGAGAGAAAGAGATTAAGAAACTCCCAGTGGGCCTTAATACTAAGGATTTCACACTGATTCAAAGACAGACTCACCATTAATAGCCATCACATTTAACTCACTTATCACAAGAAGCAAAGTAAGAGCAAATGAATACAATCCTAGCTCATAAGCTTCAGCTCAGTATTCACAAGCCCTGATTCTCTGTACATAGTGCCAAACTAAATATGTGTACAGTGACTTATATTATATTAATATATAATATAAATTTTTTTACCTGTAGCCCCTTCAGGGGGCTTCCTAAAGGCCATGGCGGGAGTCTGCAAAGGTTCCCTCTTCCCCCGCTGGCCTCTAGGGCCTTGCAGGGACCATTTGAGCATGGGTGGTGGCCACTTTAAATTTTTTTTTTTTAAAAAAAATGGCCACTGAAAACAAAATGGCCACCGTGCATGCTCAAATGGCCTCTGTGAGGCCTGGCATGGCCTAGGGCCTCACAGAGGCCATTTGAGCATGTGCAGTGGCCATTTTTTTAAAAAAGTTGATTATAAAAAATGGCGCCCCCCCTTCAAGTGGCGCCCGGCGCACATGCCCTGCCTGCCCCACCCTAGATACGCCCCTGATGTTTAGCTTGGAGAAGAAAAGCCTAAGGAGTGATCTGATAACCATTTTCAAATATCAGAAGGGCAGTCACATAGAAAAAATGAACTAGTTCTCTCTTGCCCTGGAGAGGAAAACTAGAACCAATAGGTTGAAATTACAAAGAAGCAGATTCAGGCTAGACATTAGAAGGTATTGCTTAACTGTAAAAGCTGTTCAGTAGTGAAATAATCTGCTTTCACTTCTCTCCTTCACTGGATGTTTTCAAACCGAGGTTGGACAACCCCCTGTCAGGGAGACTGTATCGGATTCATGTACTGAGCTGGGGTTGGATTAGAGGACATCTGAGGTTCCTTTCAAATCTAAATGCTATGGTTCTGTGAGAACAGGGCTCTTGTGTTGGCTTTTAAAATGAACATATGTACAGTCATTCACATGAAAACATGTCTGTGGATATAGAAACCTATACATACATACAGTGTTATATGTGATTAGTCTTGTGCTTGTTTTGAATAATAATCAGTCCCCAAAAAGTCAAATAACATGTCACTATGCTGGTTTTTACAGAAGGCAAACTGTGGCATTCAAGATTGTGATTAGAAGTACAACTCAATATTATTATTGATCAGGAATAGAACCAAAAAGTATTCTTCCCATAGCATTTCTTTAGCCAGTCTGGAACATTCAAGCCAAAATATGCTCTATTTTACCTCTAGTGCAGAAAGTGAAAGAGATGAAAGTAAATGGATAATTTTAACCTTTTTGGGGGGTGGGGGGGACACAAGCCTAAAATGATAAGTACTGATTTTCCCTTTCCCTTTTGTACTGTGCCTCTGTATTTACTTGAAAACATTACTTGTCTTTGAATATCTGGCTGCTTTTCTTTCCATTGTGAATATGACTCATAATTGATGGCTTCATAATAAAAGTACTTGTTTTCCAACTTGCTTCCAAATCCTTTAATATTGTTACTGAAACACCGTGTCTCATGGGAAATAATTGTGGATGCATTCCACAAGCTCATTGCTTTTCCAGTCTTCAGAGCCATTCTCTGTTTTCTGGAAAGCTGTGTGAAGACTCCAGCATTATCTTTAATGGGCTGGGCTACTCTGCAGGTCCCTGAGTTGGACCAAAGTGGAAATGCATTTCAGTGCTTATTTATAAGAAAGAGAGGGGCTGGGAGTGAAGCCTGCTTGAAAGTCATGCCCCCTTGACTTGGGTTACCTTCTCCTTGATTTCTGATGTGTAGTTCAAGTTGGATTCACATGTCTGCTTTATACACACGAGTTTGTCTCTGTAGTGCTTTTCACTGGCATGACCTGCTGACATTTTATTGGAAATCCTTGCAAACTGTCAGCTTCGGGCATGAGTTGACACAGGAGCTTCCTAATCTGCATGCTGATCCAGGTTGCCCTTATGAGGGACACTCAGCTTAGCTGCTTATGGACAAGCATTGGCACTGAGCCTCTAACCATGCACTAGTGTGATTCCACACCATGAACCACATGTGCAAAGGGTTAATTGCAATGATTTCCAGGAACATGCAGTAGCTGGAACATCATGCTGGCACAAAGCACCTCTTCAGCATGAAGGGATGTGCAAATCCACCCTAACTTAATCCCAGAGGCTGTCACCAGGTTTTAGAAGAGATCCCAAACCCCAGTTGAAATCAGATGCTATAGCTGTTCTAATATTATTCCAGCTGTGAAAGTAACTGACCCACAAAAATCTTCTAAGAGGATATGCAGTGTTTCTCTGGCAGGGCATTGTGTGATAAAAATATGTGTTCCTCTCAAAGTTTTTGCATGACTTTGGTAGTCATACACGACCCCCTCCTTGAAAATTCCTGTCAATCTTCTTGAAGTTTGTTTGGAATTCCTCAGAAATCCTCACAAATGTTGCCTGAGGAGAAACGATCACATTCACTATGAATTCAGTTTTAGGTGCAGTCTGGTGCACCCACTGAGATGTCAAAACCATCCTTCAGAAATTTTGCTTATTTGATAAACTCTTGGCTTCCCTCAAAATTTCTCAGATCCTTTACCAAAGGAGGAAATCACTGAATTCTCTCTGTGTTTCATTTTAAAAGATCTCTCCCCACCCTCAGGAGGTATGACCTCCCCAGATGTATGGCCACAGAAACACTGAAGGTCTGTCTTAGATACTTTTGACTTCTCATGAAATTCTTCAGATGTCTCAATTGAGGGGGACCTCTAAATTCACTATGAAGTTGCTTTCCTGAAATCTAGTAGCAATATGGTAGCATCCTTGAAATGTCTGAAATTGTCCTAAGAAATATGTCATTTTTCTGAGCTGCTTTTGGGTTTCCGTTAAAATTCCCTTGAAATTCCTCAGCTGGTTAGCCTGAGAAAGAACTCCCAAATTCACTTTGAGTTTAGTTTACGATAAAGTTTCAATGATAACTCTAGCTATTGGAAAGCTGGAAAAGTAGGGAACACTCACACTAATATATTAATAATAAGAAAGTGCAGAAACCCCCTGAGTTATCTCATAGAAACTCATGTAGTTTCTTTTGAAGGATTCTCAGAATACTTCTCCTTGGGAGGAACCCTGAAATTCCCTTCAAATTTCTTTCTTTCTTTCTTTCTTTCTTTCTTTCTTTCTTTCTTTCTTTCTTGAAATTTCACTGCCAAGTGATATTAATTGATATTCCACTTCTCATGTACGGGGGCCTAAGATTCTGAAGGCAATATATAAGCCAGGCTTATGTTCAGAAGCTGGTATGAATGCAGCCAATTACAGAAAGGCTGTTCTGCTTCTGTGAGAAAACTAGCTCAGCTCTTTACTACTTAATTTCTGTGTCCCTGATTCAGATGGAAAGCTAGAAGTCATCCAGTGAAAACAGGGGTGGATGATTCTGACACTGACCACAATGTTCATATCTAGAGGGAAAATATGCTTCAGTGGCAGAGAGGAGAACAACAGCAAAATTTATCTCTGTCACACGCAATTAGAGAAGCTTGACTGGAAATCCTTGCACTGGGATGCTGCTTTATGTCCGGTCATCACACGTCATTTAACACATTATGCCCCAGCTTCCTAACCTTAAAAGAAAATTGTGGGCATGATCCAGCTGATGTTCTGAAAGCCTCCTGATTTCAATGGAAGAATCTAGCACATGCCTAGCTCTTTCCCATTAAAATTAACACAACCTGAAGTACAGTAGTTTACCTCTGACTAGATTGCCCCCCCCCGCTTTTAAAAAAAGTATTCACTAATATCATTGCCGACCAGTTTCTATGCAGCCATAAGCCCTCTCTTCTCTAGACAGCTATTTAGGGGCCAGAAGTGCATTTTGCCACACAACTGAACTCATTCAAGATGGCCAGGGTCTATAATAACCCTGGGCCATCAAACAACAAAATTGGGCCATCAAATAACAAAAATTGAAGAGTTTTGGAGCACAGTTAGGGTGCTATAGGGCAGGTGTGCTACGGTGTTAGATTGCCTAGGGGCAGGGCTGGGTGAGCAGGAAGCTACTTATCTAGCCCCAAAGCCCAGCAGAGTCACAGTATTGTGCTGTGGGGAAGGAATTAATTATATCCCTCCCCCCCACCGCTGCTTACTAGATACAACATCTAAAGAGAGGTGTATTTTGTATTGTTAAATTTATATACTGCCTTTCATTAAAAACAATCCCAAGGCAGTTTACACAGAATATTAAAAACAAGATTATTAAAAAAATACCACAATTTAAATATTAAGCTAAAATATAAAACATATCTGATTAAAATCTTCTCCAGTCCAGCACTGTAGGAGCAGGGCGGGTTAGGTGTTTGCAAGCCAGATCGGTCTGAGCCGGGTTTGACAGGTTCTGGGTCGAAGTGAACTGGCCTCGGCCAGTCTGAGATCAAACCAAACCAGGCTGTTTTGGAGCTCTACTGGTAAAGGGGATTGTGGTGAGGATTCCTCTTTACTAGTAAAGGGGCAGGTGGCGGCGGGGGGGGGGGGAGTTCCCTAAACCTAGAGGCAGCGGGAGGGGAGTGATTTAGTACTTACCAGTCCCTGTGGTGGCGGCCAGGGGAGCCGTGGCTGGAATCGCCCCCCCATCTGTCTCCCCCAGAGTAGCCTGGGCCAGTGACAGCACAGTTCGGGTCTCTGCACATGTGTGGGGACCATTTTAGTGACCTCCGTGCATGTGCAGAGGCCATTTGCGTGACCTCACAGCTGTCAAGGGGAGGGGCGTGTCCACCACCCACCCATGGCTGCTGCAGCAGATTCCACCATCAGGACTGGTAAGTACGAAATCACTCTCCTCCCGCTACCTCTTCTTTTAGTGAAGCCCCCCCCCACCGCCTGTTCCTTTACTGGTAAAGGGAAATCCTCACTGGATTTCCCTTTACCAGAAGAGCTCTGAACCAGTTTTGAACCAGTTTTGTACATATCCATAGGGTGGGTTGGAGCCATGGAAGAGCATCAACTTACACCACTCATGTAAATGTGAACTAGCCAGGGTAGGAATTTGAATTCAGATCCAAGCCCAACGTATTTTCACCTGGACCACAGAGATATTTGCCTGCCAAAAAAATATACTCTGAAGGCTCTTAACCATTTATGTCCATTCATTATAATGCAAAGATAGTGGAGCACTATTGCCATGATTTTGCCTGTCTGAAATCAGGGAGAATCTCAATATATGAAACTGAATGACAGACTGTGCATTTTTGATTTGAGTAATGTGGAAGAGCCTCCCTTTGTCTGTAGCCCTGTGAAACATTTGAGCCTGTGAGCATGCTATGAAGTAAAGAAGAGCCTTAATAGTTGGAAGAAACACATTATGCCTATTCACATGAGCAGCCTAACCCAGGCTAGGGCAGCCCAGCCTGGGTTGGGCAGCTTGTGTGCAGTGCCGGGATTGAGCCTGACCGCCAATGCTGCCCTCCCACCCAACCTGACTTTTTACACCCACCTTTAGCCAGGGTGAAGGGCCCAAGCGCACTATTAACCCCGGCGCCAGGGTCGTGTGCATGCTCAAGTTGCACACAGGCTGAGCACACACAGAGTTAGGTGCCTAGAGTGTCTGACTCCTGGATGAATCCCCCAATGCTTGCCATGTGATGCATTATGGGATTCCTGGATGCCGGGACTCATTTCCCTGGCCTCCACGGATCCCTGCTGCTGGGAGAAGCATGCATTGTGTGGGCATGCAGTGGCGCACCGAAGAAGCTAGCCACTGTCATCTGTGGGGGGGTAGGCTCATCCTTGCCTTCCTCCCCACCTACCTACCCTGTCATGTGCATAGCCTTACTGTTTATTGAGTGTCTTTGAATAAAGTGGCTCAAAATGAGGGATGTTTAAACACTAGTGTCTTATTTCTGGATAGGAAATTAAGAGACGATATGGCATCTCTCTGCAATATATTGGCAAAAGGGAAATTTCTTATAAAGATATGTAATGGTTTTTCACTTAGAACAAAACTGCATTATGAATAAAATGGGAATGTCACCGAAAATGGTGTCTGTGCGTCGTTACCCCACTTCCTGCCATCATGTGTTGCACTTCTCTGTATGGCAGAATTATGGCAGAAGTGGTAGAATTACGTGACACCAGAGTGAGGAAATGCATCATAAGATGATGGCACGATATAGAGTAAATGTTCCTAAGTGATACAGGGGAAAGAGGGCAGAATTGAACTTGGGATGGAATCCCGGTGCCACTTGGAACATGCAGCTCTGTCTATCATGTTGTACTCTTTTTGTTTCCTCTCTCACTTCTGTCTTTTGTCTTTAAAAAACAGATGCAATTTGACCACTTTGGGCCAAACTCAAAGTGACAGCATCAGGGACTGCAGCAGAGATTGGGACAGAGAGGGTTCATCTCCCCTTATTGGCACACCCTTTTTGCTTTTAAAATGGGACTTTCACCCCTCTCCCTATGTGACTGGGGCAGTTTCATGTTGAAATACAGCTGGCATCACATCTCATTTGTCCCTCAGTCCCAATGCCTTTTTAAATGGTTTAAGGTGCTCCTGACATCTTTATGTTTCAATTTTAGTGAGTTCCCATCTGTATGATTCTTGGCTCGCATCAGGGGTCAAGTCTAAGGCTCCAGCCATATTTCATGGCTTTTGCAGGTGCTGCCACACTGGTGGAAACAAGAAACACCAGGCTTGCATGGGAAAACCTTTTTGAAACAAGCCTTGTATGTTTTCATTCTTTCCCACCTGCCAAGATGTTTCCGTGCTGGTTGCAGCCAGGAAAACCATTACAGATGATGATTAGATTAAAAGAAATAGGTTTAGAGGCTAGCAGGCTGCCTTCCTTGGAGAGATTTTGATATATAAAAAAAGATTTATGTATATTCTGTGGATGTGTTTTGCCCATATGGATAGGAAACACTGCAACAGGATGCAATTTGAGAAAAACCAAATGGGTAGCAGCAAGTGTGGGGAACATCTGGTTTTAGGTGTGTGTGTCGGTGGGGGGATGGAAGGGGATGTCTGCAGAGCTAAGGGGGCATGACTACTTCTTTTCTCAGCGGCTCTTTTCAGGTGCATCAAATGGGCGTGTTTGTGTATTTTTTACACACATGAGTATATACAGGCTGTCTTCAGATACAAGAGCTGGTTGTGCCATTGTTAGATTTTCACACCTGTCCAAATCTGTGAATGAAAAGAAGCTGTTCTTGCAAGGCTCTCTGTAGAGGTCTGGGAATATATTTTTTTATCCCTCTCTCCTCCCTCCCTCTCTCCTTTTTGAGTTGGGGGGAAAGCAGTATGCTCATTTAGTTACTCTAGAGCAGTGGTTCCCAACCTGGAGGCTTCCATATGTTGCTGACCTACAACTCCCATCATCCCCAGCCACAATAAATTGTAGCTGGGGCTTATGGGACCTGTAGTTCACCAACATCTGGAGGGAGCTGTAGACTATTTTCACCCAAACCCTGCAGCTTTTAAGATTCTTTTGGAGTGGTTTTGATGTCTATTATCTCTATTGAAGAGCCGAAGTTGAACATCACATCAGGCTATAGGTCTGAACGTTTATGCTGTAGGGACTGGGGATAAGTGGGATGCAATCTTGCTCTCCATTTGCAGAAAACATGGCAGGATGGAGGTGGAGGCTGGGCTGCCAGTCTTCTCCTCCCTGACCCTTCTCTCACATGCCATGTAGTGACAGCAGCTTGACAGTAAGGCAGTCCACACAGCCATTCACTGCATAGAACAAGCCTCCTATCCAGCTTCAGGAGCTGTGCACACCCTCAATTTTTGATTGTGTGTAAGCAAACAACTAGGTGGTGGGGGTGTACGTATGGGAGAGAAGAGCTGGCTAGGGCAGCTTTTCCTGCCACCTTGTTAAATTGCTAGGTACAAGAGCTGGGTAGGACAGCACCATCCTACTTAGCTCCTTTCTCACACATGATCACTTCCCACTCCTACCTAGTTCTTTGCTCACAGATGATTGGCAATTGGGAGTGAGCACAGTTCCTGAAGCTGGGTAGGGCATTTGTCCTATCCAGTTAGCAGTTGTGTAAACAGCCCCAATAAATGTCACTTGTACTGAGGCTGAGGGGAGGGAGGGTATGAAGAAGAGGCCAGCCCAGAGCACTTCACATTCTCCACCCCCATTCAGTTTGGAATTAACTACTCACTTTCCCATGGCACATACCGATGCAATAAGGCACTTTCTCCTGCTCCTGCATGTGTGCCACAGGCCCTAATATGGCACTCCTCCAATGGAGCATCTTGGGTTGCCACCATGCTGGTTGGGTACAGCATTGCAGCTCAGGATGGCAGGAGCATACACACCCTTCTCTCCACATACATGTTTTGGTGGCTGACAGCAGCAGGACTTAATCCTGGAGCTTCAATGAGGTCATTACGCAGAAATGTCACTCATGTCACAAATGCTTGAGCATATTCACATATATGTGAACAGGTTCTTGAATTAAGAACATCAGAAGAGCCTTGATGGATCTGACCAAGGATATATCCAGCCCAGCAAATGTAACCACCCAGATCAAAAATTCATGTAGCCCAAATGCCAATGAAGGCAGCAGTTTTCTCCAGTTACTTGTTCCACTATTTGGTATTCAGAACCAGATAGGTCTTTAAACTTATCTGGATGTTCTGTTTATCAACCATAACTAATAGCTATTGAACTTGATAGGCCTATATTCTGTGAATTTCCGTATTCCTTTAAAAAAGACATCTAAGCTCTTTAGGCCCCTGGTCTGGACAAGAGATCTTCATTCCCCACCACAACCCTGCCCTCATCCAAGAAAGACCACTATTTTCTCCCCCATAGCTTATCTACTCTGTAAGAATGCTTCTACTTCAGAATTGTACTCTGAAGCCTTCATCGTGCAACTCCAGTCACACTGTGGGAGTAATGAAATTACAAGGAAGCAGATTCAGGGCAGACTTTAGGAGGCATTTCCTAACTGCAAGAGCTGCTTTACAGTAGAACAGTCTGCCTTGTACAGTGATGCGCTCTCCAAACAAAGTTTGGATGGCCGTCTGTCAGGGATGCTCTAGCAGATTCCTGCTCTGAGCAGGAAGTTGGACTAGAAGACCTTCCAGGTTCCTTCCAATTCAATCATTGTATGAGGCTATGAAATCAAAACAAATGTAAGCACTGTTGTATTCCGAATCTGCTTTTGCTTTTGTTTTTAAAGAAGTGATGTCCAAGACGTCTACAAATCAGAATTCATATAAAAATGCATGTAGGAAACATGTGCTTGAAAAATGTGGAGTTGACTCTGTAACAGACCTTTATAAGGTTGGGCAATGTGCAATGCTTATGTCTTTTAGCAATACCAATAATAGTCATTATTTGGACAAAAGAATGAAATGGTCTTCATATTGGTGCTGTAAAGGCAGAGCATCAGTGCAGATTAAATGATGACATATCTTGTGGTGGCTTCCATGACAACTTAAGACCAGAGTTACTTAAGACAGCTTCATCAAACAAATATATATATTTAAAACCAAATAAAAATGTTATGGAACTTAATCTGCAAAACTGTATAACAAGGGTAACTGCTTGTTTGCTTTATTATTGAGATATTAACATTGCACATTAAATTCTTTTGTGTTGCATAGAGGGGAAGGGCACAGAGCATTGATGTGTGGAGGATGGGGGAGGAAAAATGTGACTGGTGATGGAGGGGGGAAACTGGGAAGCAAAAGGATTTCCATTGCAGGAAACTCCCTCATTCTTTCTCACCACATCCACCACATCCCATGGTCACTCAGCCCAGAGCTCTTGTTCACAGTCTCTCCTCTATTCACACATTTGATTTTGAGCAAGGAGGAAATGTTCTACATTGGCCTATCCCTTTTCTTTCCAGTGTTCTCCCTCCATCCGCAGTGACATCTTCAGTCCTGGTTTTCTGTCCTTCACACTGATCCCCATGTGGGTGGGTGCAGGGTGGATTTTGGATATACTGTATCTATAGTTTTATTAAAGCTGTTTGACCCAATCCAACTGTAGTCACTCATGCTTTGGAAATGGATTTATACATGACTAGGAACATAGGAAACAGCATTATACCATTGGTCCATCTAGCTCAGTATTGTCTACACAGTCTGGCAGTGGCTTCTCCAAGGAGTCTCTCTATAGGCAGGGGTCTCTCTCAGCCCTGTCTTGGAGATGCTAGGAAGGAAACTTGTAACCTTCTGCATGAAAGCATGCAGGTGCCCTTCCCAGAGCGGCCCCATACCCTAATGGGAATATCTTACAGTGCTCACATGTAGGCTCCCATTCAAATGTAAACCAGGGAGTACCCTGCTTAGCAAAGGAGACAATTCATGCTTACTAGCACAAGACCAACTCTCATTCCGATGCTTATTAGCATGCACATCACAATTTCTTGTCTAAAAGCAGATTTATAGTCTTCAACCAGATTTATATTGGAGATGGAAAACTCCAGCTGCAAGGATGTTAGATATGTTGTTGTCTTGTCTGATAATAGTACATTTTTGAAAGATATCTTAGATAAGATTGATATGGTTGGTTATGTTCTTATCTGTGGTTGAAAAATGGTACTTCTTTGCGATCTAAAAAAAATCTAATTATAGTGGAGGATTTGGAATTAATAACTTATTCATTAACTGTGGGTAGAATCTGTACTGAGGCTTCTTGGAAATCTCATGGACATCCTTCTGTGCTGGACTGGTTCACTTGAATCTGGACAACAAATCTGATGTCAAACTTTTCATATCACAGATGCCTGACTAAAGGAACATTAATAAACATTAAAGCAATTCACACGAGCAGTCCTACCCAGGTTAGGGAAGCCCTACCTGGGCAGGGCTGCTCGTGTGCAGCGCCAGGATCAAGGCTGGTCCTGGTGCTGCCTCCCTTGCAAGCCTGAGTTTTGTACCTGGAGTTGTACGTGGGTTAAAGGGCAGGTGGATCTATCCCTGCCTCCCCCCCTCATCCACCCTTCCCACCTCGGAATGATCATGAGTAGAGCCTTATTTTCTCCTTCTCCTGTATGAGCCTTCCCATTTATTAAGATCTTCTACTGAGGCTCTTTTCCCATGTCCCACTGTCACATGACTTATATTTGTTTGGGACACAGAAAAGGTCCTTCTCAGTGGTTCTGCCCCAGCTTTGAAACTTCTTAACAAGGGGAGGCCCACTATGCTTTCTCCTATTACTCTTCTGCCATCAGTTGAAGATCTTTCTTTTTAGACAGGCTTTTGTCTCAGAGGGTCTTTAGTATTACCAAGTTGTTTTAAAATTTATTTTATTGAACTTCCTTGTCTTTCTGAGACACCTTCCTCTTAGTTGATGATTGTCCTATTTTATTTAGAAATGCTGCTGAAGTTTGATGGGTTCAAGCTAACGAAAATAAAAATAAATTGAAAACTATTTATTGATAATAAAACTGTTGATATTATAATGCCCTTATACAAAACTATGGTGTGGCCACACCTGGAGTACTGCATACAATTCTGGTCACCACATCTAAAAAAGGACATTGTAGAACTGGAAAAGGTGCAGAAGAGGGCAACCAAGATGATCAGGGGCCTAGAGCACCTCTCTTACGAGGCAAGGCTACAACACCTGGGGCTATTTAGTTTAGAAAAAAGGCAACTGCGGGGAGACATGATAGAGGTCTATAAAATCATGCATGGTGTGGAGAAAGTGGAGAGAGAGAAATTCTTCTCCATCTCACAAAACACTAGAACTTGGGGTCATCCCATGAAATTGATTGCTGAGAAATTTAGGACCAGCCAATGGAAGTACTTATTCATACAATGCATAATCCACATGTGGAATTCTCTGCCATAAGATGTGGTGACAGCCAACAACCTGGATTGCTTTAAGAGGGGTTTGGATAACTTCACGGAGGAGAGGTCTATCATCGGCTACTGGTCGGAGGGCTACAGGCCACCTCCAGCCTCAAAGGCAGGATGCCTCTGAGTACCAGTTGCAGGTGAGTAGCAGTGGGAGGGAGGGCATGCCCTCAACTCCTGCCTGTGGCTCCCAGTAGCATCTGGTGGGTCACTATGTGAAAAAGGATGCTGGACTAGATGGGCCTTGGGCCTGATCCAGCAGGGCTGTTCTTATGTTCTTATGAAACAATTCGGAGAGCTCAAAGAGTGTGGACTGCATTAAGAGCCAAGCGTTCAAACCCCCCAAACTCCTTTTGAGAGCCTGGACCTGACTCTCAGACTTGGACCTACTCTTCCGCAACCCTCAGGAGACAAAGCAGTGGACTTCTTTCTTTGAGTCTTCACTTCCAGCAGCAAGGGAGGAACAGCAGCAGCTTCTTCCAACTTTAAAATGACCGGCAGTACAGGTGGGTTTTTTTTAAAAAAGCTTTACTTAGAAGCTGTTTTTTCTAGAAGTCCAAGAAAAAGCATGGGGCCTGTTGGAAATGACAGTCTTTTCAGGAGCTGTCAGCATTGTTGTCCCTGAAAAGATTATAATTCCTAATATCCCTTGTGCCTTTCCCTGTACTTCTGGAGAAAGTTTACAGTGAGAGATGTGAATCAATGTGATAAGTTATTTGTTGCTTGGTTTGAGAGATTTTGATATTTTCTCCATCTGTCATGACCATCGGGCTTCACCCATAAGGCACCGGATACAGCCAAGCTCTTCCCCAGCCCAGATGCCTCCATCCCTTTCTAATCAGGCTCAACCCTTTAACTCCCAAACTCCAGTCTCAGGTCTGAGCCAGGCAACCTGGGAAGCAGAAGCAATTCTAGTTGCTAGATTGGGCAGAATCATTTCTGCCAACAATACTTTACTTCTGAGTCAATGAGGCTGTTCTCACGATACAGCCACCTGGGTTACCCCAGGCAGCTCATGTCATCTGGAATGCCAGAACCAATTTTTTAACCTCACAATTAGCCAAGTTTCTGGCTAACCAAGGTTGTGATCATCTGTGTGATCACCACCGGGTCTAAAGGCTTCCGCCAAACCCGCTGCCATCTTGGCAGCAAGCTGGAGGGAAGAAATAGCTTTAGTGAGGGCAGCCACCACACTCATAGCTTGAGGCACCCTGGCATGAAGGAGGGGGAAGTCCTCCCACTTGTGGGCACACAGCACAGTGGTTGGGAAGCACAGCCGCTGCTCATCTGCCAGGGAAGGCAGGTGAGCTTACAGGGTCACCTGCCTTCCCTGATGGCCCAAGGTTGTGTGTAGAACCTCTTCGTTTATGATTGTCCTATTTTATTTAGAGATGCTGCTGAAGTTTGATGGGTTCAAGCTCACAAAAGAATTCTGGGAGCTCAAAGAGTGTGGGCTGAAATAAGAGCCAAGTGTTCAAAGCTCCCAAACTCCTTCTGAAGATTCACATTACAGAACACAAAAGTGGATTTCCCCTAAGGAGAGTCCACTTGCTGCTTTCAGGGTACCATCCAATGGTGGGGCATGGTTAGCACAGGAATTGCTACCCGGGGATTCTGCATGACAACCCTTTTAAATGCAGCAATCGCAAAACCACATGCAGAATTGCCCCTTATCTTTAAATTAACATGCCTACAAAGCAGGTAACTCCCTCTGGCCAAAGGTGGCAGTCACATGCCTTCACCATGCACAGCCTTTCTGGACAGGTTGCAGTTCCCAGATGCACCTGCACCTATTAATTTGCATCAGACCCACTCTAGGCTCATGGAGCAGCTACGCAGACACCACACAGTATCAGTGATCATGGGGCCCCATTCCTTCTTGCACCAGCAAGCCAACAACAACCACCCTCATCACAAATTCACAGGTGCCATGGGGCATCCCTCCCTCAAGAACCCAGAAGTACTCAAAAGTGCCCATCGCCATGTGGGAGTTGTCCAGTATTGTGCCTTGTGCGTGACCATGTAGTTTGATAGTTCTCATAAGGGCAGTGCTGAAAGTGGTGTGAGGGAAGGGTTAAAATGTCTTTGCCCTGCCAGAAGCGGGGGAGCTATGCTAAAAAGGCATGATCATGCTAGGCACACCCCCTCTAACATTGTGACCAATGGTTGCAGCTTCACTAGCATGCTGATACCTTGGACACAGTGTGGTGGCGTGAGCAGAACAGAGCTTGCTGGGATGCAGCCTGTGCAGGCTAAGAAGAGGAAGGGGTTCCTCTGCCCAGAAGCCAGAGGCTGCAGAGACTACGGGATGATTCCCGGCTTCAGGGATCAACCACAGGTTCATCTACTCAAGGTTTCACACTATGTCTGAACATGTACAAAAACCTTTCACTAATGAATGATTAGGGGCTTAACCTGATCTTTGATCTAAACCTCTCATGTTGTAAAAGGCCAGAATTTAGAGCACAGACAGGGATGTGAGAAACTTTCCTTGTTTCAATACATTTGTACTTGGGAGTAAATCTCACTGAAATTAGCACAATTTACTTCTGAGCAAACATGCCAGATCATGCCATATGAGGGGGGGGGGAACTAATTGAGTAAAGAGATTAACATGGATATGTATACAGATAAAAGGGGGGGGGGAAGAGAAGAAATATGTAACCAAATGATTGTGTGTATAACACACACACACAAAAAGAATTAAGGGATAGATAAAAAAGCTTGTGAGGGAGAAAATACATTTGTATAAAGAGAAAGATACATTTTTTCTGTGTTCTAAGGAGGGAGTTTTCATTTGTGCCAAAGAGGGGGAAAGGTGTGTATTTAGATATGTAATCAGAGACTACTTAAGGAACAGCATTCTTAAATCACAACTAGGGGTGTACACGGAACCACACAGCTGCAGTCCGGCACTGTGGAGGGGGTTCCTTTAAGGGCGGGGAGGGTTTACTTACCCCTCCCGCCACTTGTCCCCCTCCAGCGCTCGTATTTACTGTAGAAATGCTCCTTGAAATGAAATGTAGAAATACTGTAGAAATGCTCCTTACTGCTCCTCAATGCAAAAGGCTCCGACAAGCCTTCTGCGCACGCGCACGCAGCGCGTGAGCTTCACGTCTCCCCGACGCTGGAGGCCCGGTCTACCCGGCCTCGGCCTCTGCCGGTGGGTAGACCGGGCCTCTGCCCGCCGGAGGCTTGGTCTACCCGCCGGCAGGGGCTGAGGCCGGGTAGACCGGGCCTCCGGCGTCGGGGAGACGTAAAGCTCATGCGCTGCGTGCGCAGAAGGGTTGTCGGAGCCTTTTGCGTTGAGGAGCAGTAAGGAGCATTTCTACAGTAAATACAAGCGCTGGAGGGGGCAAAGCGGCGGGAGGGGTAAATAAACCCTCCCCACCCTTAAAGGAACCCCCTCCACCCAGACCGGACCGGCCAGGTCCGAACCTGTCCGGACAGTCCAGAGGCCTTTACAATGGCCTCCGGACCGGTCCGGACCCATCCCTAATCACAACTACATTTTTTAAAAAAATATTTGTTTACGAGTCCCAGGAATTGGCATGCTCCACACAATAAACTCAAGTATGGTGTGGTTCACCAATAATGGAAAGGCACTCTGTACATATTCAGAAACATGTATTAACTTCCCACTGTTTCATAGTGGTGTGCACGGAACTGCACCTCCGTGGTCCGGCACTGGAGAGGGGGGCTCTTTAAGGACGGTGGAGGGTTTACTTATCCCTTCTGCCCCTTTTCCCCCTCCAGCACTCCCATTTTTTAAAGCATTTGGGGCAGCAGGATACCTCCCTGCCGCCCCTTCCCCCATTCCTCGGCAAAAGGCTTCAAAAGCCTGACTGCACGTGTGCATGTCGCATGCGCACATTACATATCTGTGTCGCGTGCTTGCATAGTCAGACGTGTGTGTGCGCAACGCACGCACGCAACACACAGATGTGACGCTTGTGCGATGTGCTTTTGAAGCCTTTGCCGAGGAACGGGGGAAGGGGCAGCAGGAAGGTACCCTGACACTCCAAAAGCTTTTAAAAATGGGAGCGTTGGAGGGGGGAAAGTGGGAGGAGGGGTAAGTAACCCTCCCCCGCCATTCAAGGTCCAACTCCCCCGGCGCCGAACCGCCGAACCGGCCTCAAGTCCAGACCAGTCCAGAGGCCTTTAGAATGGCCTCTGGACCGGTCCGTGCACATCCCTACTTAAGTCAAGTACCACAAAGTTGAGGGGTTGGTCATTCGCAAGTGTGTGAAAGTCATTCTGCTTCTGCATAAGCAACCTGTTTCATGTTGGGGAAATCCCATAAAGTAAAAATCCCAGCAAAATTCATGGAGGACAAGTCTTGTGTCTATGGGCCACCTCCAGCCCCAGAGGCAGGATGCCTCTCAATACCAGTTGCAGGTGATGAACAGCAGGAGAGAGGAAACGCCCTCAACTCCTGCCTGTGGGCTTCCCAGAGGCATCTAGTGGGCCACTGTGTGAAACAGGATGCTGGACTAGATCCAGCTGGGCCTGATCCAGCTGAGCTGTTCTTATGTTCCTATGAAAATAATACTGGAAGTCCTGAATACATTATCTGCTTGTATTCATTTGTGACTTGAGCAAAGGGCTTGTTTATCAGCAGCTTCAGTAGTTGCCCCTCTGTAGAATGCACATGTTTTGGCTCAACATCAGAGGTATGATGCCTGATGGTAGTCATCGCTGTGGCTTGTTCATTGTTTTGTGAGGATACCTACATTTGCTTCACTCTGATATTGCACATTGCAACACAGAAGGAATACCTGCTCATTACACATATACAGGTGAAACTCGGAAAATTAGAATATCGTGCAAAAGTCCATTAATTTCAGTAATGCAAATTAAAAGGTGAAACTGATATATGAGACAGACGCATTACATGCAAAGCGAGATAAGTCAAGCCTTAATTTGTTATCATTGTGATGATCATGGCATACAGCTCATGAAAACCCCAAATCCACAATCTCAGAAAATTAGAATATTACATGGAACCAAGAAGACAAGGATTGTAGAATAGAACAATATCGGACCTCTGAAAAGTATACCGTGTACTGTGCTTGATTGGCCAGCAAACTCACCTGACCTGACCCCATAGAGAATCTATGGGGCATTGCCAAGAGAAGGATGAGAGACATGAGACCAAACAAGGCAGAATTGCTGAAGGCCGCTAATGAAGCATCCTGGTCTTCCATAATACCTCATCAGTGCCACAGGCTGATAGCATCCATGCCACGCCGCATTGAGGCAGTAATTGCTGCAAAAGGGGCCCAAACCAAGTACTGAATACATATGCATGCTTATACTTTTCAGAGGTCCGATATTGTTCTATTCTTCAATCCTTGTCTTCTTGGTTCCATGTAATATTCTAATTTTCTGGGATTGTGGATTTGGGGTTTTCATGAGCTGTATGCCATGATCATCACAATTATAACAAATTAAGGCTTGACTTATCTCGCTTTGCATGTAATGCGTCTGTCTCATATATCAGTTTCACCTTTTAATTTGCATTACTGAAATTAATGGACTTTTGCACGATATTCTAATTTTCCGAGTTTCACCTGTAGAAGACCACCACAATGTACTAACTCTCTGGCATATATTAGTTTTGAACACTGCAGCCAGGGCCAGATTATGGCATGCCCTAAGCTATGTCAAGTTTAAAAGCCCCATAACATTACTAAAAAAAATAAAAAATCTAACAAGAAGGATAATTAAAATATAAATAATAAAGCTTTATTTTTACTTGGCAAAAATGTGATAAAAATAAATCTAACAAAAACAGCTATCTTGCAATAAGCCTATTTGCATTAGAAATTCCTCCAAATGAAAATATATTAAGTAAAACTTGAAATTTAGTCATTTTTTATATTCAGAGGCCCTTCATAACGTGAGACTCTAAGCTGTAGCTTATTTAGCTTGTGCCTAAATCCGACACTGACAGCAACTCATAGACTTTGGACTAGGTAATGATAGGAACATAGCATCCTAGGCAGCTGCCATATACCCCTGCTAACTTGGAAAAGAGGTACCATTTACCGTGGTGATTCTCTTTATTTAGCAGGAGGAGAGTAACTGGCCCTATCCACCCCCAGCACTGTACCTCCAGTGATTGTTGCTGGTGTCTATCTTCTGGTTTTTGTTTTTGTTTTAGATTGTGAGCTCTTTGGGGACAGGAATCCATCTTATTTATCTTATTTATTTATTATTTCTCTGTGTAAACCACCCTGAGCCATTTTTGGAAGGGCAGTATAGACATCGCATAAATAAATAAATAAATAAATTATACTGAGGCTATTCTCACGATTGGCTAAAATCAGGCTCAGCTCGCCTAGCCCGATTTTAGCCAATTGTGAGAAGCACCGGGCTCACAGGTGAACCCGATTGCCGCAAAGCGGGTAGCCCACTTGCGAAGCCCTCCCCTAAGCGAGCGCTCCCCTAACCTGTGCTCTATGATCGTGTGCTGCTGCGGCACGACTCAGCACCACAGCAACTCACGAGGAGACCCCCGACCGGGAGGCTAAAAAGCAGCCTCCCAGCTCGGGGGTCTTTCCATTATGATCTGTGCACTCGCACAGAGCATGCTGGAACTTCTGGGGGCCACCCAGCCCCCAAACTCCCAAGCCACTGCTGGCTCCATGATGGAGCTGGCAGTCGTGTGGGTGGCCGATCCGGACGCCCCGGGAGGGCTTGATAATAGTCTGTGGAGAGAGCGGGGTTAGTAATAATGAAACTAGAGAGCTGCTTCTAAAAAAACTGATCTTCTCCCTATCCCCTTCTTCAGCCTCATCCCTGCCACCGCACTTCACTAGATGGTCAACACTAAATGGGTTTGGCTCAGTATTGTTACAATCGCAGCACAAACAAAGCTGGTAGAGAACAAATATGGAAGAGTAAAACAAATCCATTTAGCACAAGGCTCATCTTTCCATTCTACAGGCAGCCTGAGCCAAGATAAAAACCATGATGTGCCCTGTGTTCCCAATCATCCCCCGCCCATCCCACCCGTATGCCCCGTGGTTTCCCAGTATCTTAACACTACAGTGAAGACTAGGCTTCGCTCTCTTAGCATCCTTGGAGCAATAGCTACAGGCTGTAGAACTTCAGGCTCCTGTTCATGCCTGATGAAGCAATGATGATTCACTTCTGTACTATTGTGATGGGGAAACCACCCTACCCTGCTTCATGATTGACTTGGCCATTCCAAACTTCCTCAAATAACTCTTGGAGAAAGCTCAGGGGGTTTCTTAGAGTTCCCTTTTGGCTTGTAGTATTGAAACCTTATGATGCAGGGAGATCTTCCTGCTAACCCTCCCCAGTAGTCCTTGCTTTTTTCCTGACTTGCTCATGTGAACAGGGGATTGGTGTATGGCAAGTCTGGAAGCAACAGCAGTAGTCTCTTCTTTGAGGCCTGAAGTATCCATTGCCACCAGAAAACACAGGAAATGTACTTTTCAACAACTCCCAACTCATCATTCTCAGCCAAGAGGCACTGGCTGAGAAGCATGTTTACCATGCTCCCTGACAGTAGTGAATACTCCAGAATAGGGAGGACTGGTGCTAAGCCAGCCCATTATGAGCAAGGCTCGCGGGGAGGGGAGTGGGTTTAGTTCATAATTGCTCGGGGGGTTCCGGACAGAGAAGGTTCATTTCCGTCACCACCCAGATTTAGACTTCAGCACCACTGCTGCTGTATCGTGTTGAATTAATGGAGGAATCACATTCATAAATCCGAATACCTAAATATATGTTTAAGAAATTCTGATCTTTAGAAAGCCTCAGTCCAGGATTAAAGGGTAGAAACTCCCTAGAAATATTTGAGCAAATTTCTAAGGTGGGGTTGGGGGTGGGCAACAGGTCTCTTGGCCCACTCACAGGGCTTTTTCATGCCTCATAGGGTTGATGGAGTATTTTTTAAAAAATTCTTCTATAATATGATGGAAGCACCTTTTATTATTTATTTATTTATTTTTATTTTTTACATTTATATCCCGCTTTTCCTCCAAGGAGCCCAGAGCAGTGTGCTACATACTTGAGTTTCTCTTTCACAACAACCCTGTGAAGTAGGTTAGGCTGAGAGAGAAGTGACTGGCCCAGAGTCACCCAGCTAGTATTATGGCTGAATGGGGATTTGAACTTGGGTCTCCGCAGTCCTAGTCCAGCACTCTAATCACTACACCATGCTGGCTCTACATGTTTGATATAGCTGCTTGCCTCTGCCATGGACTAGATGTGCAGGACATCCTTGATGTGGTCCAACAGTAACACATTTTACTTACTTACTTACTTACTTACTTTTTTTAATTTGACATATTTATCTCCTACCCAAAAATTACATCTTGGTGATGTAAATGGGTGCTTGGTGAATTGGGTGGGAGGGAAAGCCTGGAACCCCCAACAGTTCTAGAGGCAGTTCTAGTCTATTGGGCCTGGTAACCCCAATAGCTAGAGGCACTAGACACACTGCTGATTTAGCTGGGACTATCCATTTCCACAAATATGTAATTTTTGCTTCTTGAATAATAACCATCACCCCCCAAATATATTTGATGTATCTCTACTCATAGACCACCTTGAAATAATTATAAAGTTTAGCTAAAGGCCAGAGCCATTTTTCTCTCCCAAAAGCAATTGTTACAATAATCTATTTTCCCCTTTTCAAAACACCACAACAGAAAGGATCTTGGAGGATATGGATGAACACACACACACACACATCCCCCCCTACCAGTTTTCACAGCATTCATCTTGTGGACTTCATTTTTTAATTGTTTTCCTCTGTTTGTTTATTAGTTTTGGAATTAAACTCTGCCATGGCGACATCTCAACTCAGTTGCTCCCTCTGCCTATAGGGGCTCATGGAAATTTTGGCAGAAATGTGCTAACATCTGTTCCTTTTATTTGGCTGTAAAAAGGAGGAGTGGGGGGAGAGAGAGACAGACTGCTGTTGAGGGACTCACTTTGGAGAACAATTTCACTTTGTCATGCAGCAATTATTTGTTATGAGTTTTGAATACTTTCCTGATTGAATAAAGGTTTTGTTTGTGTTTCTACATTTTTAAACTGGGGGGGGGGGCACTTTTGGAATCAGTTCTGCAAGATGATAGGGGAGAAAGATCGGCTGAATTCCTTCATGCTAATGCTTTACTATATATGTCCAACCTTAGCTATTAGGATGCTTGGATAGGGTCTCTCTCGGTGCTCCACTTCACATTATTCTGCATATTCTCCTTAACCCAAGCAAATGTTGCTACCCAGATGGTGGCAGCCCTTGGGCAAAATTTAAGGGTGGGCACCCCCACACCCCACACCCCCACCTCCATCCAGCAGCCTCTGCCTGTCCACCTGCCTTTTTCTTCTTTGCTGCCACGGCCCAGCAACCTTCATTGCCACCTGCCCGGCCACCTGGCCTACACCTGTCTACCTTCTTTTTCACCATCACCAACCAGCCACCGGACCAGCAGCCTTCACTGCTGCCTGCCTGGTTGCCTTCACCACACCTACCTGTTTCAAGTTGGCATGGACTGATTATATCATTGATGCACAGATGCCAGGGGGAACAAGCCTGACTTAAAGTGGCTGGTGGAGTGCCGAGTGTGGGCGAGGTGACTAGGGTCCAGCGGGAAGCACCAAGGCAGTGGTGTCCCTGCTGCAGATGCTCCCCCTGTCTCGATTGTTCCTATGCCCCATCTTCCCTTTTCTCCAGGCTACCTTTTTGAATTTCCTGAAGCATCAAATACTACCAGACCAGATTTATATCCCACTCTGTAAAGGAAGCCATGTTGCTGCTAGGGAACTGAAAGACACAGTTGCAAATAGTTTCCCATTGTTGGTGATAGGGCAAGGAGTCCTGATGTTGCCTTGTATCCTCTCCCCCCCACCACCAAAAAAAACCATAGCAAAATAACCATTGAGCAGGGAGGAAGAAGAAGGACATGAAATGTATTTTACTAAGATTGATCTGGGCTAGACATGTGTTTCATTGCCATATCAATTACATTGTGTGTGTGTGTGTGTGTGTGTGTGTGTGTGTGTGTGTGTGTGTGTATTTGAATCTGTTACAGTATTAATGATGGTGTCAAAGATTGGAAGTGGGGGACGATGACTCATAATTGTGAGGTTTACCCCTCCGGTAATTACAAGCAGAATCCAAAGTTCTAAACATGGAATCAGTTTCTAGCTCCATTACAAATTATTTTCTAGTGCCATTACTTGCCTTTTATTTACGGTGTGATGGTGACAATCTGGACATTCAGGACAGTTCCCTCTCTGCAGTCTCAATGACTGCAGAGAGAAGGGGGAACTGGCTGCCTGGGCTTCCTTTTTCACTGAAGGACAGCCCTACCAGCCAATAGCAACCGGTGCAAGGGAGTAGCTTCCTCTCTCAACTCCAGTTGCAAAGCAACCAGACTGCAGTGCCAGTGTTTGGATGTAACACTGGCACCGCAGAACCAGAGGTCCAGGCAGCGGACCTCACTACAAACAGAAGGTACAGATCACAGTCCGGGGAGGGAAACTGCCAGTCCATTTAAAAAAAAAAACACAAAACTGTGGTTGTCCACATTTGGACGTACAGTTTTTGGAACCAGAGGTTCCTTCGCCTCTGGTTGCATGTTACATGTGAATGCAGCCTAAGAACATAAGTGCCATGGAAAACTACATTTCCTAATGTCCCTGGATCTTGGGAAACTGCTGTTGTAGCATTCAAAGCACTGAGAAGACCTATAGCAAAGCTTCCATGGTGTTGTTGCTGCTGCTGCCACCAGATAAACTTTTGAAGAAAGGAAAGGGTCCAGGGGCTCATGGGATTGAGGACTTAAAGAGTGCTGGGAAGGCATTTCGATCTCATCACACCACTGATGATGTCTTCTGCAGTACAACAGGGTCCAAGTTTGGAAAAAATGTGGTATTTTTCAGGGTTTTAAAAAAGCAACTTATTTTGGCTGGGCCCATTCTGAATCAGGTTGAGGGGACATTGCCAATATATAGTAACTATAATAAAAATTTTAAAACAGAAAAAGAAGAGGAATGCTATTATGAGGACAAAATTTGAAAGTATGGAAACAAAGTCCTGGCAAAGAATAAATCCAAGACTAAGAAAAGTCTTAGCTGACATTACTTCTAGATATATCAACAACTGTTTCACTAGCCTACAAGAATTTGGGTGGTTTTCATTAGAAAAAGTGGGTTACACACATCTAAGTTTATTTCCATTAGAGACAAACACAGCTCTTCTGTTGGGCCATCTTTATGTTTTTGGGGAGTATTATGTCCAACTCTGGGAACCCCATGAAGGCGTTCCATCAGAGAGGTGACAGTGAAAATTAAAATTACACATCTTTGAAGTCTGATAGCTTGTATTGCTAATTACATTTTGAAAGCCAGCTTCAGCAATTTATATGTTAAAGTTAAGCAATTATGAGGGCATTCACACAACATATGTTGTCTGAAGTGCCAGGAACCCTCTGCTCCTGGATGCTCCAGTCATGGGTAGCCCACCTGTTCTGCTTCAGCAGACGATCGTCTGTGCGATCAGCAATGGGTAGTTGGGCTCTCCCCTAGCCTGACATCATTTTGGACAGTGAGCAGGGGAGAAGGAGTGGCTGCAACAAGTGGGGCGGCTGCTCTACTGATTCACCACCCCGCTGCTCACGCAGGGCACACTGAGATGCGGGAGGACTTCCTCCTCCCAAACTGAGCTCGGGACTCTGCCATGGCACTGCTTGTGTGGGTGCAGCCCTGAATTAACCATAAGGCAA
The DNA here is from genome assembly GCF_027244095.1 of Hemicordylus capensis. Taxonomy (NCBI): domain Eukaryota; kingdom Metazoa; phylum Chordata; class Lepidosauria; order Squamata; family Cordylidae; genus Hemicordylus; species Hemicordylus capensis. Next base: position 208,324,302 of record NC_069659.1, read on the forward strand.
AACAAGCACGTGCTTAGGGCATCAAGGGAAGGGGGGCACCACAGAGATTTCCCCCTAGCTATCATGCCCTTAACTCTTTCACTGAACATAACATAAGAACAGCCCTGCTGGATCAGGCCCAAGGCCCACTGAGTCCAGCATCCAGTTTCACACAGTGGCCCACCTGATGCCCCTGGGAGCAACAGGCAGGAGTTGAGGGCATGCCCTCTCTCCTGCTGTTACTCGCCTGCAACTGGTACTCAGAGGCATCCTGCCTTTGAGGCTGGAGGCGGCCTACAGCCCTCCAAGTAGTAGCCGATGATAGACCTTTCCTCCATGATGTTATCCAAACCCCTCTTAAAGCCATCCAGGTTGTTGGTTGTCACCACATCTTGTGGCAGAGAATTCTACAAGTTGATTATGGGTTGTGTGAAAAAGTACTTACATTTGTTGGTCCTAGATTTCCTGGCAATCAATTTCATGGGACAATCTCTGGTTCTACTGTTACATGTGAGAGAGAAGAATTTCTCTCTATCCACTTTGTCCATACCATGCATGATTTTATAGACCTCTATCATGTCTCCCAGGAGTTGCCTTTTTTCTAAACTAAATAGCTGCAGGTGTTGTAGCCTTGCCTCATAAGAAAGGTGCTCTAGGCCCCTGATCATCTTGTTGCCCTCTTCTGCACCTTTTCCAGTTCTACAATGTCCTTTTTTAGATGTGGTGACTAGAATTGTACGCATTACTCCAGGTGTGGCCGCACCATCGTTTTGTATATGGACATTATAATATTAGCCGTTTTATGGTCAACCCCCTTCCTAATGATCCCTAGCATGGAATTGGCCTTTTTCACAGCTGCCGCACATTGAGTCGACACTTTCAATGAGCTGCCCACCACAACCCCAAGATCCCTCTCCTGGTCAGTCACCGACAACTCAGATCCCATCAGCGTATACTTGAAGCTGGGTTTTTTTATCCCAATGTGCATCACTTTACACTTGCCGACACTGAAGTGCATTTGCCATTTTGTTGCCCAAACACCCCCCCCGCCCCAGTTAGGAGAGATCCTTTTGGAGCTCCTCATAATCTGTTTTGGATTTCAACACCCGAAAGAGTTTGGCATCATCTGCAAATCTGGCCACCTCGCTGCTTACCCCTGTTTCTAGATCATTTATGAATAAATTTAAAAGCACTGGTCCCAGTACAGATCCCTGGGGGACCCCACTTCTTACTTCCCTTCATTGTGAAAACTCTCCATTTATATCTGCCCTCTGTTTCCTGACTTTCAGCCAGTTAGCAATCCACACATGTACTTGTCCCCTTATCCCATGACTGCTAAGTTTCCTCAGGAGTCTTTGATGAGGAACTTTGTCAAAAGCTTTTTGAAAGTCCAGGTATTCTATGTCAACTGGATCACCTTGATCCACACACTTGTTGACACTCTCAAAGAACTTCAAAAGGTTTGTTAGGCAAGATTTACCTTTGCAGAAACCATGCTGGTTCTCCCCCAGCAAGGCCTGTTCTATGTGCTTTACAATTTTATCTTTGATGATGCTTTCCATCAATTTGCCTGGAACAAATGTTAAGCTAACCGGCCTGCAATTTCCCGGATCACCCCTGGATCCCTTTTTGGAAATTGGTGTTACACTTGCTTGCTTCTTTCCAGTCCTCTGGTACAGAGCCTGATTGCAGGGATAAGTTATACATTTTGGCAAGGAGGTCGGCAATTTCACATTTGAATTCTTTGAGGACTCTTGGATGGATGCCATCTGGCCCTAGTGATTTGTTAGTTTTCAGTTTTTCCAGACAGTTTAGATCATCTTTTGTCAGTTCTATCTGACTCAGTTCTTTAGCCTCCATCCCTTAAAAGTCTGGTTGAGGAACAGGTATATGCTCTGTATCCTCTGCTATGAAGATGGACACAAAGAATTCATTGAGCTTCTCTGCAACCTCCATATCCTCCTTAATAATCCCTTTCACTCCCTCATTGTCTAATGGTCCAATAGCTTCCCTGGCAGGTTTCCTGCTTCTAATGTATTTAAAGAAGTTTTTTCTTATTCCCCTTTATACTTTTAGCTAAATGTTCCTCAAACTCTCTTTTTGCCTCCCTTATTGTCACCTTGCATTTCTTTTGCCGCCTTGCATTTCACTGCCACACTCAACTTTAGTCAATTTTTTGTTATTGTTTTTATCTGCCATGTTCAACTTTACTCTGCATTGTTAAAAAAAGTTTTCTTTGGCTCGGTGAGTGACTAAAGTTTCAAGAAACTACTAAACTATGTATCTGAAGTAAAAAGTCATTGATTTGTGAAAGATTACTGTAAAGAGCAGTACAAAATATTGATAAAACTTCACATAAAAGATGGTCATATGTTATGAGGTCTGACCTTGAAGATGAAATATTTTTCTCAATCATTCCTTCTGTTGCAGCTATTTATATGAAATTATAGGCAGTGGAACTCTTTTGTTTTACTTTGAAAAATCTAGAAGAAAACTTTTTAAAATTTAAATAAATAGTAAGGTATAATTAAATAATTTGCTTGAGTCTTAATGTCTTTTAAGTTAAGCAATGGAGGGGGCCAAGCGGAGGCTCCATTGTTGGGCTGTGCTTAGGGCATCAGTTGCCCTTAATCCAGCCTTGTGTGTGTGTGTGTGTGTGTGTGTGTGTGTTGTGTTACGGAGTTCAAGACAGCTGCTGTTCACCGGGGTGGGGGGGTGGAGCTTACCTGCCTACCCCCAGCCTTCCCCAGCCGTACTTCCAAGACTGTTATAAACTAGAGCATTTTTTGTTTATATTCATTTATTTCAGCTATTCCTATTTCCATTTAGGGAGTCTCCCAAAGTGTTAAATGGCAAATGCTAAACAGTTAATTCAATAAAAAAAATCAACAGCACATAAGGCAAAAGAGATGAAACAGAGGGAGGAGTAGGACAGCAGCTGGACCAGTACAGGAACAATGAAATACATACAAGCAGAAAAAATGGATTCTTCAGTTAAAAGTCAGACGAAATAAATAGCTTTTTGCCCTTCACCTAAAAGTCAAACAAGAGGGAGCCCAGAGAGAAGGGAGTTGCACAATTTGGGTATCATTGTGGAAAAGGCCCTGTCATGCAGCCTCACAATATGGCTTCCAACGGTGGCAGTATGCAGAGCAAGGTCTCTGATTATTGTTTCATTATATTTATACTCTGTTTTTCAGAGTATAAATATAATAAAGGCTCTCAAAGCAGCATACAATTTTTTTAAAAAATGGAAAAGGCACATTATATTAAGTGGTAACATTGTATGATGAATGCAATGTGTGAGCAGGTTCATGTGGGAGAAGCCGGTTTTTCAAATATCCAGGTCCCAAGCCATTTAGGTAATAGCCAGCAACTTGAATTGTGCTCAGAAACAAAGGTACAGCTGGTGTACTAGCCAAAGCTGAACAAAGACACTCCTGGTCATAGCCATATCACCTGATTTACCAGGAGCAAGGCTGGGTTCAGGAGCACTTCCAGACTGTGAACCTGTTCCTTTAAGAGAAGTGCAACCATAGCCAGAAAAGGCTGTATACCTAAATCCACATGACCCCTCCTATTGATCACCAAGGTTAGGCCTCATTTTCTTAACACACATCTAGGCCTTCATTAAGGCTAGTCTCATGAGCATGCAAAACCAAGCTAAGGGAGCCCAGCCCGGTTTTGCATTCTCGTGAGAACCACCGGGCTTAAGAGCGGGCCCAGTGGATCCACGGTGGCAAGCTTGCCTAAATAGCCACCTTCTTAAATGAGGTTAAGGGAGCGAGTACTCTCTTACCCTTGCTTTTCTGATCATGTGTCAGCCGTGGCTGGCACACTCGCAGGGGTGTGTGTCTCCCAATAATGCACTGCACACTTGTGTGATGCATTATAGGGCTCAAGGGGGGGATGCTGCAGGGCGGTGCTTCCCTGAGCCTGAGTGGCCGAGCGAGGCATGGGTGGCCTGCAGGAGAGCTGTTGCTCATCTGGGCAGGCAATCTGCCCGCCCAGGGAACCGCTTCCGATCGTTTGCGGGGAAGGTAAGTAAAACCCTCCCTTCCCGCAGATAGCCCACTAACTCTTCACACGGATTGTGTGAAGAGCTTCCTTGTGTCATATATCTTGTTATATGACAACCTCATCAAACACTGCCTAAAGATGCACATATCAGGCGGTATATAAATTAGATAGATAGATAGATAGATAGATAGGTAGGTAGATAGGTAGATAGAATGCTAACTTTTAGAAAACCGTATTCACTCTATACAAGCAAAGTTGTTGGATCCAGTTCCTATTTAAGGTGAATAGCCTTGTGCCACTCGGAACAGGTCGGCTTCAACATCAGGCACAAATTCAAAACAGGATCCTATAATATAATAGCTGGCATTTACATTGCAACTTCAAAGTACTTCATAATCATAGTTATCCTTACCCCAGGCCTGCAAGACAGGCCAGCATTATTGTTCCCATATTGCAGATGAGCTGAGACTGAGAGAGTGTGGCTTGCCTACGGCCATTTAGTAAATTTGTGGCAGAGATTTGAACATCAACAGACAGATATTGCGGTGATAAAACTGCAGCTGAACAATGTTTTTATTGGCTGTAGGAGTTCACTGTGGAGGATCATGATTCCATCTAGAATTGATTGTTTCCCTTTGAAGGCTAGTTAGGCCTCTCCCAACTAGAAATGGCTGTAAAAGGTGAATGAGCATAATGAAGAGCCCAGGCAGTTTGAATGTGTTGATTTACTCTGGTGTGTGCTGTCTGTCTGTGTTCATATCAGTAGGCATTCACTTCCTTCAGAACTAGGCAGCATTCGTTAAGCATGCTCAGGCTAGGGGGCAGTGAAGAGCTGTATGAAATGTAGAGGCCCAAGGGATGCAGAAGTTCAGCTTGTAAATCCCAGTGCCTGGCTTTTGAAACGGCAGATTTTCCACTTCTCCTCCTGCCGCCAACCAAGGCTGCCAATGGTTCTGCAATCTTCTGCATGTCTAAAATAGTTTAAAACAAGCTACCTACCTTTGTTAGAATTAGGACTATACTCAATATCTCCCACTTACAATTTCTTTGATTGAGACCATGGGCATCTGGGGAGGGGACAAGAGCAGAAGGCCCCCTCCTCGACTGAGCCAATTCCCATTGAATTAAGTGGGGCATACCTCCAAGTAAGTGGGTATAGGATTGCTCCCTACCCCTACCCTTCCCCCAGGAAAAAGGCCTGCAGATGCCCATGGTTGAGACTAGAAATGTTGGTGAGCAGAAAGCTTTTTTCCATGCTGTTCCATGTCATTACTTCTCTTTACTACTGCTATTCCATTCTTCCTAGATGCAGGGGCGTATCTAGGGTAGGGCAGGCAGGGCACGTGCCCCAAACACCACTTGAAGGTGGGTGCCTATTTAAAAATTAAAATGTTTTTGAAAATGGCAGCCGAAGACAAAATGGCCACATCACATGCTCAAATGGCCTCTATGAGGGCCTAGGCCAGGCCTCGCAGAGGCCATCTGAGCATGTGCAGTGGCCATTTTGTTTTCAGTGGCCATTTAAATAAAATTATTTTAAATAATGGCCACTGCACATGCTCAAATTTGTCCATGCGAAGCCCTAGAGGCCAGCAGCGGGGAGGAACCTTTGCAGACCCCCCCCCCACGGCTTTTAGGAAGGCCCCCAAAGGGACTACAGGTTAAAAAAAATTAATAAAAATTAATATAATATAAGTCACTGTACACATATTCAGTTTGGCACTATGTACAGAGAATCAGGGCTTGTGAATAATGGGCTAAAGTTTATGAGTTAGGATTGTATTCATTTGCTCTTACTTTGCTTCTTGTGATAAGTGAGTTAAATGTGATGTCTTAATAATATGGCTATTAATGGTGAGTTTGTCATTGAATCAGTGTGAAATCCTTAGTATTAAGGTCCACTGGGAGTTACTTGCTCTCTTTCTCTCATTGTAACTGTCTTTCTGAAATACTAGAATATATTCCAAGCAGTGACACAGTTTACTCTGCATATCCTTTAATTATTTTCAGATTATCTGGGAAAAGTCAAATTTTCCATTTATTTTTAAAACTTATGTAATAGTGATGCTACAATGCATAATAGAGAATTAGACAGGCACGTCTGTTTAGTTTTCCAAGTACATCTCCACATAGTATTTGGGTATTCATGAGCCCCAGCATACTGAAATTTGTAGTTTTCCAGCATTGTTTGGTCTGGCGATGTCCACTGCTAAATAGTTCTTGAAATATTAAAAGATTAACAAACTTGACTTGCATTTTTCAGCTGATATTATGGTAAAGGTATCTGAAAGATGGATGTCAGATGTTTGGACAGGGGGCGCAATTTCAGTGCTTGCCCTAGGCGCTATTTCCCCTAGGTACTCCTCTGCCTAAATGAGTTACCTGAGTGATCCCCCCAATCAGGGATCACATCTTGTATGATTATGTCACTGTATAGTTAGTCAATCAAAGAGCAACAATGTAGTTAAGGACGGTTAATTTCAGTGAAATTAAGATTTTAGTAAGAAGTGTTATCAGAAGGGGGAAACTTGCTAAGTTTTTCAGCGCAAGCGAAGAGGTTTTCAAAAAACAACCCTGAGTAGTTTTTGCTCAGTCTTAATTTAGAACTAATCACCAACAATTTGGTGGGCAGGCTTTCAAATTACACAGAATGGTTCCTCGAACTGGGTGCTTACTGGAATTTCAATTTCTAGTAACTATTTGTTATTGTTGTCTGTTGTTGTTTTATAATGAGCTCTCAAAAGGGAATAGGGACATTATCTCTGTCTAGAATGAAAACGCATCTTCCCTTTGCTACATGTCTTGATTTACATTCTGGAATCCACCACCCCCCGCCCCCATCTACGGATGGATAAGAACTTGGAAATTCTCCAGGTCTCCCATGAACAGTGGGATTCCACAACAGCTGCACTGTGGCCAGAGCCCATTTGTTTATAAATGTCAACAGTGGTAGTGCAGATGTGTTCTCGAATCAAAGAGCTGAAGCTTACAAAAGCAGTTCAATATGTCTGAGTTCCTAAAGTAGAGGAATCCTCCCCTGACATTACTCTGATAAAGAAAACAGAATTTTCCTCAGAGTGGCCCTATATGCTCTTTTTTTAAAAAATCACTGTAAGATAAGAAATACCTGCAGTCTCCCATATGTTCTCATTGTTATGAATGTAATTAAATAGGAGGAGGAAAGGACAGTTTTTGGGAGAGGATCTGAAAGGTCTCAGCTCCTGTACACTGAGTGCACCAAAACCAGGAGGAAACCAAAGGGGTGACTTGTTTGTTTACTACTTTATCTTCCTTCTTTCTTCCACTATGCAGCTCAAGCAGCATACAAGGGGTTTCCGGGAGGTCTCTCATGGTGCAAGCAATGAGTAGATCCAGACCTGCTTAGTTTCAGCAAAGTTGTTGCATTTTGTGTCTTCAAAGTGGCTGTGCGTGTGTGCACGCACACACTCCCCAACAAAATATCTGGTTTCTCTCTGCCTTCTGGGCAGCCACAGTAGTACTGTTTCAAATTGCCACCCTTCCCTCCTTGGTCTCACCTTATATAATGCATCAGAAAAGGAAACAATATCATGATGCATCTTTTTCCTGTTTAATTTTAGGCTGAGACCAGAGTGGGAAAGTGGCAATTTGAAACATTGCTACAGCTGCTGCCCAGAAATTGCCCAGGCAATTTCTTCAGAGAAGCAGGATCTTCATTAAAAGGTAAGCCCTCCACACCCTCTGATACTATTTGATATGATACAAATATGATTGTGCCTGAATCTGTCTACTGAATCTGACTACTGATATCAGGTATATTTTTCACCAGATCCATTTCCCATGAAAATACCCCAATTGGGACTACTTCACTTCAGACCTGATTATCAGTCCAATCTGATGCACAACTCTAGTAAACACATGTCTGGAACTCTGGAGAAGGGGAGCAACTGGAGGGTGAAAGCTTGCAGTAGAAGAGCAATGAGAGGGTTAAGCCTACACACCCTGCTGCTTCAAATTACTCTCTGCACAGGCTAGCAGTGAGTGACACCTGAACTGATTAACAAATTATCTGAGCACCAGGTGAACTGCACCACAGGAGGGCCTGAAAAATTATTTTGGTTGTACTGCAGACTGTCTGTAAAAAGGTAATTTGGACTTGTTTTTCTTCTCCCTTCCTTCCTTTTCCTGGTAAGCCCTGCAAAATTATCTGTTGAATAAAATCAAAAGGGGTTAAAATACCCCCCCCCCAAATTAAAAAACTCATTCTTAATCTGTGTGGAGGGTAAGAACCCCGTTTTTCTAAAATGTGGGTATCATTCCCGGGAAACCTCAGGATTTGGCATGTGGTGTCATCAGACAACACACAGCTCTATTTCCGGTGGGTTCCAGTGAAGGCATTGGCATGCTAAATCGATGCATTAGGACTATAAGACTAGATGTGGGTGAACAAACAAGCTTAATCCCGACAAGATCAAAGTACTCTCTGTCAGTAGAGGGGTTGATCTAGGAATAAGTCAGTAGAAGAACTTAGGACAGTGTTTCAGTCTCTCTAGGATGGGGTTGCCTTCTTGAAACTCAGGTTTGAGGTTTGAGTGTGCTCCTGGACCCAGCTGTGCTCCTGGAAGCCTAGATGGTGGACATGGCCAGAACTGTTCTGGCTAGGGTCACACAGGCCTAATTGCATCCCAATTGGACAACTGCAATGCACCCAGTCTGGAGCTGCCCTGGAAGATTCTCCAGAAGCCATAGTTGTTCCAAAATATGGCAGCCACTCTGACTGGGGCTAGTTTTTGGGAGCATGTGACTCCCCTCCAGTTTGCTGCTGGGTCAATTCAAGATACTGGTGGTAATGCCATTTAAAGCCTTAAATGATTCAAGAGCAGAGTATCTAAAAGCCCACTTCTACACATATGAGCCTGACCATGCTTTCGGTTATGCTGGGGAGATTGTCACATCCCACTGGTGTGGCTGGGGGGAACCTGGGAGAGGGCTTCTTCAACTGCTGCACCCAGATTATGGAATGCTCTTCCTAGGGCGGTGCATTCCTCTTCCTCTTGGTAGGCCTTCTGCTATGCGGCTAAGAAATTTATGTTTGAACCAGTTTATATTTTGTTATGATAGTTCTAGCCTTCTGATCCTCTGGACTAGTATTGTATATTTTTGTAGTAGTGACGTGGGTTGGATTTTTACTGCTGCTATCTCATCATTGTATTAATTTGAATTGTTTTTATTATATTGTCTGTGCTGGTCAATGACCGTAATAAAGATTATTATTATTATTATATTGTGTTTACATGTTTATGTTGTATACCATCTTGGACATATATGGAATGCCAATATATACATTTGAAATAATAAGTGTGTGTTTAGAGTACTCAGGGGAAGTCTAGGGCACAATTAAATTATGGTTGCCAAGTCCATATCAGTTCTTGTACTCATAAGAGTTTGATTGAATTGAGCATTTCACCACTCATTGCTTTTCCCACCAGCGAGGGGAGATGCTGTAGCCTGAATTATTGTCATTTGCTTATTTTACAGGTTATTGCTTGTACTGCCTCTGACAGGTTTTATATTTGTGATCAGAGGTAACATGGAAGTCCTCTTTAGAGTTGCCAATTCACAGGTTTTGGAGGCTTGTCACAGGCCCCTAGGTAGGGTTTCAGGTTTTCAGATTTCAGGTTTTCAGCCACTGTCCTCAATCAAAACAGAACTGGGACTGCTCATACAATAGTCCACTTCCTCCCATTGGCCTAGAAAAAGGAAGACAGACATTCTTGTCATCAAATAATTTGTTGGCAGCTGTGTGCCCTCACCTCTTGAATCTCACATTTGAAGATGCCTCTAATGTAGCACTTCTAATTCTCTTTAGGGGTGTGCATGGAACCAGCAGCAGAGGCTTGGTTTGAATTAGAACTGAATTTGAACCAAACTGCCGATCTGTGAACTTGTTCATTAGAACTGGCCGGTGGTTCAGTTCATACTGTCAACCCGGTTCAAGTGTCTTGCTTGTAAAGGGGATCCAGTAAGGATTCCCCTTTACAAACAAAAGGGGATTCCCTACTTAAAAGCGGGTTCAGGGCAGCAGCAAGAGGGACCTTACTGGCTGTGGTGGTGGTTCTGCCACAGCAGCCCCTCTTGGCCCTGCCAGAATCCATCCCACGGGCTGATGGATGGCTCAGTCTTATCCTCTACTCATGCGTGGAGCTCATTAGCGTCACCATGCAAATTGCATCACCTCTTTGGGGGGAGCTGGTCCAGTTCGAGCAGTCAAAGCTCACCGGTTCTGCACATCCCTAATTCTGTTGGACTGGTGATAGCTCCTTCACACATGCAGGTTCCTACTAGATGAAAATATATGTGTGAAATCCAGACCACCAGTATGTGTGGTGGTGGTGGGAGGTGGCAAACTGACCCAACATCCCTCTGTGGCTTGTCAGCTGCTGCTTTTAAAAACAAGTAGTGTGGAGGCACCTTTGAACTGCTTTTGGGAGCGATAACTGCTGTGCGTGCAGCAGCAGGGAAGTGGCGACCCAACACATCATCCCTCCCCACAGCCCACCAGCAGCTCAAACAGGGCTATCCCTTTAAATGGCTTCCATGGATGTGCGGGAAAGCCATTTGAAGGAATAGACCAGTTTTCTTTTCGCTAGAACACTGGTTGTTGTTGGTTTTTTGCACCCAAACACCAGTGTTCTAGCGGAAAAACCACTGGGTTATCCCTTCAAATGGCCTTCTTACATGCATGTGGAGGCCATTTAAAGGGATAGCCCTGTGTGAGTGGCTGAGGGGCTGCAGAGCGGGATAGCAGGGCCGGTCACCGTCTCCTCCCCACCGCTGTGCACTCTGCAGTTACTGCTCCCAGGAGCGGTTCAAAGGTGCCTCCATGCCTCTTGTTTTTAAAAGCAGCATCCGGCAGGCCACAGGGGTATGGTGGGTTGGGTCGCCACCTCCCCACACCATGCAGGCTCTGCACATCAAAGGTAATTTCCTGGCACCCTGGCCACTCTTCCTTTAAAAAAATAATAATGCTGAAAGGAGGTTCTCCTCCTCCTTCCTCCCCCATACAGGTCCAATCAATTCAGATTGATTCAATTCAAATCAGGCTGATTCTATTAGACTCCGAATTGGATTCAATTCAAATTCAAATCTCTCGAATCAGCCAGATTAGAGTCAAATCGATTAAAATCGATCCACACAACCCTAATTCCTGACTTGGGCATGTTAATGGGGACTACATGGTGGTGGTGGGAGGATGTCTCTCTTTTTATACACTAGGATCCAACTTCCTAGAGAAAGAAATGGAAGAGAGAAATGGAAGGAATGAAAACTCCAGTACTGAATCAACACCTCTCCATTGTTATACACAATGCCACTTCTGTACTCAGCCACTGGAATGCAAATCGCTTCTTGGTATGCTTAAGCTTCTAAAAAAGGCCAGCTAAGAAATGAAGCTGAGGATTAATTTCCATTTTCATCTGCTTCTATCTCCTGGAAGCTATCCTTCTAGAGAAATATATAGGGGGGAAATGGTTTTGTTTATCTAATAATAGATCTGGGGGGGAAAGGGCCAGCCCAGTCTGTTTCCAGACAAAGAAATACACATTAAGGGATGTTGCTGTATTTATTGACGTCCATGTGACTATTCCTAGTGCTTTCAAAGACAGCAGAGTTCAGCTCTTTTATAAAGGTTTGTAATTTATCCCCCATAGTAGGCTGCTATTGCTCATTTCTTTGGAGATAAGAGTTCACATACTTCTTATTAAATTGTCCAGAATGTACACTGTCCAAACAGAGCACTCTTTTGGATTTCTATGGATTCATAGGACTCCTGGTTATCTTGTGGGGCAGTGGGCGGGGCAGGGGCCCTCTGATAACAGCAGCTTAAACCAATGAATGAATAAAATAAATACATTAAAACAAGAAGTTCGTTTATATGTGGCTGGTGCAGACAATACCCCACTGGCCCATTCAATGAGGAAGGGGACGTGGCAAGAGTGCAGATGTCCTGACACCCTCCTGGCATTTCCCTTTAACACACAGGGTGGCTGTTGATTGGAATGGCCCAAAGGGGCCATTCAGTTGAATAAACTCTCTCTCTCTCTCTCTCTCTCTCACACACACACACACACACACACACACACACACACTAAAGGGACATGCTGAGAGGGTGTCAGGAATTTTGTGAAGGATGTCCCAATGGGCACATTCCTAAACTTATGGACTAGTGAGATATTGTCCCAACTGACCCATAGTTAGAAGAATCTTATGAAGAGATCATCAGCAAAGTTAACTTTCATACTGATCACTGACTTAGGGTAAACAGGAGGCCAGATAGCGTCCAATATCTTTCATGTCTGTTTAGCACTTACTGTTGCACAGCTCCCTGTTTCAATGGGTCTTTCGCAGAAGACCTTCCCCAAGCACTGGGTCCAAAACTACTACTACAACATTGTAATAATCACAGTGTGAATCCCATCAGACTGTGTTGAAGAATGAAATATGCTTCCTGCCCTTAATGAATAGTACCTCCCACCATTCAATTAAAACAATGAAGAGCTTAAATTCTCTGCAAAGATAACAACCCGCAGATGACATATATGAAAAGTCTGTGTGCCAGTTCTCCTGAGGGTCATCAGAAAGGTTTATTGGAGCAGTTAAAGACCCCATGTGACTTACAACTGAATAACACATCTTCCTTTTTCATTAGTACAATGAAAGAAGTGAGGTTGATTGCTTTATAGATAAAATGCATAATTTGAGGGTGGACCCAGACATTATCAAAGATGCCTCTCCAAATTTTTATCCTTGTAACAATTATAACATGATGTCATTCCACTGTGTTTTTGTGCCCCGTCTCAGAACATTGGCTGGCTGTGGTGGATATGGGAAAATGTATGACTTGATGGTGTCATGTCACATGTTTTTACATGGTGGCAGATCCTTGTCTCCTATAACATCTAGCTTTATCCTTGGAACCATAGAATCTTGGGTATGGGTGGAAGGAAAACAAAGACCAACTATTCCAATGAACCTCAATCCACATCCGTAGAGATAGTTATTTCTGTTTGAGTTTGTAGGGATAGATTGTTTATCTACCCCACTTGCAGCAGAAGTGCACAAGTAAGAAGAACACTGCTAATTAATTTTGCCTGAAGACATGGAGTTAAAGTTCTAGGTAAAGTAGTTTATTTAGGAAATACATCAGATCATTAGAAAGTGATGTGCTTAGCTGCTTACTTCATCAGGATTGGAGAAGCAGAAGAAGACAGAAGTCTTTCTGTCAGGTGAGAGTATGAAACCTGACTCTATCAGTCTAACAAAGGGGAATCAGGACAGAGCTAGCATGGTCAGAGGAGAATCCCTTACTCACTATCTCTATTCCCTAATGCCCCTAGTGGTCAATAGGGTTGCTGGTGCTAACTTAATTGACAGAGTCCTTTATCAGGATAGAGAGGATACCCAATGTATGTTGTTTGAGTTCATTAAAGGGATACAAACGCTCAAAAGTCATGCATGCATGATTCTAGCTGAATCACAGCTGAATGAGCCTAGGGATTTCACATAGTTTCTCAGCTTTATATGTTAATTGTTCTTTTATATTATGCTATGCTACCAGCTCTATAAATTGGTATAGAAGATCTTGCAGACAAGACTGAGATTTTGATCAAGATTTACACAAAATCTTGATCAAAATCTTACTTGAATTTGGAGTTTTCTCTTTGGTTTTTAAAAAAAGATTTTAAAGTTGAAAAGGCGTGTTGGAGCTCTTTCCAGTGGCTGCCATCTTTCCCCTCACAATGCCCCAGATATGGCCCTGCCCTTTAAACTTGCTTGTTTCCTCCATTAATAGTGTGTCTCAGATTTCCCCAACTCCACAGAATATGTACCAACATACAGTAGGAATGGACAAAGTGCAGCCAGGCCTGCATGTATGCTGTGATTCCACAGAAGTGCAAGGAAGAGTCAGAATATGTCAAATGTGAAATTCAGCATGCTGGGACTCTCTCTCTCTCTCTCTCTCTCTCTCTCTCTCTCTCTCTCTCTCTCTCAAAGGAAGGTTTCTAGCCCCTATGGCTTTGAAAACATTCTTGGGAGTGTGTGGATCTCTGAAATCTTAGAAATCAGAGTGGTGTGACTAAACCAAAGTGCTTGTGGGCAGGGCTTCGGTTGCTTGTAGTTTATTGCCCCTTCCCATGAGGAGCAAAACCTTAACAAATTGTGCAAATAGATAGGGGTGTGCCCAAACCAAAATTCATGGTTTGGCTCAAATTTGAATTTGAGCTGAACCATGTCCTGCCGAACTGGTTCAGTTGAACTGGCCAGCTGGTCCAGTCCAATTGACCGAACCGGCTCAGCGGCTAATACTTGTAAAGGAGAATCTGGTGAGAATGCCCCTTTACAAGTATAGGGGTGGGGGGCGCTGGGTCCTGTGAAAGGTGGTAAAGGGGTGGCATGAGAGGTAGTAAAAAGGTCTTCTTACCACCAAGCATGCTGCCCGTGCCGCCCTGCCCCCAGCGCAGTCCATAGCAAAAGTGTGCACACTCTTCCCTCTTTTACCAAGCCTCCCACTTGGTGGTGGCTTGGTTTTGGCCTCTGCGCATGAGACTATTACTCTCAATCGTCCTGATTTGCTCTCAGTGATGTCATCTTACAGTCAGATCTTATTTATTGCATGGCCCATGTGATTTCACTCACTGATGACCAATGGCATCATTGCATCAGAGGCAGCATCATGACATCACTGAGATATCACTGGGTGCATCAATGTTTTCCCTCATACATCATAGAATTACCACTAAACATAAACCTTTCTCAATATAATTTTTTTCTACATGGCTCTTAATGATAGTTGACTTTGAAACAGACTTCCTTCCCTGCTGTATTAACATCTATAGCTTGTTACTGGTTTCTGCTTTGCTGGCATGCTTTTGTGAAGGGAGGAGATCTGAGGCTGATTGCTGCTCCTTTCATTTTAAATCAAGAGCCAGGCTGAAAATTATTTTATTTATAACAGCAGCGGAGACACCTGCTTCTGACATGTGAGACCATTTGGATGACATAACCAGCTACCAACAATAGTAACAGCACTCTGGGCCTTCATTAGAAGCCCATGTGATACTGCTGCGGTGCTGCCAAGTCAAACATAATAATTCTACCCGCTGAGAAATAAATATTCCCCTGAGAGCATGAGAGAGGGGAAGGAGCCTGGCAAGGAGAGATTCTTGTTGTTTATGGAGAGGGAATGGCATCGAAATATCTCTGTATATTAGTGTGTCCATATACCAGTATCTGGGAATGATCCAGGTGGCTGAGAAGAACATCAGGTTCCAGTTCCAGTTTTTGTCTGTGTTTTCAGTATATAAGGCAGCCTTGTCACACTGTGGCATCACCTCAAGTGTGACCCAGAAATGAACAGTGTGAAAATGGGGCTGTTTCAGTCACAAAGTTTTACGTGCCAAAATATTAATGGGTGACATCTTGCACAGCCCTCCATCGAAGCTAAGGGCCCACCAGGGCCGCTCCACAACTTCAAGGAGAGCCCTGGCAGCATAGCATCAGGGCTGCTGCAAAAGTTGCACAGCAGCCCTGGCGGGTCCTTAGTGTCAACAGAAGACTGCACAAGGTAGCCTTCCCAATGTCACCCAGTAATAATCGATTGCAATCCAGAATATTGTGGAGAGGAAAACTAAATATGTTCCTTGCCCATTGCTGGCACAATATGAAATGGTCTCTTGGGCACACTGGGGACACCAAAAACAGGGATCATGTTTAGCCCTCGCTCTGATTAGGTCCCCCTGTGCACCCCATTTCTTTCCCCTACTAAGAGGAAAAAATAAAGAGATGTTCTTTACTTGATTGTCTTTTTTAGAACTGCTTTGTGGTGCAGAAGTAACCTTCCACCCCTCTGCCTTGTCAAACAGCCTCCCACATCAGCTCATTTCTGATTCGGGGGAGACAGGGTCTCACTTTCTAAAAACCTGTATTAGATCCATGTACATTGGACATTAGGAGAAACTTCTTGACTGTAAGATCAGTTTGGCAATAGGAACAATTACCCAGGTGGGGCTGTGCTCTTCCTTTCTGGAGGTCTGGGCAGCTCTCTCTTGAGGAAGCTCTAGCTCTAGGTTTTCTTTATAAAAGAGAGGGCTGGACTAGATGGCCTACAAAGCCCCCTATGATTTTACAATAATATCAGCAACTGGGTTGCATAAATAACAAGAGAGTTAATAGTAGCAGATGGCATCCAAACTGTTGGCTCAGGGCCATGCTGTTGCCCATCTCCTTCCACTCAAGTTGCAGTTGTGCAAAATGTCTTCCTACTCACAGAGGTATCCCATGTTTGAGTGCAACTCTTCTTTCACAGGCAAAAGGAGCTTTTGATGATGCCAAAGATGCTGTTAATGGAACTGGCCCAGGGGTGATTGGTCAGCACCCCCAATATTCGGGCTGTGTGGATTAGCTGTTAAAGGGGTCAGCTCCACCAGTTCTAATTTGTGCGAATGTTTGGACTCAAGAAATGACTGGATTTGAGACAGGGATAGTTTCAAAATTAAAATAGGAATTTATTTGAGATAGATAAACTTTATTATGATCATAGATCAGACAGAATTTATTTGAGAGAGTGGTGGTACAGGAAGAGAATGGTGCAGTTAAAGTAATAAAATACGTTACTAAGCAGACTGACTACAATGAGGTGTTTCTGTCTTAAAGAGCACGAAAGTACATTTCTAAATAAACCAACTGCAATGAGGCATTTTACTGTAAGGTCTAATTGTGTAAGTTTCCCATGCAGGCAAGAGAAAGGGACTCGAGGGAGAGAGAGATGGGGTGGGATTTAAGAAAGGGGAGCAGAGATAGTTTCGGGGTCCAAGGAGTGGCCAAGGCTCATATTCACCTGATCTCAATGACAAGATTTCTGGGCTGCAGAATCTTGCTCCTCAGTGTGACAGGAAGCAGGAAGGATGCAATGGTTAGTATAAGGAAGGATGTCCAAGGGAATGGCTTCTCTGTGGATCCAGCTTCCTATAGGTACGAGGCAAGCTGGATGGATTGGTACAAGGACCAATCCAGGTAGTGATTTCAAGCTCTTTGTAGGTTGCAGGAGAGCATATGGAATGCTCAGTGGGGTCCCAAATATTATTATTATTATTATTATTATTATTATTATTATTATTATTATTAATAATTCGATTTCTACACCGCCCTTCCAAAAATGGCTCAGGGCGGTTTACACAGAGAAATAATAAATAAATAAGATGGCTCCCTGTCCCCAAAGGGCTCACATTCTAAAAACAAAAAACAAGATAGACACAGAAGTACTGTGCTGGGGGTGGATAGGGCCAGTTACTCTCCCCCTGCTAAATAAAGAGAATCACCACAGTAAAAGGTGCCTCTTTGCCCAGTTAGCAGGGGCAAATATAGCATATGAGGGGGCACAAAGGTGGCTGAATGGAATCCTGAGTAGAGCACAAGAGAGTGCACGTTGCAATGGAATCCCAGGTGGCAAGACCAAAGGAGCACAAGGAGTCATGGAACTGGGGATACTTATTCCAAAACATGCCTTGGGGCACATTCCTACTGCCATGCTTTGCTGTCTAGAATTGTCTGGGTGGATCTGCGTGGAATGCATTGTGTCTGATCACTCTTTTCCTGGCGTAACAACGGGGATGTGCCTTTTACAAGTAAGGCTGTTTGTGATGAAAATCAGAGTGTGCAGGTGCATAAAATAATATCTGTGTTGGAATGGGCTCTCCAGTAATCCTATCAATAGTTTCAATGGGTACACCTCTAGATCTACGTCACTGACTCTTCTCCCTTGTGGTGGGGAGAACATTACTTCACCATCTTATCTATGTTTCTTCCTGCTTGGCATAATTTGCTCATTAGTGTGTTCCAATCTCCTGTGAAAGGAGGGAGGGGAGCGAGGTGGTTCACTCTAAGTTTAAAGTGACCTTGGATGCCTTAACTCGCTATAGTTAACTCTAAAGTCTACTTAGCTGGAATCCCCACATAGGGAGGTGGCGTGGATCTGATCCCCATTCCAATTTGCTTTGTTTGTAGCCAAATCTAGGGGTGACTAACCCACTGCCCACTAAGTGACCTGTCCCCAGGTGTACTATTAACTGAGAGCTCACATCTCCTGAGCATATCCAAAGTGCAATCTCCAAGCCTGGAGATGCAACTGCAAACAGGGAGGCTCTTGGGAGCCGGGTAGAATAAGCATGGCTGGTAACAATGCCACCCACTAGACTGCTTACAGGGCTGGTGTGACTATTACTAACATATGTAAAGTGATTTCATTAGTTTATATGTGCTATACATGATGATGAAAGTGGCATCAGTGATGGCGATGATGCATTCAGTATATAACTCAAAGGTAATGGGTTTTTAAATCACATAAATATTACCTTTTCCTACATGGGGGCTATCACTTCTCCTGACCAGTACTCTTGCAGACAGTTGCTACCAGGGCAAATAACTGTGGGGAGAGGTAATTTCCAGTGGGAAGTTGTTAGGGGGGAGGCAGGTAAACCTCTGTTCTTGTGCATCACACGACTCATGCTTCAGTCACTCTTCCCCAACAGGGAGTAGGGTGGCTGGGGCTGGACAAAGCCCTACATGACTACTCTCGTGGCACCACTGAGTTGCTCAGCCAGATGTTCAGGGTGTAACGTAAGAGCCGGACACTTGGTTACCTGCCCCTCTGGCACCTCTGTGCTGCTCAGCCAATCAGTACCAGAGGCTTTACGGCTAAGTTTTTTAGTACACTACAATATAGATTATTATTGAAGCAATTAATATCTCTCTTTTCCAACTATTTCTTCAAAGTTCTAAGTGGCTTGATGCAATCTGAACATGTCATTAGCAGAATAGGAAATATATTGTAGTGAGTTCATACCTGTTGAGTCTGATGCTGAAACTGGTAGAAAGGCTTAAAGTCAGATAAGGTTATGATTTGTGCCCCGACCATATTAAAATATAAATGTTATTCATTTCAGGCTTTATGGCAGTTCCTATAGCAGTGGTTTTCTCTTTCTGTAGGCTTCTACAGTTCGTAAATGCACAGTGTACTTCTAAACAAGAAACGTGCCATAATATACAAATCAGCACAAACAGCTACGCACAAAATACAAATATGTGTGTGTGTGTGTGTGTGTGTGTTTATATATATAATATTACATCAGCTGAAATGAGAAAAAAGATATCTTTGAGTAGAAACATAAAACAAATGAACAACCAAATTAGGTCTGTGGAAATTGTCTGCAGCAAATGGCATAATGCCTCTTAACTCTTAATGCCTTGTTTGTTACTGTCACTTTGATTTCTATTAATCTGTTATGCAGAATAGTTCAACAAACATTTTGAATCATGGATTGCCTACAAATAGTGCTCACCACGTTTGCTATTTGCTATTAGTGGCAACCTCTGGGTGTTGCCATAGCAACCTTGCTGTTTCTTGTTTGGATTGGTACAACTAACAAAAGAGGAAGAAGGCAGTTGCCAAATGCACCGTGGACTCTCCCATGGAAAGGATGAGAATAATTCATTCAACAAGGAAATATTAGTCTGACCTAAAAAAAAAAGCTGTGGGATTTTTTTTTAAGGATATCTAAAGTAGTTTTATTTGCATAGCTAATGGCCATTACAGATTTTTAGGATATTTACAGGTATCTTTTGTGATTTAGTCTTGATATCAAAAGTGAATCTTTTAGGATATTTTAATGCTAGCAGGGAAGTCTTTCTCTTCCACTCCAAGGTGACTTTGAACCAGACTGTCTGTTCACACCTGCAGGAAAGATTGGGCTTAGCTGCCTTAGCCCAACCTTTGCTGCACAGGTGAACTGTCAGGAGCTGGGTGGCTACCGGCTGCAACATGGTGGCAAACATGGTGGCCTCTGGAGCCCACCTCCAAAATGAAGTTAAAGGAGCACACACTCTCTTAGCCTCATGTTGTTCAGTGTCTGCCAACCCCGTGGGATACTCCGGAGCTCCCAGCCAGTGTAGGGGGTATACCCATAATGCACCACACACTTGTGCAGTACATTATGGGATTTCTGGGGGGAGGGGTGATGTGTCCCCACCCAGACCCTCTCCTGCTGCCAGGGAGAGCTGGAGTCCGGGTGGGCGTGTGATCTGTGTGCCCAGCACGGATGGGGCAGTCGTCTGCAGGGGAGGTAAGGTTATACAGCCTCCCTCCCTGCATGCCCCAAGACTTTCTTATGGATTGTGAGAAAGGGCTCTTAGGTTTCCCATACAATTCAGTTTAACACTTCTTTATAAACAAAATTTTCCTTCCATAAGTAATCTAAAATCCAGATTTCATACCTTAACCTTTCAGTGCATGGTTTGATGGTGAGAGTTTCCGGGGTCTACAAAGCCGCTCCAGACTGGCATGGGGAATATGCATTACCCAGCACTGCTCCCACTCCCATGCTGCCAGTGGCAGACTGGTGTTGGTTCACATGGTGCTGGGTAGGACGAAACATCTGGCCAGCCTTACCCTCCACATGACTAGGGTTGTGAAAGCCCACATCTTGCTCCTCCTCCCAGTGTGCCATCCTGCTTTTCATAATCATGCAAAGAGGAGGTTCATCTGAACTGCCCCCTTGCACATAGTTTAAATGCTACTGTAGTATTAATACCAAATGTAGTATTTAACTCATAGGAACATAGGAAGCCACCTTATATAGAGGCAGAGCGTTGGTCCAATATTGTCTACACTGACTGGCAGCAGCTCTCCAAGATTTTAGGCAGCAGTCTTTCCCAGCCCTAACTGGAGATGCCAAGAAGTGAGCTACAGTCTGGAAGTGAGTTACCACTGAGCTACAATCCCATCCCCTAAGGCAGGGATCCTCAACGTTGGGCCCCCAGATGTTAGTGGACTTCAACTCCCATAATCCCAAGCCCCAGTGGCCATTGGTTGTGGATTATGGGAGTTGAAGTCCAATAACATCTGGGGGCCCAGGATCCCTGCCCTAAGGGGAATATCTTGTAGCACATAGCATAGTGCTTACATGTAGTCATGTATCCAAATGTAAACCAAGGTGAGTGCTGCTTAGCAAAGGGGATAATTCATGCTTGCTACTTCAAGGCTGCCTCTCTACCTCAATCACATGTGAGAAGGCTGTTTGGATGAACCACCCCCATGCAGTTATGAAAAGTAGAATGGGGTGCTGGGAGGGAATGAGGCGGATGCATGTGTGTGTCTTTAGTCATGGCTGGGGCTAGTTGGACACATCATCCAAGCTGGCCCACGGTGCCTCTGTGTGGGAGCTGACTCTCCCACGACAATTGTGAACAGCCATGTGTGAGCAGGCTCTTAAGTACCAGTGCTGTGCTTCAGAATGCTGTGAAGGAGATTTTTCAGACCAAATGAGCATTCAGATCAATCCAGCTCTTTCCCTTGAATGACAAAGGCAATTTTTCAAATCCTGTTCTTTGCATCACTTACATGTTCTTTCCCTCACGATTGGCACAAGATCTAAGCAGAGTCCGTTTCTAAGGTACATTATTTTCTGCAGCTACAAAAACTCACTTTAAACAAATTAGTAAGCAATTAGCACTAGGAGTTTGGCTCAGAAGTAAAGGTTTTGTTGCTGATTGTGGCCAAAAGAGAAAAATCCTTGACCCAGGGATGTGATTCTGCAGCTCAAGCATGCTTTCTGAAAAATGCTTAAGTGCGTACTATTTACATTAGTGTTTGTAATATACATTTTGTTAGTGCTTAAAAGCTCCATACCTTGGAAAATTGAGACCACCCTGAATTTATTACAGGATAGGTGGATCTGACAACCATGTTTCAATGATCTGCTATTGTTACATGACAACCTGATCATTTTTCTGTGTATAGTTTTTCACAAAAATAATGCCTGCATATATCAAATTTACCCTGACCACTAGCTTAGATGGCTTTTAAAAGGATTTTTAAAAATCCTGTAGGATAGGTCTAACTATAGCTATACCCAAATGGAACTTCCAAGTTCAGAGGCAGTATATCTCTGAATATCAGACAATGGAGCAAATGAGAAGGCAAGGCAGTTTTTGTCATTCTCTGTTCAAAAGCTTCCCTTTGAACAGGCTACCATTTGGCTGGCTACCATTAAAATGGTGGTCAAAGACAGGGCTTTCTCTACTCAAGTACAGTTGGGCTTTTATTATATTATGCTGAATTTATGTGATTGTAATTCGCTCTTATTTAAAATCTACAAGCAGCTTTCACAAAGGAAATTAGTAGCTGACATGCTACACAAGCCCTATGTAGATGGTAGGGTTTGTAGATCCACTGCTGCAGAGACGGAAGCAGCAGCAGAGATTGGGTGGTAGCGCTAGAAGTGTTACTGCACTTCCCCTATTCACAAAAATGGAAAGACGCTCATTACAGTAGCGTTCATAGCTCTACCACCTGACCCAATCTCTCCAGTCTTGCCACTACTTCTGTCTTTGCAGCAGTAGCCCCACAAGTCACTCTGTGTCCCTAATCATGTCAGCCACCATTTTTGCTGATATTTTTTTGTGCTGAGGGGAGTATGCCAGGATTCTGAGCAAATGCAGAGGACCTGGTCTTCGGCACAGAAGTTATGAAGATGCTGTACACTGAGTCAGGAAACTGGTCTATCTAGCTCAGTAGTGCATATACTGACTGGTAGTGGCTCTCCATAAATCTTTCCTAGCCCTACCTGGAAATGCCAGGAGTTGAACCTGGGATCTTCGGCATACAAAGCATGTGCACTGCTACTGAGCTACAACTCCTCCCCTACCTGATCACATTATTTTTAAAAGGTCAAGTATCAAGCCCTTATGATTGTGGAGATATGCTTAAAAGTGAGTAAGAAAATGCTTGTTGAAATCTCAAGATTAGCTGCATAAGATTTCCAATCATTAGGGGTGGAGCTTCTGTGCCCTACATGCCTCCTTGGGGAGTCTGGTTACCTTAGTGCTGCATTTTAATTATGTAACAGATACTGACATCTAAAAAGCATGGAGGACACACAGCCTTGAGCATGACCCTGTGCCTTCGCCAATCTTGAGCATTTCTTCCTCTCTTCCCTTCACGGCTGGTATATTTTCTAAACTTGGCAAAATGAGAGAGCTATGCCAGCTTTTTCCCAGGAGGTATGACTGGATTCGCTTGTCAGTGGCACTCACTTATCTTTAAGATTTCTGCCTTGGGACCTTACTTTGCCAAGCGACTCTTAGAAGCTTCAGCAAATCCAAACAAGAGCTAAAAATAATGCACCACCAGGGATGCATTAGTCGCCGCGTGCCACGCTTCATTCCCTCTGAGGAACCATTGGGGATTTAAATGATCAGTGCTGCATGGTCACAAGTAGCTGGAACTTTAATACTTGAGATAAATGGCTCCCCAGTTCAAGTGAAGATCTTGTTTAGTGTATCCGACTCCTCCTTCAGAAGTTGAATGAAATGAAGCACAATTGGACAGCCCCTCTCTATATAAAGAAGCCAATAAGTGCCCAGGTTAAATCCAATACTGAAAGATATTGAACAGCCTGGCTTCAATTAGCGCATGTTGCTTGTTTTTATTTAATGTATGGTTTAGCAATATGTCTGCAACATAGCTGCGTGCATATTTTCTCCATATTTGACATTACCCAGATCTGTTTTAAAGGGAATCCAAGGAGGCTCGGACTGGCCCACAGGGCAACAGGGCATATTCCCGGTGCGCCTCACCCATGGGGCGCCCGTGTGCCCCCCCGCCGCACTCTGCAGCAATGAATACTCCCACTCTTAAGTACCCATTCTGCTCAAAACCTGGCACCCTCCCCACATACATTCCACCACCCTCTCAGTGCCCCCAGTCTGGCCTTGAATCCAAGTGGCTCTTATTGCCTGGCGCAGCTAGGGGCAGTGCCAAGGGCCTTCCCCTGCACTGTGTTTTGCTGCCTCTTATGGGGAGCCACTGATATTTGTTTACGAAGTGTAATATTCTCAAAGTGGCTACAAACAGGAATTAAAGCCAACAAAAATTCATTAAAATTTCCTATAAACAAATATAGAAAATTCAGCTTAAAGAAGAAGTAAAGCAAAAGCAGAAAATTTATACATAAAACCTGGTTCCCAAAAGCCTGGCAGAATAAAAAAGATCTTCACTTGCTTCTGAAGGGAGGTAAAACAGGGAAGACAAGTAGATCTCTCAGTGAAGGGCAAAACAAAGTTGTTGGGACACTACAAAAAAGGCCTTGCTCTGAGTAGAAGTCAATCTAACATCCAAAAAATGGCAAGATCTGGAGCAAGGTCTTGTGAGCACCTCTCCAAACTTGGATGGGCAATCATATGGGATGCTTTCCCCCCCGAGGCCATGGGGAACACATACCCGCCAACATGTCCCTATATTCCCATTCAGGTGAATGGGAAAATAGGGACATGTTGGCAGGTATGGGAGAAGGCTGGAATAGTTGTACTGTCCTCCCAGGTTTCACCATAGTCCACCTTCCCAGGCAGTTTATAGGTTGTCCCTGTTCTGGTCTGGATAGAAATGCTTCCTAATCTGGCCCAGGTGACAACCAGTTTTGGGGCCTTGTCTGGCTATCTAGGTAACTTTCAAGTGCCTTTATTCCCACCCAGTCCTCAATCTCTGTGTCTGCCTTCCCTGTCCTGCCTAAATTTCCTGCAGTGATTTGAAAGCCTGGTTAACCAGGCGAAGGGCCAATTCATACCTGGAGCTGGATGTTCCCTATCCTTCCTTGCCACATGGTGGCTTTTCAACATCCTTTAATATGCAGTCATGAAGAAATGAAATGTTTGAAACAGTAACAAACTGCTATTCCTTTTTTTATATACATGGTTATTATTTTGTTGATCATGATAGTGACTACAGGTCCATCTTGGCTGTGGCCAATCAAATGGTAACTTGCAGCAACAATATTTTGAGAGGGTTGCCAAATGCCAATGAAGCAGCATGCAGTCTGACAGCTGCATCTTGGGATCTTTTGCAAATCTTTGAAAGGAGGCTGAGACACAACTCTTAGATTACACAAGTTGACTCCCGTATTTTCTGTTATATTGCAAGGAATCACTCCTTCCCATTACGTCTTATGGTTTGTTTTTCAGTTTGTTCTGTGTCCCCTCCAGGTTCTGCAGGGGTTAAAAGGTAGCAACCTCTAACAGCCAGGCCTGAGGTAAATGTTGCCTGCTGTAGAGTTTTGGAGGGAAGGTTACAATGTGTTATGATTGGTTGCCTCCAGGCAGAGACAGAAGGTTCTGGCCGCCTGAGGGAAGAAACTCCCTGATTGGTTAAATGTATCCCTCAGGAACTGGATATAAGGGAGGGTTGAGCAGCCAAGAGGAGAAGGGCTGTTGGATAAGAGTTTTGTGTGTGCATGTGAGTGAACTGCTGAGAATTGTGTGAGCTGGGAGGCTGGAACACGAGCAGAGTTGGGCTGAAACTGCTAGGGAAGGTAGCAGTAGGGGAGTTGGTCCTACTGGAACCTGCTAGGCCTTGCAAGAACCTAGCAAGCTTGTTTTGTATTTTGAATTTTGTACTCTTGCCAACTTAACTTTCCAACACTTGTTCCTGTACTGGTTTTGGGTTGTTTTGTTGTTGTTGTTAAATTTTTGCAGCCTTTTATAATAGGAAACCTGTTCTTGTATTTATACTATTTTATTGGTGTCTCTGAGGCTATTCTCACAATGGGGGGAAACTGGGGAGCCCAGCCCGGTTTCCTCCCAACATGAGAACCACCAGGCTTGCAGGTCTACCCCAATGTGAGAACCACCAGGCTTGTGGGTCCATGGAGAGACACAAGAAGACCCCTGCTGGGAGACTGAAACAGGCCTCCTGGTCCCGGGAGTCTCCTCAGGATGCCCCACACACTTGTGGAACTTCCCCAGGATGCCCTGTGTACATCCTAGAGCTTCTGGGGGCTGTGTGGTCCCCAGTCCCTGCAGCCCCCACCGGCTCTATGATGGAGCTGGAAGTTGTGTGGGCAGCCAATCTGGCCACCCCAGACTACATGTTTGATCATCTTTGGGGAGAGCAAGCTAAGCCTGCTCTCCCTGCAAACCACCACAAGGTGCTTCACACCGCTCATGTGAAGTGCCTCAACATGCATGAGTTACACCCCTGCTAACTTGGCAAAGAGGCACCTTTTAACATGGTGATTCTCTTTATTTAGCAGGGGGAGAGTAACTGGCCCTATCCACCCCCAGCGCGATACCTTCAATGAATGTTGCTGGTGTTGATCTTATGTTTCTTTTAAATTGTGAGCCCTTTGGGGACAGGGATCCATCTTATTTATTTATTATTTTTCTGTGTAAACTGCCCTGAGCCATTTTTGGAAGGGTGGTATAGAAATTGAATTATTATTTCTTGTTTACACAGTCAGACAGGTGTTATTGACTGGTTTGTTTTATCCAGACATCGAGTCCTTCCCAAGGACCTGGGATGGCTGAATTTTATTGTCGATAGTTATAGATATCGTCACAGAATATAGGCTGTTCCCAGTAAAGCTGCTTTTTGTAATTGGCTGATGGTGATTTCTGTGGCCCCTATGGTGTTGAGGTGCTCTTCAAGGTCTTTTGGAACTGCACCCAGGGCGCCAATTACCACTGGGATTATTTGGGTCTTTTTCTGCCACAGCCTTTCAATTTCAATTTGTAGATCTTTGTATTTGGTGATTTTTTCTATTTCTTTTTCTTCTATTCTGCTATCCCCTGGTATTGCTATGTCGATTATTTTCACTTGTTTTTCTTTCTTCTCAACTATGGTTATATCTGGTGTATTGTGTGGCAGATGTTTGTCTGTTTGTAGTCGGAAGTCCCATAATATTTTTACATCTTCATTTTCTACTACTTCTTCAATTTGATGGTCCCACCAATTTTTGGCTACAGGTAGCTTGTATTTTTTGCAGATGTTCCAGTGTATTATCCCTGCTACTTTGTCATGCCTTTGTTTGTAGTCAGTCTGTGCGATCTTTTTACAACAGCTGATTAGGTGGTCCACGGTTTCATCTGCTTCTTTACAAAGGCGGCACTTGCTGTTTGTTGTTGACTTTTCTACTTTTGCTCTTATTGCATTTGTTCTTATTGCCTGTTCTTGTGCAGCCAGTATTAAACCCTCTGTTTCTTTCTTCAAGTTGCCATTCTTAAGCCATTGCCAGGTCTTGGTGATGTCTGATTTTCCACTTATATTGTGCAAATATTGACCATGCAGGGGCTTATTTCTCCATTTTTCTGCTCGGTTCTTGACTTGTTCTTTCTTGTAGGCCTGCTTTCTTTCATTGGTGTTGAATAGTTTTTCTATGGTATAGGGAGGTCATCCTAACTTGACGGGTTTGTCAGCCTCTGCATGCTCTAGACAGGACCAATAAAATTTCAGGCTCAGCATATATATAGTCAGGCAACTGTCAGTCAACTCCCCTGTTCCAGTCCTGTCTTGCTCTTAGACTGTGCTGTTGCTTCGAGAGTTCCCTAACTCTTCCGATTTTCAGGCTGTTCAGGCTAGTTTCTACTTCTTTCAACCTTCCCTCTTTTTTCTGTGTGCAAGGAGGGGAAGGGAGTCCGCCATTTAAATCGTTTTTTGTTTTGTTAATAATTTAATTTCGCGTGTGAGCGATGGAAGCGTCCCAGGTTGGGGACCATTTGAAGGACTCTCTCTCTGAGGGACCCCTGTCAGAATCTCAGAGCAAGGATCCCATGGCACTGCCACTTACTGCCCTTATTCCTCCCGAGCCAACGGCTTTGCAGTCGGGAGCCTCAGCCTTGCCGATCGGGGCTTCTATCGGAGCTTCTCTTTCGGCTGGGGAAAGTGCTGTCGCTACCGTTCCCCCAAAAAAGGCTGCAAAAAAGACCAAGCACCTCAAGGATGAGGGCACAAAGAGGCGAACGAAGCGCAAGCTCGCTCCGGGTACTCCCCTCAGTGAGCGACTGCAGTTACAGGCGGTTCGTCACCAACAGCCTGTCATTTCCCCGCCCGATAAAGTGCAGGCGGCCATTTTAAGTGCAGCCCCGGCTGCCAAAAAAGCCTCTCCTGTCGTTTTAAAACTTACAGCTAACCAGGGGAAGAATGCAGTTACTGATGTATCAGTGCCCCTGATGCCCGATAGTGGCAATGTTGGTGCCAACGACCCCCCTCGGGGTCCGATGTATTTACATGACCCACCAGCGGGTCCGTTGTTGCCCTCAGCAGCAAATATGGCTCCGATCACTTCAGTCCACCCCGCACTGCCTATGGAGCACAATTTACCTATGAATCCAGCAGGGGGTGTTCCTACCCTTCCTGCTAGCAGTGCTTTGGAGGGAATGCATATTTCGCCTGACGTGGCTCAATGGCTGGGGGATTTCATCATGAAACAATGCCTGTCAGTGATCAATCCTTTGTTGGGAGCTACTTCTACTGTCCCTGTGGCTTCCGTAACTCTCACAAGACGAGGGCATGCTAGACGCCCTTCATTTTCCTCCTCTCCCGACTCCAGCCCTGCTAGGCGGGCCATCCCTCATGGGGAGAAGGAGAAGTTCCTGCAAAAACGACAGAGATTTCTTCGTAAGAGGAAGCAGCCCAGGTCATCATCCTCTTCGGGGGAGGTACCTGTCAAGGTTTCTAGGAGGCCAATAAACGTGCCCAATCCTATGCCATCTGTGCCTGATAACTTACCGGTGATCCCGGTATC
This sequence comes from Hemicordylus capensis, assembly GCF_027244095.1. Taxonomy (NCBI): domain Eukaryota; kingdom Metazoa; phylum Chordata; class Lepidosauria; order Squamata; family Cordylidae; genus Hemicordylus; species Hemicordylus capensis. Next base: position 208,352,906 of record NC_069659.1, read on the forward strand.
AACCTTGCCTGTAGTGGTTTCTAGACTGGCTCCACCGCAGCAACCACAGCAACCTCCATTAGGGGGCACATGTCCGTCTGATCCCATGTCCTCAGACACGTATTCTTCTAAGTCTGAGAAAGAGGAAGGTGAATTATCGGATGAACAGGCACCCACAGAAAAGCCCAGCTCGACTCGGCTTTTTTCTTTATCTGAATATGAGGTCCTCTTGACAAAAGCAAAAAGAGCCATTAAGGATGTAGCCCCAGAAACTGGTGTGGCGACTACATCCAGCCTGGACCAAGAGGTTTTTCCCTCAGTGGCTGCCTCGGCGGCTACAGTACCTTTTCCTACCTTATTCAAGGATGTCATGTTGGCAGAATGGGGCGTTCCTAACTCCTCAAAGCCTACTTTGTCTATTCCTAAAAAATTGTATAACCTACCTAACGAGATTATGTCTATTCTAGCAGTTCCTGTGGTCAATGCTCCAGTGGCGCAACTGGTGTCAGGCGCCTTGTTAAGCAAGAAAGGCGAGGAACACCTGAAGCTTCCTGAGGACAAAAAAGCAGATCACCTACTCCGCAAGACTCACGAGGCTTCTGCCTCCGTTATCAGAGCGGCAGCAACCAATTCAATCTTTGCCAGGGCATCTGTCCTTTGGACTAAGGAGTTGATTAAACTCATACCTCCTGAAAATGTGGTTCTCCGTCAAGGGGTGAATAAGCTGGCTAAAGCTACTGCTCTTATGGCAGATTCGTCCCTGGATTGCATTCAACATGCATCCAGGGCTATGGCCGCGGGTATTGCAATTCGAAGGGGATTGTGGCTCAAAAATTGGCATGTGCACTCTAAGTCCAAAGTCACATTGGCTGCTACGCCTTTCTTGGGCGCAAAATTATTCGGGGAATCTCTGGAACCCCTTCTAATCGATACCAAGGATAAGAAGAAGGCTATGCCGGGTGGTCGTAGAGAATTTAGGAGGTCCTTTCGTGGAAATTTCTCCGCCTCATCTCAATTCCCCTTTCGTCCCAACAGATCCTTTGGTCGCCCTCCAGGAGGTCCATACACAGACAACGCCAGAGAGTACAGAGGCCAGTCATTCAGACCCGCCTGGCGTCAACCCTGGAACAACCGTGGTAGAGGAAACAGATTCCAATCCCAAGGCTCCTCCAACGCCACTGCTCCACAAAATCGTAAGCAATGATACGATTCCGGTGGGAGGCAGGCTTTTAAGTTTTTCAGAGACCTGGGGAGTAACATCTTCCGACCAATGGGTCCTCCGTACCGTTCATCAGGGTTACACTATAGACTTTGTGATGCCTCCTCCCGATTTTTATTTGGTCACGCCAACATCCAGGGTTCGGTCGAAACGCTTACTGATGGATCAGGCCATCCAACATCTTCTGGAGATTCAAGCGATAGAACCTGTGCCATTGACAGAATCATGTGCAGGAGTCTTTTCCTTGATCTTCTTAGTTCCAAAGAAAGATGGCTCATGGCGAGCGATTCTAGATCTGAAGCGTGTCAACCGATATGTCAGGAAAAGATCCTTTCGGATGGAGTCACTGAAGTCAATCAAGGCCGCGGTATGACCAGGTGATTTTTTGGCGTCCATCGACCTATCCAAGGCATACCTTTATGTGCCAATTCATCCTGCTTATCGACGTTTCCTGAGATTCGCATTCAACCACAAGCAGTATCAGTACAGGACCCTCCCATTCGGGCTATCCTCAGCGCCACGCGCATTTACGAAATTGATGGTGGCAGTCATTGCCCATATTCGCCTTCAGGGGATACATTGTCATCCGTATCTTGACGACTTACTTCTCAGATCGGCTTCTTGGGCACGAGCTACCAGGGATGTTCGACAGACGGTCCAGATTTTGGGGGAGCATGGTTTTGTTATAAACCATCAGAAAAGCCACTTACAACCGTCCCAGGTCCTCCATCACCTGGGGGCGGTGTTCAATACTCAGACAGCCACGGTGTCTCTAACACCGGAACGCAGAGAAAAACTGTCCTCAGCCATTGCGCCGCTGCTTCACAAACGCAAATGCCCTCTCATGCTTCTCGCCCAGATCATGGGGATGATGATAGCCTCGCTAGAGTGCACGCCTTGGGCAAGATGGCACTCCAGGGTCCTTCAGTGGGCTATTCTTCCTTTTCAATCTGCAATTATGGAAAAGAGACAATTATTGGTAAAGCTGAGTCGCAAGGTCAAGGCCTCGCTTCGGTGGTGGCTCTCACCAGCGCTGGAGAAAGGGCTGTCCTTGGACTCACCAACCAAACTGGTGGTCACTTCGGACGCGAGTCTGTCCGGCTGGGGAGCTCATTGTTCCATGTATCATGCCCAGGGATTGTGGTCAGAGGAGGATCTGAGGCACAACATAAACTGGCTAGAATTGAAGGCTGTCCGTCTGGCTCTCCTCCAGTTTCAGAATTTAGTGGAGGGGAGGCAGGTCCTCATAAGGACCAACAATGTGACTGCAAAAGCCCACGTGAATCATCAGGGGGGCACCAGATCCAGAGCCTTAATGCGAGAATCAGACCTGCTGTTCGGTTGGGCGGAACTACATCTAGAGTCGATCATGGCAGAGCACCTGAGCGGTCTCGCCAACATTCAGGCAGACTGGCTGAGCCGCCAGTGGCTGGATCCTGCAGAGTGGGCCCTACATCCGATTGTTTTTGACCAAATTGTAGACAGGATGGGGGTTCCTGTGTTGGACCTCTTCGCGTCTCGCAGCAATGCAAAACTAGCCGACTTCTTCACTCGCTTCAGTTGTCCTCAAGCGGCGGGGGTGGATGCTCTTACATCACCATGGCCTCCGGGTCTACTGTATGTGTTTCCGCCGGTCCCGATTCTCCCGTTAGTGGTAGCCAAGTTGCTGGCAGAAGGGGCAGAACTTATACTGGTAGCCCCCTACTGGCCTCGCAGGCCTTGGTTTTTGGACCTAATGGACCTGTCGATTTGCCCACCTTGGCATCTTCCCTTGAGACCGGATCTCCTTTCTCAGGGGCCCCTCGTTCACCTGGAACCAGAGTGGCTACGGCTTCACGCCTGGAGATTGAGCGGGGGGCGCTAAGGTCTAGGGGTTATTCCTCTCAAGTGCAGAATACTATCCTGGCGGCCAGGAGACCGTCTACTGCTCGCATATATGAGCTCACGTGGTCGGCCTTTTGTGCTTGGGGGGCCAAACATTCGGTCCACCCTCCTTCTGCAGGCCTATCGGAGGTTCTAGAGTTCCTCCAGGCCGGTTGTGATATGGGTCTCCACCCGAATACTCTGCGCAGACAAACTTCAGCATTGTTTTCAGTGCTGAATCTTTCGGTTCCTGGTTCGTTGGGGTTGCATCCTCACCTTGCCAGGTTCTTGCGGGGAGCAAACAACTTGGCTCCTCCACTGGTACACAGATTTCCTACGTGGGATCTCAACAGGGTCCTAAACGCCCTGACTAGCTCTGCTTTCGAGCCTCTCAGGGAGGTATCCTTGAAATTACTATCCTTCAAGGTTGTTTTCCTAGTGGCAATAACCTCGGCCCGCAGAGTTTCTGAATTGGCTGCCTTGTCGGTTTGAAAGGAGTTGTGCATTTTTCAGAAGGACTCTGTGGTCCTGAAACTGGATCCTACTTTCCTTCCAAAGGTGAATTCAGTTTTCCATAGAAGTCAGGAGGTGGTTCTTCCCTATTTCTGCCCTAAACCGTCTCATCCTAAGGAAAGAGCTTGGCATACCTTGGACGTACGTACAGCGCTAAAGATTTACATTAACCGTACCAAGTCATTTCGGAAATCCGATGCTTTATTTGTTTCTTTCCAGCCCTCTTCAATGGACTCTAAGGTTGCCAAAACAACTTTGAGCAGATGGATTAGGGCCTCTATTAGTCTGGCTTATGAATCCTTGCACTTACCTGTCCCTCTGGGGGTTACGGCTCATTCTACACGCAGTGCCAGCACCTCTGCTGCTTTTTCTGCTCGAGCGCCTCTAGAGGAGATCTGCAAGGTAGTGACTTGGTCCTCCGTGTCGCCGTTTGTTAAGCATGATAAGATTCCGTCTTCTCACTCACCACAAGCTGCAGTGGGGAGAACAGTCTCACAGCAGGTGGTTTAACCATCCGCTCCCCTCCCGTATTCTCTCTGGCTGGGGTATGTCCCGTCAAGTTAGGATGACCTCCCTATACCATAGAAAAAGAAACATTGGTAGACTTACCGTGAAGGGTTCTTTTTCAGGGTATAGGGAGGTTATCCGGCCCTCCCGCGGATGGAGGGTATATAATGTTTGCTATTGGGGAGGCGGGGAGGCTCCCAGGGCGGAGTTTACCTATCCCTTTTTTCTGCTGTTATGGTAGCCCACTTGGGCGTTACTTGTATTCTGTTACTGTTCCCTTTCTTCAGTCTTATTCTCTAATACAGTCCTGGAACTGGGGAGTTGACTGACAGTTGCCTGATTATATATATATGCTGAGCCTGAAATTTGATTGGTCCTGTCTAGAGCATGCAGAGGCTGACAAACCCGTCAAGTTAGGATGACCTCCCTATACCCTGAAAAAGAACCCTTCACAGTAAGTCTACCAATGTTTCTTTCTCATTATTGACCATTTGAAGTGCATCTTCTTTACTGTCATTTATATATTCTTCAAGGCTTCTTTTCTCCTCCTCTACTGTTTGATGGACTTGCAGCATTCCTCTTCCACCTGAGCTGCGAGGGAGGTATAGCCTATCAACATCACTGCGGGGGTGCAGAGCATGATTGATGGTCATGATTTTCCTGGTCTTACAATCCTTGCAGTGTATCTGATAAGAGGTATAGCCCAGGTGTTGATGGCTTGTATGGTGTTCCCGCCATTGAGTTTGGACTTGAGGATTTTTCTAACTCTCCTGATGTAATCACTTCCCATTTTTCTTTTAACTTCAGTGTGTGCAATGTTATCAGCCTGGAGAATGCCCAAGTATTTGTAATGTTCTTTCTCTTCCAGGTTCTTGATCTTGCTTCCATTGGGCAGTGCTATTCCTTCTGTTTTTCTTATTTTCCCTCTGTTCATTATTAATGCAGCACACTTGTTTAGTCCAAACTCCATTGCTATATCGCTACTGAATATATGGACAGTGTTTAGCAGTGATTCAATTTATTATTATTATTATTAGTAGTAGTAGTAGTAGTACCCCATTGTGTTTACTAACTTAGGCCTGGTTAACACAATCGTTCAAATGTATGTATAATGTGGGTTATCAGCATTAGCATGATTGTGTGAATCCATGCCCAAGTAGGTATTTCAGATCTATCGTGGGCCATAAACCACTTTGGCATGGGTTCAAACAATCATGCTAATGTCAGTAAAGCTACATTAAACCTAGCATTGAACAATTGTGTGAACCAGGTCACTATACATTTTATGCACAGAGACCTTTCATCTAGCTGTACTGAACTTCTTGTAGTAACAGAGTAATAGAAAATATAGAACACTATGGCAATGGCCAAGCCAAATTAGACCCTTTTAAGTCCGATTAAATTCTGTAAGTCCATACTTATCTTTTCTACTCTAATCAATAGGACTTAAAAGTATTTAATTTTGGCCAGATTCTGCCCTATATATGTGTGTGTGTTTTACAGAGATTTAAGAATAAAGAGATTCTCCCTGTAATTAAAAATATATTTTCTCTAATTCTTCAACAAAAACAGCATATCTCATGGGTCACAAGTACAAAAAGTACATAGCAGTTCTTACTAATTTTGATCATTTAGTGGTTAGAGTGCTGGAATAGGACCAGGGAGACCAGAGTTCAAATCCCCATTCAGCCATACTTGCTGGTTGACTCTGGACCATTCTCTTCTCTTTCAGCCTAACCTACTTCACAGGGTTGTTGTGAGGAGAAATTTAAAGTATGTAGTACACCACTCTGAGCAACACAGGCTCGAGATATGGAAGAAGAATTACCACCAACTGAAGAAGTTGCTCAGGCGCAGGTGGAGGAGGTGTTGGAAATAGACAATGCCACTGTTGCTGAGCTGTTCCAAAATCAAAACCAGGCAACCTCCCCTTGGCCTTCACCTCAAAAATCCAAATGCTGTTTAACAGAAAAGCAACAAGAACTAAAGCAAAAAATAAATGAGCACATGAACCAAACAACCACCAGGGTTCGACTTCCAGCTCTAAAAACAGTTGCCAAAAAACAACTTGCTCAGGCATTAAAAGATGTCAGTGCTGCACTTGCAGAAATAACAACCAATAATTTGCAAGAAACAAACCAACTAATGTACAGTGCAGCAACAATAACAACACAAGAGCTCGGATATAAGATCAGTGGACCTGTAAAAAAAGAAAGTAGTACATCATCTAAATGGAAGATTAGATTAGAAAATAAAATCTCCAGGCTTAGATCAGATGCTAGTAAATTGAAAGATATGAAAGACAAGAAGCTGAAGAATGAAAACACCAAACAGTATCTGATCCAAAAATACCACCTAGATTCAAGGAGAATTAGAGAAGTCCTGGAAATAATCAAGCAGCAAATAACAGCAGTGTCAAGATTAGCAGATACGAAGCCAGAATTACACAACACAGGCAGAATCTGCAATTCCAGTCGAATCAGACGTTTCTACCAAAGCACCGAAGGAGAAACTGTAAGAAACTTAGAAACACCAAATAAAGAAGAAACAGTGCAGTTCTGGGGGGAAAATATGGGACAATACAATAGATTATAATAAAACAGGCTGGGTGAAAGAGGTCGAAAAATGTAACCAATAAATGCAAGATCTAATAATAACACCAGAATTAATAAGTGAAAGAGCAAAGAAAATTAAAAATTGGACTGCACCAGGCGATGATGAACTGCATGGCTTTTGGCTTAAACACCTAACAAGCCTTCATAAACAACTATCAAAACAGTTCAATCACATTTTGCAAGGAGGTGATATTGAACAATGGCTAACTGGAAAAACTCATCTCATCATGAAAGACCCAGCAAAAGGTGCAGTTCCAAGTAATTATAGACCGATAACCTGCCTGCCAACAATGTTCAAATTATTAACTGGAATAATAGCAGATGAAGTGATGCAACACTTATTAACTAACAAACAGCTTCCAGTTGAACAGAAAGGGAATTGCCCAAACACCAGAGGCACAAAAGACCAGCTGCTGATTGACAAAATGATTTTAGAAAACTGCAAGAGAAGAAAAACCAATCTAAGTGTTGCATGGATTGACTACAAGAAAGCCTTCGACTCATTGCCTCACACATGGATACTAAAATGTTTAGAAACAACTGGTGTCAGCAAAAACATTCAGATATTTATTTAAAAAGCAATGAGCATGTGGAGTACACAGTTAACAATCAATGGCGAGACACTTGGACAGCTTAGCATTAGAAGAGGCATTTTCCAAGGGGACTCACTATCCCCTCTGTTGTTTGTAATCGCCATGACCCCACTTTCACAAAAACTAAACAAAACAGGACTTGGATACCTAACATCTAAAACATCAAGTAAAATCAACCATCTGCTGTTCATGGACGATCTGAAGTTGTATGGAAAGGCCCATTCAGAAATCAAATCACTGCTAAACACTGTCCGTATATTCAGTAGCGATATAGCAATGGAGTTTGGACTAGACAAGTGTGCTGCATTATTAATGAACAGAGGGAAAATAAGAAAAACAGAAGGAATAGAACTGCCCAATGGAAGCAACATCAGGAACCTGGAAGAGAAAGAACATTACAAATACTTGGGCATTCTCCAGGCTGATAACATTGCACACACTGAAGTTAAAAGAAAAATGGGAAGTGAATACATCAGGAGAGTTAGAAAAATCCTCAAGTCCAAACTCAATGGCGGGAACACCATACAAGCCATCAACACCTGGGCTATACCTGTTATCAGATACACTGCAAGAATAATAGACTGGACCCAGGCAGAGCTAGAGACGCTAGATCGTAAGACCAGGAAAATCATGACCATCAATCATGCTCTGCACCCCCGCAGTGATGTTGATAGGCTATACCTCCCTCGCAGCTCAGGTGGAAGAGGAATGCTGCAATTCCATCAAACAGTAGAGGAGGAGAAAAGAAGCCTTGAAGAATATATAAATGACAGTAAAGAAGATGCACTTCAAATGGTCAATAATGAGAAACTATTCAACACCAATGAAAGAAAGCAGGCCTACAAGAAAGAACAAGTCAAGAACCGAGCAGAAAAATGGAGAAATAAGCCCCTGCATGGTCAATATTTGCACAATATAAGTGGAAAATCAGACATCACCAAGACCTGGCAATGGCTTAAGAATGGCAACTTGAAGAAAGAAACAGAGGGTTTAATACTGGCTGCACAAGAACAGGCAATAAGAACAAATGCAATAAGAGCAAAAGTAGAAAAGTCAACAACAAACAGCAAGTGCCGCCTTTGTAAAGAAGCAGATGAAACCGTGGACCACCAAATCAGCTGTTGTAAAAAGATCACACAGACTGACTACAAACAAAGGCATGACAAAGTAGCAGGGATGGAACATCTGGAAAAAATACAAGCTACCTGTAGCCAAAAATTGGTGGGACCATCAAATTGAAAAAGTGGTAGAAAATGAAGATGTAAAAATATTATGGGACTTCCGACTACAAACAGACAAACATCTGCCACACAATACACCAGATATAACCATAGTCGAGAAGAAAGAAAAACAAGTGAAAATAATCGACATAGCAATACCAGGGGATAGCAGAATAGAAGAAAAAGAAATTGAAGAAAATCACAAAATACAAAGATCTACAGATTGAAATTGAAAGGCTGTGGCAGAAAAAGACCATAATAATCCCAGTGGTAACTGGCAGCCTAGGTGCAGTTCCAAAAGACCTCGAAGAGCACCTCAACACCATAGGGGCCACAGAAATCACCATCAGCCAATTACAAAAAGCAACTTTACTGGGAACAGCCTATATTTTGTGACGATATCTATAATAACCAACTGTATTGATGATAAAATTCAGCCATCCCAGGTCCTTGGGAAGGACTCGATGTCTGGATAAAACAAACCAGTCAATAACACCTGTCTGACTGTGTAAATAAGAAATAATAATAATAATCGGGGGAAACTGGGCTAAAGAAGCCCAGCCTGGTGTTTCCTCATCATGAAAACCAGCAGGCTCGCCAGTGAGCCTGTTGGTTCTCTGGCGGCTAGCCCACCAAAGTAGCCCTCCCCTTTAGCCCAGGTTAGCGGAGTGAGCACTCCACTAACCTGGGTGTTTGGATCGTGTGCCACCACAGCACAGCTCCATGTCATGGAGACACATGAGGAGACTCCTGCTGGGAGGCTGCAAACAGCCTCCCAGGCTTGGGAATCTCTCCAGGATGCCCTTTGTGTTCACGCAGGGCATCCTGGAAATTCTGAGTGCCGCGCGGCCCCCGATCCCTGACACCCCTGTTGGCTTCATGACGGAGCTGGCAGTCGTGTGAGTGGCCGATCCGGCCACCCAGCTGTGAGCGGCTGCTTGTCTGCAGGGAGAGCAGGCTAAGCCCACTCTCCCCACAGAACCCTCGCAGGCGCTTCACACTGATCGTGTGAAGCACCTCAAAGGCAGCTAAAGAGAAATGATGGAAACATTTAAAACTCTGTGCATTAATGGATGGGTTGTTTTACTGATGGGTTGCAATATGTTATTTTACTTCATAATTCCATTTATATAGTTTTGTTTCACACAACTTTGTGCATATAATATATACATATAGGATAACCTTGTAAATTTGACAAAGAGGCACCTTTCAAAGTAGTGAGTCTTGATATTGGCATGTGGAGAACAACTGGCCCAATTCAACCTCAGCATAACATCCCTCCAGTGGCGGCTGCTGGTGCCCACCTTGTATTTCTTTTTAGACTGCGAGCCCTTTGGGGAAAGGAAACCAGCTTCTTTTTATTCTTTTTCTGTGTAAATCACTTTGAGAAGATTTTTTAAAAATGAAAAGTGGTATATACATCGTCGTCATCATCATCATCATCATCATCAAGCAATGGATGACCATATGAATAGATGCTGACCCCCGATCCAAATGTGTTAAAGGGCAACCAGGCACTCATAACAACTTGTAGATCTAGACAAAGAATTAGACCTCGGTGATGGCCCTGGGGTCCTTCCCCCAGCCATCCCAGGAAGTTACTAGATAAGCTGAATTAGATGGATATCTAATTGCTCTAGCAATACCAGTGAGCTAGATCCAATTTAAAACTTCCAACTGATCAGCAACTGCCACCACCTGCTGAGATAAAGAGGAGTACAACTCTGAAGTATTAAGTGGGAGAGAGCTAAGTGGGGTACCAAGTTATAACTCTGCAAGCTTCCAGCCTCTTCCCACTGACTCCCTTAGCTAACTTGCTCTATACACTTTGTAAGTAGCTTGCCTCCAATGACCAGGCATTAATGTGGGGGGAGATAGCAATAGCAATAGCACTTACATTTAAGATAAGATTATTTAGAATGTCCATAGATCAGAACTCACCAGTTTACTCCAACCAAAAAGTTCAGTCTATTAACAAAACACAAAGAACACAGACTTGTAGTCAGTGAAATAGACAATGTTGGTTCTAACATCTTATATTGGCCCTAACTGTTAAATTAGGCAAGCAGGTAGTGAAGCTACTCCCACAATTAGTAGAAAGCAGGCTAAGAGAGCTAGCCTGGTGGCAGGTGAGCCTGGTGGTTCCAAGGCAGCTAGCCCGCCTAATTCCCCCTCCCCTTAAGTGAGGTTAACGAAGCAAGAGCTCCATTAACCTCCTTTTTTTGCTTGTGTGCCACCGCATTGTGCAATGACACATAAGTAGACCCCCAACTGGGAGGCTGCAGCTAGCCTCCCAGCCTCGGGGGCCAGGCAGTCTCCTGATCCCCGCAGCACCCACCGGCTCTGTTATGGAGGCAGCAGCCGTGTGGGTGGCCGATCTAGCTGCCCAGGGCTTGGAGGCTGCTCATATGTGGGGAGAGCGGGCTAAGCCCGCTCTCCCCGCACAAACCCTCCTGGTGCTTCGCATGTGTTGTGTGAAGCACTTCAGTATCTTACAAGGAACCAGAAGATCCATAGCACCAGGCAATAAGTTAGGTCTAGATTCCTTTTCTAAAGTTTATTGATAATTTTAAATCCAATTACATTATTTAATAACATTATAATTAAAAATTATATTTGTAATGTAAACATGCAGTGTTTACAATGATGAGAGTATTTTGCAGGTCCTCTTTGATATTAACTCTGCTGAAGTTCTTGTGTTTCTTTTGTTCATAAATTATTTATACTGTTATATAGTATTATGTCATTGAATTTGTCCCTTATAAATGAAAAATACGGAAGGGAAATAGAAAATGATCACATGTACTTCTCATGACCTTCCTGTGGAAGCAAGGAAGCATAGCTTCTTGCTAACTCCAAGACATGCTTGTCCATTTGTAGATCTTGTCTGAGAAATTGATGCAATGAAGTAATTTGATCAGGGATGGAACCAAGGGTCACTCTCAGGCTGACTCAGTTTTGCATTCATTTGCCTGGATTTTGCACTTGCATTCATTTAGACTTTGCATATTACCATGACACATCAAATGCTCTCCCTTGCAATGTTTAGCCCTATGGCCTCTCTTTGTAGAGAAAAAAGATCTATTTTGCTTCTCTCCATTCTCTGTGTATGTATGACTAACCATTTATGTGACCTCTTCAGAAGTTTGCCACAGTATGATGAGGCTGTTTTCATGAGCAGTCAAGCCCAGGCTTAGGCAGTCAAGCCTGGCTTGGCTACCTGTGAGAACCACCAGGATCCAAGCAGATCACAATGGTCCTGTGGTGTAAAACCCAGTGCCGAAGCCCCATCTTGGCCAAGGTTAAGGGCACAAACATGCCCGTAATCTGGCTGCCAGGATCATGAGTCAGGATCTGACCCACAGACAGTCGCCTAGAGCACCTGTCCCCTGGGAGAATCAGTGCACCGTGCTCAGCGCACAGTGCACTCTGGGATACCCAGAGGCCAAGATAACGAGTCCCAGTCTTTGTTGATCTGCACTGCTCCTGGCAGTACAGGCCATGTGGTGCACAGCTTGTGCGCCGCAGGAGCAGAGTGCAATTGTCTGGGGGAAGGTAGGTTGAACCCTGCCTTCCCACCCACTTGCACACCCATGTGTGCAGTTATGTGAATAGCCCCTACGTATATTAGTCTTTAAGGTGCTATGATATTTTGTTTATCCAGTATTCTCTATTTGATTCAGTTTTATTGGTTTTCTTTTTCTAATGATTTTATAGTGTACTAGCTGGGTCAGGCACAGAGCAGCTATGCCTCAGGCCGGCACCACAGCTGCCTCCACCACCACACGCTGGCCCAGCTGGTTTTCTGGCCGGCTGGCCGGCCCATTTCTTTTCTCCCCCACTTCTCCCCCCCCCTCCAGCTTTCTGGCTGGTGGGTCAGCTGGAAACTTGGCCCACCACCTCCTCCCACCTGCCAACTCCTGGCAGCAGTCTCCTCCTTCCACCGGCTGGGCCAGGCCACCGCCTCCTCCCACCAGCCGGGCCGCTGCCACCTCCTGTTCTCGGCGGCAAGGCTGGCCCGCTGCCGCCTCCTGCTCTTGACTGGGCCGGCTGGCTGGACCACTTCTCTTCTTCCCCCTTCTCCACCCCCTCAGCTTTCTGGCTGGCAGGCTGGCTGGAGAGCTGGCCCACAACCTTCTCCTGCCTGCCCAACTCCCGGCAGCGGCCACCACCTCCTCCCGCCGGCCGGGCCACCACCGCCTCCCACCGGCCGGGCCACCACCGCCTCCCACTGGCTGGGCCTCCACCAGCTCTTGGGCATGGTCACCGCTGCCCCTGTCCCCGTCGCTAATCTGGCAGCTGCTTGTGAACTCTTGAGAGAGCTGCCATACATGGGATTAGCAACAGGTACGTTTAAGAGAATTAAATATATAGATAGTGTTGTGGCTTATATCTTAAATACATTTTGACTGACTTGTGTGAAAGGATGTGATATGTATCAAAAAGCAAAATGTCAACCTATTTTTTTCCTTTGATTCTTGGTGTCAACCCAGAATCAGGTTGGAGTGACAGAGGAGGAAGTTGAAGAGGAAGACATGGAACCAACAAGTTTTCCAAAATGCTTGTTGGTGACCACCAATTATCAATATGTCAGGCATCCAAGAGCATGGGGACCTAGAATGTAATCCTAGAATGTGCGCCAGGTCCAAAGGTGTATGAAACTCTTGGACAAGTCCAGGAGAGGTTGGATTGGGTCTGAGCTAAGAGCTCCCTCTAAAGGGATAGAAGAGCCAGGGAGGTGGTCAACTGATAGGCAAGGAGGGAGATAAAGGAAGAGATGAGTTGATAGTCACAGATTCTTTCGGCAAGAACAGAGAGCTGCACATACAAAACTGCTGTCTGTTGTCTAGACAAAGATCCAGACCTGACCTGGAAGCACTCTTGGCCAAGCCAGGTCAGGTGAGGGGAATAATGGCCTGCTTGGGAAATGGAGCCATTCTGGGACTGAGAGGACAACAATCTCCTCATTTCCTCTACTTTGCAGCCTCAAGTGACTCACCCCAAAAGGACACCAGTCCATAGACCACGAGGCTGTTGGTTCGAATTCAAGTTCTCCTGACTTTATGTTGCAAACTTCAAAAATTATTATTTTACCCTTAACATAAAGTTCACATTTCAAGTGAGCTCATCTTTGAATCTCTCTGTTATATTAATCATATCCCCCCTTTTCATGTTAACAGCTTCATGGAGGTACTACTAAAAATGGCCCTAAAGTGTGGGCATATATGTGTGTGTGTACCTGTGTTTATATTGTGCAATAATTATCATATATCAATCCTGAAAATTAACACTCATAATATATAAATGCCTTAAAATCATAATAAAGGCCACAACCCTGGTGTATCAATTAAATGCTCCACCATCTTTTAAAGTCAAGAGTTTGAAGCAGCAAATACTCTTCTCGCTAGAAAATTCAATGCGGAAAAAAGACCAGCAACTATGAGCTGGTTTCTTCTGCAAAGAAAGAAAGGTCATTTCACTGACTAATTCAGTCAGATCACCGTGGAAAATAAAGAATCGTCTTGAGCAAAGGATGGAGCCATGGGGCATAGCAGAACTGAATGAATTTTCCACTGTGGTGGCTAGAGATCAAAAAGCTGTATGTTTTTAATTTGGGGAGTGAGGGTTACGTGCGATTTACAAGGGGAAGGGGAGATCAAAGCAGTGGGTATCAGGTGGCCCCAGAGGGACTTTTAAATTATGCTGGGGACTGGAATAATTTGTGTGATGCTTTTAATTTCCTGTGCTACTAGGTGAAGATTTTTAAAATTTTGTATCCTTTGACTTACCAAAAATCAATCTATCCGATATCTTTTGACCTGGAAAGGTAGAAGAGACAGACAGATTTTAGAGACAATTCCTTTTAAGTGGTGATTGGTCTAGATCCCATAAATGTTAGATTTTGATATCAGTTCATGTTATAACATGAAAAAACTATTTAGCATGGGATAAAGCTAAGAGGAGTTCCCTTGCATGGGTAAGTGTACCCATATAACTATTCCAATTGATTAGATTCAGTGTCCCAGAATATGAAACCTGCTTCCTTAGAGGAGGTATGAACTTCTCTATTACCTTCTTCTCTTTATTGGATTTAGAGCTGTACAACTAATTTTCCACATACCATTCAGATCCTAATCTGTATGTCAGCAATGGTTTAGCAGGACTTTGTGAAACAGTTTCCTATTTTCTAAACTACATTAAAAAAAACCAAACCTACTTCCGCTAGCATTCCATACATATGGACAGGGGCTGGGGGACTGTAGCTTGGTGGTAAAGCACATGCTTCCATGCAGAAGGTCCCTGGGTCAGTCCTTGGCATTACCATATAGAGCTGGGAAAGATCTTTGCTTGAAACCCAGGACAACTGCTGCTGGTCAGTGTAGACGGTACTTAATTAGATGGACCAATGACCATCTGGTTTAGTATAAGGTGGCTTTAATATTTAGGTTGTCTTCTCCTTCTACATCATGTATACCAATCTGAATAGTGGCTGAGGTCAATAAGAATACAATTTCCATTACCAGGGCCCCTATGAGACACCTGACTTATAGTGAGTGCATATTTTTGTGGCTGGGAACTAGGGATAGATTGGGGATTCTGTTGGTGTACCGTCCACCCCGCTGCCCAACCAACTCCCTAACTGAGCTGACGGAGCTGGTCATGGAGTTGGTGTTGGAATCTCCTAGACTTTTAGTACTGTGGGACTTCAATATCCACTTTGGGGCTGGCTTGTCTGGTGCGGCTCAGGAATGAATAGTGGCCATGACAACTATGGGCCTATCCCAGTTAGTTTCTGAACCAACTCACGTTGCTGGCCACACACTTGATTTGGTCTTTTGTTCGGATCGGGAGGTGTTCCGTGAGTGTGAGATCCTGTCATTGCCCCATTGTCATGGACGGACCACTACCTGGTTAAGGTTGGTCGCAATCCACCCCTGCAGGGGTGGTGGACCTATTAGGATGGTCCATCCAAAAAGGCTGCTAGACCCAGTGGGATTTCAAAAGGCCTTGGAGGATTTTGATGTTGGTGCAGCCGGTGATTCTGCCAATGCCCTGGTGGGAACCAGGAACAGGGAACTCATCAGGGCAGTAGACATGATAGCTCCTAAGCGTCCTTTCCGACCTGCTTCAAAAATGGCCCCTTGGTATATTGAGGAGCTACGGGGGCTGAAGCGGTTGGGTAGGTGACTAGAGCGCAAGTGGAGGAGAACTCAGTTCGAATCTGACAGGATTCAGCATGTGACCTATTTGGAGGCTTATGCGGTGGCAGTGCATGCAGCGAAAAAGAGATTCTGGTCTGCACGTATTGCAGCTGCAGGTTTGTGCTCAGCAGAGCTATCCCAGGTTGTGAGAAGTTTGATTTCTGCTCCTTCTACCTCAGATCAGTCCCCGGGGTTGTTCTGCTGTGATGCCTTTAATGGATTTTTGGGAACGAGATCTCCTGTATTAGGGCCAACATGGACTCCATTATTTTTGCAGGGTCTATGGAGGAGGTGTCCAGCAATCCCTCTTGCAGTATTAGATTGGATCAGTTTCAATCTGTGACTCCTGAGGATGTGGACAAGCTGCTTGGGGTGTTGCGGCCACCTGTTCTCTGGATCCTTGCCCAACTTGGCTGCTTCTCTCTAGCAGGGAGATTGTTGGAGATGGCCTAGTTAATATCATAAATGCATCACTGAGGGAGGGTAGAGTGCCCTCTTGTTTGAAGGAGGCATTGGTTAGACCACTCCTAAAGAAGCCTTCTCTGGATCTCTTAGCGATGGACAGTTACAGGCCAGTCTCCAATCTCCCTTGGTTGGGCAAGGTGATTAAGAGGGTGGTGGCCAACCAGCTCCAGGCAGTCTTGGAGGAAACCAATTATCTAGACCCATTTCAAACTGGCTTTAGGGCTGGCTATGGGGTTGAGACAGCCTTGGTCGGCCTGATGGATGACCTTTACCAGGGAATCGTCAGAGGGAGTGTGACTCTGCTGGTTCTTCTGGATCTCTCTGTGGCGTTCGATACCATTGACCATGGTATCCTTCTGGGTCGCCTGGGAGAGTTGGGGATAGGGGGCACTGCTTTGCAGTGTTTCCGCACTTATCTCTTGGATAGATTCCAGATAGTGGAGGTTGGTGACAGTTGCTCCTCAAAATGGGAGCTGTTATATGGAGTCCCCCAGGGCTCCATTCTGTCACCAATGCTTTTTAATATCTACATGAAACCGCTGGGTGAAGTCAGCAGGAGTTTTGGTGCTGGGTGTTATCAGTGTGCTGATGACACCCAAATCTACTTCTCCTTTTCATTTTCAGGAAATGGCACTCATTCTCTAAATGCCTGCCTACAGGTAGTAATTGGCTGGCTGAGGAAGAACAAATTGAAGCTGAATCCAAGCAAGACAGAGGTGCTCATTGTGGGGGATCGGAATTTAAGGGATGAATTAGATCTTCCTGTGCTGGATGGGGTTACATTCCTCCAAAAGGAGCAGGTGCGCAGCTTGGGAGTACTCCTGGACCCAGGCCTCTCCCTGGTATCTCAGGTGGAGGACATGGCCAGGAGTGCTTTCTATTAGCTTCAGCTGATTCGACAGCTTAGCCCATTCCTTGAAGAGGATGACCTCAAAACAGTGGTGCATCAGCTGGTAACCTCCCGGCTTGACTATTGCAATGCGCTCTATGTTGGGCTGCCTTTGTACATAGTCTGGAAACTTCAGTTAGTTCAGAATGCGGCAGCCAGATTGGTCTCTGGGGCAACCCGGAGAGAAAATATTATGCCTGTTTTGAAACAGTTCCACTGGCTGCCGATATGTTTCCGGGCAAAATACAAAGTGCTAGTTATTACCTTTAAAGCCCTGAACAGCTTAGGTCTGAGTTATCTAAGAGAGCGCCTTCTTCTACATGATCCCCACCGCATGTTAAGGTCATCTGAGGAGGTCCGTCTCCAGTTGCCACCCGTTTGTCTGGTGGCGACGCAGAGGCAGGCCTTCTCTGCAGCTGGTCCTGGGCTGTGGAATGCACTCCTGGCAGAAATTTGTAATTTGAGATCATTGCTGTCCTTCAGGAGAGCCCTTAAAACCTATCTGTTTGGCCTGGCCTTCCATGGTTTAACATGATTAATTCTTTTAAATTGTTGCCCTGATTTCCAGGGTTTTTAGCTGTTTAGTTGGTTTTCTTGTGTTATAATAGTTTGATTTTAATTGTTAACTTGTTTTAATTGTCTTTATCATGCTGTAACCCCCCCTGAGACATTTTGGAAGGGCAGTATACAAATCTAATAAATGAATAAATAATTATAAATAAATAAATACCAACTATATCTAAACGGAAAAAATAACCCCAGGTCAGCAGGTCAACCACTAATAACTAAGCAAAGAGATAGCTTTTAAAGTGGTGATTCTCTTATATTTAGCAGGGGGAGGGCAAATGACCCTATCCAGCCCCAACACACCATCCCTCCAGTGGCTCTTGTTGGTGTCTAACCTATGTTTCTTTATAGATTGTGAGCCTTTGGAGGACAGGGATATCTCTCCCCCCCCCCTTTGGAAACCTTTGTTGAAAAGTGGTATATAAACAGTAGCGATTTCATTGATTAAGTTCTGCCAAGTCAGTGTCGACTATTAGCAAGCACATAGATAGATTCTCTCCAGGATGATCTGTATTCAACATGGCCTTTTAGGTCTCTCAGTGGTGCGTTCATTGCTGTCATAATCGTGTCCATCCACCTTGCTGCTGGTCATCCTCTTCTTCTCTTGCCTTCAGCTTCCCACATTATGAATTTCTCAAGGGAGCTGGGTCTTCGCATAATGTGTCCAAAGTATGATAGTTTGAGCCTGGTGATTTGTGCCTCAATTGAAAATTCTGGATTGATTTGTTCTATAATCCATTTGTTTGTTTTCCTGGCTGTCCATGGTATCCTCAAAAGTCTTCTCCAGCACCAAAGCTCAAAAGTGTCAATGCTTTTTCTATTTTGCTTCTTCAAAGTCCAGCTTTCACATCCATAGAGTGTCACGAGAAAACCATTTTCTGAACGATTCTAATCTTTGTATGTATAGACACATCATGGCATCTAAATATCCTTTCTATGGCCTTCATTGCAACCCTACCAAGTGCTAGTCTGCGGCGTATTTCTTGACTGCTGTTTACTTTACTGTTTAGATCCTTTACTGTTGATGATCATTCCTAAAAGGCAGAAGCTATCTACCACTTCAGTGTCTTCATTGTCAATTCTGAGGCTGGTTGCTGTTCCTGTTGTCATTAATTTAGTCTTCTTCACATTTAGTTGTTCCATTTTTTCAATGTGCTCCTTGACTTTCATTTCTAGAGCTTGCAGATCATCCACATTCTCAGCTATCAGAGTGGTGTCATCAGTGTAGCGCAGGTTATTGATGTTTCTTCCTCCAACTTTAAAACCATGCTCATCTTCTTCCAATCCAGCTACTCTCACTATACATAAAATGGCAAATGTTCAGTGTAAGCAAGTATAAAGTGATGCATATTGGGACCAAAAAACAACAACTTCACATATACACTGATGGGGTCTGAGCTGTCAGTGTCTGACCAGGAGAGAGATCATGGGGTCGTGGTGGACTGCTCATGGAAGTAAAAAAGGCAAATTCCATGCTAGGAATCATTAGGAAGGGGACTGGGGGGAAATGCTAGTATTATAATTTTTATAATGATTATAATTATTTATAATCATTGTATTTAAAAAATACCTTCAGGACACACCTGTTTTCTCAGTCTTTTAATTAAAACTAATTTCAAACTGTTAAGTTGTTTTACTCTGTGAAATTGTTTTGTTCTGTGAATCTATTATATTAATTATCCTGGGTGTGCCTTGGAATGTGCATCCCAGAGCCCAGCTGATTGGCTGGGTGGCGGAAGCACCTGATTGGCTGAGGCCCACCCAGGAGGATTGGTTGCCGCCCCAGCAGCCCAGCTGTGAAGGCCAGAGGTGGCGGGCCCGGCCAAAGAGGCAAGGCCCTGAAGGGGAAAGAAAGTGGCGGGGTGGGGGAGAAGTGGCAGTGGGGAGGAGAGGTGGCTGGGCCCGTAAGCAGAGGCTGGGGCAGAATGTGGTGGGGAGAGGTAACCACCGGTTCCAAAGAGCACACAGATGCTCTGTGCGGGGTCGGCTAGTTGTTTTTAATTGTTCTTATTTTATTTTTATATTGTGGTTTGGAATGTGTACACCAACTACACACACACACACACACACACACACACACACACACACACACACAAAATTTAGGGCAGTATATAAATATGATAATTTTGATAAATAAAATAATGCCCTTAATATTGATAAATAAAATAATGCCCTTAAACAAATCTATGATGTGTCCACATTTGGAGTACTGCATACAGTTCTGGTCACCATGTCTTAAGAAGGACATTGTAGAACTGAAAAAGGTGCAGAAGAAGGGTGCAGAAAAGGTGCTGGAAAAGGTACAAGATTATCAGGGGCCTGGAGCACTTTTCTAATGAGGCAAGGCTATAGCATCTGGGGCATTTTAGTTTGGAAATGATACAACTAAGGATAGGCATGCTAGAAGTGTATAAAATTATGCATGGAGTAGAGAGAGTGGACAGAGGGAATTTTTTTCTTCCTCTCTCACAACTCTAGAACCAAGGATCATCCCATACCGACTGAACACACCTGCTAAAGTAAGAAGGCTGGGAAATTTAGGTCAGACAAATGGAAGTACTATCTGTCTATCTGTCTATCTGTCTGTCTGTGACAGTTAATATACCGCCCACTCCGAAGACTCTTGGTGGTGCACAATAACAAGCAAACAGGAAGCATTAAAAATTACATTCTAAATTAAAAACTAAAGTAACTACCAAAGAACAGGGGGAAAAACTACAGGGCAAAAGCCTGGTGAAAAAGAAAAGTCTTCAGTAGCAATTTGAAGATCGGGAAGGAAGGGGCTAGCCAGAACTGTAGCGGGAGAGAGTTCCAAAGGAGCGGGGCAGCAACCGAAAAGGCCCTTTCCTGGGTCCTAGACCCCCAAACATCTCAGAAATCAGGGACCGACAGAAGAGCCATCTAAGATTATTTAACCAGACGGGATGTAACTGGATGGCAGAGGCGGGTCTGTAGGTAGACAGGCACCAGGCCCTGCAAGGCTTTGAAGGTCAGAACCAGGACCTTAAATTGAGCTCGGAAGCTAATAGGCAACCAGTGCAATGACTGTAGGAGAGGTGTTACATTGTCATATTTTCTGGCACCCATGAGTAGGCAAGCCACTGTATTCTGGACCTGCTGCAGCTTCCCAATCATCCTCAAAGGTAACCCTAGATAGAGAGCGTTACAATAATCTAAACGGGAGATAACAAGGGCATGGGTCACTGTCATTAATGCCTGCCAATCAAGGTAAGGGTGTAATTGGCGAACCAGATGAAGCTGGGCAAAAGCACTTCTGGCTGCAGCTTCCACCTGCTGCTCAAGCAGGAGGCGCGAATCCAAAAGGACCCCCAAATCATGAACAAGCTCTTTTGAGGGCAGCGCCACCCCATATAAAACAAGGTTCACATCCAGCTGTTGGCCATTACGAGGGCTGAATAAAAGTAATTCAGTCTTAGTGGGATTCAGTCTGAGCTTGTTTTTATTTATCCAGACCTTAATAGCTTCCAGGCATCAAGTAAGCACAGAAACAGCGTCCCCAAAATGGTCTGGGATGGCAATATATAACTGAGTATCATCAACGTATTGATGAACTCTCACCCCAAACTGGGAGATGACCTGACCCAGCGGCTTCATATAGATGTTAAAAAGTACAGGGGCAAGAACTGGATCCTGGGGAGCTCCATAAAGGAGTGGCCATGGGTCAGAGCAACTGTCCTCAATGCATATTGACAGGACATGCCTGCTAAGGTAAGAACAGAACCACTGTAGGACAGTACCCCCCATACCCATCCCACGCAGGCGGTCGAGAAGGATAGCATGATTGATAGTGTCAAAAGCTGCTGAGAGATCTAAAAGGACCAAGAGAGGGACAGTACCCTCGTCAAGGTCCAGAAGAAGGTCATCTACCAGAGTGACAGTGCTGTCTCTGTGCTATGCCGAGGCCTGAAGCCCGACTGATAAGAATTAAGATAACTAGTTTCTTCTAAGACCCTCTCAAGCTGGACACATACAACCCTCTCGAACACCTTTGCTAAAAAAGGGAGGTTGGAGATTGGCCTATAGTTGTCAAGGACCTCAGGGTCCAGGGCGGGTTTCTTCAAGTGAGGGTGAACTATCACCTCTTTCAGGGCTGCTGGCATGAAACCCTCATGTAACAAGGAGTTAACCAACTCCCGTAGCCAAGAATGTGTTGTTTTCACACAACACATAATTAATCTATGGAATATTGTCTTCAATACTTTTTAACATCCATATGAAACCGCTGGGAGAGATCACCAGGAGGTTTGGTGTAGGATTTTATCAATATGCTGATGACACCCAGCTCTTTTTCTCCATCCCAGCTTCTTCAGGAAATGGCATAACCGCTCTAAATGCCTACCTGGAGGCAGCAGTGGACTGGATGAGGGAGAACAAACTGAAGTTGGATCCAAATAAGATGAAGGTACTGATCAGGGATCAGGACCCGAGAGATGGTTTAGATCTGCCTGTTCTGCATGGGGTTACATGCCCCCTGAAAGATCCCAAAGATTCTGGATCCCAAACTCTTACTGGTTTCTCAGGTTGAAGCAGTGGCAAGGAGCACTTTTTATCAGTTTCAGCAGATATACCAGATACATCAATTTCTGAAGGTAAATTTTATTTGTTTGTTTGTTTGATTGCTTGATTTATATACAGCCCTTCCAAAAATGGCTCAGAGCAGTTTACATCCGTCCTGAACTTAATGAACTTAAATGAACTTAAAACAGTGGTACTTGAGCTGGTAACCTCTAGGCTTGAATACTGTAATGCACTCTACATGGGGCTGCCTTTGTACATAGTCCAGAAACTACAATTGGTACAGAATGCGGCAGCCAGATTGGTCTCTGGGTCAATCTGAAGGGACCATATAACACCAATTTTGAAAGAATTGTACTGGTTGCTGATATGTTTCCAAACAAAATACAAAGTGCTGGTTATTATCTACAAAGCCCTGAATGACTTGGGTCCAGGGTATGGCTGTGTGAATTGATTCAGGTACAAATCAATTTGTACCCAAATCTAGCTGATTTGGGTGATTTGGAGACAGAACAAATTGCCCCTGTGGTTCATTGGCTAGATTTGGGTCCAAATTTAGTCACACCAGATTCGATTTTAATTGATTCAAGATTTGGATTCCTCCTATTAATTTCCCCAGATTTCCAGATTTCATTTAAAAAACAAAAACAAAAACCTAAGCTCTAGCCCTTGTAGAAGCAGAGTTATGGAGCAAAATGTGTGGTCACTATTTTTCAAGTGTTTCTTTGGTGTATAATAACTTTCCCTCATAATGAATCCCTGTGAGGCTTCATTACACACCTTCATTTCTTCTTTTCATTTTGACTGTCTTTGGCACTGTCAACTGCCATGTGACAACTACACCCCCTCTCCCACCCGCAAGGCAGTGGTGTACTACTCAGTTTATGTTCTAGCAATTTTTTCAAGTGTTTAGACTCTTCGGTGTCTAATAACCTTTCCTCATAATTAATCCCTATGAGGATTCATTACATACCAAAGAGTCTAAAAAATTCCTAAAATAGAAACTGAGTACCCAGTGGCTTGCAGGTTGGGGGGTAGTTGGCACATGGGATGCCACTAATTCCCACCCCCACCCACAAAGCAGTGTGGTCAAAATGAACAGAAGAAATGAAGATGTGTAATGAAGACACCAAAGAATCTAAACACTTCAAAAATTCCTAAAAAATAAACTGAGTACGTGTGTGTGGTGGGGTGTAGTTGACACATGGCAGTAGACAGTTGGCACTGTCCAATGACAGTCAAAATGAACAGAAGAAATGAAGGTGTGCAATGAATCATCATAGGGATTCATTATGAGGAAAAGTTATTAGACACGAAAGAATCCAAACACTTGAAAAATAGTGACTGCACATTTTGCTCCATAACTCCATTTCTACAAGTGCTAGACCCTAAATTTTTTTTTTAAATGAAAGCTGGGGATCCATGTTAGGGTTAGGATAGGTTGACTTCAAATCCCCATTATTTCCTATGGCAGAAATATACAAAATCATTAAAAACTTTTTAAAAATCAACTAAGTGCCCCACTGCCTTGAAATTTTGGTGATAGGGGACACTCATTGGGACCTACCCAACACCCAAATGTGGTTCCCCTAGGACCTTTATAAGTAGTCAGAATCAATCCAAATCAAATAGAATCAAATCCAAATCGAATCTGGAGTGATTTGGTGGGACAGATTCAGACACAAAATAAATCAGGGGTGATTTGATTTGGGCACAAATCGAGTAAAAATAAATAAATTCATGCACATCCCTAACATGGTACTTAAGAGAGCACTTTCATTGTCATGAACCCTGTTGCCTATTAACATCATCTGGAGAGGTCTGGTTATGGTTGCTGCCAAATCGTTTAGTAGCAACTCAGGACCGGGCCTTCTTTGTAGCTGCCCCGGGCTCTGGAATACACTCCCCATTGAAATAAGAGCATTTCCTTCTCTGCTTGCTTTTAGGAAGACCCTCAAGATGTTCCTGTTTTCCTAGGCTTTTAATTGAAATTGAAATTTTAATATTAACTGAGACTGTTTTTATCTGTTTGATATATTTTAACTGTGCCTTTTATATTGTTTTTACATTTGTTATGTTTTAACTTCGTATGCTGCCTAGAGATGTCTATATCAGGTGGTATGAAAATATGAGATGAATGAAATAGTACATCAAGCTGCCTACTCACTTTGGAGTTGGGAGTGGGCAGTCATTTGTTCATTAGAGGTTCAAATTCTATTTCCCCCAACTCTAGAGGGCTAAATCATGATTTTGGAGAAAATTGATTCTATGCTTATTATGAACACAAATTTTGGTATTCCTCTTGACTACACAAGCCATATTGTCTGTATACCAACCATGTCCAAAGGAAAAAATAACTGCAGATCAGCAGGTCAAGCATCTAGGATCAGCTGGTTTCTGTTTTAGCCGTGTGTTTTCATCTGCTGCAGACTTGCAAGTTGTGACACACCTAACTGAACCAACTATGTATGTCAGTCTACTCAATACTTAATAAAACATCTGCTTTTGCTGCCAGTGTTGGCTTGGAAAAATGGGGACAGGCATTAAGCACCTTGCAGGCCACAATCTATGGTCAACTGCATTCAGATTGGTGGGCTGCTTTTGACTTGGTGAGTCACAAATTGATGCTGACATGACCTATTGTTTCACTTCCCTTAGAACCTAGATGTTTCCTTTCCTTACCACCCAGGTTTACTGGAATAATTATATCACATCTGTATACTTCCCTCTGATGGCTAGCTATTATTCAAATACACAAACTGGAACCAAAAGCTCCTATTAGATCCAGTAGGTAGTGAATTCTTTGTTAAGTGAAAGGTCCGTTGCAGCTGCACTGAAGGAGGCAATTATAAGATTTCCTGAAAGAAAACTTATTGGATCCAGATAACATATCTAACTGTTTGGGTCAAATTGTGTGAGTGGGGGCAATTCAGTTCCAGGCATTCCTAGATGCCATGGATTATCTAGATCCATGTCAATCTAGCTTCCAGCTCAGTTTGGGGATTTAAACTGCCAAGGGAGTGTGATTCTGTTGAGTTTTTGGACCTCTCATCAACTTCTGATAACATCCGTCTGCCATTGTATCTTTCTGATCCACTTGTCTAGACTGGGAATTGGAGGTGTTGTGCGTGGTGCTTTCAGTCCTACTTAGCAGGCAATTTTCAGAAGATGCCATTGGAAGACATCTGTTCCATCCAGTGGCAATTTTGCTCAGAGTGCTGCAGGATTCCATCTTGTCTACAAGGGCTGGTTTGGTTTGTATTTCTCCAGCCAACCCAACCACACACAGTAAGGTGTGCCACAGTGCCTCCCAAGCTGCCAGGGTTTCTTTCCCTAATTGCATGGAAGGATTGTCTGAACCAGTCCTCTGTGTGTGTTACAAATGCTAGTTTAAACTAAAATAATCACCACCATTCAATGTGCTTTATATTTGCTTTTCTCACAAACACAAAGTAATCTTATATAGATTTAACTGAAACTTTATTCAGAAACATCTCCATTTTCTCCTTCTCCTTTCTGACTCCCCCCCCCCCCGCAACACACACACACTCTACAGGATCCCCACTGGGACAAACTTTCTAAACAACAAAACATAAAAGATACTAAACAACAAAACACAAAAGTTACTACAACAAAACATAAAAGATAGAACACAACACCATGCAGTTAAGGAAAGTTGCTACACTTGTGCACCCATGAAAATTTTGGATAAAATCTGATCTGATTCAATATGATAGATATTGGAATCAGATTTAGGGACCTTTAATTCTATCATATACTTTATCATTGTTGGATTTTCAACTGGAAATCCAATAAAAATTGGAAATATTCACCATAGAGGTCAATGGGAAAATAGAAAAAATCAGAAACTGGGAATGGCTGGGCAGAGAGCTCTGAACTTTGGTACAGTACAGGATGACAGCATTTTTTGTATTCAGTCTGAAGCACATTGGTCTGTCCATTTATTTTTATTGAGCTTTTGAAAAAAATGAAGAAAACTAAAAATTTCTTGTAATCGGCTTGTTTTATGGTAGTAAGTTACAAAAATGTCAGGAACTGAAGATCCTGCTCTGACCATTATTCAAGTCTCATGTGAAGGAATCTCCCCTGTGCCTTCATGGGGGGAAAAATCGCTCCCACCCTTTTTTGTTCCCCAGTTGGTGTCATACATGGGAAGGGCAGATGTGTCAGGCAGAAATCTGTAAGGGCAAGCCATGTCAAAGTGACTCTTTGACATGGGTTGAGGGAGTACAGAGGGTTGAGGGAGTACTCTTCAAATTTGAAGGATATGGGCAAGGGTGTATCTTCTGGGCATGGTAAAGGCAGTGGTTCCAAGGGGTCTGGAGTCCACTCTGGTGCCTCATCCCCCCAAACAGTCTTCATCCACCCCTGACAAGAGCGGCTTCAGGGTCGGGTCCATGACAAATGGCTGGGCATAATGTTCTCAATAGTCATCTCATGGTAGCACATGCTGGCAGGACCATGTGTATTCAATTTTAAGTGAATTGATCCACCTGACAATTTTAATGATTTTTTTTTTTAATTCATGCCTGAATTGTATTAACATCAGAAAATCCTGGCAGAAAAGTGTGCACACATCCCATAATCACAGTGAAAGTGATGTCACATCTGAGAATTCACCACTTGCTATTTAAATTGGTTAAAAAATAAATGCCAAGCAAAAACAGGCAGTCAGATAAATGGCAGATCTGTTTACGATATGTCTGATATTTTCAATAGTGTTTCTAATATTTCTGAGAGCAATTCCAATAATTCTGTTAGGATATAGACTTCCAAATATCATATTCAAATTATTGCCAAAATCATTCTGGTAATGATATTGGATATATCCAACTGCACAAGCCTAAAAGGTGCCTCAGCACACTGGGAGGGGATGGGCATATACACTCATGGTGAGCACATAACTTTATCATATGTGATTGCGCAGGTCAGAGAATTATTGTCTGAACCTGCCCTTATACTATTTGACATGGATGCACAACCACTGGGGGAAGATCATTCAGGGATTCTGGTATATTGATGACAATGACATCCAACTCTGTTTTTCTTTTTGTTTAGGACACTCATAACCATCTGAATTAAACAAACATTTGCCTGGGGTCATTAAGAGACTGGATGAGGGATAAAACTGAAATCCAGTTTAGATGAGAAAGAGGCATTGTTGGTAGGTGGGCCATCTGATCATGTCTGGACTGAGTTCTTGACTGTACTCCCTCTTAAGGATCAGGTATGTGACTTGAAAAAACTATTAGAGCTAGCTCTGTAAATGGGTGCCCAGTTAGTATCTGCAATTACCCTTATGGTCGTCATCTTGTAAAATACACTATGACAGAGCAGCATATAAATATTGTAAATATATAAATGCATATTGATCACTGATACATCATGAAGTTAGGGGTGTGCATGGAACTGGCTGGTCTGGTTCAGTTCGAGTCCAAACTGGACCTGGACCAGACTGGGCCAGTTTGGTCCAGCACCCCACCCCCTCAACCTGCTCAAACCCCCTGGTCTGGTCCAGTCCAAGGGGGTTCATTATTTATTTTATTTTTTTTAAAAAAACTTACCTCCTCCGGGGGAGTTGTCCAAGATGGTGGGAGGGGCTGTCCATGGAGGTAGGGAGGTAGGGTCTGCGAAGGCCTATTGTGCAGGTGCGGTGGTCTCCAAAATGGCCACCATGCCGAGGGGAAAGGCTGAAAACAGGCCGAAGAGCAGCTGAATGTCTGATTAATGGAATAAGGTAGACAGCTGGGGGGAGGGAACCTCTGTGGAACACACACACACACACACATTGTTGCCTCAGACAACTCCCTCAGAGGGGGTAAGTTTTTTTTAAAATTAAACATTTTAAAAACCCTAACAACTTGTGAACCCCTGGGGGTGGTAGTTTGGTCCAGGGTCGGACTGAACAGGGGTGGCATTGAACCTGTTTGCACATCCATACATAGAGTGAGATATTATTGTGCATCCATGAAATCTAAATCTCCAAGTATTAATTTCCTTCCTATACAATAGCAATAGCCCAAGCTACCATTGTTATGAATACCAAGCATTCTCTCCCTGCAATCTGTGATGAAAAGGGGGGTCCATAATGCCATCAATGACCATGTGAATTGATCCTTAATCAGGAAAGCTGTGAAATCTCTTTTCCCAGAGGCTTCTAAAAGAAAACAAGACAAGCATTGATCAGAGAAGGTGAAAGTACAAGAAGCTCTGTCACTGCTTGAACTAGCTGCTTCCCAACTTCATGATCTATAGCTACAATTGTGAATTTATACAATTACTGCTTTATCTTTAAAATAAATAAATAAATTCCCATATGTATTGCAAAGGCAACAATATCAAGAATTCAACTACTTCTCCCCTCTGAGTTTACAAATACCCTTGATGTAAAGTACAACATAAGGAGAAAATCCTGATACTTGATCTCTTATACCGTGGCTATACACTCTCTTACTCTGAAGAGAATATTTCTTAAGGGAATTATGGCAAATCTTGCTTCATTCTCAGTGGACTGCCCATGGGCAGAGTTCAATTTAAGTTCAAGGATTCTTCTATACTGAAAAAACAGCCTGGTTACATTTTACTTTGCTTGGAGTTTATGGCTTCATTACCTCAGGGCAAGTATACACAACTATTTTGCTGGCAGTCATATGAACATATTGGCTTGATGGCCTTCAACAAGTTTTGATGATATTTATTCATTCAGAGCTTAATAGGAGCACTTTGCTTTGAAATTTTCCCTGATGTGTTGGCTTTTTGAGTCATCTGATATAAGCAAATGATGGATTGACTATAAAGGAAGGCAAAATTTAATTTCTGCAATGAGGAGTGCAAAGTTTGTTTAGAATACTGTTGAGCTGAAATTGGGAGAAGGAGCAATTTTGCAGGAATGTACACTGGAGTTAAAAGACATTCCCTGTTTGAGTCTTAAAGTAGATCACTAATTGTCAGGATTGCCCATGGGGCCAATATATCTGCAC
The DNA here is from genome assembly GCF_027244095.1 of Hemicordylus capensis. Classification (NCBI taxonomy): domain Eukaryota; kingdom Metazoa; phylum Chordata; class Lepidosauria; order Squamata; family Cordylidae; genus Hemicordylus; species Hemicordylus capensis. The sequence continues at coordinate 208,382,075 of NC_069659.1, forward strand.
TGAGCCCTCAAAGTGTTGCTTTAGGACAGAGACTTTTGTAACCAGGTCTTGCAACATATTCATCCTGGTCCTGTAACCTTGCTCCTACCATTAACCTTTTTCTCTGTCCTTATATAGTTCTATATCTCAATTTCCCCCCCCCATCTATTAACTTATTATTAGGTTATTTATATGGTAAGTAATTTCTACCAGCACTTGCAGGGTTTGGGAGATGGGATCATATTCCTCAAGTCCAGGGTGCCAAAAATTGCTAATCTACACTGGCAAGTTCCAGAGATGTACATCTTTTGAAAAGAGGAAGGCAGTTCCAGAATTATTATTTGAAAACACAGTGCTACTAAGGAAGGGAGGGGGACATTGCTCGCCTCAAAGTTTAAAAACCACTAAATTCTCTCATTTGTTTAAAGGAAAACTTACAAGTCTGAAACCTTTAAGTCTATTGCCAGCCTAGAGCAATATTCTTTTAGTTAGGTTATAAAAACCTGACGAAAGAAAAAAGAAATAGCAAAAAATTAATTAAACATAGATTAAAAACATAATTACATATTTTATTAATTGCACTTTAAATATGCCCTTGAGGAGAATCCAGAGGGCATTCATCAGCAGTAAAAGGCTTAAATTTAAATGTCCTTGCTAGCAATTTTTAAATCTCATTTGAATTTAGTTTTAGTTTTTTTTATTTATTTTGGATTAAATTTATATCATTATCACACCGTACCAGAAAATGGTTACACCTTTTATTTAAAGTGACTGATCATTAGAAATGCATTTGCAATTCACTGTAATAACACTGATTAAAATGAATTCATTTGGAATTAATGGGGCTGCTACAGAGCGTGCTCATCCTAGCTAGAAAGCACAGCTCAAAACAACATGAGTTAAAAATAAGCGGCCATTTTTAGCCTTTGAATAAACTTTTTGAAAGGAAGTCTGGCTGGCTGGTTGTGCTCTCTGAGAGCTGCATGCACCCTAAAGCAAATAATGTCTGCCTATTCCATGCATACGTGCAGTAGTGTGGTGCTGAAAACTCTGTGATGCATTACAATGGTGCTGTGCCCCAATACCCAGAATCCGCCCATTAGCATTTTGCTCGGTTTCACAGACAGGGCTTCCCCCCTGAATCCAATCCTGATTGGAGTGTGCCAGTCCACATATTTGCTAGATTTAATCCAACCTCCCTGCGGGCTATCAGGGACCAGGTCAGACAGGACTTTGATTCTCCCCGAATGGAGGCTGCAAATTCCGGCTTAGCCCGAGTTATGTCGGAGATTAAAAAAAACACCCTCGATTTCCAGCAGCTTTTGCAAAAAAACTCCAGGGCTTCTGCTTTCTCCACAGGTGTTGATGGAGGTGCTGATGGCTATGCGAAGGAGGTGCTGATGGCTATGCAAATGGTCCATCTGTTGGAAGTTAAGGACTTTGCACTGTCTCATCTCAGACAGTGGAGGTCAGACTAGTGAGTCAGAGGGCTAGAGGGTCAAGACATTGGTCATCCTTTCTCCACTGCTCTGACACTATCGCTTTGAAATGAAGATTGGTACTCTTAGGGATTAACTTACTTCCTCTCTCTCTCTTCCCTACCTATCCTTCTACCTTGCAACATGGCAAGCTCCTCTCCCTGCACCATGTGTGCAGAGAAGATGCAGAATCCATCTGTATCCAGCTAGATAGATAGATTAGAGATCCTAACTCCTCACTTTTCTATCTAGAATAGAGTTCCTTAATAAATGCCTTATATATTGATTTGAAACTATAAATTGGCTCCAGGTTACTTTACTCTCAGCATACACGCATGCCTAAGCAGATTCCACTGTGTTGTGCCTCTGTGCACTCTGCTATAATGAGAAAGGGATTCTCTCACCACAGAGAATTTCCAACACATCTCATCCCTTGAATTGAAATGCCTCGAATCTGCTGGAAGCAGATTCGCTCTTCAGATACCCCGAGGCATAGAGCCATGTGTGAAAAACCTCCGGGTGCTTCTGACATTGGAGTGAGAATATTTTGAGTGATAATGGTGGAGCATTATGGTAAACATTCCATGCATTTCTGGCTCCTGTGTGAAGCCTTGTCATGCCAAAATGATTTTCACTAACAACCTTGCCACTCTAGGTACGCCTCCAAAGGTCAGGAATAATTCCTTTGCCGGAAAAGAGTTTTGGGTTCATTTCCAGACAGGGGGCTGTTTCTCATGTTACATTTTCCTTAACTACAGGTATATTCATGCTTACAGATATTAGAGAAGCCCAGAAGCAAAGACAACAGGGCTTATATATAGGAGAGGGAATATAGGTGGTGCAGTTATTCAGGAGTCAACACCAACTCAATGGCACAACTTTACTTTAGTTAGTCATGCAAGAGTCAGGAAAGCTGTACCAGCTGAAACCCCCCTCCTACGTAATATAGGGACATAGGAAACTGCCTTTATACTGTGTCACACCTTTGGTCTATATACTGTGTGTGTCGTCAAGTCAATTTCGATTCCTGGCACCCACAGAGCCCTGTGGTTTTATTTTGAATACAGGAGGGGTTTACCATTGCCTCCTCCTGCACAGTATGAGATTATGCCTTTCAGCATCTTCCTATATCACTGCTGCCCAATATAGTACCAGCAGGATTCAAACCGGCAACCTTCTGCTTGTTAGTCAAGCATTTCCCTGCGGCGCCATTAGGTGGCTTTTATATACTGCAGCTCAGTAGTATATGGTGACTGACAATAGTTCTCCAAGGGTTCAGGCAGAAGTCTCTCCCAGCCCTACCTGGAGATGTCAGGTAATGAAACTGGGGCCTTCTGTGTGCAAGCATGAAGATGTTCTTTCACTGAGCTATGGCACCATACCCTAAGAGAACAGCATTCACATGTAGTCACCCATCCAAATGCAGAACAAGACAGATCCTTCTTAGAAAAGGGGGCAATTCATGCTCGCTAGTCGCTACCACAAGACCAGCTCTCCTCCCATAATTGTTAAAGTTCCAGCTCTCCTTTGCATCTGATTATTCTAAACGAAATGTGTTCCATGAATGAGATAAATGCTATTAAAAACCTTCTCTCTCTGAGACTGTCCCCACTATTTCTAGAAGACAGAGTACTTTGGTTTCTTTAAAGAGATGTCAGGGAATGTTGTTCTCAGGTTAAGAGAATGAAGCATTCTGTCTTTGCTCTTGTGGAAAAACCCCTGGGAGACACCCAAGATAACTTTTCCCCTCACCATTATGATATAGTCATGTCTTTAAAATACAGGAAAATGGTGCATCCAAAGTGAACAGATCCCAAACCTGAGAATTGAGATTCTAGAGGAAAATTTGACTGGACCGTAATAGGAATATGCCTGGTAGGGTTGCCAGGTTGCCTTTACTTCCAGATCCAGCCCTTATTTTGTAAATGATCATGTCGTATTTTGGAGCATCTCCATCCCACATAATGTCTGTGTCTCTCTTTTAATGCCTCAGCTCCAAAGTGTCTGAAATCTGGTAATCAGCTTCTGCTTGTTTTTGCAGTTTGGAGGCTGTGATAGGTTTCCTCTCTCTCTGCTTGGAGTGGCAATGTCAATTCCACCTACTTTCCAGCTCTACCGGTCTCATGCTATGTCCCTCCAAGACCAAGTACTTCATGGCCTGAGTACCCAGCTGGTTTTGCTTGAAAAATAAATGTTATCTTAGCAGGTAGTTTTTGCTCAGCCCAATGTAACTTGCAGGTGGGCAAGGCACTACAGGTGAGCCATGCTGGCCAAGGGCCTGTCTCTGTATAAGATTCATGTGGTAGTGGAAGAACTGCCACATGAGTCTCAAACACAGAGAGAAGGTGGTATGAGCCTTTGAAATGAGCATCCAAAGCTCTGGGCCTGAATCCAGTGAACAGTATCATCTCTACAGAGGTGTTTTTTTAATGAGTTCACTCTCTATGGAGGCTGAGCATTTGCAGAGAAGGCATTTTCAAGTGGAGTTTGGAAAGGAGTGGGAATGGGAAAGGAATTTAAGTGTGGGCTTTGAAGAAACCCACCATTATGCCTATCATTCAGGTAACTGTGCAGGATGTTCTGTGGAAGGAGGAACATGTTAACTGTAACTCTGTCTAGTTGAGTTATCCTATCATCCCCCCCAGCTGCACAGCACAACAGGGTAGCCCAAACAAACAGAGGTGTTTCTAGGGCAAGCCCAGGGTCAGAGTTATAATAGGGCAGACAGGTTCAAAGAACCCGAGCTGCCCAGCTCCTAGGGGCAACCTGGCTTGTTCCCTCCTGCATTTCCCAGCCATGTTCATTGCTGGGTGCATATTTCATTCATTTGCTTCCTCTCTTGGACTGAGGGAGCAAACAAACAAAACACGCACCCAGCAACAAACTCGGCTGGGAAATGAGCTCACATGGCCCTTCTGGGGTTCTGGCCACACACCCTTGTGCATGACATCACATGGAAGGGGGTGTGGCCAAAGCCCTGGAAGGGCCGCATGATTCTTCAGAGCTCATTGCCAGCTGGTGTTTGTTTGCTGAGTACATATACCCAGCACTGCACAGGTATTAAAGGTTGTTTGTTGCATAACCCACCTAGGCATCACAATAGTAAATGGATGGACTATTTGGGAGAAGAATAGTATTTTCCTTAATACAAAAAAAAACCCAGATGTGCAACCTCAAGGGAAGATGTGTATGCTGTATGCTACAAATCGATAGCAAATGTCCAATATTGTGCAAAAAGAGAAATCTGTGATGGCTGGAGGTCTGAGGTATAAATCTCAATTGAAGTAGCAGCAATTTTCAGGGACCACATTTTTTTACTGCTACTACAAATATTTGTATACTGCTTTTCAACAAAAGTTCTCAAAGTGGTTTACATAGAAAAAATAATAAAGAGGGTCCCCTGTCCTAAAAAGGCTCACAATCTAAAAAGAAAAATAAGCAACAGCAACAGCCACTGGAGGAATGCTGTGCTGGGATTGGATAGGGTCAGTTGTTCTCTCCCTGCTAAGTATAAGAGAATCACTATTTTAAAAGGCACCTCTTTGCTCAGTTAGCAGGAGCCTGACTTTTGGAAAGTATCAGGCTCCTGTGATAATAAGAGCAAGTTTTTCTTGCACCCAATGAAACAACACCTTCCTTTCTTAACACCTGCAGAGGAAGCAGAAAACACCTCTAGAAGGCCAGTTAAGAGCTATATAAAAACAATCTTCTAAGCACTGAGAAGAAGTGAGCATCTCTGGGGATCCAGAAAGAAACTCCCCAGTGCGTCCACCAGCTAGAGCTGCAGCTGTTCGTGAAAGGGGAAATGTATCTTTCATTAATTTCTGAAGAGCTTTTGCTGACAGATTTTCCTTACAGCTCATCCATATGGAGTTGCTCTGCCAAAGTTCTGGCCTCCCATATCCCTTTGATTGCTGCTCCCTTCTACCATTTCCTTTCCTTGAGTAAACCCCAAGATGTTTCATCTATCAGTTCAGCAAAGTTTGGCAAAATTTCACCATTGATTTGTAATTAAGATGAATTCTTCTTTTATTAGAATATGTATTGTGAAGAAAAAATGAAGAAAATATAAAGCTGTTGCTCATAACACAGACAAGAGATCAAGAGGCAACACTGAAGTTCAATACTCTTGAAATGGCTTGCACAACTGTTTTGGTGTAGTGGTGATTAAATGAAGCCATCACATGTTTCTACGGAGGTTCTTTGGGGTGATGATATAGGTATAATGACAGGTTTTGTGAATTCTCTCTCTACCATAATGTGTGTACACACATTATGTGTACACATCTACACATCTTTGAAGGTACCAGTGTTCTCTCTGATCCTTAAAGGCTTATGGATCTATAAACATTGCTTATGGATGAGAAAGCAGCAGCATTTTTTTTTTTTTGGTTACAAGACATATGCCATAAATCTATGGTGCAACCCCTTTGTGATTGCTGTGTACAATTCTGACAATACATTCCATTTCAAAAAGGTTATCATAGACCTGGGGGGGGGGAACCCTTGCAAAAATGGGCAGCTTAATTGATCAAGCAGCTGGAGTAATTTCAGTGTGAGGAAAGGCTAAAGTGTTTGAGGCCTTTTCCGCTTAGAAAAAAAAGAGGATAGAAGTGTATAAAATTATGAATGGTATGGGGAAAGTAGGTAAACATTCTCTCTCCATCTCTCAACATACTAGTCAACCAGTTAAATTGGTTTGCAGTAAGTTCAGGATGTACTAGTTCACACAACTGTTACCAGGGTCTGCTGGACATGTGTCAACTGCTACAATCTGTGTCTATGCTTTGCTTAAAGTGGGGGAAATTAGCACAAATGGGTGCAGACCCGTGAACAGCAAGAAAATAAGTCCTGCAGGACATTGGCCCCGGTGTAGATGTGCTGAAAGGGTAAGAAAGAGAATGGAGACATGACTTTGAAAAGGAGGAGTTGTTCTATTGAGGAATAATGGGAGTACAGGAAATGAAAAAGAGGTGGCTAATCTTGCAGCATGTTTACCAAGTTATTACTGGGAAGGGGGAAAGAAAAGAGAAAAAGAAAGTGTGCGTCATAGCTACCTGAATTTAAAAGGGGAATTACTTCTTCCTGGGGAGCTCAATCAGCAGGTGAGTCCATTGGTGCATACAGATGGTGTGGGGCATAGCATCGGATGGCAAGTGTGGCAAATCTGGTGAATACAGGAGGCAAAGGTACTGGCAAAAGTGAGATTCAAATGCAAGGGCACCCTGGGCAGAGTGGGGGCTTGCAAGAGGGCGGGATGGCAAAAGTGTGATTCCATGTTTGAGGGGGTTTTATGGGTAAAAACATACCTCGAGACATTGAATGAGGGCTAGAGAAGACCAGTAGATGGTCTCCTTCAGGAATTTCTAATGATTTCAGGAGTTCATGCTCCTGATAAGGTGTGAATATTGTTTATTGATTGGGTTATGTCAGGTGGCTCCCCTGTATGCTCCTTTACACAAAGAAAGTTTATTGAAAGAGTGATTCCCCTGGGAATCACTGAATAGATTTTTGAAGAAGGGCACATCGTGCATTCTGGCATATATACTTGCTTAATTTTGATAATAGGAGGGAAGAAATGAGGTAGAGAGTTTACCTTAACCTTGAGTGCATATCAAAGTGCATAGGAGGAAGAGGGCTTGCATTCCTTTCCCTTTTGTCCTTTTTCATGCCTAATTGGGTCTGTTCTTCATCTCTCTCTGTCTATGTGCTAATGCAATCAGAGAGGGACATTTCCTCTGGCTTGTTGCAGTTCTTTGCAAATGAACTTGGAGAGCACTTTCTAGGAAAACACCTTGCCAGAACCACCTTTTGTCTGGAATGCAGCCAGAGTTTCTCTTCCAAACAAGGAATGGCTAAGAAGCTAAGGAAGAGGCACACTGAAGCACCCCCAAAATGGCATAGTGAGCATGGCTAGTAACACAACACAGAACTGACTTGTGTAATTCATGGTTACAAGATGAGTGAAGGACATTAATTTGGACTGCTTTTTAAAAGGATTAGACAAATGTGTGGTGGGTAGGTCCATGAGTTACTATTAAAGCTAGCAGAACCTCTGCACTCAGAGACAATATACTTCTGAATACAGATGCTGGTGAAAAGCAGCAGGAGATAGGGCAAGAAGGATTGTAAGCTTTCAGAGGCTGCCCTCTGCTAGAAACTGAACTAGTACTGAACTAGACACAGCCTGTATGATCTAGCAAGATCTTTAAGTAAAGTTTTAAAAACTGCTTTAGAGACAGATATTACTATTCCAGTCCCCTAGCATCACATGGCTTTGATTAATATATAGTGTAATCATCACAGCAACTGTGGATGTCTATTAAAGATGTAACTAACTGTGTTGAAAAGCTTATCAAAGTGTAGAAACAGTGATTTCACATAGTTGTACACTCTTGTCTTTCATATATTATACTCTTTATACTTCATAGGCTCTGACTTCTGTCTTGCTGCCAATCAAACAACCACCCTCACCACACACACACAAAAAAATCAAATGCATTCTAAGAAACAAGATTTCAGATGGGGATGGGGGTGGAAACCTGATCTGTTCCTTTAAAAAAGTATAATAAATGTCTTACTTTTATTTCTGAGACATTATTTATCACAGCCTTTAAGAGATTCTGGAGATAAGTGCAAAATATAAGATCCAAGGCCCTCAAACAAGCTTTATTATAAAATTGCTTTTTGGAAGGCAGGATTCTGAATCAACTAAGGCATGCACTTAATAAAGCACACCAAACCAAAGAGCCAAATCATATCCAAGTAAATAAGAAATTGGTCAAAATATGACTTTCATGCAAAGATAGAACATTTTTGCCCATCAACAAGTTTATCTATAAAGTTCTTATCTCTGAACAAGTTGCAGGCAGTGAAGTCTGGTGTTCCAAATGATTGACTCTTGAGAGCTCGGGATGTCTTCTGCTGCTGCTTTGCTTTCCAGTAACCACCTCTGAGTTTACTGATGCAGTCTCCATTGGGGCAGAACTGACAGTCCCTCTTCTTGTTCTTCTAGGCTGCCTTTCTGGAGTGCAAAATGTGGATGATCAGCTCCTTTTGGATTCAGCAAGCTGAACCAACTTCTGTCCCCTTTCTTAACACAAAGCTGCCAGTTACCATTGGTTCCTTTATTGCATCTAGGATACTCTTCCAAACATCTGTATCAATTCTAAGGGAAAATATCTTCTCATTCACTCACAGAGATGCAGTCTGTTTCTGATCCTTGGGAAAGCTTGATTGACTTCCTATATTTCTATTAAATGAAAATTAGATTTTCTTAATTTTGTCAGCCAGAGAATGGTAACACTGTGTTGCATATACTTGTTCTAGTAGTTTAACTCCTTAAACAATAAATATGGTGCCTAGATGACATAGAAGCACACAGTCCCACAGAAGAAACTGGTTAAAGATTGTAGCCCTGAAAACACACAACCAGCATTTCAAAATAAACTCCTAAAAACAGCAGCATCAGAAAAGAAACATTTTTAAATCATTAAAATGAAATTATTAAAAATATTGGCTGACAGCCAGACTTACATTGCACACATCCAAAACATGCATTGTTTTGGGAGTAGTGATATGTCCCTCAGGGACATATTTTTATGAGGCACAGAGGGCTTCAGAGAAAAGAGGAGATTGGTAAAAATCGCAAATTCACAGTGTTTTCCAACACACAGAACATTAGTCTGATCTCAGCTGTTAAAGTCACAGCAACATCTACCTTATCACTGAAAGGTGAGCATGAAAAGGTTGGCTCTAGACTCTTTAAAGAAGAAGAAGAAGAAGAAGAGGGGGGGGAGGATATGCTGATTTTGCTCCCCTAGCAACTCATTCCTTAGCCTTGGGCTCTGATTGAAAACTCTCTACTCCTTTCTCTCCCTGTTATATAGACAGATGTTGTTTTGCTGAGAGAATTCTAATCAGGATCCTACTTGTGAATTCAGCCTGTTGAGTCACAAGCAAGGAGGAAGAGATGGGCTCAGTATGTGCAGCTATAACATTGTTGTGAAGCACACTTGAAATTGTTTCCCTAGCCCAATAGAGAGAAAACAAGTCAAGTTTCCATCCATACATTTGAAAGGCACAAATTGCCTATAATTCCTGCTGCAAATGCTTTAAAACAAGCTGTGGGTGTGTGTGGAGATAAACAGTGATGCACCTGAAGGCATTTTTCTAGCCTGTCCTGCTTAGCCTTGGGGCTCACATATCTATGAGACCTGGATTTCACATTGGTCAAATGAGGAGTAATCACACAGGAGAGCAGATAAGCTTCAAACTATCTCAGTGAAATGAGAGAACAGTAGGCTGCGTGCAGTGAGATGTGATGGTATGATCATATACATAACCTATGTTTGCCTGAGATAGAAAAGAAGAACATATCAACAATCAGGTGCATAAAATGATGGTTGATAATTCTGAAGGAAATGAGTCAGAGGGAGGATAAGAAAGCTGTAATCCTACAGTGAGTCAGATCTATATGCATACCCAATTTTAAAAGTACCAGGAATTCTGCATGCATTTTTGTCATATGTTTTGAAATATGTAAGAAAATCAACAGTGGTGTAGAAGCTACAAACATTGTGAGATATACAGATCTACGCTCTGCCAGTTATTGCTAAGGCACCCACCTAGTCCTGGCTCCATCTCCACTGCTGTTCACAATTGGCTCCACCTCTCACTACCTGTGGCTCCAGCCATTACCTGCCCTGCCTAGTGCCCTCCCCCCCACCAACCCCCAGTCCCAGGAATCACCAGCCACCACTGGACGGATTGCTCCACTCATACACTGCTGGAACATGTAGCCTGGATGCCTCTTGACTATAAGTCTTGACATAGGCATGTGAATGGAATTAGCTGATCTAGGGTCCTGGAAGCACTTTCCCTAATATGTGAATATCACTCTGAATCTTGACTCAGAAAATTTAAATGATCAGCATTGTCTCTTATTTTATGATCTTCTTCCTTGCAAATACAGCTCACCTCACACTCTCACCTGGACATGGTTGAGCCTTTGAGCAGTAAAATCTTGCCCAGGCTCATTATTGCATACCAGAAGCATGGTGGTCCACTTTCCCCTGGCAAATAGAACTTATAAAAGGATAATGAATATTTAGCCGCTCTGCTGCCAATCAGGAAAATAGCTTATAAAATTCCAAAAGAACAACTGCCCTGCTAAAGGACCAATTTAGTTAGGAAAGCAACACGACACTCAAAGAACGTTTATATGCACATTTTAAAAACTACAACTTTTTAATATAGTAGATAGTGGCCTGTTTTTCTCATATGTGCTACTTTTATAAGAGCCTGTGCTTTGCTTTCAGTTAGCACAATGTGCAAGCCAACCGAAGTGCGGTCCCTACAGATAAGCTATTTCAACCTAGCAGTTCTCAGCTATTGCCACTCAAGCCGTCTTACTAGAGCTGATCAGAAAATTCTCCTAGAAGCAGGTTTGGTGAAATTCAAAGGTGCAGAAGTATTTCAGGATGAAACTGAGTGATTTCAAGGAGCTAGAAGAAATGGTTGTAAAGGTTCAGCTTACCATTGTTTGGTGGTAGCAGCAGCAGGTGGTGCTTGCTTGCTTGCTTGCTTGCTTGCTTGCTTGCTTTCATAATTTATGCTATGCCTCTGCAGTCAGCCCTGGCAGCACTAATCATGACATAGTGTCATTCTGAGAAAGAGTCTGCAATAAAGAAAACTAGCTGAACCCACACAGAGCATCTGTGTGCTAGTTCTAGTGCACTCGGCTTTCCCACCCCCTCACTTGGCCTTCTCCACCCCAGAGACTTGGCAGGGCAATGGAAGGCCCCCTCACTCAGCCTTCCCCTGCCTTACTTGGCCTCCCCCCCCCACCCGGGCGTTGCTTGGCATTTCCTCCCTTACTGCTCGGCCTTTCCTCCCCTCTTCCCTCCCTCACTTGCTGCTTGGTCTTACCCCCTGCTTGGCCTTTCCTCCCCACCACTTGCTGCTTGGCCTTTCCACCCTCCACCAGCTCTGCCTTTCCCCACCACCACATGCCACTTGGCCTTTCCTCCCCCCGTTCACTGCTTGATGTTTCCTCCCCCCTGCTCACCCCTTGGCCTTTCCTCCACCCCCACTGGAACACCGCTCAGCCTCTCCTTCCTGTTGCTACCGCTCAGCCTTTCCTCCCCCCCACTCACCACTTGGCCTTTCCTGCCCACCTCTCAGCCCCCGACCCCACCTCCCTCCCCCCCCACCTTAAGCAGCTATATGGCTGTGGAGAGGATGGGTAGCAATGGGGCACTGGCAGCTGAGATGGCAGTAAAAGCTCCTTCCATGGCCTGCCAGGTTGTACGTGAAAGCCCTGCCCCCACATTTTCACTGGTCATGGCTGAATTGGGGGCGGGGCTTGCCACATATGTCCTTACTGTATTATATATAGAGATGACTGCCAGAAAGCTGAGAACAGTCTCAGAGTTTCTGAGCCCTGCATTTTAGTATTATTTTTATTTAATAACATTTATTCCCAACCTTTATTCCATCATGGAACTCAGGGGGCTTCCATGGGGCTTCCATATGGTCTCCTATCTAGGCAAAGATCAGCTCAGCAAGGTGACTGTATCATGGGCCCTCCAACTATGCTCTGAGCAATAGTGGTGGGCAAACTCTCCTTGGCTCATTTTTATTTTCACCCACTGGTTGCAAGCTTATGAGTGCTCAGGGGAAAAGCTGCAACTTGCAAGAAGAGTGGGGGCGGGAATTTAAATGGATTAGGCACACACTTCTTCCTTGCCAGTCTACCCATCCTCTTAATCACAAAAAAACTTTACTGTTGAAAAGGGAGAAATTCGGGAGGGCTCACTAGGGCCAAGAAGGACCTTAACAGGCTTCTTCTTACTGGACATGATGTCCCTAAGCATGCTGTATCAGGGAGCAGGGGTGTGGCAAGGTTGGAGTGGGCCATGGGACACAACATGAAGATGATTTTACAGAGAGAGAGGTGTGTGTGTCGGGGGGGGGGGGGGGATTCTCAGGTTTTCCATGAGAAACAGTCCCAGATTTTGTCTCAGAATTCAGGGGCAAACTGAATCTAGTCCCTAAGGAATAATTGGGGGAAGCAGAGGAAAGGAGTATTATGTGTAGAATCCAGAGAAAAGAGCTGTGGTATGCAAGGACAAGGCAGTGGAGTAGAATCAGGAATATTAATGGTTGAATGAAATAGATATTATTTACAGAGAGGCAAGTGCAGTCTGCTTTAAGTGTTCTTGCTGCTGGATGTTTGTTAGTTCTGCCTCTGCTCCAGGATTGGAATAGAAGTAACTTAAGCACCATTCAAAAGCTGGGCCTGGATCAAGGAATGAATTAACCCAAAGCACCACATCCCCCACCCCATAAAAGACCAGTCCCATCTAAATACTAACAAAATTCAGAACACAGAACTATACACATAAAAACAAGAACACAGATCAAATGTTCGTCCACATATTCATGGCTAGCTACAGTTATGTAGTATAGACCTGCAAATAGCTTGGAGTTCGACAATTGATCCTTTGCAGGTAATGTGGATGGCACTGCTCAGGATCATACAGGGATGCAGAAACTGGTGAATCAGGAGAGCTGTATGGAATGACATTGTCACTGGGTATGGAGCCATCATCAACTGAGCATGAAGCCTGATGTGTGCTTTGCACGGGTTTGAAGTGAAATACATTTCTTGTGACTTTATAATTACCATGCTGGGCTGTGATCATGGTACCTTTTATCTGAGTTATTTGATATGGTGTAGGATAAAAGAGCAATGACAGTTTGTTCCAAAGCCGGAGGTTTTTTACTAGGACCATGTCACCCTCTTTCAATGGTAGTACAGTGGCTCACCTGCATCAATCAGTGCATCACACTCTTTGTCACAATGGTCACAATGATGTATAATAATGTCCTGACATGGACTGTCAAGTTAAGGCAGTTTGTCCAAACTTGTCTGCCAATCATAAGGGTTGGTGTCACTCCCCAGCAGTGGGGAGTGGGCCTGTAGCTGTGGAGGAAATGAAATAATTCTTGATTCAGATTGGCACCCTCTGCTGTGGCAATATAGAGAACGTCCGTGAGTGTCCCCATGAACCTCTCAACTTCCCCATTGGCTTGCGGCCAGTACGGCATGATTTTTCAATGTTTGAAACCTAGATAGCCTGCAAATTGAGCAAACTGGGAGCTCTGAAAAGGTGGTCCATTGTAACTTTTGAGAAAAGCTGGTATGCCATATGAAGAGAAAATCTTTTCCAATTTGAGGATTACAGTATTAGCTGAAATTCTGGTAAGCATTTCCGCCTCTGGAAAACAGCCATAGTCCTCAATGACAACCAACAGATGCCCACCATTGGGGAGATCACAAACATCAACACCAACCTCAACCCATGGTGAGGAAGGAAGAGGAGAAACTTGCAGTGGAGCCAAGTGACTCTTACGAACTGCAGCCTGGCACAGAGAGCAAGATTGCACACATTGTTCAGCAAGGGCATCAATTCCAGGAAACCATACTTTCTCTCTTAACAAGGCTTTGGTTTTCACCACAGCTTGGTGACCTTCATGAGCCAGATCAATGGCATGGTTCCATAGAGCATATGGAATAACTAGTCCAGTGCCCCAAAGGAGGAGATAATTGTCTGTGACAGTAAGTTCATTGCGCACATTGGCAAAGGATCAAATGGTGGCTTGTGCCTCAGAAGTCAAATGTGCTAAATCATTCAAAAGTGCTTTCCATTTACCAGTGTGAATGGTCTTATTGACAATCTGTAGGCAAGAGTCATCATTGGTCTCTATCTCCTGCAAAGAGAGAGCTTTGGGAACTGTGTGGGAGAAAAGAAAGTTGACATGTGCCTCTGCCTTGGCTATAGCATTGTAATCGGAAGCTATGCTGCAGGTAGGATGTGTGGAAAAGTAATCAGCTGGATCATCTTTACCCGAGCAATAGATAACCTTGTAGTCAAATCCCTGCAGTTTAAGCATACAGTGTTCAATACACACTGGAAGTTGAAAGAATATATTGTTGAACATAGGTTCCAAAGGCTTGTGATCAATTATCACCATAAATGTATAAGTGAAAATGAAAATATGCCCAGGCAATAGCAAGTGCCTCCCACTCTGTTTGAGAATACTGCCATTCTGTGGGTAAAAGAGCTTTGCTAGCATACGCCATGTTGATCTAGTTGTGTGAGGACAGCATCCAGGCCAACAGGGCTAGCGTCCACCAAAGGTTCAGCTGTTTCTGGAGGTAAAAGTATGATGAAACAACATCAAGGGCATTCTTTAGCTCTATGAAAGGAGTTTAATGTTCAATCAACCATTTCCATGGTTGATCCTTTTGGGGGTAAGATCCCTGAGAGGCTGGGAAATTGTGGCATGTTGTGGATGAATCTGCCACAATAATTTGCAAGGTCCAAAAGGCTCTGAACTTCAGTGGGAGTAGTGGGTACAGCAGCATTGTGTGTTGCCATTACTTTGGGGGCGGGGGGTCAGCAGAGATACCGTCTTTGAAAAAGATATAGCAAAAAAACTCCAAAGTTGTTTTTTTTTAAATTTGAATTTGCTCTGGTTAAGAATCAGGTTTTCCTCCTGCAGACATTGCAAGAATGCAGTAAAATGAGAGTAAATGCCTCATCAGGAAGAGAGCTGGTCTTTTGGTAGCAAGCATGACTTGTCCCCTTAGCTAAGCAGGGTCCACCCTGGTTGCATATGAAAGGGAGACTAGAAGTGTGAGCACTGTAAGATATTCCCCTTAGGGGATGGAGCCGCTCTGGGTAGAGCAGAAAGTTCCAAGTTCCCTCCCTGGCTTCTCCAAAGTAGGGCTGAGAGAGACTCCTGACTGCAGCCTTGAAAAAGCAGCTGCCAGTCTGTGAAGACAATACTGAGCTAGATAGACCAATGGTCTGACTCTGTATATGGCAGCTTCCTGTGTTCCTATGCTCTCCTTCTGTGGTGCCAAACACCAAAATATCATCACTTCTATTGAACACACCTGGGAGTCTAGCTAGCACTTCATGAATTGTATTCCAAAATATTTCCAAAGCAGAAGAAATGCTATAAGTGAGGCATTTGTAGCACTGAAGGCCGAAATGAGGTGAAAATGAAAACGGTTTTTTAAATTGTAAACTGCCCAGAGACATGAGTTTCGGGTGGTATAGAACTTTGTTAAAATAATAAAATGCCGTGATATATCTGGAATCAGGGTAGCGTTCAATTAGATGGTAACCAGCAGTAAGATCAAGCTTGGAGAAAAATCTGGTTCTATTAAGACCAGCAATGATGTCATCCTCAATGAGAATAACGTGTCTCTCCTGCTTGATGGCTTGATTGGGGAGGCACATATTCACACATATCCTGATTTTGCCTGGCTGTTTAGGTTGGGGGGCAACAACTATGGGGGAGACCCATGGGGTAGGGCCCTTTATGCTCTCAATGATATCAAATTCCTCCAAGTGTCTCAACTCTTCAAACAGTTTCCTAATATGGAAAGGAACACATCTGTGTGGTGGGGCAACTGGTTGAACTGTTTCATCAATGTGAAGTTTTACTTGCTTCCTTTTCAACTTTTTGATGCCTTGAAACATGTGCTCATACTGGTGGAGGTTTAAAGGAAGCGGATCAGGGAGTATGGTCCAGAGCATTGTGGTGAGTCCCAAGGCATTGGCCATGACATAGGTGATCAAAGTATCACCACTAGGTGCAACATACACTGGGCATATAACAGATGTGTCCTGGAAGGTAAAATGTGTCTGGAACATGCCACACAAAAGCAATAGAGTTGGAGCCATAGGGGGACACTTTCTTGGTTGAGTGCACCAGCAGCAGTTTCTGAGGAAGTGTGTCACAGTCAAAATGGGCCATCACATCTATAGTTGCACTTGTATCAATTAAAACATGAACCTTGTGTCCTTCTGTAAAAACATAGCGGTCAGGTAGATGCTTATGGTCAGAAGTAGTTGGCACTGGAGAACAGACAGTATAGATGTATGAGTAATCTTCCTCAGGAAGATCAGCCTGAAGAGCATTTGCCTGCCCATGAGCCTGCTGGTAAGGACACAAGGTAATCTCTGAGGAGCTGCACACTCTTGCATAGTGGTTCTTTTCCCCACAGGCATGGCAAGGTGTGCCCCTGCCAGAGCAAACACCCTTGTGGGGATTCCACCACAGTTGTAACAAACTCATTGGGCCATCTGCTCAGGCACATACAGCATGGCTGAAGATGGATAGGTAGCTCGAGATAGTGTTGGCTGCTTGCAACTGGGGTGTCTCTGAAGCTTGTGTGCAGTTTCCATTTGTGGGGCATGGCTACCTTGCTCAATCAATTGGGCATGTTTTCATACACTTCATTTGCTTGAGCAGTGTCCAATATTTTGGTGAGAGTCACCTGGGGTTCACGTAGAATTTGTCACCGAAGCTTGGCTAAGGAACATCCTTGTATTTTCTGTGCCCTTATCTCATTGTCTGTGTTTGTGAATGCACAGGTGACGGATACGGGTGTGATATGCATCAGTACTTTTTCCTTTCTTTTGACATGCTCACTGGAACATATACTGCTCAAAGTCTTTGTTTTGCAGGGCTTAAAATACTTGATGCGTGCTAGCTTTGCCTTATCATCATCATCATCATCATCATCATCATCTCCAGTATCAGGTAATGTTTTGAAAATCTGGTGAACTTCACTGCCTGCAAAATGTAATAGTATTGCCTGCTTGGTGGTGGGGTCATTTTCCTTTATCACAAGAAATAGATTTTCCACTCTTTCAAGCCAGTGGTCCCATCTAAGTCCCAAAGTAGACTGGGAGTCATGAATAACAAATTTAAGAAAAGCAGGAAGCATATTGATCACAACAAAGGCAGAAGCTCATAAAACTGGAAGAGGAACCAGTCACTGTTGGAAAAGTATGCCACTGAATAAAAGAAGCACTCAAAATGGCTGCCATGCTACTCCTTCAGACAGAGCTAAGAGATTATACAGTAGATAAGATGGCTGCTGCACTCAAAAGCGGGTTACTACAAAAGTCTTGTATTACACAGTATGTTATCTCTATGAAGAATAATTCAGAATTCCAAGTGAAGAAGAGACAGAAATACCTGCTTAGAAGAATGGTGTGTTAGGGATGTGCAAACCAGTTCTAGATAGAACCACCCCAGTTTGACAGTTCTAGGTACAGCCTGAACTTGAAAATAAAAATTAGAGCCAGTTCTAAAAGAGCCAATTCTAACTGGCTCGGGTGGCTCAAGCTTCCATTTTGTGTAAGAAAGAGACTGTCATCCATTTTGTGACACTTGTGTCATTTGGAGTGATTGGCTGTGCTGCAGATCCCGATTGGCCAGATGTGTCTGGCCCTTTGAGTGGCTTTGAAAGTTTGTCACTCAGGGACACTGTCACCCTATTTGCCAGAGGAGAGGGACAGGGGGAGGGGGTGTTCCAAGGAGGGTTAATCAAAGTATATTTAAAGACCATCTTGTGGATTGGAATCTCTCTGGCTCTGCTGATTGTGTCTGCTGCTGCTCTGCCTGCTACCTGAGAGAAACTGAGGAGCTACTGCTGCTGCTGCTGCTGCTGTTTTGGTTAGGACTTGCCTTGAGGTCTGGACTTGCCTTGCCTAGCAGTCCGGACTGTTGGTCTCCAGAAAGAGGTTTGACTGAGTCCTGTTTTCTAGGGATGTGCAAAACGTTTCAGATAAAAAATGTTTTGTACCCAAAACAGCCTGTTTTGGGTGTTTTGTAGACAAAACAAAACACCCATTTTTGAGATCCAAAGGTTGTGTGTATAAAACAAAATGTCCCTGTTTCGGCTACAAAACGTTTAGTTGTTTCAAACCACTGTTTTGTGGCAATCTCTGAGTCAGTCTCCATTTTGTGTTTGACATCTCTTTGAATTTCCCGCCCTTCCAGCCCGGTGACCTAAAGCATGGGCTGACCTGCTGACAGTTCCCTCCTTGTTCCCCATTGGCTCTTTTGCCTCTTGCCACTCTTTACTTACCCCACATTGGCCAGGGGAAGGGTCGAAGAAGTGGGGGAGGGAGTTCAAGGAGGGGTTTTCAATTCATTCAGCTAGTAGTTATTAGTCACCATTCTTTCTTTCTGGAGAGAGAGAGAGAGAGAGAGAGAGAGAGAGAGAGAGAGAGAGAGAGAGAGAGAGAGAGAGAGAACGAACTAGTTTGAAGCATTGCATGCCTCAAGTTGCCACGATGCCATGCCATTGCCTATGCTGCCTTGTTGCCAGCCTGAGCCCAGCCTGCCAGCCTGCTATGGCTACTGCATGCCAGCCTGGGAATGGATTCAGGGGCAGAAGAGTGGGTTGGGTGGTAGTGCCCCAATGGGTGCCTGCCAGGCTGCCACAACCCAGATTCCAAAGGAATTGGGCAAAGGGCTGATTATTTGTGATTTGTTGAAGTTTACGCATCTTTAAGATTTTTTTAACCATAGGGAATAATGGAGGTTTCAGCAGCCCCATAACTCCACTTGGGGGGCACCAGGGTGGCCCAGAGCGAGTGGTGGTGTAGTGCACATAGGGTGCCAACCACCCACATGGGTTGCTAACCCATGAGGTGCTGAGTCCTGTTGTTTCTGAGGTGTTCTGAGTGTAGATTCTCTGGTAGCAAATGAGATTTTCAATGACAAACCATGAATCCACTCTCATATGTTACCAGAGAATCTACACTCAAAACATCTCAGAAACAACAGAACCTAGTACCCCATGGGTTAGCAACCCATGGAGGTTGTTGACACCCTATGCGTTCTACACCACCACTTGCTCTGGGCCACCTTGGTGCCCCCCAAGTGCAGTTACGGGCTGCCGAAACCTCCAGCATTCCCTATGGGGAAGAACCTTAAAGACGCGTAAACTCCATTAAACCTTTAAAAATCAGCGCTCTGCCCAATTCCTTTGAAATAATTCTGGCAGCTTCCTTGCCCCCACTGGGCACTACTATCCACTCTACTCTGCTCTGGGCCACCCCTTTTCCCCCAACATGAAGCTATACTTTTGCTGAAACCTCCATTCTTCCCTATGGGAAAAATCTTAAACTTCAAAAATTCACCAAAAATCAGCCCTTTGTTGGGGATGCCCCCCCCATTAAACCCAGAATACCAACCCTGAATTGTGTAGGATTCAGGCCTGTGTCTGATTCCATTTTATTAAGAGTTCAGTTAAATGCCTGAACTCGAGGTGAACTCACACCCAGGTCTCATGACTGCCTCTGCTAACTGCTCTGTGAAAGAGGAGGCAATCCAGCATTGTATTGTGAAATGGGCACTCACAGAAACACAAGGGCTAGGCCTGAGCTATCAATATGCTAAAAAGTAACTCACTATCAGATAATGTCTGTGGAAGAGGCCAGAGGCTGAGCTCCTCTTTCCTGTTGCCAGAAGTCTATGGTTATCCTTGCCAATGATTGCTCTGCTATGCCCAAAGGGCATACTCAGTTGCTGTCTATAGAAATTCCACTCTAGGTAAATGCACGCAAAGAAAACACCTATAGATTTTAATTCTTACTTTACGAACACCTTTTAACACCTTCTGGGACCAGGCCAGGAATTTGGGGTAAGAGAAGATGCCCATTTGCAGCTCAGAAATGCAGATTTGCTTTGGGCAAAATAGAACCGTCCCCTCCCCAAGATAGCAATTTACAGAAGATGGGATTAAGATCTCCCTGGACTGCCTGAATAATTAAAAGACAATATCCAGAAGGTAACAGCAAAGTGTCACCTTTTGGGGAACCCAGGAAGGGTGAGGATATTCTGAATAGACTCTATGTAGATCAAAGGGAAAAGCAACTACAAAAATGGAGCAAGCCAAACCGAGAGCTAGCAATCTTGCCTAACAAGCATACTTGCTCAAGAGCCATCCCAGAGTTTGCTGTTAGGCCATGGGGCAACAAGCAGGAACTCTGTCCATGAACAGGAACTGTCTGTGACTTCTGCTGCACAGTGAGAAGTCAAGAATTCCCCAGCCATGGTGCCCTCATTCTCAGCCTCGCTCTGAGCAAACTGCCTGCTTGACCAGTGTTCTCAAGCTCCTGTTTCTTCCAGCTACAGCCTCTCTCCTTCAGCTGAAAGCTCCACAGCTCTCAAACCTCTGACCCTGGTAATATGCTGCTCCACAAGCCTTGGATCCCTCCATCCTTTCCCCTCCTTCTCCTTTCCCCTCTTCCCTCTAGTAATTCCTGACCTCCCTGACCCATGCCAGTCCTCAACCTTCCTTACCCCCCCTTTCCCGCCTATATCTGAAGTATATTAGGCTCTAGGAAGGTTTAATACACACACATATGTTACTTAGGAACACTGGGTGAATGTTGTTGCTGGTCAGGGTTGAAATATTGTTAGGAGATCAAAGCAACCCTAAGTGATTCAATGGGCTTTATTGAGTATAAAAGAATAACAATATCAATCTAACTGAACAGAAAACAGAACAATCTATCAGTATTACTTTCTTCCTTGCATTCCCAGATCCTACATGGTCACCGTATAAAAGAACTGGTCACTTTGTGACACTGGTGAAGCCAGCCTAATTTCATATGCTAAGCTCCTGAGCATATTTAGTATACAAATCAGGCTTGGTTCGCAACACCTTTGCCCAATTCCTCTGAAATTTGGTAGCCCCCACCCATTGGGCACTACCACCCCCCACCCACTAGTTTTGTCCCAGGGCAAAATCCTTTAAAATCCAAAACGTTTTGGATTCGGATTTTGCAATTTCGAACAAAGAACAAAATTGGGGTGTTTCAGATTGGCTGGTTTCGAACAAAGAACAAAATGGGGGTGTTTTGGATTGGAGCCAAAAACAAAACAGAAAAAACAAAACAAAATAAAATGCACAACCCTACTGCTTTCCCACCCCACCCCCCACTATTTGTTTTTTTAAAACAACTTACAATATTTAAGTATTTTCCTGGTTGGCTGCAGTGTGCTTAAGGTTTGTGTGTGTGTAGTGAATAATTGTGTGGTGGGGCCCTATTCCTCCCTCCTGCTTGTTGCCCAGCCAGCTGGCTTCAGGTCTCTATCCCATTTCTCTGGCTTATTTGTTCTACATAATGAATCACTATGTAGAATCTATGTGCCATCAGAGAATCCACCATGCGGATTCTCTGATGTCAACAGTGTTGGATTATCTGATGGCACGTAGATTCTACATAGGGATTCATTAAATAGAATCTACAGTATGTGACATCAAAGAATCTAATTCCCATTATTCCCTATGCGAGAATTAATAATACTTAGACATCTTTTTTAAAATTATTAAAAATTGTCCCATGGACTGGTTGCTTTGGGGCTTGTGTGGTGGTTGGCTCCCATGGGGGCCTACCACACATCCCACTTTGGCACCCCTGGATGCTACCCTTAGGGAATAATGGGCCAATTTGAACCCCATTATTCCCTATGGAGGACTTTTTAGAATTGGTTCTAGGGGGTTCTAATTCAAACCAAACCATGGCCTGGTTCTAGAAGTATAGAACCTGAACCAGTAGAACTGGTTTGAGTTCAGTTCTAATTAGAACTGAACCACAAAAACAATTTTTGTGCACATCCCTATGGTGTGTCTTTGTTTCTGCCCCTTGCTTTCCTTTTGTCCTCTCTGTGTCTTGTAGGCCTCTCTCTCTCTCTTGCTTTCTGTTATTAAGAAGGGAGTTTTGTTTGTTGGTTTATGGAGGGGTTATTAGTCACTCTCGTCACCAGTGTAGAATCCAGAGGAAAGAGTTCTGGTATGCAAGGACAAGGCAGTGGAGTAAAATCAAGAATATTAATGGTTTATTGAAACAGATATTATTTACAGAGAGGCACGTGCAGTCTACTTTCAGTGCTCTTGCTGCTAGATGTTTGTTAGCAATGCCTCTACTCTAGGTCTGGCATAAAAGTAACTAAAGCACCATTCAAAAGCTGATCTAGATCAAGGAAAGGATTGACCAAGAACACCACATTATTTTTTTATCCTATTTTTTTAAATTAAGGCAAGATTCAACAATTTGTTCTAGTAAGAACTAATCAGCCTACTTTCTTTTCACTGTCTCTACAACTGGGCTATATTTGGTTCAAATCGAGATCCACGTTAGATCTCTTGCATATGAAATGTTCATACATCTGCCATCTTGGATTGGGGTGGATGACATCATCACAAATGTCACCATTGGGGTATCCCTATGTATCCATACAGCTGTAGCAAATTTGGTTTAAATTGGTTAGTCCGTCCACAAGTTAGTGCACATGTGCCTCAAATGTTTACGTGTCTACCATCTTGAATTGGGGTGGATGGCATCATCACAAACTACACCCTTGAGTTATCCCTGTGTGTCACTCACTACAACTGTACCAAATTTGGTTCAAATCAGTTTGACAGTCCTCAAGTTAGCGCACTTGCACCTGAAATGTTCATGTGTCTGCCATCTTTGATTGGGGTGGATGACATCATCACAAACTACACCACTGAGGTGTCTCTATGTGTCTCTACAACTGTACCCAATTTGGTTCATAGTGGTCCAGGCATTGCGAAGTTGATGGGGGGGGGGGGTTCACAGACACATGGAATGCTGGGTGATCTCATAAGCCTATAGGAAAGTAGGCTAAAAATGGTCCCTCAGCAACTTTAATTACTTTTCAGCTCTGTCTCAGCTTCAGGAGGGAAGGTGGAGGCATGTCTGGCAGCATCCCTTCCTCCTCCTCTCCTTGTGACTGGCTAGCTTATGCTCAGTGACATTTCCCTTGCTGTTGAGTCAGGCTGAGGGAGGGTGGGCTGAACCTGAGCAGTAGCTAGCCAGTCAGGAGGGAAGGAGAGGGGAGGGATGCTGCCTGATACTCCTCCCTTCCTGGAGAGGACTCATATTGATAGAAGGTGAGCCCTGTTATCAGGAGCCAATAGCATGCCAGTGAATTGGGGTTGTGGGAGGGGGAGAGTGAAGAGCAATCTATGACCTAGCCAGCAGGTCTCCCTTGCCTCAGGAGTCTGGGGGACATCCCAGGCTAGCAGACCAGAGAAGATTCATAATAAGAAATAAAGTATTCACAGGAGTTGAGCTGGAAGAACTGCAAAGAGCAACACAGGACACCATTCCACTTTCAGTTATAGCTATGCCCCTGCCAGGAAGCATGGAAGCTGCAGCAGTTCTTTCTGCCTCCCAAACTGAATTAGAAGATAGAGAAAGATACAAGTCTCAGGCTCCCCAACACAAATGATGCTGATTTTGTTTCAGTTTTGGATTCCCCCAATTTGAACTTTGCCCCCATTACTATTGAGGAGCACTTTGTCAAATTAAGGACAATAAACTTGTTGAAGGAAGAATTCCTTTCAGCCTCAAGTGTGACAATTCATTCAAAATTACTAAGGGGAGTTTCACATATTCTTAAGTAAAAAACACGACATTCTACTGATCATTTGTGTACATCAGTTTTTAAACCAAAACCCCCAATTTTTGCAGCTTGGGCCCCTGCAGTAGGGATTTACTCAAAAGAAGACTTTGCTATGTTTTGCTAACATAAGCACAAATTTTCTTTATGGACTGACATTAACAGTTATAAGCAAACTAAATCCTTTGCTTGTACAGGTAAATGAAATTGCCTTCCCCAGGTCCCAGCTCCTTTCCTTTCAAGCTTCCCAAGTTACTGTTCATTTGTCTGTGGTAATTCTGCCAAGATGCAGCTATGCCAATTGCCAAGGGTGATAGCAAGTTAAGAGGCAACTTCTGTTAGCACTTACAGCCACCCTTCTCTCCTACTACCAATGCACATATTTGCACAGGAAGCGTCTGGCGTCTCCATCGCTCCTTGCAAGGCAGTTGGCGTGGCTGTTAAAGATGTCCAGTCCCCTTGCTGAGTCCAGATGTTGCACAAACATCTCATCATACTTGGTAATCCTCCTCAGTTTCCCCGGGATCGCTCTCTGCTGGCTTTTCAACTGGGGGCCAGAGTTGCAGAGGCCAAGGAATTCCCAGCCTGGAACTCACTCTGCAAACAGCAGCCTGGCTGCTCTTGAAGCTGACATTGATCAAAAGACACCACTCCCAAATCGGCAAAGGCTGCCAAAGTTAAAATATTTCCTTCAATCTGGCTGGCCCATTAAGGCAATTCCCTGCATATTTGAATGCTAGGGCTAAGCCAGGTCCCCTTTATGTTACATTCAAGCATGTTTTAGCCAGCAAAAACAGGCTCTCAAAAGTCATCCAAATAATAAGGTGATTTTAAAAAATAAAATACATCTCATGAGTGCAATAAAAGGTGGTAATTTCGGTAGGAGGGGAAGGGAAAGCTAGTGATGAGCCCTTCTGTTAATACTTATCTTGCTAATGTGTCTCCCAAATGGTTGGAGAAAAGTGCTTGTGATATTAAGAAGACTTTGTCATGCCATTCTCCATATGTTTTTTCCATGTGCCTCCCTGTATTATGAGGTGGTGTGAGTTTCAATGTCATAGACTGCATCCCACATTACTCCATAGTCTGCATCAATCTAGCATTATTTTTATGTGGCTGCGGGGGGAAAGAGGAGTGTCAGGTTGCCACTATTCACACTCTATAGTCCCCTTTTCTTTTCTTCATGTGCTGGAGACAAACAGTGGAGGAGTGGAGGAGGGATGTTGCTTCCATGTGTCTGGAATCAGGCCAGGCTCCTGGTATCTAGAGGACCTTGGCAAGCTTCTTTCCAGTTGGCCCCTTTTTCCTTGGTGACCACCAATAGAGTTGCTTCACCACTCAAAGGCTACTGGCCCAGAGATAATCTCAGTGATCACTCGTGGGCTTTCTGGCCCTGGTTGTACCATATGTTATGCTAGATATGTCATTGGCCCTTGTTTGCTTGTTTTTTTTTAAATTCCTAAATAGCAGCCAGCTACCAGTCAAGATTGGGACAACAACAGGGACAAAATTCCTTCTCACATGCTGTAGACCCAGTCCTGATCAGTTCCTCACAGCTGCTTTGAGGATAGAAATGTATTCATTCATTCATTCATTCATTCATGTAAACCACCTAGAACCATCTGGGTGAGGCAGTATAAAAATAAATACGTAATAAAATAAATAACCAAGAACACGAGGGTCAATGGTGTACTTAATGGATGTATAGTTTGGCCCTGAGTCCAAGACCTTGTCTAATAAGCTGCTTGGGGCTCTGTACTAGTTCACACAAACAGCAGGTAATGTGATAATAACTTGAAAAGAAAATTAGAAATGTATGGTACAACAGTAATTGATAGAAAGATCTGAATCTGACATATATTACTATCCATTTTCCCAAGTAACATTCAAGTTGGCTATTAAGTCTTTCTAATGAATAAGTCGGGTAAATTATGCTTCGTGTCAGGCATGAGTCTGTTATATTGTTACAAAGGTTTGCAGGTGGGAGGAACTGATCAGGTCTTCTGTAGCAAAATGAGTTTCTACTGGGGATGTGCAAATCGATTCAAATCAAATTGAACTCAAAACAGGCCATTTCAAGTGATTCGAACTCAAATCATGGAATAAAGGGCCTGATTTAAGTTTTAATTGAAACTACCCCAATTCGAGCTTGAGTCCTGTTTTTCCAAGTTGCTGATTGGTTTTCTGGCACCGGCTTCTGATTGGTTTGAGATCTCCTTGCTTCTTGGTTGGCTTGTTATTCAAATTAAGTGGTGGCATGGGCAACTATGCCCCCATTGTCTGGGGGAGGGAGCAGGGAGGGGAGGGGTGAGGACAAAGGTGAGTGTTTCAAAAACTATTTAAGGGCCTGGTAGGCAGAGAGCCCTTGCAGGTCTGTGGCTCTTAAAGAAGAAGGATACAAAGGAAGGACAGAAACTGCAGCAGCACAGCAGCAGAGGAGAGCAGAGTGGTAGCCTGGGGCCTGCCTAGCCCAGTGAGGGGAGAGACAGAGTGATCCTGCCCTCTCCTAGTACCTAATCCCTCTCTATTTCTTTTTTCCTGCAATGTCAACAAATGCTTTCATATATATATATATGTACCAGCAGCCCCAGTGGCTATAACTAGGTGCTGCTTTTTGATATATATTTTTCTTCTTGAGATTTTTCCCCCACTTCTTGCCCGTAGCCAGGCCCTAGTTGCTTTAATAACTGGGGTGGTGCTTTTAGAAGAAGAAGAAGAAGAAGAAGAAGAAGAAGAAGAAGAAGAAGAGCCTCTCCCATCAACATTATGGTGAGACGTAACTTTAATAAATCTATACCGGATCGGTAGTCGCCCGGGTCAACAAGGACTGCGACAGGTGCTGGAGTCCCCGGACATCTGGTGGCAAGTGGGCAACAGGACTCAGGATCTTCAGTTGAGCAACCAGGGCTGGAGACTGCAAGGTTACTGGAAGAAACATCGCTTAACTGAAAGGTCGCTTAAACGTCGCTTAAACAAAAAAAAATATGAAAAACGCCAGCAAGGAAATAATGATCTGCTATTACAAGTCTAGTCCAACTAGAAGAGGTTATTTAAAAAGAATGTACCAAATCTGGAAAGAGAAGCATCCAGATACAGAAATAACAGAACAAAGGCTAGCAGACCAGAGAAGATTCATAATAAGAAATAAAGTATTCACAGGAGTTGAGCTGGAAGAACTGCAAAGAGCAACACAGGCTAAAGATATGGAAGAAGAATTACCACAAACTGAAGAAGTTGCTCAGGTGCAGGTGGAGGAGGTGTTGGGAATAGGGGTGTGCACGGAACTGCCAAACTGTGATCCGGCACTGGGGTGGGGGGTTGCTTTAAGAGCGGGAGAAGGTTTACTTACCCATCCCGCCGCTTTCCCGCTCTGGCGCCCATAATATTAGTAGTAATTGGGGCGGCAGGACACCTCCCTGCCTCCTCTTCCCCGCTTTCGCTAGGAAAAGCTCCGAGGAGTCCTCTGCGTGCGCGCACGTGTGTGCGCATTGTGTGCGTGCTTCACGTCTCTGTGATGTGTGCATGTGCACAGAGGACTCCTGGGAGCTTTTCACAGCGAAAGCGGGGAAGGGGCGACAGGGAGGTATCCTGCCGCCCCAATTGCTACTAAAATTACGGGCGCCAGAGCGGGAAAGTGGCGGGAGGGGTAAGTAAACCCTCCCACACTCTTAAAGCAACCCCCCATGCGAACCAAACCACCCAGGTCCAGACCAGTCCAGGCTCATCCCTAGTCGGAAATAGAGGATGCCACTGTTGCTGAACTGTTTCAAAATCAAAACCAGGCAACCTCCCCTTTGCCTTCACCTCAAAAACCCAAATGCCTTTTAACAGAAAAGCAACAAGAACTAAAGCAAAATATAACTGAGCACATGAACCAAACAACCACCAGGATTCGACTTCCAGCTCTAAAAACAGTTGCCAAAAAACAACTTGCTCAGGCATTAAAAGATGTCAATGCTGCACTTGCAGAAATAACAACCAATAATTTGCAAGAAACAAACCAACTAATGTACAGTGCAGCAACAATAAAAACACAAGAGCTCGGATATAAGATCAGTGAACCTGTAAAAAAAGAAAGTAGTACATCACCTAAATGGAAGATTAGATTAGAAAATAAAATCTCCAGGCTTAGATCAGATGCTAGTAAATTGAAAGATATGAAAGACAAGAAGCTGAAGAATGAAAACACCAAACAGTATCTGATCCAAAAATACCACCTAGATCCAATGAAAATTAGAGAAGTCCTGGAAATAATAAAGCAGCAAATAACAGCAGTGCCAAAGAAGATTAGCAGATACGAAGCCAGAATTACACAACACAGGCAGAATCTCCAATTCCAGTCGAATCAGAGACGTTTCTACCAAAGCATAGAAGGAGAAACTGCAAGAAACATAGAAACACCAAATAACGAAGAAACCATGCAATTCTGGGGGAAATTGTGGGACAATCCAATAGATTATAATAAAAAAGCAGGCTGGGTCAAAGAGGTCAAAAATGTAACCAACAAATGCAAGATCTAATAATAACACCAGAATCAATAAGTGAAAGAGCAAAGATAATTAAAAATTGGACTGCTCCACGCGACGATGAACTGCATGGTTTTTGGCTTAAACACCTAACAAGCCTTCATAAACAACTATCAAAACAGTTCAATCACATTTTGCAAGGAGGTGATATTGAACAATGGCGAACAACTGGGAAAACCCATCTCCTAATGAAAGACCTAGCAAAAGATGCAGTTCCAAGTAATTATAGACCGATAACCTGCCTGCCAACCATGTTCAAATTATTAACTGGGATAATAGCAGATGAAGTGATGCAACACTTATTAACTAACAAACAGCTTCCAGTTGTACAGAAAGGGAATTGCCCAAACACCAGAGGCACAAAAGACCAGCTGCTGATTGACAAAATGATTTTAGAAAATTGCAAGAGAAGAAAAACCAATCTAAGTGTTGCATGGATTGACTACAAGAAAGCCTTTGATTCATTGCCTCACACATGGATACTAAAATGTTTAGAAACAACTTGTGTCAGCAAAAACATTCAGATATTTATGTAAAAAGCAATGAGCATGTCGAATCCACAGTTAACAATCAATGGTGAGACACTTGGACAGGTTAGCATTAGAAGAGGCATTTTCCAAGGGGACTCACTATCCCCTCTGTTGTTTGTAATCATCATGACTCCACTTTCACAAATACTAAACAAAACAGGCCTCGGATACTAAACATCTAAAACATCAAGTAAAATCAACCATTTGCTGTACATGGATGATCTGAAGTTGTATGGAAAGTCCCAGTCAGAAATTGAATCATTGCTAAACACTGTCCGTATATTCAGTAGCGATATAGCAATGGAGTTTGGACTAGACAAGTGTGCTGCATTAATAATGAACAGAGGGAAAAATAAGAAAAACAGAAGGAATAGAACTGCCCAATGGAAGCAAGATCAAGAACCTGGAAGAGAAAGAACATTACACATACTTGGGCATTCTCCAGGCTGATAACATTGCACACACTGAAGTTAAAAGAAAAATGGGAGGTGAATACATCAGGAGAGTTAGAAAAATCCTCAAGTCCAAACTCAATGGCGGGAACACCATACAAGCCATCAACACCTGGACTATACCTGTTCTTAGATACACTGCAGGAATAATAGACTGGACCCAGGCAGAACTAGAGACACTAGATCGTAAGATCAGGAAAATCATGACCATCAATCATGCTCTGCACCACCGCAGTGATGTAGATAGGCTATACCTCCCTCGCAGCTCAGGTGGAAGAGGAATGCTGTGAGTCCATCAAACAGTAGAGGAGGAGAAAAGCAGCCTTGAAGAATATATAGTGCAGAAGATGCACTTCAAATGGTCAATAATGCGAAACTATTCAACACCAATGAAACAAAGCAGGCCTACAAGAAAGAACAAGTCAAGAACCGAGCAGAAAAATGGAAAAAGAAGCCACTACATGGTCAACAATTGCACAATATAAGTGGAAAATCAGACATCACCAAGACCTGGCAATGGCTTAAGAATGGCAACTTGAAGAAGGAAACAGAGCGTTTAATATTGGTTGCACAAGAACAGGCACTAAGAACAAATGCAATAAGAGAAAAACGTTAACAACAAACAGCAAGCGCCGCCTTTGTAAAGAAGCAGATGAAACCGTGGACCACCTAATCAGCTGTTGTAAAAAGATTGCACAGACTGACTACAAACAAAGGCATGACAAGGTACCAGGGATGGTACATGGAACATCTGCAAAAAATACAAGCTACCTGTAGCCAAACATTGGTGGGACCATAAAATTGAAAAAGTGGTAGAAAATGAAGATGTAAAAATATTATGGGACTTCCAACTACAAACAGACAAACATCTGCCACACAATACACCAGATATAACTGTAGTTGAGAAGAAAGAAAAACAAGTGAAAATAATCGACATAGCAATGCCAGGGGATAGCAGAAGAAAAAGAAATAGAAAAAAATCACCAAATACAAAGATCTACAAATTGAAATTGAAAGGCTGTGGCAGAAAAAGACCCAAATAATCCCAGTGGTAATTGGCACCCTGGGTGCAGTTCCAAAAGACCTTGAAGAGCACCTCAACGCCATAGAGGCCACAGAAATCACCATCCGCCAATTACAAAAAGCAACTTAACTGGGAACAGCCTATATTCTGCAATGATATCTGTAACAACAGCAACAACATTGACAATAAAATTCAGCCATCCCAGGTCCTTGGGAGGGACTCAGTGTCTGGATAAAACAAGTAACACCTATCTGACTGTGTAAATAAATAAATAAATAATATATTATTATTATTATTATTATTATTATTATTATTATTATTATTAATTCACACAGTCAGACAGATGTTATGGACTGAATTGTTTTATCCGGACATCGAGTCCTTCCCAAAGACCTGGGTTGCCTGAATTTTATTGTCAATATTGTTGTTGTTGTTGTTGTTATAAATATTGTTGCAAAATGTAAGCTGTTCCCAGTAAAGTTGCTTTTTGTAACTGACTGTTGCTAATTTCCGTGGTCCCTATAGTATTGAGGTGCTGTTCAAGGTGTTTTGGAATTGCACCTAGGGTTCCAATTACTAATGGGATTCTTTTCGTCTTCTTCTGCCACAACCTTTCAATTTCAATTTGAAGATTGTTTGTTGTTTTTGTTTTTGTTGTTATTATTTATTTATACTGTCAGACATGGGTTTTTGTCAGGATATATCTCTGTAAGGTGTTGTGGTAATATGCCTTCAGGTGAAAATATCAAGTCACTGTAATTACTGTGATTAGTGACTAGCAACATGTGAGGCCAATTACAAGATGCTGAGTAATGATCTGCAGTGATTGGCCAAGGCCAGTATAAGAAAGAGGCCCAGAGAAGAGCAAAGTGTCCACAGTGGCAGATGCTGCTACACTGTGGTCCACCCAGCTGAACTATGTACATTCTGTATCCATGTGCCTGATGTATATATATCTATCTACGTGTAAATGGACTTACTGAGCTGCAATATCATGTGAGTGCTTTTTCTACAATATATTCTTCAGTTTAAATCCTTGCCTGTGTGTTGGAGTCTTCTTACATTTCCACTGGGGTACTGGAACGTAACTCTGAGAGTAGGGCGCATCACCAACAGGTTTTTTTTGGGGGGGGGGGTTTCGGCAGTAGAGTAACATGGCTGCTTCTATTATTTTTTGCATTTGTTCCCTCTTTTTATTTTTATTTTTTTTAAGCTTTCTTCTTTTTCTCCCGCATTATTATTCAGAGGTGGCCAAACTAGATGGGGGCATAATCCTCAGTGAAGATCTTAATTACTGCCTTCAAGGAAATCTGTGCCTACCCAGATGCCTATGGAATTATGTGGCTGGAAGGGATGTGGCTTGAGGACAGAAGGCTCTCATCCAACTGCAGCAGTTCAAGAGATCAGTTCCCAGAAGATTCCAATAACCACCCTTCCTGCCAAAGCTTTAAAAGAAGCTCCTTTTCAAAGAGAAGGAGACACAGTGGGAGGCTCGCTCTTTCAATACATACGCCTCCAAGAGTCATCAGCCTTCCAATGAATGCCATGCCAAAGAAGAAGCACAGCTGAATGAGCAAAAAGGGTCAAGATGAGGCATGGCTGGTGCAGGTTTTTGAACATGTGTATTTCTGCCTTTTCTGCAATGGATGCATCCTGTATCCCTGATGTTTGTGGATGTATTTCCACAGCCCAATCACAATAAGTAGAGACTTCTTGGTGCTAATATGCTGCATGGTGAGCATTACTGCTACACAGAGATGTTGTTATTGTCTCGGGTCCAGGTCCAGGTATGTACATCCAGGTCCAGGTGTGTACTCAAATTTTATTTGTAGAGAGATTTCTGATGAGAAAAGCAGACCTAAAAAGGAAGCTTTCTATGTATGCAATATGCTGCACAGCAGGAGCTACTACAGCTCAGATATGTGTTCATATTTTTTCCTGGGATCAAACAAAGCCCATGGTGTACACAAGATACTTCCACGTAAGCATAAAGGGATGTTTTGCTGATTTTCCCTGTTAGCAGGAGCCCCATGTGCCTCATAATATGTAACTCCAGAGGGTCCTGTGATCTTTGGTGTAGCTTTTCTGGGGTGCAGAGAACTGCCAGAGGCAAAGGATGGCTAAAAGGACCCATGGCACATCCCTAGAAGGTATAATATTTTGGGCTTCATGCAAAGACTGGCCCTTGAACAAGAAAATAACACTTCTTTGTTGCAGAATGAATAGTACCAGGGGTGCACCAAGGTACTAATGGGGCCTGGACCACTCCTGCTGTAAGCCCACCACCTTCATAAGGCCCCCCAAACCCTACTTTGAGGGGCCTGCTGCCACCCGGAACCTCTGCTTTAAAAAAGAAATCAGCTGCTGTGTGTGGCCAAGGCTGCTGGGGGGTGAGCAGAGCAGTTCTCCCCCACCCCCAGGGCTGGTGGCCGGAGCAAGCACTGGGCCTGTCCGTTCTGCCCAGCAACTCTTGCTAACTGCGAGGTGTGCCTGCGCACTTGAGAGATATCGTCACAAGTCTGTGATATCATGGGCTTGCGGCTATATATCTCAACTGCACAGGCGCCCCTCTCAGTTAGTAAGAGTCGCTGGGCCGAACAGACAGGCCCAGCACTCACTCCAGCCACTGTAGGTGGAGGGAGGACTGCCGTGCTCATCCCCTGGCAGCTACGAGGGGTAGCTGCCAGGGGGTGAGCAGAGCAGTCCTCCCCCCACCTGCAGTGGCTGGAGTGAGTGCTGGGCCTGTCTGTTCGGCCCAGCGACTTACTGTTGTTTTTTATTTCAGCTGCCGCATGGACGAGGGGTCCATGCGGCAGCTGAAATAAACAACAACAACACAGAGGTTCGGCATAGTGGGGCGGCTGCAGGAGGCCCTCCGGCCATTTGGAGGCCCCTTTGGACCTCTTTGGAGCTTGGTGGCTACAGACTGGGGCTCCAAGGTCCAGGGGTCAGCATGCCTCTGAATAGTACCAAACTGAATGGAATATAGCTTGCACAAACTGGTTCTAACTGGAATAAGCACCACCTTCCCTGCTGCTCTGTGTCAGGGACTATATCAGAACTACAACAGTAATTACAGAAGGGACAGAGTCATTTCAGGGAGCAGGAGTCTTGTGTGTTTCCCAAGGCTGAAAATTTGGAGAAGCAAGAGGCTGTGGCAAGGCAATAGGAGGATGGGAGAACACGAAGATAAGGGAGGGGTGAGGTCAAAAGAGCTTTAAAAATAAAATTCGTTCTTTCACCCAGCAGCTCATTTCAGCAATGGAAAGCTTCTTCCACAACACAAGAAATTTGCATCAGCAATTTGAATTGTCAAGCTTTTGGTTTTTCTGTATGATCTGGTGTTAAAATAACACAGCCGGTTTTTTAAAAAAATGTGTGTATGTATTTGTAAATACACACATCCCACATGTCCCAATGCTTCCCAAGTGCAAAGTACCCTTTGTACATACAACTCAATATACATGGTGGGGATTCTTGTAGGCAGCCTATTGAGCTCCCATGCAGCCTTCATTCCAGAAACTACAGTGCACTCAACAACTGCCAATGGTGCAAGGCCCTCCTGGGCCCACATCACATTCTCCAGTGGCCACTGCCAGCTCCTCTCCAGGCCCCTGGCATGTAGGCTACTCCCACAAGGAGTACAGAGAACTGTGGCGGCAGCGGGGTGGGGGGGATCCTTTCATATCCACACAGCTGCTGCACCTATAGAGGGCCCTGCACTCACAGGAAGGGATGGATCATGCTGTTATGCCTTTTGTTCAAGGAGCTTTCCTTTTCATGTTTATTTAAATGCAAGGCTTTAGAGAATACAATCCATTCTCCTCCAGCGACAAGGCTGATGCTATCGCTTCTTTCTATGGGTATTAATTTAGATTGAGCTGTCAAAGAGCTGGAAATTATGACTATATTTTCCTAATCAGGCTAAATCATTGCTGTTAAGGCCGAAACAGATATAAAAAATATTTTTGTTTCACCAAGGACTTTTAATGAGCTACAAAGCTGAACATTAAGCAAATCAACTATGAGTCAATTATCTTTATTAATGCTGTCAGGGCCCTTGCCAGGGTTGATATTGTCAATCCATGCTGCTCTTGCCAGTTGATGGAATGCATCATGTCTATCCCTCACGCATATGGCTAAGCAAGTACATTTTGCAAAAGATGATAACACAGTTCTGAGAGTCTCCTCAGTATAGCTGGAATGAATTTGATTTGATTCCATCCATTCTTCTTTGAAACTGTTCATGTTTGCAATGCAAAATGTTGATGCATCCTGATATAAACAGGATTTTTTTAAAAAAATAATAATTCATATTTCTATACCACTTGATACAAACATCTCTAGGCGGTGCCATTTGCTGAATTTTGACCGAATATTTTGATGACAGTTTGAGATTTCATATTATCAGTTACTATTTGTGTATATTAGTTATATTTGTTATTCTGATTTTTATCTCTTGGCTGGCCGACGGCTGTAATAAAAATTGGAAAAAAGAGATTTCATATTCCATGTTTGATCAAATCAAAACTAATCAAGTGATGCCAATTAGGCTTAAGAGCTTGAATTTTGAGATGCGATTTTATGTTCAAAATGAAAATTTGCATTTTGAATTCAAAAGTTGGCATCCAACTTTTGATATATTTACAAATATGAATTTTTCATTACCTGTTAATCAACACTTCAGTTGATTAAGCTACCAATGAAAAGTTGCATTCTCTCTCCTCCCCCACCCATACGTATATACACATTTACAGTAAATTTATAGTCACATATTGATATAGATTTTATTTCAATACTACTTGAGCTTTCTGTGCCAATGAAGATGGAAGCATTACAGAGGTTAAACATACGCATTATGTTATCTCTGTCTCTCTCTTCCTGCTCCCCTCATTTTATTTAGGATCAGTTGGACTGAATGTCATACAGTAATTGCTTCTTTAATGTGTGTATTCTGGTGATGGTGGGTGGCTCTCTCTCTCTCCTTTTGCACTCCTTTTGCAACCTACTTTAGCTGCTACCCTCTAACATAAGCTGAGCCAGGAATTGTTGCCATCAATCTCTCCTCCTTCAGACAGTGATGAATACGAGGACAATAAGAGATGCCACCTGCTGTTTCAGTCTTTTCCATGCAAAGCAAGGTTTGGGATGTATTTGAATTAAAAAGGCAAGATTCCTCATAGGTGATTTCATTTCTGCAGGCTGCCCTCTACAAGTACCAGCAGGCCTCTTTAAAAATGGCAATTATTTCTCCAACTACCCTTCTTAGAATACATTATCTTTTTGATTAACTTTTAAAAATATTATTTAATTTTAAAAAAAATCTGTCTTGCGAAATAGTCCGATTTCTCCCTTACAGTGCTAGGATGCAATTCACACATGCAACTTTGGAGTTAATTGGAGCACTCCCCACTATGTGACACATGCATGCTTGGAGAGAGATGTGTATGTACCTGTATTCCAAGAATGACATGGACACCACAACAAGAGGTGCCCTCACTCAATGGTACACCTTACCACTTTCTCTTGACATTTCTTTAAAGATGTTAACATCGGTGCCTTTCTGAATGGTAGTGAACATACAGAGAATTAAATCAGTTCAGTTGTGTATTTGTAAATTTATTCTTAATCAACATAACACAGTTTCTGAAGTCCATAGCAAAATATATTCCACCAGGTGAAGGTTATGCCTCTCAGATGTACCCATCCAAATCAGGAAGACTGCTCCCTCCTGCAAGGAGAAACTGCTCAGATGTTGATCACTCTTTCTTTCTTCTAGTTCACACAGGTAGTGGCTGCTCTTCCTCCATAATATCTGGTGTTCTGGACAGCCTTCATGCAAGTGCAGACAGGAAAAACTGTCTGGCCACTGTAGCCAGGTGCCCTACCCCCATTGTTTTTTTTAAAAAAATGCAGCTGTCACTCTTCTGTGTTTTAAAAATAATATTCCATCTTTCTCTTTTCTTTCTCACCAGCAGAAATGACACAGCCATATTATCAGACAGAGAGCTCTTCATCAAAGGTTATTTTTAAATGCAACTGCCATCATTGTTCGGGGAGAAATAAAACATGCCAAAATATTTAAGTACTTGCCGAATAGAAGAGTGATCTGAACACATCCCCCCCTCCCCCGCCAAAAAGCACTAGATTTTTAGCAGCCTGGGATGAATACTTAAGCTGGCACATGCTATGTTTCACTCGTACCACTTAATCTTGAACAAATATAACAACTCTTCTGATAGAAGCGGGCAAGGGGCTAAGCCGCAGTGGCAAGCCCCATCATGATGATGTATGCATAGTTCACAGAGTGCTAAATCGTTGCATTTGGCTCTGCAGCCTGCAATTACACACATTCCAAGGTTCAGGATTACACCCCCCCCCCCCACACACACACGTCTTTTCCGTCACACAGTTATTTCAAGCCTTAAAGAGAAAGATCCAGAGTTCTTTGTGTATACAAAGACATTAACATATATTACATTTCCATCTTGCATGATTAACCTTTTCTAAAACACAGACTAGGAACTGCCTAACAGCACTGCTGCCAAATTCTGAATCATAAACCATAACCTGGCAGCAACCTGGGGAGTCTGGTTCCTGCATATCTTTTTTTATTGGATTCCAGACTGTCCAGAGTCTGTGTCTAGTCCAAAACGGATCCAGAAGAGGCCTTCAGGGTGTAGAGGCTGCTAAACATCAGAGAGCATGTATGTTACTTCAGATGTCTGAACACACTGGTTTGTCTGGATATGCAGGTAAACAATCCAGTTCAAAGGAGTCAAGGAAGATTTTGCCCATCTCTACTGTCCAATTATGTGTAATTTTTTAGTTCTACAGTAACACTGAACATTTGGGTCTTTTACTCACACAGTCAGAGGAGTCCCTTGTTTTATCTTCCTTGGGTCACCAAAAAGATGAGAAAGAAGATCACCTTAAAGGTGAGGCATGATTCCATTTCACACAAATGCCCTTTAAGCATCATGCACATGTAATAAATGTCTCAGAGCATAAACAGCTCAGGATTGACAGGCAGACACTGGAACCATTTGAGAACCTCAGAGTTGTCACAGCAGCTGCCATAACGTGTCTATGCCAGGCTGGCCATGGCCCATTCATGTCCCAGAAACTGTTCAAATAAGATCTGTGCAGCACCAGTACAAACTGAATTGATTTGAAACTTCATCTGACATTCAGGAGGTGGAAGTGCACTTTTATTCCTTGGCTATGCCAGATGTATCTTGTGCCCCCATAACTGCACCACACCTGCACAGAGCATTCTAGGTGCAGACGACTCTGAGGTTGTCAAATGGTTCCAGTGTCTGCCTGTCAATCCTGAGCTGTTTATGCATCAAATGAACTCTATCAACATGTAACTTTTCTCCAGTATTACCTTCATTTAATGTGTAATTCTATGCTGGTCTCTAACCATAATAAAGCTTGATTCTTCTGAGATCTAGGAAAGTCATCATAACAAATCCTCTTAAAATATACTAGGGATGTGCGAAACGTTTTGGGTACAGAACGATTTGTACCCGAAACGACCAATTTCGGGTGATTCAGGGCCGAACCGAATCACCCCCGAAGATTTCTGAAAAATTTCGGATCCGAAACAAATCACCTCTGTTTCAGATCCGAAATATTTGGATGTATAGGACCTCCATTTTGTGGCCTTCTTCCCCCCACCACCCCATTTTGAGCAATGGCGTCTATTTGAATTTCCCGCATTTTTGCCTCCCATTGACTTCAAGGCAAATAGGTCTGATGTGACATCTGTTTGAATTTTGGGTCCCAGGGAGAAAATAGTGGGGTGGGGTGGTAGTGCCTAATGGGTGGAGGCTACCACCCCAATTGCAGAGGGATTGGGAAAGGGGCTGATTTTTGGTGAATTTTTGAAGTTTTAGTGTCTTTGGGACAGATTGGGGGCATAACGTGGGATCTGGGCCAAAAGAGTGGGGTGGGGTGGTAGTGCCTAATGGGTGGAGGCTACCACCCCAATTGCAGAGTGATTGGGTAGAGGGCTGATTTTTGGTGAATTGTTGAAATGTACGCGTCTTTAAGGTTTTCCCCATTAGGTATAATGGAGGGTGTATCGCTTCATGTCAGGGGGAAAGGGGTGGCCTAGAGTGGTGTGGGGTTGGTGGTAGTGCCGGGTAGGGGCAAGGAAGCTACCTGAATTTTTTCAAAGGATTTGGGCAGAGGGCTGATTTTTGGTGAATTGTTGAAGTTTACGCGTCTTTAAGGTTTTTCCTCATAAGGTATACATGGAGCTTTCACCCGCCACATAAGTGCACTTGGGGGGTGCTGGGGTGGCCCAGAGCGAGTGATGGTGGTGTAGTGCACATAGGGTGCCAACCACCCCCATGGGTTGCTAACCCATGGGGTACAGAGTTCTGTTTCAGAGGTATTCTGAGTGTGGATTCTATGATAGCAAATTAGAGTGGATTCATGGTGTCTCATTGAAAATCTCATTTGCTATCATACCGTAGAATCTACACTCAGAATACCTCAGAAACAACAGAACCCTGTACCCCATGGGTTAGAAACCCATGGGGGTGGTTGGCACCCTATGTGCACTACACCACTCGCTCTGGGCCACCCCAGCACCCCCCAAGTGCACTTATGGGGCTGCTGAAAGCTCCATTATACCTTATGAGGAAAAACCTTAAAGACACGTAAACTTCAACAATTCACCAAAAATCAGCCCTCTGCCCAAATCCTTTGAAAAAATTCAGGTAGCTTCCTTGCCCCAACTCGGCACTACCACTCCCCCCCACTCTTTTGGCCCCAGGATCCATTTTTTAATCTGAATCGATTCAGATTCGGATTAATTCGGATCCGAATCGAATCAGGGGTGATTCGGACGGGCAATATTCGGATACAAAACAGAACAGGGGTGTTTCGGTTTGGATCTGAAATGAAACACCGAAAATCCAAATTGCACACCCCTAAAATATACTGATGTATTTGCAATGTAATCTTGAATATATGTAAAAGCAGACCTTCAAACGTTTGTTTGTTTGTTTGTTTGTTTGTTTGTTTGTTTGTTTGTTTAACATATTTTTATTTGACTCAAAACTTGTATCTCTGGGCAGTTTACAATTAAAACCGGTTTACAATTAAATTTGCTGCAACTTCTACTAAAATCTCCTCCCCTGCCAAAACCAAAAATGGCACCCATGCCAATCAGTTACAGTTTCACCATGTCTATCCCTTTCCCATATCGCCACTTGCCTAGGGAGCTAGGGTTCCACCCTGGGCGGTGGCCGGGGGGGGGGCGGAATCTGTCTAACAACTGGATCTGAAATATATATTTTCAAATATCCAAAATGTGAAAGGTGAAATTGGAAAGTTCAGATTTTGGATATGAGATTCTCAATTCAGAATTTCTATTCAGATTTGGAATGTGAAATTTCACCCTACATTGGAAATTTGAGTCTTTTAGACCTGTTGACATTTTCTGATCTATTTATTTATTTATTTATTTATTTATTTATCAATCATATTTTTATACCGCCCAAAACTTACATCTCTGGGCGATTCACAACAAGATAAAAACATTAAAACATTAGTTAAAAACAAACACAAGAAATTTAAAACACAACAATTTAAAATGTTTAAAACAATATTCTAAAACAACATTAAAAACAATCAAAACAGTATCAGTTAAAAGCCTAGGTGAACAGATGCGTCTTTAAGAACTTTTGGCATCATATATGAAATCTTCTAAACGGTTGACTATGCAATGTTAAATAGTAGGGATGTACAGATGTTTCATCTACAGGTAGACCAATCCTTCAAGTTGGGCCAATGTGCAGTCTGGAGTGGATGCCTGGTCTACCTGCCACCAACTCCAATCAGTAGACCAGCTCTCCCCGGAAAAACAGCCCTCCAAAACGGTGCTCTAAACACTAGAAACTCTCAAAACATTTTGAGTTTGTTTCATAGAAACAGCTGGATTGGCTGCTGTTTTGACAAAACATTCTGAGCATTATGGATTTCCGGTTGAGCTTGAAATGAAACGCAAAATCTGTTTCGTACACATCCCTACTAAAAAGTACTTTGCATGTTCTAAATGCTAATACTAACTGCCAATGCATGCCAATAGCCACCTAGTAAATACTATTACATACCACTCATCAAGTGCTGTTACATACCAACATCAAATAGTATTATCATTGTATGGTCTCTTTAAAACATTGTGAAATACCATACCACTTCATGCTTGTTATTAAATGCTATCAGATACTAATACTTTTGCATGCTCACTATTAAATGCTCTTAAATAACCACTGCCAAACGTCAGATAATGAAACCAAACATCATTGATATAAAAGGCATATGTCAGATATTCCAGTAATTCAAATCTTTGATTATTCAGAGAATAGCTGGATAATTTTGAGAATTCTTGGCAGCGGATTCGTTTCAGCAAACTGTAATGCCATTTAATCTTGCATTAGGCCAACTGTTAATAATTCCACAAGCAGAGCATGAAATGAGAGCCCACGAAGCAGAGACTGCATTTTTGCATGATAAATTTTGAAGGTAGTGTCCTTCCGGTGCAGCCCTTACGGCTTTCTTAGTGACTGTCAGCAAAGAGCCTTTGATATTGCAAGGGGGATTCTTTGCTCTTATGTCCAACAGTGACAGTTCCAATAGGCAGGTTTAAACAGATAAAACTTAAGAGAGGGAATTATTTTCTGCAAGTGTTGATAAAAATAGGCAAATCTGGGTTTGGGGTCTTAGCTTGATGATGTTTTGTCTCTTCCCCTTCATCTTGATTTTCACAGTGCAGAATATGAAAATTGATGTTATTCCACTGCTTTCTTTTTTCGATCTGTTCTTTTATTTCATTCTATTATGTGACATATGGAGTCACATGGTGCAGCTCTCAATGGACTGCACCACTTCAGATTTCAGTTGGGAGATCATAGAACCATATACTGTTAAAGGTGGAAGGGACCTTGGAGGCCCTCTAGTCCAAACCCCTGCTCAGTGCTGGAAATCGCTACAGCAAACCAGGTCCTAAACTATGTCCCCAAGGGCTGTGTGACCCTCAGGGACATATTTTCAGGAAGAAACTGGGATTCAGATGGAAGGGGAGATTGTCAAAAATTGCCCTTCTCCCTCAGTGATGTTTCAGCCTTAAACTGGATGTCAGGTATTGCTGCACCAGCACAATGCTAGGCTGGAAGTCAGCCCTCTGACTGTAGAAAACCAGCATCTCAGGAAACTGGTAGGCTAGAGCACTTCTCTTCGACATGCCAATTTCCTATGTTCAGTGAAATTTTCTTTTTTCAATGTGGCAGAGTGTTCAAACATACTGAGGTCATTCACACAATCAAAACTGTGCTCTACCCAGGTTTGGGAGCTGTGTGTGCTCCAATTTTTGTTTGTGTGGAAGCAAGGTAGGAGGAAAACCTAGGTAGACGTATATGTCATCATAATGACATTTTTTCTATCTACTTGTTTTCTTTATTTTTCTAGTAGGCCTATACGTTTTTCTCCAACTTTTAAGATTACCCTCTGTCAGTTCAAGATAGAAGGTGGTGTAAAAGTCAGCAAGAGTGTGGAGTTGTGTCTGTATAGGGAGGTGGACATTAAGTGAAGAATGCTTAGGCATTGCAAATGGTTGTGGTGTAACATCTGTGCTGCAGTGTATATGTGTGCACTCTCAAGGGGCAGCTTGTCCACGAGGCCATTGAGGCAACATCTTCAGACAGCACCTGCATGATGGGGCAATAAGTGCAGGCATCCTGTTGCAGCTTCCCCCGCCCACCCATAGGCTTTGCCTCACTTGCCTGCCCCTGCCAGCACTGCTCCACAGCTCCTGCCCCCACCTTCTGTTCGTGCCCCATCCCTGACATCATCTATGCCAGCATCAGGAGACATTACCAGCCCTATCTCCCTTGTTCCACCACCTTCCTTTATGCTAAGACACTAAGAGGTGGTAGAGGAGGCAGGAACTGCCACAATTTGCACCATGCATGTGCTGTTGTCAGCAGACTGAACTAACTATCCAGTCAGAAATTATGCACTGGCATGATGATGCCAAATAGGCTTGTGCCCGAAATGTTTCGGAGGCCATTATGGAGGCCTCTGAAACGTTTAGGCTCCGGGGGCCATTTCGGTGCTTCGGCACCTGCGGGGGTAGTCCTTTAAGGGCGGGGGAGGGTGCACTCACCCCTCCCGCCGCATATCCCCCGCCGGCGCTCCATCACTTTCAAGCTCCTCGGGGCGGCAGTGTTCCTCCCTGCCGCCCCATTTTCGTCATCGGCCGGAAGTGGCCGGAAGAAGTAACCACGTGTGCGCCCGTTGCGGGCATGCACGCACCCGTCTGCCATGCGGGTGCGCACGCACGATGGGCGCACGCGCAGTTACTTCCTCCGGTCACTTCCAGCTGATGATGAAAACGGGGCAGCAGGGAGGAACGCTGCCGCCCCGAGGGGCTTGAAAGTGACGGCGCACCGGCGGGGGATATGTGGCAGAAGGGGTGAGTGCACCCTCCCCTGCCCTTAAAGGACTACCCCCGCCGGTGCCAAAGAAACTTCGTGCACATCCCTAATGCCAAATGCAATACCCCCTGCTTCCAACACTGCCTCCTGGAACCTAAAGGTAATGGTGAGGATTCCCTCCCTCTTTCGATCACCACACAGTAGGGATGTGCAAACAGGTTCGAATTTGAATATGTTCGACATAGATCGAGTTCGGTTTGACTGTTCAGGGTTGAACTGAACCAACCCGTTTGGTCCAACCTCGGACCGAAATCCTCCCCCAGCCAGTTCGGCCTGAGCAATGGACCTCTGCATAGCCCAGCCCGGCCTGCGTAATGGGCTTCTGTGTAGCCTGGGTCATGCCAGGCCACGCAGAGGCCCATTGTGCAGCTACAGCGGCCTCCAAAATGGCTAGCGCGCTGGGCGTAAAGGCCCAAAAATGTGCTGAAGAAATCAAACCCAAGTTCCTAACCATTGGAACATCACTTAATAGATAGAATTGAGTCCCAATTCCTGTAACAGGGATTTCCAGATGTTGTTGATTACAACTCCCAGCAATTGCAGCTGCAATGCCTTTGGCTGAGGATTCTGGAAGTTGACTACAGTTGATCACTATATCTGGGAATCCCTGTTACAGGGAACAGTGGTCCCAATCCAGCTTAAACTATATCGTGACTAAGGCCCACCCAAACAAGTGAACCAAAATGTTAATGACTACCAAGCCTCATTGCTTTCAAAGGCACATCATGATAACTAGCTTTATCTGGAACTGGAGCAATACTATTAATATTAACCATTTGCATTAAATATATCTTCCCCAGTTAAGCTGGTTCAGTTGAGCTCTATAAATACGCAGGGCAAAATCCAACAAAAGTTAGTTATGACTAATCCTAGTTTAAGTCAATGGAACCTCATTAAGATGTGTCTCAATTGTTCCCTGCTGTTTTAAGGAAACGAGCTGCAATTGTATATACACTTACCTGGGAATAAGCCCCAGGGAACACAATGGCTAACAACTTGACTTACCAAGCACTCATGCTTCTGAAAAGCTCCAGAAACTCAGTTCCCACTCAGTTCCACTGTTGGCTCAGTGTAGGGGCAAATTTCAACACACACACACATACCACTTCTGCAAGAAGAAGCACTCTGTGCCACCTAAGTATATATTTTCAAGGGTTGTGCAGCACAGCCCTCAGGGACATATTTTTGAGTAACACAAAGGGCTTCCAGAAGAAGAGGAGGTCATTGAAATCCCACTCCCACCCCCCACCCCCCACACAAGCACCACTGCAGTGTTAATTCTGGAGCTCTTCAGAAACACTGGTGCTACACCAGTGCTTCTCGCATTGTACCAGTGCTTCATCAGGATGTCAGCCAGTGAGACTTGTGAGTAAACATGGCTAGGATTGTACTGCTAACTCTTTCTATATTATATGCACAGAGTGAAAGGTTGTAATTTCAAAACATCAAGAAAGGGGTCGAGGAGCTTTCAAAGTGATGTATGTAATTGAGAAATGTTCAGTTGCCATTGCATTTTCATCAAATCTTCTGAAAAGTGTTCACTAGAGAAACTTGGGCAAAACAAAAGAAGCCTGAGAATTTAAAGGCCTTTTTTAAAGGGGTGGGGGCTGTATAATAACACTGCATGCTTTTAAATATGTAGTGGTGGTAGTTTTTCCACCCTTTTTCTTTTGCTGCAAACTATTTGCTTGTAGTAACCCTGTCTGACTTGTAGTTTCATTAGTGGAATATTTTTGTATACACTGCCATTTAACCTTGCTATGATAGCCCCAGAAATCCCAATTTGAAGTTTGATTGACACATTGGGTCATGCCACGGCATCCTTTGCTCATGAATAAGGCAAAAGGCAAAGTACTTGCAAACTGAAAGGCTTTGTATTGCAGATATTTCGGCACGGCTTATCCTAGACCACAGTCAGTATATTACAAAAATAAGTTGAGGAATAATGACTTGCCCTTACTGTTCAGAGCACACCCTGTCTGCAAATTGCCCAGTGCTGTAAAAACAACTCTTAATTTAGCCTCCGAACAAAAGGGAATGAAAATGATTGTGCATGAAAACCTAACAACAGCCATATTGGGTCAGGGCAATGGTTCATCCAGCGCAT
Organism: Hemicordylus capensis; assembly: GCF_027244095.1. Classification (NCBI taxonomy): domain Eukaryota; kingdom Metazoa; phylum Chordata; class Lepidosauria; order Squamata; family Cordylidae; genus Hemicordylus; species Hemicordylus capensis. The sequence continues at coordinate 208,427,003 of NC_069659.1, forward strand.
TGTCCCAGCTCTGCAAGTAGCCAGTTCCAGGTGGCTCTTATTATGGAGTATTGCCACAATGAGCCAAAGACTAAAGTGCCCCAAGGACTCATTCAGACTTATGGCTGAATGCTGAAGAACAGAGTTGCCAAGCAATCTGTGCAGTGTTTTCAGTCTGTCTAATGGTTTTCGTTTGGGTTTTTTTAGATCATTGTTCCAAATTTACATTTGGATTATTTTGGATTTAATCGTTATTCTTGTAATAAGCCACCTTGTGAGCACACTGAGGTGGGAATGCTGGGTAATGGATGATGGACTGATTGATTAGTTACATAAATAATAAAATAAATAGAAATAAATAGAAATCGCAGGACAGGAATTAATTAGAAAGCTTGCCTGCATTATTTATTCCAAAAATGGCTCAGGGTGTTTGACAAGGATTAAATAGAGACTTCAGCTTACTGCCACATTATAAGAATTGCATTTGATATTTTAACCTATGTCCCTTTAAGAATCTTAGAAGGTTTCCATGCTTGGTTTCAACTGCCCATTTTACTGTGTTTCTCCACTACCAACCCAGCATCTCATGAAGTCGGTTGCCTCCCACAAAAGCTTATGCAACATTAAACTATCTTATGATATTTTCAGTTAGTCTCCGAGTGCTTTCTTTACAAGCACTAAATAAGTAGACTTACTATACTGCTGTAGTGCTTGGAAACTGCCTAGTTGTGGTCAGTTCCACACTATGAATGAGGCTTCCAGAATTTGAGAGCTCCTTTTATTGTGTATGGATCATTTGTGGTGCGGGATCAGCCAAAGTCTATATTATTCGCACACCACTCAAATAACATTATAAGCCCAAAATGGCATGTGATGAGCCCATAAGGTGACTTCTTCCTATGCCCGCATCACTGGCCCTTAAGAACATAAGAACAGCCCTGCTAGATCAGGCCCAAGGCCCATCTAGTCCAGCATCCTGTTTCACACAGTAGCCCAGGCAGGCAGGAGCTGAGGGCATGTCCTCTCTTGTGCTGTTACTCCCCTGCAACTGGTATTCAGAAGCATCCTGCCTCTTAGGTTGGAGGTGGCCTATAGCCCTCCGACTAGTAGCCAATGATAGAACTCTGCTCCATGAAGTTATCCAAACCCCTCTTAAAGCCACCCAGGTTGTTGGCTATGACCACATCTTGTGGCAGAGAATTCCAAAAGTTGATTATGCGTTGTGTTAAAATTCCCTTTTGTTGGTCCTAAATTTCTTAGTGATCAATTTCATGGGATGACCCCCTGGTTCTCGTGTTATGCAAGAGACAGAAAAACATATCTCTACCTACTTTCTCCACACCATGCATGATTTTATAGACCTCTATCATGTCTCCCTGCAGTCGTCTTTTTTCTAAACTAAATAGCCCCAGGTGTGTAGCCTTGCCTCATAAGGAAAGTGCTCTAGGCCCCTGATCATCTTGGTTGCCCTCTTCTGCACCTTTTCCAATTCTACAATGTCCTTCTTTAGGTATGGTGACCAGAATTGTACACAGTACTCCAAGTGCGGCTGCACCATAGTTTTGTATAAGGGCATTATAGAATTAGCAGTTTTGTTTCAAATCCCTTTCCTAATGATCCCTAGCATGGAATTGGCCATTTTCACAGCTGCCACACATTGAGTCGACACTTTCAACAAGCTGTCCACCATTACCCCAAGATCCCTCTCCTGGTTAATTACCGACAGCTCAGCTCCCATCAGCATATATGTGAAGTTTGGAGTTTTCGTCCCATTATGCATCACTTTACACTTGCCAACATTGAACCGCATTTGCCATTTTAGGAACATAGGAACATAGGAAACTGCCATATACTGAGTCAGACCATTGGTCTATCTAGCTCAGTATTGTCTTCACAGACTGGCAGTGGCTTCTCCAAGGTTGCAGGCAGGAATCTCTCTTAGCCCTATCTTGGAGAAGCCAGGGAGGGAACTTGGAACCTTATGCTCTTCCCAGAGCGGCTTCATCCCCTGAGGGATGAAGCCCTCTCCATCCAGTTTGGCCCTCTTCATTCATTTTGTCGCCCTCTTCCCCAGTTTGGAGAGATCTTTTTGGAGCTCCTCACAATCTGTTTTGGATTTCTCTACCATAAATAGTTTGGTGTCATCTGCAAATCTGGCCAGCTCACTGCTTACCCCAATTTCTAGATCATTTATGAATAAATTTAAAAGCACTGGTCTGAGAACAGATCCCTGGGGGACCTCACTTCTTACTTCCCTCCATTGTGAAAACTCTCCATTTATACTTACTCTCTGTTTCCTGTCCTTCATCCAGTTAGCAATCCACACATGTACTTGTCCCCTTATCCCATGACCGCTAGGTTTCCTCAAGAGTCTTGGATTAGGAATTTTATCAAAAGCTTTTAGGAAGTCCAGTATACCATGTCAACTGGATCACCTTTACCCTCACACCTGTTGGCACTCTCAAAGAACTCCAAATCGTTGGTGAGACAAGATTTCCCTTTGCAGAAGTCATGCTGGTTCTCCCGCAGCAGGGTCTGTTCTTCTATGTGCTTTACAATTTTATCCTTGAGAACATTTTTCATCAATTTGCCCAGAATAGATGTTAAGCGAACCAGCCTGTAATTTCCCGGATCGCCCCTGGATCCCTTTTTTAAAAACTGGAGTCACATTGGCTGCTTTCCTGTCCTCTGGTACAGAGTCTGATTGTAGGGGATAAGTTATAAATTTTTGCAAGGAGGTTGGCAAATTTTCACATTTGAGTTCTTTAAGGACTCTTGAATCGATGCCATCTGGCTCTAGCAATTTGCTAGTTTTTTTTAATTTTTCCAGACAGATTAGAACATCATTTCTTGTCACTTCTATCTGACTCAGTTCTTTAGCCTCTGTCCCTGAGAAACCAGTTCAGGAACAGGTATATACTCAGTATCCTCTGCCTTGAAGATAGATGCAAAGAACTCATTTAGCTTCTCTGCAACCTCCATATCCTCCTTAATAATTCCTTTTACTCCCTCACTATCTAACGGTCCAGCTACCTCCCTGGCAGTATTCCTGCTTCTGATGTGTTTAAAGAAGTTTTTCTCATTGCCCTTGGTACTTTTAGCTAAATGTTCCTCAAACTCTCTTTCCCCTTCCTTTATAATCTCTTGGCATTTCTTTTGCTGATCGTGAGAACCACCGGGCTCGGTTGCGAGGCTGGTGGTTCTAGAGCGGGTAACCCGCTCAATTACCCCTCCCCTTAGCCCGGGTTTGCGGAGTAAGCGCTCCGCAAACCTGGGCTATCTGATCGTGAGTAGCCACGTCGCAGCTCCCCGAGCTCCCTAGCCCCCGCCGGCTCCGTCACGGAGCCAGCAATCGTGTGGGCGGTCGATCTGGCTGCCCAGGGCTCCCTCCCCACTTGTGTGGGGATTGGGCTTAGCCCACTCTCCCTGTGCACTCAGAAAAACTGGGTCTCATTGATTGTGAGACCTGGTCCTTTGTGTTCCTTTCTGTTCTTTTCATTTGGGCAGGCCTTCCAATTTCTGAAGGAAGTCATCATCCCCTTTATATCTTCCTTGACTTTACCTTTCTAGACATGTGCTCATATACTGTGCAGAGAGTCAGCTGTCTAACTGGCAGGCAAGCTCACTGAATTTGAGTCCCTTTAAACCCTGTCAGCACAGTTTGCAAAGGCAGGAAGGCTCTGTGGCTACTAAGGATTGCATGATCACACTCCTGTTGCTACAATGGAATCACACAGTGAGGTCAGGAAGCTATTTTCATGAGCAGTGAAAACCGAGCTAGCAAAACCTAGCCCGTTTTTTGCTGCTCATAGGAAGCGCTGAGAGCCACGCAACTCCCTCTCAAGTAGCCCGCCACTTAACCCAGGTTTTAGGTGCAAGCATGCCCAAAAACCAGCTAAGAGATCATGTGTCTGCCATGGCTGGTTGCAGCCGCAACAAGATACTCTCGGGAGGAGGGGCTCCAAATAATGCACTGCATATTTGCACGGTGCATAATTGGGGCTCCGGGGGTAGGGCACCAAAAGGTGACCCTGTGCCCGACCCCCGGAGGTTCCAGGTAAGCCATAGGCAACCCACAAAAGAACCACCACTCATCTGCGCAGGCAATTTGCCCACCTAGGGCAAGGTAAGAGATCATCTGCAGGGAGGGTTGGGAAAACCTGCTCTCCCCACCGCCCCACCTAAAGATCTTCACATGGATTGTGTGAAAAGCTTCATTGTGTTCTACCCAAGTTTGGGAGCTGTCTGTGCTCCCAGTTTCCAGCTGTGTGGGTGCAAACAGCTAGGTAGGAGGAGGGAGATGTGACTGGTGGAAGCAAGTTAAGAGGAATACCTGGACAGCTTTTCCTCCTACCTTGCTTCCACACAATCACTTTCCCCTCCTTCTATCTAGTTGTCTGCACCCACACAAACAAAAATTGGGAGCACCCACAGCTCACAAACCTGGGTATAACACAATTTTCACTTGTGTGAATGACCTCAGTCTGTGAGTCAGTGGGGCAAAACTTGCATTAAAAGGAGCCATGTCACTGACACCTACCATGCAAATTTGGATATCTGATGTTACTAGAAGCACAATCCACAGCATGTTGCAAAATGTTGCAAATGAGAGATGGTTGGCAGCTCATGAAAGATCACATGTTGGTACCTCTGCAGGGCTGGGCTGCTTCCCAAAGGGAGTGGCCGTAGCTAGGACAGGAGGTAGAGCATGGCAAGATAAAAGTGAAGAGCCTATGGGCCCAAAGAAGAACTCTGTGCATGGATGTGGTGCCTATTGGACAAACAGGGACAAATTTTCTTGGGCCTAGAGGGTCAGGGGTCCCCCAAGTGGCCCCAAACCAGGTCACCCTGCCACCACTGCCCCTGCCTTGCTCCACCACCGGCCCTGCCTCACTGCCACCGGCCCTCCCCCACCATTCCTTAACTGTTGGCCTCCGGGGGTGGGGGTGAACCAAGTGGGGCAGGGCACACACACACACACACACACACACACACCCGTGGCGGCGAGTGCTGTGGTTGCCTGGTGGGCTTCTCCTCTCCTCTCCTCTCTGGCTGGCTGAACTGCATGCCTGCACAGTTAGAATACGGACATCGCATGCCCATGATGTCACAGGCATGTGACGTCTGTATGCAAACTGTGCAGGCGTGTAGTTCGGCCAGCCAGAGAGGAGAGGAGAGGCCCACCAGGCAGCCACAGCGCATGCTGCCACTGCTCGGCTCATCCCCCCCACAGTTAAGTAGACAACAGTTAAGTAGCAGCGGCAGGGCAGGGAGGGTGGCAGGGAGCTGTTGGTTGCCCCGCTCCTTGCGTCTGATGTCAGACTCAGGGAGCGTAGCTTAGGGTGCCGGGGGGCGCATGTGCAAAGCACGCATGGTGCGGGAGGGGGGGCTAAAAAAACTTTGTCTCCTGGCCCCCAGGGATCTCACTACATTTGGGCTCAGTGGCTCGCTGAATTCTCACTGATTCTCCTGGTCGGGTTTCATTGTTTGGGATGTTAAGTCACTTTACAGGTGAGGGTTGGATAGGTTGTCTCGTCTTGGTGTTTGACTGGAGGGCCAGTTAAGGCAAGTGGGATAGCTGAGGAACAGCCCTTGTGGGTTTTGCAACCCTTGGGCTGGGATCTGCTTGGAGGCCCCCCTCAGTAGGGATAAAACCTCGCGGATGTGATGATGTCCAGACCTGGAGTCGGGCTGATTCAACACCCAGTCCTTTGCCCTGTTGTGGGCAGTGCTCCTTATGAGGCTGACCCACATGAGTAGCACCTGCACTCTAATTAGTATGCTCCTCCTTGCAAGTTATTTGTAAATTGAATTAATAGTGGCCCTAGTTCTTCCAAATTATACGTGTCCTGTCGTTATTAGGGCCTGAGTTTGCAATGCCTTGCCACACTGCAGCGTTAATCCCAGGCATGTGGGCTGCTCATTCAGCAGGTTGGAGAACCTGGACAGGAGCAGCCCACACACCTGGGGTTAATGCTGCAATGAAGCAAGGCAAAAGGGAGACAAGCAGCCAGGCAGGGAAAGAAGGATGTGTGCTCCACCCCTACCAGCTGCCACTGAAATATTCCTGCCTTTCATACACAAATAGAAACTTTCACACTAGACTCCCTGCTTTCATACAAACAGAGGCGGGTGGGGATTACTGTCACACATATATCCTTACACCCAGAGTTTCCCAAACAGTGAAAAGATTCTTGACATCATTATTCTTATTATTAACTATATACTGCCATCAGTACATATGCCAATTGCAGAGTTTTTTAAAAATAGAGCCCTGCCCCAAGGAGTTAACATTTTAAATTTCAGCTATACATGGAATAATTTAGCAGAGAGAAAAGGGAGAGGCACAGATAAATGGTGATGAATATGAGAAAGTGCAGTTATGCAAACTTAAGACATCATTTCAGGTGTGGATAGGGACTAGGGGGTTAATTGTTGGTTTTGAATTTGATGCAAAGACATAGGACCTAAAAAGCCTTCCACTTAAAACTGTGAATTAAGCATCATTTTTAAAAAACAGCCATTGGGTTTTCAGGAGGAAAAAGAGTCTAGAACTTACAAGTTGAGTTCACTGATGATCTCTTCAAAGGCAGGCAACTATCACTATGAAGTGAATCATTGACTAGCATGATAAAAAATAATGAGAGAGGAATGGGAGACCACCTGTGATGAGTTAAAGAACTGCAGGACTATGGCCTAGATACTGAGGATATTCACATGCGTGGAGGAAACTGGGGAGCCCAGCCCGGTTTCCCCCGCACGTGTGAACTGCCAGGAGCCCACTTAATTGCTCCACCTTAAACAAGGTTAGCGGAGCAAGCGATCCACTAACCCCATTTAGTTGATTGTGAGTCGCCATGTCGCGGCTCTATGCCATGGCAACTCGTGAGTAGGCCCCTGCCTGGGAGGCAACAGCAAGCCTCCTGGCTTCGGGGGTCTCCCCAAAATGCCCAGCGCACTCATGTCTGGCATCCTGGGACTTATGGGGGGCAGGCGACCCCTGATCCCCGCAGCCCCAACCAGCTACATTACAAAGCTAGTTATCGTGTGGGCAGCCGATCTGGCCACCTAAGGCTTGACTTCTGCTCCTGTTCAGGGAGAGCAGGCTTGACCCTCTCTCCCCGCCAAACCCCTCCCGGCTCTACACACCGATTGCGTGTAGGGCCTCTCTGAAATCTATCTTTCTGATAGGCTCTGCTGTAAGGTTCTTCCAGGCATGCAACAGTCATACACCCTTATTTGTCCTTGCAGCAAGGCCAAATCTTGAACAGAAATAGAAAACGAACAATCCTTTCACATATAGAAATATGTCTCTGAGGCAGGGTGGAGGATTATTGAAGGCAATGGTGCTTCCTATTGTGTTGGAAGACATACACATATGTCTAATCCTCTGGCAGGGGGCCTGGGCTGGGCTGTCACATCCCTGGAGATGAGCGGATGACCCACTTTCGAGCTTTGTATGGGATGTCTGCCCCTGATAAGATGCCCTTATTCCCTCAGCTAGACTCTCTACCAATTTGGACTTCTGTTTCCATCAAGGAGGTCACTAGTTTAATGACCCAACTCATACCGGGTAAGACCCCAGGGTTGGATCAGATACCTTCAGAACTGTTAAAATCTAATGTTGAATGGTGGACCCCTGTACTTGCAAGACTCTTTACTTACATTGATTGTATCACCTGCATGCCAGAGGAGTGGGGTACAATGGTGATTGTTCCCATCTATAAGAAAGGCCAACACTCCGACCCTTCTAATTATTGACCAATCAGTCTGTTGAACATTATTAGTAAATTGTATTCTAAACACCTATATTTAAACTCACGGACTGGTTGGAACAGGAAAATATACTAAGGGAGGAACAGGAGGGATTTAGATCTGGTCGGTCAACTGATGATCAGGCCCTATTTCTACAACGTCTGGCTGAAAAGTATTCACCTCTATATGCAGCTTTTATTGATTTGTATCCAATTTTTATTGATTTTTATCCATTTCTAGGGAGCGCTTGTGGAGTAAACCTGCCAATTCCTCCATCAATCATCGGCTGCTTCTCCTTATTCAAATGTTGCATGAGAAAACCTCTCTAAGGGTGAGAAGTAGTGTCCAAGGATGTCTGACCCAGTCTGTACCCAGACAGAAGGGAGTAAAACAGGGATGCATTTGGGCCCCACTTCTTTTCAATCTTTATATACACTCTTATTGAATGCATGGATAACCCAGATTTCCACCCTCCTAAATTAGCCAGTAAATCTATCACAGTGCTGATTTTATGTATGTATGTATGTATGTAGTTAGTTAATTTCTATGCCGCCCTTCCAAAAATGGCTCAGGGCAGTTTATGCTGACGACGTGGTTATTCTATCTAGATCATCTGTTGGCATGAGAAGAGCTTTACTTAGGGTAGCGCAATAATGTGAAGAGGAGTATTTATCTATAAATGTCCCAAAGTCTAAGATCATGGTGGGTTTTTTGTTGTTTTTGTTTTCAAAGACCTAAGAAACATGCCTATTGGATTAATGGGGGCGGGTGGGTAATTGATCAAGTAAGGACTTATAAATACCTGGGACTAGTTTTCAGTGGAAATGGCTTTTGGAGGGTCCACTGTGTGTGAGCAGGTTGCAACTAACGCTCAGAAGAGTGCCTCTGCTATCTTAAAGTTCTTCTTCCACAGAGGTGGCCCCTGTATACCTGCTGCATTTAAGGTTTATGAGGCTAAAGTGCTCTCACAGTTGATATATGGTTCTGCTGTTTGTGCTCTGCATACCTTTAAACAAATTGAGGTCGTCCAATCAAAATTTTCTGTGTTCTATTCTCGGCCACCAGATGCGTGCCCAATGTCATTCTACAGCCAGAGGCCGGCCTAACAAGAGTGGAGGCTAAGGTTTTGATACATGTATTTAACCTTTGGGTTAAAATCATTTTCTGTCCTAAAGGACTAGCTCCCCTTGTTTTAGAAGATGATTTCCAGTCCAGCTGGCATAAATAACTCTATGATATGTTGGACAAGCATGGATTTCTCCCACAGTTTCTAATGCCTCTGGGCCTTGATGCTGTTAAAGGGCTCATTAAAAAAATGTATAGCAGACACTGAAAAGCAGAGTGACCTAGATCAAATTTCTGCAATAAACTTTCCTGGTAGTTTCTCGAATTATTCTAAACCAGCCCACTATTTAATGAATTTAACTACCTTGTCCCAGAGAAGGGCCTTCCCCCTCACATGATTAATGCACTTCAATCTGCTGGACTGGAGGGTAGGTAGTAGGTATCGTAAAACCCTATTACCAGTTGAATCTGTCCTTGTGGGCAGGATGTCAAAAACATGTTTTTGTTTAACATAGAACACTCATGTTTTTCTATACATTTTACAGAGATATTCATATTGCTCATATCTCCCCCATCTTGTCAAACATCTTGTTAGAATGGATGATGGATATTCAACTTTTTAATTAGCTGATCGCTGTGGATCTACAACACGGTGGGGCTATTCTCACGGTTAACAAAAATCGGGCTAGGAGAGCCTAGCCCAATTTTTGTTAATCGTAAGAACCACTGGGCTCGCATGTGAGCCCGGGGGTTCTTGAGCAGCTAGCCCGCTCAAGTAGCCCACCCCTTAGCCCGGGTTTGTGGAGCGAGCGCTCCGCAAACCTGGGCTATCTGCTCATGAGTAGTCATGGTGCAGCTGTGCGACCGGGAGGCAAAAAGCCGCCTCCCAGCTCCGGGGGTCTTCCCAGTATTCCCTGCGTGCTCACACAGGGCATACTGGGGCTTCCGGGGGCCACGTGGCCCCCGCTCCCCCCAGCTCCGTTATGAAGCCAGCAATCATGTGGGCAGCTGATCCGGCCACCCAGGACTCCCTGCCCGGTCGTCTCTCCCCACAGTTTCAGTGAAAGCGGGTCTCAGAGATCATGAGACCCACCTCTGTGTGTTGCCAAATTTTGCGCGTCTGCATGTAAGATCAGGACTACGCTGATTTGAGTTATTGGTGTTTTGTATTACTGTATTATTTTCATTGTGGTTTGTATTGTTTCTGTGATGTTGGGTCAATGACCATAATAAAGGGTTCATTCATTCATATGTCTAATCATAGCCCTTTGCAGATATTTCATGGGTGTACAATGAATTTGAAGGGGGGGGGACAGATGGTAGGCTCCTCTCTCAAAGCATGCATGTTCATTGCGTTGTTTGAAAAGATGCCATATGTACAGCTCTATGAATGAAGGGTCTTTTCTCTGGAAAAGCAGGGTCCCCAAATGTGTAGAGAAGAGCCCTCCATATATATAATTTTGTGATCAGGTGACGTTTCTGACAGTATAGTGAGTGTACAGATCTTGAGGGCCGAGTCTGTAGCCACAATGCTGTCCCCTCAGGTATGAACAACATATATGCATCAGATATCTGAAAAGGGCTTATACCTTCTCAAGGACGGAGCCACCATTGGGCGAATGGGTTCAAAGAACCCGGGCCACCGCCAATCACCCCCCACGTCTGACATCAGGTGCAAGGGGAGTTATTTCACTCCCAAATGGGGCCGCACGGTGCTGTTTGGGAATAAAATCATCCCATGCTGCATTGTCAGCACAGGCTGGAACGACTCTCCATGCCTTTAAAGGCAAGGAGAGCCGCTCCTGGCCTCGCTGCCAATGCAGCAGGGCCAATCTCCCTCCCAAACAAAGCCGTGTGGCCCCGTTTGGGAAGGAGATCGGCCTATGCTGTATTGGCAGCATGGACAGAATGGTTCTCCCTGCCTTTAAAGGCAGGAGTTGCTGCTCTGGCCTGCGCTGCCCAATGCAGCACGGGCTGATCTGCCTTCCAAACCGTGCTGCATGACTCCATTCGGGAGGGAGACCATGCCCCCGCATCTGATGTCAGACATGGGGGTGGGGCCAGGGGCCATGGCGACGGCCGAACACGCGCCACCGCCCGCCTCGCTCCGTGACTGTACCTTATGACCCATATTGGTAATTATCACTACTCAGCAAGCCAAGCTGGAAATTTTATTGTCTCTTTTCTTCTGTCTTTCATGCACTTTCAACTTCCTTCCTTTTCTTGTCATTTTCCTACATTTCTACTCCCAAATTTTCCTATACACCCTTGATTTTCAGTCTCCCTTCCTAAACATTTTCCCCTTTCTACCTCTCTGCCCTGATCATATACTATTCCTAGCCTCCTTTCCCAATCTTAAATGCCATGGCTTTATAAATTGTTTCTGTTGGGCTTTCCTTTGATTTAAAACAGAAAAACAAACAAACAAATTAACAGATATATCATGGGAGTAGTCTCTCTTGTATCTGTTTCTAACAGAAGGTGCACACGGGGCAAAACTGCAGAAGTAGACCCAGTGGTTGCACATAGTTTCAGTTGGAGACTTATGTGTGTGTTCCATGTTCCGTGTTCACATTTCTCTCTGTATATAATGTATTCCTGGACTTCTTAAAGTAAAGTTGGTGGCTACATTGAGAACTGATATTGATGCCTTAGCTACTAGACCTTTATATACAGAACAGAATTTCCATCCAATTTTGATGAGAGTGCTGTTTGAGCATATGTGGAATTTCCTGCTTAGACAAATACCAGAATAATTTTGGGGGAAGCAAGAAGCGTTTTGATGAGACTTGTGCAATTTTTCAGGAAAATTCCACAGACCTTAATGTATAGTTTCATTCTCCTACATATGCCTGATTCTTTTCATATGAACATTCACATAAAATCCTGAGCAGAGAATTAAGAAAAGGAAAGGAAAGGCAATAATTAATAGCACAGTGTGTAATAATTGTGAAACATTCAAACTAAAGCACCTAGAAATTGTTGGGGGGGGGGGACCATACTAATTTATTTACATGTTCTACCAATATGTTCAGCGTATGTTTTTTGCATTCAGTTTCCGTTTCTATTTGTTAACTTGGGACATAATTATCATTTATCTTTTTCATATTTAATATTTAATTCTAAACACTTCCTGTTATACAAAGTCTGTTGTTTGCATTTCACCCTTGCCAAGAGAAGATGTTTACACATACGTAGTTATCACTAAAGTTGTCAGAAAATTCCATGTAAGGCAAAATTTCAAGATGGAACTATACTGGGCTGCCACCACAAATGGCCACTCGTCCACTGTAAGGTGCAATTCAACTTACCTTGTATTCTGAGATTGTTGTGCTGTCCATCTCCTTGTCCCCAAAATGGCTGCCACTTGCTGGCAGGGTAGGGGGAATGTTCCATATTATGATGGCAAGATGTAGGGTACAAATTACAGAGCGGGAGGGAAAGCTGACATGAGATTTCTTATAGAGCCAGTTCAGATGAACAGCCTCCTCTAAACACAAAGAGGATAGGGCCTCAGTGAGAACATGCCAGTCATGAAATCACTAAAGGATGTCCCGACACAATCTTGGAACATCTTTTAATGATGTCTGAGGGGTGAAATCCGAAACACCCCTCTACACACACTCCAATTGATTTGCAGTCTGAAGCATGAGGGCCTGCACCTCCTTCACAGCCTAAATTGTATCTCTGTCAATCACGCTGAAGAAATTTACATCAGCTATCTTCTAGGGAGGTGCACGGAACCAGTGGGGGATGGTTTGAAGGCGGGGGGCATACTTTTAAGGGTGGGGGAGGATGCCCTTATCCCTCCCGCTGTGTTTCCCCCACTGGCACTCCATTTAAATAGTGTCCATTGGGGTGGCAGTGTACCTCCCTGCCGCCCTGGTGTCCTTCTCGGACAGAAGTAAAGGAAGTACCTGGTACGCATGTGCTGGCTGGGTGCCTGCACATGCACGCAGGGTACTTCCTTTTACTTCCGGGTGAGGAGGACACCAGGGCAGCAGGAAGGTACACTGCCACCCCAATGGACACTATTTAAATGGAGCACCAGTGGGGGGAAACACGACGGGAGGGGTAAGGGCACCCTCCCTCACCCTTAAAGGTATGTCCCCTGCTTTTGAACTGGCAGAATCGCCGGTCATTTGAACCAGTTTGGAAGGTCCTCCGAACTGGTTCCATGCACATCCCTTCTATCTTCAACTACTTCTTTGACCTCTATAACCTAAAGCTCTCAGTTTCCTTTCTCCAATTATCTCTATGATATTAGACACCAACATAGTATATACCTTGGCAATTTCCTCCTCTCTGGTGGCATGTTCAGTATGTAAATATACATATTAGTTGATAAAATGACTCCCAAGAAATAATTCATCATTAAAGCCGGGGTGGGGGGAGGAAGGGGGGGGAAATACTCCCAGGTGTGCGGTAGAGTTTTATTTTCATTTTTTCCTTTGTCTGAAAACTGTGAACTATATTTTACACTTGCCTGCTCTAGTCTTGGCATCAGACTGCTGACAAATTATTTGTTGTGCAAGTGCCCCTTTGAGTGTTCCATATGCATATTTTCAAGGTACAGATTTTTTTGGCTTCAAAAAGAGGTGACATCTGTTCTGTGATAGGGCAAGCACCACACTTATGATAATAACGTCTTGCAGGGCTGAGCTGAAAGGGACACTATTTCACAAAATCTTAATCAGAATTGAAACTGGCCCACTGTTTTGGTGATTTGTGGGGAGCATTGAGAAAGAGCTGAAAATGTGTTCAGTATCTGATACCAGATTGGCTAGGAATAACCATAGGATGTCAGCAAATAGTCAAATCTGATTGGATACATAGTATCATGATGTCATTGTATCCAGTATTATGATGTCATTGTATCCTCTCCTTGAAAGGCTGGGATCACTGGAAGGGAATTAAACAGAAAAAAACACCTGAGGCCACAGCAAAGGGAAAAGTAGCTGTGAACAGTATCAAACAACCACAAAAAAGTAAGAGTTAAGAGGTTTTCAGGAACAGAGCTTTGCTCCCCACTAATAATAATAATAATAATAATAATAATAATAATAATAAATTTTGAGCCAAAAAATGAATGCAGAAAACATTTGGCTCCATTTTGATAGTTTCATCTGGAAGGTCAAAATTGTCCTAAATTTGCATTATTAATATAACACATAACAAATAACAAGGAAATTGTGAAGAAGGGTTTAAAATTTGAAGATAGCCCCACACAAACTACTGAACCTTTGGTCTGACATTGCATCAGTCCAGGGCACTGTGGAAACAATAGCAACAATGGTGGTTGTCAGGAGGCAGCAGCTGGGATGAGACTTTTATGCTTTGAAAACCATTTTGGGGGGAAAGAAAAACAAAAGCCTTCCACTCTGTCACACTACAAGGTAAAAACTGAAGGTAGAAGGCAAAATTACAAACATGAATGGGACAACAATTCCAACCATTTGGATGAATTTTCTCCATGGTAGGGGGATTCATCCAAAACAAATGTGGTTTTACAAATGAATTGTGATATGAATGGAGACCAAAGCAACAAAATTATGGAATGCTCAAGTAAAAGAAAAAGGAAAATTATACATCCCTAATGTAGATCTTGAATTTTAAAGAAACAAGAATGATTGTTTGAATGCTTTAAGATGGAAGCTATGTCGATATGTTTGGGATGGCTGAGGTTAGGATATGACAGGTGAATGCTGAATGTAGACAAAATGCCTTAAAAAGAAATTAGGTAAGCAACCAATGATGGAGATTTTACACTTAACACTTTGGATAATTCATTATATTGAAATAATCCAGAAAGGAAGAAATGGTGCTAGAATTGTTTATGCTATATTTTAGGATGCCTTTCAGGTTTTTGTGTGGTTTTCCAAATCTGGTCTAATAAAGTCCAAATGCATGATTATGTATTGATTAAAATTAAACCAAGGTGCCATTCACACAGCCGGGCGGGTGGGTGGGGAGGGGCAGGCAGACAGGGGAGCAGGCTGGTCCAATTCACCTTCCCCCCAGACGATCACAGAAATGTTGCTGGAGCACAGACTTTGCTCCCAGATGATCCATGCTGGGCTACTCAGTGCAGCATTCTGGAGGCCAGGACAACACATCCCAGCCACCAGATATCCCACAATGTACTGCACCATGAACACAGTGCATTGGCAGGATCCCCCAGGAGATGGTTGCTCTAGGTGCCCATCTCTGTGTCTGCTCGGGTGTCTGCTCGGGCTGAACGCAACCCAAATGAACATACAGTCCCAGAGATGGAGTTAATGGCATGCTCGCACCCTTAACCCTGGCTAAAAGCTGGGTTAAAAAGCTAGGCTAGGCAGTACTGCCCCACTAGGATCAATCCTGATTCTGGTGGTTCTCACGTGCAGCCTAACCCAGGCTACACTTTCCTAGCCTGCGTTATGCTGTGTGTGAACAGCCTCCAAATGTTTTATTTCTTGTTTCCCAACAACGTCATTTAGGTCAGACAGGCCCAAGTAGCTGGAAAGAACAATATGATATTTTATTTACAAATTATGATCTGTCATTTGGAATTGGAAGTACAGTTGAGCCTGTGCTACAGAAAATGTTAGTTAACAGAGAATTTGGTAAAATTGTGATTGTGCAGAAGCAAGGTAGGAGGAAAACCTGGGAAGCTTTCCCTCCTACCTTGCTTCCACACAATGAGGCGAGTCTCACGATCAGTGAGACCCACCAAAATGAGGTTTGTGGGGAGAGCGGGCTTAGCCCGCTCTCCCAGCAGACGATCAAGGCTGCAGAGCTGGGCAGCCAGATTGGCCACCCACACAACTGCCGGCTCCATCACAGAGCTGGTGTGGGTTGTGGGGATCAGGGGCCAGCCGGCCCCTGGAAGTACCAGGATGCACTGCACGAGTGTGCAGGTCATCCTGGAGAGACCACCAGGGCTGGGAGGCTTGTTTCAGCCTCCCAGCGGGGGTCTCCTCATGTGTTGCCGTGGCACGGAGCCACTCTGTGGCAATACACAATCAAATAGATGTGGTTAGCGGAGCGCTCGCTCCGCTAACCTCATCTAAAGGGAGGGGGAATTAGGAGGGTTTGCTACTAGGAGCCACGTGGCTCCCATGGAAGCAGATGATCGGGCAAAGTGGGCTAGGCTCCCTTAGCCCATTTTTGCCCGATTGTGAGAATCTCCTCATTCACTTCTACCCAGGTACTCTTATCTTCCTCCACACAAACACTGAGCTCATTCACACAATCAAAAACTATGTTCTACCCAGGTTTGGGAGCTATGTGTGTTCCCAATTTTTGGTTGTGTGGAAGGAAGCTAAAAGGAAAACCTAGGTAGAAGTTATTGTGTGGAAGGAAGGTAGGAAGAAAAGCTACCCAGGTTTTCCTCCTACCTTGCTTCCACACAACCAAAAGCTGGGAGCACACACAGCTCCCATACCTGGGTAGAACAGTGTTTTTGATTATGTGAATGAACTCAGAAATTGGGAGCACACACAGCTCCCAAACCTAGTAGAACACAATTTTTGATTGTGTGAATGACCTCAGTGTGTGTGTATGTGTATGTGAGAGCGAGTGAGAGAGCATGCAAGCATGAATGCTTGAATAAGATAGAAGCATTGTTGATATTGCATTGATATCTACAATTATATAGTAAGTATATATGCTAAAAAAAATGCTGAGCCAAGAGGATGCATGCATGCATGCAAGAAGGTGACCCCTTTCTCACAATCAGAGAAAGGGCTCTAAAGGGGAGGAAGCCACAAAATGCTTACCTCTCCCACAGATGTTCCATTCCTTCTGGCTGCTACTGGCACATCACTCACCAAAGGTTTGCTGGCTGCTACTGGCAGCCCGAAGGTTTGAGGGCCAGGAACCCCTGTAATACACTGTGCAAGTGTGCAGTGCATTATGGGGAGCCTCCCAATGCAGACCGGGAGGCTACTTGTGTGTAGGTGCTGTGCAAAGCCTCATGGCACCAACAAATGATCCTTTAGCCCACTTTCTGGGTGCCCTCACACCCAAAACCTGGGCTTAGTGGTAGGTTCTCTAAGTTGGTTTGCCTCAGTGCCACCTCTGGGAGCTGCAGGACTGCCAGCAATACACATGCACAACCAAGATCCTTAGCCCCGTTTAAAAAATAAACAGACAAAAACTTCACACACTTTTCACATGTGTGAAAGTGAAAGCTGAAGTGTGTGAAACTCTCTGTATGGGGGGAATGTGTGTTGTTATTTGCATAGGATCAAGAGAAAGTGTGTGCCAAGAATGTTTTGTTTTCCACCATAAATTTGCAAGTTCCAATAAAGACATGCGGGAAGGGGGAATGGAAAAGACGGGGTCAGTAAGCCAGCGTCTCATTTTCACTTCTCCAGGGCCCACTTCAACCTTGTTATGTCCCTAGGAATGATACGGAACCCTGTCTCATGATAGGAGAAAGGGATCTAAAAGGGTGAGGGAAGGAAGCCACAGAATGCTTACCTCCCTGCAGACCATCAGTTCCTTCTGGCTAGGCAAGTGGATCGCTTGCCCAAATGGTCGCTGGCTGCCTGGCAGCCAGGAGGTTTGGGGGCCGTGAGTCCCCCAGAAGTCATGTAATGTGAAATTATGAGGAGCATTCTGATGCAGGCTGGAAGGCTACTTGTGTATAGGTGCCTGACGAAGCCGCGTTGCACTGACACACAACCATTTAGCCCACTTTCTGGATGCCCTTGCACCCAAAACCTGGGCTAAGCTAGGGTTGGGTTAATCTTTGGGGGCCTGTTCAGCTTTGGCCCACAATGAAGTGCTGTCCAGTTGGGATTGAAATGGGGCCATTGCTGGTGCTTCAGAAAATACTACAATTCTCAGGACCACTCATGCCATTTCCAGGAGAATCAAAGGGGCCTGCTCTCTCACCACTGAGAGCAAAGTTTTTTGCCTGCCTGTTTTTTGCCCTACACCCTGTGCCCAGTCTTGTAAGTACATTTAGGGATGAGCAGTGGGGCTGAAGAGTTTGTGAAGCAATCCCCCAAGTGAAGTATCCCCCCTAGCAGTTCAACACTTAAAATCAAATTGGGGACCCCTCCGAAACACTGACACAGTCTCCACTTTGAATATGACCCACTTCACACAGCTATACTAGTAACCATGAGGTGAACCTATGGATTTCCAGAAGACCTAAGTATAATTAATCATTTTTATAGAAGCAACAATACTCTGGTATGACTTCCAGACTGAGTACCTTTGTGGATCATGACATGCATGCTGGTCATGGTACTGATTCCCATGAAAAAGTACCATGGGAATGGTACCACACACACCTTGACTAAGTGACAGTGAGTGTGTAAACTGAGTTGATTAAAAAGCATTGTGTTTACGATGAAAAAACTGCAGTGTTAGATCTGTGAAGGCACATTCACATACATAAAGCATCACAGTCACCAAATGAGGAACGTGCATATGTGAACGAACCCTAGATATCAAACCATGGCATGTGCTAAGCCTGATAATATTACATAATGTAGAATTTATTTATTTATTATTTATGTATGTGGTACATTTGTATACTACCCCATACAAAAAGTCCCTGGGCAGTTCACAATATAAAACCATTAAAACATTAACATAATTAAAACAATTTAAACATAATAGAACTCTAAAAAAACCAACTTTAAAACTGCAAACTAAAAGCCCGACTAAACAGTTATGTTTTTAAGTCTTTCTTTAAAACATTGAGAGAAGGGGAAACTCTAATTTCATTAGGAAGCATGTTGCGGAGTCCTGGGGCAACTCTAGAAAAGGCCCGGTTTCGACTTGCCACCAACCGAGCCGGTGGCAACCACAACCGGGCATCCCCAGATGATCTTTACAGGCGGTGGGGTTGATGAGGAAGAACGTGTTCTCTTAAATACCTCGGACCCAGCTGTTCAGGGCTTTATAATAACCAGCACTTTGTATTTCTCCCGAAAACCTTTTAGCAGCTAGTGTAGTTTTTTTTTAAATGGGTGTAATATGATCTCTTTGTGCAACCCCAGAGACCAACCTGGCTGCTGCATTCTGTACTAACTGCAGTTTCTAAACTATGTGCAAAGGCAGCCCAATGAAGAGTGCATTGCAGCAGTCAAACCTGGATGTTATCTGAACTGGATTGAATTTAACAAAAAGAGGTTGGTTCATTTAGCAATGGGCTACATATCTTAAATCCATATAACTGAATTGGATTTCTTCAATTTCAATGCACAAAATAACAAAAAAGAAAGCTTTATTCCATAAAGGAATAAATGTTCAGCTTTTACTGAACAGTGTACCATATCTTGAGAAGAATAGTATTAGAAATCAATAACAACAGAGTTTGAAAATTAAGAAATGTGGTTAAGCATCTCTGAATGATGCCATTTTAAAGAGCTGATTAGAAATAAATATGCCAATTGACACATAGATCTGAAATTTAAAATTATTCTTAATCAATTTAAGCTAGTGAGAGAATGAGAGGCTCTTCACAACAAGAGTCTGGAGAATGCATTGTGCAAGTACTTGTCAAGAGAGACAAAAAGCCGGATCTTTATTGACACAGCAGCTGCTACGAAATGGAGAGCAGATGAACTCCCAGGGAAACCAGGTGAGACAGAAAGGGAATCAAGATCTCCATTCACAGCAGCAGAGCTAAGGATGAACAAGGCTGGACTTATGAGAATGGATGTCCAGGGAGATTTGAGAGGATTACTCGGTTCAATTAAGGGTAAGCTCCTTAACCCACTAACCTATGATGATGCTCCAAGAAAGAAATGAAGTGACCATTGTGGACAGTCTCAAGCTGTCTGAATTTTGTTTGAGGGCACCTAATTATCAAGGCACAAAAACATCTGCAATATTGATGCGGCAGGACATTAAAAAAGAGTTGACACATTGCATCCTATCAAAGGATCTGGCATTGTGTAACTAAGAAGCCTGACTGTGTTTTCGAAAGGGAAATTTGGAAGTTACACAGTTAAGGGGGCCAGCACTAGGCATTTGAGCTAGCAACCTTGCTAAGCTAGACAGATGGTCAGATAGCTGTCTGGGCATGACCAAAGAGGGCAAGTGATGTTTGTGGCTTGCACGATGGTTAGGATTGTTAGAGAGCTCGGAGGGGAGATTTCTTTATCAACCCCAGCTGCAGCAGAAGTGCACAGGAAAGGAAAGCACTGGAAACATGGAGTTAAAGTTCTAAATAAAGTAATGCATTTAGGAAATCCATCAGGGAGATAGATAAAGCTTACATGCCTTGCTGCTACCTACAAACAGGAATAGGAGAGGGACAATAATGAAGTCTTTCCAGGTGAGAGAATGAAACCTGAGACAATAAGCCTAACAAAGGGGAATCAGAGGACAGAGAAAGTATGGTCAGAGAGAGAATGCCCTACTGGCTGTCTCTACCCCTAATGTCCCTACTGGTCAGTAGGGTTGCTGGTGTGAAGAGTCGATGCCATCAGGAGCTGCATCTCCAACAAGGCTCATCCAAGCAGGAAAGGCTGGTATTTGGGAGCCAGAAAGATAGCTAAAGGGCTGCTGTTTGAGGACTGGTCAGGCATCTGGGTGTGGTCAAAGGCGGAGGATTATCTTTGGGGTTCAAATAGGCATATAAGGTAGGCCAAAGTAAGTGGCAGATATAACTCTTTGGTGGCTATTTGTTCTTGGCTAAGGGGGTGTGCTGGTATTTAGGACTCACATGGAAGTCTGTGAAGGGATGTTGTGAGACAATGAAGTCATGCACACAACCAAGACTGCCGGCAGTGGAGAGGGCGAGTGGTGCCTCCCCACACATAATCAGAGTTGTGGAGACAGTTCTGCCACTTGCACATGAGTGGTGCTATGGTGATCAGCAGAGCAGGGAGCTGGAGGAGGAAGTCCTCCGGCATCCCTCACTGCACCATGCAAGGAGTGCTTTGAGGCATTCTTCCTCACTTAGGTGCTCTTTCTGCCCAGTTTGGTATATGTGCAGCCCAAGCATACACATGACCCAGGTGCCAGGGTAAAAGGACACACTTGCGCCCTTAACCCCAGCTACAGGCAGGCTGGGCAGGAGGGCAGCGCTGGGATTGGACTCGATCCCAGCACTACACACAAGCTGCCCAACCAAGGCTGAGCTTCCCTAGGCTGTGTTAGGCTGTTTGTGTGAATAGGCTCTTTGACTAGAGAGAGCTTAAAAAGCAAGCTCCCTCTGCTCAAAAGCTCTGGACCCCTTTTGAACTGGGCCCTGCTAACTTTGAACTGGGCCATACTCAAAAAAGCTTGATTTATATTACACTCCCTGCACGTTTCCTCTGACTTCCATATGTTATTTGGGTTGGTTGTGTTTTTTTTTTAAAGCCTTTCCATGAAGAAGCGGGGGCAGGCAAAATAGACAGCAGAGTGGGCTCACTACCACACAGGAAAGGCCCTGAAAGGTTTGGAAATGAAGTTTGGAGTGTCATTTCCTGTCAGGGGTTATTTATTTAAATGTGTGTGTCTTGCTTTTCTGTAGGAAAATGTCCAAGGTGGCCTACAATGACATAATTTATAACTATGACAGACTGAAACAAAAGCAGTTACAGCAGCAGAAAATTATTCCACAGTTCACATGAGTCCAAAGGTTTTCCTTAAAAGCCAAGGTTCTGACCACATGCTGGAAAAACAATAATGAGGTGGATGCACTAATTTCTTTGGGAAAACATTCCTCAGTCTTGGTACTGCAGTCAGGAAGGCCCTGCTGTTAGTTGCCACTTCCCATACCTCACATGGCAGGAGCACTATCAATAGGGCTTCTGTTGTTGAATGGAGCATCTGAGCAGGTTCATACAGGAAGAGGCAGTGCTAGACCCAGAAGCACTTCTGAGCTGCATACCTGATTCTTAAGGAAGAGTGCAACAGCCCCATCCAGAACATGGTGAATACATAACCCTGGTGTACTTTTAAAACTAAAAACCATATTATCCCTGCCAGGGGAAAAAAAAAAGCAATTCTACACATCATTTCACTAACAAGAGGTACCCCCTGCCTTCTCCAAATTAAGATTGTGGTGTTTTCGTTTTTTCTTTGGGAAGGCAGATGGTACTGGAAGAAAAAGGGAGAAACAGCATTCATTTCAGTGTTATGAGCATTCCTGATGAACACGCCAAAAATTCTCTTGAGGGTTTGTTTTTTTGTTTTTTAAGTTTTCAACAGGATCACTCTGAAAAGCCCAAATGATTTTTGAGGCCAGGCAGTAAGGAATTCACGTATCACTGCCTTGGGCCTCACTCAAATGGGACAGTTAATGTTTGGGGGTCAGATGTGGGGTCTGAACTTGGTCAAAGAGGAGGGATAACAGATGTCCTGTTAGGGAAAATGTGAGGGGAGATGCAAACTTTCTTGATTTTTATTTCCTTTACTGTATTTTACTGTATTTTTACTGTATTTTATTAACTTGCTTGTGAATGTGTGATTTTTACAGGGTTATTGCCAATAAGACAAAGATTAAGGTTCTTCTTATACCATCTGGAGCATGTTGTTAGAGCCAAATGAACCTAATAATGCTTTACTGTGCATAAGTACAGGTATGATGATCAAAATGGGAAGGAGAGAGGGTGAGAGTTCTAAGGTGACTTTTTCAGACAACAGTTGCAGCCTCTCATGGCCACAATCTGAGAGCTGGCCCAAGTGTCCCCTTGAAGCTTCCCATCCCATAAGAACCTAAACCATCCAATCCAGCTTCCTGTTTCACACATTGGCCCACCAGATGCCCCTGAAAAGCCCACAGCCAAGAGATGAGGGCATGTCCTCTGCAACTGGTGTTTAGAGGCATCTTGCCTCTGAGC
Organism: Hemicordylus capensis; assembly: GCF_027244095.1. Classification (NCBI taxonomy): domain Eukaryota; kingdom Metazoa; phylum Chordata; class Lepidosauria; order Squamata; family Cordylidae; genus Hemicordylus; species Hemicordylus capensis. Next base: position 208,449,583 of record NC_069659.1, read on the forward strand.
CTGGTGGGAGCCTATATCCACTAGACTAATAGCCATTAATACACCTGTCCTCCATGAATTTGTCCAAGCCCCTTTTCAAGCCATCCAAGCTAGTGGCCATCACCACATCCCATGGCAGAGAATTCCATAGATTAATTATGTGCTGTGTGAAAAAGTACTTCCTTTTGTTGGTCCTAAATTTCCCAGCAGTCATTTCATGGGATGACTATGGTTCTAGTGTTGTAAGAGAACAAAAAAAAAAAAAATTCTCTCTGTCTACTCTCTCTACTCCATGAATAATTTTATACAACTCTATCATGTCTCCCCATAGTCGCCTCTTTTCCAAACTAAAAAGCCCCAGATGCTGTAGCCTTGCCTCATAAGGAAGGTGCTCCAGGCTTCTGATCATCTTGATTACCTTCTTCTTTTCCAGTTCTATAATGTCCTTCTTAAGATACGGTGACCAGAACTGCATGCAGTACTCCAGTTGTGGCCACACCATAGATTTCTATAAGGGCATTATACCATCAGCATTTTTATTTTCAGCCCCCTTCCTAATGATCCCTAGTATGGAACTGGCCTTTTTTCACAGCTGCCACGCACTGAGTTGACACTTTCAATGAGCTTTCTACCATGACCCCAAGATCTCTCTCCTGGTCAGTCACTGACAGCTCAGACCCCATCAGTGTATATGTGAAGCTGGGTGTTTTTTTGCCCCATTATGCATCACTTTACACTTGCCAACTCTGAACTGCACTTGCCATTTTGTCGCCCACTCACCCAGTCTGAATAGATACTTATGGAGCTCCTCACAATCTGTTGTGGTTTTCACTTCCCTAAATAATTTAGTGTCATCTGCAAATTTGACCACTTCGCTGGTCACCCCAACTTTTAGATCATTTATGAACAAGTTAAGTCCAAGTAGACACAGAGGCTGTTCCCATGATCAGCCGAAATTGGGCTAGGGGAGCCTAACCTGATTTTGGATGGTCATGGGAGCCACCAGGCTCGCAGCCGAGCCCGGTTGCCTCCCGGCGGTTAACCCACCTAAGTACCCCTCCCCTTAAACCAAGTTTGCAGAGCGAGCACTCCGCAAACCCGGTTTTTCTGATTGTGAGCAGCCGTGGTGCAGCTCTGCGCCATGGCTACTCACAAGTAGGCCTCCGGAGGGGAGGCAAAAAGCTCCGTCTCGGAGCTGGCAATCGTGTGGGTGACTGATCCAGCTGCCCAGGGCTCCCGCCCTGCTTGTGTGCGAGGAGAGTGGGCTTAGCCTGCTCTCCCTGCTTCCCTTCCCAAACCGGGTCTCACTGATCATGAGACCCAGCTTTGTGTCAAACAGACCACTTTTATCCACATGCCCATTGACACTCTCAAAGAATTCCAAAAATTTAGTGAGGCGAGACTTGTCCTTGCAGAAGCCATGCTGGTTCTCCTTCAGCAAGGCCTCTTCTTCTATATATTTAACAATTTTGTCCTTAAGTATGCTTTCCATCAATTTACCCAGCACAGAAGTTAAGCTAACTGGCCTGTAAATTCCCAGATCCTCACTGGATCCTTTTTGCAAATCAGTGTTACATTAGCTACTTTCTAGTCCTCTGGGACAGGATTCTAGTGACAAGTTACATATTTTTGCTAAGATATCAGCAATTCCACGGTTGAGTTCCTTCAGAACTCTTGGCTGGATGCCATCTGTCCTTGGTGATTTGTTAACTTTTAGTTTTTCAAGACAGTTTATAAGATCTTACCTCTTTACCTCAAATTGGCCTAGTTCTTCAGCCTCTAAACCTGAAAAGCTCAGTTCTAGAGTGGGTATATGGTGACCATATATGCTCCACTGTGAAGACATATAGAAAGAATTCATTCAGCTTCTCTGAAATCTCCTTATCCTCCTTAATAATCCTTTTCACACCCTCATCATCTAAGGGTCCAACCACCTCCCTGGCAGGTATTCTGCTTCTGATATATTTAAAGAAGTTTCTGTTATTTCCTTTGACACTTCTAGCTATATGCTCCCCAAACTCTCTCTTTGCATCCCTTATTGTGTCCTTGCATTTCTTTTGCCAACGTTTATGTTTCTTCCTGCTCTCTTCATTTGGGCAGGACTTCTATTTTCTGAAGGAAGTCATCTTCCCTTTTATAGCTTCCCTGACTCTACTTGTTAGCCACGCTGGCATCCTCCTGAACGTGGTGCTACCTTTCCTCCTTTTCGGTATACATTCCAACTAAGCTTCTATCATTGTGGTTCTGAATAAGTTCCATGCTTTCTGGAGTGATTTGACGCTCCTGACTTTCCCTTTCAGCTTCCTTTTTACCATTCCCCTCATTTTTGAGAATTTTCTGCTTCTGAAGTCCAATGCTTCTGTGTTGGACTCCCTTGGCAGTGCTCCACTCACATATAAGCTGAATTGGATCACACTATAGTCACTATTCCCCAATGGTTCTACAACTCTGACTTATCATATTGGGTCCAGGGCACCATTCAGGATTAAGTCCAAGGTTGCCTTCTCTATGGTTGGTTCTGCAACCAACTGTTCTAAGGCACAGTCATTTCACATGTCTAAAAATGTGGCCCTTCTGTCAATACTGTATGTGAATTTGCCCAGGTTATGTGAGGGTTATTGAAATCACCCATTATTACTGCTCTGTCTCTCTTTGATACCTGTTTGATGTGCTTCTCCCACTCCAGGTCACTCTCAGCATTTTGATCAGGAGGGCGATAGGACGTCCCTAGTAAAACATTGAGGCTATTCCCATAAGCAGCATAAATTGGGCTAGGAAAGGCTAGCCTGATTTCTTCAGATCGTGGGAAGTAATGGGAGCTGTGTGGCTCCCGGCAACAGGCCTGCTTAAATCACCCCCTTAAACGAGGTTAGAGGAATGTGTGCTCCACTAACCCAATTTCTCTGATTGTGTGCACCGTGGCGATTCATGAGTAGCCCCCTGACCAGGAGGCTACAACAAGCCTCTCGGCATTGGGAGGCTCCCCAGAATGTTCCATGCACTCGCGTGGGACATGCTGGGACTTCCGGGGGCTAGGAGGCCCCCGAACCCCGCCTCCCCAACTGGCTCCGTGATGAAGCTGGTAATCGTGTGGGCGGCCAATCCGGCTGCCCTGGGTAGGCTCCCTGCTCATCTGCAGGGAGAGCAGGTCAAGCCCCCTTTCCCTGCAAAACCCTTTCAGTTGGACTTTCAGTCCTCATATTGTCACCCATAATGATTCTGTGGAGGACTCCAGTCCTCCTGGGTTTTCAAGCTTGTTGGATTCTATCTCTTCTTTAATATACAGTGTTATTCCACCCCCAATCCTCCCCTCTCTTTCCTTTCTGTAGAGTTTTTACTCAAGTTTTAACCAGGTTCCACTGGTTCTTCTCACTGTTGCACTAGGTTTCCGTTATGCCCAGACCTAAGTTTTCATTATCAAGCAGGCACTCCAGCTTGCCCTTCTTGGCTCGGAGGCTTCTGGCATTGGTATATGCTGAGTCTCTTACCTGAGTCTCTTACCTATATGCTGAGTCTCTTATCTGGCATTGGTATGTGCTATCTCTCTTATTGTCATTTGACCTTTTTGACCAGCTGTCATGTGTTTCCATCTGCTCTACTCCTTGTTCTACTCTGTCCCCTTCTGATTTATCTGAAATGTTTGCATCATCACACCTTAGGGGATTTTTCTTGCTAAGCCAGATATTTCCCAGTTCCTGTTGGCAATCCTTCAGGCGTCATTTTAAAAGCTGCTCTGCAAACTTTTTGATTTTAAGTGCCAGCAGTCTGGTTCCATCTTGGTTCAAGTGGAGCCCGTCCCTTTCGTACAGGCTTTGCTTGCCCCAAAATGCATCCCAGTGCCTAACAAATCTAAACCCCTCCTCCTGGCACCAACATCTCAGCTATGTACTAAAACCCCTCAGCTCTGCCTGTCTTGCTGGTCCTGTGCATGGAACAGGTTATCTGAACACTGCTCTAGGGGTCCTGGACTTCAATATGCTACCTAGCAGCTTAAGTTTGGCTTCTAGGTCCTCCCAATTGCATTTCCCAACATTGTTGGTGCCGGCGTGCACCATGACCGCCGACTCCTCCCCAGTACTGAAAGAAAAATGAAGAGGACACACGGATGATGAAGAAGGAAAGAAACCATATACATAGGAACATGTATATAAACTGTGTATATAATCTATAGAAAAGTTACACAACATAGATTATCATATTGCCCCCCCCCAAAAAAATCCATAGTACCCCCACAAAAGCCATACAAACAAATTTCTTACATATCTGTGATAATTTTCACAATAGACAATCATATGGACATATTGACAATTTTCATTGGCAGTATGTCCATACAATTGTCCATTGTGAAAATTATCACAGATGTGTAAGAAATTTGTTTGTATGGCATTTGGGGGGGGGGGGTACTATGGGGTTGGGGTTTTTGGGTTTTTTTTGGCAATATGATAATAATCTATGGTGTGTAACTTTTCTATAGATTATATGCACGGTTTATATACATGTTCCTATGCATATGGTTTCTTTCCTTCTTCCTCCCCAGTACTGCCTAACAGCCTAACTAGATGCTGTGTGATATCTGCAACCTTCGCACCAGGCAGGCAAGTCACCGTGTGGTATATATGCAGCTCACAAATCCATCTCTCTATGCCCCTAACAACTGAATCACTCACTACTAGGAGGCCCCCAACCCCTGGAGGAATATCCTCTGTGTGAGAGTATATGGGTGCAACACCCAAGGAAGGGGTTCCTTCTAAGGTGGCATTTCCCTCTTCCTCAGACAGATGTCATCCTTCCCTGAGAGCATTGTTCTCCATGACAGCAGAGGAGCTGTCAGCCTGGATGTGGGATGTCTCTATCACACAGGAACATGGTAAGCTGCCATATACTGAGTCAGACCATTGGTCTATCTAGCTCAGTAGTATTGTCTACTCAGGCAGCGGCTTCTCCAAGGTTGCAGGCAGGAGTCTCTCTCAGCCCTATCTAGAAGATGCCAGAGAGGGAACTTGGAACCTTCTGCTCTTTCCAGAGCGGCTCCCTCCATTCCCTTAGGGGAATATCTTACAGTGCTCACATGTGGTCTCCCATTCAAATGCAACCAGGGCAGACCCTGCTTAGCTAAGGTGACAAGTCATGCTTGCTACCACAAGACCAGCTCTCTTCCCTGAGGGTCTCACTCACATACCTCTTTGCTTCCCTGAGCTTCTCCAGGTCAGCCACCTTGGCTTCAAGGGAAAAAACTTGTTCCCTGAGAGCCAGGAGCTCTTTGCAATGAGCACACCCACCCACAATTTCTGCCCCTCAGCAGACAGTCATACATGCAACACTCTGTGAAATACACTGGGAAGCACCCTCTCCCGTGCTGGCATTCTACCTTCATAGCTGGTTTTATTGGCTATTTTAGAATATATAAAGCGTGTTTACTTGAAAGCTGGGTCTTAGCTGCAGTTATCAGCTAACAAGGTTTTAAGCTCCAAGAAAAATACTCCTTGTGCTGGATGTCTCCTTTTTGATAAAGGGGGACAGCTTGTGTGCCTCCCCACAAAGCCCCAGGGAGCAAAGCCATTGTTAAATAATTAAGCCATAATTAAATAATTGGGTCACAGGATCACATGCTCTACCCCCAATCTTTTCAGTGGGAATTCCCCCTGTTTCTCCTTAACTGTACTTAGTCATTATGTCTGCACCAGCTTAACCATGCTTATGCAAACAAGGGGTTTTGGTAAATCAGGACTTGAAATCAAGATAAGAAAAAAGTTCCAAATCCTGGCTGAAGAGAGGCAGCACATTTTGGTACAGTTTTGATTTCAAATTCTGATTTTTCTCCCTTGCTGTTTTCCAGTGCAAAGGAAAATGGATACCCCAAAGGTCTCTAATATTGTAATAAAAGCACTCAAAAAGCCACAGTGGCAAGCAGAAGCACATTAAACAGCAAAATGTGCTGCTGTACTGTTCAGCAAAGCACACTGGCTTGCCTTGAATACATTTCCCATTGAGTACTCTGGGGCATGGCCATTTCATTGTGTGGGAAAGCTTCTCATGTACGGCATGGAGACCTTGCTTGCTCTTTCCTTCTTGCCCTTCTCCTCCTCCTCTTTTTATTCAAGGACGTGACTGCCAAACACTGAACCTGGCTCCTGCATACTTTTCCCAGGAGGCCCCATGAAATCAAGTTGCTCTCTTCATGCCAGCATGGTTTTTGTTCCATCTCCAGTGGAGCCAAGAATCAGTCACACAGCCAAGAACACATGCAGAATGCAGAGGGGAAGAGGGAAGGACACCCACCTTCAGTGTTATTCAATGGGCTGTTTCATCTTTTTAAGCCAATGGCACCTGCAGCCGGTTGTGGTGGGGAAAAACCTACAGACATTGCACTCGAAGTTAATAAATGTGTTTTCCATTAAGTGGCTCTTGTAATGCTCTGCTTGTTTGCCTTTCTGGGCACACTTTCATCATTCACTGTAGCAGTGGTGCTGCCTTGTAATTTGTCTCAGGCGTTTACATTGCCGGCTGCAGGTATACAAACCTCTTAGATCAAGTAACTGTTCAGACACTTGATAAAAAGGATCCATTCAGGGTCTCCCCGGTGCTGTCTGCCAAAAATCCAGTAACAGCCTTAATATATTCCATAAACTGCTTGATCATTACAGACCACAATTCATGTTCTTGTTGACACCGTGCTGAATGGTAAACAGCCATTAGGAGTTTTGACCAAAAAAACAAAAACAAAGTGTGCATGCACAAACTTATACATACATACTCCCTCTCCCTCTCTCGCACTCACTCACTCACTCTGTCTATCCTAATTTTACTAGTGTCTAAAGGTGTCTCCCATGACAGATTTCTATCTCTCCATAACAGCTGGAAGCTATTCCTGGCATTTTCTGACTGAAGCCCATATTTCAAATAATTGAAAGGATATCCTATAATAGCATCCTCAGTGGGCTGGAAAACAGTCATCTCCCACAGTGCTAGCTTGCTATAGATTCAGGAGTCACCTCCGACTGCCAGCCCTCTTTCTTCTATAGAGTTCACCTTTCCTTTCTTGGATGGGGCAGTTTCCTTATCTCACAAATGGAACTTTTCTTCCATGTGCAGTTGGATTTGATAATAGACATCCATGAAACATGTACTGCTCTTACAGTAGGCATGCTCAATGGCTGACTTACCAAGCCACACACAGTCCTTCAACAGTTTGGTGGCCCTTCAGGGGCTTGACAAGTTTCCTTTTCCTGCATACTGTTGTCAAGCACTGAAAAGGCTACAAAACTTTTACAATGCCTGATGCATTGGTGGGTCACAAGCTGTGCAGGGGTTGTCAAAAGTATTAAAGAAGAGCCTTGCAGCACCAGACCAAAAGTCATTCTAGCCCAGCATCCTGTTTCCAGCAATGGCAAGTCAGGTGATTTCAAAAATACCAACAGCAAGGCATGAAGGTAACTGTCCTTCTTTTGTCCCTTAGCAATCAGTATTCAGTTATAAATAAATACTAAATAGAACCTTTGAATCTGTAGGTTTTATTTAGCTCACATGACTAATAGACATTGATAGACCTGTTATTTATGAATCTGTCTAATTCCCCTTTAGAGCCAACTAAACTAGTGGACATCATCAGATTTTTTTGGCAGCAAAGTTTACATATTAAGTATACATTGTGTGAAGAACTCATAGGAAACTATTCCTGGAGGGCAGGTTGGATTTTATTCAGATATTTTCAGATGCATTTTGGAAAACAAAATTTAGCAATGACGAATGCAAATACTAACAGATAACCAATAAGCATCAAAAGTGCCATCAGCTTTGGGCAATCAGGCTCCAACAATAATAGGAGGCTACATGATAATGGGGTAAGAAGTAAGCAGAGAAAATCATGGCAGAGCAGGACAAGCTGGGGAAAAGGCAAGAGGGCAGACAATGGAGCAAGCAGCAGATGAGCCAGGTTCAATGAAGCAGTCAAGCAGCATCCCTTGCCAATGATTACTGAGACTGAAGAGCAGCAGCAGGCACCGAAGGCTATTTAGGAAGAAGTGTGATGTGGTTGGTTCCCCAAGGTCACATGACCTTCTGGCAAAGGAATGTTCTGGTTGCTGGCCTGTAGCTTCTTCTTCCACCTAGCTGCTCTACTGGCACAAGCAGTATGAAACTGGTGCTTGATTCTTAGGGCTCAAATTTACCCCTATTGTGATAAGATGGGGAATGGTAAACAGCTGGCTAGTCAACCTTGCCTCTGGTGAAAAGTAAATGGGCAACATCCAGACTATGTTACTCATGACTAAAACTCCTTCAATTCTTGTGTCATGACTAACATGCCTCACTTATTATCAGGGGCACTTAATCATGATCTTATCCTCGTGGAATTCTCTGCCACAAGATGTGGTGACAACCAACAACCTGGATGGCTTTAAAAGGGGGGTTGGATAACTTCATGGAGGAGAGATCTATCAATGGCTACTAGTCTGAGGGCTATAGGCCACCTCCAGCCTCAGGGGCAGGATGCTTCTGAATACCAGTTGTGGGGGAGTAACAGCAGGAGAGAGGGCACGCCCTCAATTCCTGCCTGTAGGCTTCCAGCGGCATCTGGTGGGCCACTGTGTGAAACAGGATGCTGGACTAGATGGGCCTTGGGCCTGATCCAGCAGGGCTGTTCTTATTACTAAATAGTCTGCTTGTTGCACAAGATTTCTAGAGCAGAACAGTCTGCCTAAACAAGACTCAGCAGTTTAATAATGTAGCACAGAAGGGCAACACTTATTTTTGAGAGCTTGAGTCCCTTGGGGATAAAACTTTTAACATTTAGGGAACATATAATAAACCACTCTGAGCCTATGGGATAAAGCAGAACATCAATACAATAACTACATAAACACACATTTTAGGCATATTGACTGTAGCATCATCCAACTGCATATCAATGCACTCCCCCCAAAATAAGAGCCTGCCTCACCATCTCTGAGAAGTTTTTTAAAGTCCTTTAAAACACCTCTTTCCAACCAGGCTTTTAATTAGATGGTAAATTTATACACTGTTTAAAATTGATTTGTTTAAAAAAATATTTTATCATTAAAAATTATTATTGGTTTGTTGGAATTGCTTTGTTATGTTGTTTTAGGACGTAAACTGCCTAGAGACACAAGTTGAGGCAGTATGTAAATCCATAAAATGAATAAATAAATTAGACTCAACTTGGGTTCACAGAAGAGCCCTGAACAGAGCCCCCACTTGAGCCCACTTCAGACATGTTGTGTACAATTAACACATGGATGGGCGGGGGCTGGAATTGTGCCTGCAGTGCCCCACCCTTCACGATTTCATAAGAAATGCGAAGATGCAGGGTAGAGATTGCATGGACCAAACCTATGCATGAACACCTTTTATATATGTACTTTGTTGAGACACTCTGATGAATATACAGAGGATGGGGCAAGCAGTTGTGATCCTGACCCCACTCAAGGTTTGCTGTTCTCACTATGGCATCTGAACAGGGTGGAGCCAGATGTTTCTGAGGGACTGTAAAAACCATGGACACTGATCTTTCCGGCCTTCTCACTCTGCTGCCAACTGCCTGTCCACTTGCTATCCCAGTTTCTTCTTGCAAAAACCAGGAGTGGGGGAGGGAGGGAGGCATGGTATTTTCTAGTTACATCATTTCCTTATATGCTGCTGCTCCTAGAAGAAGCCAGACATTGCCAGAGGACAAGCAAAGAAGCCAAGCATTGCCAGAAGGCAAATGGGCCAATAGGTGAGCAGTGATAGTGCTGAGGGCTGGAAGGCAGATCTCTGTGGGATGGCTCTGACTCTAGCAGCTGCCAGATTGGAAAGTTGCTACAGTCAGAGGTAGGGATGACTTGCTAGAAAATTGCAACCCCATTTCAGATTAGGTCCGGACCCATACAAATCTGGACCTGACTCAAGTTGAGCTTCACTTTCTGCCCCATGTCTCTTAGCATGTGGTTCATATCAGGTCAGAAACCGTTTCCCTGCAGTCTGTGCCACCAGGATTGGTTATGAAAAGAGAAAACTAGGCAATCCTGGTTTGTGGGCTCAAACCATGACATGAGCCCACCATCCTGCAATCCTCAGGTGATCCCAGTGAGACAATCTTGGGCTACTGTCTTTAACATTTAAGGTAATTGTTTGAGATCCTTTGCACTCTTGTATATAAATTCAAATATTAAAGATAAGAGTTGAGACACTTTATTGTCTTTTATAAGGTATCTCTTATATCTAAGATAAGAGTTAAGGTACTTACCATTTTCACTCATAATCCAAAAAGCAGAGAAACAGTAAGTTAAGGTGGTCACCTTAATTTCCACACCATGTAAGCCGTGCAGTTTTATACAAACCAGGCTCCTTGAACTCACACTTTGCCTTGGTTTTTCAACTTAACGTCAGGCTGGGGAGGGGTGCACCCAGGCAGAAATTCAGCAGAAGCCACTTTCTCAGTCACTTGCTAGAGATGCACCTGATGAAGTTCTGCCTGGATGCCCCTCTCCCCAGCCTGATGAGGAGCTGGAGGTCCAATATATTGACTTGATCCCCTCACTCTCAGACTTTCCTGAAGGGTTTGGTGAAGTGAGAAAGGGAAACCTCAAAGTTAAACAGATAGACAACTGCAACAAACACTGAGCCGGGTCTCATGATCTGTAAGACCCGGTTTGGGGAGCTAAGTGGGGAGAGCGGGCTAAGCCCGCTCTCTCTGCACACGAGCAGGGTGGGAGCCCTGGGTGGCCAGACTGGCCATCCATACAATTGCTGGCTCCATGATGGAGCCAGCAGGGGCTTGGGAGTTTGGGGACCATGTGGCCCCCAGAAGCTCCAGTATGCCCTGAGCAGGGCATACTGGAGAGACCCCCAGAGCCGGCCTTTTGCCTCCCCTCCGGGTGTCTACTCATGAGTAGCTGTAGTGTGGAGCCGTGCTGCGGCTACTCATGATTTTGAAAACTGCATTTGCAGTAGGGATGGGCCCGGACCGGTCCGGAGGCCATTCCAAAGGCCTCCAGACTGGTCTGGACCGGTCCGGACCTGGCCGCTTCGGTTTGGGTGGGGGGGGTTCCTTTAAGGGCGGAGGAGGGTTTACTTACCCCTCCCACCACTTTCCCCCCTCCAGCACGCGTATTCTATGTAGTAATTGGGGAGGCAGGATATCTCCCTGCCGCCCCTTCTCCCACTTGAGTGCAAAAGGCTGCATGGAGCCTTTTGTGCACGCGCACGTCGCATGCGAGTTTCATGTCTCCCCAATGTGCATGCGTGTGTGTGGCCACGCATGCGCACAGTGCCGGACCGCAGCTCTGCGGTTCCGTGCACACCCCTAGTTTGCAGAGTGCTCACTCTGCAAACCCGGTTTAAGGGGAGGGATACTTAGGCAGGTTAACCGACTGCACCCGGTGTCTCACACAATCAGCCGAAATCGAGCTAGGCTCCCCTAGCCCGATTTTGGCTGATCGTCAGAATAGCCTCACTAAAATATTCAGATAGCTCAAAAGCATCTCTCCTTCACCTCATTCTCCATGGGCCCTCTTTAGTTGTCAATATGGGCAACTCAATCCCAACTAGAAAAACAGTTGATTTGACCAGATGCAGTGTCTATTCCATCTTAATTCTTTCCTCAATGTTTCTGTCAAGTTGGCTTACTTGGTTTTGGGATCCCATGGCCACCAATTGGTTGAGATTGTCCCTCTGAAGTATTTGAGAAAAGGCGCACCCTCATTCCCAGTGATTCTCACTTCGGTCAATAGCTCCTGTAAGGGAAATAACGTTGCCACATATATTTCCTGGCAGGATTCTTATGCCTTTAACAGTTCCATGTTGAGCAGCAGCAGGATATTTCTCTCCTCACTGTACTTGTATGCAGGGAAAGGACTGCTAAACAGAATTATAATGACTTGGTTGTTAAAAGCACAGGGCTTCTGCAAAGAAAAAGCCTGGCATCGCTAAAGGAAAAATGTCAGCTATCCTTCTCTCCTATTTAAAGAACTTTTAAATAAATTAATTATATAACAACTCAAACCAATCAAAATTGAGACGCTTCCTATAAAAGATTGGCAGAAACAAATAGATTGCAGACTTAGAAACCACTGATGGAAAAACCATCACCGTTGTCACTAAGCAGCAGTGAGGTGCCTCTCCCCCCCACCCACCCACCACCCACAACCTTTACTAGGCTGACAAACTCCCTAAATGCTCAGGCCTTGCCAGCCCTTCATGCTTTAACAATGGCCCAGTGTGTCAAGTCTTATTTAAAAGAAGGAACGAAATGAATTAATATAGAGAATTAAATGCTGTTTAGCTTTGCTTATATTTCCGCCAATTTGCCAGACTCTCACGCAATTACCTTCCATTTATGTCTTTCATCCTAGTGCCCCATCTCTTGCCTCACCCTAGCACCTTTGATTTAATCAAGTCATTGGAAGTTTCACAGCCAAGGCAGAACTGAAGAGACAATGCACTGCTAGCTACTTATCAAGGAATCAAGTTTTCCCAAGTTACATATCACCCAAAAGCAGGGTGGGATGTTATGCAAATCCAAGAGAGTAGGTCAGAGAGCAAAAAGAAAGCTACTTAAGCTTACCTGCATATGACTAAGGTTGAGACAAATCCATTTCCTATTTCCAGTCTTCTAGTAATCATCAAACTATCTTAGCGTTCCACATTTCAAGTTTCTAACTCATGGGAAAATATCCTCACAATTTTGATACCCCCATGAGTGATTAGACCCAGCATACATGGATATGCATGGATATGTGTTGAATGGAAGAATCCTGAAACTTAAGAGCATGAAGCATTGAGAATGCCAATATCTAGTGAAGGCCCACAAATGTAAAAGGTGTCTTAGTGGAGCTTCCAGTGGTCAGAGGTTGGCTTTTGTGGTTTGCACTCCCAAGTGTGAGTTGCCAATGGAAGTGTGGGCATGACTGTGCCAACATTATAACTACCTTCCCCCTCAGCTTTAATTTGGCGGTGTCATCATAATATTATTTAAAATTTGCATTCTATTTCAATAATATCCAATTATTTTAGTACAAAAAACTTGAACTAGTTCCATGATTAACAACCAAAGCTCCATTTCTAAAGAACATTGGCCTCAAAACACAGATATTCTGTTTTATGTAGTTTCTTAACAATACTAAATATTTAGCCTCCTGGCAGTGGAAGCATAAGTCTGGACATCAAACTGTGCTAGTAGGTAGTATAAACATCTAGTATTGAGAGGAATAGCAGTAGTTTCTACCAATTCACTCTCAGGAGGCCTGGGCAAATTGCCATAGATTACATTCTTGGCAACCCGTGTAATAAAAACAGGCTTCATTGGTCCAAGTTCATTGCACTTCTGCAGTTTCAAGGAGACATCAGATTTAACCTGGTAAATACAATAATTTCTACATTTTTGAAAAATAAAACAGATAACTACTCTAATTTCTGCAGCTGACAGTATGGAGCAACTTACAGAGCCACTGCTGCCTACATGGAGGCGATGGTGCTGCTGTAGAGAATTGGCGGTAGTGCTATCGGCACTACCATACTCTTTTCCTATTTGCAACCAGAGGCGCTCTTACCCCTGGACTTTGGGGCTGAAGTCCAGGGCCTCCAAACCAAATCCTCTTTAGTCTGTCCTGGGTGGTGTGGTTTGTGCCCTCAAGAACCTACATGTTACAAATGATGCTTAACTTGCAGCGGTACCCCTCCAAAGGCCTTTAGGTCCAGGCTCCAAAATTACCTAGGTGCACCTCTGTTTCCAACAATGGAAAGGAATACTTTAATGCTGGTAGCACTACTGCTGTCATTCTCTACAGTGTCTGCAGCAGCGGCTCCACAAGTCACTCCATCTTCATTAGCTGTGTGCATCATGTCAGCTACTATCATTTATTATTTGACTTCAGAAATGAATGGCTGATCACAAACAGGGAGAAACAGCCATGCAGGCACATAGTCAGCACACACCGTAAGGCTATTCACAGGACAGGGCGGGCAGGGGAAAGGCTGCGCTGTACTTACCTCTCCCCCCCCCATATGATCTCCTTACCCAACTGGTCATGTGGCTTGGCTGTGCATATGAGCAGTGATCCCGGGAGCTCTGTAGCTTGCCAGAAGCCAGGACAGTATGTCCAGGCCTCCAGGAATCCCACAATGCACCATGTGCCAGTGCAGTGCATTTGGGGATTCCCCCATCAGACAGGTACTCTAGGCATCCATCTCTGTATCAGCTTGGGCTGCAAGCAGCCTGAGAAAACACACTATCCTGGCACATACGCCCTTAAACTTGGCTAAGAGCTGGGGCAGAAACCAGTTCCTGCCTCTTCCTGTTTCCTTTCCTTGCTCTGCGTGTGTCAGTTCGGCATTGTACATCTTTGGTAACAGCCCACACTGCACGATGGAGCCATAAGAGGCAGGCAGCAAGCAGAGCAGAGAAGCAACTCTGAGGGGCCCTGAACAGGCCAAGTCTGAGACAGGCAGATAGCCACTGATTCTCCTGCTTGGAGGCTCCAGAGCTCCTGGCCCAGGTCAGGCGGGGCCATGTGGTGGTGTGAGGAGTGAGTGGAGATGGAGAGACAGAAGTGCTGGCAGCTGAGTGGGCATGCCTGCTAAAAGCCAGCCAGCACATGCCTCCCTTGTTTGCTTGGACTCTCTCTCTCGCTCTCGCTCTCTCACACACACACCACCACCACCACCAGTCCAAACTCCAGAGAGAGAACAACAATTAAACTGAGTTGTGTTCTAGCAGTACTGAGTTCTCATCTCATGCTGTGGGTTGGGGTCCTGAAGTGGATGAGCAGGGTGAGAGGGTGTGTGTGAGAGAGTGTGCCGGAACTTCAAGAGGTTCTTCAACTTTTATTGTCTGCTTTCTTTGGGGGTGTGTGTGCAGGAGGGATGACTGGTACTCAGTCCCAGCTTCTTTTCAAACCCCTTCCCCATCAAAAACACAATGCTGTGAAATGGCTGGTGAGTAAACAAAATAATTTTATACATCTGGACAAATTCTTGTGTAGCAGTATGAGAAAAATTGTGCAGTGGGAACTAGGTTTGGGGGCATTTGGAAATATGGTTTGTTTTTTGTTTTTGTTTTTGTTTATGGACCAGGTTCTCCCTCCCAGAGAAGGACAGTGGCAATGGTAGCTAGCTGCTATAGCAACAGCCGATGAGGTTGCATGAGTGGGGAAGGGAAGGGAAGGGAAGGAAAGGAAGGAGCAGAATCATAGAAATATGGAATATTTACTGTATTTATTTATTTAACATACTTATATACCACCCAAAATGCAAGTCTCTGGGCAGTTTACAACAATACAATAAAAACAACAAATAAAAAGATTAAAAAATTACAACAATTTAAAATTTAAAAATTTAAAACTAAACTATTAAAACAGTATCTAATTAAAAGCCTGGGTGAATAAATGCATCTTGGCTGCCTTTTTAAAAGTTGCAAGAGATAGAAGAGCCTCCCCAGTGAGGTTCGCCTGATTTCATCACTTAGTTCTTTTAGATGCCAAGTAAATACCTTTTTGTTCACTCAGGCCTTTTAAATTTTGAATTTAATTTTTTTAAAAAAGTGATTTGATTGTAACTGATTAAAAAATGTTTTTAGAAATGTTACCACTTTCTTTTTGTCTGTTATGATTTAATGTGTGTTTTTATCTCATGTTTTAATGTTGTGTTGTAAGCCACCCAGAGAACAATTTGTTATGGGGCAGCTAACAAATAAGTTGTTTATTAATTATTATTATTATCATTATTACTAATACTACTAATAATAATAAAAGTCTCAATCCTCAACTATAATTTGGGAAGGAAAATAGCCTCATCTATTTTTTCCAAGGAACCTTCTTTTTTCTTCCTCCTCTTATTTTCCTATCCTTCCATTCCTCTTCCCTCTTTGGCCACCTTTGGACATAATGCAAAACCTGAGGTAAACATGGCAGAGGCTTGAGTTTGTGGTCATCTGAATGGTGAAGCTACAATTTCATCACCCAACCCCGGCTCCATTTTCACCTCTAAACCTGAATTTGAACCTTTGGTTTATAGTGAGTTTCACCACCAAAACCTCTGGTGTCCAAAGGGCCATTGCTTCATCCAAATTCTGCTGCCACTGTAACCGGGGTTTTGTGCTGTAGTTTGAAACCATAGAGAAGGTGGCTCAGAGTAGCCCAGAAGCGGGTCATCTCTATGACTGTCACATTTCTGGCTGGCAGCCTCTTGGAGCTTTTGCCCTGCCCTCCACCGTCTCCACACTCCTCCTGCCAGTGCTTGGCAACAGAGATGCCATGTGCCTAGAGTTCATTCATTTAAAGGTAAAGAACCACATTGGAGAAAGCCTGCTTTCCCCTGTGTCTTATGGGCCCTCCTTGTCCATCCACACAAAGAAGCTATTCAGACGAGCAGAAAATAGGGTTACATTCTGAAAGCAGATAGAACCCTATTTTTACCTCACAGCAAACAGACGGGTACATGCTGCAAACCAGGCAGCGAGTGTGAGCGACACACAATTAACATTTTAAGGTTCTCTCGAGCCATTGCTAGCATTGTTGGTCCTCCAGCCCCGCCCATGGCAACAGCAGTCCATGAATGGACAGAGCAAGTACGTGACTCAAGGAGACCACTCAGAGGGCTCCAAGCTGCAGTCCCTCTTTGCTGCTCTCTGATTGGTAGCCTCAGTTAACCCTTTCCTGGCAATTGCAGCACTGTCAAAGGAACTGAACTCCGTCCTGATGCCCAAAAGGAGAGAGAAGACTAGAGCAGCTGCAGCTGCCAACCAGCCCCAAAGGAAGAGTCACACACACCCCAACACACTCCTCAGATCCAGAAGGGGCACAGCAGATGCCCCCTGGAGCAATTGGCAGATGCCGATGAGAGCAATTGCAAGATACCCCCATCAGTTAGCCCAGCACAAGGCACTCTCCGTACACCGCAGCATGGTTTGGGAAGGCAGAAGGGGGAACCTTCCCCTCGCCCGCTCACCCTCCCCACAGCTGTTGCTGTCACCTCCATGGCACCCCACCTCCACCCCACTGTATAGTGTGTGTAGAAAGTAAAAGGGAGAACCCCACCCCTCCACTGCCGCCGTAGCCAAGTGGTGGCTCTGCCTCCCCATCAATTTGCTACTGCAACCCCTTGCTAGCCTCTCTGGGCATAGGAGGGTGGGCATGTGCGGGAGGGTGTCCCCATCACCCACCTGCCCTGATGCTGCCACTTGCCACTCTTGCAGTGCCAGCAGGGTGGGAGAGTGAGTGGCAAAGTGTCACCCACACCTGCACACCCTCATTGGCACTGCTACCCTCTGCATCTTGATGACAGTGTCACACCGAGGGAAATTGGGCACTGGACTGCCCCCGCCGTGAGGCCCTCTGCCGCTGCTGTGAGCCCCCTTCTGCCACCACGAGCCTCCCCCCACTGCCATTGCCGCCATGAGGCTGAACCAGTGACCCTAGCATGGACAGTCATTCCAGCGGTCGCTCCCACTCCACCAGCAGATGGAAGGAGGAACCGGTGGAGTCCAGAGCAGTGTACTACATACGCAAGTTCCTCCTCAGAACAACCCTGTGAAGTAGGCTAGGCTGAGAGAGAAGTGACTGGCCCAGAGTCACCCAGCAAGTCTCATGGCTGAATGGGGATTTGAACTCAGGTCTCCCTGGTCCTAGTCCAGCACTTTAACCACTACACCATGCTGTAGGCAAGGGCAGCTGCAGGCAAGGGCAGGGACACTCCTGCTCTTGTCCAGTGACTTGCAGGGGACAGGAAGGAGCACAAAAATCCCCATTCAGCCATGATACTTGCTGGGTGACTCTAGGCCAGTCATTTCACTCTCAGCTTGACCTACTTCACAGGGTTGTTGTGAGGAGGAACTTGAGTATGTAGTATACTGCTCTGGGCTCCTTGGAGGAAGAGTGGGATATTCTATATTATTAATTCTTCTAGAGAGGCCATGCGCCCTGTGGGGCGTCTGGAAAGCAGTTTGTCAGTTGGATTGGGGGTGCTGTGAAGCAGCAGGGAGCTTGGAGGCTGTCAGGCAGCAGACAGTTGGCTGAGCTGCACCGTGAAGTGGCAGGGAGCTTGGAGGCTGTCAGGCGAGCAGGCGACAGTCCCTGGCAGAGGCAGGGGGAAGCAAGGACTGCGAGACAGAGATAGAAAGACGGAGGACAGAGAGCACGAGCACGAGACTTGAGGGGGGAAGACTTGTGGGGGAGAGCGGGGGTGGTGAGACTGAGCAAGAGCGTTGCGGGAGTGGCGAGAGACTTGCAGGGGGAGAGTGGGGTGGCAAGAGTGAGCGAGAGCGTTGTGGGAGTGGCGAGAGGCTTGTGGGGGGAGAGCGGGGGTGGCGAGAGAGTTGCAGGGGAGAGCGGGGGTGGAGAGAGTGAGCAAGAGTGTTGCGGGGAGCAATGAGAGCGAGCAAAAGCATTGTGGGGGTGCAATGCCACAGGCTCAGTGCAAGACCACACAGATGCTCTGTTCAGGGTCAGCTAGTAAAATGCAAAATGAATGAATAGTATGACATTTGTCTGTGCGACTATTCCCCTTAGGGGATAGGGCTGCTATAGGAAGAAGGATTTGAGCTCCCTGCCTGGCATCTCCAGGTCGGGCTGAGCGGGACTCCTGCCTGATCGCCTCGGGAAGCCACTGCCAGTCTGTGTCGACAGTACTAAGACAGTACTAAGCTGGATGGACCAATGGTCTGACTCAGTGGAAGACAGCTTCCTATGTTCTTATTTTCCCTTGGGCTCATTTGCAAGGTGCCTGCCACTTTAAGGAAGCTCAGTGCTGTTTGCTGGACAGGCTTTCCGCAAGCAAACTTCTGCTTGCTTTGCAGCCCACTCTGTTATCCAGTCTCTATGGTATCCCTGGGGAGGGAGCCTCAAGCAGGGTCCCACAGCATTCCGTGGCTCCACACGGGCACTGGGAGGGGGTAGGCAACCTCCCCTGCTTGCTGAACCTGGTTTTAGAGGAGGGGCTGGGAACTGGGTGACCCTCTTTTGACAGAACCCTGTTTGAGAGCTTGCTGAGGTTCCACACAGTAGTGCTAACCCCGCCTTCAGACCTCAAGCCCTGTTTTTGCTGGTCGTGAGAATAGCTTCAAAAAGGATGGGATAGCAAGACAGGGACAGCAAGAGAGGACTCGAGCAATTTGGGACAGCAGTGATTTGTGCACAAATACACGAAGCCCTGGCAACACCAGAAATTGAACTAGGTTGTTTCCTCACAAAGGACACATATGCCAGGCCATGATACCATGGCACTTAGCAGGAATACCAATGTGTCGACCCCATGCACAGTGGGGTTCCCATCAATGCTACATCTGGAATACACCTGTGGAAATCCAAGGCATGGCAACCTTCCTGTAGTCCAGTCAATAAAAGAGACAACACATAGCCCCACAAATCTGGTGTCTGTCTCTGTCCATTTGATTGGATTTCTTGAGCAACCTGCAACACACACTTTGGCATGTTGCCCATTATGCAGGACCTTTTCTCAGAATTACCATATAAAACATTTTGACACCTTCCATATGGCAAAGGAGAAGAGGCACGTGTGCAATTAACCCTTCCATTCACAAAACACCTGATCTAGCATGGCTGCCCAGCAAGGCATCCGTTCAAAGGTGTTCCATGTGTTGCCTGTTTGGGCAGCAGGACATTGCTTGCCTTGCCTGAATACTGTCTGTATTTTTACGGTTTCCATGGACAGTACTGCTCCCTCCAACTATATAGAGGAGTGCCTTCAAGTAAGTGTGTGTGTGTGGTGTGTGTGTGTGTGTGTGTGTGTGTGTGTGTGTGTGTGTGTGTGTGTTCAGCCTTGGCCCTCCAGCTTGAAGGTACCCCAGACTGGTGCAGTATTATGCATGGACTGCTGTGTCTGGGTCTGAGAGTTCAAGAGCATCCTTTGTCATAGTGGACCAAACCCTAGGATCCTTTACCTGCCCTCATATACATATTCCCTCCTAGGAAGTCATCATGATCCCTTCCTGGAGTAAGAGAAAACTAGTGCCCTTCACCATCCCCCAGCATCAAATAATTGTGCTTCTGTGAGACTGTACAGCTGCAGGGCTCTTGCAAGGGCATTGATGCAAGTATTGTGAGGAAAGGGTTAAAATGTCTTTTCTCTGATGAGGGCGAGTGATCAATACCAAAAGGCATGATTGCACCAGGCACACCCCCTCAAAGACTGTGGCCAATGGTTGCCACTTTACTGACATCCTGATGCCTTGTCCACAGTCTGGCGACGCACATGGAATGGAACTTGCTGGGATGCAGCCTTGGCAGGACGGGAAGGGGGTGGGGTCCTTCTGCCCAGAAGTCAAGGGTTTGCAAAACCTCAGTTGAATGATCAACATCAGAACAGCCCTGCTGGATCAGGCCCAAGGCCCATCTAGTCCAGCATCCTGTTCCACACAGTGACCCACCAGATGCCACTGGAAGCCACAGGCAGGAGTTGAGGTCATGCCCTCTCTCCTGCTGTTACTCCCCTGCAACTGGTACTCAGAGGCATCCTGCCTTTGAGGCTGGAGGTGGCCTATAGCCCTCGGACTAGTAGCCGTTGATAGACCTCTCCTCCATGAAGTTACCCAAATCCCTCTTAAAGCCATCCAGATTGTTGGCTGTCACCACATCTCGGGCTAGAGCCCATTTTAGGGATTACTCCGTGGCGGTGGGGGCGGCGAAGAAATGCTTTTTCTCCGCCTCCATTGCGTCTGCTCAGTGCCGACAAATGGAGCTGTTTCATGTGGTAAAAACCTTGCTCCACACATCCCCCCAGACAATGGGGGAGGAGTCATCTACAGCTCTTTGTGATCAGTTTGCCTGTCACTTTGCAGATAAAGTCGCTCGCATCCGTGCTGACCTGGACTCCAGAGTTTTGGCAGTTCCAGCAGACGTGCCTCTGGTATGAGACTGAGACTGCCTTGGTCGCTCTAGTGGATGACCTACGCCGGGAACTAGACAGGGGGAGTGCGTCCCTGTTGGTTCTGCTGGACCTCTCGGAGGCGTTCGATACCATTGACCATAGTATCCTTCTGGGCCGCCTCTCGAGTATGGGAATCGGAGGTACTGAGTTGCAGTGGTTCTGGTCCTTTATCAGGGGAAGGGTCCAGAAGGTGGTGCTAGGGGACTGCTGCTTGGCCCCGTGGCCTTTGGCCTGTGGGGTCCCGCAGGGTTCGGTCTTGCCCCCCATGCTGTTTAACATCTACATGAAGCTGCTGAGAGAGGTCATCCAGGGATTTGGACTGAGTTGTCAGCCATATGCGGATGACACTTAGCTCTATTTCTCCTTGTCACCGGATCCTAGGGAGGCGGTGGATGTCCTGAATCGGGGGCTGGAGGTCGTGATGGGTTGGATGTGGGCTAGTAAACTGAGACTGAATCTGGATAAGACAGAGGTACTGTTGGTCAGTAGGAGAGCCAATTGGGATGAGGAGATTCTACCGGTTCTGGATGGGGTTTCACTCCCCTTGAAGGAGCAAGTACGCAGCTTGGGGGTACTACTGGACCCGGCTCTGCTTTTGGAAGCTCAGGTGGAGGTGGTGGCCAGGGATGCCTTTGCACGACTTCGGCTAGTGCGCCAGCTGCGTCCCTTTCTTGAGAAGGCAGATCTGGCCACGGTTACCCATGCCTTAGTCACGTCGTGGCTGGATTACTGTAATGCGCTCTACGTGGGGCTGCCCTTGAAGAATATCCAGAAACTGTAGCTAGTGCAAAACGCGGCAGCTAGTGTTTTATCTGGAGCTGCCCGTTCAGAGCACATCATGCCCCTTCTGAAAGAGTTGACTGGCTGCCGGTTCGTTTCCGGGTCCAATTCAAGGTGCTGTTTTTGACTTTTAAAGCCCTTAACGGTTTGGGCCCGGGGTACTTGAGGGACCGCCTGCTCCCCAGGGTTGCTGACCACTTGACGAGGACATCTGAGGGGGCCCTGCTCCAGGTGCTGACAATGAGAGAGGCCCAGCTGTCGTGCACTCGGGACAGGGCCTTCTCTGTTGCTGCCCCCAGACTTTGGAATGCTCTCCCAGTGGCCATTCGCTCCTCGGACTCCATCACAGCTTTTAGAAAGCTTGTTAAAACTTGGCTTTTTATCCAGGCTTTTACATAATCATTTTTACTGCTGCTTCTATGTGTTTTTACCTGTTGTATCGTTTTTATGCTTGTATTTTATAGATTTTAAATTTGGTTTGTTTTTATATTTTGTAGCTTAATACTTTTATTGTCTTTTTATTGTATGTTTTAACTTTTGTAAACCACCTTGGGGTTGTCTTTTAATGAAAGGCGGTATATAAATGCAACAATAAATAAATAAATAAATCTCATCATCATCTGAGGAAAGATTCCCAACTTCATGGGTTAACCACAGGTTCATCTACAGTAGGTTTTACGCTATGCCCGAATGGGCCCTTAGTCTCTTTCTCTTAAGTTATCTATTCATTCTCGGTTTCTCTTCCCTGTTATGTTTTTTTCTCAGTTAGAAATAGTTTAGGATATGCTCACAGGTTTGGAATGGTGGTGGTGGGGCTGCACTGGCTTCTTTTGAAGAAACACGTAGAATAAACCCTGCTAGGCACGCCCTAACTCTGTGTTGGATTCTGCTGCTGCCTGGGTGTCCTTGGGGAAAAAAGTTTCTCAGTATCACATGACTCTTTCATGCGTTATGCAGAAGTTCAATAAAGCACAATGCTGTGAGTTTAGTGAGTTTTTAACATCCCCTCTCACGACCGCAGGAAAGCAGGCTAAGGGAGCCCAACCCACTTTCCTGTGGTTGTGGGAACCGTGGTTAGACTGCTTAAGTTCCCCCCTTAAATGAGGTTAGCAGAGCAAGTGCTCCACTAAACCCATTTTACTGATCATGTGCCGCCACGGTGTGGTGACACATGAGTAGACCCCCAACCAGGAAGCTACAAGTAGCCTCCTAGCCTCAGGGGTCTCCCCAGAATGCCCCACACACTTGCGTGGGGCATCCTGGGACTTCCAGGGGGCAGGTGGCCCCCGATCCCCGCCACCCCATGACGGAGCCGGTAGTCATGTGGGCGGGCTGATCTGGCCACCCAGGGACAGCTCCCTGCTCATCTAAACCCACTCTCCTTGCAAAGCCCAGTATGGCTCTCCACACTGCTCGTGTGGAGAGCCTCACTGTGTCACCTCTTTTACTCCAATGCTGGTTTGGCATTATTGTTACTTGCAGGGTTCCTGTATCTTTCATAGATATAAATTGATGGAGCTTTTCCTACTGAAGAGCTTAAATGATGGGAAATACTTCACTAGCTGAATTTCTGTATTCCAAGCAGTTGCTAAAGGCAGAGAAGACCTGCTCAAAAGCAGGTGTCTTACATGGTAAATAAAATAAGATTGCAGGGGAAGGGTTTTTCTACACTTGGCTCAGAAAGAAGTATCTCTTGGTTGACCCTGATGCTATTCTCATGATCAGGCAAAATTGGGCTAGGGGAGCCTATCCCAATTTCGCCTGACCATGAGAACCACCAGGCTTGCAGGCGAGCCTGGTGTCCTCCAAGTGGGTAACCCGCTAAACTACCCTTAAACCAGGTTTGCTGAGCGAGTGCTCCGCAAACCCAGTATTTTTTATTGCGTGTTGCCACAGCATGGCAACTCACGAGTAGACCCCCAACTGGGAGGCTTAAAAGCAACCTCCAGGCTTGGGGGTCTCTCCAGCATGCCCTGCGCACTCACGCAGGGCATGCTGGAGCTTCTGGGGGCTCTGCAGCCCCCAAACTCCCAAGCCCCCTGCGGCTCCATCACGGTTCGGCCTCCCGTCACAGTTCAGCCGCCCACAGATGACTGACTGCTCATCTGCGGGGACTCCCCGCTAACCCTCTCCACTAATCGTGGGAACCGCCTCTCTGTATTTCTGAGGCTTTCTAATGCACAACCTTCCATTTCCCATTACTGAGTCAAAAGAAATTTGTTTTGTTAAAACTGCAATGATGCTAGTGGCAGGACTGTTCATGCAAAATTTGGTATCCATAGTGTAAGTTATCCATGGTGTAAATTAGAGCTCTGTACCTTCTATGTACCTATAGTTGGGATCCATGGTTTTTAAAAATGACTTGGAACAGTTTGTATCTGAACAAATTCTGCATAATTAAAAAGAAGATGCCCATTGCTTTGTTTTCATCACAGGGGAAGTGCATCTGTGTTTGTCATTGCTATTGGCAAGAATGGTGGTGAATGCCTCTTGTCTCTGTAAATCCACGAGAATCTTATTCCTCCTCTGAGGCCTTGCTGGTTACACTTTGTTTAGTCTGCAGGTGCTTCCATAATGTCTAAGCATTACATGTTGAAATGTTTCTGCTGATGCATATCTGCATAAATATACTTGTTTTACATTTTTACATTCTTCCAAATGCTGTTTCTTAAAAATTGGACCCTTTCAATAGACCGGGAGGGGGGGGACGGGACGGAGTGGGGAAAGAAATTTGTGGGATGCTAAGTTACATGTTGAAATGTTTCTGCTGATGCATATCTGCATAAATATATTTTTAAAATGTCTTTACATTCTTGTGAGTTCAGTTGCTGTGTTTGGACCCTCAGGAACCCACATGTTAAAAATACTACATGTGTCACAGTGTGGGGATGATGATGCTTAACTTGCAAGGGGGTCCCCAAAAGGCCATTAGGTCAGGTTCCAAAATTACCTAGCTACACCACTGCTGCTACTGCCAGAAACTGTGGTGAGAAGAAAACCACCCTGTATCTACAACTAAGGGATGACATAATAGAGGATTATAAAATTATGTATGGTATGGAGGAAGTGAATATGAAGATGTTTGTCTCCATTTCCCATAATACTAGGATATTTGATTGACAGGAAATTGATTGACAGAATATTCAGGATAGAAAGGAGGAAGCATTTCTTCATATAATAATTATTCTTCAATTAATTTTTGAAATTTGCTGCTATGGAATGTGGTAATGGTCATTAGTTTAGATGGCTTTAAAAGAGGATTAGATAAATTCATGGAGGACAGGTCTGTCAATGGCTACTTGACTTCATGGCTATGTGCTATGTCTAGAGAACTGGCCACTGAATGCCAGTTAGGGATGTGCAAACAGTGTCGACGCCGAACTGGTTTGGTTCAACATCGAACCGGTTTGGTTTGACTGTTTGGGGTTGAACCAAACCACCGTATGTTCGGTCCAACACTGGACCGAACTACCCCTGGGGGTTCGAGAGTTGTTTTTTTTTAAAAAAAAATTTTTTTAACTTACCCCCTCTGGAGGAGTTCTCTGAGGCAGCGACAGGGCCCCCCGCAGAAGTTCCCCTTCCCTCCGCTGGCCTCCCATACTTCAGAAATCGAACATTTGGCTGTTCTTTGGCCTGTTTTCAGCCTTTCCCCCTCGGCATGGTGGCCATTTTGGAGGCCGCAGCACCTGCACAATGCCATGACCCAGGCCACGCAGAGGCCTATTGTGCAGGCACAGTGGTCCCCAAAATGGCCACTGCACCAAGGGGGAAAGGCTGAAACCCAGATGAAGAATGGTCAAATGGCCAATTTCTGAAGTAAGGGAGGCCGGCAGGAGGAGGGGGAACCTCCATGGATCCCCACCCTTCCGCCTTGGACAATTCCCCCAGAGGGGGTAAGTTTAAAAAATAAATAAATTTAAAACAAAAACAAAACTCATGGACTCCCCCCCGCCAAACTGGACCGGGCCGGTTCTGTGCACATCCCTAATGCCAGTTGTTCTGGAGTCAACAGCAGAGAAGAGCTATTGCCTTCATGCCCTGTTTGAGGGCTTCCCAAATGCTAGACTTTATGGACCTTCAGTCTGATCCAGCAGGTCTCTTCTGTTCTAAAGCATACAAACACAAAAATATTGTCTGGTGGAGAAATATATGTGTTTGGATCTATAGCAAACCCATTAATTGTAAGGCAGATTCTATAATGAGGTTATTCATGGAGTTGTTACAGAACCAGTCACGATTATGAGCCAGATTTGTAATGCTGTTGTTCATGGGTCTGCCAGTGTGCTGATGATAGGTATTGCTCATGCATTCACAATATTTGTGCTTGCATGCAGTACTGTGGTGGTGAGTCATCCGAGCAATCCTATGCCCAGTGATTCTCAAACTTGGGTCCTCAGGTGTTATTGGACTTCAACTCCCATAATCCCCAACCAAAGGCCACTGAGGCTGGAGATTATGGGAGTTGAAGTCCAATAACACCTGAGGACCCAAGTTTGAGAATCCCTGCTTTAAACAAAACAATGTGAGAATTAGCTCCAGGGAGTCGGGATACAACATAGAGCACTGTAGAGACAAATCACTTAGAGCCAAACTGGAAGCTGCTACAGCTGCAAATGACTGGAGAAGAGCCATCTGTAGACACTGAGTGAAACAAGTGTATACAAAATAAGCACATTTGCTCTGATTTCTGTTATATATGTGAACACAGAATGTTGGGTTCCTTGCTGCAGAATTTGCACTGTGAGTATCCTGGGTGTATGTATTCCTGTACAAAATATGATTGTTCAGCTTTGATTTTGGCTTCTCTCTATCCTTGTAATTTTCCAAGTGCTTTGATTAGCAGCTGTCATTACTAAGAGAAACTTTCAAGATGTTGTAATTGATTCCAAGATACCAGTGCAACAAACGGTCCACAAAGATGACTCACAATCATTTTGCCTGAGTGGAACTAGAAATTCAGTGGGAGGCATGAGTCCAGGAATCCCAGTCACCATTGAACAGCTACAAAGCCGTAGGGCACAATTTGCAGTGGAAATGTGGCAGGTAGGGGAAGATTAACCCTTCCAATACCCATAGCTTCTCTTCATGTCACTTTTCTCTATATACAGCAAGCACACATCTGAGATGGGTAAGAAGCTGGGAGAGGTGGTTGCAAGGGGAAAGCAGTTTTTGGAGGACAATGTGTCTAACATTCTGTTCTGCTCATTGGGAGGGGTGTGGGTGGGTGTGAACAAATGAAAATAAAAGAAGGTTTATGTTTCATTTGTGAGGAGTGAACATTTAGGGCAGGGATCTCACGGTATACATGCATATAATGGATAGAATACAGAAGTGCTTAGTATCTTTAAGATGCAATTTTAGCTATTTTATTGGTGTGATGTACTTAAAGAGGATTAATCAGCAGATTAATCAACTCAGGTTCTAGCTGATTAATTATTTGAGGGCCAATTTTAACCAGTGAAGGTAATTTTTAATAAGAGTTAAGGGCACATCTGTTTATGTTTGAGACTATGTTGGTTCCAGTATATTAGTTGCTGTATTAGATAATGAATGAAAATAATAAAATATTAAAGATGGCTTTTCTATCTAACAATAGGTGGTAGCTTTTTATTAAATGTGTAAGTTACCTTGCATGCTTCATTCAATAACAATAATATTAATAAAAACTACACCTATTTTGAGATTTTGGTGAGATGTAAATTTATCTAAATGTAATCAATTAAGGGTCTGAAAGGCTGATAATCAGTCAGCTAAAGATTCTCTAATCAGTTGACAGCCCTATATATTAACACAAATAATGGCTCTGTTCAGGTGCCTCTAGCTAGTTGTGAGTTAAAGAACAAGGAACTTCAGTTCCACTGCAGCAGATGCAGGCAGCCTGCATTCAAAGGAGGGGAAATTTTTCCTTTTAACAATGCATTTTCCCCCTCTCAGAAATCTCTTTAGCTTTCCGAAGTTAAATATGATGCATGTGGGAGATAGACTGAAGTACATTAATTGCCTTATTCATCACATCATTAAAATGATAGGCCTTGCTGCAGAGTAGCAGCCGATGTCTTAGCAGCATTTCTGGTATACATCATTAATAAAAGCATTCCTGTTAGTGGTATGCGAGATGTACTTTCTAAATAACTGCACAGTGATTTGGGGCTCGCTTATGCAACATATTGCTACAAACCATTGTAATACCCTTGGCACTTGCTTAAACTCATCGGGCTAGTGATGGAATTAATAAGGCTGCCGTTGTGGCAGTATGCTGAGCACGCTCAGTTCCTTTACTGTTCTTTGTCTGCAGCGAGGCTCTTGTCTTTCAGAGCTGGCTGCTGCTCTGTCTCCAGGGCTGATCCTAGAATCAGATAATGAACAGCATATCGGTGTGTAGTGGAGGGGATTGCTGCGGGTGGGGAATGGGAGAAGACTTATTATTCCTTCACTCTCAAACAAAACAAAATCATTGAACTGTCAGGGTCATTAAGGACCCTGGGGTTGTCATGGAAACGACCTTTGGGGGTTTATGGCTCTAAATGCATGAGTGACTGTATTGTGTGTGTACATGTAAGAGGGTCAGAGTTTTGTTGGTGGCTTCTCAAAACACACAGGAATGAGATGGCTGGTACAAAACAAATGTGTTTTCTGAGGTGACTAGCGATTTTTGAAGGTAGCGTCTGTGAGGAAGGACCTGGAGAAGCTGTGTATGCAAATACGGAGACAATTTTACACATTGCCATATTCAACAAATATGGGATTCCCCTGAGATGAGTGATGTTCTGACACCCCTTTTATCTGCCAGGCACAAAATGAGCACACACGTGTGCACACAGAGTAACAAGCAAAAGCACAGCCATTCCTATGCATGTCACACACCTGGAGTCTGCCACGGCACAGAAAGGACCATTAGGTTGCTAGCATCGTGCATTCCCTTTACAGAGATCTACTGCTCACATGCTGTGCGGTAAGGCAGGTCTGCACAACTTGTAATCCACCAAGCCAAACACACCATGCCAGCCATGAATGGCAGCTTGGCAAGGGCTCAATAGGACTCCAGGGTCTGCTGCCTGTGACTGAAACAACAGGCGTATGTGGGGTGCGGGGGTGGGGGCAGTGGTCATGAACCTGACAGGCCACAATATATAACCGAGGGCTATCATTTATCTTGATAGCTCATCAATTGTGCAGGTCTGTGACAGGGAAGAGTTAGTTCATTCCATGTGGAATATTGAAGACGGTCTAAAGTAAGCAGCACAAAGCTCCTTTTGGTTGGTCATAGTGCCACATTTGTGGAGTTTGGCAGCAGGAAGTTAAGCTTAAGAGGACAGTGGCTTGCCCAAGGCCACCTAGTAATTTTATGTCTGAGGTCAAACTAGGGTTGCCACAGAAATTTTGAAAAAGTGAAATCTGAAACTAGTTTCAGGGTTCCTCTCAAGCAGAAACATCTCTGAGTTTTTAAGGGAATCCAAACAAGTTTCTATAAGATAAGTGAAGTTTGTCAGGGGGTTTCTGCACATCCCTAGATAAAATAAACAAAGACTTTACAGCTCAGACGCT
This sequence comes from Hemicordylus capensis, assembly GCF_027244095.1. Lineage (NCBI taxonomy): Eukaryota > Metazoa > Chordata > Lepidosauria > Squamata > Cordylidae > Hemicordylus > Hemicordylus capensis. Next base: position 208,478,764 of record NC_069659.1, read on the forward strand.
TAGCCATTATGCTGCATCAGTGCTCATGGAGTTGAATTTTACAACAGTTGATCACTGTTCCTGGAGTTCAAGTTCTTGAGCAGCTAAGCCAACGGCGACCAAAGCATCACCTCTCAATGAGTAACCAGTCTGAATGCCCATTCATTGAGGCTATTCACACTTGTGTGCAAAACCGGGCCAAGGGAGCCCAGCCTGGTTTTGTGCATGCATGTGAACTACTGAGATTGGGCCTGATCCTGGTGGCACCATGGCGGCAAACCTGCCTACGGAGTCACCCTTTAAAACGAGGCTAAGGGAGTGAGTACTCCCTCAACCTCATGTTTTTGGTTGTGTGACTTGGGGGAAGCGGTCCCCACAATGCACCTCACACTCGCACAGTGCATTATTGGAGCTCCAGGGGGGCTGGGCGACATGGGGAGACACATTCCAGAATCGCAACCATCGGAGCTGCCGGCAACAGCCAGTGCTCGTGTGGGCAGGTGATCCGCCCACCCAGGGACAGTGGAATGCTAATGTGTGAGGAGGTAAGCTCTTTAAAGCTTCCTCTCCACAAACTCGATAGCCCTTTCTCAGTGCTCATGAGAAAGGGCTCATTGTGTACCTTATTCATAAGCATCCATAACGAAGAGGCAACAGTAATTTACATCAGAAAAATGAATGCAATGTGCGTTTGAACTTGAAACATTTGATGAAGTTTTCATTTACACCGCATGGTTGCAATGGCAGTACAGACAGCAGTATGCATATCCAATAGTACTCAGGTTGAGCACACAATGGTGTATATGACTATATGTAGATTGAGGGCACAATTTAAAATATAGCTATCACAGATGGCATTTTAATGTATTATCTTTGAGTTGTTTTTAGATGTCTCTTTGTTCACCAACATCTTATGTGCACAGATGGCATAGAGTAACTTGGGCTGCTCCCATATTCCAGAGCCACCTTGTAAATAATTCAGACCATGACATTATATGGGATTTTCTTGGTGTTTGTCAGTCATCTTCTCAAGTCATAGTTTCATTAAACAAAACAGTTTCAAGTCATGCACCCATATCAAGGGTAAAATTTGCCTCATTGAAGATTAATTAGTAGCAGCCACATCCTCCGCTTGTGTCAACTGACATATTTTCTTTGTAGCCATTGAGAAATGCACAAGTGAGGATCTACCTGTAGTCCTAAATTACCATTGCAAAAACTCACATGCTTCCTTGATAGCCTAATACAGAGGCTAGCACAGGGGGCATAATTCAAACCTCTTCAGTATCTGTAAACTAGATAATACTCATTTCCTGTTTGGGTCTATTGGGGGTTGTTTTTTGTAATTACTCTGGGTGCAATTGGTTCAGAGCCAGTACCTTAACTGGCACCCAGTAATGCCTACTTCGGGAACCACCCCGAGACTTTGGTTTGGGGTGGTATATAAATGTATTAAATAAAAATAATAATAAATATGACAGGGACAGCAATTTTGAACTAACTGAGAGATTTAGCATTTAGAGATAAGCCACTTCATGAAGAACATCAAGGATGGAAGAAAGATATTATGTTAGCCAACTGATACTCATTTCTTCAGGCACAACATTCCTTACATGTCATTAAGTATATCTTCAAGGGCATCAGAGTGTCAGAAAACACTAGGAAGCTCTTCTCACAATCCCTGGAAAGTGGGCTAACGGAGCTTAGCCCGCTTTCCAGGGATCATGGGAACCACTGGGCTTGCAAGCGAGCCCGGTGCTCCCAAGGCAGCTAGCCCGCCTAATTACCCCTCCTAATTACCCCGCCTAATTACCCCTCCTAATTACCCCTCCTAATTACCCCTAATGGAGTGAGTGCTCCATTAACCTCATCTTCTTTTTGCTCATGTATTGCTGCAGGATGCGGCAACACACAAGTAAAACCCCAACTGGGAGGCTGCAAGCAGCCTCCTGGGCTTGGCGGGGTCTCTCCAGGATGCCCCGTGCGCTTCCCAGCAGCCGCCACCAGCTCCATGACACAGCCAGCATTTGTGTGGGAGGCTGATCCAGCCGCCCAGGGCTGCTGTTTGAGCGTCTGCGGGGAGAACAGGCTAAGCCTGCTCTCCCCGCAAAACCCCCTCCAGTGCTTCACACCGATCATGTGAAGCAGCTCTAGGACTAGAAGCAGTAATATCTGGTTTGTGTTCTGCTGCCTCTTGTGGTGCTCAGGCCTAAAGATTAAATGGTTCCTGTGGCCATCACATCCTCTCAGGCTCCAGAGAGACTCCACCTACCTATATAGTTCATTGATTTCTCCTAATTGAGTGGAGCTAGGAAAGCTACTATATTTGCTGTGAGCACATACCACCTTGCAAACCTGGGGATTCATATCCTTAGTTCTCCACCTCACTGGTTCTTTAGGCTGCCTATGGCTCAGCATGCTAGATTCTTTGCTTCAAAAAGATCCTTCCTGGTATTATGATATGTGAACTATTATTCTTCAAAGGAAAGAAATTTCAGCGTTAGGTGTAGAATTAGTCCTCTTTCATTATTTAGCCAATAATATCTTGACTTTAAAAAGCAGGTATGTTTCAATTAATAATTTCCCTAATCCCTTCTTTTTCTTCAGATTATATGGATTAACAAATGTCGACTATCTTTGCTGTCATGCCTTTTGCTCCTGGGATCAACTTACTAGTCACTTTTCTCTGCACCTTTTCAAGTGTTATAATATCTACCTTTTTGCAGATGGATGAATGGTTTGCTCACTGGTAATTGGAACAGGACTGCTGGCCTCTTTCCATGCCTCTGCATAATGAGGACATTTAACATAGTTAAGTAAATGTTTCTGTTTTTTGTTTCAAGCAGCACTTTGGTAGTATGCAGTGTTGTGGAAATTAACCTCTGACACAAAGGCCAATGACATCACATTTTAAAATAGATACTGAACCAGGAACTAAGGTATTAAATTTATAAAGCAACACACTGAAGCTGCAGTTCTCACCCTCACAAGCGTATTTGAAGTGATAATTCAAAGCATAAGATAATTATTTCAGTTCAAACACTGTCATATCCCACTTCCAGGACTCCTTGACATGGACTCTGAGGCAAAGGCATGTTCTACAGACATCGGTCAGCCCAGACCCCAAACTGGCCTGAGGTCCAGTATGAGAAAAAACACTCTTCAGAAAGAAAGGATTTAATGGTCATCTCTGCCCCAAGATTCAGAAGCTAGACCCAGAATTCACAGCGTCACCACCTCATCAGCCACCTAAGATTTACCACTCCCCTGAAAGCTCCCAGCAGGTAAGATTGAGTGGAAACATAGGAGACCATGCAGTGTTACTGGAGTTTAACACTCCAAGCAGGGGCGTAGCTATAATTGAGCAAAAGGGTTCAAAGAACACGGGCTCCCAGCTCCTGAGGGCCCTCCAGATCCCTCCCTCCCTATTTTCTTCAATATCTCCCTTACTCTGGGGGGCCGCCAGAGAGAGGGATGAACACAAGCCCCCTCTCCCCTAGCTACACCCCTGACTCCAAGTCAGGGCACAATTCCTGGCAGTTCGCAAATTAGGTATGAAGCTTGGGCCTGCTTTGCTGTTTAGACACTCTGTTCAGTTCAGTCCCCTGTCAAATCAGCACCTATCTTCCCTGGCAGTTCTTTCTTGTCTTGCAAAGGTTGATTTCTCACTGTATCTGGATCCAGCTCCCTGGAACCCAGATAAATATGTGATTCAGTATCAGTTGACTGATGCCAGAGTCCCATATAAGTCTTAGGCCGCATTAGCACATAATGCGGAACAGGAGTTGAAGGGGCCAGAGGTTGGTAGACAGTTACGTCCTAATGCAGGCCTGGTCCATGGAACTCTGGTTCCATTTGGAGAGTGACCTGAGGTTCTGTTCTCCCAACTGCAATTTGTAACCTCAGGTTGTAGTGAGTTTCACCACTCCAACCTGAGGTTTAATGCAGCCTGCATTAGAAGTGAATGTGGAAACACAGGCTATATTAACTGCAACCGGACAGAGTTGAAGAAGGAAGCTCCTCCTTCAACCTGGCTGTCATTGGCTATGCAGGCTGTCCTTCGTGAAAGAAGACTGAACAGCCAGTTCCCACTCCTCTCTGCAGTCTCATTGACTGCAGAGAGGGAGCTCTCTATTGCCTACAAATCTGGATGGGAGAACAGAACTATGGGTCCATTGAATCTGTGGTTCTGCATTACATGTGAATGCGGCCTTAGCATTGAGTACACTCTCAGCCAGCAAGTATAGAACAAATGGTTGACATGCTGAACTTCCTAGATCTACAGAGCTAACCACATCCAATTTATTTATTTATTTTTATTTTTTACATTTTATATCCCATTCTTCCTCCAAGGAGCCCAGAACAGTGTACTACATACTTAAGTTCCTCCTCACAACAACTCTGTTAAGTAGGTTAGGCTGAGAGAGAAGTGACTGGCCCAGAGTCACCCAGCAAGTATCATGGCTGAATGGGGATTTGAACTCGGGTCTCCCCAGTCCTAGTCCAGCACTCTAACCACTAATTACCAGCACTCTAATTTAGCATGCAGAATTATTTGGTTTACATAAAAACATAAGAATTTCTGGCTGGATCAGGCACAAGGCCTACCTAGTCCAGCATCCTGTTTCACACAGTGGCCCACCAGATGCTTCTAAGGAACCCACAGGCAAGAGGTGTGTACATGCCCTCTCTCCTGTTGTTGCTCCCCTGCAACTGGTATTGAGAAGCATCGTGCCTCTAAGGTGGGAGATGGCCCACAGCCACCAGACTAGTAGCCATTGATAGACGTGTCCACCATGAATCTGTCTAAGCCTCTTTTAAAGCCATCCAAGCTGGTGGCAATCACCACATGCCATCGCAAAGAACTCCATAGATTAATTGTGCACTGTGTGAAAAAGTACTTCCCTTTATCGGTCCTAAATTTTGTGACCTTCAGTTTCATGGGGTGACCTTTGGTTCTAGTGTTGTGAGAGAGAAATTTCTCTCTGACCACCCTATCCACTCAACACATTTTATACACCTCAATCATGTCTCCCCTTAGTCCCCTTTTTTCCAAGGTAAAGAGCTCCAGATGCTGTAGCCTAGCCCCATAAGGAAGGTGCTCCAGGCCCCTGATCATTTTGTTTGCCCTCTTCTGCACCTTTTCCAGTTTTACAATATCCTTCTTAAGATACAGTGACCAAATCTGTATGCAGTACTCTAGATGTGGCCGCATCATAGATTTGTATAAGGCCATGATAATATAGGCATTTTTATCTTCAAACACCTTCCTAATGATTCCTAGCATGGAATTAGCCTTTTTCACAGCTGCCGCACACTGAGATGACACATTCAATGAGCTGTCCACCATGACCTCAAGATCTCTCTCCTGTTTAGTCACTGACAGTTCAGAGCTCATCAGCGTATATGTGAAGTTGGTGTTTTTGCCCCCATGTGCATCACTTTACATTTGCTTACATGGTACCGCATTTACCATTTTGTTGCCCACTCACCCAGTTTGAAGAGATCTTTTTAGAACTCCTCACAATCCATTGTGGATTTCACTACCCTAAATAGTTTAGTGTCATCTGCAAATTTGGCCACTTCACTGGTCACCCCAACTTCTACATCATTCATGAACAAGTTAAAGAGAACTGGTCCCAGTACAGATCCCTGGGGGACCCCACTTCCTACCTACCTCCATTGTGAAAACTCTCCATTTATTCTTACTCTCTGTTTCTCATCCTTTAACCAGTTACCGATCCACACATGAGCCTGTCCCCTTTTCCATGACTACTAAGTTTACTCAAGAGCCTTTGGTGACTTTTTGGAAGTCCAAGTATACTATGTCAACCAGATCACCTTTATCCACATGCCTGTTGACACTCTCAAAGAATTCAAAAAAGTTAGTAAGGCAATACTTGCCCTTGCAGAAGCCATGCTGGTTCTCCTTCATCAAGGTCTTTTCTTCTATATGCGTAACAATCTTGTCCTTAAGTATGCTTTCCATCAATTTACCCTGCACCAAAGTTAAGCTGACCGGCCTGTAATTTCCCGGATACCCCCCTGGATCCCTTTTTGAAAATCAGAGTCACATTGGCTACTTTCCAATCCTCTGGTACAGAGCCTGATTGTAGGGACAAGTTCTGTATTTTTGCTAAGATATCAGCAATTTCACATTTGAGTTGCTTCAGAACTCTTGGCTGGATGCCATCTGGCCCTGGAGATTTGTTAATTTTTAGTTTTTCAAGTCGTCTTCCCTTGTCACCTCAAATCTTCCCTTGTCACCTCAAATTTGCCCAGTTCCTCAGCCAGTAAACATGAAAAACTCAATTCTGGAGAGGTATATGGTCAGTATCCTCTGCCATGAAGACAGATGCAAATAACTCATCCAGCTTCTCTGCAATCCCCTTATCCGCCTTAATAATCCCTTTCACACCCTAATCACCTATGGGTCCAACCGCCTCCCTTGCAGGTTTTCTACTTCTGATACCTCTATATTTAAAGAAGTTTGTTATTCCCCTTGACACTTCTAGCTATATGCTCCTCAAACTCTCTCTTTGCATCCCTTATTGTCTCCTTTGCCAACATTTATGTCCTTTCTGTACTCTTCTTTTGGGCAGGACTTCCATTTTCTGAAGGAAGTATTCTTCCCTTTTATAGCTTCCCTGACTGTACTTGTTAGCCATGCTGTGGCATCTTCCTGGACTTGGTGGTACCTTTCCTCCTTCTTGGTATACATTCCAACTATGCTTCTAGTACTGTGGTTTCAAATAAGTTCCATGCCTTCTGGAGAGATTTGTAGGGATGTGTAAAAAATTTCGGGTACAGATCGATCTGTGCCCGAAACGAGCAATTTCGGGTGATTCGGGGCCGAACCAAATCACCCCCGATGCCCCCCGATATTTTTTGGGGACAAGCCAAATCACCCGAATTTCGGGGCTGAAAAATTCGGGTAATTCGGCTCATGACCAATTTTTGGGGAATTTTTGAAGTTTTAGTGACTTTGGGGCAGTTCGGGGGCATACCATGGGATCTGGGCAAAAATAGTGGGGTGGGGTGGTAGTGCCTAATGGGTTCAGGCCACCACCCCAATTTCAGGGGGATTGGGCAAAGGGCTGATTTTTGCGGAATTTCTGAATTTTTCGTGTCTTTGGGGCAGATTGGGGCAGAAAGTGGGGCCCGGGGCAGAAGACCAAAACTTCAAAAATTCCCAAAAATCAGCCCTCTGCCTAATCCCCCTGAAATTGGGGTGGTAGCCTCCACCCATTAGGCACTATCTACCAGACCACCCCACTCTTTTGGGGCAGATCCACTTTCTGCCCCCAATCTGCCCCAAAGTCACCAAAACTTCAAAAATTTCCCAAAAATCAGCCCTTTGTCCAATCCCCCTTAAATTGGGGTGGTAGCCTCCACCCATTGGGCATTACCACCCACCCCAATATTTTGCCCCTGGGCCCCTTTCCCCCGAATCAATTCGGATTCGGATTAAATCCGAATCTGAACCGAATCAAGGGTGATTCGGGTGGCCCATATTCGGGCACAAAACAGAACAGGCGTGATTTGGTTCAGGTCCCGAACCAAATCACCGAAAATCTGAATTGCACACCCCTAGAGATTTGACCCTCCTGCCTTTCCCTTTCATCTATCTTTTTACCAGTCCCCTCATTTTTGAGAATTTTCTGCTTCTGAAGTCCAATGCTTCTGTATTGGACTTCTTGGCAGTACTCCATTCACATATAAGCTGAATTGGATCACACTATAGTCACTATTCCCCAATGGTTCTACAACTCTGACTTATCATATTGGGTCCTGGGCACCACTCACAATTAAGTCCAAGGTTGCCTTCTCTCTGGTTGGTTCTGCAACCAACTGTTCTAAGGCACAGTCATTTAGCACATCTAGAAATGTGGCCTCTCTGTCATTACCAGAAAGTGAAATTACCCAGTCTATGTGTGGGTTTTTGAAGTCACCCATTATTACTGCCCTGTCTCTCTTTGACGCCTCTCTTATCTGTTTCTCCAACTCCAGGTCACTCTCAGTGCTTTGATCCGGAGGGTGATAGCATGTCCCTAGTAACACATTTCCTTTCAGTCCTCATAATGTTACCCATAATGATTCTGTGGAGGACTCCGGTCCACCTAGCTTTTCTGGCTTATTGGAATCTATCCCTTCTTTGATATACAGTGCCATTCCTCCCCCAATCCTCCCCTCCCTGTCCTTTCTATAGATTTTATATCCCGGAATAATCATGTCCCACTGGTTCTCACCATTCCACCAGGTTTCTGTTACACCCACTATATCTATGTTTTGATTAGTAACCAAGTACTCCAGCTCCCCCATTTTGGCTCGGAGGCTTCTGAAATTGGTATATAGACACCTATACGTTGGTTACCTCACCTGGTGTTGGCGTGTGCTATCCCCCTTACCATCATTTGACCTATTTGGCAAGCTGTCCTGTGTTTCCTTCTGCTCAACTCCTGGCTCTACTCTGGCCCCTTCTGCTTTATCTGAAACATGTTCACCCTCACATGTTTTGGATTGTGGTAACTGGACAGAGGCAAAAAAAACCTAGCAAACATCATGCAACATGTTCCTAGTAATAAAATAGCTTTAAATTATCTAGTGATTTTATTTTGTATGTAAGGGACAACTGAACATGTTTTCAAGATTTTAGATTTAATAAGAAGCCAGATATCAGCTGGTTCAAAGCTTAGTGGGAGTTGTAGGCCAAGCAGAGTAGCACTGTTGCAGCTTTTCATTGGTGCTATGTCTGCACCTTAACAGTGTAAAACACATTTATTCAAACACTTAATACTGCTGCAGGGAGTAGAAAAAAAGCTGGAGACATAAGGGTCATTCACACATTATGTTCAGCACTCAAACAAGTGTACAGTGTATACAGGTACAAATCTGTACACAGGCACAGATCATTCACATGTTATGCTGAACACAGGTGCAGAATTACACTTCCTATCCGTACCATGCATTTGAAGGGCCTGCATCCATGCTCATTTTAAAAATGAACTTCAGTATAGTCATTCACACAAACGTTTGTACGAGTATACAGATATCTGTACACTCATACAGCATAATGTCTGAATCAGCTATATTGTCCTCTGCTAACTGGGCAAAGGGGCACTTTTCAAGTGGTGGTTCTCTTATATTTAGCAGAGGAAAACAAAGGTTTGCAGACCAATATACTGTAGCATATTTTCCAGTGGATGCTGCTAATATCTAAAGTCTTTTTTTTAAAAAAAAATTAAAGATTGCAAGCCCTTTGGGAGAAGAATGGCTTTTCATTTCATTTAAACTTTTTAAACTTCTTGCTGAATGGTGGTATAAAATAAATATTTCAGACAAAAGCAACCAGCAGAAAGGGGGATTCTTCTGAGAAAGAGTACTCTGAGTAGTGCATTCAGTTTTAGCAGTTTTATGCCCTTTTTAGCATTAAAAATGTGACAGTGTATGACTGCAACATATTGAGATGAAGCACTACTATGCTTTAAGCATGACAGATATCTTCACTTTGCACTATGATGTCATCCATCTTAGTAGCTATGACATCAGCAGAGCGGTCATCCCAGTTTATTAGAGAGCGGATTAAGTTTCCATCTGTACTTGATTATATCTCTTAGCAAGCTGCACTGATAAAGAGAGAACACAGAATTGGGCAAATATGGAAGCAAAGGATCTCAGCAAGAGAAGAGATTCAACACAAGCAAGGCAAATGCAGACAATGCCCCGAGACAGAAGTACCCTCATTGTATTAGATGACTAATGGAAAATATGAATGATAAGAAATTGCTTCTTTGCATTTGTAGATGTATCTGGGAAGAAGGAAACATGATCTGAGTTTCTGAGGCATGGGCTAATGCTTGCATCATTGTCTCCAGTTGTTGGCAAGGGTTGTGTTAGTGATTTAGAGCTACTGTATTTCATTTCATCGGTATTATGATTGACAGATAAATAGATAGAAACAAAAAATAAAATTATCTGTCTAGTAGGTTTTATGGTTGCATTATTGGCCTTTCATTAGCAACTGAGAAACTATGTCGAGTTGCTTTTGCAGCTTATATATTTTAATCAGAACAAAATATTCTCTTCAGCTTAATTAAATATCAGTCTCACTATTGAAAATTAGGTTGGTAGTTTTCACAGTTGAATTTTTTTTAGCATTGTTCAGCTTTAAAATAACTTTGATGGGTTTGTTTTGTTTCTAAAGTCAGACCAGCTGTGAACATTACAAAAGACAGTCATGAAGTGTAAAGGTCTTCCACTTTCTGTTTGTGTGCTTCCTCTCAATGTCCAGTGTCCTTTGGGCAGGACTTCCAAAGCACTTGTGTTTACCTTAAATCCACTTCTTACTTATGCCAATTAAATTCTTTTGTGTTGAAGATTGAGGGGCACTTTGCACTGGTCATCCAGGCTGAAGTCTCCTGTTTGCTAGATGCCATAAATTGCTGAGAAGCCATGGGCTCCAGCCCAGGGCTTCTCAGGTGAACAAGCTGAAATTATATTCAGACAAGACACAGGTTTTCCTTGTCAGGAAAACAAGGGTGATGGTATATCACCCTTGATATATGATAAAGCTATAGGGTGATGGCATATAAACCTGATCTGGACACAGGGGTGTAGCAAGGTTGGAGTGGGCCCAGATATAAGATTTTAAAATGGGCCCCCCTACCTCACTGAAGCTCAGCTCATGATGTAAAGAAATCTTAAATGAGGCTGAGTAGTGGTAACAAAAACCATAGTAAATATATGTATATAACCTATGTGCCACAATAGAATATCATCCTAAATTATTTTTTAAAGGTTTTGTAAATTGTGGATGGTGCAAGTCATGTAATGGTACTAGAGAAAGACATGCTGTTCTGGTAGCTCCAGGTCTTAACACTCACATCAGTTTCGGAAGATAAATACAACTGAAGGAAGCCCAGGCGTGTGCGCAGCTTGGGGAGTCAGTCATGTGAATTGCCTCTGGGGGGCCCCCAAGGCAGTGGGCCCCCAGACAACTGTCTCCCCTTGCCCTATTATAGTTACGCCCCTGTCTGGACAGGATTGATCTGGACCCCCTTAAAATATTAGATTCAAAAGTTAGGTGTACCCCTCAATCCAGCCTTGCTCCTGAATGCCCAGTTGGCCGCTGTGGTTCACTTTGACTGGTGTACCAGCTATGTACATTCATAAATCAGATAGACCTGGCTGTGGTTACCCACACCCTTGTTACTACTGGTTTGGATGTATGTAACACATTCTGTGTAGGGCCGCCCATGGAGAACATTCAGAGACTTTAACTATTGCAGAATGCCACTGCAAGGATTCTGACGGGAGTCAGATATCATCAGCCTTTATACCTTTACTGTGCTAGTTATCAGTTTATTTACAGGTGATATTCAAGGGGCTGGAAATAACATTATTTCCCTATCCCTAAATGGCTGTGGCTCTGGTTGGATGGCCTTTCCCCACATATATGTCCACTCCATAAAAACTACTAGAGCAGGAACTTTTCCACATCCCATCTCTGACAGAAGTTCATTGGGTAAGGACACATGAGTGGATCTTCATGGTTATAGCTCCCACACTGTGGAACTTCTTCTCATGGAAAATATTCAAGATACCTTCTTATTTGCCTTCAGATGAGGTATTTTTAGAACCTTTTGGAAACTAGATGCCCTTTTATGAATTATATCTACTTTTAAAATAAATAAATAAATAAATTCTCTACCTTTCTTCCAAATAGAACTTGTGCCTTTACAGGATTTCCAACTCCCAAGTAGTCTCCCATTCAAACATTGACCAGATCAGATTTTTTTTTAAGTTCTACAAGTTCGCTGCATCACCTAACTTTCAGGCATGGTTTTCAAGGTCTGTCACTGAGCTAGGGCCTCTCTCTCTCTATGGGGAAACATCAGAAAACCCCATGTGAATATGGCCTGCAATTTCTGTGAAATTTATCTATTATCTACCAATCTATCTGTGTATATGTATGCATGTATAAAGTCAGTTTCCATACTTCCAGGGTTTTGTCACACTCCAGTGTGATCAAGAAACAAAACCCAGGAACAGTTCTGCAAATAAGAAAGATCAGGCTGTTATTGGAGATTCTCAATAGCTGGGAAGCAAGGAACAGATTTAGCCACTGCCTTAGTGGCGTCTGTGGATGAACCACTTTGCTCTCCCATATACTAGGGATGTGCACAAAACCGGTTTACCCGGTTCGGTTCAAATTCGAACTGGTTTCGAACCGGGGTGGTGGTTCGGTTTTGGTTTTGTCTGAACCGGTTTGAACTGGTTTGACCCTTGAAAGGTAGCTAGGATGAAAGCTGACCTTGTGTGCCACCTACCACCCAAACCTCAAATCAATTGGACCTCCCTCTGATTTTTTACAAATTTATAAAATATTTTCAAGTTTTGCCCATAACTCCCTATGTGGAGCACTTAGGGGCAAAAAGCTGGGGTGGGTGGTAGGCACCCATGGGTGTCCTCCACCCCAAAAATCCCAAGGCAATTGGTTTCTCCTAGTATTATTGGTGAATTTTTTTGGGGGGGGGGGAATCCCATTGGATAGAATGGGGATTTTGGGCAGCCCCGGACCCGCCTCTGTGGGGTGGCAGCACCCCCAAAGTGGGTCTGGGGCCATGACAAAAATGGCCTCAGCCCCTCCCAAGCATCCCCAGATGGATAGGAGTGATGGGTTTTTTTAATTAAGATTTTCTAAGGCATTAAATAATATCTAATTGGAAAGAATAGAATGTGTGTCAGTGGGTGAAAGGTAAAGCCAGCAAGCTCTGAGAGAGATAGTTATTTAATGCCTTAGGAAATCCTAATTAAAAAAACCATCACTCCTATCTATCTGGGGATGCTTGGGAGGGACTGAGGCCATTTTTGCCATGGCCCCAGACCCACTTTGGGAGTGCTGCCACCCCACAGAGGCGGGTCCGGGGCTGCCCCAAATCCCCATTCTATCCAATGGGAATTTTTTTTCTTTTCCAAAAATTCACCAACAATACTAGGGGCACCCATCAATTGCCACCCCAGCTTTTTTGCCCTCTCTGGGCACCCTAACACATAACACCCAGTCAGTCCACCTTACCTACCACCTACCCAAGCAACTAAGATGACACACAGAGAGACACCAATTATTGACTCTCTGATCTAATAACAAGGCCACTGCTGCTGCTGCCTGGCAGCGGTATAGCAGCACACACACAGAGAAGAAGCAGGAGGCGGAGCAGAGCAGCAGACCTGCTGCTCTGCATGATGGATGATGTGATGCCCAAAGAAACCACTGCCTCACTCAGTGCCTGCAAATGAGGCCACCACAGACAGACAGAAGCCAGCCAACCTGCTCTGCTCTGCTGCTCCTCCCCTCCATGGATGATGCACACACACCCTATATCTGAGTTTTGATCTGAGAATGAAAAGGCCAAGAAGGCATCCAGGCAGGCCAGGGGACTGATCCAAAACAGACCAAGCGCAGAGTCAGCACAGGCCAGCAGCCAGCCCAGCAACAGCAACAACTACAACTACTACTACCACTATCAGTGCAGTACTACACCAACATTGCCAGTCACACGCACCACAGCCTGAGCATAGCACACAGCCAACAGCTGCTGCCAGCCAGTGCCTAGCAAGCCAAGCCAACAAGAGAAGAGCTAAGTAGACGGCGCGCACACGCCAACCTGTGACGACGCAACTGCAAGGGGAGAGGGCACAATTACAGGCAGGAGGAGGCGAGGCAATTCTAGCACAGATTTGAAAGTTAAAATTCAGGACTTCTACCACCAGTGTGTCTGTAGTGTCTGTCTACATAGTGCAGTGAGTGAAGCTGAGCTGAGCTGAGTGTGAGGATGATAGTTAGTTAGAGCATGGGCATTGGCAAGCAACACAACAGAACACTCACCTGCTGCTGGTTCAGTACTACTAGTAGTTGTCTCTTGTCCACACTAGTGTCTTCATCTCTTCTTCGTGTGCGCAGTGAGTGCATGCCTTTTGCCTTACTTGGGGAAAGAAATGGTTCTCTGGTCCACCACATATTTGCTCTAGGACACAGAGAGGCCCAAGGTAGGTGGTGGCACCTGTGTGAGTGCATGCGTGTTGGTGTTTGCCAGGTGTTTTGTGTGTGTGTGTGTGCTGCTAGCTAGGAGGGGGGAGGGAGGGAAGGGGGGAGGAAAGGGGAGGGGGAGGGGGAGGGATGTAGCAGAGGGGATTGAAGGGGGAGGAGGGTCCGGCTCAGAGTTGGTCAGCCACATATTATGCACACACGTGATGTGTGTGCTTCGGTGGGAGAGACCAGATTCTCATCAGCTTGCCAGACCAGGGGCAGGTGAGGTGGGTGTGGAAGGGAGAATGGAGGGTGATGAAGAGGAAGGAGGGAGGATGGAGGGAGGGATGGGGGGAGGGAGGGTTGGAGGGGGGAAGGAAAAAAACATGTAGATGCACACAGCACAGACAGAAGACAGCACACTACACAGCAAGCATCCACACACAGAGACAGTGCTAGGCATCCATTCACACAGACAGACAGACACAACAGAAAGAAACAGCCTGCACCACACACACACACACACACACACACACACACACACACACACAATTCCCTCCCCTCCCCGCAAATAACCCAGACAGACAAAGCAAGCAATAGTTATCAATCAATATGTTGTGTTGGCAGCCAGTTCATTGCTGTTATGATGGTTTGTGTTTTTTTGCCATCAGCTAACATCAACAGTGACCATAATCAAGAACATAAGATGAGAATTCATTCGTAAAGCAAGGAAGTGGGGTAGTATTAAAAAGACATCAAACTCATTTTTCATGTAAACCAACCCCCCCCCCCATGATTTTTTGGGTAACATTTTCCAGAAAATCAATTCATTCAGCAGTCATTTTATTATTCCTTTGTTACCAGTATGATTTTTGAAAAAAATTGAGGGTTGATTTTAACATGAGATTTTTTAAAAAAAATATTTACATATTTATTTACATATTTATGTACATATTTACAGAACATATACCCGCCACTGCCGCTGAAAGTCTAGTACTATTAGGGCTGTGCTACTTTAGGTGTGTGTGCCGTGCCCACGCCGGGTCCCCAAATGCTGACAGGTGGAGATAAGGGCCTGTGGTGGTCAGCACTGGGTTTCTTTTTAGGTGGGCGTGGGCGTTGAAAGCATTTGGCCAGTCGCAGCACTACTACTACTTGAACTTCTGGTGTGTGGGCACTGCACGCTACGACTTTGCTGGCACGGCTCAGCATCCGTCACATCAGCTCAACTAGAGGTGGAAGGGGGGAGGGTAGGGATGAGCGCAGAGGATGAGGTGGCAGGTGACCAAGCATGGGGCAACCACGGTAATCACTCACCCAGCTCCAGCTCGGGGTAGCCCAGCAGGGGGAGGTTGATCTTGAGGAAGACAAACTGCTCCACCAGACCAGCATCCAAGCGGGAGCGAGAGGGGGTCACCACGTCCCTGGCACGTGAGAACACCCGCTCGCTCTGGACACTGGTTGGGGGGCAGGAGAGGAGGTGCACAGCAACCGCCGCCAGGTCCGGCCAGACTTGGCGGTGGGTCACCCAGAATTGTGCGCAGTCCACGCTGTCTTCCTCCACAGGCTCCTCCAAGTACTGCGCAACACATTGCTCAGCACTGGAGGGGGGCCTGGCAGGTCGAGCCTCCCGCACACCAGGCAAGGCGCCAAGGCACACCTGGGCGGATTTCACGGTGGGAGCAAGTGGCTGCTGCATTGGTGCTGCCTGGGATGCCACGCTGCTTGACTGGGAAGAGGAAGGGGAAGGGGAAGCTGATGCCGGCTGGCTGCCCACGCTGCTGCTGGGTGTGGGTTGGGCGGCGGGGGCTGCCCCCGCACCACTACCAATCTCCTGGTCTCTGCAGGCCCTAGTGGCCTCTTCCTCCCTCACCTTCTGTACCGGGAGGTCCTCCACCCGGGCAAGTCGCCAGCACTAACGACATTGCCCTTGATAGCTGGGTTGCAGAGACAAGCGAGGACATACTCCTCCCTGCTTCCCAACTCACCAACGAGCCGCTTGGCCACCCCAGACTTCAGCCTCCCAGCCAGATCACAACCCTCTGGCGTGGTCAGAGAAGTCTGGAGTTCTCCCATCAGCTTCTCCAGACCCAGAGCTGTGGGCAGCGCCTGGCTCAAGCGAGTGGTGTCGGCACACAAGCCCTTCATGGCAAGCTGGAAGGGCTCGAGTGCCGATACCGCCTTGGACATCTGCTTCCACTCTGCGTTCGCGAGGTCACAGACAGCCAAGGACTCGTCCCTCACCAGGGCGCCAAGGGCTCTCTCCTGCTCCAACAGGCGCTGGAACAGGAGGAAGGTGGAGTTCCACCACGTCTCCACATCCATAGGGATGAGATGGCAAGGAAGCCCCAGGTCATCCTGCTTCTGGCGAAGCAGTCTCCTGGACCTCTCGCTGCGGTGGAAGTGGGCGGTCAGCTTGCGAGCCTTCTCGACAAGTGTGGCCATGGCAGCAACAGCACCTGGGGGGGGAGCCCTGTCCCTGGGATGCCTTCAGCTCCTTAAGGCCGAGGGCGTCCCTGACGGTCAGATGGAGCATGTGTGCCATATGTGTATGTTCACACAGCCCATGACAGTCTCGACAGTGGCGGTAATGCTGGATCCATTGTCAGTGACAATGAATCCCCTGGAGAGGTGTGGACACCCGCCAATCCACTCCTCTATCTGGCGGTCGAGTACAGCTGCCACCTCCTCCATGGTGTGCTTCGTGTCCATCGTCTCCATGTGCAGAATGGCCCACCTGTGCCGTAGTGCATCAGGAGCCGTGCCGGACCCAGAAGCATCGCCCAAGGAGGTCCCCTCACTCTCCAGTCCCCACCAGTGGGCAGTGAGGGCCAGGAAAGCAGCGTGCATCCCACTGACACGGGTCCAGAGGTCAGTCGTGAAATGCATGCTGTTGCCCGCCGGAGCTGCACGCAGCCCAGCCGACACGAGCTCCCTGCACTTGCGGTACAGGGAGGGGACCACATTCCGGCTGAACGTGGTCCTTGAGGGGATGATGTATTTGGGCAGAAGGTACTGGAGTATCCGGTGGAAGCTGGAGTTCTCGACCACCTGAAACGGCTGGTCATCGGTGGAAATCATCTCCCCTATGAGGCGGGTGAGGTGATGATGATCCACACGAACAGTACGCTTGCTGCCTGACACCTGTGTCCACCGCTGGACTGGCAGTGTAGCCTGCTTTTTGGCTGGCGCAGGCACACTACCCTTGTCTGCCCTAGTGGCCGGTGCACAAGGCACACTATCGCTGCCAGCCTGGCCAAGGAGACCTGGGTGGTGATGCGCCATGTGCCTCCACATGGGTGTTGTACCCAAGTGCCTCGCATCCTTGCCACGGCTGACCTGCACCCTGCAGTGGACACAGCGGGTATGGTTTGGGGCATTTTCAGGGACCTCAAAATGCTCCCAGACTCCGCTACCCTTGGCCTCCTGTGCCCTGGGTGCTCTCTTAGGCCTCTTTTGGCTGGGTGGCTGCAGTCCTGGGGGGGGCCCGCCACTGCCTGCCCACTGCTACCACCCAACCCGCCCCTTCCGCCCTCCACGCGAGAGGAACGGCCCGGCTCCACTGGCAGAGGAGAGGCAGGCCTCTCCTCCACCACCTTGGCAGACCATTCCTCAGAGTGGTGGGCTTCACGTGGGTGGGACCTACTGAGCGGCGAAAGGATAGGGGGAAGGGCCCCAAGAGGGAGGGAGAACCTTGCTGCATCTCTGCCAGCTGTAAGATCATTACTGCCCTCTACCTGCTCTCCCACACCAACAGTCTCCTCCACCACCACTGGTGGTGCCCCAGAAGCAACTGGTGCCACTGAGGAGGGACCTGCCACAGCCCTAGCACCTCTGCCTCCTCCGCGATTGCCGGCAGCAGGCTGAGGGAAATCGAGCCTGCGGACAAAACCCGGAGCTGGGGCAAAGATTTGTGCAATGGGGAGGGCCGGGGTATCCTCAGGCTCCCCACGTCCTCTCCCTCCTCTCTGTGCCACAGCCGCCACAGGCACAGCCCGCACCTGGCCTCTCCCACCTCTGCCTGGCAACCTTCTGCAAGCCCTGCCCACAACACGGCACTCGCGTTGCTCAGACATGTTAGATTTTTTCTAAAGGAGGGAGACTTTATGAGGAAGGCCAGAAAGGGGCAAAAAAAAAAAAAAAAAAATTGGAAAGGGTGGGAAGGGGCAAAAAAAGCCAATTAATTGGGAGGCGGCGGGAGGGAAATTTGATGGGGGAAAGCCAATTGGGGGGGGAAGGGAAGACTTTTTGATGTGGGGGGGGAAGCCAATTGAGGTGAGGGGGAGGGTAACCTTTTGAAATTGGGGTGGATCAGGTGTGAAGCCAATTGGGGATGGGGATGGGTGTTTTTTTAAATTTGGGGAAAGGGTGGACCCCTGGGGGGGTGGCACGGGCAGTTTGGTGGAGTAATTGTTGGGTGGGGGGGAAGTCTGTGGATTATTATGGGGAAATGGATGGGGGGAGGGCACAGCACCTACCGGGCAGGAGGGACGCAGTCAAAGCTTGGGAACCTGAAAATCAAAGGAAACCCTTATTTAGTGAACTGAACACAGTGTGTGGATGGAATGGATTGGGTTGTGGGGTGATGGATTTCAAGTAATGCTGGGGTACCAAGCATTAACCTTGCAGCCTATTTAAGAAATTGCACTTTCACAAAACCTACCCACTCAACCCAAATCAAGCAAGCAAAACACATGATAGCACATCATATATCTTCAAAACATAACAACAATGACCTGGGGTGGGGTGGTGGGGTGGGGAACCTGTTAAAACAAGAAACAACCTGCAAGAAAAGCATGCAACACAACAACAATTTCTTCAGCAAGACACAACAACAGTACATCTCCAAGTGTCCCTCCCCACACCCAAATGCATTTCAAAATACAGGTGTTCCTATTTAAAACCACCAACTAGGGAGGGAAAGGGGACAACAAAAGGTGCACACAATTGCGCACGCACACTAACCCCTCTTCTTCCGGTCCTTCTCCTGCCACACACTGCTGGTCACAGACGCGCCAGCCAGGCACCCCTGGGTTGGGACACAGACAGGGTGGCCGCACGGGGCACAGGCAGCTGGGGTGGGTCAACGATGGAGGGGCAGAAATGAGGAGACACTATTTGTGTTGCTCAACTCACCCCCAAGCAGAGACAAATGAAATAAATACTTTAAGAAAAAAACAAAAACCGATGGCAGGGACCAGGTGAGGTTGGTGGTGGTACTGTGTGGCTGCAGCTGTGGGAAGAAGGAATGGATGAAAGAAGGAGAGAGAGACTAGAGAGAGAGAAGCAGAGAGAGAGAGAGAGCAGCACGGAGCGGGGTGGGTGGAGGTGTGATGTAGCAGGGAGGGGGGATTCGGGGGGGACAGCAGCAGCAGGCCCAAGAAGAAGAGACCAGAGGGTGTGGGGGGGGGTATCAATGTAGCAAGGGTGGGGTGCAGCAGTCCCAAGGAGAGACCAGAGGGGGGACGGAGTGGGGGGGTATTGATGCAGCAGGGGGTGTTGGTAGGAAGGGGAGGGGGCAGCAACAAACAGCAAACAACAAACAACAAATGGGCAAAAATCTCAGCAACAAAAGACCACAAAGAATAAAATAATTAACTGGTAGTAATAAACAGCAACAGAATCCTTAGAAGAAAAGCCCAACTCGGGCAGGCAGCAACAGCAGGGAGCATGGGTGGGTGAGTGGGGGTGGGGAATCTGGATGGGAGGGGGGAAGGCAGGAGCAGAGGGGGCTGCAGCAGGAGTGCTGGGGGGTGGGAGGTCAGGACCCAAGGGGCACAAGGAAGGGAAAGCCAAGGGAGCAAGATTCAACAACAGAAACCCCAGAAAATCAATGTACAGAAGCAAACCAAACGGGCAAGAATCTGAATCTCAGGAACAAAAGACCACAAAGAATAAAATAATTAACTGGTAGTAATAATCAGCAACAGAATCCTTAGAAGAAAAGCCCAACTCGGGCAGGCAGCAACAGCAGGGAGGGTGGGTGGGTGAATGAGTGGGGGTGGGGAATCTGGATGGGAGGAGGGAGGAGCGGGGGGGGGGCAGCAGGAGCAGCAGGCCCAGTCAATGGACACACAAATTAATTAACAATTCAACCAAAGCAGAGAATGTATAAATTAACAGCAGCAGCAGAAGCAATAAATAATCCAAATGAATGAAAATCCAAGGTGGAACATCTGAACCATTTGGAAATGATCCGAACCGGTTCGGATCGAACCGGTTCGGATTCGGAAGAGCCCGGTCTGGTTCAAATTCGAACCGTCGAACCGGGCTGGTTCGAATTCGAACCGGTTCGCACATCCCTACCATACACAGGTGAATATTGGTCATATTCCATGGGGAATAGTTGTGCACTGCATCTGAGAATACGGTTGTAGCAAAAGCAAAATCTGCTGTCCACCCCAAGAGTGAGAGGTTGGTTGCTGGCAGAATTCCTAGAGTGGGCTGAACTCCCCTCTAGGGGGTCCTTGAAAGACAAGTCCTCTCTTCGTACACTCCCCGCTCATCATAATGACAGGTATTTTGCTAGTATTGGAATAAACAACACCAAATTATAAGTAGCATTTATGTTGGCACATTAACTGTAGCATTCTGAACGGAATTGTCAATAAATATCCTTCTTCATCTGGTATGAAGTGATTGGCAGACATCAAATGAATGGGGGACTGATTAATGAAGCATCACTTCTGTCGATGATGGTAACACTTCTGTTCAGCAGCTGTTTTAAAATCTAGGAATTGGGGTTTCCCCTCTAGCTGCTGTTTGTTCTACCCCAGCTAGTCAACTGTAATGGAAGAAACAGTGCATACCTTAATTTAAAGGATAGGTACCCATCTGGCTCCTTATCACCTCAAATGCTTTTTGTAAGAACTAATGCTAACATGTGACAGAATGCTGGAAAAGTGAGGGGTTCTCTTGAAAACAGTTCAAAATCTACCATTGTATGTATGTAGGGATTTAACAGTAAAGCACTTTCCTATCTTTAGCACCACATCCAAAGCTTAGCTACATATTAGTACATCAAACATCCTAAAAAAAAATAATAACTTGGTGTTTGGTGATTTCCTGTGCTATTGGGGAAATCTGAAACCGGGGATAATTGAAGTGACCCTCATGAGTGTAGCTCTTACCTTTTGGAAAGGATAGCTTGCCTCCTGAGAGCCACAGTCATGAAGGCTTGTATGTACATCAGTATTAAGATTAAGCTAGAACCTGGATTTGAATCTCTTGGGTACTTCATTACAGTCAAATCCATTGAAGCAGCCTGGGCTCATTTGACTTCACAAAACTACATCTTTTTATACCTAGAAGAAACTTTACATTATTTTCCTAAGTAATAGGCTCAAAAGATATTTATCAGTAAAAAATAAAGTAGCTGAAAGTGGAGTTAAGGAATTTTCACTTGATGTATCACCTACCTTTTAACTGGTCAATTAATAATTGCATTGAAATAAATTTCCATAGTAACAAAACTTCAAAAGAAGTGCCCTTTTGTGATATTTGAGAAAGTGTGTATAATTTAAAGCTAGCACTAACTGTTAGAGGAAAGGCCACTTTTAATATTTTCTTTTTTCATTCCCTGGTACTGTAGCACACTAGAACCAAAATAGCTTCCACAAATACATCTGTGCTTTCAACTCACTGTCCAATCAAAATTCACCTTCACTGATTCAAATTGGGCCCCTATCCATTAATCAGCTAAAGCATCCATAGATTTATGTTGTGATTAAACTGACTGAAGCTTACAGCCCTATTGCAACTAAACAAACAAAGGAAAAGAATCTCTTAAATGGAAACAGCCAGTGAACTTCAATAAAGTATGACACTGTGTTTATGGGCACTGCTGTCCTGCTATTCAAAGTCTCCATTTAGCACTGACATAGCTTGGTCATTAACAAACAAGTGGAAGTCTGCAAAAAGGGAATGAGCACATGCAGAAAATTTGTTTGCTCCCTCACCCCCCAGCTGCTTTTTGCTGCCTTGTCTGTATCCATTTATGCCCCCTTCTTCTCTTGCCCAGCCACGCTCACCTTCCTCCCTTGCCTGCATCCTGTTTGTACATCTCTTCACCTGCCCCGCCACCTCACTTTTTACTTCCACTTGGAGCTGGGCTGGGGGAAAGGAAGTCACTCACCATTAAAAGATTCAGCAGAACCATCCAGTGTGGAGCTGTCTGCTTCCTTTATTCCAGTCCGAACAGAGGGGAGTAAATGGGGGTGGGGGGAATCCAACAGGTCTTCTAGTCTCATCAAGCATTTGGGAGAGGGAATGGAAGAGAGTTTAGTTTATTCAGCAACACTTAACCTTCAAAATGATTGAGGGAGGGTGTTGCCAGGCAGCTCTAGACTGCCACCACATGATGAGATTTCTTGGGATGTGTGGTGTAGTAGATAGAGTGCTGGACTAGGACCGGGAAACTTGGGTTCAAATCCCCATTCAGCCAAGATACTTGCTGGGTGACTCTGGGCCAGTCACTTCTCTCTCAGCCTAACCTACTTCACAGGGTTGTTGTGAGGAGAAACTTAAGTATGGAGTACACTGCTCTGGGCTCCTTGGAGGAAGAGCTGGATATAAAATGTAAAAAATAAAAATAAATAAATAAATGTGCTGCTTAGAGTCCTCCTTTATCGCAACAAAAGGAATTGATGCAAGGAAGCTTCCTAGGCAGGTCTGGCTGGTCTCCCTGCAGTTCCACCTTTTGGCAACAAACAGCTATGTGCCCAATTAAGGGTCTACATTCATTAGCTAGGTCCTCAGGGATCTGCAGGAGAAAATGCTAAAATGTTATAAGTAGAACCCATTTCTTTTCTGTTTGGCATTTGTCCAAGCTGAGTGCGATGGCCAAGAACCAGTTCAAGGCAAGCAAAAATCCATGGCATTCAGTCTGCCTGGGACTGCTTTCATCCCTTGCTTTTGATTCTTGATTCAGCTACAGCAAGGACAGGGGCAGGGGGAAGAGCACAGGGGGAAATTTGACAATGGAAACTCTCTAAAAGTAAACTCAAAACAGATAAATTTCATGGGGACATGAATGAGTTTTCCATGAATACACAGAGACATAAACAAGACAGATACACAAAAAGAGATAAGAAATAAAAGCCAAACCCTTTTGCAAGCCTCTTGTGGTGATGCACATGCTGACTTCTGGCTTGACTGCCCTCAGGTTGCCAGTTCAGCCCACTGTTGGCTCAAGTCTTGACACCAGCTCTGTGCCAACTCTATTGGAGAGTTTCCATGTACCTCCCTTGCCTGGCTCTTGAGACTCACTTTGATCCACAGGCAACTGATCTCAAAAAATCCATTTGCAGAGCTTTAAAAAAAATGACCCTGAACACTTTGCAGGAAGACAATACTTTAAGGGGTTAAAGCAGCTAGAAGCTACAGAAAGCTTCAATGAGTAGTTCTCAATTCATGCTGTCTGATTAGAGCTAGATGTGGATTTAAGATTTTTAATTATTCAAATTAAAGGCACCTGCTTTTACTCTTGGACAACATAAGGATTGGTCATATACTGACTGAGGACTTTTCTGTCCCTGTTAGAATGATTTGAAGATAAGTCCTAAAAAGCCATAAAATAGAGAAACATATGGTGAATAAAAGCATTATATGATATATGAAAACTATAGCAATGTTTTTCTACATGGTGATGTTTCCTTTAATTTCCTAAAAAATGCTAGGCAGCATGTTAATGTAACCAGATATCCACATTATACCAGCTCTCCTTTTATTGTTGGCTTAATGATGTACCCTGCTAATTTGCTTCTCAGATATACCTTGTGCTTAGAGGTCTAGTTGGCTTGTAGAAGAAAAACAACACTGTTGCTTTTATGGGGCCTGGACGGGGTAGTTGGAAACAGGTATTAAATCAATCTGAGTACATTTTATAACCATGTGGACCTAATTAAGTCTGTGAGTAAACTTCTGAAAAAGTAGGAGTACCCCCCTTTTAGTGGAATGAATTGCACTGAAGGAAATCTTCCTTGGCTTTTCTTTTGGGAGGGCAGATGTTTTTCCAATTGGTAGTGTTGCAAAGACTCGAGTAGTATTTTGACTTTCTGGATGTACCATTCATCTTAGGCTTGGTTCCAAGGGCCCCCAAGTGTGAAGGTTTCCTAGCAGCATCAGTTTTCACAATGGTAATGCATTTCGCACATTACTGTGTGGTGTTATTTCTAGAGCACCTAAAGTAATTAGGTGTTGTACATAAATCAAAATAAAGACATAACCTCAGGCATCCCATCTAAAGAGACGGGACACACAAGGGAAATAGGATGGGGGAGAAAGATACAGGAGGGGATCAGTTTGGGAATGTCAGTGTAAGTTTTTAAAATGCATTTCAGCCCACTTGGATTGATCATCTTCTTGCTGATATTTTTGCTGAGGAAGCAATATGCTGCCTTCCAGCCAGGGGGACAAAGTCTGACTGGTGGCTTCTCTGTCCCCTGGGTGTTCCTTCGTGTGCGCTTCATGTGTGCGCACCCCAAGCCACATACACTGCATCTGACATAAGATGCAAAGGGGTGGGGCCAGTGCCAAGAATGGGGCTGTCACAGGCCCAGCAAAGTTTCATTTCCGTTGTCATTGGTTGGTGGAAACACTGAAAGGGGGTTCCTCTCCCTTTCAACAATTCGACAAATTCGACAGGGGAAATGAAACTCTGCTGGGCCTCTGACAACCCCATTCTCAGTACTGTCCTCTCCCTTCTTGCATTTGACATCAGATGCAGGGGAAGGGCCAATGCCCAGTGATGGTAGAGTGTCCCCCCCTCCTCAGCCCATGTTTCATTGAAACTCAAGCATTTTGCTTGCCAGCTCAGTGCAAGAGGGGGCAAGAGGGTGCCTTGGCTGAGGGTGGGAAGGAGCTTTGCCCCCCCCGACCCTTGGGACCTGGGGACAATTGTCCCTCCTTTTTCAATAGTCGCTACACCCCTGCTCCTAGCAACCCTTGGTCCTCTGGCCCGATTGTCCATCCCCTCACAGGGCGAACAGCCCTTCTGGAAGTGGTGGTAGATGCCACCTTTGGTTCAGGGCATTTTAAAAATGTGCAACCAGAACAAAATGCGTTTGGGGGTGGGGTGGGTCTAGTTCTAAAAGAATATTTGTGCAGTACAAAAATGCAAGTCATGCAAAAGTTGTATTATGTTAAAGGATGTAAGAAGAGAATGAGAAAAGTAAAATGAGTAGCCTAGGCTCCTCTAGAACCCAGACCCTGATCCAGAGTACCCATTTCTCCTGCCCAAGATACTTCCTGTGGACTCCACTATTACTCCCCACAGAGTCTTCATCAATGAATATAAGACTTAAATAGTGCTGTTGAATTCCTGGTTTTGAGGATTTTCTCCCATTCTGTGTAGGCATTTAAATGTCATGGAATGTGACTCTAGACAGCAAAGTATGTATTCATAGACAAGGAAAGTGCGTAGATATGTGCTGCAGCACATGTTTATGTGCACAAATTTCACTCCTATATCATTGTGCAGTTCTAAATTTTCATTTTAAAAAGCCCCACTTTGGTAAAGTCCACTAACATGGGCCTCACACTTATAGAGCACATACCACCAGACACTGTGCACTGTGTTGTATTCTATCTAGTAGTCCTTTATGTTTTGTTGAACCGGAATTTTGTCCTGGTGTAGAGATGTGCGAACCAGATTGACCTAGAGCTGGCTTGCCATTGAACTGGTTTGGCATGAGAGCCCGGACCGGGCCAGCTTGAGGTTGAGCTGAACATCCCACCAGGGGGCTGTTCAGGGCCAGTTTGGGGGTTATATATGTGTGTGTGTGTGTGTGTGTGTGTGTGTGTGTATACACACACACACAAAACTCACCACCTCCAGGGGTTGCTGCTGTGGCCATGGAGGAGCATCCAGCTGTTCCCCCTCCCCCATTGGTCTCCCCATGGCCATTTTCTGATGTGACGGTGGCCATTTTGGACGCCACTGCACATGTGCCCTGGCCATTTGCATGGCTGGGTCATGACCTAGCCACGCAAATGGCCAGGGCACATGTGCGACGACCTCCAAAATGGCCACCACTACATCAGAAAGGGCTAGAACAGCCCAAAAATGACCTGGAACAGCCTGGGGGAGACAGGCAGGGGGAGAGGGAACCACTGGAGACACCCCCCCCCCAGTGGCTGCGGCAGCATCCCCCGAAGGCGGTGAGTTGTTTTTTTTTAAAATTAACTGTAGAGCCCCTGAAGCGGCTTGAAGCTGAGCCGGGTGTGTGTGTGGGGGTGCCTGTTCAGGGGGCAAAACCAGACATGCCCAGTTCAATTTGAGTCCAGTTTGGACTTGGATTGAACTGGGCAAACCAGTTTTGTGCACACCCCTATCCCAGTGGGGATCCAGTAGAAAGTGTGGGGGATGGAATCAGAAAGGAAAGGGAGGGGAAGGAGAACATGGAGTTGTTCTTGGAATAAAGTCTTAGTTAAACAAACATGATTACTTTGAATTTATGAGGGAAAGAGCTATAAAACACACAGCCAGGACATTACAAATATAAATCCAAAGAAAGATGTAACATGGATTGTCTCCATCAGGAACACTGGAAGGCTGGCAATGGCCCTGGGTTAAGATTTGAGGGTGTGTCCCAGCTACTGCTGCCACCTGTCTTCACTAGGCAGTGGCAGCTACCTGTTTGAGGCTGAGCACCATGCTTAGCTCAAACTCTGCACCAGGCACACCCCTTGCACCGACGTCAGAAGCACACTGCTGCAGGGGGAAAGGCCAGCATCGAGGCACGGACATGCTACCCTCTCCCAGTCAGCAAGTGCTTTGTTCACCGACATGGTGGCTTCCTTTCCCTCCCTCACTTGCACTTCCTTTGTTGGCTGGGTGCAGTCTACATTATCCAGTCTACAATTATATAGCAAAATATAAATCAGAATCAGAATGCCCATCAGAGTTTCTATCTAAGTTGCTTGTTGACCAGGAGCTGCATTCCCCAGGGGGAAGCTGATAGGTTAATACTGGTTCATAAGCACTGCATGAAAAAATCCCAGGTTCTGTCCCTGGCTCCTCTACATAAACAGATATCAGGTAGTAAAGTTGGGAAAGACCTTCTCAGGGCTGAGATCTTGGAGAGTGCTGCCAGTTGAAGCCCACAGTACTGGAACTAGACCAATGGCAGCCAGCTTCACATATTCAAATAGAGTTACAGGTTTCCTATGTTGTAATTGTGGGTACATTTATCTTTTTGGGTAACAAAGAAAAGAGAGTATAGATATGTTTCATTTAGGGCTGTCAACTTGTTAAAGAATTTTTCCTTGATCAATCACCTGCTTTTTAAATGGTTCATTAATTAATTGATTCCATTTAAATAATTTCACATATCACCGAAACCTCAGTATAGGGGCATTTTGGGGTACCAAAGAAACTGAGAGAATTAAAATTTTACTTTTTAAAAACTCTACTGATGGTTAGAAGAAAAAGCTGCTTTTAAAATTTTATTTGTATTGCCTGTTGCAGCTAAACACCAGAAACAAAATTGCCTCAAAAATTACAAAATGAGTCCTTCACTCACAGCCACATAATTAAAGTTTGCCATAACCAATTAAAATTAGTCCCCAACAATTAATCAACTAAAGCTTTGCTTGATGAACCTACCGATTAAACTGATTAATGCTGCAATCTTTTGCACTCTTTCTTGGTAGTTAGTCCCACTGAGCTCAGTGAGACTTAACCTCTGAATCAACATATATAGGGTCAAGTTGAAAATCTCTTAATCCAAAACACAATAGGGCTATTCACACGACCGGGAGCAGGGATGGCGGGCAGGTGGGGGGAAGGCTGCACAAAACCTAACTTCCCTCCAGACGATCCTGAAAGGTGGTGGATCTGCACTCCAGAGGCCGGGATGATGCATCCTGGCCTCCCGTACCCCACAATGCACCATGTGATGAGTGTGGTGCATTGGGGGATACCCTCATGAGACAGGCGCTCTAGGTGCCATACAATCCCACCACCAGGGTGAAGGGCACGCTCATGCTAAAGGCTAGGCTTCAGTTAGATGGGCGGCCAGCACCAGGATCCACGTGGATTCTGGTGCTGCACACCAGCAGCCTAACCCAGGCTGGGCTGCCCTAGCCTGGGCTAGGTTCTCATGAGGACAGCTTTAGTATCTTTTCTTTCCTGCTTCATCTGTAGGTTTTGCGTTCAGCTACCATACTAGGCTGCTAGGAAGCTGGATTCAAAAGAAGTTGTTTGATTTTAGAAGCAGTTATCTCAGAGGAACACTTAAAGATATTCAAAGTAGCTTTCACTTTTATAGCTGAAAAAGACATCTTGATTAATCACATTAGGTTTTTGCATTTCAAAACTATGCCAATATCTTTTATTCTTCTTCTTTTAAAAGCATACTTCAAGGATGACTTAGGAATAGGGTTGCCAATGTTGGAAAGACACAATTCTGATACCTGGGTGGGCCCAATGGCAAACATTGTGGCTGACATCCAGATTAGTGTTGCACTGGTGTAATGAGAGAAGTTATGCTTGCTTCTTTTTTTGCAAAGCTGCATGAAGTTGTGATGCTCTGTGTTGTTTCACAACTGCTAATGAAAAGCCATTGTGAGAGTTGTACAACCTCTTGTGCAATCTGTTGTGCAATACATTAGGGGTGTGCAAACAGATTTGAATCTGAACTGTTTCGATATCGAACTGGTTCGGTTCGAAGATTCAGGGTTGAGCTGAACCACCCCCAGTTCAGCTCGACCCCGGACCAAACACATATACCCCATTTGGGGGTTCATTGAACCATTAAAAAAAATCCCTCCGGGGGGCTTCTCTGAGGTGGCGGGGGTTTCACGGAGGTTCCCCCTCCCTCCGCTGGTCTTCCTTTATGCAAAAATCACCTGGTTCGGGTGGTCTTGGGACCTTTAGGGCATATTCCCCAGTGCCATTTGGAGGCCATTTTGGAGGCCGCCATGCATGTGGAGTGGGACCCTGCATGGCTGGGTCATGACCCGGTTCGAACTCAGACTGAACCAGGCCAAGCAGTTTTGTGCATACCCTTATGATACAACATACAAGGTATTGTGCAACCTATTGTATGTGTAAATATTTTCTGCTGTCACAAGAACTAGTTGGGATCAGGAACATAAGAATAGCCCTGCTGGATCAAGCCCAAGGCCTATCTAGTCCAGCATCCTGTTTCACACAGTGGTCCACCAGATACCTCTGAGAAGCCCACAAGCAAGAGGTAGAGAGGCATGCCTTCTTTCACCACATTCCATGGCAGAGAATTCCATATATTAATTATGTGCTATGTGAAAAAGTACTTCCTTGTGTTGATCCTAAATTTCCTACCTTCAGTTTCATGAGATGACCCCTGATTCTAGTGTTGTGAGAGAGGGAGAAAAAATTCTCTCTGTGCACTCTCTCTCCTCCATGCATAATTTTTGTCTCCCTATCATTTCTCCCTGTAGTTGCCTCTTTTCCAAACTAAAAAGATGCTGTTGCCCAGATGCTGTAGCCTTGCCTCATAAGGAAGGTGCTCCTGGCCCCTGATCATCTTGGTTGCCCTCTTCTGTACCTTTTCCAGATGCTCCTTGCTTTGCACAAGGTCATTGTGCTCTGACTTTATGTTCACACAACAGCATTTTGCTAGCACAACACTACAGTATTCTAGATGTAGCCCTCTGTTTATTTAAGATGTCTGGGTTGGCATGTGCTTTCATCTCTCCTATCAGAAAGCAATGCCATTCACACTTGATATCAGGCCACCACAGATCAGCCTGACACAATCCAGATGACAATTGTTTCATAAGCACAAAGCAAGAAGCCTAACCCATGACTACCTGTCAAGTCACAAATATTTAGCATGCATATGTAGGTGTTACTATGCATTTAAATAACATTCTTAGGGGGGAATACTTATTTTGCAGATGGAAAATACTGGGGCAGAGAGTCTCTCAACCCATGAACATCACATATCACAGAACTCAAATGTCGTACAATGCATTGTTACCATGTTTATTCAGATGCGTCTTTACTATTATGCCCTGTGACTATACTTTTGATTTAGTGAGGGGAAATTAGCTCTGTATCAAGTGCAAATGTGCATACAGCAATATGTTTCTGGGATAGCTGATTGTGAATAAAAACAGGTCAGTGTTAGGGTAGCCCAAAGGAGACTAATGGACTCAAGATCAGCTTTCGGAAAAATAAAGATTACGTTTATTAAAGACAGAAGCACATGGTAAAATAGTGGTAGTTAGCAACTCCTACAGCAGCAAACTACAAAGCAACCACACAGCAGCAAACCTGCCTGTGAAGCCACCCTTTAAAATGAGGTTAAGGAAGCGAGCGCTCCCTTAACCTCATTCTTTTGCTCGTGTGGCAGCCATGTCCCCCCACTGTGGGGAGCCCTGGGAGGGGAGGGGGGGTCCCCAGGATGCACCATGCACTAGCGCGGTGCATCCTAGTAGTTCCGGGGTCCAATATGACACATCCCGGCCCCCGGCCCTCCCAGCTGCCTCACCATGCGGGGAATCATCTGGGCCGTGCCTGTGTGCATGCGCACACATGGCTTTTGATGCCTGCTCAGTTGATTTTAGATCCCACTCAGGTTTAATCAGGAAGGCTCCATTCTGAATTTACATGCATGCACACTGCCTTGATACTGCCACCCAGAACAAAATTCATTCTGCACACAGATTAAAAAAAAATAGAGAGAACACTGGTCTGGGTACATGGGGAGCCCACCGAGCATTGTTCAGGGATCGTCTGTGTGAGCTTGACCCACCTTCCCCGCAGAGTGCCCTCTAGCCCTTCTCACTAATCGTGAGAAGAGGCTCTATATATGCCTATCCTACATTTTGCATAGATGGTGAGCATAGACTTCAAGGTTGTTGGCCGTCCTTCCATGAGAGAAGGGGCAGATAGACTGCCACAAGGTAAGAGAACGGTAGGAGCCTACCACCAACAGTAGGAAAAATCTCTTCAGCCTAAGCCTGGCTGCCACTTCCCCTCTAAGCTGAGACTCTCCTCTCCTCAACAGTCACTCACTTGCTCACCAGAACTGCCAGCCAGCTAGTTAGTCTGGTGGTCGAGGTGGCTACATGCTGCTTGCCTGCGTCGCAACCTTCCTACTGCCTCCAGCCCAATCCTTGGCAGCAACTGAGAGAGAGCACAGAACATGGCAGCCACTCCAAACGTTTCCTCTGGTACAAACCGCTAAAATTGCTTCTGCCTTTGGACTGGGCCTCTGCTAGCCATAGCACACCTGTGAACCACAAGAAACAAATAAATAATGTGAGCTGAAGAAAGCAGAAGGGAGGCATGGCTTCTTCTTGTCTGGCAATGCCCCCAAATTGTCCAGGCTGGTTTTTCTTTTTTTCCTTTCCCTTTCCTAATGATTGATGACCCTAGTCAATACTAGGGCATGTCTAGCAGAACACTAAAGAATTATGAAGGCAAGGAGGGGACAATAATCATTGGTACTTCAAGGATTGTGTCATATCCAGGTTTTTCTCATCTGCAGGTTGCGGTCTCATTAAATCTATTATGTGAATAGAGAAGTCTTTTGAGTCAGCAAAAACACAGCAAGCTGGTATGGGTTACTTTATTTGTACAGCCATGCAAATTGCTCTCTCTAATCACCTAAGTGTTCATTGCAGTGGAGGTTGATTTGTTAATTTGCTCTCAACCTTAGAGAACCCATAAAAATTATTATTGCAGTGCTGATTTCAAAACATGTACTGTGGTATGTCTTCTTACATTCCCCAAACACATTGCATTTCTATTACCATGTTTAAAAAACAAAAATTCATAGCCAAACTCTACTAAATCTATGGGAAAGCCTCTGAGAGCACCTGTTCTCATCCTTAATCCAGCTATAAAAATAAAATGCAGTTGTGCTTGTTCAGATCTGTGCACCAAGTGCAGCAACAAATGAATGGGAATGTTAGTCAAAATTTGCACAGGAGAAATTCTGGGAGCAAATCCACATCTGCTCTATCAAGGTTCTTAGTTCTTTGCCTGTTAATGGACTACCACAATATCTATTCGGCCTGGAGTAATGCTGCAGTTCCAATTATTGTGCTGTGTCCTTATGCATATCTCATCTCGGTGTAGTTGAATGCCATCTGGTGTGCCTTTAGAAATATACTTCTTTTCCTACTGGGAATATCTTCAGCAGACGAATATAGTGATAAGAAGTGGGCCACTGCATGTACATCTGTCTGATCTGGTAAGAGGGAAATCATCCAAGGCTTTGCAAGATGAGCAACCAAGTGACTGTAAATAACGTTTTTGTCCTCAAGGTGTTCGAAACAGGCTTCCAAAAACATCAACATCAAGCATCAACATTCAACATAAAATGGACCAAGCTATAA
This sequence comes from Hemicordylus capensis, assembly GCF_027244095.1. Lineage (NCBI taxonomy): Eukaryota > Metazoa > Chordata > Lepidosauria > Squamata > Cordylidae > Hemicordylus > Hemicordylus capensis. Next base: position 208,511,105 of record NC_069659.1, read on the forward strand.
GGAAGACCTCCATTTACTACCTGCAGCAAACACATTTTCATGCTGAGCACACTCCCTTTCAAAACACAGTATTCAGTGTTTTGCAGCTGGGGTCCTCACTGCCAGTTCATTAGAGAGTGAGGCTCTCCCTGCTGAGAAACGCCAGCAAATAGGTGGTGCAGATCAAGTGGTAGCAGTAACCATCAAATAGCCAGCCTGACTAACAGGGCAGAATTTGAACTAGTGACCAAGAAACAGAAGAATCTGTATGCCATTGTCAGTCCCTCACAAATTGCCCATCAACAGTCCTCAGTGTCTTTACCAGCACTGCATTCCTTTGGGATGCTTGAAAGGGGATTTTCACATGCTTGCATTTACTTGGTAAAAGAAATTCAGCCTCCCCACAAAGACTTAAATGCTGTGTTATAAGTTATAAACGGGGCCATTTGTACTCTAGAAAAGAAAGAAAGATTCTTTCTTTCATTCATTTCTTTTCTTTCTTTGTCAAAAAGAGAATTCTGGGATCAACCAAAATTTTGCAAAGTGGAAATGTGCATATTTTTATGCAAAGCAGAGCAACATTTGTTATTTTGCTACATACATTCATTTGTTTGTTTGTTTAACATATTTATATACAGCCCAAAACCCGTGTCTCTGGGCAGTATGTGGTAAAAACAATACAAATCAAACAAAATTAAAATGATTAAAACATTAATATCATTTTAAAACCCCAATTAGAAGTATTAAAACTATAAATCTAATTAAAAGCCTGGGTGAAAAAAATGTTTTCAGTGTCTTTTAAAAAGTTGTCAGAGATGGGGAGGCTCTTATTTCAACAGGGAGCACATTCCAGCGCTCAGGGGCAGCAACAGAGAAGGCCCGTCCTTGATAAGCCACCAGACGTGCCAGTGGCAACCATAGACAGACCTCTCCAGTTGATCTCAACAGGTGATGGGGATCATGGTGAAGAAGACTTCCTCTTAAATATCCAGGGCCTAAGCTGTTTAGGGCTTTATAGGTAATAACCAGCACCTTGTATTTTGTCTTGAAACTTATCAGCAGCCAGTGTAGCAATTTCAACACAGGAGCAATATGGTCTCTCTGAGATGAGCCAGAGATTAACGTGGCTGCCGCATTCTGGACCAACTGCAGTTTCCGGACTACGTACAAAAACAGCCCCACTTTATGATAGTGTCCATAGGTACCGGAGGCACTGAAACTTGTATTCCCAACATTAGACATCTTATTCAGTCACTTTTCTGGATCCAGAGATCACAGCAGCCATCATCTATGCACTTTAAAGCATATTTTTGCTAGGATTGTACATTTTGAATTTTCTTGCTTTGATTTGTATCTGAATCGAAACACCCCCGTTTTGTTTTGTACCCAATTTTTCTGAATCCGAATCAGCCCTGTTTTGTTTTGTAGCCGAATTTTCCGAATCCAAATCCGAATCAATTTGGATTTTTAAAAAGGGTCCCAGGGCAAAAAGAGTGGGTGGTGGTGGTAGCGTCCAATGGGTGGAAGCTAGCAGCCAAATTTCAAAGGAATTAGGCAAAGGGCTGATATTTTGTGAATTTTTTAAGTTTACACATCTTTAAGAATTTTCCCATAGGGAATAATGGAGATTCCAGCAAATGTATCGCTTCAAATCAAGGGGAAAGGGATGAGCCAGAGCGGAGTGTGGTGGGTGGTAGTGCCCAATGGGGGCAAGGAAACTTCCAGAATTATTTCAAAGAAATTGGGCAAAGGGCTGATCTTTTGTGATTTGATGAAGTTTACGTGTCTAGGATTTCTCCCATAGGGAATAATGGAGGTTTAGGTTTCAGCAGCCCCATAATTCCACTTGGGGGGCACTGGGGTTGCCCAGAGTGAGGGGTTGTGTAGTGCACATAGGGTGCCAACCACCCCCATACCCACAAGCCTGTGGGATACTGGGTTTTGTTGTTTCTGAGGTGTTCATTGTAGACTCTCTGGTAGTATATGAGATTTTCAGTGAAAAACAAGAATCCACTCTCATATGCTACCAGAGAATCTACACTCAGAACACCACAGAATCAACAGAACCCAGCACCCCATGGATTAGCAATCCTTCCCCTGGCCAATGTGGGGTCAGTAAAGAGTGGCAAGAAGCAAAAGAGCCAATGGGGAACAAGGAGGGAATTGTCAGCAGGTCAGCCCATGATTTAGGTCACCGATCAGAAGGCTGGAAGGGTGGGAAATTCAAAGAGATGTCAAACACAAAATGGAGACTGACTCAGAGATCACCACAAAATGGAGGTCCGAAACAACAAAACATTTTGTAGCTGAAACAGGGACATTTTGTTTTGTATCCAAAATTTTGGATCTGGAAAATGGGTGTTTTGTTTTGTCTGCAAAACACCCGAAACAGGCTGTTTGGGGTACAAAATGTTTTGTATCCGAAACGTTTAGCACATCCCTAATTTTTGCAATCATGCAGGCTGGAAACTTGCTTTATTTAAAATGAAAGTGCAAGTTGCAGCCAGTATCACTTGCTATGCCTTTTCTCATGGACATCCAAAAGCATCCTTACTTGAAGGGTTCCCCTGAGAAATGTGGCAGATCACATCAACATTCTTTTGGCTTCTCTTGAAATTCCTACAGCTGTTCTCTCTCAGCAAGGACCCTCCCAATTCACCTTGGATTTGTTAAAGATACATGAACGCACACTGAGAAATTTCCCCATATCCAGTCTAACAGATCTGGAGGTTTTATTATTTCAAATGATATTATGTCATTTATTAAAATATTTGTGGAGACAGTTTGCACTGGAAGGTTGGATGACAAAGATGGGCAATTTCACTTGTCTTATAAAAACTCATTTTTCTTCCTTTGATAATTCCCAGAAATTTGCTTCCATTTTCATTTTTCCCAGTCTTTCAGTGTCAGTGCTGGTGATGGAGGGGAGAGACAACAGTCAGCTGGTTGCTGGTGCTGGCACAGAAGCAGCAGTAGACACGGACAGAGAAGCTAGATGCATACTCCTTACTTTCAGTGCCGCAGTGACTGGCTTTCTCACGCACTCTCTCCCCACCCCCTCTGTCTCTCCCTTCCAGCACCAAAAGCAGATCTTGCAGTGCAATATGATCTAAATACATTTAATTATTCACTTGCTACATTTATATACTACCTTTCTGCCAATGCTTTATGTGCCTTGAGAGTAAAAAACAATGGAATAACAATTTCATAGACACAATAAAAAAAGAAAAAGGACAGGGATGGAGTGCCTGAGAGCAAGTGGGAGATACCAGCAGACTCAGGGGGACCCACAGATATTTTGGTTTTGCAAAAATGTGAAGAAAGAAATCTAAGGGGGGAAATGTCCCATTATGTCAATGGGACAAAGTTTTTTAACAGACAGCTAACTGGTGGGTGGAGCAAATGGAACTCCATGTCTGGGGATGGAGAGAGGAGGGCTTCAGCAAAAAGAATGGGAAAATTTTCAGCTTGAAGAATACTCCCTCAAGACAGTCACAATCCCTGCTGCTTCTGAGGGAGAAAGCTGCCTAATATCTCCACAGAAGAAAATTCTGAAACTCTGTGACTCTCTCAATAGTCAGGTAACCCTGTTCTGTTTCTGAAAGGGAAGGAGTCCGACGCAGTTAATCTCTTGGAGTTATGAAGTACTTAACGTTTTGATGGAATTGCCCCAAAGCTCCCCAATGAGTTCTTTGCGTCTGTCTTCATGGCAGAAGATACTGAGCATATACCTGTTCCTGAACCGAGTACTGAGAAAGAACTGAGTCAGATAGCAGTGACAAGAGATGATGTTCTAAACTGTCTAGAAAAACTGAAAACTATCAAATCACTGGATCATCCATCAAAGAGTCCTCAAAGAACTAAAATGTGAAATTGCCCACCTCCTTGCTAAAATATATAACTTATCCCTGCAATCGGGCTCTGTACTGGAGGACTGGAAAGTAGCCAATGTAACACTGATTTTCAAAAAGAGATCCAGGGGAGATCAGGGAAATTAGAGGCCAGTTAGCTTAACATCCGTTCCAGGCAAATTGATGGAAATCATCCTCAAGGATAAAATTGTTAAGCACATAGAAGAACAGGCCCTGCTAGGAGAGAACCAGCATGTCTTCTGCAAAGGTAAATCTTGCCTCACCAACCTTTTGGAGTTCTTTGAGAGTGACAACAAGTGTGTGGATCAAGGTCAGGCATCCTCAAACTGCGGCCCTCCAGATGTTGCTGAACTACAACTTCCAGCATAACCAGCCACAAAAAATTGTGTCTAGGGATTCTGGGAGTTGTAGTTCAGCAACATCTGGAGGGCCGCAGTTTGGGGATGCCTGATCAAGGTGATCCAGTTGACATAGTATACCTGGACTACCAAAAAGCTTTTGACAAAGTTCCTCATCAAAGACTCCTGCGGAAACTTAGCAGTCATGAGATAAGGGGACAAGTACATGTGTGGATTGCTAACTGGCTGAAAGAGGGTAGGGATAAATGGAGAGATTTCACAGTGGATGGAAGTAAGAAGTGGGGTCCCACAGGAATCTGTACTGGGACCAGTGCTTTTTAATTTATTCATAAATGATCTAGAAGTAGGGATAAGCAGCGAGGTAGCCAGATTTGCAGATGATACCAAACTCTTCCGGGTAGTGAAATCCAAAACAGATTGTGAGCAGCTCCAAAAGGATCTCTCCAAACTGGGTGAGTGGGCAACAAAATGGCAAATGCGGTTCAGTGTTGGCAAGTGTAAAGTGATGCACATTGGGACGAAAAAACCCAACTTCAGGTATATGCTGATGGGATCTGAGCTGTCGGTGACTGACCAGGAGAGGGATCTTGGGGTTGTGGTGGACAGCTCGTTGAAAGTGTTGACTCAATGTACGGCAGCTGTGAAAAAGGACAATTCCATGCTAGGGATCATTAGGAAGGGGGTTGAAAATAAAATTGCTAATATTATAATGCCCTTATATGAAACGATGGTGCAGCCACACCTGGAATATTGTGTAAAATTCTGGTCACCACATCTAAAAAAAGTACATTGGAGAACTGGAGAAGGTGCAGAAGAGGGCAACCAAGATGATCAGGGGCCTAGAGCACCTTTCTTAAGAGGCAAGGCTACAACACCTGGGACTATTTAGTTTAGAAAAAAGATGACTGCATGGAGACATGATAGAGGTCTATAAAATCATGCATGGTGTGGATAAAGTGGATAAAGAGACATTCTTTTCCCTCTCACATAACACAGAACCAGGGGTCATCCCATGAAATTGATTGCCATTAAATCTAGTACCAACAAACGGAAGTACTTTTTTACACAACGCATAATCAACTTGTGGAATTCTCTGACACAAGATGTGGTGACAGCCAACAACCTGGATGGCTTTAGGAGAGGTTTTGATAACTTCATGGAGGAGAGGTCTATCATCGGCTCCTAGTCGAAGGGCTATAGGCCACCTCCAGCCTCAAAGGCAGGATGCCTCTTCATATCAATTGCAGGGGAGTGACAGCGGGAGGGCATGCCCTCGTCTCCTGCCTGTGGGCCTCTAGCAGCATTTGGTGGGCCAGTGTGTGAAACAGGATGCTGGACTAGATGGGCCTTGGGCCTGATCCAGCAGGGCTGTTCTAACACCAGTCTTGCCCCCCTACACACACCCCAAAATTACCCCTAGAAAACAGGGGGGGTTGCACTTGGAATTAGAGTTAAAGGAGGAACTCCTGGCTTTGTTGCTAATTTTTGTCTTTTCACCATGCTCAGCCACAGTCTCAGGTAACACATGCACACCCGAAATGTAGTGTTTTTTGTTCCAGGTGCATGCTTGTGATACACTACTGAGAATCAGCCAGCAGTGCTGTCAAACAGAGCATACCAGCTATCAAATATTGCAAAATATCAACTGTCCAATGTTTAGATCTGAAATAAATTATAACTCAGTGTCAGATACAGGCATATAATGTTTGATGAACACTGAGCTTTCAGAAACCAGCTGTGGAATATTTAGTATCATACAAAGAAAAATTATGAGGAGACCTTTGAGGAGCAAATTAATTTCAGCTCTGCCTTGGACTGATTCTGTGTTTTATTGGCATTCTGCTAAGCTTTCTTTCTACACTGAGGTTATCTGAAGCAGATCACCTGCTCTGGAGTGATTCTGCCCATCTTATAAGATCTTATGGGGAGGCTTTGCTTCACATGCCAACTCCTTCAGAGGTGAAGCTAGAGTATGGGGGACCAAGCCTTTTCTGCTCTTGCCCCCTGCCCCAGCTTATGGAATACCCTCCTGGTTGAGACCTGTTCTGCAATGCTTTCCACAGGAAGTAGAAAACTGTTTTTCACCCAAGCTTTTGAGATCAGTTAGAAGGATTGCCAATTTTGCTGTTCTAATCTCTGTCCTTCTTGATGTATCCTTTGGGTGCTGTCTTGGTTCATGCTGTCATTTCTGCTTTATGTTTTGCTTTCATGGAGATTTTATGATGTTTTATTAGGTTTGCAAATTGCCTTGAGGTTGTTGATGAAAAGGTGCTATATTAATTAGAAATCATAAACAAACATAGATTATATTAGGACTGATCATATTAGGATTGCTCCTCAGGCACTTTTCTCTCTTTCGCCCCACCTACAATCAACACTATACCTGTCCACCAAAGCTCCCATGTCTCCGTGCTCAGCCTTCTTTGCAGCATTTCTTATACCAGCTTGTCAAAAATTCTAGAGAAGAAACTATGTTAGTCTGCAGCAGCAAAAACAACAAAGAATCTTGTGGCACCTTCAAGACTAACACACGTATTGTGGAGTGGCATTCATAGACCACTCCATGAGGTGCATGATTGTTGCCTTTATCAACATTATGACTGATTGGTTCCCTGCTCTTGGTTTCTCTGTCACAGGATCTTTACTACAAATGATGGCATTTTCATTCTGAAGTGCTTCTCCCCTGCAGGCGATGGCTGTCCCAATATTAAGTGACTGCTTACTTTAATGCTGAATTCAGTAATGTATGCAGCTGCAGTGACCTAACATGACCTAGCTGAAGTAAGAACAGTTTTTAATGGCCAGTGGGATCTTGCAGGTTATGTTCCTTTGCTGCACTAGTATGTTAAAGAAACTTCTTTCGTGATGTTTCTTTGCCCTGCAGCTGATTACATTTTGGTCTGCAATGAAGTGCCCTGTGGGGCAAGTCATACCAATTAAACACCCCCAGATGATAAAAACTTATTTCTGGTAGAGTCATATCATTTTACTTAATCAAGCCTTTGCAAAAGAATCCAGCTAAATCAAGGCTAAGCAACTTGTTCAGCACAGAACACTGCCGCATGAGGAATACATTGTGCGCTGGAAGCAGGAGTGTCGGGACTCATTTCATTTTGAGCTGCTGTAATGTAGTGATGGAGACAAAGGATGAGCTAGGAAGTCTCCAGTTCAACTGATGCCTCCGCCATGAACTCAGAGGCTGGCTTTCAATGAGCCACCTTCTCTCAGCCTCAGCCATCCATCTGCAATGTAGGGATGATAATATAGTGATCTCATCAAATTGACAGGAGTGGTGTACAGATTACTGATAATGCATGTGCTGCACTTTGAACAATCCAAAATCACTAGATTAAATGCTGTAGTTGTGGGGTTTTTTTTTAAAGGGGAGCTACATGGACAGATATGTAGATTTAGAATGTAAATTTCTTGGGGCACGGACCTGTCTTTCACTTATGCTGAAGCTTATATACTGGTATGTGTGTATGTGTGTGTATGTGTTTTTTCCCCTGCTACCTGGGCAAAGAGGCACCTTTTTAACATGGTGATTCTCTTTATTGAACAGGGGGAGAGTAACTGGCCCTATCCACCCCCAGCACAGTACTTCCAGTGATTGTTGCTGGTGTCTACCTTATGTTTCTTTCTAGATTGTGAGCCCTTTGGGGATAGGGAGCCATCTTATTAATTAATTAATTAATTAATTCTCTCTGTAAAATCACTTTGAAAAGCGGTATATAAATATTTTGTTGTGGTGGTGGTGATGGGGTGTGTGTGTATCACATAACAGATAATCCCAATTCTCCGTGGGGGTTCGATTCTTGGGGATTTTGTGTTGTGATGGTGGTGTGTGTGTGTGTATACACACACACCCCTCATAGGTTATGTGAATAAATGTTCATTCTTTCATGTATTTAATTGCACTAGGTTTTTAGTGTGGGGCAAGTGGATGTGTTATTTGGCAAGATTATTGTATTTTTTAATGAAGCAAAAGACAAGGCCATGAAGTGGCATTGAGGTCACAGGGAATATATAGGAAGTTCATCTCCTAGTATTTGGCTCCAAGCTATTGTAGGGGTGCAGGAAAAATGTTTTTTTTTTTTTTTAAGTGGCCTGGTATTGCACCTAGAGAGCTCTCCCAGTCGCCCTTGCCCACTAGTTTCCCCCCAGGAGAGGGGACACTGAGGCTCTGTACAACTTCCAGAGTTTTGGGAATACCACAGCAGTCTTTTTGCCTTTCTGTTTTCATGAATATGTGGAGTACTGCATCCTAGTACTGCATCCATAGAGCTCTTGGTATGTGGCACCAGACCGCTCCAACCCTAGCCAGCCACCAAGGATCTCCTCCTTTAAACCCCACTCCTCATGCAGCCCCTTCTTTTTGCATAGGGCTTTTGCGTACTTAGTTGTCCACTAAGATACCTACCATTCTTTTGTCAGTCTTTCTGTCAAACTAGGTCTCACCCATCCTGCAATTGATTTCTCACACCCAAATGCAGGGTTTTCCATTTGTCTCCATTGAACTTCATCTCAGTGGTTTTGCCACAAGTTATTTGAGTCACAAAGCTTGTGATGTCACAATGTTGCACGCAGCAGGGGGTTTACTACTGAAAGTGGGAGTAACATAGCACAACTGGCAGCACACAGAGCATAAGGAGTAGTGAGATGTCACAATGTGCCTGATCAAATTGATCAAATTTCTCCTTCCTGTTCTTTATTTATGCCCCATGAGTTTATGCACACAATAATTTTAGAACTATAGTCTAGCATCGTGTTCATATGATTCATGCACGTTGAGTGCATGAAAATCATTTTTTCCCCAGCATCTCCCTCCTGACACTTTCCTCAGGTTGCTTGCATCACTGAGTTATTTTTATATATTGATTCTGGAGAGAGAATATTGACTGCTTGTTTCAATCCGGTCCAGCGCAGCTGGATGTAACAATTTAACTCTGTTAAGGCAGAGATGGGCAAACTCCCACTGTGACAGCCAGCCATTGATTAACATCAGATACTCACAGCCTTTAATGCCATTCAAGACCCAGCCTCCTACATTATTAGCCGGTGTATGGCTCAGGAAACACAGGGATATAAATCCAATTCTGCTTTTGACCTCCCCCGGTGAAATATACCACAATCTGTCTGCAGCTGAGGCTTAGACGTGCCATTGTCGAGAGCAATTTCTTAATGCAGTTTGTTGAGCCACCCTCTGCGGATCTCGCTTTCCTTTTGTCGATCGCCATGCAAATGGCTGAGCACAAGCCGCAGAGGCCTCTCTCTCTTCCTGACGGAGCACAATTGGTGGCATTAGTGGAGAGGCACTCAGCTTGGCCTCCTGGCAAGTATAATAATCATCAGGGAATTTCCATCCCATTTTCTTTTCATGAGATTATGCGCTGGAATAAATGCAACCCCATTAGCAAAGGGGGCTAACCTTCTGTTGCAGTCAGAAGAAGAGCAAGTAAAGGAGGCTTGGCAGGGCTGAACATTTAGTCTGCGACAATTCACCATTTTTCATAGCTGGAAAAAATAGCTTGGTTTTTTAAAATGATCGAAGGTTCTAGCACTCCGGTACAATTGATGGCTGTTCAGTCTGATGCTGTTTGCATAATTATGTGCTTTTTCTCCTCCTTATGCTTAGGCAGGGCAAGTTCACAAGTTGCCTTTTCTTTTACAGGAATACTGCAGATATTGCTTGACATTGAAAGGTCTGCCTGTTTGGATGCTGGTGCTGAAATTCTACATTCAGGTTTTGAAATTACAATTTGACATTATTTGCATGTTATGTTTAACACAGGTAGTGCGATACATTGCCCATCTGCACCATGCATTTCAGAAGCCATGTACCCAGGTTTACTTTTAAAATGAAAGCAGGTACAGTTATTCACAAAACAGCATGCACAAGTGTACAGCTATCTGTACACTCATACAACCAAATGTATGAATAGGGCTATAATCTGTCCTCATTCCATCACTACAATTAAGCAGAGTCACCTTTCAAAGTGGTGATTCTGTTATATTTACCAGGGAGAGAGCAACTGGCCTAGGGATGTGCAAACAGGTTCAAATCCGAACCTGTTTGAAGTCAAACCGGTTTGGTTTGACAGGTTGATGTTGAGCCAAACCCTGCCAACCCTGTTCAGCTTGACATTGGATTGAACCCAGACACCACCCCCGCCATTCGGGGGAGTGCACAATAATTTTTTTTAGACTTATGCCCTCCAGGGGGCTTCTCCAAGGTCATGTGGGGGTGTCAGCGGAGGTTCCCCTTCCCCCCACCGACCTTCCTTATGTCAAAAAGCACCCAGTTCAGGCAATCTTTGGCCCTTTCCAGCCCTTTCCCCCATCACAGTGGCTATTTTGGAGGCTGCCCCACATGCGCAATGGGCCCTGCATGGCCAGGTCATGCGTGGCCGGTTCGGGGGGGGGGGGGACTGAACTGGCCCAGTCTGGTTTGAGGCCAGTTTGGACCCAAACCGAACCGAGTCAGTCACACCGCTAAACTGGCCCTATCCAACTCAACATAGCATCCCTCTGGTGGCTTTTGCTTGTATCTCCCTCATTTTCCTTTTCAGACAGTGAGCCCTTTGGGGACAGGGGATTTGTTGTTGTTGTTGTTGAAAAGTGGTATATAGATAATAGTACTACTGTACTACTACTACTACTACTACTACTACTACTAATAATAATAATAATAGTCTGCACAATGGTGCTACTACCAGCAATGCCATGAAGCGCTCATGCTGGAGCTAGTGTGTAAGTGTTAATGACATAGCCTTGGCCTGATCCAGCAGGGCTGTTCTTATCTAGCTCAGCATCCTGTTTTGCACAGTAGCCAACCAGATGCCTCTCAGAAGCAGGAGATGAAGGTATGTCCCTTCTCCTGCATTGATCCCTGGCAACTGGAATTCAGAGGCATACTCTGAACCTAGAGGCACTGTTAGCCATCATGACTAGTAGCCATTGATAGATCTGTCCTCCATTGATTCCTTTTCATTTGGGGCCATAGCTCAGTTTTGCATATAGAAGGTGCCAGATTCAACCCCTAGCATCTCCATACAAAGTGGTGAAAGACCCCATTTGTGAAATTCTGGAGAGATGCTGCTACCTTAGATGAAAGATTGGGGAAAGGTTGTGCCATCGAGTCAGTATCAACTTTTGGCATATGCAGAGCCATGTGGTAGAATATAGGAGTGGTTTACCACTGCCTTCTCCCACGCAGTATGAGATGATGCCTTTCAGCGCCTTTCTATATTGCTGCTACCCGATATAGGAGTTTCCCATATTCTGGGAAACACACCAGCGGGATTTGACCTTAGATAAACCAATGGTATAAAAGAAGTGTTCTGTTACATAGACAGGTGGGCATGCAGATCTCATAACCCTAAATCTGTCTCCTAACCTGAATTCCTTGCTTCCTTTTTTTTTTTTTTTTGCATGAAATCATTAAATATGATACTATGTTTTTAGTCAGGTTCTTATGCTCCCTTGACGACTGAAATCATTAGAATTAAAATGTGATCTTCCTCTTTCATGGATCAGAGTGCCCTGCTGTGTGATTCCAGTATTGTTCAGCCACAAAAATCCTGCAATTATCCTTCACTTTTGCCATCCCAGGCTGACCCTAATGACTGCAGAGCTGGAGACAAAGCAGTGAGGAGGGGGGAAATGTTTGTGGCAGACATCTTAGGGAAGAAGTCGGCTTTAGCAAGAACTTCTCATACACCTCAGTTGAGATAAAACAGCTGCCCCCTTGCCAACAGTGATGTCCATAGCAATGCCATTTACTATGGTCAGCTAGTCCATGATGTCACTGCACAAAAATGGGGCTGGCCACCTACCAGGCTGCCAAAATAATCAATAATGTATGATCCTCCTAAAATATGAATCAACAATAGAGAAGCAAAGGAAATGTTGTCTTGTGTGTTTAAGCAGCTCTCTAGATAAATTGTGCTGATTTGTTATTACATTGGCCACCAGTGCTTCTTCCAGAAAGCTCAGGATGGTGTATGTGGTGTGTATAAAACACATTTCACCATACAGATAGGGCTTTTCCTGGTAGCAATAAAAATCACTTTTAAAGGAGTTTGCAAATAAATAATAAGGCAAGAGCTTACTGAGCATCCATACACGCCTGCAGATTCCCGTTGTCTTTTCTTGCAGAATCTGATGAGGAGGTCACACAGGCAGCAGGTGCCGGACACAATCCCTTTTCAAACTACTTCTCATTGTTTTTAAAATCGCTTTTTAAACTGCTTTTCTGGAAAATGTGAGTTAATCACTGAAAGGAAAGCTGGACAGCAGGTGGCACTGTGGAAGTTGTGCCAGGAGCATGCTGACTGTGTGGTCTCCCTGTCAGATCCTGTAGGAAAAGAGGGGAATCTCCGGACATGTCTCGATACTTGGTAAGCTCTTGTCTTATACTGAATTGGAAGTGCCTTTCAAAGTGATTTTTATTGTCATCTAGGAAAGCCCTCAGTTTGGTCAAATTTTATTTAATTATCCATACATTTGTTGTTGAAATATACACTATGGACTGTACCACTTCAAGTGCATTTCCAGGTAGGGATTTTAGCTCAGAATGGCGGGTGTGCTTTTGCACATTGGCCGGATTCATGCCAAAGTCATTAGCTATTGGGGAGCACTTCACTCATGATTCGGGTTTTTCATTGCACCTTAGAGCCTAGCTCAATTTATATCTGGGGTAAAATAATCCACTTTTTGCGTCTTTTTTTTTTTTTTTTTGACAGATTCGAACTCTCAGTAAACCTGTGGTAAAGCCTGCTGACTGGGAAATCTCCAGGTGGGGAATCACCATTTAAAATAATTATTTGAGGTATTATTTTCAAAAACTCCTTTCAAGTGCAAAAATAGTATAGCAAGGAGCAGACTTGAGTTGAATCCTTCTATCAGATGCACTAGCTTTTTGTCTTTAAATTTGCTGAGTCTTTTATGTGGTGGACAGTGGTGCAGTGAGATTGGAGGGGCCCTGTATTCAATTAATGAATATGCCCTTCAACTCTTTTTTGTGGCGCCAGTAGGTGTCGTATTTTTTTTTAAAACAACTTTTGTTTTACCTGATGTTGCCCCTCTCTCCTCACCTCCTTCCTCCTCAGCAGTCCCCAGTTCTCTTGCTGGCCACTGCCATTCTTCACCCCACTTGTTGGCTTAATCAGGCAGGCTTGAAGCTTGCCCTACGCTACTTTCTCTTCCCACTCCTGAACAGCTGGCAACAGCACCTACTGTGCTTGTATCACTGCCCTCCTATCACCTGCATCAGAGGTGGGAGGCTGTGCCTCTGACACCTCCTCCATCCCCACACTTTCCTTGCCACTGGACTTGGCATAGCACATAACAACACTCAGGGCTCCCAGCTCCGCTCCACAGCAGGTAACACTCTAGTCACCTACCTTGCTGCTTCTGCCCCCATAGATCTTCCGTATACCAAGGGGCCAGTTTCAAAGCAGGTTGGAGGGGATGCTTAAGGGCAATCGTGTCTACTGCCCTGGTGAGACTGTTGTTCCAGTTCTCCACCAGGGTATAAACAGAATCACTGGCAAAGCCAACAGTAAATCACTCCAAGGCTTTTTAGAATCCTATTGGATCCAATAACCTCCTCAGGCAGACAATTCTAATAGGCCCCTCACCCCTGTGGAGGTAGGAAGTGGTTGTAAGCCTAACCTTAACCAGATGGTGGTCCATCCATAGCAATGGGGAAATCATTGAATGGAACACCACCCTGATCAAAGTAAAAGACCAAATCAAGGGTGTCACCTGCAACATGTGTCGGTCCAGAGACCACTTGGGATAGGCCCATAGTTGTCATGGACACTATGAACTCCTGAGCTACCCTGGACAAGTTGGTCTCGAAGTGGACATTGAAGTTCTCCAGCACCAAACGTCTGGGAGACTCCAACGCAAGTTCTGCAACCAAGTCCGTGAGCTCCGTAAGGGATTCTGTTGGGCAGTGGGGCGATTGATACACCAACAGAAGTCCCAATCTATCCCTGGTCCCCAAACTTAAGTACACACATTCAATATGATCAGATACCCCAACAGGGACCCTAGTGAGGGAGATGTTATCCTTACAGACACTCCACCACTCCGCCCACATCCCCTCACCTGCTAATCTACAGAATACCCTTGAGGGAGAAGCTGGTACAGGACTGGGCCACTAGCCTCCCAACCAAGTGTCCGTGATGCACACCAGGTCAGCCCCTTTATCTATAATCAAATCATGGATGTACTAAATTTGGATGTACATCCAAATCATGGATGTACTAGATTTTGTGTGCATCACACTAGGGATGTACACAAAACTGCATTTGCCAGTTTGGCTCAAATCCAGCCCAGATTCAAGACGACCTAGCCTGGATCAATTTTGGTCCAGTTGAACCAGAACTGGTTCAAGTGCAAACTGAGCCAGTTCAACCAGCTCAGAGCTATACTTGTATAGGGGAATCAGGTGAGGATTCCTTTTTACCAGTACAGGGGCAGGAGGGCGGTCAAAAGTAGAAAGGGGGAGGGAGCGGAGTAATATTTACTTACAAATAGAAGCCATGGCTATGGCAGCTGCAGGGAGGGCAGGAGGTGGTGGCAGCTACCTCCACCCCTGCCAGCCTCTGCCTGAATAGCTTGGGCTGACAGTGGCCTGGTTTGAGCCTCTGCATATGCGCAGGGGCCATTTTAGTGACTTCTGTGCAGGTGTGGAGGTCACTAAAATGACTCCTGCACGTTTGCAGAGGCCCAAACCAGGTCACTGTCAGACTGGCTACTCAGGGGGAGGTCGGCGGGGATGGGGGGAGCCACCACCACTGCTGCAGCTTCTACATTAAAGTACAGATTTACTCCCCTCCCACCCCTCTATAATTTTGACAGCCCCCCTGCCTGTACTGTTAAAGGGGATTCCCCTTTACCAATATAGCTCTGAGCTGGATCAGTTCGAACCAGGCCCAGTTTGGTTTGAACTTGGACTGGCCAAGTCCCACCGGTTCGACCCCAAACCCATTGAGACCAGCCAGCTCGATGTTGAGCCTGACTTGAACAGAGCCGACTTGCAAATCCCTACTCCACAACTAGTGGTGGAACATTCAAAAATGGTATCCCATACTAGTTTAAGCTGGTATAGTCCACTCTACCTCCTCAAGATTCTACCATCTCATTCTGTTGTCTCTGTAACCCTGACCTAATTTAAGTTCTCCTGGACTTGATCATGACTAGCACTTGCCAGATTATGCCCACAATCATTCTGATTTAATATTGGTTTTCACAAATTAAAAATGTTCCCAAACACCATTAAACCTATTAAGGGTGGCATCTTTCACATCTTTCACATCCTTTAAAAAAAATTAATTTCTGAATCCCAACAACAAATGAGTAATTTTGCCAAAACCAAAGGCAAGCACTTTTTTTTAAGGTCCTCAACTGCTACAGGCATTTGGGATTCATACAGTTTTAAGTTATGTGACATATTTCATTGTACTAATGTGTGTTTACAATGTAAAGATTAGGGGTGTGCACAAACCCAAAAATGTGGTTCAGTTCAAATTTGAATCAATTTGAATTGAATCGCATTGCTCTGAACTTGTTCAGTTGAACCGACCAGTCGGTCCGTTCTGTTTTCTTGAACCGGTTCAGGCAGCCAATATACTTGTAAAGGGGAATCCAATAAGGGCATGCGGGGCCCTTCAAAAGCTAAGGGGCAGCTGGGTGGGGGTGGAAAGAGAGGTAAAAAGCTGCTTATCTGACTGGCGTGGCTGCCAGTGCTGATGCTCGCCACCACTCACCTTCCCTGGTGCAGCCCCAACAAGCATGCTCCCACCTCCTTTATCAAGCTGCCAATTCGGCAGTGGCTTGGTTCTGGCTTCCGCACATGTGTGGATCCCACACAAATTGCCTCCACGTATACGTGCAGTCCAGAACTGAGCTTCTGCCAAGCCGGCTGCTTGGTAAAAGAGGGGGAGTGCACTTGGGGGCCATGCCAGGGAGGGCAAGTGCCAGTGCCAGCATCCGTCCTGGCCACGTAAGCAGCTTTTTATTTCTCTTGCTGCCCCTGCCAGGCTGACCCTTATCATGCCAAACTGGGTCACCCGAACCATGCCTGGTTTGGTTTGATCACGGACCAAACCATCTCCAGTTTAGTCTGCAATTAAACCTCCAAATTAGCCCCAGTTTGAGGCAAACTGGTTTGGCACAAACAGTTTATGCACATCCCTAGTAAAGGTTAGCCAAAACAGTTCAGCAGGTTGTGCTGCTAGCTTCCTGTTAGTTGCCTAATAAGAAATGAAGTTTCCAACTCCATATTCTAAACAACAGAACATTCTGCTTTCTTTACAGGGTAATCAAAAGTAAACCTTGTACTGTATGTGGTATATGTAAAATAATCATGTCCCGAAGGATGAAAAGAAAAGCACTTGGTCTTTCTCGTGCCTCATGAGGACTGTAGGGTGTAGTTGCCTCCTGATAATAACCTCCTGTCATCTTAAATTATTTAATGAAGGCTATTACATTGTCTCCAAGCTCTGCCTTGTGGTCATCATGAAAAATTATTTCAAATATTTTCTGCTGCTCTGATTAATTTGGCAAGCCTGCTCCTTTCTAAAAATCACCACAGCAGATTCTGAAAGCTTTAAAACTATGTACACAGTATGGATTGATAGAAAAGTGTCCTTTTCTTAGCACCTGGCTGGAGGGAAGGGTATCTCTTCATAATCCACTCCTTTTCGTTTTCTTTTTTTACAAATGGCATACATTTACAAGAAGAATGAGATGTAGGGGAGTATAGGCACAATTCTGCAAATTCAGAATTCATTAAAAATAAAAATTGAATTCCCAATTCCAGAAATAAAAAATACATATAATGATTAATAGTGGGACAGTGAAAATCCAGGACAGAGCATTGCTAAATATTATCCAGTTTTGACTTGTATTGTACAAATAGGAAAAAGTTCAGTTTTCATCCAGTTTGGGCCCATTGTTTCCCTCTGGCTTCAGCTGCTTTGGCACCATTTGCCCCTTGCTGTTGCTTCTTCCTTCATGAATTAGTCACCTGAACTGTCCCATCCAATCAGGGTTATGCCGTGAATAGGACAATATCTAACTCCCATTCAGTTATGGCTATGTAGTGACATTGCTGAAGGCAAGTGACGGCAAATCTGAATGAGGACAAATAAAGGCAATGTAAATGCATGCAAACATTTTTTTCAAGGACTGCCAAAAAATGAAATTCAAAAAAGACAACTGCCAAAAATGTTTGTAAAAATGAACAGTGAGTAGTTTCCATTGCAATCTAGTCATGGGGAAATGAAATTAATTAGAACAAGAGTACTGGTCTGGAGGCATCTTAAGGTTGTCCTCTCCTCAGTTTCATGTGGCCGATTTACGGAAGAGAAGCTTGGTATTAATCCAACAACTTTTGAACTGCTGCAAGCA
Source organism: Hemicordylus capensis (assembly GCF_027244095.1). Lineage (NCBI taxonomy): Eukaryota > Metazoa > Chordata > Lepidosauria > Squamata > Cordylidae > Hemicordylus > Hemicordylus capensis. Next base: position 208,528,740 of record NC_069659.1, read on the forward strand.
CATCATTAACAAATTGTTCTGGTAAGAACTATTTTCCTTTCACTATAATTTTAATTGATAATTACCATCTTCACAAGTTAGCTGACTTCAGCCTTAAACATTCACACATCTGACATCTTGAATTGGAGTGGGTGGCATCATTGCAAATTACGCCATTGTGTCCCTATGTATTCCCATACTTGTACTAAATTTAGTTCAAATCAGTTAGGATCCACAAGTTAGTCCACTTGTGCCTCAACTGTTCATGCATCCACCATCTTGAATCAGGGTGGATGTCATTAGGTGTGAGAATGGACTGATCAGGGGTGTAGCTATAATTGAATAGATGTGTTCAAAGAACTCAGGCCCCCCAGTTCCTGAGGGCCCCCCAGCTCCACCTATCCCTATTTTCTTCATTATCTCCCTCACTCTGAGGGGCCAACAGGGAGAGGGGCAAACACAGGCCTCCTCTTTCCTAACTACACCCCTGGGCCTGGTCCACCATGAACTGGGATGGTTTGAGTGATTTGATTGCAAAGTGTTTCAAATCAGTTTGTGCTGGTTATTCGTTTTGACCAGCCAAGCCAATTGGTTCAACAAAACCAGTTCGTGAAGTGGCTGTTTGGCCCAAATTTGGATCAAACCACTACAAACAGTCCTTGAATTCCTCTAAATGACATCATTACAAGCTACGCGCTTGAGCCATCCCTATGTGTCCCAACACCTGTACCAAACTTATTTCAAAGGCAGTTAGTGGTTAGGTGGTTCACATTAGCCCACTTGCACCTCAAACATTCACGTGTCCGCCATCTTATACTGGGGTGGATGGTATCACAAACTGCTGTCCCTAGGTGTCCCTACAGCTGTAGCAAATTTGTTTCAAATCAGTTAGGTGGTTCACAAGTTAGCCCACTTGCATCTCAAACATTTATGTGTCAACCATATTGAACTGGGGTGGATGACATCATCACAAACTACGCTGTTGAGGTGTCTCTGAGGTCATTCACAAAATCAAAAACTGTTCTACTTGGGTTTTGGAATGGTGTGTGCTCCCAGTTTTTGGTTGTTTGGAAGCAAGGTAGAAAGAAAACCTGGGTAGACAAGATTGTGTGGAAGCAAGGTAGGAAGAAAGCCTGGGTAGCTTTCCCTCCTACCTTGCTTCCACATAATCACTTCTACCCAGGTTTTCCTCTTGCTTCCACACAATCAAAAATTGGGAGCACACATGGCTCCCAAACCTGGATAGAATAAAGTTTTTTGATTGTGTGCATGTCCTCAATATGTGTCACTCACTACAACTGTAACAAATTTGGTTCAAATCAGTTAGATGGTTCACAAGTTAGCCCACTTGTGCCTCAAACATTCACATGTCCTCCATCTTGAATTGGGGTGGATGACATCACCACAAAATGGGGTGGATGACATCACTACTATGCCCTAGAACCATATCTCTGTGTCCCTACAGCTATAGCAAATTTGGTTCAAATCAATTAGGCAGTTCACAAGTTAGCCCACTTGCACGTTAAACATTTTTGTGTCTGCCATTTTGAATTGGTGTGGATGACATCATCAGAAACAACAACACTGACGTTTCCCTATATGTCCCAACTGTATCCAGTTTGGTTCATATTGGTCCAGGCATTGAGAAATTGATAGCATGGGGCATACAAACACAGAGAATGCTGGGTGATCTCATAAACTTCCTTTCCATAAGGAAAGTAGGCTAAAAATGTCCTTCAACATATCAATTTCTTTTGACATCTGTCATATATCTTAAATCATATGTCCATCCTTCCCTTTTTCTGATTAAAAAAACAACCCCCATACTGTAAACCTTCTTTCATTTCTCATAGCTCATGTCAAAAAGAATCATAAACTTATTGCAACACGCTGAACTCTGCATGCTAATGGTGCCTACAGTTCTGCACGTATCTTCCATCTTACGTTATATAAAAAGAAATATCTAGAAGTGTTTTGAATCTACCAAGTAAAAGGCTGCCCAGTCTAATGAAGACAGTTTACTCACAGATGGATGAGAAATAGGTCTGATTAAATTATTATTATTTAATTAGTAATCTGCCTTTATGCCAATTAAACAGTTACATGTAAATAAATATACAAATAAATAGGTCTGTGCACCCGCAGAAATATTGGATCAATGCTGCTCTGATAACAATATGAAAGAAAAATATCAGACAGGCCAATAGAACCTTCCCAACATTATAGTTGTTCGATTTGTATTGACCCAATTATTCTTGGGAGCCAGTTTGGAGGGAGAGTCTCTCAAAGTCAGCCCCAGATTTGGATTTAAAGGACTGCACCCCCAAAATTGGGGGTGGGGGCCAAGGCAACCCACCAGGAAGCACCCACTGGGCCAGTAGGTGCTTGCTGGGGGGGTATCTTGGCCCCACCCCTTGATTTTGCAGGTGCAGCACTTAAAAACTGGGTCTGAAACCTACTCGGAGACAGAGTGGCAAAAGGAACCCCCCAGAAAGCACCCAGTGGGCCAGTGGGTGCTTCCTGAGGGATGACTGTTGCCCCTACATCCCGATTTCATGGATTCAGTGCTTAAAACTGGGTCTGAAGCTGGTTTTTAAGGAGGTGAGGGCAACAGTAATCCCTCAGGAAGCACCCACTGGCCCAGTGGGTGCTCTCTGGGTGGGTTCCTTTTGCCTCCTACCCCTCAGTTTCGGGGTGGGGGTGCAGTCCTTCAAAACCAGCCCTAAGCTGGCGTGGAGAAAAGTCTCTCCAAGCAGCAGGGACTATTTCCCCCCTAATATTATTATTGGAAATGGAAGGATTTCCAATAGGATGGCAGGGATTTTAATTGGAATTCTGACTGTCGGGGTTCTCTGCCGTCCTATCAGAAATACTTCTAAGAATTCCCAGTAATGGTCATATCAGTTGAATATTGCCATCAGACTGTACGATTGCACAGCTCTACAAATTACCAAAGCCTCAGTTTAAATGCCTTTTAAAGATATTGATGGAAGTGTGAGATAATTCACACTTTAATACATTACTACTGGTAGTACTTAATAAACAAACACTGCATTCTTTTTTATCCTCCTCCCCTCCACCTTCTTGTTATACTAACACACCAGAACCAAAATAGCCTCAAACAATAAACAAGCGTGTTTTAAATGCAAAGCCCTAATGATTATAATTGGCCCTTAATGGATTAAATGACTGAAGACTTTTCTATTTACTCTAATTAACATTTGTAGCCCAAATGATAAGAAACATTTGGAAGTATTATTACAAATATTTTTTTATTATGAATTTTTATATACCACTCTACCTCAAATTACCTCAGATATTGCTGGAAGGTTGTCCTGTGGTATCTATAAGGATCTGAAACACTGTCCATCCAAAGCTGGCAGTACAACTATAAGTCCCCACCCAGGTTTCAGCAATTAAATTTTAATGTGTTTTTAACAGATTTTAAAAAAATCTTTTTATGAATTTTAAATGTCTTGTGTTTTATGTTTTAATTCTGTACACCACCTCGAGATTTTTATACAAGGCGGTATATAAATTCAATAAGTAAATAAAATAAATAAATAAATTACTAGGAGTGAGCTGAATGTTCTCTAGGTTTTCAGTTTAAAAGTTATGATTTCCATGTGAAGGAAATCTACACACACACACACACACACACACACACACCTTCCTTAATCCTACTTGTTTTGTGGTGGTTCACTCCTGTTCACAGTAACTATTCCCTCTTGCCACTTCCAATTTTATTCTCTACAATTTCTTCTCTACAAATTATCCTAGCCCATCAGGCATCAAATATTAGAAATGATGATATCACAATGCTATATAGCCAATCAGATTTGGCTGTTTGCTGACGTTATGGAGAACAAATGAAGCTTATTTACAGTGAGAGCAATGAGTCCTGCATAGGCCATATCGGTAATTGAGCAAATTAGGGATCACAACACAAATAATTTCACAGACCTTTTACAAGTGCAAAAATGCATCAAAATAGGGTGTCAGCTTTCAATTCTAATTATCCCCCAAAATGCTAAAGTGAGGACTCTTTCAGTTCTGAATTACTTTTTTCAAGAGTGGTGTGGTAGTTTTGTAGGAACAGGGACCAGTTTTTGATTATTGATGTGTTTCCTGTCCTGATCCCTATTCTTAAAAAACTACCACATCACTTTAGCTGAACAATTACTTCTAAACATTGTTGTTGGTCTTTATATCCTGCTGCTGTTCCCTGTGATGACTGGACTTGCTCCAGCCATCTGCAACCCAAGTCCTTCCACTTCTTGCTTGCCTTGCCTGTTTTACCTCAAATGGCATTTTTGTTTCTGCACTCAAAATGGATCATGTCCTCTGTCTTCTCCTCATAAAATCAATACAGGTTCTATAATGTGATGATTCTCTTTATTAGCAGGGGGAGAGTAACTGGCCCTATCCTCTCCGAGCACAGTACTTCCAGTGACTGTTGCTGGTGTCTATCATGTTTCTTTTTAGATTATGAGCCCTTTGGGGACAGGGATCCATTTTGTTTATCTTATTTATTATTTCTCTGTGTGAACCGCCCTGAGCCAGTTTTGGAAGGGCAGTATAGAAATCAAGTCAATCAATCAATCAATCAATAAAATACAATGACTTGACCTGATTGGCTATGGTCATTTTTACTAGTCACACCATGAATTCATTTTTGCTCACAGTGAACAGTTTCTAAATGCAATAGTGGGCGGTGTATTGAAAAGTAGAAGAGAGCCATTTTTAAACTGAACACACTTTCTGTTCAATGTGGCTCTTCCATGTATTTACAACTGAGGTGAAGAAATTCAGATACCATGTTTACAGCCAGAAATCAATCATATCATTTGGCCCTATGGGTTTGTTTACTGTAAATGGCAGGCATGGCGGGGGGGGGCAGAGTTAACTGTTTGTCCCCATCATGTTCCTGATTCAGATCAGGAACCCAGTACATATGTTATATATCTCAGGAGGGAAACTTCCATTGATATCAATGGGAGCTTCCCTCTGAGGGAAAATGGCAGCTGTGCGGAGGGGTGATTTGGACTGGGACTATGATGGGGCAAAGGGTTAAAATTCCCCGTTCCATGCCACAATCTCGATCTGCATCTGTTCCTATGGGGGGAACATCCATATTATATTCCATAAGCAGCATCTGGAGACATAACATCTCTAAATATTTTTGCTAATCTTATGAAATTCTATTGCCTTTCCATAAAATTTCTCAGATATGTCATCTGAGGAGAACCTCTCACATTTGTTCTGAATGTTAGTTAAAATGTTGTTGGCAACTTTACTAACCTACTATAGAACAGTGTCTGACAAATGATCTCCAGCTTGGTCCACAATGCTTCTGCTTACCTGAAGGATGCATTTCCCTTTTATAGGTCTAATTCTTGCACATTATTTAATGTTTAGCTTGCTATTTAGTTATATATCTTGCAGTAAAGTCTCTGAGTGTCACTAAGTGAACAAGGTGATGTCACGACACTACTAGCTGGGGGAAAGTGACAGCAATGTCAATGAATAAGTAACTTTTTTTCCAAGGAATTCCGAAGTATCATTGGACAAGGGAGGCGTTTCATTACTAAACAAGCTTGTGAAAACCAGCAAGTAGTTTCAGCTACAAGCACTAATCAAGAGTGAAGTGAAAATAATTGTAACAACAGTGCTGGTTTGGATACTAAGGGACACATTGCTGTCTACACGTTCTACCACTCCTCCTCCTCCTCCTCTTCTTCTTCTTCTTTGCATTGTCCAATTAGCATCCAGAATCTGACATAATTTTCTATCACATGACAGGATAGGATTGAAGTCACTCCTTGGAGGACATGAGTTTCAACTGGCAGAGGGTAAAGGATGGATAATGAACTGAAGCATTTATTTTGTCAGGACTTCAGCTTATCATTTGTTAGAAAGCATCATCTAATGAATGCCACCCACACACAGCAGCTGTGTCACTGGAGATGATGCCAGTTTCTGACTACTATTGTTTAATTCCCACTGTCATTTACTGAAGAGAAATAGATTGCTTTACATGTCAGTGCATATGATTGCCATAGACATGGCTTTTATTTAATGATCACATATGCCTAACTATGCACACATTTTATCAGAATATGTACTGTTTCATCTGTGTGGGTTGTTGGTTTTTTCCTATTTTTATTTGAAGAAAGAAAGTAAGTTGTCTGGTAACTCAGTGAATTAGTACTGTCTCTTTATTTGAGTGACCACAGGTATGATTTTTCACAGTGTGTGTGGGGGGGGGGGTTCTATTGATGGAGTAAAATGATAGCCAAAATGGAGGTTCTCATAGATACATTTTAAATACCAAGTATATTTTATAGTAAACAAATAATAAATGTTCTCCACACTAAAGGGACTCATGCCTTAGAGAAGCTGAAACTCTGAGAACCTGTGGTTTCCTGAAATTAGCACATGCAAAGCAGTTTATGTAATTTCACTAAATTTGCATAGCTTTCCTGACTAACATGAGTTCTGCAGTTACAGAATGTGAAAAAGGTTAGAGTTGTCCTCTAGGCCCAGTCTCTGCTTTATACTGTTACCTCTGGAAAGGTTTGGATCTCTTACCAATAATATGAAGGAAAGAGTGAGATGTAGGAAAGTCTGGGTAACTAATCTCTCACTTTTTACTACTGCAATGAGTAAGGAATAGAAGAGGTGCCACTGCACAGACATTACAAGGGGTACTAACTAGCTAAAGATGGGATGGCCTCGGAAAAAAACAACCAGGAAAATGCTGGTTTTTTCCCTAGTTTTCCCAAGGTGCCAGAGGTGTGAAAATAGGAAAATTGAGAAAACTGCTTATGAAATATTTGCTCTTTTACAATGATTCATGAAATGTCTTACAGTGCATGGTTTTAAAATATTGTTATCATTTCCTGTCCATTGCTTTTTATATATGTAATATGAAGGTGTTTAATGAAAGATAGCGAACTATTTTAGATAATTACAATTTTAATCATGTCTAATATAGAGTTATACCGTATATAACTCTCAAATCACAGACACATTTTGGCCTTTGCCCCTCAGAGGATTCACTGTCATCTTTGCTAGATGAATACCCAGATATAGTCCCTGCCTAAGGCACTTCTTTCCTTGAGAATGGTTGCTCTCACCCCAGCCTTGCTCTTTAATCTGGAGTGCTGGCTATACTATCCTCCTGATTTGGCCCCTGCTCATCTTGGAGATACTCTCTCATCTCAAAGAACAGTGACACCATGCTTCACTCTCCTATAGGGAAACAAGCAGCAGCATACTTCCCTGACCGCTTGGGTGAAGGGGGTTAAAAGAAAGTCAAAAGAGGCAGTTGCTGCAATAAGCTTGTTATGAGTAGCAAAGGCTCAGGAGATACCTGAACATTTAAATTGGGTAGCTTAGAACCTGCTTCTTCCTGGTTTCATTCCATCTGACTTTTACACCAAGATCCATAGAAGGAAGAGGAGAAACTACATCTTACATAACATTTCAACTCCCCCCTGCCTATTTTTCAACAGGAAAAATATCAGATATGTTCCAGATACCTCAGCTGCAGCAGCTTGCAGGTAGATTTCTAGCACTACATATGTTTTGCACTGTTGTTTTGTCTACTGTGGGCTCTGCCCAGATCTGGCAGAGAAGAAGTGGGCCCTGTTGACCCTTTAGCATGGGTATTGGTTCAGAATGCCCAGGGGTGGATTGCTTCGCCCAATTCCCCTGTGGCCATAGATGTCTTTGTCAGCTTTTGGCCTCTCCCTGAAGGGCCCAGGATTTTCCCACGTAGGCTACTGTCCATTAATCTCTGGCCACCACTACCTTGAAACAGGGTGGAGCATCCTCCACAGCCCTTCCAAGTTCTACCCCTTCTCTGCAGCCAAGCCTTTATTACTACTTCATAGTTAGCCCCCATATTCCCCATACCTTTCCTGGTCTCCTGTGGCCTCTCCCCTACCTCCCCTGAGGGCTCAGTCCCCACCTGCTTCCAGCTGTACCTTAAGGCTGCCTCTGCCTCTGGCAAAGGACTGGCCAGGTGGGAACATCTTCCACTCCAGCATGCAGCTCAGGAAGTAGCTGCTTGTTTTGATGGCTCCCCACTCTTCCCAATTTTCTTGCTCAGCATCTCTGGCAACTACCAGATCTTCTCCTCTTCCTGCTGCTCTTCAACCCTTCACCCAAGTATTGAGGCTCTCAGGGTGGGGGCTCATCCCACATGTACTTATTACATTTTAAAGTTTAAATACCTTAGTTTTATTTTTAAAAAGAAAAATCTTATGTGCTAAATAAACTGTACACCAGGGTTGATTTGATTTAAATAAAATTGATTTAAATCACAATTTAAATCACGTTTTAAATCACTTCACAGAAAGATTCAATTTTAATGATTTTAATCACAATTTAAATTACTAGTCAGGAAGAGTCTACTTAATCATCTTTTTCTATAGAAGTACATTCTTGTTGTCTAATATAACCTTAATACATATTTAGAGATTGAAGTAGGTTTCACTTTTAGAAAGTAGGTACACATAATGCTGTTTCATTCGGGCATCCAGGCCTTGCATTTGGTTGCTGCACTGTTTGCATTTCACACACATGCCTTTCTTACCCAAAGGTACAGGAACGTCATTAAAATATTCCCAAATGGGGACTCTCTTATGGCCTGCTGACATGATAGATGTTTCCCTTCTACAATGGAAAATAAACTTGGAAAAAGCTTCCTCAGGATTGCATGAATATACCTGCCCAGAGCCTCTGGATAGGGCGGTATAAAAATATAATAAAGAAATAATACATTCTGTTCACCTTTGGTTTCACTTTCTATTCCCCTCCCAATCCCATGCATTTATATCCAAACTCCTCCTCCTTGCTCAGATCTACTCCATCCCCCCCAAATTCTCCATTCATTGACCTTTGTCTTTGCATTTTATGGAGGGGAGGGAGCAAAGGCTTGACTGTGTGTGTGTGTGTGCTGCACATACACCATCTGCAGAATAGGACTGATCAGGTCTGTTATCTCTCACCCCCACATACTTCTGTTAACATATTCATAGAATATAATTAGAAGTTAGGATTAATATTCATGATGATATCTTTGACCTAGGTTCATTTTGAATGGTGTTTTAAAAAATCAATTTAAATTAAAAATATCTGATTTAATTTTTTTTTAAACAATTTTTTTCAATTTTAAAATAATCAGTTTTATCAATCCCGCTGTACACAGTTCGTTTTGTATCTTTAAAACAATAAAGTAAGTTTAAATAAAATGCATAAATAAATAAATTAGTCAATGTTTCCCCCCCAAATTCTGTTACCCTTTAAAAGGGGTGTGTGTGTCCCCATGGCTTCAAAATTTCTAGAAATTTAACATCTTTAATACTAGTCCTTTTCTTCTGCTCCAGACAATGGTCTGGAGAATGATTGTGGGTGCTGGCCCTGCCACCAGCTCACCATGTGTAGAGTAGAAAATAGGAAAGGACTCTACATGCTTACAAATGTACATGTATAGCGTCTATATGTACAATTGAGAACCAGGGTCCCCAGTTGTACATAGAGCCCTTTCTTGTATTCCACCCAAAGTGTCTAAATTGGAGGTAGATCAGGAGCAGTTCCATGAACCTCAATCCCACTCCATTCCACATGTTGATTCAATATGTGGACTCATGCACAAGACTAGTGCTGTGTTTATAAAGAACAAATACTTTGGCAAACATCCAGCATCCTCTTCATAATATTAGGTAGGGTTTCGTGTTTTGTATTTTTCTGTTTCAATTTGTACCAAATCTGAATCAACCCCATTTTGTATTTTGTCCAAAATTAAGCCTTCTGAATCACCCCAGTTTTGTTTTGTATACGAATTAATCCGAATCCGAATTAATTCAGATTTAAAAATGGGTCACATGGTCAAAAGAATGGGTGGGGGTTATAGTGCCCAATGAGTGGAAGCTACCACAAATATTTCAAAGGAATTGGGCAAACTGCTGGTTTTTGGTGAATTTTTAAAGTTTGCGCATCTTTCAGATTTTCCCCATAGGCTATGATGGAGGTTTCAGAGTAAGTATAGCTTCATGCGGGTGGGGGGAAGGGTGGCCCAGAGTGGAGTGTGGTTGGTGGTAGTGCCCAGTTGGTACAAGGAAGCTACCACAATTTTTTCACAGGAATTTGGCAAAGGGCTGATTTTTAAAGAATTAATGAAGTTACGCGTCTTTCAGATTTTGCTGATAGGGTATAATGGAGGTTTCTGTAGTCCCATAACTCAACTTGAGGGGGCACTGGGGTGGCCCAGAGCAAGTGGTGGTGTAGTGCACATAGAGTGCCAACCATCCACATGGGTTGCCAACCCATGAAGTACAAGGTTTTGTTGTTTCTAAGATGTTGAGTTTAGATTCTCTGGTAGCAAATGAGATTTTTAATGAAAAACCATGAATCGACTCTCATATGCTACTAGACAATCTACTCTCAGAACACCTCTAGAACAACAAAGCCCAGTACCCCAATGGGTTAGCAATCCAGTGGGGTGGTTGGCACCCTCTGTGCACTACACCACCACTTGCTTCGGGCCATCCCAGTGCCTCCCAGGCGGAGTTATGGGGCTGCTGAAACCTCCATTATTCCCTATGGGGGAAAAATCTTAAAGACGCGTAAACCTCAAAAATTCCTAAGAAATCAGCCCTTTACCCTATTTAGAACCTAGGTGCACCACCCTTGGGGCACTGCCACCCAACCCACTGTTTTGCCCCTGAAGCCTCACATAAACAAGTTGAAAGAGTGAAGAGAATGATGAACAACACCACCACAATTTTTGGCACAGTTATTTGAGAATTTTGCAGCAGGTGGGAGCCTGTCCCTGTGGCACTAGCACAGCAGCACAACCCATTTGTGGATTCAAGAAATCTTTCAATAAAAACACTCCCTCCCCATGGAACAGTGACCAAAGGTCATTTGAGATAGCAAGATAGACCAATGAACTGCCTTGGTACTATGGAACAGCGCCAAATGTTCATTTAACTGAAGTAAAGTGAGCTGTAGCCCAAAGAAATCAGCCTACTGTTCAGAATTGTTGAGATTTATCATCACTGCATTTAAGAAAGAGAGAAGCAACTAAGATTCCTGGGGATGTCAATAGATTGACAGGGATATTCCCCACCCCCTCCTTTTGTCTCCTGTAGTCCCATATGGATGACCTGTCCCTGCAATGGCAAAAGTTGTGAACCACTGGCTTAGACATCATGTTCCACCAAATTACATTGTGGCCTAAATTACATTAGACTGCTCAACTTGGGCAACAAAACTTAGACAACCACTATAACTCATAAAAATCAGAAGAAAAAATAGCTCTTCAAAAGAGCCCTGAACAAGTCAAGATATTCTTTCTAAACCTTTGGAAAGAAAAACCTGTGTAATTTCAGAACTTTCCTAACCAGCTTCTCGAAAAGCTTCTCCACACAATTTAGACCATGGCTTTTAGCAAGAGCTTTGGAATTGCATTGAGCTCCCAAAGATATTTGGGTATTTCGGTCTCAAAATGCTGTCTTCCAAATCCCTTTGCAAGGTCAGTTTGCATTTCAATCACACTGAATACAACACATACTTAACTAAACTGTTCATGCTCAATAGCTTTTTGCATATCTTCTGCTAATCACTCAGTGCCTCAGCTAGAGTGGAGAGAGTCAGAGAAGTCAATTTCAATTGCAATGCTTTTCCAAAGAGCAAAGCATTCTGTCCGAAACACAGTCATTTCGATTTGGAAACAAAAATCTCTATTTTTTACTTCTTGATTTTGTTTTGGTTACAAAACCTCTGAAATTACCATTTTCAGACACAAAACGTTTTGTACCCAAATCAAAATGCACAAGCCTAATATTAGGGATGTGCACTAACAGATTTTTCTATTTGATTTGTACCCGAATCAAATCACCCCTTATATGTTTTGGGTGGCGATTTGTTTTGTCTTCAAATCACCTGAAACAGGTAGATTCGGGAACCAATCAGAAACAAATCACTTTGTACCCGAAGTGATTCGCACAGACAGCATGCACAGGCAGTGATTCTCTCAGCAGCAGGAAGAGGGTAGAAAAAAATTCTCTTCTCTTTTCCTCAATCAGGAAAGCAGGAACAAAAAGCAAAGAATCCACTCTAGGCAGCAGACAGGCAAGGCAAAGCAAAGCCCCACCACACACACACACACACACACACACACAGCAGGAAGACAGAATGGTGGTTTGCTGCCTCAAGTACATTTGAAAACCCCTCCGTAGAACTCCCCCCACCCTTGCCCCTTTTTCGACCCTTCCCCTAGCCAATGCTGGCTCAGTCTCACCTGACAACACAAGAACTCAATGGAAACAAGCCAATCTGGAACCAGGGGGAATCGCCAGCCAACTGTTGCACACTGTAAGTCACCAATCTGAAGCTTGGGAGGGTGGGCTTTTCAAAAAAATTTCCTGACACAAAATGGAGACAGCAAGAGAGATCACCACAAAATGCAGGTCAGAATCTACAAATTCTTCAGGTCAGAAATCTGGGCGATTTGTTTTGTATCCAAATCCGGCCAGCTAACACAGGGGGAATTTGTTTTGTCCACAAATCACCCCAAACAGGTAGATTGGGGTACAAATCCTTGTGTACCTGAATTGATTCACACATCTCTACAAAATATCGGCTTTTGGGCTGAAAATAGTTGCTCTAGGTTTAAATGTGGTGCTTCATTTTTTTTGAACTACAATTCTCCAATGCTCCAAGGTCCTTATCAGCATTGCACTGTCTTATGATACTGCAAGAATGCTCTTCAAGAATACACTTTATTTAAAGGTATACAAAAATATTGCCTCCCCTGAATTTAAAATCATGTAAAAATAATAGGTGCAATAATAATAGGTGGGGCTGCATCTAAGCCCCACCTGTTATTTTTACACCATTTAAATTAAGTTCTGTGACTTTATACAAAGTGTTTGAGGATTGTTTCCATTCTATCTGTTCCATCAAATGTATGCAGGTGAGACATTTTCCTATCATACATTGGAGCAGACATTTTTGTAGGAAAATCTTCATACTTGCTTTCCTTGTCTCACTTTTTCCTCTGGGTTGCTTGTTTGTTTATATAAAACACATTGGTGGTTCTGTTCCTACAAAACTGCTATGGTATCCTACCATGGAAAATGGCAGGAGGGGGTTGATTATGAACATATGAAGCTGCCTTATAATAACACCATTAGTCCATCTATTTTATACTTGGAGAGGCAGCAGCAGCTGCAGCTCCCTGAGGATTCAAGCAGAGGTCCTTCTCCATCCTGCTGCCTAGAGACGAAACCTGGGGCTGTCTGCATGCAAAGCAGGCATAGTAACTGTTGTATTCTTTCCAGTTATGTTTTGCTTTTTGTTGTTTGGATGTTTGCTGCAGTGAGGATTTTGTAGAGAGTGTAGGGGGTGGAGTCAGAAAGGAAAAGGGAGGGGAAGGAGAAGGAGAAAATGGAGTCATTTCTGAATAAACCTTTAGTTAAATCTATCCAGTTTTATCTGTGTATATGAGGGAAGCAGCTATAAAACAGTAACTCTGAACATTTTTTATTGGGGGGGAAAGAGAGGCTAAAGCCTGTGTTAAATCATGAGGTGTGAAGCTAGTGGCACCTACTGACACCATGCAGCAGTGATTCTAAAATCTGGAGGTCCCTAGATGTTGTTGGACTACAACTCCCATCATCTTCAGCCATTGTGGCTGGGGAAGATGAAAGCTGTAGTCCAACAATTTGGGGACCCAAGTTTGAGACCCCTTGCCATGAGCAGAATACTAGGCAGAAATTGTGTTTCCATCCAGAGAAAAAGCCCATTAGAAACAGTACTCACAGTTGTCATGACTTGTCAGATTGTCAACTCTGACTGAAGCTATTCCTGCAGATTCCACACACCCCAGAATATCAAGCTATTAAAATCTCTATGGATGCTTTCAGTAGCAGGGTGGCAACATTAGTCATGAGGATAATATGAGAGGATAAAACAATGCACATCAAATAAAAATATAATAAATATTTTAAAAAACAGAATGATGACCAGCAGCAGCCTGACATATGGAGGAAAATGTATTAAAACATGGAGAGGGCAAGAGATAAGCCAAAGACAACAGAAACCACTCTGGATTTGGTGATTTGAGTGATGTGAACAAGGAAGTTAAATAATGGTGCATGATACTTGTTTTCCATATCATCATCCACAACAATAAATATTATCTCACAAGAAACACCTGTGGCCTTGTTTGAAATACAATATATTGTTGAACGTAGTTCAGAGAAGCACAGTAATTTCAAAAGATTGCTTTATAAAGCAAAATGAATCCAGCCACCAATGGGTTAGTTTCCTGTGGTGATTCTTTTCTTCTTCTTTCTCCTCCTTGTCTTGGTTCATAAAAGTGAGAAACTGGATTCTAGATTATCCTTGTTTTCACTTCTTTTCCCTCTCTGCACTTTCTATGCCTCGGCAAGTCAAGGGTAATAGCAGCAAGAGATTGTGTAATATTTTTTGCATGGTAGGAGCAGGGGGAGGGAATTCATTAGGCCTTGGTCTTGAGCTGTTGCAGAGCCGTGACTAAGATCCCATAAATACTTCCTGTTAGTCTGGCAGCTGCAGGAATTAGGAGCACTCTCCTCCCCTCCTTTCAATCTCCTTCCCAGCCCTTCTTCTATCATTCTTTCTTCAAGACCTGTATTTAAAATGTAAATAAAAAGAAAGCTTTTAGGAGATTTAAGTGTTTCCCCTTGGTATTTAAATTATTCAATTATAACCAAAGCTATTAAAATACAGTTAATTAAAATGGTTAGAGTGTTTTCCTTTGCACTGATCGCAGCGCTGCCCTACTTCTCCCTCTAGCTGTTTTAATTCCTATTAAAAATGATAATGCTCTACTTTATTCATAAATGCGGCAACTTTAACGTGCAATTCTTCAAGGGATCTCTTTGGTACACACTGTGCTGGCTTGCTTCTTTACCAGCAGTCATGCGGAAATTTTGCTGAAGTCTTTAGAGGTTTAATCGGCAGTAGAAAAGGACTCGGAACAAAAAACACAAGGCATTACAAAGTCACGTGAATGAACGCCTGCACCCCATAAATCAGGGTGCCTTATTTTGATGCAGAATAATGTCATGAGAGGCTGCAAGGAAGCCCTAAAGTTTAATAAAAGGTGGAACTCAGATAAAGTCTCCATAATTCACAGTATTGAAGTTACCAGATCAACACTTTTAAATATTTTATTTGAAAGATTTCACCGCATTCTGGAGGGAATAACTTGGAGCTGGAGTACAGATGGATAAGTGCTTTTTATTTTAAAATAAATGAAAAAGAAAGAAAGAAAAGGAAGAGAGGATGCCATAGGAAGTTCATATGTTCATCACTTTAACAATGGGAACTGCAACTCTACTTAGTGTTCAGTGGAGAAACGTTCTCCATTTTGATTTTATCATCTTCTGCTAAATCCCCATAAAGGATGGTACCAGTTTCCTAGGGAATTATATTTAAAATGGGAAAAGGGGAGGATAATATATTCATGCCAATGTTGCATATTTCTGCTAAAATTGAACATTTTAACACAAGGTATGGGCACAATTCAACCATGGTGAGAACTTACATGGATGATGATCCCAGATGTTGTAACAGTGGTGCATAACCTGAAGCCCTCTTTCAATTTCTACCTGCTTTGTTGAACTTCTCCCATGACCCGACTAATTTGATCCATTCTCCATACAATACTCACAGCCAGCACGGAATATACCAAAGAGATCCCTAGACAAACTGCATGTTAAAGTTGCAGCAGTTATGAATAACGAAGAGCATTATCATTTTAACTAGAATTAAAACAGCTAGAGTATGCACTCGACCACTGAGCTATAGCCCCTCCCCAAGTGTTTCCACTTTTTACCCTGTGCATGCATTCATGCACTGAGCATCCCTGTAGCCAGTGCAGGAACCATTCTCCTACTTGGGACACTGCCTTTTGCCAGGCCCTGCTCTGTCACTATATCACATGGACTCTCTGCCTCCAAGGGCATAGAGAGTCCATAGGTCATGTCAACTAGGCAGAGAGACCATGTGATATATGGACAGAGCAGAGTTTGGCTAAAGGCAGTGTCCCAAGTAGGAGATCGGTTCTTGCACAAGGTACAGGGATGCTTAATGCATGAATGCATGGACAGTGTAAAAAGTGGAAACACTTGGGGAGGGGCTATAGCTGAGAGGTTGAGTGCATATTCTTTATGCAGAAGGTCCCAAATCCAATCCTTGTAATCTCCAGCTAGCAGGGTTGGGAAAGACCCCTTTCTGAAGCTGTGGAGAGCCACTGCCGCTCAGCATAGACTATTCTGATTTAGGTGGGCCAGTGGTCTGATTTGGTATGAAGCAATTTTGTATGTTCAACACACACAAACATTTTTTTTTTAAAAGTGTGGCCCACTGGGCAGTTCTAAACTTAAATCAAATTAATACATTAAATCAAACAATATTTTCCACCCCTGCCATGTGCCTGTGGCTAAGAGTTCACCGCTCGTAGAATGTTTATTACATCCAAATAAATGAAAGAAACTCTTGTCACAGCTTTCTACTTTGTGAACTGCATAAATGTTGCTTTTCATGAATAAATGAAGTCATTTGAGTAAGGGCTTAAGGAAATAAAAGGATGTTAGGACTATCGTGCAATGACCAAGGATAATGGTAAAGATAAAATGACCCAAGTTGACAGATATGATGGGGGAAAGGAAAAAGCATCACTACAATGAAAGTTTTCTATTTCATAATGCATTGGTGCCTGCTGTGCTCTGAGTATTGTTGCTAAATTCAGCTGCCCTGATGTTACTTCACCTCCAGCTAGCTGTTTTCAGATTCTCACACACACACACACACACACACACACACACACACACACACACACAGAGTACAATTTGTTCTGCAGAGAATCCTGAGTTCCAGGATGAGCTTAGATAAAGGGAGATGACCTTGCATGGATGCCTAACTTACTTACAGCTTGATCGCTCAAATGCAACATTTGGTAAAAACAAGAGATGAACTTTCTGAAAGAGAGTCAATGTAGTTCAGAACCTGGGCACACACAGAGAGAACTGCAGATTTCCCCATTTATTTTGTTGTTGTTGTTTTTGCAGCATGTGAAGCAGGACCAATCTCACCCACTGTGAGACTTGTGAACTCCAAGGTGATCAGAGCCTCAGAGATCTGACTGTGACTGCAGCCCAGGTAGTGAAACCAGGAACATGGTTGTTAGTAGGTCTGTGCAATATCAGATTTCCAATATCAGAAATGGCCCAGTTTGGTGATATAAGAGATATTGGAAATAGTTCCAATCTGATATTTAGAGGGATATATCAGATCAGAATTATCTGATACAATACCAGGGATATCGGGGAAAATATTGGAAATAACATTGGAATATTGAAACACAAAATTGTGGTGGGAATACTAAATGGAATCAGCATTTTTTTCCCCAGTTGTGGAGAAAAGGACATTTTTTTCTCCCAGTTGTGGAGGAAAGGACATCTTCTGTCATCTATCTGCCTGCCTGCCTATGCATGTCTTTATTTATTTAGCTTATTTTTAATTTAATTTTAATTTACCACTTTAAAAAGCAAGTGGTAGATTATCAGTTGTTACATCACTTCCCTGGTGATTCTTGGATGTGACATAACTTCCCCTACGATTCTCAGATGTTACATCACTTTTTGCTATAATTATTGGATTTAAGTACAATTTCTGAGTTACTTAAAACAATAATTAAAAATCTATGGATGGGTTGATTTGATGAAATTAAACACATGGAGTCCTGCCATTGCCCACAAAGTTTGTGCCAAATTTCAGAGCTCTCTGCCCAACCATGTCTTTCTCTGGTTGTTTGAAATTTCCCCATAGAAATTGAGGATTTTTACTGATAGTTATCAGATCTCAATCAGAATTCCAATAACCATTAACCATTAATAATGCCCACATACATTAATAATGGCCATTAACCATTAGCCACATACCCTGGTGCCATTGTGTAGCCACACCTCCACCTCCTTATTTGGCTCCTTTTATTCAGTGGTATAATAACAGGATTTTAAAAAATCAAAAACTTTCCCTATTCTGCACAGAGATGCACAGAATTATGTTATCAGAATAAATGACACAAATTAACACAATATTAACCATTTTACTATACTGCAAAAAGCTCAAGCTCCAATGGAGCCATTTGCAGACCCTTCCTATCAATTTCCTCATGTAAACATATTGCTTTTGGTGGGAAAACGGAGGTACTCTGGAATTCAGATTCTGCATCAAAAACTTGTTAATGTGAGGAATTCATGTTATACAGAATCAGATAAGACTAGTAGTTTTTGGCCTGTTAATGTCACTTTGCTTTCTTTTAAGTTTTTATTTTTGAATAGAAAAAAAATATTACTTTATACTCATGACGGAGGGTTAGGGCAAAAAGCCAGTTCAGAATATTTGTGTGTTTATGCATGTGTGAAATTTCAGCAGCCAGGAAAACTGCATTTTGAAAGGTGATATCTCAGAGACAGCAGCTTAGAAATAACATTCCAAGTAGTGCTGTTTGAATGTTGCAAGTAATTTCCCATATGTAAGCACTGGAATGTGAAAGCAAATTAGTTTTGAATATTCTAGCCTCTCATTGGATCTGTAAAAGTGAGTGATACTGCATAAAAGCTCATGGCACAAAGCAATTGTTAGTCTTTAAGATGTCAGAGGAATCATAGAGGGGTACTTGGAGGCTATTTAGCCCAACCCCCTGCTTGATGCAGGATAGCCAGAGCTAGAGCATCCCCAACAGAGGGTTGTCCAACCTCTGCTTAGAGGCCTCCAGTGAGGGAGAGTGCACCCAGGCCCACACACCGCTAGGTAATATATCCATTGTCAAGCTGCTCTTAGCATTAAGAAGTTTTTCTATATATTCAACCAGAATCTATCCTCCTGTCACTTAAGCCCACTAAATTGAGTCCTGCCCTTTGGGGCAGCAGAGAATATCTTTTTCCTTTTTTATAACCCTTCAGGTTGTCTGTCATTTCACCTTTCAGTCTTCTCTTCTTGAGGCCAAACATATTCAGTCCCTTTAACCTTTCTTCATATGGCTTGTTTTCCAAACGGCCAACCATCTTCATTGCCCTCCTCTAAACCTGTTCGAATCTCTCAACATTCTTCTGAAAGCATAGTGCCCAGAACTGGACACAATACTCCAGATGAGGTCAGACTAGTACAGCATAAGATGGAATTATTACTTGTAGGCTTGGAAATTATGGTTTTATTAATGCAGCATAAAACCATATGGACCTTATTTGCAGCTGCATCCATGTTCAGCTTGTGACTTTTGATATCCTTCTCACATGTTCTACTGCCAAGCCAAGTACCCTCCCCCCATCCTTTAAGTATGTATGTGGTTTCCCCCCAAGTACAAAACTTTGCATTTGTCTCTGCTGAATTTCGTTTTGTTAGTTTCAGTCCAGTTTTCCATTCTGCGAAGGTCGTTTTGATTCTTATGCTCCTCATCCCAGTTTTTTTGTCATTTGCAAATGTGATGGAGATTCCCTCCACCCCTTTATCTAAGTCACTCACTGATTAAAAAGGTGGGGGCAAGTACTGGGTCCAGGACAGAGCCCGGCAGCATCCCACTCAGTGCCTCCCTTCAGCCTGAAGAGGAACTCATACCCTTTGAGTTTTGAATCTAGCTGACAGTACTGAATCTACTAGTTCTGAATCTACTAGAATCTACTACTTGAATCTACTAGTTCTGAAATTGTCATCTAGGCTGCATCTGAACAATTTGCTAATCAAAATATCATGAGGAATTTTGTCAAAAGCTTTGTTGAAATGAAGATACATTCATTTCATCTATTAATTCTTGTAGATGTACCTCTGTGGGGATGCGTCCCGGCAACCCAGCGGATTGGCTGGGCGGTGGAGGCGCCGGATTGGCTGGGCAGCGGTTGGCCACGTAGGGAAGTGGCCACTTGGGAAGGGAAGGGAAGGAAGGAAAGCAGGCAAGTGGAGCGGAGAACTGAACGGACTGGTGCAGAAGGGGGGGGGGAGCTGAGGGGAGAGAAAGTGGTGGAGCCTGGCTGGGCAGAGATAAATGGCTGGCCGCTTCGGAAGATGCTCTCTAGAGGGAGGGCCATGCAGGAAGGAGCTGGCTGAACCCTAGGCTGCCCGACACCAGGGACTGGAGGAAGGAAGAGGCAGCAACGGCCAGCAGGGAAAACACAAGCAGGCTAAAAAGTGGGGGAGGGGGGGAAGCACACTTGAGAGTGAGAAAAGAGAAAGAGGGGGAAATGGAGGAGGGAGCAAGCTGGGGCAGAAGGCTTGGGGGGGAGGGGACCGGGGCAGAAGGCTTGGGGGAGAGCGGACTGGGGCTGAAGTCTGGGGGAGGGAGGGGAGTAGGGCAGAAGGTGGGGGGAGTGTACTGCCGCACAGATACTCTGTGCGGGATCAGCTAGTTTCCCATTATTGCTTTAAAAGCCGAGGCTGACGAGCCACAGCTGAAGGAGGGAGTGACTGGAAATGAGGCTGGAGGAACTTTGTTTTCATTTCCTGTCTGCTTGTTATATCACCTGCCGGAACATCAAGACAACTGTAACAGACTCTGTTCTGTCTTTTGTTGGTGTCTCTTGTCCTGGTCTGTGGCCTCTCCCTTCTCCAAGCTGATTGCAAGGTCTTTTTCAGCTGGGTCTGCTGGTTGGAGGGGAGGGACTATTGCCACCATTATTGCTTTAAATGCCAAGGCCGTGCGATAGGTTCAGGCCACCAAAAGGGACTGCCCTTGGTGGTGCCTTCAGGGATGGGACTGAGGGTTGGAGTAGGACATGATTTCATCATATATACTTCTTCTGTTACATGTAGTTTGGGCCTGATATAGGCATGTGTTTTGGTTTATCTGGGGATGGGGACGCAGGAGTGGTGTTTGCTGACCCTGGGGTGGCTATTCCAGTGGTGGTGGAGAACAGAAGGAAATTTGGCACTGGCAGGGTAGCAAGCAGGGGAAGGGAGATCAGAAACATAATAGCTGTTACCCCTTCCAGCCATCCCTTGCCAACTCTTTGACCTTGGGCAGCAATTCCAACCACCCAGAGAACCGCACTTTGCTTCTTTGTAATGCCTGGTTGGTTCAAAATAAAACAGAAATCGTTCACAACTCGATTGTGGAGGATGGAACTGACCCAGTATGTATCGCAGAGATCTGTTTGGGGGAGGCAAGTGGTCCAGTCTGGTCCCAGATTCTCCCACCTGGGTACTCTGTTGTGGAGCAAGTGAGATTATGTAGGCAGGGAGGTGGGTTGGCTGTGGTTCATAAGGATAATTTCTCCCTTACCAGGATCCCTGTCAGGAAATTAGCCTATATCAAATGTGTGTACCTAATTCTGGCGACCAGGGTCAGATTGCCCAATTAGATTTGCTAACTGGGCAAAGAAGCACCTTTTAAACATGGTGATTCTCTTTATTTAGCAGGGGGAGAGTAGCTGGCCCTATCCACCCCCAGTACCTCCAGTGACTGTTGCTGGTGTCTATCTTGTGTTTCACTTTAGATTGTGATCCCTTTGGGGACAGGGTTCCATCTTATTTATGTATTTATTTATTATTTCTCTATGTAAACTGCTTTGGAAACTTTTGTTGAAAAGCAGTATATAAAGTTTTGGTGTTGTTAGGACTTCTGTTGGTATACCATTCACCCCATTGCCCAAGAGAATCTCTAACTGAGCTGATTGACTTGGTTGCAGAGTTGGCATTGGAGTCACCCAAGTTGATGGTGGTTGGGTACTTCAGTGTTGCTAGGAAGTAAAGTAAGGAGTCATAATTGTGTGCGTGCGAGCAACTTGTGCCAATGATGCACTCTGTGAGTCCAGCTTGTTCCAGCCACAGGGAACAATGGGGAACTCCCCATGAGTAGCTACTAGGGATACCAAATTGGGTTGGGTGGTAGAATATTACCTACCACCTAACCCACAAAAGAAAAGGGCAAGCAAGCAATTTTAAGCAATTTTTAAATCTTCCCCCAAGCCCCACATAGGATCCTATGGGAGGTTTGGGGGGAAAGTTAAAAAATTTGTTAGAATTTATCCACTGCAGCATGTAGCCGCTTGCCCATTTCTTTTGTGGGTTAGGTGGTAGGTCGCACCCATCATGCCCTACCACCCAACCCACTTTGGTGTCTCTAGGAGCTACCCATGGGGAACATTGGGGTATTTACAGTTCCCCATTATTCCCTATGGTCAAAACACTCAAAATGTTTCAAGTTTCTTTGGTCAAAACAGCAGTCTTGACTGCTGACAGGATGTTTTGACTGTTTTGCAATTTGAGCTCAAAACAGAACACAAAATCCATTTCATACACATCCCTATGTATTATGATGTTCTGTTTTTTGATAGTGTTTTATTATATTTTATTGTGAGATTCATTTTTAAGTTTTGATTGTTTATTTCATTCTGTTGTAAGTAATAATTTACAGACCACTTGGATACCGTAGGTGGTATTCTATGCTATAATTTCAGATAAATTTTAAAAATAGTGTTTAATATATAAGATTATGAGATGTCATGTTTGACATTTTCCTAAATCTAAACAATCAAGAGCTACTAATGTTTAACTTTGAATATGGGGCACAGATTAGGTTGCCAAATGTCCAGATAATGCTCAACAGCATGATCTATATCCCCCAAATTATTTCTGATGCTCATAGGAAGGGGATCTGCCCATCACTGCTTCTTGACCTACACCAAGGGGCTTTCTCTATGTTTGCCTTCTGGCTAATCCACCCCAAGCAATGTGAGAAAATTAGTGTTGGGATGTGTACGTGTTTATCTGCTCTCAGATACTTGCAATAACTCCATTTTGAAGGCAGGGCTTGGAAAGGCTACCTAATTTATCCACTGCAGCACGTAGCTATCCAGTGTGTACACAAGAGAGAGTGTGACTAAAGAGCATCTGAAAGAGATTATCGGTGCTTGTCTAGGCACATTCCTAAAACAGCTAGAGAACACAAAAAAAATCCAGTTCTGGAATGATCCTCTTAGCTAATTGCTTCTGCTTTCAATTTAAAAATGTATATTTTGGGCTAGTTGGTGGTTGAGCTCTTGAACCAGGAATGTAAGGAAGTGGGGGCAAAAAGAGATTCCCCCTCTCCACAGTCTGCCTTCCACGTACCTCTAGACTGTGCCACAACAGCCCCATCACTGTGTTGGTTAAAAGCTAGTTTCCCAAGCAAGCCAGGAGTCAGGAGAGGACAAGAGAGCTTCCCTGTCCTTGTATGCACTGAACAGACAGCTTGGACTAGCAAAGGCATTGCACCTGTTGAGAGGGTGTAATGGAGAAGTTTGCCCCATGCTCTTCAGGGCTCCAAGAGACATTATTATGCATGGGAGTCAAGCATGATGCCCTTGGGAACTATTGATGTACTGATGCCTCTTCACTGAACCCTCTCATTACTACAGACTGTTCCATTCATTTACATTTATAGCCAGCTGTCTGCAGCATGCTCAGGAAGGCCTGCCATATTCAGTAGCAATTGCAACAGCAGTATTCTTTTATCAATTATAATAAATAATCTGTATATTCTTAGCAAAATAAAAGCCATTTTTCAATTAGGGCACTTACTATAGCTGTAAGAGAAATTAATGAGTGATCCCATTTAAAACACAGAAGTGGTGTTTTTTAAACAAAAACTCATGGTTTTGCCATTTTTCAATAAATAAATAAAATAAAATAAAAATGAGAATAAACCTAGAGGAACTCAACAAAAGAAATAAAGAAAGATAGATGCAGGTTGGCGGTTTTGTTACCTACCTAGTTATTGGCAGCAAGTACACTAGTTTTGCTTAAAATGAGTCCCCCATCCACAGACACAGCTGTTCAGACATTCACCAAGTTACTGGAAATGGTACGTTATGGCACGGAATGTTAATGAACAATAGCCCAATTCACAAGAAATCCCACCTCATTCAGAAAATGATGGGGGGGCAACCTCATCTGCTGGTCATGTCTGTGCATGCTGATCTGCTTGCAGCCCCTGGTAGCTGCCTATTTCGTATCTGCAAGAGGCAGAGCATGACTTTACAAAAGGTTTCTCCATGTTATTTGGAATCCTAGATGATCAGGGGGCAGTTTTCATTGGGAACATTGTTCAAAGGGGAAAGGGTTAAATAAAAACCTTTCCCATATGCTCTGGTTCAGATCCTGACTAGTGGCCCTACACCTGTTCTTTTCTTTTATTTTTTTTAAATCCAAAACCAATAGATCTAATGACAATTCTTGCATTACACATAGGGCCGGGTCTCATGATCCGTGAGACCCGGTTTTGGGCGGTGAACGGAGAGGGAGCCCTGGGTGGCCGGATCGGCCACCCACACGATTGCCAGCTCTGTCACAGAGCTGGCGCGGGATGGGGGGAGCGGGGGCCACGTGGCCCCCGCAAGCCCCAGTATAGCCTGCGTGAGTTCGCAGGGCATACTGGGGAGACCCCTGGAGACGGGAGGCAGCTTTTTGCCTCCCTTCCAGGGGTCTACTCATGAGTAGGCGTGGCGCAAAGCCATGCCGCGGCTACTCACGATACTAAAAACCAGGTTTGCAGAGCGGTTGCTTAATCGTTAATCATGATAATAGTCCCATAGAGTCTCTTCTCATGACTAGGGAGAAGGGCTCTGGAGCGGGCTGTGGGGAAGGCAGGTTATACTTGCCTTCCCCGCAGGTGATCCAGAGTGTGCTGCTCCCAGATGATTACCCACTTGGCCAGGCAGCGGGGAGGGTCAGGGGACAGGATGTGTCGTCCGGTCCCCCGGAACTATCAGGATGCATCATGTGAGTCCTTGGTGTACCCTGGGAATCCCCCTCCCCTCCCCGGGCTCCCTGCAGTGTGGCAGCCATGGCTGCACACGATTTAAAAAGTGGAGTTAAGGGAGCACGCCCAGTTAAGGGAGCCTGCTTGCTCTCTTAAACCCGTTTTAGAGGGTGGCTTCACAGGCAGGTTTGCTGCCGTGTTGCTGCCGGGATCAGGCCCGATCACAGAGGATCATATGCACGTGTAAAACCGGCCCGGGCTCCCTCAGCCCGGTTTTGCGTGTGTGTGTGAACAGCCTCCTAGTTTGGCCCTGGAAGGCACTCAGCCTTGGTGAATGCCTCAGAAGAAAACAGATCTAGGCATGGCCAGCCCTACTATGCAGCAGGCCAACACAAGTCACCCCAGGCAGCAAAAATGGGGATTTGTAGCCATTACTTTGCTCACTCATCTCTGCTGCAGCTGGCTGCACCACAGATCCACTGGAGGGACCAATCTAACTAGCCAAATTTTATGGGCAGAGCCCCCCCTTCCCACCTCCACTTTTGCTTCCTCTCCCTCCTCCATGGCTTTGTCTCTGCCTCAGTGCCAATTCAGCAGTGGACTTGCAGTGCTATGTAGCTCTTGGTGCCCCTCTCCCAGCTACTGAGCAGCCAGATAAGAGCATTGGAGATAAATGTCTATGGGTAGGTGAAATGCGGGGTGGGGGGAGCATTTGGTACTCTGGTTCCAGCAGCAAAATATCTTGGGCCTCTAAGGCAAGGGGATCAAAATTTAAAAGGCCTTTCTGTGTTCCAAATATAAATAATGTGGGAAGCATCACAAGCAAAAGATGTATCTCAGGTTTAAGGTTTATTGGCCACTAGCAAAATGCCCATCTTTATGCAGACTAGGAGCTGAGGTGGAAGATGGGTCCTTATATTTCAAAGTATGCAGACAATTGACACACTTTTCAATGCGACTGACACACAAAGAGATACTGACACACTTTTTTCAATGTGATTCCTGTAAGTGATGGCCAAACCACCCACTGTCAGATATAAGAGGCAGATTTTGCCCCTCCTCCTCCCACACACACTGCAATGGAATTGTTGTATTCTATTTAGCAGTCTTTTATGTTTTGTTAATTAGAAGTTTGCCCCTGTGGGGATCCTGTAGAGGATGTGGGGGATGGCGTCAGAAAGGAAAGTGGGGGGAGGAGAAGGCGAAAGATGGAGTTGTTTCTGAATAAAGCTTAGTTAATCAAACATAAGATTGCTTTGCATTTGTGAGGAAAGCCGCTATAAAACTTTAGTGATGAGCTTTTGAACCAGCTATGCATGTGAGCCTGCAAAGCTTGTGAAGCTTCCTACATCTTCCTTTGGTTGCATAACTGGACCTACATTCCTGAACTGCTTTCTACTATTGCTGCTGCTGCTGGTTTCTCCAGCTTCCTGACCTGCACAACCTCTGAAGGTTCTTTTTCCTTACCAATCCTGGACTCTGTTGTTCACTGGATACCCACGGCAGTATGGCTCAGATCCCACCACCACCATTTTTCTTGTCCATCCCAGGAGAACCTGCGCTTCCTTGAATACAATGGAAGTCCTATTTCTGCAATTACGTCCGCACAATACAGACCCCTGATTTTACCCCAGCAAAGCAGAAGGCCATATTGCTTCACTGCCTGGGCCCTGCAAGCCAAAGATAATATAATCATTTGCCATTTCCTACTGTCCAGCAGGGCCAGCTGTCCTTACCTCTGAGGATGGAGTGGCAAGGCACTCCAAGGAGGTTGGGACAGGCGGCAGCCGAGGAGAAGTGGAGGAAGGACCACCAATGGTTGGGCACTCGGCTCCAGCGGTCCTCCGTGACCTGCATCAGGCCCAGGCTTTGGCCGCAGACCTGACAGAGGATGGGCAGAGCCCTGAAAGCGCCGAAGGTGAGGTCCGTGAGGATGGTACACTTGGAAAGTGTGTATATGTAAAAGATGTGAACTCCAACATGGTGGTAGATTGTCATCCATTACCCAATATCATTGAAATGCTGCTTACTCTGAAAGAGGCCTGCACGTTCACAACTTTGGACTTATCTTCGAGCCATCATCAGATTCCTCTGCTCAAAGCTTCTCACAAATATACAGCCTTCATTAGCCTAGAGGGTAATTTTCAATTCAAAAGACTGCCCTTTGGATTAGCCTCTGCAGCTTCGGTATTTCAACAAATGATACATGCAATTTTGGGGACTATAGATGGCATCAATTACTTTCAGGATGACATTTTAGTGTATGGCAAAACCATTGAGGAGCATGATGCTAAACTGACAGAAGTCTTAAGAAAACTCTGACCGCACGAACTTACTATATCTAGAGAGAAATGTCACTTTTGCACACATTTGGTGATGTGCTTGGGACACACAATATCTCAGAGTGGTGTACATCTCAAAACAGATTTGGTGAAACCTATTCAGGAAGCACCAGAGTCACACATCAAGGATGCATGTAGATCATTTTTAGGACTATGTGAGTATTACTCTAAACGAGCTAGGCTGGGCACAGAGCATCTGCGCCTTTAGTTTTCTTATTTCCCCTGCCGGCCGGCCAGCCACACACCTGCCTGCCGCCCACCTTGGCCCGCCGGTCCACCACTTCCTCCTGCCAGCCACCGTGTTTCCTCCTGCTAGCCGGCCAGCCCACCGCTTCCTCCCGTCGGTTGCCGCACTTCCTCCCATTGGCTGTCCAGCTCGCTGCCTCCTCCAGCCCTCCACCGGCCACCATCACTGTTTTCTTCCCTGTCGCTATCTGGACAGCTGCATGTGAACTCTCGTGAGAGCTGCCACATATAGGATTAGCCCCAGGTATGTCTTAGCGAATTATATATAAAGATTTGTTAGATAATTTGCTCCAAGGTTGTTCCATTACATCTTATTTTTATGGAATGTAGCATTTAGGCGGCGGCAGTGTCATCATCATCATCATCATCATCATCATCAATTTTATTACAGCCATTGGCCAGCAGAAATAGAAATAACAAACATATCCAATACAACAATATTAGCATACCTGCAAGGCTGCATCCCAGTGTGATAGTCTGATTTCAAATGATCAAATCAGCCATTGCTGAAAGCCCTACTCTCACTTCTTTTGACACCAATGGACACACTATTGCAACCACTGAGGCTTCTGAATGTGCTTTGGGTGCACTCTTGACCCAGCAAAAAGAGGACAGGGTTGCCTTACTGTTGCCTTTGCTTCCAGAGTGCTTACTGTGTCAGAGAAGATTGTGAGCCCTTTATTTGTTATTTCTCTGTGTAAACTGCCCTGAGCCATTTTTGGAAGTGCGGTATAGAAATCGAATGAATGAATGAATGAAGATGTATTTTGTCATTGAAAAAGAAGCTCTAACATGTTCTGGGTTGTGAGGCACTTCAGGACTCACTTGTGGGGCAGAACATTCACTTTATGGTCTGACCATAAAACCCCATCTGCTTTATTTACTACTCAGGGACCAAGGTGAGCAACTCCAAGAATCGCCAAATGGATCACCACATTTATGGGTTTTTATTTCCAGATGGAATATCTGCCAGGTATTCAGAATACAACTGCAGAAAGTTTATCTCGACTTCCAAGCCAAGAGGAGATCCCAGAAGATGAGGATGAAGGAGTAGTAATTGTGCAAATAGCTTCATCCACTCATGGAGTGTTCATGTCTTCATGGAAAGCGGCTTTCAGTGCTGATAACTGTTCCTTCTAAGGCATACGCATGTGCGCACACTCACAAGTTTTTGGATGTCTGCTCAGTTCACTTTAGATCCCGCTCAGGTTGAATCAGGAAGGCCCCATTCTGAATGCAGGTGCACACACACTGCCTTAATACTGCTGCCCAGAACAAAACTCATTTCGCACAGTGATGAAAAAAATTAGAGGGACTGGTGCTGATCAAGTTATTACTGAACTTAAACTTTCCATAACTAATGGATGGTCATACAAAAACAGGGGACCTGAACATTTTCAGCCATACCTGCATGTAGCAAGTGAGCTGTCCCTTCTCAATGAAATGGTGCTGAGGATTAACTGGTGGTACCAGCCTCCTTACAAGCAAAAGTGATCAAAATTGCCCACAAAGGTCGCCTGGGCATGAGTTTAACTAAAAGGCAAATCAGATAAAGTTTTTGGTGGCCAAACACATTCAAGATGTAATCAGGTACTGTATGGCTTGTGCTGTATCTGACAGGTTGCAGAAGACCTTGACTCCAGTAGGGTATCCCAATAGTCCCTGGGGAAAACGTGCTCTGGATATAAGGGGGCCTTTAGATAACCAACCCACAAAAGAAAGATTTGTTATAGTGAAGGTGGATTACTATGCCAGGTGCTCAGAGGTTTTATTTGCTGACAACATTGCTACAAACAAGGTAATCTTGTTTGTAAACCACCCTGAGCCATTTTTGAAAGGGCGGTATAGAAATTGAGTGAATTAATTAATTAATTAATTAATCCAGTTCCTGGCTGAAGTTTTTGTGAGAGATGGTCTTCCTAAAGAACTGGTGACTGACAATGGGACACAGCTTACCTCATCTGAAACGGAGCAATACTTGCATGACCATGGGATAAAACACAAGACTTTTTCCTTGTACCATCTTCAAGGAAATGGCCTAGTGGAAAGAATGAACAGTTTAGTGAAAGTTACAACTGGCTACTGCGCAGCAACAACCCTGGAAGGAGGCAATCCATGAAACTCTATTTGCTTACTCCTCATTCTACTACAGGAAAATCACCTTTTGAACGACTGACAAAACTATCACCACACCTAACCTCTGGCAACAACTGATAGGGCTTTCTGTGCCATCTCATCCTGAGGATTTGGAGATCCATTATCAAGTAAGGAAAAGGCAACAAAAATATAAATTGTATATGGATCAGAAACAGTGTGCCGAACAGCAAACATTTCAGGTGGGGGTCTTTGAGTACAGCTGCCTTATAAAGTGAGAAAGGAAGGTGACTGACATTCTGGACCAAAACAAATAATCACAATCTGAGGAGATTCTGTCATATTGGAAGATGGAAAGAAATGGAATAGTTCGAGACTTTCAAGCATACATGCTCTGAGAAAAGCAGGAAGAGAGTCTGATCTCAGGAGAGGAACTGGAGAGGAATTTGACCTTGCCTCCAGCTTTGACCTTACAGATGCGGCTGATGAAACTGATGAATAATTCTCTGTACCAAAAAACAGACCACAAACAGCTCCTGTGCCAGAGATCCCAAGAATTGGGAGAAGTGTGTGTGACAGGAGACCACCTAAAAGTCTCCAAGATTGTCAACAAAATTTTAAATGAATTCCATTCTGATTGTTATAAAGGGGAGGGATGTGTTGTATTCTATTTAGCAATCTTTTATGTTTTGTTAATTAGAGGTTTGTCCCTGTGGGGATCCTGTAGAGAGTGTTGGGAGGGAAGAAAGTGGAGTCAAAAGGAAAGGCAGAAAAAGGAGGAAAATGGGGTTGTTTCTGAATAAAGCTTAGTTAAACAAACATAAGATTGCTTTGTGTTTGTGAGGGAAGCAGCTATAAAAAGGTATTTCCCCCAAATGTTTCTCAGATTGGAGCCCTCACCATATACTTTATCCTGCACAATTCAAGACACGCATTTAATACCAAATGTGACTTAACTGCATAGTTACGCTCTCTCTATATAAACACACAGACAGACAGACAGTCACACACACACACTCAAACAGCTACAGGTGATTCATGCCACATTGAGGCTATTCACACGATTGCAGAAAATTGGGCTAGCCTCTGCTAGCCCGATTTTCTGAAATCATGAGAACCACCAGGCTTGGCTATGAGCCTGGTGGTTCTAGAGTTGGTAACCCGCTCAAGTACCCCTCCCCTAAAACTCCGCAAACCCGGGTTTGCTCCTCAGCTCTGCACTGTGGCTAGTCATGAGGAGACGCCCGTAGGGGAGGCGAAAAGGCGCCTCCCGGCTCCAGGGGTCTCGCCAGCATGCCCTGTGCACTTGCACAGAGCATGCTGGAGCTTTCGGGGCCAATCGGCCCCCACTCCCCCCCAGTCCCCGCCGGCTCTGTCACAGAGCCGGCAATCGTGTGGGCGGCCGATCCGGCCACCCAGGGCTCCCGCTGTAATCGTCTGCGGGGAGAGCGGGCTTAGCAGGCTCACCAAACCAGGTCTCACTGATCGTGAGACCCGGCTCATTGTATAAGTGAACAGTTTTATTGATCAACTTTGTGCTTCATCACATGACTGCAAAAACTTTCATACTAGCCAAGAAGTTGGACAGACTAGCCTATGTTGTAAATATATCTCATCTTTGAATATGCTGCATTTTTAAGATATATCTACTGTTAAAGGTTTTTTAAGGGTTGTTTATGTTTGAATATGCTGTTCTATAGCACATACTGAGGCTATTCCCACAATTGCCCAAAAGCGGCCTAAGGGAGCCCAGCCTGCTTTTGGGCGATCATGTGTTGCAACGGGAGCTGCGCAGCTCCCACACCTAGCCTCATTAAACCCCCCTCCCCTTAAATGAGGTTAACGGAGCGATCGCTCTGTTAACCTTGTTTTTTTGCTCGTGTGTCACCGTGACATGTGGTGACACACGGGTAGACCCCCGACCAGGAGGCTGCAAGCAGCCTCCTGGGCTTGGGGGGTCTCTCCAGGATGCCCCATGCACTCATGGAGCATCCTGGAGCCGTGATGGAGCCTGCAGCCGTGAGGTCGACCGATCTGGCCACCCAGCTACGAGCGGCTGCTCATCTGCAGGGAGAGTGGGCTAAGCCAACTCTCCCCGCAGAACCCCTTCAGGTGCTTCACACGTGTCATGTGAAGCACCTCACAATGTTTTTCTTAGCTGCACTTACTCATTAAGTCTGTGATTATGGTCCCTGCATTGTGTGTTTCTATTTTTATGACTATCTATCTATATGTATATATTGCTGAAAGGCTAGTCGCTCAATGTGAGATTGTACTTTACATTGCCTTTCCCTGTGCTAGACTTCTGCATAAACACCTGAAAGAATAAATGCTTTCATATAGTTCTCAATTTGTTGTCATTCAAAAACATGCTTGCTGCAACTTTTCACTGCCTGCTTTTCAAGTGTTCCCTACTTAGCCTCCACCCACCTCTCTCTGGCTCTCTTTCTCTGTAGCAAATATGAAAAACCAAGAATTATAGCAAGGCTGTGAATCATTTTCCCCTCTCTTTGGGTGGGCCTTTTTGGCTCTCATTTACACTGTTGCCTTTATGCCCCTGGCAGGCTTCCTGTTATCCTCTGGATCTTTGCCTTTTTTCTGCAGTCATGGACTTTTTTCCATTACACCAGAGGAAAGGGTGTCATGTTTAATTATCAGAGGCATTCTGGGTCTCATGTTTTTATCCCACAGATCAATGTCCCCCTCCCCTTTTTTTTCCTGAATCAAAACTGGAGATACAATTTCCTCTTACACCTAATAGGTTTCAATTTAAAATATGAAATTATAAGAATGAACTGCCAGAAAACCCACCTTTCTGTTTCAGCATTAATGTTACTGTTTCGTGCTCAAAGGATGCATCTCCAGAGAAGTGACTCAGAGACACATAACAAACACTCTTCTCTCAAGGTGGGCAATATTGCTTTGGGTGGGTAATACTGCATTAGGAGTGAATGAGTGATCTTCACACCTGAACAAGGTACAGCAAAATTCCCAACCCTTATTTATTAGAAGGGCAGAGCAGTAAATCATCCAGAGACAGACTGGGCAACCTCTTCTCGGTGTGTGGGATACTTTAATTATTTCATCCATTTCTTTCTTGTAACCATTCTCCTGAGGCATTCTAGGGTGCCCCAAAACAGCTTTTGTGAATTCCTGCCATATATCTTGTGCATGTAACCACTGACTGTGACTGATATAGATATAGATAATACACACACACACACACACACACACACACACACACACTTGATTGTTTTCTTAGCCCTAATAGTGAGTGCAGCAACAAACCCTTTGATATTGTTATTGCTTGAGCTAAATCAATTTACTTATCAAAACTGAAGGATGACAGATAGGAGGTAAACAACAGGCTTGCCAAAGGAACGCATCTATTTATTAATAAGGCTGGAAGAGCACATGCCCCTTATTTTTAACTCAATTAGTACTAATTAGGCAGCATTTGTTTATTTAAACCATGACTTTCTATTATATCAGACAGCAAATCTGAAATATGTACCATAGATTCCCAGTAATTATACAGCCATCAGGTTCTCAATGATGGGGAGGCACTCGCCTTCTGTCTCATTATCATAACATTAGGTACACAAAAACAGAAGGCGTTTACTTAATCATTGAACAAGAAGCAGGAATCTGCTCAGGGTGGGGTGAAACAGCTGCTGTCCATCAGGACCACCAGCCTGGGGATCATAAATGAGATATTCTCTGGAAACTGACCTGGAGCCTTGTTCTCTAAGTCACAGCCTCTCTTTTGAAAACTACAGATTCCCTAGGCCCCAAACAATGTCCTTAGATTTGCTTTGTCAGATCTCCGCATCCATAACAGTTACACATTCTGAAATAAATTTTTCCTCCAGACTTGCATTTTAGTTATGGGGACAGGGTGTATGTTCAAAAAATGTCCAGTGCACCTCTCACCATGTCAGTACTGGTTGACATACAGAACAAGGATGCACCAATGCAGTGAGAGAGCAGCCTAAAAGAACTTCTCAACAAACTGCATCAGGAAGTGGCAATGTTTGATGCCTTCCCCAGGAAGCCCTCTGTGCCACCCAAAAATATGTTCCTGATGGCTTTGCAACTCTCTGGGACATATTTTTGGATGGTGCCGAGGACTTCCTCAAGAAGGGGAGGGCATCAAAAATTGCTGCTTCCTCACTGCACCAGTGCAGTTAGTTGGGAAGTTCTGTTAGGCTGCTCTTTCTTGCACCTGTGCAGCCTTGCTCTGTATATCAGTAATTGTACTGGCTGCTTGTTTTTCTAGCCAAAGTATCTTTCAGTCTGAGGTGAGCAATGCTCAGGCAGGCATTGTCTGTGTCAGAGAGAGAGCGGGGGTCAGGCATAAAGCATCATGACTGAATAATAGTCTTCCGGTGGAAGAACACTTAAAGGTACTTTAAATGAAGTAAAGGTTGGGAACAAAATTTCAAAAAAGTGAGATTTGAAATGAATCTCAAGGTTCCATTCAAGGTAAAACATGGTCAAGGGGAGTCCAATGAGTTTCTATAAGACAAGTGACATTTCTCATCTTGGCTGCAATCTGTTTTCCCACCAGAAAAAGTTCTCTGTTTTCAAAGAAAATATGTTTTTCCTCACCTTCTTACAAAGCTTTGTTGGGACTGATGTCAGCTTGGTTTCTTGGCTATGCATCTACCTCATCCCTCAATTAGATGTCTCAGTCTGGCTCCCCCACTTCGGAAAATCTGCCCAAGCAGTACTATCTGTCCTGGTGCTCGATTGTCATATCTCTGGTTTCGTGGATAGTCTTGTTTGTCTTGGCAGAACTCAAACGTGTATTCCTGTTGATAAACTCTTTTCTTTGGATCTAGAATCCAAGGGAAAGAGTTGTGGTATGCAAGGACAAGGCAGTGGAGTGGAATCAGGAATATCAATAGTTTAATGAAATAGATACTACAGGTGAAACTCGGAAAATTAGAATATCGTGCAAAAGTCCATTAATTTCAGTAATGCAAATTAAAAGGTGAAACTGACCTCTGAAAAGTATAAGCATGCATATGTATTCAGTACTTGGTTTGGGCCCCTTTTGCAGCAATTACTGCCTCAATGTGGCGTGGCATGGATGCTATCAGCCTGTGGCACTGATGAGGTATTATGGAAGACCAGGATGTTTCATTAGTGGCCTTCAGCAATTCTGCATTGTTTGGTCTAATGTCTCTCATCCTTCTCTTGGCAATGCCCCATAGATTCTCTATGGGGTCAGGTCAGGCGAGTTTGCTGGCCAATCAAGCACAGTATACTGTATACTTTTCAGAGGTCCAATATTGTTCTTTTCTTCAATCCTTGTCTTCTTGGTTCCATGTAATATTCTAATTTTCTGAGATTGTGAATTTGGGGGTTTTCATGAGCTGTACGCCATGATCATCACAATGATAACAAATTAAGGCTTGACTTATCTCGCTTTGCATGTAATGCGTCTGTCTCATATATCAGTTTCACCTTTTAATTTGCATTACTGAAATTAATGGACTTTTGCACAATATTCTAATTTTCCGAGTTTCACCTGTATGTATAGAGGCAAATGCAGACTGCTTTCCAGTGCTCTTGCTGCTGCCTGTTTGTTAGCCCCGCCTCTACTCCAGGACTGGAATACAAGTAACTAAAGCCCCATTGAAAAGCTGGCCTGGATCAAGGAATGGATTAAACAGAAACACCACAGTGAGGTAGAACATGTCTTATGACACAATTCATTTACTACATTTTTGGGATAGACTTTGTGTTGAACTTTTTTTTAATGTTGTAAACACCTCTTTAAAAGTATTTCAATGTTCTCCAAAGCCACTTGGGCCTTAGAAACTGACCCCCTTGTATATTCTCCCTTATATGTCTAACTCGGAGATACCAATGGCCATACTTCAAATATGTATTTGGCTTTCTACGCATTGAAATAAGAAGTTTGCCACATTCTTTTTTGGCCTATTAATATCTGCTGTAACAAATTTTTCCAACACTACTACAAATATTTACATACAGCTTCAATAAAACTTCTCACAGCCATTTATATAGAAAAATAAATAATAAATGCACAAGATGGTTCCCTGTTCAAAAAGAGGTCGCAGTCTAAACATAAATGAACAGCACTAGAGATGGCTCAGCTAAGCCATATTTTAAAGATTATTATTTAAGTGTTATTTGGATTTCAAAATAATCTCAAACTTCACATGTATGATGAATCTCAGTCCTTTCCCTTAATCTCACCTCTCCCTGCATTTATAAAATGGTCCCTCCAATCCTCCCTATTAACTCCATTAGCTATTAATTTACTTTGTTTTGGAAATTTAATATTGACAGTGGCTGACATCCTAAGGAAGCATCAGTGCTTCTGAAAAGTTCCACTAACTCAGCTCCCTGCTTGTTCAGAGGTGGAGGCAAATTTTGATGACCTTCCTTTCCACAGGAAGTAGCCTATGCCACCCAAAATATGTCCTTGAGGATCTCACAGCCCACAGACCTCAAGGACATATTTTAAGGTGACACAAAGGGTTTATGGGTAAAGGGGAGGTTGCTGACATTCCTACACACACACATTATTACTGATGCAGTGTTAGTCTATAACTCTTTGCAAACACTAGTGCTACACTGGTGCTTCTCCTGTTGCACTGAAGCTTCATCAGTCAGGATGTCAGCCATTATCACTATGTAACAAAACCTCATTATGCATACCAAGGGCAGGCATGAAAAAATGGGTAAGACATATAGGGATGTGGACAAATCATGATTCATGCACAGATTCAAAGAGCAGTTGGAGCACCTATAAAAGTTTGCAGAGCAGTTCGGTACCTGCTCCTCCCCCACTTGCCCCCCCCCAGCACCCTTCGCATGGCGGCAGCACACACATGGCCTTCACACATGCATGGTGGCCATGTGTGTGTTGCCATGGTGTGAGGGGTGCTGGGGGGCACACGACCACAGTAGGAAGCTGCGGCAAGCAGCAGAGGAACAAGTATCGACCTGCTCTGCAAACATTTATAGGTGCCCCAGCTTCCCTTCGAGTCTGTGCACAAATTGTGATTCGTGCACATGCCATAAAGACAAACAGGACTAATGAAAATAAACTGGAAGAAGGGGGAGGGAATAGGCTGAAGAACTATAATGAGAAGATGAATTTAGAAAACTAATTCAGCCAATACAATGCTAGCAACAGTATCATACATCATTATGTATTGTACTAATGCAAGCTTCTAAATAGACTGCAGGCTTGTAAACAGACAAAAAGCTTTCAACAAAGATCCTCATCAAAGACTCTTGAGAAAACTTAGCAGTCATGGGATAAGGGGACAGGTTCATGTAACTGGTTGAAGAACAGAAAACAGAGGGGAGGTATAAATGGACAGTTCTCTAAATGGAAGGAAGTGAGAAGTGGACCCCCCTCCCCAAGGATCGATACTGGGATCAGTGCTTTTTAATTTATCCATAAATGATCTAGAAATTGGGGTAAGCAGCAAAGTGGCCAAATTTGCAGGTGACACCACCAGCATGTAGTGTAGTGGTATAGTGGTTAGAGTGCTGGGCTAGGACCGGGGAAACCCGAGTTCAAATCCCCATTCAGCCATGAAACTAGCTGGGTGACTCTGGGCCAGTCACTTCTCTCTCAGCCTAACCTACTTCACAGGGTTGCTGTGAAAGAGAAACTCAAGTATGTAGTACACCGCTCTGGGCTCCTTGGAGGAAGAGTGGGATATAAATGTAATAATAATAATAATAATAATAATAATAATAAAATAATCCTCCAGTGAGGCACTACCTTGGCGTGGTTGTGGGGCTTGCGTGCTCTGAGGAAGGTGAGAGCTATGCCGGAGGTCCAACCATACTGGACAGATCTCACCAGAGGAGCCAGACAAAGAGTGCCTCTCCCATCAACAATATGGTGAGACGTAACTTTAATAAATCTATACTGGATCGGTTGTCGCCCGGGTCAACAAGGACTGTGCCAGGTGCTGGAGTCCCTGGACATCTGGTGGCAAGTGGGCAACAGGACTCAGGATCTTCAGTTGAGCAACCAGGGCTGGAGACTGCAAGGTTACTGGAAGAAATGTCACTTAACCGAAAAAATATATACGAAAAATGCCAACAAGGAAATAATGATCTGCTATTACAAGTCTAGTCCAACTAGAAGAGGTTATTTAAAAAGAATGTACCAAATTTGGAAAGAGAAGCATCCAGATACAGAAATAACAGAACAAAGGCTAGCAGACCAGAGAAGATACATAATAAGAAATAAAGTATTCACAGGAGTTGAGCTGGAAGAACTGCAAAAAACAACACAGGCTCAAGATATGGAAGAAGAATTACCACCAATTGAAGAAGTTGCTCAGGCGCAGGTGGAGGAGGTGTTGGAAATAGAGGATGCCACTGTTGCTGAACTGTTTCAAAATCAAAACCAGGCAACCGCCCCTTTGCCTTCACCTCAAAAACCCAAATGCAATTTAACAGAAAAGCAACAAAAACTAAAGCAAAAAATAACTGAGCACATGAACCAAACAACCACCAGGGTTCGACTTCCAGCTCTAAAAACAGTTGCCAAAAAACAACTTGCTCAGGTATTAAAAGATGTCAATGCTGCACTTGCAGAAAAAACAACCAAGAATTTGCAAGAAACAAACCAACTAATGTACAGTGCAGCAACAATAACAACACAAGAGCTCGGATATAAGATCAATGGACCTGTCAAAAAAGAAAGTAGTACATCACCTAAATGGAAGATTAGATTAGAAAATAAAATCTCCGGGCTTAGATCAGATGCTAGTAAATCGAAAGATATGAAAGACAAGAAGCTGAAGAATGAAAACACAAAACAGTATCTGATCCAAAAATACCACCTAGATTCAAGGAGAATTAGAGAAGTCCTGGAAATAATCAAGCAGCAAATAACAGCAGTGTCAAAGAAGATTAGCAGATACGAAGCCAGAACTACACAACACAGGCAGAATCTCCAATTCCAGTCAAATCAGAGATGTTTCTACCAAAGCATAGAAGGAGAAACTGCAAGAAACCTAGAAACACCAAATAAAGAAAAAACGGTGCAATTCTGGTGGAAATTATGGGACAATCCAATAGATTATAATTAAAAAGCAGGCTGGATGAAAGAGGTCAAAAAATGTAACCAACAAATGCAAGATCTAATAATAACACCAGAATTAATAAGTGAAAGAGCAAAGAAAATTAAAAATTGGACTGCTCCAGGCGACGATGAACTGCATGGCTTTTGGCTTAAACACCTAACAAGCCTTCATAAACAACTATCAAAACAGTTCAATCACATTTTGCAAGGAGGTGATATTGAACAATGGCTAACAACTGGGAAAACTCATCTCATCATGAAAGACCCAGCAAAAGGTGCAGTTCCAAGTAATTATAGACCGATAACCTGCCTGCCAACCATGTTCAAATTATTAACTGGTATAATAGCAGATGAAGTGGCGCAACACTTATTAACTAACAAACAGCTTCCAGTTGAGCAGAAAGGAAATTGTCCGAACACCAGAGGCACAAAAATCCAGCTGCTGATTGACAAAATGATTTTAGAAAATTGCAAGAGAAGAAAAACCAATCTAAGTGTTGCATGGATTGACTACAAGAAAGCCTTCGATTCATTGCCTCACACATGGATACTAAAATGTTCAGAAACAACTGGTGTCAGCAAAAACATTCAGATATTTATTTAAAAAGCAATGAGCATGTGGAGTACACAGTTAACAATCAATGGCGAGACACTTGGACAGGTTAGCATTAGAAAAGGCATTTTCCAAGGGGACTCACTAGCCCCTCTGTTGTTTGTAATCGCCATGACCCCACTTTCACAAATACTAAACAAAACAGGCCTCGGATACCAAACATCTAAAACATCAAGTAAAATCAACCATCTGCTGTACATGGACGATCTGAAGTTGTATGGAAAGTCCCAGTCAGAAATCGAATCACTGCTAAACACTGTCCATATATTCAGTAGCGATATAGCAATGGAGTTTGGACTAGACAAGTGTGCTGCATTAATAATGAACAGAGGAAAAATAACACAAACAGAAGGAATAGAACTGCCCAATGGAAGCAAGATCAAGAACCTGGAAGAGAAAGAACCTTACCAATACTTGGGCATTCTCCAGGCTGATAACATCGCACACACTGAAGTTAAAAGAAAAATTGGAAGTGAATACATCAGGAGAGTTAGAAAAATCCTCAAGTCCAAACTCAATGGCGGGAACAACATACAAGCCATAAATACCTGGGCTATACCTGTTATCAGATACACTGCAGGAATAATAGACTGGACCCAGGCAGAGCTAGAGATGCTAGACCGTAAGACCAGGAAAATCATGACCATCAATCATGCTCTGCACACCCATAGTGATGTCGATAGGCTATACCTCCCTTGCAGCTCAGGTGGAAGAGGAATGCTGCAAGTCCATCAAACAGTAGAGGAGGAGAAAAGAAGCCTTGAAGAATATATCAAGGACAGTGAAGAAGGTGCACTTCAGATGGTCAATAATGCGAAACTATTCAACACCAATTAAACAAAGCAGGCCTACAAGAAAGAACAAGTCAAGAACCAAGCAGAAAAATGGAAAAATAGGCCACTGCATGGTCAATATTTGCACAATATAAGTGGAAAATCAGACATCACCAAGACCTGGCAATGGCTTAAGAATGGCAACTTGAAGAAAGAAATAATGAATGGGTTTAATACTGGCTGCACAAGAACAGGCACTAAGAACAAATGCAATAAGAACAAAATTTTAAAAATCCACAACAAACAGCAAGTGCCGCCTTTGTAAAGAAGCAGATGAAACCGTGGACCACCTAATCAGCTGTTGTAAAAAGATCGCACAGACTGACTACAAACAAAAGCATGACAAAGTAGCAGGGATGATACACTGGAACATCTGCAAAAAATACAAGCTACCTGTAGCCAAACATTGGTGGGACCATAAAATTGAAAAAGTGGTAGAAAATGAAGATGTAAAAATATTATGGGACTTCCGACTACAAACAGACAAACATCTGTCACACATTACACCAGATATAACTGTAGTCGAGAAGAAAGAAAAACAAGTGAAAATAATCGACATAGCAATACCAGGGGATAGCAGAATAGAAGAAAAAGAAATAGAAAAAATCACAAAATACAAAGATCTACAAATTGAAATTGAAAGGCTGTGGCAGAAAAAGACCAAAATCATCCCAGTGGTAATTGGCGCCCTGGGTGCAGTTCCAAAAGACCTTGAAGAGCATCTCGACACCATAGGGGCCACAGAAATCACCATCAGCCAATTACAAAAAGCAGGTTTACTGGGAACAGCCTATATTCTGCGACGATATCTATAACAATTGACAATAAAATTCTGGCATCCCAGGTCCTTGGGAAGGACTCGATGTCTGGATAAAACAAACCAGTCAATAACACCTGTCTGACTGTGTTAACAAGAAATAATAATATTACGGTATTAAAATCCAAAAGAGATTGTGAGGAGCTCCTAAAAGATCTCTCCAAACTGGATGAGTAGGCTACCAAATGGCAAATGCGGTTCACTGTTGGCAAGTGTAAAGTGATGCATTTTGGGGCAAAAACAACAACAACCCCAACTTCACATATACACTGATGGGATCTGAGCTGTTAGTGACTGACCAGGAGATGGATCATGGGGTCATGGTGGACAGCTCATAGAAAGTAGGGATGTGCATACTGGCTCAAGCGCGAGCTGGTTTGACATCGAACTCGGCCTGCTCTCAAGGGCTCGCCCCTGGCTTACCCTCAAGCCGAACCAGACCCAATTCTGCTTGAACACGAGCTGACACCCCACCCCCCCACTGATCCAGGGGTTCTAATGAAGTTTTTAAAAAACTCATTGCCTCCAAGGGGAGGCCGGTGGGGGAACCACTGGAGACTACCCCCCAGTGGCCATGGCAGAGCCCACTGGAGGCAGTGAGGTTTTGTTTTGTTTTTTAAAAAAATCTCATTAGAAGCCCCGGATTGGCTTGAATTTGAGCCAAACCATGGGGGTCCGTTCAGAGGTATAGGGCAGGCTGGGGGAGACACCAAACATGCCTGGTTCTGTTCGAGTCCAGTTCAGACTCGAACCAAACCAAGCATACTGTTTTCATGCACTCCCCTAACTGAAAGTCTTTATTCAATTTGTGGCAGCTATTAAAAAGGCCAATTCCATGCTAGAGATCATTAGGAAAGGGAATGAAAATAGAACCGCTAATATTATAATGACCTTATATAAAACTATAGTGTGGCCACACTTTGAGTACAATGTACAGCTCTGGTCACCATACCTTAAGAAGGGCATTGTAGAACTGGAAAAGATGCAGAAGAGCACAACCAAGATGATCAGGTGCCTAGTGCACTTTCCTTATGAGGCTTTTTACATGTTTAATCAACTTGTAGAATTCTCTGCCACAAGATGTGGTGACAGCCAACAATCTGGATGGCTTTAAGAGCTGTTTGGATAACTTCATGGAGGAGAGGCCTATCAATGGCTACCAGTCTGAGGGCTATAGGCCATCTCC
Source organism: Hemicordylus capensis (assembly GCF_027244095.1). NCBI lineage: Eukaryota > Metazoa > Chordata > Lepidosauria > Squamata > Cordylidae > Hemicordylus > Hemicordylus capensis. The sequence goes on from NC_069659.1 coordinate 208,570,743, forward strand.
AGCCTCAGTTGCAGGGGAGTAACAGCACGAGAGATGGCATGCTCTCAGTTCTTGCCTGTGGACTTCCCAGAAGCACCTGGTGGGCCACTGTGTGAAAAAGGATGCTGGACTTGATGGGCCTTGGGCCTGATCCAGCAGGACTGTTCTTATGTTCTTATGACTCTTGCCTGGTCACTTAATGTAAATAAGAATCATCTTCAGAGAAACAGACAGGGAAACTTAATTTGAAAAGGGATGTGTTCACTCCTGCTTTAGGTCATTGTTGTGCAGGAAAGGATGAACATAGGCATGTGTGAGCAGGCATGCTACTAAAAAAAGTGGGGGCTAGTAAAATTTATAAATTTATTTACAAGGCTGCATAAAGTAAAGGTAAAGGTAAAGTGTGTCATCGAGTCGATTTTGACTCCTGGCAACCACAGATCCTTGTGGTTGTTTTTGGTAGAATACAGGAGGGGTTTACCATTGCCTCCTCCCGTACAGTTTGAGATGATGCCTTTCAGCATCTTCCTATATCGCTGCTGCCTGATATAGGTGTTTTCCATAGTGTGGGAAACATATCCATAGTGTGATCCATAGTGTGGGAAACATATCAGCAGGGATTCGAAACGGCAACCTCTAGCTTGATAATCAAGTCATTTCCCCACTCTGCCATTAGGTGGCTACAAGGCTGCATAGAAGTTTCTAATTAGATTGCAAATGGCAGACAGTATAGCTCTTGCCATATATCCACCATAGGATTCCATAACTATTAAGTATTTAATTATTTTCCAGTTCTGCCACTCAAAATTTGAATTTAAAAAGTGACTTTGTTCTTTGATTAGGAAATTCTAACTCTATCCAAAATCTCTGTATATTAAACTTGTTGGAATGTCTTGATTGTTTAGGCAGGCATCAAATATGAAATCTCATAAGCTGTCAGTTCTCAAATGCTATCAGATCCTAAATGCCATGATTATGGTAACCATCAAATACCGTCAAATATTAAATACTGAAAGTAAAGTTCATTAGATGTTGAATACAAGTATCAAACATTCAGGAGCTACTTGAGAATGAGAGAACCCACAGGGAGTGTTCAGCATCACAATTTGCAAAGGAAAATTTTGGGCAGCAATATTTGCTTCAGGTCTACAGTATTGCTACCAAAAGACAGACTACCCTATGAGCTGATATAGCTGTGCCAAGTTATTACTATATGTTCCTACAAACCATTACAATATGTTCCATACAAACAGTGGTATAATGCTTATGAAGATAAAACTGTAAAGTTGAAATTCCTGATCCTTGGCTGTAATCCCTGCTCCAATGTAAAGGTGTTATGTCACCTCTGGAAGATGCTTGAGCATTGATGAAGAAATGGAGAAAACATTCCAGATTCTTCAGAATGGATCACAAGAGCAGTAATGTGTTCCTGCTGCTCCACAACATCACAAGGCAAAGCAAACAGGGGCACAAAATTATAGAGTCACAAAGGAATAGAAGAGGAAATATAGCATGAGTGGTAAATGCCTCCCTGAATCAGGGGGTGGTGCCCACTGCAGCTGAAGGAAATGGCCTAAGGCCCCAGGTCTGCTCAACTTTGCCCCCTTAGCTGCTTTTGGACTACAACTCCCATAATCCCCAGCCACAGTGGCCATGAGCCAGGAATTATGGGAGTTGTAAGCCAACATCTGCAGGGGGGCCAAAGTTTAGCAGCCCTGGCTTGGCCCTTCTTTTTAAAAACCCTCACTGGACCCAGCCATTCTATACAACTTCCAGCCAGTTTCAAAGCTTCTGTTTTGAAGCATGATGTTAAAGTGCACAGTGGCATCTCAGCTCCAGGAAGCTCTGGATGAAGCTCATTACAGTAAAACCTTGATTCTATGGACCCCTGACTTCTGGACTTTGGATTTTACATTCTGCTGGTGCAGGGTTCAATAAGCAAGAGTGAAGTCTGTCCAAAGGAGAAATATTTGACCACTAGGAAAATTTCACCCCCAAATCAGTAGTGGTTGCTGGGCAGATTTGGCACAGGCTGGGGCTGAGGTGGAGGGTGGGATATCCAACCAAGCAGAAAAAACGGTTTCCTAGTCCATCAATAATTCCTAGGCAGATCTTGCACAGGCAGGCTCTGTTGAAAAGAGGTACAATCCAGCCAATTATTTTTAAAAAACTGTCCAATTCTGTCAGTGGTTGCTAGGCAGATGTTGTGTTAGAGAGAAGGAATGGTAAAAATACTTACATAAGTAAGGCATATTATATTGATCTATGATTGTAATAAACTGAATCTGAGTCAAAAACTTACTTACTTTGAGTGTTCATAATGTAATTTATGTGATTGCCTCAGTCTTATGGACTGTCGCTAACAATCTTCCCCTGAAACTGAAGACCCTGGAGAAGTCAGACCTGACCACAATCATCCATGCCTTGCTAACATCCAGATTGCATTACTGCAATCCACTCTATGTGAGGCTGCCCTCTCCCATGGGAACTTCAGCTGATCCAGAGCGCTACCTCAAGAATGCTTGTGAGTGCTAGTAACTTTGCAAGTATTATACCCTTTCTGCAACAGCTTCACTGGTTATCAGTTTGCTCCCAGGCTAGATTGAATGTGCTAGTCATGACCTTTAAAGCCCTACAGGCCTTGGGACCAGAGTGTCTGCTGGACCGTATCCACCCATATGAACCTGCCAGGGCCCTCCACTCTGCATCTCAGGCACTACTCATGACACTGCCATTGACTGAGACCTGTTTGGCAGGGACCAGATATGGCCATTTTGGTTGGAGCCCCTTGGCTTTGGAATGCCCTCCTGGACGAGCTTCACCAAGGACCCCTCCTTTAAGTGTTTTTAAGAAACACTTAAAAGACCCATCATTTTAAAAGCCTTCTTCCTTCTGATGAGTTTTTTATTTTGTGAATTTGGTTTTAATTGAGCCTTGTTTTTATTGAATTTTATTAATTTTATATATTTTTAATTTGATTTGTTCTTCTCAGCCACCCGAAGCAGTATAGCTCTGGTGGGGTGGGATACAAATATTATAAATAAATAAAATTAATTGGCCTCCAAAGTTAGTAGTGCCAATTTATGAGAACCTAAGAAGAGCCCTAATGGATCAGCCCCAAAGTCCAACTATTTTCCAGCAATATCCAGCCAGATGCCTCCAGCAAATCTACAAAAAGGCCATGAAAGTAAGACCCAACCCAATATATGGTATCCAGAGTTATATTGCCACTGAATGTGTATTATTATAACCATTATTATATATGTGGCTAACTCTTGCAATTACAGTTGAAATTCTTAATGAATAGCCAGTCAGAGTTTGAAATTCAAATTAACAGGAAGAGCTATCAGGAGAGGATATGAAAATGAGAAGCCTCTTTGGCAACCTACATAATCAGGTTGTGGGCAAACAGAGATGTCTGGCCTCAGCTTTTATTAGATATTTCCTTCCTGTCTATATCTGAATTGGACCGAATCCAGTTGTGTTCACCACATCTGTGATAATCACTGCATACTTCTTATCTTATTTTAAAAATGTCTTTTAAATTGCTTTGTATTGTATTTTGTACGTGCTTCCTCCCACCTTTTGTTTGTTTGTTATCATTTAATGTGATGTGTGTTTTTATCTCATGTTCTTATGTTGTGTTGCAAGACAAATAAAATTATTATTACAAATCAATAAAGTTATTGATTGATTGATTGATTGATTGATTAAGTGCCATCAAATCAGTGTCAACTTTTAGTGACCACATAGATAGATTCTCTTCAGGATAATCTGTCTTCAACTTGGCCTTTAAGATCTCTCAGTGGTGCATTCACTGCTCTCATAATCGAATCCATCCACCTTGATGCTGGTCATCCTCTTCTTCTCTTTCTTTCAACTTTCCCCAGCATTATGGACTTCTCAAGGGAGCTGGGTCTTCGCATAATGTGTCCAAAGTATGATAGTTTGAGCCTGGTCATTTGTGCCTCGAGTGAAAATTCTGGATTGATTTGAATTGGATCCATTTGTTTATTTTCCTGGCTGTCCATGGTATCCTCAAAAGTCTTTTCCAGCACCAAAGTTCAAAAGCGTCAATGCTTTTTCTATCTTGCTTCTTGAAAGTCCAGCTTTCACATCCATAGAGTATCACAAGAAAAACCATTGTCCAAATGATTATAATCTTTGTAGGTGTAGACACGTCACAGCATCCAAATATCCTTTCCAAGGCCTTCATTGTAACCTTACCAAGTGCTGGACTGCAGCATATTTCTTGACTGCTGGATCATTTACTGTTGACGGTTGATCCTAAAAGGCAGAAACTATCCACCACGTCAATGTCTTCATTGTCAATTCTGAGGCGGGTTGCTGTACCTGTTGTTATTAGTTTAGTTTTCTTTACATTTAGTTGTTGTTCCATTTTCTCACTGTGCTCCTTGACTTTCATTACTAGAGCTTGCAGATAGATCATCTGCATTCTCAGCTATCAAGGTGATGTCATCAGCATAGTGCAGGTTATAGATGCTTCTTCCTCCAACTTTAAAACCACGCTCAAAGTTATTACAACAAATAAATAACAAATAAAATTATTATGATAATGATTATCATCATCATCACCCTATGCTTAAAAAAAAACATATTGAGGCTATTCACATGTGTATGCAAAACTGGGCTAAGGGAGCCCAACCCGGTTTTGCACACGTATGTGAACGGCCGGGATCGATCCCGATCCCACCAGCACCATAGCGGCAAACCCGCCTATGAAGCCTCCCCTCAAAACGTGGTTAGGAGAGCTCTCCGTTTGAGCGATCATGTGTCAGCCACAACTGGAAGACTCGAGGTGGGGGGATCCCCATAATGCACCACACACTTGCGCAGTGTGCTCCGGGGCATTATTGGAGCTCCTGGGCATGGGGCAGCACGTCCCAGCACCCCAACCTCCAGAGCTACCGGTAGGAGCCAGTGCTCATCTGGGTGGATGATCCGCCTGCCCAGGTAAGGCAGCCTGCTCATGTGCAGGGAGGTAAGCGCTTCTGGGCTTCCTCCTCACAAACTGTTTGTGAGAAAGGGCTCATTGTCTTAGATTGTGTTGTCCATTTGCTCAGAACAATGCACAATTTCTCTATTATTATTATTATTATTATTATTATTATTATTATTATTATTATTTCAATTTCTATACTGCCCTTCCAAAAATAGCTCAGGGTGGTTTACAAAGAGAAACAACAAATAAATAAGATGGCTCCCTGTCCCCAAAGGGCTCACATTCTAAAATGAAACATAAGATAGACACCAGCCACAGTCACTGGAGGTACTGTGCTGGGGGTGGATAGGGCCAGTTACTCTCACCCTGCTAAATAAAGAGAATCACCACGGTAAAAGGTGCCTCTTTGCCCAGTTAGCATGTTCTATATGAACACAGCTGTTTAAAAATATTATTAATCTTCATGTCAGTAGCATTGTGGCAGGCAGGTTAGAAGAGGGTCTCTTTTTAACGTTAACACCATTTAACACTGAGTGATCAGGCTTGTTACTGTGAGTACCTGTGAAGTTCATTGGATAAGCCATAATGCCTGGCAATGAAGGCATGCAAGATGTACAGAAGAGGCTGCTGGCCACCTTCCTTCCTCCTTGGCCCCCATGCCTCTTTCAAAAATTGCATGGGTCAGTTTTGAAAGGTGGCTGGCTCCCACCAGGGAAGGCATTGGGCAGGGCAGCATTCGGCATCTCGCCTAAGGTGCTGCAATATCTTGTGCCACCTCTAGGAGTGTACATGCACAGGAGTCTATGTTTATAGGCCACTGGATACATACTTGATCAAGGATACACATGCTTGATCAGTTAACCCTACCCTCAGCGTCTTGATTTCTCCATCACCACATTCTGTATAGGGTCAGCATAAGACAAGTTTATGTGTTGAGATATTACGGAATATTTTGGTTTTGGGCTACTTCAGCTGAAGGTTTGTTTCAAGACTGCCTTATAATACTGGGATGGGGGAAGAGAGGTATATATTATTTAGATGCCACTAATAATTATTTAGTGACAAAATTCTAGAGCAGAGGTAACTCTCGGTGTAAATACTCCTCATATGCATTCCCATCAGCAATTTTATTGCTATTTGCATTTGGCAGAAGCTGTAAAGAAAGCAAAAGTGTTATAATGCAACAATTATGTGTAGCTTCATCCCAAAATGATTTTTCTCCATTTAAGCCTGAACATTTAGAGGGCTTCAGGGCAGAAAGCAATATAAAGTTTTGTATAGATAAGTGGATGATTATTGGGTTGTGAGGAAACAGAAGGCAATGGTTTGATCTGGAGAATTTTGATTTCTCTCTCTTTTATGAACTTTTGAACTAGATTTCATTACATCAGCTCACTGCCACACTAAAATGGCTGTGACGGATCCCTGCATTTAGGCACAGAAATGCCCAATCACATTAAAAGAACAGGTTAGGTGGGAATTCAGTTTTAAAAGCTGCCCCAAATCCCTAAGCACTTTTCTCTCAGCCCAGCTCACTTTCAGGCCGCCTTTGGATGCAACACCAAACCAGAGGCAAATGTGCCAGCGGTTCAAATTTGTGGTCATCCAAATGCATGAAACCGCAGTTTTGTCACCCAACCATGGCTCAGTTTTTTTATCCAAATCCTGAATTTGAACCTTCTGTTTGTAGTGAGTTTTGCTGCTGAAACCTCAGGTTCCAACAAGGGCTATTGTTCCATATGAATTCTGCCACCTCCGTAAGCTGGGTTTTGTGCTGTGGCTCCTCCCATAACCATAGAGAGGATGGCTCAAAGCAGCCCAGAAATAGGTCATCTCTATGCTGGCCACAGTTCTTGCTGGCTGCCCCTCCATGCTGTTGCTCCATACTCTGCCGTCTCCTCACTCTTCCTGTCATTGCCTGGCAACAGGGATACTGCATCCCTAGCATTTAACCATTTAAAGGGAGAGAACCACTTGAAGAAAGTGGTTCCCCTATGTCTTATGTGCAACCCTTGTCCATCCGCACAAAAAGAATGGGACGACAAGACAGGCACAGCAAAAGAGGGATCCAGCAGTTCAGGACTGCAGAGATATGTGCACAAACACATGAAGCCCCGGTAACATCAGAAACTGAGCAACTGAGTTGTATCCCCACAAAGGGCACATATGCCAGGGAAGTGTTACCACATCATTTGGCACAAATGCCATTGTGCGAACCCTGTGCATAAACCCATGGAAACACCAGTTGTGGAAACCTTTCTGTTGTCCAGTCAGATAAAGAAAGAGACAACACATTGCCCCACAGATCTCTGTCTCTTCCATTGGATTGGATTTCTTGAGAAACCTGTAACGCACACCTTGAGATGTTGCCCGGCATGCAGGTCCTTTACTTGGAATTACCATACCAAACATTTTGACAGCTTCCATCTGGGGAAGGGGAGAGGGGACACCTGCAAGGCGACCTTTTACCAATAACACACCTGTTCTAGCGTGGCTGCCCAGCACAGCATCCTTTCAAAAGTGTTGCATGTGCTTTCTGGTTGGGCAGCAGAGCAACCTGGATGCCTGGGCAGTGTCTGCATTCTTAAGGTTCCTGTGGATGCTGCTGCTCCCTCCAATTGTATATAGGTGTGCCCTCGACATGTGTGTGTGTGTGTGTGTGTGTGTGTGTGTGTGTGTATCCAAACGTTCAGCCTTGGCCCCCGCCATCTTGAAGGTATCTCAGTCTGGTGCAGCACCATGTGTTGCACCAGACTGGGGTCCCTCTAAACTGGGGTTGGGGTGGGGGGACAAGCCTTGGAGGCAAAGGAAAGTCTACCATCAATGGGATAACCCAAAGTTTGGGTTAAAAGTCCCTAGATTTTTTAAGTGGTTCTGTTTTAATTTTTTACCAGTTTGTAAGGGAAGTGGGGGCCAGCCCCTTTCCTTGTGGTGCAAGCATGCTGTTTGGGCCATAACTCACGAGTGGAGCAATCTAACAGAAATGGAACAAGCTCAGGAGCCCTGTGTGAGGATAAAACATGTGGTAGATGAACACTCCCTTCTCCCAAGGACTGTTCTCTCATGAGAGTACTTGGCCCTGGAGACATGCATGTGGGCCGGAGGGCTGTTGCTGCCCAGCCGTTGCTAGTTCCATGCAACGCCCAGGGAAGGGTACCCCAGCAACACCTTTTCCTTGTGACTGCCACAAAGGACTCGTCCAAGCGCCCCCTCTGACAGACTGGTCTCCTCACAGCATGTTTCTATAGATTTATTCATTCATTTATTTATTTATTTAGCCATGCATGGCCACCTGGCTTGCCAGGATCACTCAGATCCATGCATACCCTGCTCTGAGATGCCCCACAGTGGCCAATTTCCGTACACCACAATACTGGTCCCAACACGGCCTGTTTGGCTGTGGACATAGGATCCATCTCCATTCTTTCCCAACTCTGCCTACCTGAACCCACTCAGACACATGAAGCAAACCAGACTGCTTGGCAGTCTTGAAGGATTGAGTGGAGAGGGGCAGGTATGGAATATGGGTTCTATTATTAACCAGAAATACGAGGAGCCCCACATCAGCGGAGGGCCCTATAGTTGGATGGCTTACCTCAAGAGGATGCAGTCCAATGGAGACCCGAAGCACATGGCGCCTCTGGTTTTCCCCAGTGGACTGTCCCTTTCATGAGAGGGCTAATCCCTGGCAGCCAAGCCAACATGGGGGCAGGGGTGTGTTGGGCTCCCTGTATTGTTTGGCCTGGGTCTGTGAGTCCAAGAGCATCTTGTAGTGTCAGAGCCTAGCTGGGAGAAAAGTAAAGTCGACACTGAACATTTGAAAAAGTGAAATTTGAAATGCTTTTCAGGGTTCCTCCCAAACATCTGTTCATTTTCAAGGGAACCAAAATGAGTTTCTGGAATACATGTGACATTTGTGGATTGGGGTTGGCAGAGTGCTAGACAGGCATGGAGGGAGCCAAGTGGTGGCGCCCCCTGCGTCTGACATATGATGCAGGGCATGTTTAGCCACGCCCCCCACTTCAAACGTCAGATGCATGGGTGGGGCTTCGCTCCCAAACAGGGCCATGCGGTCCCATTAGGAAGCGAAATCAGCCAGCACTGCATTTTCAGCGCAGCCACAGTGACTCTCCCCCGTTCTGGCCGCACTGTGAATGCAGTGCTGGCTAACCTAACTCCTAAACAGGGCCACGCTGCCCCATTTGGGAACTAAATCGGCCACATGGCCAGAAGTGGCTCTCCATACCTTTTAAAGGCAGGGAGAGTCACTCCGGCTGCGCTACCAGCGCAGTGCTGGCCGATTTCACGTGCAAACGGGGCCACGCAGCCCCATTTGGGAGTAAAATCACACCCCTGAATCTTATGTCAGACATGGGGGGGGGTGTCCAGGGCTGGAAGGCGTGACTCCTGATTGGGGGCAGCCCATGTTCTTTGAACCCATTTGCCCAATGGTAACTCCGCCCCTGGTGCTAGAGAAAGGTGCCTGGAGAGGGGGGCTGTAACAAGGTAAACCACTTCAGCTCCTGCCCTCCTTTTCCATTGAACCCTTTTTATTTTAAAATCAGAACACCCACCTTTCTACGTGATTGGGGCAATTCTCTGTTTAAACGTATGGAATTGCCACCATCACATATAGTTTGGATCTGCATTTTCAGGGTTATCAAAAAGATATTAGGGTCCATCGTATGAATTACCAGTGACTTTTCGAGGGCCAAGGTTACTATTAGAACTTCTAGTTCCTTTCACAAATTAGTGCTGGTAATTATACAAAAAGCCTTTGATCTTACCTTTACAGAAATGCATATAGTGTGCTAGCCATTCTACTAAATATCTTTAATCTCTGAGAATATCAGAACTGAAGCCAGATTTTAACTGCATTGCTTGTCATTCTTTACTTGAGTCCTTGAAACCTGCTGTTCCCAGCTCATTGGCTTGAATTTACAAAACAAGTTTTCAAATTTTAAAAAACCTACTATAGCTCCTGACATGGCAGAGCTCTTTGAGGAATGCAACAGAAGCCTCCATATGTGCATATACATATATGCATTTATTCTAAGGCAAAGAATGATCATCTGTAGGTCAGTGCTTGTTCCATCTCTGCCACAAAGAACACATAGGATCGTATCGGGGTTCGGGGGAAAGGTTAAAAATTTGTTAAAGATCCTTTTTGGCGGGGGGGTTGGATTGTAGGTAGTAGGGATGTGCGAATCAATTCGGATACAAAATGGTTTGTACCCAAATCTACCTGTTTGGGGCAATTTGTGGACAAAACAAAACACCCCTGTAGTTGGCCAGATTCAGGTCCAAAACAGATCACCCAGATTTTCGACATAAAAGATTTGTAGATTTAGACCTCCATTTTGTGGCAATCTCTCTTGCTGTCTCCATTTTGTGTCAAGAAGGTTTTTTGAAGATCCTGCACTCCCAAACTTCAGATTGGTGACTTAGAGTGTGCAACAATTGGCTGTCAATTCTCCCCTGTTTCCAGATTGGCTCGTTTCCATTCAAATCTTGTGTTTCCAGGGGTGACTGACTCCGTATTGGCTAGGGGAATGGTCAAAGAAGAGACAAGGGGGGAAAGTTAGAAGGAGGGATTTTCAAATGTACTTAAGCTGGCAGCCCGCCACCATTCTGCCTTGTGGGAGAAGAGAGAGAGTGCGCTAGATGAACTTTGCTTTGCCTTGCCTGCCACCTGGAATGGATTCTCTGCTTTTTGTTCCTGCTTTCCTGATTGAGGAAAATAGAAGAGATTTTTTTTTTTTTGCATCCCCTTCCTGCTGCTGAGAGAATCACTGCCTGTGCCTGCTGTCTGTGCAAATCAATTTGGGTACAAAACGATTTGTACCCAAATCGAGCTGGGTACAAAACGATTTGTACCCAAATCGAGCTGTTTTGGAAGATTTGTGGACAAAACAAATCGCCCATGAGCTAGCTGACCAGATTTGTACCGCAAACAAATTGGGGGTGATTTGATTCAGGTATAAATCATATTGGAAAAATCTATTCATGAACATCCCTAGTAGGTAGTGCCCATTATGCCCTACCACACAACCCACTTTGCTGTTCCTAGGATCTATCCATGGGGAACAATTGGATGTTTCAAGTTTCCCCATTGTTCCCTATGGCCAGAAGAAGCTGCACACTCTGGCCAGACATAATGGGAAACCTGAGGCAAATTCACCTCAGGTTTGCCCGCTGTGTTGTCCAAATGATTGGAAGCGTGGTTCCTGGACCCAACCTTGGTATTGATCTAGCCGCCAAAACTTGGAATGAACCCTCAGTTTGTAGTGAGTTTCACTCAAACAACCGAGGGTCCATTCCCTGCAGCTTGGCATCCAGATATAAATTAACTCCAAACCAGAGTTAAGGGAGGATGCTCCCTCCATGGGCTGCCATGCTATTGGCTGGTGCAGGCTGTCCTTCCAGGGTCATAGGAAGCCCACACAGCGAGTTCTGACCTCTCTGCTGGCTCCCAGACTAGGAATTTTATCATCTTGGAGCATGGCGGGTGGGGGGGGTGGAGACATACCACATTGGACCTGTGGTTTGCCATGATGTCCAAAGACAGCCACAGAGTGCATGCAAACAAGTTATGCATTGCAATGTGCAATGCATTTTGCAACCCTGCATAGAAAAACACAGCAGAAGCACCCAGTAAAGGGGAATCTGTCCCTCCCAACACAGAACACACATTTCAAACACAGTCCAAAGATGGCGAAAAAAAGAATCACTGGCTCAGAATCCAATGCCAGCCATAGTGCCTGCACTGCAGTAACATAATTGGCACAAGTTGCTTTCTCACATATAATTATGACTCCTTTGCATTACTTCCTAGCATTGCAACAGCTGTCACAGCAGCACCCTTACTTAGCAGCAAGCATAGCCATAAGCTCAACTAGAGCAAATTCAGCCACATTTTTTTCACTGAATCCACCTTATATACTCAGTCAATGCAGATTGCAGAGCAGACCAGAGCAGTGAGAGATCCAACAAAACCAGAAAGTAATAGCAGCAACAGCACAAAATATTATACACAGTGCTGAGGGGGGGGGAAACCACCTTCTTCAAGAGAGAGGTACAGTCAGTATAAGGGCCTAGTCCCTTTGAATACATTTTTAAATTCCCTCCTTTTATGTTCCCCCTCCCTCCTTCCAGCCAATGGGGATAGAGTTGCCTATAACAACACTTGATTTGTCTAATGACAAGCCAATCAAGAAGCAAGACAATCACAAGCCAGTTGAAAGCCAGTGCCAGAAAAACAATCATAAAGGGGAAAACAGGCCTCCAATGTCCCTCGATTCACTGAAACATTTTGATCAAAATGGGGTTCTTCTGCTCAAGCTTGAAACAGGCCCTCTATTTAAATGGTGTTCTGTTTTGAGCTGAAGTTGAAATGTTTAGACATTGAAATGTTATGCACATCCCTATTTCAGGCTAAACCATTTCCTGCTAATAAAGCATGTGGTGATGGTGCTGTCTCTCATTCTGTAGGAAAGAAACGAAATTCTGCTTTCTTTAGCAATAAAGCATTTACCTCTGTTTTGATGATGTAGATATCTAAATATGCTTGTCAGAGATCAAAATAAAGATATTGATATATTGATATCTGAAGTTTTCACTTCCTTTTTCTGGAATAGTACAAGTTATGTTCTTTATCTTGCATCATTCCTTACATTGCAGCACAATCTTTGTTATGAGTTTTTGGTAAACTTGGTGGAATCTATGATTTTCTTTTTAGCTTTTCTAGATGATTCCCAAAATGAAAGTTGTCTTATTGCTGTAAATTTGTCTGGCCTTTCCTATTCAAGTTGGACTACTTCCAGGGTGAAGATACTTCTACAGGAAATGTAGTATCTTTTATTCTACTGTCTCTAGAATTCAGCCTTGGCAAAGGTTATTTACAGAGCAAAAGGAAAGAAGTGAAATAATTGGGTATTTAGAGATACTGAAATACTTGCCTCATTTGCTGGATTGCTTGGTTTCAAACTGTACCCATCCACTACAAATTCCTGTTCTAGAAGAGAAAGATTCTCCTGACCTGAATGCCTTACCACTCATTCATATATTTTAAAAGAGCACAACTACTTTGGCACAATCATCCCATCTACTCTTGGGATAGGAGGAGGAGAACCAAGCTGCCCTTTTGAGATGCTGCTGCTTCTCCTGCATCTTCCACACAACTGAGCCTGACCTTTGAGCTTCAGCCATTACCAAGGAGACAATAAGTGCATCATAACAGAGAAACCACAGGTGATGTCATAATTGCCACCTGCAGAGGTGAGCGCAGTGTCCATTGTTCAGCACTGAGGGAGATGTAACTGGTGGGCACCTATCTACACTGCAAACATGTACATATTTTATACCAGCCCTGTCCTGGAAGTTTTAGCGTTCTGCCGGCCATTCAGCAGTTATTAACCTTTTTGTTTCCCATTAATCCCTATGGGGAAATTATATGATGGGGCCCATGTTCATTTCTTGCACACAGGCCCCTTTAGAGCTTGTTATGCCACTGCTGTACCAGATGAAACACATCAGATCATGGATAAAGCATTCTTTCTTTCTCACAACCCTACATTTAAGAAATTCTCAATGAGCATCTGGTTTTTCTTGATCTACTGTCACCTAGATCAAAAGGCCTTCTTTACATTTCATGTTCTTTGAATTGACATGCTAAGCAACACAAATAAGAGAACTTGAATTGCGTTTCAAATTAACAAAGTGATTTACAAAAAGAGCTGTTTCATTTTGACTGGAGTGTTTCTTTCCATTCCTTAATCCTTCTATATACTCATTTTATTTTTGGTACATTGAGATAAGGCCTAGTCCTGTTATCATCTCTGGCAAGCTTTCACTCTTCTGTAGGAAATATGCCTTATTTCTAGCACATCGTCTGTCTCAAAATTAGAGTGGGGGGAGGGGGGAATCTATCTGCATTAAAAGTTTTAGAACATTCACTACCAAGTTATGTTTAGGCACATTTGTGATAACAACTCATTGTGACTATGACTGTACCAAACATTTCCTGGTTTCAACATTCAGGCAGAAACTAGCAATTTTTGATGGGGTTGATCCTGCCCCCCTTGTGCTAATTCAGCTCCTTCCCAACCATATTTGTGCTTCCCTTGGCAGCTTCTTCCTCTTCCTTCCCACAGGGATGATTGATTCAGCAAAGATAACTCCAGCCATCTTCAGGCATTATTTCCTCCACATATAGTGAACAAGCCAGGAGAAATGGGAATACACACTGGCTACGGCTAGTCACATCCCCTATTCAGCATACTCATTGGCTATAGCCTACTGTACCTCCATGCTTATTATTATTATTATTATTAATAATTCAATTTCTATACTGCCCTTCCAAAAATGGCTCAGAGCAGTTTACACAGAGAAATAATATATAAATAAGATGGCACTTGTTTGCAGAGGGCAGTACCAAATGCAGGGAGCAATAAGGGTGCCTACAGAGGGAAACCTCAAGGAATAACTTCTCTATTCAGTTTTGAGGAAAGAGGAAAAGATGGGTTGTTTGTTTGTTTTTGTTTTTTTGCGGGGGGCATTTCAGTAAAATGATGGGAATTCTCAAATGCTTGGAGAGGATTTGCACTCCTGGGAAGAGGAACCCTCCATGTAATCAGTGCTGTCATCTGGAGACAAGTGCTGGATCTCAGATGCACAGGGACATGATCAGTGAGCACGTGCACAGCACAGAAGGTGTTACTAACCAGCACAGTCCTGTTTCCTCCTCTACATGTTTAGACACAATGCCTGAGTTGGGCTATCATGATGCTAAATCTGATGTGGTGACATCACGGAATAGAACTAATTACAATCATAATCAATCAGATTAAGTTACATCATGAGTGCAAGCGAGGAGAATTTAAACAAAATATGTGAATATTTTCAGGAGGGCAAAAAAGAGTGAGTTTTTCAGCCCCGTGCGAATGTTCACAAGAAAAAAGGAAATAGGCTCAGCTCTAATTATGACAACTATAGGAAATAGAAGGATACATGCAATAACACATCTGTCAGAATGGCACTTCTCAGTCTAGAGCTTGCATACTGCCCGTGTTGGGGTTCTAGGACCACTGAGGCAAATTTCAATATAGCATAGGATGCAATGGGGCTTAAACTTAGAAAGTATGACTAGAGCTGGCTTCAGGTTTCAGAGGGGCCTCAGCAAACTGCCCCCTCCCTATAATCCCTTCTACTGGAGAGAGTTGCTCCAACACTATCACATGAAGGCTATGGGCACAGAAGAAGAATAGAAGCTTTCTTGAGGGCCCTTGGCAGTTGCCCAGTGATGCCAGGCCCTGATGCCAACCCCAAGTGTGATTGTAGTACCTAGATTGTCATAAAGATGATGATCAAAACCAAAATATTTATTGGAAAACTCACTGTGACAAACTGTGTTTGTTCTTAAAATATATATCCTTTGTATATATCAAAACAATTTCTATTTTGCAGCAACCCCATAAGGCAGGACACTATTTTATTTATTTATTTTTCAGTTTGGTGAAAATCACCCTCCTGTGGTAGCTTTCATTGTAATTATGGATTTTGCATGATGAGTAGACTCAAACCTTCTGTCATTAATGGAAGTTAGAATTATATTCCATCAACCTTCCAGTAGATCCTTCTGAGACACCATTACCTTGGTACCAATGGGTTCATGGGTTGCCATTTGGAACTTACTTGAGTTTTGACATCTGTTCTTCATGGCGGATTGGTTGTCCCCTTGGCTTCTGCAGATCCAAGCAATTCTGAGTTTCTGGACTTGCTCCAGGTTATGTGAGTTGACAGCATGAAGTTTCATTATTTCACACCTGTTCTTTTCTAGAAACCAGGTTGGCTAGGCACTGGGGATAGAGAAACAAGCAAGAGAGAATTAGTATAGCAATACAAAACCTATCTTGGAAGCAGTGATTCCTTTTTCTCTACTGCATGCCTACCCGAAAAACCTTATCAAATAAACTGGTTTCTGAAACACATATTAGAAATTTTTGTGTACATCACTTAGGCAATTAGACATATGCCCACATGTCACAGTATTACACAAGCATTTCTGGTTGCAGCTGAGGGTGATCCCATACTACTGATGGCATCTAAGGAAGCACTGGTGGTCCTACACAAGAGCACAAGTGCGCAAATATTTCCAAGGCAAGTTGCACTCCTCAAGTGCAAGTGCATAACTTTAAGCATTTGCATGCTTGTACTCTTGCACAAGATTGTCAGCACTTCCTTAGATGCCCTCAGCAGAATGGGATCACCCTCATGATCAGCAATGCCTGTGTAACACTGTGCCGCCATGCAGGCTGATTGGAAATGCTTGTATAAAGCTGCACAACATGTGGGCCAATGGTTGTAGACAAATGCATGGATGCTGAGCTGTTAACAGCTATTAGATGAATGGAACGTCCATGTTCACAGGCAATATGCCTTTGAATACTAGATACTGGAAGGTAAAAAACAAGAGAGGACAACTGCCTTCATATTCAGCTTGTGTTGTTCCCAGAGCAGGGGTGTAACTACTATTAGGCAAGGGGAGGCGGTTGCCTGGGGGCCCCACTGCCTTGGCCCCCCCCCGAGACACCTCACATGACTCCCCATTGCCCCCTGCCCAGCCCCAGGTCCCCTCAGCCACTTGCCCTGTTCGCCCTCTCTCCTGCTTGTCCTCCTGGCCAGCAATCTAAGCAGCAGACAAGCTACCTGCAAAGAGCTCCTTTTCTCCCTGCCAATCAGCTGATCGGCGGGTGGGCGGGGCTTCCAGGAAGGCCTCTGTGTAGGCCTCAGTGAAGCCTGAACTGGAGTAGGCTTGCAGGGAGGCCCCAAGGAAGGAGGCAGGCAGGCAGGCAGAGTGGCCCCCACAGTTCTCTGCAGGAGACCCTCTTCCCAGCCCAGCATTTGCCAGGTAGAATGTGAACTCCTTTTTGTGGTCCCCCCCCCAATATATAGGGGTCTGCTTGCCATAGGGCTTTGATATGGAGGGGGAGAGACTGAGAAGTCTCTGAATATTTAATTTAAAACAGCTTGGAAAATTTGCTGGCTTAAATAAAAGGCCTATAAGTGGCTTGTTTTATGGCAGAAAATTATAAAAACTTCTGGAACAAACAATATTATATTCATTCATTCATTCATTCATTCATAAATGCACTTATGCTCAAGTTGTTTTGCAACCCAGAAGGTCTGAGTGAGAACTGTGAAGCATGTGTGGTGCTTTTATTTTATTTTATTTTATTTTTCTTGTGTGTGAACTGCTCCCCAATAACTCACAGGGACTTCAGGGTCAATCTGGCCAACATGTGAATGCAGCACCTCCATTCCAGAGGAGATGTGTGTTAAAGGGCTTTAAAACCTCCTGTGAAAAGCCTCCTGGAATCAAACTTTACTGAATTTGTTCAAAATTCTAAGAAAACATACATAGGCTAACACTGCATGGCTGAGAGTCTCGTTTGCTAATCTGCAGCAAGGGTCCCATTTTAATAATTAGTGTTTCTAGTGTGTTCTAGGCATTAAAAGTAGCACAAATATATAGTACTCAATGTATATCACTATATATTGTGAAGTGTGTATGTGTGTGTATTCAGTGAAACCAGAGGACCCAGAGGTATCTAGCTGCAATTCAGATTGGATTGGATCCAATCCAATCCAAAATCACCGATGTCAATTTGGGGTCCTTTGGGCCCTTCATAGGGTTCGGAGCTGGGATCAGCTTTTTTCTGGTGAAAATCCCCATAGAAGTCTATGAGGAAAGCAAATAAAAAAATTGCGGGGGGGGGCACTTAAAAGAGAGCTCTGAAAGTCACCACACAAGTAGGTAAGGTTGGCCAGACTCCTCCATACATTTAATTACAAGTGAGTCCAGCCATCCTTTGATTTTTAATTAATATTTAAAAGAAACCCAGAAATTATATACAAAGAATGATGGAAGAAAGTTATGAAACATCCCAGAATCTCAGGAGAAGTGATGTAATATTAGTTAGTGATGTAAGTGATGTAATATCTCGGGGGAAACCCAGAAATCAGCTAGCTTCGTTTTAATACTGTAAGTAAAATATCTGGGTAAATGCTTTTAAAATTAAGCAATAAATGCATGGGCAGGCTGACAGGCAGGCAGGCAGGTAGGCAGGCAGAGAGGTTTTCCCTACTCAGCTGTGATATCACACACACACACACACACACACACACACACACACACACACACACACAGCAGACTACCACCACAGCCATTTGGAGTTCTGAAATGCTTCAAACTTAGCTGAATCATGGACAGAGAACTCTGATCTGACCCCAAATCAGCTTCTCCAGGTCAGGGTCAAACTGTTCCTGATGCCCTCTGAAATGGGCAATGCCAGGCCATGACCAACCTTCCTGTTCTGACCTCTGACCTAGTTGGCCATGTTGGAAACAAGATTCTGGAATATTAGACCTTTGACCAGACTAAATAGGGGCCTTCTTAACTTTTAACGTTAAAATATGCAAGCAATGTTTTACAGATTTCTCAGCTCCAGCATGCATCTGTCATAACTGTAAGAACCATAATGAATCAAATCAAGTGATCATGTAAAAATAGCAATTTGACAAACTGCTATGATACAGCTTCCTATGTTGGGAAGCATCGCTTTTGTACATTTGTATATTTTAAAAATTTTATCAAGACTTTCTGCTACAATAGTCCACCAGACCACTCACAAATCAATACAAACAATAAAATATCATAATATATCAATAAGAATAAGTTAAACTGGAATAAACTACTGCAGCAGCAAAAAATATAAAATAAAAAGAAACAGAGCCCATGAAAATTAGCTGCTATTAAAAGCATAGGCAAATAGGACAGATTTTTCCTGGCATCTAAAATGAAAGTAAAGAAGCAAAGCAAATTCACTGGAGAGGGTATTCCAGACAACTGTGGTGCCACCACAAAAAAGGCAACCACCCACCTAACCTCTGAAGGTGGAAGTGTCTAAACAAAGGCCTCAGTACATTGATATGAAAGCAAGAAGTTCTCTGGATAGCCTGGACCTAGACCCATAGAGGCATAAAAGGTCAAAAACAGCAGTTTAAATTGTACCCGAAAACAACCTGGGAGCCAGTTCACATACCTGAGTAGTGTCCAAATATGTCCCCCATAGAGACTCCCAGGTAACAGTTCAGTTACCATATCCTGGACTAGCTGATGCCTCCAAATCATGTTTAAGGCACATCCATATGCAGTATAAAGCATTGCAGTCATCAAACCTGCACATTACCGGAGCATGGATAATGGTGGCAGGATAATCCCCTTCCAGAAGAAAGTGCAACTGGGAGTTATTCACACTTGGCTTTATGCTGCGGGGTAAATGTTGAGTGAAGGCACTTCGAATTACATTGGAGGCATCTGAGGGAACAGCCCCTCCCCTCTGCTCTCGGGTTTTCTTTTGGAAACAGGTTCGCACTGCATGCCTCCATGTTTTCCTTCTAGCCAATGGTGGGTGGGGTGGGGGGGAGAGAGAGAGAGAGAGAGAGAGAGAGAGAGAGAGCTCCTTGGGTAGGAACACAATGATTCTACGTCAGTGCCTCTCCCTATTTGTGTTTTCAGAAAAACTCTCTTGAAACCAGCAATTTAAAAACCCAGAAATACTTAAAGGTAAGCTAGAATTCAGAAGACAAAGCCTGATTTGTGTATAGAGAGCTTCCAAGGATCTCAAATGGACTTCGGGATAAGTTTGGCTGGTGTGTGAATGCACACACTCTCTTCTGGAGGAGATTTGTAGTAACAGCCCTATCAGTAAAAGCTCCTAGCGAATCTACCAAAATTGATAAAAGACAGTGATGGGCAAGCTACCTCTAGCTTACATTGTATTGGCTTAGAAATAAGCAAAGTCATTTCCTCAGTCCCTTGCTCCCAGACCTCTATCACACAAATGCCCCACTCCCTTCCTATTAAACTGCATGTATTAGCTATCTTGCATTTATTGGCTATTTATTGGCCCATGGTTGCAGCAGCAGTGGTAGCTGTACTTTGGACACAGTGAAAGAGAGGTCTGTCATTACAGTAGCCATTTGGAAAACTACATTTCCTAAGGGCCACAAGGACCCATGAAGCATGCCAGTGCCAAGGGTCAGCTGGAAGCAGAGAGGCCTTCTTTCCCCCCTCTTATGGCCGACAAAGCACCACTGCCAACCCAACCAGTAAGCGCAGTTTAAAATGAAATGGTGGTCGCTTTGAGAGATTAAGGAACAGGTAATGCTATGAATTCTTATCTGGCTGAGATTTTAATCCAAGATGGAGAATAATTCAAGGGCCTTGAAATGCTTAGCTCCTCTTTGAGGTGAGCATTACAAACTCCTGAAGACTGTGTCCGGGTTCAAGCCCAGCACGCTTCACCAGTATTGTTAGTAAAAGGTACAAGGTGCTACAACTGCCACCTGTGCAACCATCTACAAATCTGGATCTCAAAGTACCCCCCCCACACACACACACACAATTGAGTTGGCTATTTGGGGAGTGTGCAAGAGTTACTATGGATTTTTGCATAAAGTCTGAGGTGGATCTAGAGGTTTCGTAAAATCTCTGAAGAATTTCATTGTAAGCCAAAAGAGTTTCACTAAGACCAACGTAAAACCATGTCCAGAGCAAAAATTGAAACCATAACTCTCAGCTTTATCTCTTCTTCTCACTGGATTTTTTTTTAAAAGCCAAGTTGGGTATCCAAAAAAAAACAGTGGGTCTGGCGTGGGGGCAGCAATATCACGGGTAGCAGGCAGAGGGAGATATGGCGGTGGGAGTTGGGCAGGCCGTTACAGGGGGAAACGGTCCAGGCAATTGAGGCCTGTTCCTTTTTCCGGCCCTTCTCCCAACCCTCTGACCCTAGGGAGCTCTGTGAACACACCTTCGAGGATTAGGGTGCTGCTGCTGCTGAATGCCAGGTCAGTTAACGCAAAAACATCTCTCATCCACGATTTGATTGTGGATGAGTGTGCTGACCTGGTATGCGTGACGGAGACCTGGTTGGATGCGCTGGGCGGGGTTGGTCTCTCTCAGCTCTGTCCTCCAGGTTTCCAGATCGTGCAGCAGCCCCGCCTCGAGGGTCGGGGAGGAGGCATTGCAGTCATTTTTCGAGAGACCCTCCCCGTTTCCAGGTGCCCGGTCAGGCAATCTCAGAATTTTGAGTGTTTGTCCTTGAGGGTGGGCCTCCGAGATAGGCTGGGGATTCTGCTGGTGTACCGACCACCCCGCTGCACTTCAGTCTCCCTACCTGAGCTGGCGGGGGTGGTCTCGGAGGTGGCCTTGGGTTCCCCGAGGCTTATTGTCTTGGGGGATTTCAATGTCCATGCTGAGGCCCCCCTAGTGGGTGCGGCTCAGGATTCCATGGCAACCATGGGCCTGTCTCAATTGGTATCGGGCCCTACCCACGTGGCGGGACACACTCTGGATCTGGTTTTTGCCGACCAGGAAATAAATGATCTGGAGGTGGGGGAATTTGAGACCACTCCCTTGTCATGGACAGATCATCACCTGGTGGGGTTTAGTTTGACTGCTCCGTCTACCCTCTGCAGGGGTGGTGGGCAGATTAAGATGGTCCGCCCCCGGAGGCTTATGGATCCGCTTGGATTTCAGACGGCCCTCGGGGAGTTTCCAGTGTCCAGAGCTGGTGACCCTGTCGAGGCCTTGGTTGATTTCTGGAATGGAGAGATGGCCTGGGCTGTTGACACGGTTGCCCCCAAGCGCCCTCTCCGGCTTGGTGGAGCCCGTTCTGCTCCTTGGTTTTCCTCGGAGCTTAGGGCGATGAAGCAATTCGGACGACAGCTAGAACGACGCTGGAGGAAGAGTCGTCACGAATCCGACCGAACACGGGCTAGAGCCCATTTTAGGGACTACTCCGTGGTGGTGGGGGCGGCAAAGAAATGCTTTTTCTCCGCCTCCATTGCGTCTGCTCAGTGCAGACAAACAGAGCTGTTTTGTGTGGCGAAAACCTTGCTCCACACATCCCCCCGGACAATGGGGGAGGAGCCATCTACAGCTCTTTGTGATCGGTTTGCCTGTCGCTTTGCAGATAAAGTCGTTTGCATCCGTGCTGACCTGGACTCCAGAGTTTTGGCAGTTCCGGCAGACGTGCCTTTGGTACCATCTGGTCCCGTTGTGTTGGATTCTTTTCGGTTGGTGCGGCCTGAGGATGTGGACAAGATCCTGGGCAGTGTGTGGGCGACTTCGTGAGCTCTTGACCCTTGCCCTTCATGGCTAATAAAAGCTGCCAGGGAGGGGACAGGTAGATGGTTGGAGGTGATCGTTAATGCTTCATTAAGGGAGGGCAGGATGCCATCGTGCCTTAAGGAGGCGGTGGTAAGACCTCTATTAAAAAAGCCCTCCCTTGATCCCTCCAACCTGGACAACTATAGACCTGTGTCTAACCTCCCCTTTTTGAGTAAGGTGATAGAGCATGTGTTGGCGTCCCAGCTGCAGAGGGTCTTGGATGATACGGATTATCCGGACCATTTTCATTCTGGCTTCCACCCCGGATATGGGACTGAGACTGCCTTGGTCGCTCTAGTGGATGACCTACGCCAGGAACTAGACAGGGGGAGTGCGTCCCTGTTGGTTCTGCTGAACCTCTCGGCGGCGTTCGATACCATCGACCATGGTATCCTTCTGGGCCGCCTCTCGAGTATGGGAATCGGAGGCACTGCGTTGCAGTGGTTTCGGTCCTTTCTTGAGGGGAGGGTTCAGAAGGTGGTGCTGGGGGACTACTGCTCGGCCCCGTGGCCGTTGGCCTGTGGGGTCCCGCAGGGATTGGTCTTGTCCCCCATGCTGTTTAACATCTACATGAAGCCGCTGGGAGAGGTCATCCGGAGATTTGGACTGAGTTGTCAGCAATATGCGGATGACACTCAGCTCTATCTCTCCTTGTCATCTGATCCTAGGGAGGCGGTGGATGTCCTGAATCGGGGGCTGGAGGCCGTGATGGGTTGGATGTGGGCTAACAAACTGAAATTGAATCCGGATAAGACGGAGGTACTGTTGGTCAGTAGGAGAGCCAATCGGGATGAGGAGATTCTACCGGTTCTGGATGGGGTTGCACTCCCCTTGAAGGAGCGAGTACGCAGCTTGGGGGTACTACTGGACCCGGCTCTGCTTTTGGAAGCTCAGGTGGAGGCGGTGGCCAGGGGTGCCTTTGCACGGCTTCGGCTGGTGCGCCAGCTGCATCCCTTTCTCGAGAAGGCAGATCTGGCCACGGTTACCCACGCCTTAGTCACGTCGCGGCTGGATTACTGTAACGCGCTCTACGTGGGGCTGCCCT
The DNA here is from genome assembly GCF_027244095.1 of Hemicordylus capensis. Lineage (NCBI taxonomy): Eukaryota > Metazoa > Chordata > Lepidosauria > Squamata > Cordylidae > Hemicordylus > Hemicordylus capensis. The sequence continues at coordinate 208,593,963 of NC_069659.1, forward strand.
TGAAGAATATCCGGAAACTGCAGCTAGTGCAAAACGCGGCAGCAAGGGTTTTATCCGGAGCTGCCCGTTGGGAACATATCACCCCCATTTTGAAAGAGCTGCACTGGCTGCCGGTTCGTTTCCGGGTCCAATTCAAGGTGCTGGTTTTGACCTTTAAAGCCCTAAACGGTTTGGGCCCGGGGTATTTGAGGGACCGCCTGCTCCCAGGGTTGCTGCCCACTTGACAAGGACATCTGAGGGGGCCCTGCTCCGGGTGCCGACAATGAGGGAGGCCCGGCTGTCATGCACTCGGGACAGGGCCTGCTCTGTTGCTGCCCCCAGACTCTGGAATGCTCTCCCAGTGGCCGTTCGTTCCTCGGACTCCATCACGGCTTTTAGAAAGCTTTTAAAGACTTGGCTTTTTACCCAGGCTTTTACATGATCATTTTCTACTGCGGCTTCTCTGTGTTTCTATTTGTTGTATTTGTTGTATTGTTTTTATGCCTGTTTTTATATGTTTTTATACTTTTAACATGATGTTTTAATTGTCTTTTTATTGTATGTTTTAACTTTTGTAAACCACCTTGGGGTTATCTTTTTAACGAAAGGCGGTATATAAATGCAAAAAAATGAATAAATAAAATAAAATAAAACATGAATACATGGAACTGGATAAGAAGAGTTAATGTCTACTCCTACAGTGTAAGTTTCCAGATGAGATCAGTAAAATTAATTTCTTCTTCTCTGATGTTGGTTTCTACTGGAAGTGTACGCTGGAAGTTTAAAACCTGCCATTCCAGACATACAGCACTGGTTCTGCCTGTTCCTTGGCAGAGAACAATTTGTTACGGAGCAGCTAACAAAGAAAGTTGTTTGTTATTATTTTATTATTTTATTTCCCTGATGAAAGTAGGGCATGAAATGCCAAGATTGCTGAGGAAGGCTGACTGGGGACAGGAGGGCCTTTGTAAGCCTCATCCTTATGGTCTGAATACTCCTGAGCATATCCTTTGCTGCTAGGGTACATGGAAGTGGTAGGGTACATGTAGTTTCCAACATTTCCCAATTCAGTGATTTGGGTTGGGAAGCACTAGAATGTACCCAACACTAAATTCTGGGATTTTCTCTCCAGAGACCATCAGTTCCAGTTAAAAACAGTGCTCCCCCCACCCCATACCCATCCCAGCAACATGCCCCAGTGGAATATCATGGTAGTTGATACCAGATAAATTGATCTGCATTTCCTGAATCTTTCTCCTGGCACAGATCATCTACTGGGACAATCAAAGCAGTCCCCAAACCAGGCTAGAAACCAGATCGAATTGATCCAGATAATCAGTCATTCAGACAAGTGGTAACGGTTCTGCCTAATTCTTGAATTAAATGCAGCCTTCCATGAATTAGGCTGAGCTGTTTAGTCAAAGGAAATAACAGTTTAGTTATTTTCATGAATCAAGCAAAGAACTTGATCTCAAAAGTATGCAGCAGTAGTAACACATTTTGTAAGCCCAGGAAAATGTGTTAATGTTCACAGAAAATAGCTTCCTACATGCAACTCATTCCGTCACCTCCAAATAGTTTAACAGTTCAGGATTGTTTTCCGCATTCGAGGGGGAAGCAACCCTTCTTTGCTGTTGTTGAGAGGGTTTTCCCCCCTTACTCTTTACCTTTTGAAATGAGAACTGGATATTCTGTTATTCTGTTCCAATGAGTATCCCAAGGCAATGTGAGAAGGCATGTATGGAGCCCTTTCACACATTAGGTCAATCTGGACATTACACTAAACTGCAGTTAAATGTACCGAAGGTTGGCATTTCTGGCCATCTGAATGCAGAATGTCTTCCCAACTGTGGTTAGTGCCTCAAAACCTGAATTTGAACCTTTGGTTCGAGGTTGGTTAGGTTGGTAAAACAAGTCCACTGGCCCCATTGTGTCCTTCAATTTCAGTGCCTGCTGTAACCTGGAGTTAGTCAGTGCCCAACCTGTAACCTGTACTGAAGCTCCTCCAAGGACCACAGAGAGGGAAGTTCTGAGCAGCTCCAAAATGCATCAGCTCTAGGCATGTCTCGCTGGCTATTTCTTGGAGTGAACACTCCATCTTCTGCAGCCTAGCAACTCATCACCTAACCCCTCCTTCACTGCCTGGCAACAGGCATTCCACATTCCTAGATTTTCCTCATTTAAAGGCATGAAACCAGAAATCACCTGTGTCCTTTACACTGCAATCACTTTTAGTAAAGAAACAAACAACTCTTGTTTACTTAAGGGTTTTATAAGTGGGGAATGGAGCTTATGTGCTGACAGGTTGGGAGAGGTAAATAATGCGGATTCTGTGATGGTGAAATGGTAGTCCTTGGTGGGTATAGACAAACTCTGGGCTTGGGCCAGTGGGCAAAGCCTGGCTGAGTTCTTAAGGAATTGGGATGGGGGTTGGAGTTGGTGCAGTGTAGAAGGCTGGATTTCCCCCACCCCCAGAATGAGGGCATTTGAAGCCAGGACCATGGTTTTCCCCCTCATACTTTGTGTGCCTTTTGTGGTTTCCTGTTTCATACATGGGTGAAACAGTTTCAGCCTTGGAGCTAAGCCATATGAATGTTGGGAGGAAAGAGTTAATGAGTCAAGTCTCATGATCAGTGAGACTCGCCAGGAAGAGGTTTGCAGGGAGAGCGGGCTTAGCCTACTCTCCCCGCAGACGAGCAGGAAAACAGCCCTGGGCAGCCAAATCGACTGCCCACACGACTGCTGGCTCCATCATGGAGCCGGTGGGAGCTGTGGGGATTGGGGGCTACATGACCACCGTAAGTTCCAGGATGCCCCTTGTAAGCACATGGGGCATCCTGGAGAGACCCCCAAGGCCAGGAGGCTTGTTTCAGTCTCACGAAGGGGGTCTCCTTGTGTGTTGCCGTGGCGCGGAGCCACACTGTGGCAACACATGATCAAAAAGATGGGGTTAATGGAATGATGCTCCGCTAACCTCATCTAAGGGGAGAGGGAATTAGGAGGGTTTGCTGCTGGGAGCCTCGCGGCTCCTGTGGCAGTAGACGATGGGGCAAAAGTGGGCTAGGCTCCCTTAGCCCGCTTTTGCCTGATCGTGAGAATCCCCTCAGTGTATCTTTGCTCTGCTGAAGATGGCCAACAGATGATGAGAAGGCATGTGTGATGAGCATCCCCCCGCCACACTCACACCATAGCAAATGGTTGATGGGTGAGTGATGCACTGATACCATGCCCACAGTCTGGCAGTGCAAACAGCACCATGAGTGGTGGGATTGGGCCTGGAAGGACTAGGAAGAGGGAGGGACAATTCTAGCCAGCAGGAAGATGTAATGAAACTGCAGTTACTGCATCCTCTCTGGTGGGATGCTTCAGTGGTTAACCTCAGGTACGCCTATCTGCAGTTGGGCGTTATGTCCAAATTGGCCCATTGAGCTGAATGTATGCAAAAGGAATTTATGCAAAGGCTGTTGGCCCTACTCCCATCCCATATGCATATTCAGATGAAAGTGTGAAAGAGCCTATGCACAGTGCATGCAAGCTGCCTTCTCAAGCGCGCACAGTTACATGGACAATGCCTGCACATGTACAGTTTGTACATGCATAGGCTCTTTTGAAACTTCACTTAATGCACTATAGAGCATGCTTCATTGGCATGAGTGGGTGACATGTGTTGTACGCTTATGACCCAAGCCCTGGAGGCTTCAGAATGAAGAGGGCCATGTGAAAACTGGAAAAGCAGTTGAGTGGTTTGGCATGTATGATATCCCCAGAGGCCTGAACAGCCTGAGGCCCAGATGGATTAGAGATTAGAAACAGTACACAGATAAACTGTGTTTGTAGGGTTTTTTAATCAACCAAAGTTTTATTCATTGGGATTTCCTAGCAATAGTTCTCTAGTAGGGAATAAATATTTAAGTTATTATATGCTGCTGTTGTTCTGACAGATCCAATGCAATTCTGCTCCTCCTTAAATGCAGATTCAGTTAAATGTGGAAGGACTTTTGATAATAGAGAGACAAATTGCAGAGCTCTTGGAGAAAAAAATAAAACAGAAGACTCTAGTCTCTGGCTAAACAAATTTAAAGGATGAGAATTAATTACTTGGTCCGTTAACTGGTTAAAAATATATCAACATACAACCTTTTAAAAAATTAAATGACGCTCAGCAAAATGCCCGATTAATCATGTATAAAGCTGTATGGCTGTTCTGTAATCTTTTAGTTGTTGATTGATGAAATGGTCAACTAATAGGTTAAAGCAAAAATGGTTATGTCATAACAAGCTTTCCACTGAACATTCTCCTGTTACAGTGTGGACCAAAAGTACTATTTCAGGGAAGAAATATGTCCTTAGAAATAGTTCCTGTGATGTTTACTTTGTTTTAATGCTGCCTCCTCCACTGCATTGTTAAGCAACATTGTCTCCCCTAGCTGCAGTTGCACCACATCCTTGCTTCTTATCCCTCTCAGAATGAGTCATATGTGACCCTAGCTAATCCAGATTAACAGTGAGCTAACTCAGATGATCTCATCTGCTGGTCCCACCCACCATGCAATGACAAATGAGTTTTCACGTGTCCCACCTCCTCACCTGGTGCACCATTCTACATTGCACTCTCATGTGGGGGACAAACCATCTAAACTGCCCCTAATCAAATGAGCTGACATACAGAGCAAAGATGCACCAGTGCAGCGAGAGAGAAGCCTAACAGAACTTCCCAAATGCACCACTGCAGATGGTGTGATAATTTTTGATGCCCTCCCTCATGGCACAGTGGGGAAATGACTTGACTACCAAGCCAGAGGTTGCTGGTTCGAATGCCCGCTGGTATGTTTCCCAGACTATAGGAAACTATGGGACAGACTATGGAAAACACCTATATCGGGCAGCAGCAATATAGGAAGATGCTGAAAGGAATAATCTCATACTGCACGGGATGAGGCAATGGTAAACCCCTCCTGTATTCTACCAGAGACAACCACAGGGCTCTGTGGTTGCCAGGAGTCGACACCGACTCGACAGCACACTTTACCTTTACCTCTTCTCCAGGAAGTCATCTGTGCCAACAGAAACTATATCCCAGAGAGCTATGCACCTTCAGGGACATGTTTTTGGGAGGTACAGAGGGCTTTCTGGAGACTGGGAGGGCATCAAAAACTGCCACCTCCCTGCTGCACCAGTGTAGTGCAGTTAGTTGGGCAGATCTGTTAGGTTTCTCTGTTACTGAAACAAGTTGCATCCTTCTTCTGTATGTCAGTGATGGTCAGAGGTGTCGAATCTCACCATCAGGGATCTCTCTATAATTGAAAAAGGGGGAAGAAATGAACCTAAAGGTCTGAAGGAGGAATGGAGGGAAGGGAGGGAGGGTGAGGCCACAGCCTCAGCATTTGCACTTCATTTCCCCTCCCCAGTTCATTAGCACACTGTTGGTTCCTGATTAGAGAGTTTATCTCAGCTTCAAGCAACAGGAATCTTTTATAGGAGGCGAGTGTGTCAAGAAATGAAAGTGGATTTATTTTCAATGACAAACAATGAATCTACTCTCATTTGCTACCAGAGAATCTACTCCCAGAACACCTCAGAAACAACAAAACCCAGTACCCCATGGCTTGTGGGTATGGGTATGGTTGGCACCCTATGTGCACTACACCACCACTCACCCTGGGCCACCCTGGTGCCCCCCAAGTGGAGTTATGGGGTGGCTGAAATCCCCATTATTCCCTATAGGGAAAAGCTTAAAGACGCACAAACTTCAGAAATTCTTTAAAAATCACCTCTTTGCCCAATTCCTTTGGAATCTGCTCAGTGGAATCCATTGGGGCACTAACACCTGACCCACTCTTCTGCCCTCAAAGCCCCTTTTCTGTCCCTTTTCTGCCCCAAAGATGTGCAAACTTCAGAAATTGTTTAAAAACCAACACTTTGCCCAATCACTCTGAAACCTGGATGGTAGCAGGCACCCACTGGGGCACTACCACCTGGCCCATTGTGGCACTCCTAGGAGGCACCCACAGGCAGAAATGGGCACTGTCTGTCCCCATTATCCCATAGGGTGTATGCAGCACACATCAACAACAGCAGAGCTTTGCAAAGAACAAGGTTTCCAAAGGTCACGCACATCCACTGTGTCCTACCATCCCCGCCAACAGAAATGCAATTGATCTACACACAACAGTGTGAAACAACAACAATGAAATGCATTGCCCCACACACCCCCTCCCAATGCAGAGTAACAGCAGCAACAAGCAAGCAAACAAGTATGATATCACAGATGCAGCAGACCAGGGCAGCAGACTAGGGCCAACAACAGCATCAAATGTGCACCGTCCTCCTGCCCCCAAGCATTTTTCATCCACAAGCAACAGACAAAGCTACATCTGTGGCACTCAGCCATAAAAGCGGGCTAAATAAGGAAAGGTGCAAAACAACATTCTGCCAGTGGAACAGTGAGGTTTGGCCCCACTCCCACCTACACAAGTAGAAGAGTGATGATGACAACAACAGCACACATTTTTGGTGCATTTTTTGACATTTCTGCACGACCAATTGTAGATGCAAACAATCTAGTTTGAATAAAAATGATGATGATGCTAGAAGTCACAATATTTATTATTATTATTTATATTATTTATTATTTATTTATTCAATTTCTATACCACCCTTCCAAAAATGGCTCAGGGCAGGCTACACAGAGAAATCACAAATAAATAAATAAGATGGATCCCTGTCCCCAAAGGGCTCACAATCTAAAAGAAACATCAGATAGACACCAGCAACAGTCACTGGAGGTACTGTGCTGGGGCTGGATAGGGTCAGTTACTCTCCCCCTGCTAAATAAAGAGAATCACCATGTTAAAAGGTGCCTCTTTGCCAAGTTATTGCAAAGAAGTCCAGAGAGAGAGAGAGAGAGAGAGAGAGAGAGAACCTGACCAGTGCCCATCCATGAGGTCCTCAGAATACAGGAAGAACAGCAAACCATCCAAGGCATTTGAATTGCATAATATATATACTGCTAGACTTGAGAATATGTAGTGGGGAAGCATAGTATACCTGTGTGTGTGCGAAAGGGTTAGTGAGTTTAGGGTTAATTTTTGCCATGGCCTCAGAATGCTGCAGTTGGGGGTGGGGGGTAAATGGGCGCTAGGAGAAGGCTAGAGTCTGTGCCTTCCTGCCGCCTCAGAGCCTGTAGGCTGCTGGGCAGAAAATATTAATACTGATATATTATGGGCACAGAGGGCTGGAGGACATGCTTCTGTTTTTTAAAAATGAAAAAAAAAAATCTTCGGAATGGAAAAAAAGGCAGAATTGTTTATTAAAACCATGAGGCTATGCTACTCTTATAACTACCACTAGTACTAGCTAACGGGGCTCCCTCCCACACACAGAACCCCTGTTTCTTTTAAATTAAACAATGCACAACTTTTTAAATTCAATTACAACCCAAAACTCTCCAAATGGGAAAAAACCCAAGAATACACAATTCCAGAGACGTGTGTGTGTGTGTGTGTGTGTGTGTGTGTGTGTGTGTTAAAATGGGTACTCACTCAGTCTAGTGCTTCACCCACATTGTGTCCAGTTGTCCACTTCTGTGGTCTGGTTTCTGCTGAGTCTATGCTTTCTTCTTCAATCTTCTCCTTCTTCAGTCTTCAGATTGGAAGCGGGGGTTGGGGCAAAAGCCTGGCCAATCTGGGGGGAGGGGTGGCTGGCCGGGTGGCCAGTGGCCACAGGGGCTCTGGGGCTGGTGGGTGGCACAGACAGAAGGCACAAGCAGACAGTGATTCTCTCAGCAGCAGGAAGGGGATGAAAAAAGAATTCTCTTTTCTTCTCTATTCCTGAATCAGCAGCAGAAAGAAAAAAGCAATTCAGCAGAGAATCCACTCCAGGCTGGCATGCAGCAGGGGCAGGCAGGCTGGGTGGCAAGGGAGGCTGGGCTCAGGCTGTCAAGGCAGAAGGCAATAGGCAAGGCAAAGCAAAGCTCTCTCTCGCTCTCTCTCTCGCTCTCTCGCTCTCTCTCTCTCCTCCCACAAGGCAGAAAGGCAGAATGGTGACTGTTTCCTCTTTAAATCTCTTTGAAAATCCCTCCTTGAACTCCCCCCACCCATGCCCCTTCTTCGACCTTCTCCTGGCCAATGCAGGGACAGTTAGCACTGGCGAGGAGGGAATCAGCAGCAGATTAGCCCATGCTTTTGTTCACCAATCTGAAGCTTGGAAGGGCGGGAAATTCAAAACTATGTCAAAGCACAAAATGGAGACTACACGGAGATCGCCACAAAATGGAGGTCTGAAACAACAAAACATTCAGCTCCAAAATTCGGGTGATTTGTTTTGTATACAAATAGCCCGAAACAGGTAGATTCAGGTACAGATCATTCTGTACCCAAAACATTTCACACATCTCTATCAGCCAGTCAGTCATGAGGGGAGAAAGAGGGAGGGACACTGCCTGACACTGTTTCCTCTCTTCCCACCAAAGCTGAGACAGATGAAGAAATTTTCAATTGAAGAAGCTTAGGACCCCTTTACAATCTTGCTCTTGTTAAAAAGAACATAGTAGAACCACAATATTCATGTTATCCACTTCCCCCCTACAATGTTCCTTACTAACTTGGTTCAATTTACCCCTAAATGCTGGGGAGAATTCTGGGATCCAGTTTCTCATGGAAGTGGAAAGTGTGTGTGTGAGAGGCGGGGGAGAGGGAGAGGGAGAGGGAGAACTCAGATGAATATGTGTTATTTATGTTGTATGAAAATATGAGATAATTGCAGAAAGCATATGTGTTCTAAAATGTTTCTGAGCCAGGGGAATGCATGTGTGCAAGTGTCTGCATGCCTGGGAAATGTATGATATTATTGGGTTAGGAATGAGAGAAAGGATATGCTGAAAATCCACCCCCCTACCCGCCAAAAATTGTCCTTATAGTTCTTCTGCAACAAAAATGTGGGTGTGAGGAGACAAAAGAAGTTGGAAGACCAGGACAGATACCGATCTTAACTTCTTCGATCCGGTCTGGGGGGTTCACAAACATTTTTTTAAAAAACTCTTTAAACTTACCCCCTCCAGGGGTGGGGGTTCTCTGAGGTGGTGGGGATGTCCACAGAGGTTCCCCCTCTGACCTTCCTTCCTTCGAAAAGTGGCCCATTCAGCCATTCTTTGGCCCTTTCCCCTAGCAAAGTGACCATTTTGGAGGCCACCATGCCTTCGGAATGGGCCTCTGTGCTCAGGCCATGCAGAGGCCCATTACACAGGCCACTGGCCACTGCACCATAGGAAACGGGGCCATTTTGGAAAGAAGGGAGGCCATTGGGGGGAGGGGGACTTCCATGGGACCCCTCACCTCGGAGAAACCCCCCAGGGGGAAAAGTTTTTTTAAAAATGTTTTTTACATTTGTGAACCCCCCTGAATGGGCCAGGATGGGGTTCAGTCCAGGGTCAAGCCAAACCAGAGGTAGTTTGGCTCAACCCCAAGCCTTTGAACCCAACTGATTTGACTTTAAACCAGTTCAAAACTTCAGTTTGAAACCCTTCTGCACATCCCTAATGGCATTCTAAACCTCTAGTTGCATACTTGTGAAGAGGACTGGGTTGAAAGCAGCTCTGCTTAAGCAGGCTGACATTTACTCAGATCTCACAAGTAGGGGTGTGCGGAACCAATTTGAATCAAACCTGGTCTGATTCGAACCAGCCCAATTTGACTGGTTTGAGCTCAAACCACTCCCCAAAAAGAATGGGCCCTGGTTCTGGTTTGGGCTCAGTTCGGATCGAACCAGTTGGGACCATTTGACTGGTTTGATTGCCCTGCTTCTAAAGGGGAATCCGTTAAGGTGGTTCCCCTTTACAAGCAAAGGGGGGTTGCCTATGTAAAACTGGGTTGTGAGAGGGCACCTTACTGTCTCGTACAGTTGCTGTTGTGGCAGCGGCACCAGGGCAGCAGCCCCTCTCAGGCCCACCAGCACTCCCCTACCCCTGGGCTGGCAAGTGGCCCAGTTCCAGCCTCCATGCATGCCGCCCCCACCTGGAAGCTGCCGCCACAGTCACCGCTGCAAGAACCGGTAAGGTGCCCTCTCACCTGCCCTCCCCCAAGTTTTACAAAGACAATCCCCCTTTGGCTGTTAAGGGGAATCCTTACTGGATTCCCCTTTACAAGCAGAGCAATTGAGCTGGGTCAAACTGGGTTGACCCAGTTCAAGAGCTTGAACCAAACTGCTGCCAGTTCTAATGAACTGGCTCATGGCCTGGGCGGTTCAGTTCAAAATCAGTTCAGACTCTGTGGTTCAGCGCTGTGGTTCCATCACAGTTCAGCGCTCAGTTCAGCGCTGTGGTTCCATCACAGCGCTATTCATGAGCCATCTGCCCAGTGGCATATCTAGGGTGGGGCAGGCAGGGCACGTGCCCCGGGCGCCACTTGAAGGGGGGGCGCCATTTCTTAAAATTATTATATATTTTTTTTAAAGGCTGCCGAAAACAAAATGGCCACCGTGCATGCTCAAATGGCCTCTTTGAGGCCCTAGGCCATACCAAGCCTCACAGAGGCCATTTGAGCATGCGTGGTGGCCATCTTGTTTTCAGCTGCCATTTAAATATATATATATATTTTAAAAAATGGCCACTGCACATGCTTAAATGGTCCCTGTGAGGCCCTAGATGCCAGCAGGGGGGAGGGGAAACCTTTGCAGACCCCCCCAGCCTTTAGAAGCCCCCCAAAGGGGCTACAGGTAATATATATATGTATTTTTAAATTAATATGTCACTGTACACATATTCAGATTTGTGACTTGTATGTGACCTTCAGACTTGTATTTTTCCGCTGATATTATGGTAAAGTTATCTGAAAGATGGGTGTCAGATGTTTGGACAGGAGGCGCAATTTCAGTGCTTGCCCTAGGCGCTATTTTCCTTAGATACGCTTCTGCATCTGCCTCCTCTGCTTCTTCTTTCCCCTGCCCCAAGATCGGTATCTGAGGGCCTTGTGGTGGAAGAAAGGAGGGGCAGCAGTAGTCACAACAGAAGGAAGGGGAGGCAAAGTGGTGGATGGCAGGCTGAGCATTTCCCTCCATTATAATGAAGAGTGAAAGCCAGGGTGATGGAGTGCAGGGGTGGGCAGACTTAAGGCTTCCATGAACTACTCCTTTCTTTCTTTCTTTCTTTCTTTTTTTTTGGCAGAGCCTTAGGAGCTACTAGCATGAAATAGGGACTTGCGGAGGAGGAGCCAGCCACAAAATGGCAGCTTGGGGAGCCAGAACCAAAATGCAAAATGGCAGCTTGTACAAAAATTGATATCAACAGAATAAGGGATTTTCTAGGAGAATTTCCCTACAGAACAGGAGGGGAGTAATAGATGCTATTTTGCCGGGGAAGAAACTGGAGAGGAATTAATGGGAGAGGACATAAAAGCAACCCTGAGTAACCAAAAATAAATAAATAAATAAAGAGTTAAAAAGTTGTGGCCATGCCCCCACTCAGCCAGCTGATCAGATCTGCAGTACAGGATGGAAAAGAAGGATGGGAGAAACACGTGGTTGCCTTAGGAAATGGCAAAGCAGTGTAAAATTCCCTATCCTCTCCTGTTAATGTGTAATTCTGGCAGTGTGTGATATATTGTGCACATCGGGCATTATGTTCTCTCCCCCATGCTCCAGCAGCGGTCAATAAGCTGGCCCTGGGGAAACACACAAAGGAATGAAATCATGTCATGCATTTCCAGAACTATAGATTTCTTGGGAGAGGACTCAACACAGAGGTTGCATTTTGGGCAGTAATCCTGTATTACAGCATCACACTTAGTTCTGTCCTGATGCCTTAAGAAAAAGGGGAACCCTTTCCATTTTTCTGTCCTGCAGCAGAATAGACTGCAGGATAGTTAGCTTAACATGTGGAGCCTTGAAAGTCACAGGATAGACATGACGCGGGCATACTATATGCCTCAGAATGATGGATTATAAATACACACGAGCCAGAGAAAAGCTCCTGTGTTACTCTCTCTGATCCCAAGTGACAACTCTGCTTTCTAAATACAAGAAACAGTTTGAACTGGGCTAGCTGTGGAAGCAGCTTTGATGTCCTGCCATCACACTGAGTTGAGGAAAGCCTTGTTGTCTTACGTAGCAAGCAGTTGAGGATATCAAAGAGAAGATGGGATGTTAAATTTTTATTGATGAATGTTTAATAGTCTGGGTTGTAAGATGTCAGGAGCAATGCTGTAAAAGCATTCCGCGTGAATCTTGCTGTTTGCTATACAGTGCCTGAAAATGATTAGTCTTTTAAAGAGCTCCAGTCATTTTCTCTCCCCCCACCCAACAACCACAGATGATTAAAAATAACTTTATTGTCATTATTAGGCAAAATGCAAATGGGTAATCAGGAGCTCACTGCACCTGGCTTTTTCTAAATACTGCTGTTGACGTTGATTAATTAATTATTTTTTATTCCTAGAGCAGCTTTAGAATGTATGCTCGTAATAATAATAGCATTTATAGCAATGCGTAAGAGTGTTCAAACAGTTTCACATATGCATACCTGCCAATATGTCCCTTTCCCCCCATTCAGGTGAATGGGAAAATAGGGACATGTTGGCAGGTATGTATATGTTATCTCAAGAATTCGTACAACAACCAGAATTATTGTTCTAGTCTGTTATCCTGGCAGCCAGGATTTGTATCTCCATAATGCAGATAGCAGAGGTAAGGCTAAGGAAGTAGCTAGCTTAAATACACTTAGTGAGTTAACGGCTATGATGGTACTTGAATGTTCCACTGATGAAAAGTAACTCTTTTAAATGTCGTTTAACTACAACTACTGTCTACTACCTAAAAAGTAGATTTACCTACTAGTTTAGTACATTTTAGTAAAAGGAATTAAAATTAAAATTTTAATTACTTTGAAGTAGTACTGATATATATATATTGAATTCTCAGTATTATATTGAATAATGAGTTATATTTTTTAAAATCCTGGTGGATGGAAGTTATTATTGCTGTTAGTAGTTTAAACTACAGTAGTTAACTACTAACAAAAGTAGTTTGACTAGGTAGGTTGAACTATGTTCATAAAGTAGTTGTAATTACTATTCAACTACATGAAAAGTTATATAACTAGTAGGAGAACTACTTGTAGTTTAATTACTGCCCATTACTTGGGCTTCTAGGCTCACACTCTAAAAACTACTATGCAGAGATGGGCAGTATCTAAAATACATGTTTTTTAAAATATGTATTTTCAATACTTTTGTAATCCGTATCTAAAACACTTTTCAGAACAGTATTTTGTATCTAAAATACATTTGTTCAGGTATTTTGTATTTTTAAAATACATTGCTGAAACCAAAATACATCAGCTTTGCTTTGGGGTTTTTTGCTTCAGGAGCTGCCTTTTTAATGCAAGCAAACAGCCTATTAGCATCACCAAGCTTCTATGCTCAAGTTCATCAGTCAGTTGTACAACCCAGTCAGTCTTGTGTTATCTTTGTAGCAATTCAGCAAGCAAGTTCTTAGGAGGCACACCCTTTCACTCTAGGATTCTCTGATTAGTAGTATAACAAGGAGAAAAGCAAGTGATAAGTGGCTTGACCAGTTTGAAATGACCAGGCTAATGTCTTTCAGTGATCAGTGACACCCACACTGGGATGCAAACTCCATCCCCACCCCTTTGGAAAGTGAGAAGGTTTGCAGACATATGGATTAATTGAGATTTGCCTACACATTGTCCTTCTCTCTTCTACTGTACACCAATCAGCAAAGCATAGTTAGGAGGGCAAGAGGTAAATAATTATCATCTTCTTTAAAACTCTTTGCAGACACTTTGGGCTCTGGGCTGGCTGGGAATCAAAATCTGATTCCCAGCCAGCAGCTACCCTATTTGTTAGGTATTTGGGGGCGGGGGGGTACTATATTATTTTGTAGGGTTGTGGTGGGGGAGAAAGTAGGAGATTTTCATTTGCTTCCTAATTGCAAAGAGATGAGAGAAACTGAGAATGCTTAAGTTTATGTTGCTGGGAAAAGGTTCTATGTTTCCTATGTGTAGGGGCCAGTGTCAATCCAGTCCAGCATCTGGTTTCACACAGTGGCCCACCAGATCCCTCTGAGAAGCCTACAGGCAATAGCTGAGGGCATATCCTCTCTTTTGCTGTTGCAACTGGTATTTGGAGGCATCTTGCCTCTGAGGTGCTTGGAGCTGGCTACACACAGCCTTGTAGGAATAAGATAAATGCTTATATCTGTTATGGTAGATTGCTGAAAATGCTTTGCTATGCTTTTTGCATGCTCGTTTTATGGGAAGTGCTTGGGGATCTGATCCTGTGTATGTTTCCTACTTTTTTGTGCTATTCCTAGTTTGCACCATAGACTATGTAGGCTACATGATGAGTTAAGAGTCTAGTATTCCCCAAAACTCACTGGTGATGTTTAAGCCACTCTGACTCTTTGAATGTTGTGTGTTGTCCCATTTTCAGCAGTGTCCAGCAGCAGAACACTTTCCCCACTGGAACAGGTTGGTAGGGAGGAGGGTAGGATGTGACAGAATGAGCCTTTGTTTAGCTTTAAAACACATTCCAGTTTCATATCAGAACTTCCCTCAATTCCAAAAACCAATTTTGGCCTGGGCCCACACCCACCACGTTTGTGGATTTCTCTCACTTGTTTGTCAGGAATCTTTTTCCTATTGTTCAGAAAGCTCTATCTTGAGGGAGAAACATTAGGCTTTTGATTGTTTTGCCTGTCTCCAAGAGGGGATAGTTAACCTCGAGTTAGATGAGGGGAGGGACTCTTGCCAACATGCTACTTTGGTATTAGTTTAGCTTTCTTAGCTGAGTCCAGGCTGCATGGCTCCTGGGAATGTGCAGATTTCACCACAAAGAAAGCTTTTGTTCTCTGAACTGCAATTTGAGACCTGAGCTACCAAGTCTCCTGTCTAACATAAGGGATGTGTGAACAGTTCAAGGGGGGGGGGGTTGGTTCTACGTTGAACCAGTTCGATTTGACAGTTCCGGGGTCAAACTGAACCCTCCCTGTTCAGACCTCAGACCAAACCCCCCCCCCGATGGTTCGGGCGGGTTCATGGTTTTTTTAAAAATATAAATAAATTACCTTTAGCCCCTTTGGGAGGCTTCCTCTAGGCTGCGTGTGGCGGCCATTTGTTTTAAAAGTTTTTTTAAAAAAAATGGCCACGAGGCATGCACAAATGGCCTCTGCCATGACAGGCCTTGCAGAGGCCATTTGTGCATGCATAGCAGTGGTCAAAATGGCCTCCGCACCAACATACGGAGGCACGAACGGGCCGAAAAAGGTGGTAGAATGGGCCACGGCGGTTCTAACCGAGGCTGGCAGGGAGAGGGGGAATCTTCATGAACACACACACACACACACACACACACACACACACACAGCCTAGAGGAAGCCCCCCAAAGAGGCTAAAGGTTAAAAAAAAATAAAGAAAAAATTGCAATACGCCCCCCCCCCCCAGACCGAACTGGGTGGGAGGTTGCCGGACCAAACTGCTCCGGTCAAGTTCAAGTCTGGTCCAGACTCGAACCAAACCAGGCCAGCTGGTTTTGTGCACATCTCTATTTAACACTAGATAGGAAGAAAGATATCTCGCTTGTGCATTTTAACCATTTTGCTTTGGTTGCCTGTGTACTGTCCTTCTTTTTATATCTACTTAAATAAACTAGCTTTTGATTGTTTTAAACTTGATCTGGCTGGTAGCGTGCTCAGTTCTGCCTCCTTATGTGCCTGCAACGGCTACATGTTCCAAAGAGGTCTTAAGGCATTTTGGCTTTAATCTTTGAAATACACATATTGCTTAAAGAAAATGGAAACAAGTTTGGATAAGTAATGAACATCTCAAAATTGTTTCCTTTTTTCAGGTTTTGTATTTTGTATTTTAAGATGTATTTTAAAATACTATTTGTATTTTGTATTTTTATTGGTTTTTACCCAGTATTTTATATCTTCTTAAATACATTTTCTCAGCTATTTGGTATTTTGAATCTAAAATACCTTTTCTGCATATTTTGCCCATTTCTGCTACTATGCTATACTATGCTATATCAATTCACTCTACAATGCTATATCAATTCACATTGTAGAAAGACAGTTGGTCTTTTGACAGTTGGTCTCCCCGTATTTAGCAACTAGTTTTATGTTGTTTTTCCAGGCGATGCCCAAATACATGATCTTTGCCTTCAGATGCAAGGGGTGAATTCTGAGAGTTGAGTGCCAATATCTGGAAAATCAGGGAGTGGAGTCTGGCAGGTTAGCTGTAGACCAGGGCTGCACAACTTTGGACCTCCACTGGCTTTTGGACTACAGCTCCCACCATCCCCAGCCACAGCAGGCAATAGTCAAGGATTATGGGAGCTGTATTACAACATCTGCAGGAGGGGCAAAGTTATTCAGCCCTGGTGGAGACCCTAATGGTGCTGGTGGGGGCAAAAGATGGAACCTGGCTGCTCAGGGAAGGAGACTAGCTGTGTCTGATGCCTGTGAACCTGATGGATTTGATGGAGTGGATAAGCATAATTCTAAACTTCTTGTCATACAGTCAACATACTGCTTGCATTTAAGAATTTATATTTACTTAAGTGAGCAATTGTGAAATCCATAGTTTCTGTTATGGGGCACAAAGCAAGATCACTTAGGACTGGATTAGACAACATGCTGTCCACCTTCGGATGTAACATGGAACTGTGGAATGAATTGACCCATGGGTCTGCTCCACTAACTCCCCTCCCACCCAAATTCAGACGCTCAGGAGAGTTCCCACTCTGCAGTCTTGCTGAATGAAGAGAGGACGGGTAACTGACTGCCTTGGCTTCCTTCCAAGGCAGCAGCCAATAGTAGTCAGTACAAGGGAGAAGCTTCTTCCCTCAACTCCAGTTGCAAAACAACCAGACTCCAGTGCCAGTGTTCGGATGTAACACTGACACCATAGAACTGGGGATCCAGGCAGTAGAACGCACTTCAAACCAAAGGTACAAATCACTGTCAGGAGAGGACAACCTTGGGTACATTTTTCTGCAAAATAACAGTTGCTTGCATTTGGATGTACTGAAAATGAAAATGGAGGTCCCTTTGCATCTGGTTTCATGTTACGTGCGAATGCAGCCACTTACTCATATTTTACTCACCAGTGTGTGATGGGGAGCAAACACGTATCATCTCTCTCTGCCCACCCATGCATTGCCCAACTTCATTGCTACAGGACATCCACACCAACCTGGGCATATGCATGCATGAAAGGCTGAGATCATACCATCAATTCCCAGATTCTTGTTTAAGAACCTTGCGGCCACATGTGGCTAGCTAATGGCACTGAAGGGAGGACAGGTGCCCAGGGTGGGTGGGGAAGGAGCATGTGCTCTTACTCCCCACTATTAACAGAGAAGCAGATCCGGGCAAGGGTACTGAATTATTCAGCCTTTATTTGAAGACTTACGGGCCAAGAATTTCCCAGAAGCATGAGCTGGTAGTTACTAGGGAGCTGTCTTTGCCCATGACATGGAAAGGAAATGTCCAGGCTCTTTGGCTGACAGACTAAAATATTCATAATTTGTACAATGATAAATAGAATTAATTACTTGTTGTGTCATATTTATAATGCTTGACCTCAAAATTCGCATAGTTTTGCCCTTCTACTTTTCAACGAAAAGCAGGCATCTGTGTAATAGAAGATTGTGGATTCAACTTTGACTTTAATATTCTAGCATTATATTCCAATATCATTTCAAACCAGGCTGTTTTTCAGGGATGCTTAATGCAACTGATATATAAAATTGGATCTTAAAAAAAAAAAAATTAAATCATGCATTTTAACTTGCTCTAGTCCCAGGATGCTGAATAGGCATCAATGTCATTTGCATCCACATTGCTATTTGCCTGGTGGCAAATATATTAGAATAATGTTAAATTGTTGGTATTAAAATAATGTTAAATTACATCATGTTTTCTTTTAAGCTTAAAATAATTAGACATGTTTAAAGATGATATTAAAATGCCATACACCAGGCTTAAGTAAGCCTCCTTACTTGCAGGATCACATTAGGGCAGCGGCAGCCCATCCGGATGGGATTGAAAAGAAGCCACATGCGCTGCTCCCTCCCATCCATCTCCCCTCACCCCAGTTGCCTCACTCTCCCTCACCATGCCCCATCACTGTGCTAACCCCAGGCACAAGGGCTGGTCATTCGCCTGGTTCCCCAACCTGGCAAATTACCAATCCATGTGACTTGGATTAATGTGGCAGTGGAGAGGAGCAAGGTGAGGGAGAGCAAGGCAGGTGGGTCAGGGCAAAAAGAGTGGGAAACAACTGCACCTAAGGCTGATTTTCTGCCCCCCCCCGATGTGGATGGGCCGTCATTGCGTAAGAGCAAAAAGCCAAGCAGAATAACACCATTCCAACTTCTCATTGGCCCTGTGCCCGCAGCATAAATGGTATATCAATTTGAGCCACTAAATACTCCTGTTAGTATTCAATGGCTAACCATAGAGATGTAAATATCAGGCGGTATAAAAATATGATAAATAAAAAATAAAATAATAATAATTAGTGGGGAGAAGATTGGAGAGAGGTGTAGAATCCAAAGGAAAGAGTTGTCGTATGCAAGAGTTGTGGTATGCAGTGGAGTGGAATCAGGAATATTAATAGTTTAATGAAATAGATATTATGTACAGAGAGGCAAGTGCAGACTGCTTTTCCATGCTCTTGCTGCTGGCTGTTTGTTAGCCCCGCCTCAACCCCAGGACTGGAATACAAGTAACTAAAGCCCCACTCAAGGAATCAAGGCTTGGATCAAGGAATAGACTAACCAAAAGCACCACAAGAGGTAGCTCCAGGTTGCTACTGATTGGAATACAGCAATCGGCTCCCTTTTTGCATACCTCACCTAGAGCCAGAGCAGTTTGCCTGAGCAGTGAGAACTTAGAACGTTTTACTGATAAAAATTTGAGTGGCTTGCGGATGTTAATTCAGTCTGAATGGAGAAAGTGGCAAGGGGGGCATGAAAAGTAGCTGGGTTTTTGTGAACATTCCTATTGAATGCTTGCAAACCCCATTGAGGTTGGTTTTTTCCTAGCATTTGGCAGGAGTGCTCACAACAACACAAAGATGTTTGAGTACTGGGTGGGGTGAGGAGGAGGGAGCAATCTACAAATCACTAAATTTCAGAAGCAATACCTTAAAGATTCAAAAAATGAGATTTTACCAATAATTCCTAAGATGGGTCAGTCCAGGGATAACTTGTTAACTTCATATCCCAGGAGCTTTTTCAGACAGCAACTTTACCACAACTTTACTTTGGGATGGTGGGCATGTGTTCACATATAGGGATGTGCAAAACGTTTCGGGCACAGAACGATCTGTGCCCGAAACGACCAATTTCAGGTGATTTGGAGCCGAATCGAATCACCCCCGACGATTCCCGAAAAATATCGGATCTGAAACGAATCACCCCTGTTTCGGGTCTGAATTTTTTGGGTGTTTTGGGTCTCCTTTTTGGGTGTTTTGGGTCTCCCAGAAAAGTGCCAGCCTTGTCTTCTTCTTCCCCATCCATTTCAGTTTGATGTCTCTTTGAATTTCCCGCCTTTTTGCCTCCATTGATTTCAATGGAGAAATTGCTTTCCTGTCACTTTAATTGAAAAGGCCCTGGGGCCAAAAGAGTGGGGTGGGGTGGTAGTGCCCAATGGGTGGAGGCTACCACCTGAATTCCAGGGGGATTGGGCAGAGGGCTGATTTTTGGTGAATTTCAGAAGTTTAAGCATTTTT
Organism: Hemicordylus capensis; assembly: GCF_027244095.1. NCBI lineage: Eukaryota > Metazoa > Chordata > Lepidosauria > Squamata > Cordylidae > Hemicordylus > Hemicordylus capensis. The sequence goes on from NC_069659.1 coordinate 208,613,692, forward strand.
AAGGTTTCCCCCCTTTAGGGATAATCGCTTCACTTCAGGAGGAAAGGGGTGGCCTAGAGTGGAGTGGGCTTGGTGGTGGTGCGGGGTAGGGCAAGGAAGCTACCTGAATTTTTTCAAAGGATTTAGGCAGAGGGCTGATTTTTGGTGATTTTATTTGTTGGAGTTTTGTTGCTTCTGAGGTGTTCTGAGTGTGGATTCTGTGATAGCAAATGAGATTTTCAATGACACACCATGAATCCACTCTCATCTGCTCTCTTAGAATCTAAACCTTAAAGACATGTGAACTTCAACAATTAACCAAAAATCAGCCCTCTGCCCAAATCCTTTGAAAAAATTCAGGTAGCTTCCTTGCCCCTACCCGGCACTACCACCAACCCCACACCACTCTAGGCCACCCCTTTCCCCCCGACGTGAAGCGATACACCCTCCATTCTACCTAATGGGGGAAAACCTTAAAAACGCGTAAACCTCAGAAATTCACCAAAAATCAGCCTCTGCCCAATCACTCTGCAATTGGGGTGGTAGCCTTCACCCATTAGGCACTACCACCCCACCCCACTCTTTTGGCCCAGATCCCACTTTCTGCCCCCGATCTGCCCCAAAGACACTAAAACTTTAAAAAAATCACCAAAAATCAGCCCTTTGCCCAATCCCCCTGAAATTTGGGTGGTAGCCTCCACCCATTGGGCACTACCACCCCACCCCACTCTTTTGGCCCCAGGACCTTTTTTTTACCCGAATCGATTCGGATTCGGGTTAATCCGAACCGAATCAGGGGTGATTCGGGTGGGCAAAATTCGGGCACAGAACAGAACAGGGGTGTTTTAGTTCGGGTCCGAACTGAAACACGGAAAATTCGAATTGCACACCCCTATTCACATATTGGCCAGATTTACCCCAAAGTCCATGTGATATGTCAGCGAGCACTTCACACATGATCCCCCCCCCCACACGCTCCGTATTGAGACCTAGCCCAATTTATGTCCATGGTAAAACAAACAAACAACCCAATCTCTTTTTGCACTGGAGTATCCGTTCTGCCTCGAACTCGCAGTAAAGCCTCATAAAAAACCCATGGTAAAGACTTCTGTCTGAAAAGCCTCCACCTGCACCTGCTCCACCTGCACCTGTATGCACCTGCTCTCCATTTTAAATATGCCAGTGATATGCTGCAAACTTGTCCTGGAGGTAGAGATTGCTACTTCATCACCTGAACTCATGTTTGGTGATAGATTGATGGACCAATGTCACACTCGGTGGGAGCCTAAGGAGCCTTTTGATATGGTCATTGGCCTTCTAGCTGTCCAGCTATCTAAATGGACAACATAATGCTGTTTGGGGGTGGGGGGATAAGAAAACAAGTTAGAGCCAGTGGCTGACATGATGAAAATCTGTCAAAAGTATTCCCATTTACATTAAAAGGACAAGTTAGGTAGTGCCTAACTTGTCCTTTAGATTTCAAAGGGACTAATTTGACTAATTTGACTCAGATTGACTCAGCCTTCCATCCTTCCGAGGTCGGTAAAATGAGTACCCAGAATGTTGGGGGCAATATGCTAAATCATTGTAAACCGCTTAGAGAGCTCCGGCTACAAAGCGGTATATAAATGTAAGTGCTATTGCTATTGCTATTGCTAATTTTCCTCATGCCCCCCAGTGTACTGTAAAATGTAGGGCTCTGAGGACCCAGATTCAGGTCCTATTTAGCTATGACACCCAATTTGTAGTGTTGGGCAAGGCAGCCTCACCCATCTCACAGAGTTTGTTGTGGGGCTAAAACACTATTCTGAGTTTGTGGAAGACTGCTGACAAACAGGTGTCAGGAATCTGGTCCTTATCAAATCACTAAGGATGTGAATGAATCGTGATTCAAAGCACATAGACTCCGGCACCTTTAAAACGGAGGAGAGTAGCTACTCACCTGCTCCTCTGTTTGTTAACTGCCCCTTCCTGTATTGGCAGTGCTCCCTCCAGCTATCATTGTGTGTCAGCGGCGCTCTCCCCAGCTGCCCTCACATGATGTGTCCGCACATGCACAGCAGCCATTTGCATGGTCGGCATGGTTGTAACTGGGGAGCAGCTGAGGAGATCACCGCCCGCATGTGATGATAGCTGGGGGGAGCGCCACCGATACAGGAAGTGACGGTGAGCGACTGGAGAGCAGGTATGCACCTGCTCTCCATTTTAAATATGCCAGTGATATGCTGCAAATAATGCTTCAAATTGCGATCCGTACACATCCCTCAATTAACATCTGTGTAGTTGGAGGAGAAGAAAAAAGAAGAAAGCTTGCATTTGGAAAGCAAGAGACTCAGCTGATGCTGCAGATTTTTAAGAGCACGTTCTACTCATTGAAAACATTTGAACCTTGAAATAGAAATATAGACCTCTTAATTAATTTCTCTGTTATTGTATAATGTGTAAAGAAAACTAATGCACAGAATTTTCCATTTTAATTACAAAAGGGAAAAATGTGTGTGCAAGAGTGTAACGGGGAGAAGGGTGTGGACTGGGGCAACACAACATTGAATTTCAAAAGTAATTATGTAGGAGGGGAAGGTTTATTAGGCTTCAATAAGCCTGCATAGATGCAGAGAGAATATATAATGGAGCACAGATTCTTACTATTACTCTCATTAGGGCTGAATTGGAAGAATGGACACTCCAAATCAAAATGTTTGCATAGCTCTATACCTAACCTAAAAAAGTAATCTCTGCTGTGGGTGGGCAACCTTTCAACACTGAGGTTTGCATTATAGACCCTCAGCAGACATTGATTAATAATCATAATTGTTTTAATTGTTTTTATTCTGCTTTATATTTGTTGTTTTAAATTGTGTACACTGTCTAGAGTAGGGATGTGTGAATCAATTTGGGTACAAATCTATTTCTACCCAGATCTAGCTGATTCATGCAATTTGGAGAAAGAACAAATCACCCCTGTGGTCCATTGGCTAGATTTGGGTCCAAGTCGAATCATGCCAGATTCAATTCAAAATGATTCAAGATTTGGATTCCTCCTATTAATTCCCCCATATTCACAGCTTTCATTTTTTAAAAAAGCATAGCTTTACCCCTTGTAGATGTGGCGTTATGGTGCAAAATGTGTGATCACTATTTTTCACGTATTTTGAGTCTTTGGTGTATAATAACTTTTCCTCAATGAATCCCTATGAGGATTCATTACACACCTTCATTTCTTCTATTCATTTTGACCGACTTTGGACAGTGCCAACTGTTAACTGCCATGTGCCAACTACAACTCCCTCCCACCCGCAAGGCAGTGGGGTGCCACTCAATTTATGTTCTAGGAATTTTTTCAATTGTTTAGACTCTTTGATGTCTAATAACCTTTCCCCATAATAAATCCGTATGAGGATTCATTACACACCAAAGAGTCTAAACACCTAAAAAAAATTTCTAAAATATAAACTGAGTACCCAGTGGCTTGCAGGTTGGGGAGTAGTTGGCACATTGGATGGCACTAATTCCCCACCCCACCCCCACAAAGCAGTGGGGTCAAAATGAACAGAAGAAATGAAGGGGTGTAATGAAGACTCCAAAGAATCTAAACAAAAATTCCTAAGAAATAAACTGAGTACCCCAGTGTGTGTGTGTGTGTGTGTGTGTGTGTGTGTGTGTAGTTGACACATGGCATTTGGCAGTTGTCAAAATGAACAGAAGAAATGAAGGCATATAATGAATCCTTATAGGGATTCATTATGAGGAAAGGTTATTAGACACCAAAGAATCTAAACACTTCAATATTCCAAAAATATAAACTGAGTACCCCAATGCCTTGCAGGTGGTGTGGTGGTATGGTAGGCACATGGTAGTTGACAGTTGGCACTGTCCAATGACAGTCAAAATGAGCAATGAAGGTGTGCAATGAATCCTCATAGGGATTCATTATGAGGAAAAGTTATTAGACATGAAAAAATCCAAACACTTGAAAAATAGTGACTGCACATTTTGCTCCATAACTCCACTTCTACAATGGCTAGAGCTTAGTTTTTTTGTTTTGTTTTGTTTTGTTTAAATAATAATAATAATAAAAAAAAAGCAGGGCATCCATGTAGGGTTAGGATAGGGAGACTCTGAATCCCCATTATTTCCTACGGTGGAAATATACAAAATCATTAGAAATCAACCAAGTGCTCCACTGCCTTGAAATTTGGGTGATAGGTGGCACCCATGGGGACCTACCAACCACCAAAATTGGGTGCTCCCAGGACCTGTATAAATGGTCTTAATCAATCCAAATCAAATCCAAATCAAATCTGGGGTGATTCAGGGGGTCAGATTTGGACACAAAACAAATCAGGAGTGACTCAATTTGGGCACAAAGCGAATGGGAAAAAAATCAATCCATGCACATCCCTAGTCTAGAGATACACATATCAGGTGGTATATAAATATGATAGATAGATAAATAAGTAAGTAAGTAAGTAAATAAATAAATACATTATTATTTATTATTTATAAGCACCTCAAGCACACAAAAATGTATGGAAATAATGTTAAGAAGAATGAACCCTACCCACAAGCTTACAGTCTTGGAGGAAAATAAGACAAATAGGAAGGGGAAAGGGAAGGCGAAATCAGAATTTAATGCTCAAGATCAAACTAGACATGATGTGGGAATTCCTTGATTAAAACTCATTACATTTTTTTCATTTTTCAAGATGCAGTCATGTGGTGTGCGGAGGAACTGATCTGAACTGTAACTGTAGCACAAGGAAGTGGGGTTAACGCTTTGTGGCTACATTAATTCTCCAACTGAAATCCCCACTGAAGCTGCTATTAACTATGGAGGAGGTGAAATGGAAACAGTTATGGGCACTGCTCCCTCAACACCATGGCCCCATTTCCAATCCCCCCGGCACTTTCAAAAATAGAAATAAATGTTGGGAGTTTCAATTATGGACTTCAGGAGTTAAGAATCGTTTCCAAACTCTGTTGAAACACTTGCAAGGAGGACAGGGGTGTAGCGAGGTTGTAGTGGACCAAGAGACAAGATTTTAAAATGGGCCCCCAACTCATGAAGTAAAGAAATCTTAAATGAGGCTAAATAGTGGTAACAAAAGGCATAGTAAATCTTAATACTCACATCAATTTCAGAGGATGAATACAACTGAAGGAAGCCTGAGCGGGTGCGCAGCTGGAGGAGTCAGTCATGTGACTTGCCTCGGGGGGGGCAAGGCAGTGGGCCCCCATACAACTGTCTCCCCTTGCCCTATTATAGTTATGCCCCTGAAGGAGGAAGAGGAACACATTTTTAAGGGCAATGAGTTCCAGAGAAAGAGAACAGCAAGAAACAAAGGCTGAAGCTGTGAATTAGAAGGAACTTCTAATTAGAATTAGAAGAAACTTTCCAAAGAGAAAATTTTGGAAGAGTGGAGAAGACACTCTTTCTATAATAAAGACAGAGCAAGGGTCAAAGAGGTAAGAAATGTAGTAAGTAAAAGTGTATCGGGTATGGAAAGGGGAGTCAGTGAATGGAATATATAACAAAAGAGAAATGTGGGCAAAATGAAATACAGGGGAAACAATTAAGACAGCGGTGGAATAAATAACAGAAAAGAGAGAATGAAGCTGAGAAAGAAGCATATCAGAAAGAAAAGAACGACAGTAGTAAAGCCAGGAAAGCATGAGAGAACCACCCAATGTCTTTGTAGTAGAGAGAGAGAAATAGAAACAAGAATTAAGTGAAATTTAAAATTTGGAAGTGTCAGGTTTTTGTGGTAGCAAAAGTTTTCTGTGCATAAAAAGACATTTTTGAATAGAAAGAAATATGTTTTCTTTTGATTAGGAAGAGATGAGTCAAGGGAGATCCTAAAGCTTTGTAGAAGGGGGAAAGGAAGAACAGAAGCATTACCTCAAGTGTGGGGAAAGGAAGAAGGTAGAGATAAAGAAGATGGAGGACTGATCAACAACTCAGTTTTGGATAAACAAGATAATGGGAAGACATTCAGTCAGAAATAGCTACAAAGGAAGCAAAAATGTTAGAAAATGAAATTGTTGGATCAGAAGAAGAAAAGTAGGTTTGTTTGCAGGACATTGGCATAGAAGTGATAAGGAATGTTAATGAACAAATGACCAAGGGAAAAGAAAAGAACTATGACAGAGCCTTGAGGCATTCCAGCTGAGAGGAGGAAAGAAGCAGTGCCATTAATAGATACATAAAAAGAATGCATGAGAATAGAATGATAAATGCTATTAAAGGCAAGTAAAAGAGCAGAAAGCCAACCCTGTGTGTTGGCAAGTAAAATGCAGATTCAGATGCAGAGTCATTTCAGGAACTCACTCTGTTCTTCTAGAGAGGTGGTTTTGGTTTTTGCTTTTACTCATAAGTGGGATAAAGCTGAGTATATAAAATTAAATATTTTTATTTCAGTCTTTATTTATTATTTGAGGCTGAAAATCAAAGTCAATGTTCCCAAAACAAGGGTGTTCCACCCCCATTATATCTTCTGCTAAACAGAGTAGAATTATCTCCAAGCATAATGGATATCAAAGTGGGATTCTTGGATCTTGCTTCCTTTTTGCCCCACACAGAAAGGAGTGAATGACACATTGGCCGCATTCTCACATAACATGTAACGGAGGGTCCAATGGAACCGCAGTTCCACCCTCCTGTGTATTGACCTGTCTGCATTCAGATGCAAGCACCAGGACCTGAACTGCAGTTAGGGAGACTGCAGAGAGGAGGGGGGTCTGGCTGCATAGGTGGGGAAACTGGCTGCCAGGCTTCCTCCTTTGCATGAAGTACAGCCACAGCAGCCAACCAGAATGGAGAGAGGGAGGATCTTCCTTCCCTGAACTCCAGTCCCCAAGAAGGCTGCCTCCAGTATAGCATTCAGATGTAACGCTGCTAAATACAAACCTCAGGTCGGAGCAACGAAACTCACAACAACCTGAGGGTTCAAATTGGAGTTTGGGGGTGAAAACCTCAGGTCTCTTTTTGAATCAGACAGAGGTTGCATGCATTCGGACGTACAAGAAATCCAACCTCTGCTCTCTTTAACTCTGGTTTCCCATTACATGCAAATGTGGCATATCAGTTACTCTGCGCAAAGGGGAGTATGCTATCAAAGGAAGTGTACTAGAAGGATAATTAAAAGAAATGGCCCTCCATCTTTTTCATTATGTCTATAAAGAGAAGTGAAGTTTCCTCACAAGGGTTTCTTTAAAATGTTTGAATCTAATACATCAATCTCTGCTTATTCATCTGTTGTCTGTGAATTAAAAGGTTCTTTGGACCCCATATTATTGGTTGCTTCTCAAGATTAATTTGTCAACATTTTTCTCCCCTGGTTTTCTTTTTGATAATGGTATCTGTTTCTCTTTTTAAAAAATATACTCCCTCTACTTAGAAAATCAGAGTAGCGCATCCTGACAAGAAGGGCTCACTCCTGAAGATGTTAGCTGCATGGAAGATCCACTGAAATCAAAGGGACTTTATTTCGTCACAACTAATCTCATTCCCTTCCTTCAATGGGATTTAGTTAGAGAGGCTAACATGTACTGGATTGTTTCCATTGTGTTTCTGGCATGGATGGGCTGGCCATTAACAGGATTAGGTCAGAGCCCAGTGGACTGCTTCCCACAATGCCAAATGTTGATGCAGGCTGGTTGCCTGCTCTCATTGGGGACAGAAAATTCTGCCTCACAAGGGTATCACATCAGTTCTTATGACCAATGGAATCTGCATTATCATTACAGCTGCACTGAGTCACTAGGTCAAAGAGAATCTGATGTGCATTGTTTATTGTTTGTTTGTTTTTAATACAAAGTGCTGGTTATTACCTATAAAGCCCTTAATGGCTTGGGCCCATGGTATTTAAGAGAACACCTTCTTCATTATGAACCCCACCTTATTAAGATCAATCAATCAATCAATCAATCAATCAACTTTATTATTGCCCAAGGCCAGCATAAGATAGAGCAGTAGAGCATGATTAATTCAAATTATGAAACCATAAAGCTATGTTATTTTAAATTTCTACCATAATGTTATCAAGCCATGATACAATATTAAAAGGCTGCTACCCTTAAAAGAGAGGGTATCTCTCTTTTAAGGCTTTCAATTGGGATCTCTCTGAATTTGCCTTCCAGTACTGCAGAGGGAAGGGCATGACCATGGGTGAAGGTATAAGCCCTTCTGTGGCTTGGGATTTCTAGCTGTGACAGGTAGAGGCAGAATACCTGAGCCTTCCCGAGGACAGGAAGGATGGACCCCTGCCTAATTCAACCTGGTGTTCTGTGTTCATTATCCTCTGTTTGATTGCTGGTTTTAGATGCAAATGAAGAGACAAAAGTCCCACAATGCTGTAAACTTGTTTATTTGAGCCCAACACATATCAGCCAAAGCCTTCTTCAGGGGCCAAATATTATCCAATGTAATCCTGTCACAAAAACACTTCTTCAAAAACAGGTAATATCTTAGACTAGTCAAAGCTAATGAAGCACATTTGCTGCTATCTTCCTGCTGTGAGCTTGGACAGCTCCAGCTCCAAGGGAGCAAGATTGGAGGGGGGGCCCAATTGGGCACCATAGAGGAGTTGCGCCAATATCTTGACCTAAAATAGTTTGAGCACTGTGACAACATACTGGCCCCCTCTAGTCTGTAAGGATTTTAGAATGGCGGCAGAGCTCCTCAGAGCAGTGAGGGCAACATAATCGCAGGGGGCCTTTCTTGAGCAAGAGGTGTGTAGGTCCACTCCCAGATATTTGAAACTAGAGACCTGTTTGACCTTGTGGCCATTTATACGCCAGGGACGGGTCTTGGGTCTTCTGGTGGAAGCCATAACTTTAATTATTTGTTAGGTGATTTCTAGTTGATCATTCCTTCAGTACTGAGTTAGCATGTCAGCATGTGCCTGCCAGGCGTGCGCACGTGAGCCCGCCCAACGTGCATGAGCACAATGTGCAGGCTCACACGTACCAGCTACTTCTGGCCACTTCCGGCCAAGGAGCAAACAAGGTGGCAGGGAAGTACTCTGCCGCCCTGTAGGACATTAAAAATACCAAGTGCCGGCAGGGGGGGAAGCAGTGGGAGGGTAAATGCACCCTCCCCCATACTTAAAGTGAGACCCTCTCCCCACCATTGAGCCACCCCCACCTGGTTCCGTTCACATCCCTAATCAGCTCTTCTCTGGTGGCCTTCCCTGCTCTGGATTGGGAAATGAGGGACTCAATCCCAACCATAGAGAACTTCCCCGCTCCACGCTCTGATGGGCCAGTATCAGATTGGTTTGATTTATAACTGCATTCCGAGATGCTGGCTTGCATGAAATGGTCTCCATAGCTGAAAAGGAGGGACACTCTGTGCCCTAGCCTGTATATCTGTTCTTGGTACTCACAGCATTTGCTTCCCCTGCTGTTGTTGTCTCTGGGGACAGAGAAGAAAACTATTGATTTGCAGTTGCTTCTTCTTTCCAGTGTGTCCTCCACTGTCGTCAGCAGGACTCTTGTTGGCAGGGTTCTTATGAGATCTTTTTTTCCCCTTGTGAGGAGGCAAGCCCCTGGTAGACATGCCTAGCGGCGGAGGTGGGGGGAGCCCAGGCTGGGGCAGGAGCTTGAGAGTTGAGTTATTAACTGGTCACCATCTTGGCTCCACCTCCTCTATTAAGATCTTCAGGGGAGGTTCAACTGAGGGTGTTGCCAGCTCATCTGGTGGTGACTCAAAGGCATGCCTTCTCTGTAGTTGCCCCAGGACTGTAGAATGCACTTTCTGCTGAGATTAGAGCTGCTCCATCCCTGTGGGTGTTTAGGAAACAACTAAAGACATAGCTCTTCAGCCAAGCTCTTTAGTTAGCTGGTGTTTTTATGGATATTTTGATCTGGTTTTTATGTTTTAACTGCTAAATGCTTGGTTTGTTTTATTCTTGGTTTGTTTTATGCTGTTAAGAACCTAGTGAGTTCGGTACAGGGTGATATACAAATAAAATAAAATAAAATAAATAATAAATAATAAAATAATAAAATAAAATAAAATGATATATGATTTAAAAGCAATCTGAAGAGACCAACATCCATGTAGGCAGGCATAGACCATTCAGATGACCTGCAGTTTTTCAAGTTCACTTTGGAGTGGGGATGGCTTTTAGCTACAGCTCTGGAAAGAATGGCTGTTTTCGCTTCGAGGCTAGGATACCAAGCCTCGAATACCAAAAATTTGATGATACCAAAAACATGTCAGCCCCCTCTCTGAGCCGTACTGTGAAGCAAACAGCTTGCCCACCAACAAATTCCTATATTAATCAATGATATAGCATCACCAATGTACCTGGTATTTTATCTGCCCCAAAGATCTTATAATTTAAATTTAGGTTATATAGAGGAGAGAGAGGCAAATGTGACATAACAGCCCTGCTCAATCAGGCCTAAGGCCCATCTAGTCCAGCATCCTGTTTTCCACAGTGGCCTAACAGATGACTCTGGGAAGCCCACAGACCAGAGATGAAGCCATTGATAGACCTGCCCTCCATGAATTTGTTTAAGTCCCTTTTAAAGCCATCCAAGCTAGTGGCCATTACCACAATCCATGGCAGAGAATTCCATAGATTCTCATAGAATTCCATAGATGTGCTGTGTAAACAAACAAACAAACCAAAAGTACTTCCTTTTGTTGGTCTTAAATTTCCTAGCCATCAGTTTCATGGTATGACCTCGGTTTCTAGTGCTGTGAGAGAGGGGGAAAATGTCTCTGTCCACTCTCTCTAATCCATGAAGAATTTTATACACCTCTGTCATGTCTCCCTGTAGTCACCTCTTTTCCCATTTTTTTTAAAATAAGAAAAGAAAAAGTAAGAAAATGATTACATTATCTTCTCTTGAACTTCCAACAGTTACATATGACAATCCGGGATTCCTCTTCCATCCTTTGCCAACCTTCCCCATCACATCAGATATTATAGAAAGATATAAATAATGTGTTAATCAACCCTCAATATATATATTTTTAAAAACACCCAAATCTTGGGTGTGGATGTTAACCCTGTACTAAACTGTAATTTATGAAAGGTTCCCAGGTTAACACAAATATTTCATCTGAGGTATTCTGTAAATAAGCAGTGATCTTAGCCATCAAGGCATATTCCCATAGCTTTAGTAGCCATTCATCTAAGGTTGGGGTTGCCTGTGATCTCCAATTGGCAGCATAGAAAATCCTGGCAGCCATAATCATTTATAAGGATAACTCCATGTATTTAGTAGGTATATAAGGTTTAGTAATATTTAACAAAAAAAGCTCACGTGAATAGGGAAAGTTTATATTTAAAATTTGTTGCATCTTAGAGTGAATTTTTTCCCCAAAATTGTTGTGCTTTGCCACAAGTCTATCACATATGATAGAATGTCCCTGCATGATTCTTACATTTCCAACAGTCTCTAGAATAATTACTGTCCATCTTTCTAATCGTTGTGGGAGTAATGTACCAACGAAAATACATTTTGTACCAATTTTCTCTTAAGAGAAAATTTCTGCTGTAAATTTAATATTCACATTCCATTGGTATTCCAGGATCAATTGTCCTGTTTAAATTTTGCATCCACTTAATAATGCAGTCTTTTATCTGTTCTGTTTCTGAATCATATTTCAACAGCAACTTATATATCAATCCCAGTAAATGATCAGTATTTTTGCTTATTAGTACTCTAAATTCCGTTAAATCTCTTAAGTTTACCACCTTGTCTTTGTATTTCTTTCTGCACTATAGAACTAATTTGTAAGTACTGAAATCATGAAGGTTCCTCAGACCATTCCAAAGTGAAGGTTTTAATAGATTTAGGTTTTGTTTTTCCAGTAGTTAAGCTTTGCATATTATATGCGTTCTCTCTCCAAGGATCAAACTTATTCGATTTTTCTTCTTTATGGAAAAAAATATTTAAAATAGATGCCAAAGTTGATAGATCTGGGCTGATCCTTTTCTTATACTTGTCCCAAACACTTAGCAGACTATTTCTGATTGTGTGGGATTTTATGTCCTGGTCATTTATTTTTATGTTACTCCATAAAAACTTATGTAACCCATCTGAAAGATCTGATCCCTCCATATCCATAATTGGACCATATCATTCTCTGATCCAATCCAAAATCCATGTCAAACAACTGGCATGGAAGTACAATTTCAAGTTACAGACAGCCAATTCTCGCCATGCATAATCCTAAACTTGATTCTTGGTTTCTTATAAGCCCAAATAAAGGAGTTTATATGCCTCTGCCACATATTCAACGTCTTATCTTCAATCTTAACCAGAGTAATTTGAAATTAAAAATTCATTCTGGGTTAAATATTCATTTTAACTGAACACTTTACACTAGCTTATACTGAATGGCATTTGCCATTTTGTTGCCCAGTCCCCCAGTTTGGTGAGATCCTTTTGGAGCTCCTCACAAATTTTTTTGGATTTCACTGCCCTAAATAGTTTAGTGTCATCTGCAAATTTGGCCACTTAGCTGCTTACCCCAACTTCTAGATCATTTATGAAAGAGCACTGGTCCCAGTAAAGATCCGTGGGGGACCCCACTTCTTCCTTCCCTCCATTGTGAAAACTGTCCATTTATTCTTACCCTCTGTTCCCTGTCCTTCAACCAGATCAATCCACACATGAATCTGTCCCCTTATCCCATGATTTCTAAGTTGCCACAAGAGCCTTTGGTGGGAAGTCCAAGTGTACTATGTCAACTGGATCACTTTTATCCCCAATGCCTGTTGACACTCTCAAATAACTCTAAAAGGTCAATGCGGCAAGACTTGTCCTTGCAGAAGCCATGCTGGTTCTCCTTCAGCAAGGCCTGTTCTTCTATATGTTTAACAATTTTGTTTAACTGGCCTGTAGTTTCCCAGATCCCCCCTGGTTCCCTTTTAGAAAATTGGAGTTGCATTGCCTGGAGTCACATTAGAGTTATACTGTCATGACCCAGGCCATGCAGAGGCCCATTTGGAACGTGTAACGGCCTCCAAAATGGCCACCACAATGGAGGGCAGGCCTGAAATGGGCCGGAGACTGCCTGAACCAAAAGATTTGGACCAAAAAAAAAGGGAGACTGGTGGGGGGAAGAGGGAATTTCTCGAGACCCCGCCCCCCCCCATGGCCGAATCTAAGCCCCAGGACCAGGTGGCAGTAAGTAAAATTTAATTTTTTAAAGATTTTTTTAAAAAAATTGCAACCCCCACCCACCAAAAACTGGGAAGGTGTTTGAGAGTGCCAAAACTGAACATGCCCGGTCTGGTTTGAGTCCAGTACAGACTCGAACCAAACCGGGCAACCTGGTTTTGTGCACACCACTAATGGTTCTACAACTCTGGCATCTCACACCAGGTCCTGGGCAGCACTCGGGATTAAATCCAAGGTCACCTTCTCTCTAGGGGGAACTCCTGGAAGGGACCATCTGGCAAGTCTCCAGGACATGTTTTTGCCTTAGGACATGTTTTTGACCATAAGAACCCCCTTCAAACATGGGATCATACTTTTGCTTTTGGGATCACACTTTTGCTGCTGCCATTGTTGGAGCTATACTTGCTGACTGTACACCCGCATGCACCTTGCCATCGCACACTGCCCAGGTGTGTCCATGAGCTTGCTCTATGCTTGAGCTCCCCAGAGCAAAGGATTCCCACCAGTAAGATCAAGATAGATATGACACACAGCTTTCCTCTTCTCTCAATCTCTCTCTTTCACCCTTAGATCTCTATTCCCCTTCCTAGTATAACAACGTGGTAATGTGCCCAACCAACCACTTATTCATTTATGTGTGTGTGTGTGTGTGTGTGTGTGTGTGTGTGTATGATATTTCTATACCACCTGATTTAGACAACTTTTGGCAGTGTACAAAGTTACCCCTCAATAAAGCAACTCTTTGTTTTCAAAGTCACATTTCCACCCTTTCTTTCCAGTGCGTCCACATGACAGCTACCTCTCCTGCACAGCTCTTATTTTTAGTGCTGTTCATGGATCTGCACCATCTGACACTAATTTCCCCCACTTGAACCAAAACATAGTCACGGAGGGTAGTAGCTGACATGCCTCTTGCAGACTTCATAACATAATAGAGATTAGCATCTTTCTTCCCCAGCCCGGAGTAATGTTACGGGTTCTACATAACTGAGTAAATGCTGTCCCAGCTCACATGCTACCAGTCCTAAACAAAAAAAAAGACTTTTTTTCCTTACTCACTCATCATTAAACTTGGTGAAACTGAAAATGAAATTAAGTGGAAGTAGGTGACGGATATAAAAAAAGAAATTACACACAATTTATAATTACTGCATAGAATTCTCTGGGGTGATTCACACGATTGCCCTGGGAAGGCGTGGTGTGCGGGGGGCTGCTTTCATAATATCTTCCCCCGCGATGACCAAGTGTGCCTCCCCCACACCCACATGGGCAGTCCGACTCTGTGTAGCTCCCTGAAGCATGGAGCACAGCACAGTGATATGGGGGCTGGAATGTCTGAGGGGCGCATCCTTCAATGCAACACGCAGCACGTGCGTTGCATTGGGGATTTCCCCCTCAGAAGGGCACTTTATGCACCCGTCTCTGTGAATCTTCAGGTTGCCCACAGCCCAAGGAGTCACATGATATCTGGTAGCCAGCTTAAGGGTGTGAGAGCCCCCTTAACCTTGGCTAAAAGCTGGGTTCATTAAGGGGGTTAGGCAGACAGGGAGCAGAGGGATCTGTGAGGATCCCACCACTTTCATTGAGCAGCCTAACCCTGCCTGGTGCAGCTCAAGCAGGGTTAAGCTGGTCTTGAGAACTGCCTCTCTGCCTCATGGTATGATGTGATGGCCATTAGTTTGGATAGGCAAGGGCTACCTTTTCATGAGGTGAGATGAGGCAGTAATCTCAGGTAGCAGATTTTTGAAGTGCTAGCAAGGTGGCAAGTTGCTGTTCAAACCCCGCCCCCAAAGAGGTCCTGGACCAATAAGAGGTCTTCAAGGGCTCATGCCAGGGCGGGCTGAAACAAACCACCATCCCTGCAGCACGAGGCCTTGGGAGGGGCATTCTGCCTGCTGCTTTTAAAGGGGAGGAAGATGCACACAATGGGAGGCGGTATTTGACTACCACCACATCGGTTTTTAAAAGATTACATGCATTTGGCTATTAACAATGATAGCCAAATGGAACCTCCATATTCTGAGGCAGTATACCTCTGAAAATCCTATGTTGAGTGGCAAAGAAGGGCTGTTTCCTTTGTGTCTAGTTAGTGGGCTTTCTGGAAGCACCTGGTTGACCACAACTGGAAGCAGGATGCTGGGCCTTTGGTCTGATATAGCAAGCTCTTATTATGTCATTACTCAGAAGAAATGTCTCATGGACTTCTGTGGAACATCTACCCATGCACAGGATTTCGTTCATTGTCATGAAAACAAAAGCACAAATTTAAAAACACAATGAACAACTTAGAAGAACCACTGTTTATTGGCTATCATTATTGGACATCTACCTGTATAGACAAATACATTCCAAGCTGTTTCTATTAAAAGTCTGTGTGCATGTGTGTGTGTGTGTGTGTGTGTGTGTGTGTGTGTGTGTGTGTGTGGGTGAAGGGGTGACTGTGTGTGTTTAATATGTGACTGAATTGCCGGTTGGTCTACATTTAGGTGTGTCTTTGTCTCTGTGTGCAGGTTTATGCCTGTATATGTATATTTACATACACATTCTCACTAACCCAAATATATATATTTAAGATTTACTGTTCTGGAAAAATCTGGTGAATAATGTAGATGATTGAAGATGATGCCTCCCAGAAATATATTGTTCAGGCCTTCCTCATTTAAATTCAGCCTCTCATTCGCACTTGGTAATACACTCTGCCATATGAATTATGGATTCCTGTTTTTATCTCTCACACAACACATGAATGTTTGATAAAGATGGGTTCCAATATTATATTGGGTCAAAATGCTCTTCTGAAATGCAGCCGGGGGTGGGGGGAGATGGTTTCCTAGTAATTATGCATGAATTTAGCAGAGGGGGGAGATTGCTTTTTTTTTTTTTTTACCCCCAAATGTTTCTGCTGCACACGAGTAGGAGATTGTGAGTGTTGGCTGCCAAAATTCCTTATTTATGCTCATTCTGAAACAGCATGGGAGAGGCTGCAGTACATCTTCTTCACTGCCCTACAAATGCCTCAGCCTTACCTGATTGTTTTCAGAGGGAAGAAGCTGCTTGACGTTCAATTATTCATAATGCCTTTGTGAAGCCGGTTAATTTCCACAAGGAGTCTGGAGTCATGCCAGAGGAGTATCTCATTCATTCATTCCCTTTGGGCATCAGGATAGTTTAGACAGAGGCCCTTGGTTACAGCTGGATTAACTACTGTAACTAGTGAAATGCCTACCAAATGGTGGGAATGTGTAGAGTACATGTGCAGGCTGCTGCTTGCTTCTGGATGTTAGCATGGCAGTCTTTGCCTTTTTTCTTAGCATGTGATTATTTGTTAGGCATGCAGATAGGTCTGAGTTTAGACTAAGGATTGATAATGTGGCTGTTGATGTCACAAGGGCACAGGGAAGGACCATTATCTTGTGTTGGTAATACTCATAAGGGTGAGCTGGATCACATAGCTCCTGCCCCAAACCCTCCAACATTTTGCTGATAAAAACAGGAAAACATTTTTAACAATCAGTTCTATTCCAGAGTTGTCTACAAAAGCATGCTCCCCAGTCACTATTGTGCATTGCTGAAGACTGGATTCCACCCACTATATCAAGTGTAGGTAACATGCAGCACTCCAAATTCTGCTGAACTACAACTTCCATTACTCAGCCACAATAAATTACAGCTCAGAATGATGGGAGTTGTAGTTTATCAACATCTGGAGAGGCGAATATTGCCTACCCCTGCATTATATATTGTGCACAGCATTGTGACTTTGTGCTGTAGTGTGCACCCATTTACATGCAAGTGCACTAAAGACACAATGCATCCACCCACCCACCTACTTGGTGATTTAATATCTAAAGTAGGGTTGTCAAACTGTGGCTCACCAGTTGTTGTTGGCCTACAACTCCCATCATCCCCAGTCAGAGTAACCAGTAGCCAGGGATGATGGGAGTTGTAGGCCAACATTTGCAGAATGGCCACAGTTTGACACCTCTTATCGGGCGACTCTGTGGAGGGAGCTGAATCTTGAAGAATAAACTCCATCAACTGGCATGAAAAAAACTAAATAAGGCATCCAAGAGGCAAAAAACAGAGACAATGAAGCTATTCACACGAGGAGAAAACAGGGTGACCTACTGAAAGCAGATAGAACCCTATTTTTCCTCATAGCAAACAGACGAGTACATGCTGCTGACTCGGCAGGGAGTATGAGTGACAAACGATTAACTTTTTAAGGTTCCCCAGCCACAGCTAGTATTGTTGGTCCTCCAGCCCCGCCCCTGGCAATAGCAGCTCCATGAGTGGACAGGGCAAGCATGTGACCCAAGGAGACCACTCAGAGGGCTCCAAGCTGAAGTCCTGCTTTGCTGTTCCCTGATTGGTAGCCTCAGTTAACCCTTTCCTGGCAACTGCAGCACTGTCAAAGGCACAGAACTCTGTCCCCATGCCCAAAACTCCCTGCTCACAACAAGGCAGGAGAGAGAAGAGAGCAGCTGCAGCTGCTAGCAAAGGAAAAGCCAACATGAACACACACAAACCTCAACACACACCCCAAATCCAGGAGGGACACAGCAGATGCCCCCTGGAGCAGTTGCCAGATGCCAGTGAGAGCAGTTGGCAGATGCCCCCACAACTAGCCCAGGCACTAAGCTGGTGGCAAGGGCGATGACATGTGTCTCCTACCACCCCTGTCCAATTGCCCCCCTCACAGTGGATGGGAAGACAAGCAGGCAATGGAAAGTGTGCACCTGCCCTCCTTGCCACATGTGCCACCACCACCCTTCACTCTTGCTGTGGCAGCCCCCATCGCCCCATCCCACCGTACAACAGCATGGTTTGGGAAGGCAGAAGGAGGAAAGTGCCCCGTCCCCTCACCCTCCCCAAGCTGTGGCCTCTGTGGCACCCCCCATCCCACTGTATAGTGTGTGTAGACGGAAAGAACCCCCCTTGCCCCCCACTGCCACCATAGCCAAGTGGCGACTCTACCCCCCCCATCAATCTGCCACTGCCATCCCCTGCCAGCCTCCCAAATAACAGGTAAGTCAATCTGCAACCCATTTTGGTCCTCTGTGCGTGCACAGACGCCACTCACGTTACCAGGTGAGTGGGTGTAGGAGCTGCTCTGCCCACTGCTGAGCCCCCTGCTGCCACCGGAAGCCCCCCACTGCCGCTGCCATTGCCACCATGAGGCTGAAACACTTTGCAAGTATCCCAGTCACCATGTGTGCACCGCTTCCCCCCATCACCAGGGCAGTGGCGGTCAGACCAGGAGCGGCTGCTGGGCTGACCCTCCACCTCCATGACCCTTGTGTGGACAGTCTGTCAGTCCAACAGTCACTCCTGCTCCACCCCCTGCCACCATGGGAGCCTGCTCCAGCCCGCCCCCCCCCACACCTCACACATGGTGGCTAGAATACTTGCAAAGAATAGCAGTTTGGCTTCACAGCAGGTGAGTGATGCTGAACATCTGTCCACCCACCCCATCCACTGGCCATATGCTACGGTCCTGTCTGTTCAAGGGCCCCACACTCTCCTCGTATGGAGTGCATTTCTGCATCCCCTAGCAGGGTGCAAAGGGCTCCCTCTCATGCAGCGGCAAGGTGTGAGGGCAGGAGCATGCCCAGGAAGGAGAGCAACATCCTCCAATGGGGTGCTGCAGAACAGCCCTGGAAACTAGTGTGACAGCGGGCCAAACCTCTGGGAGTCTTTGGAGGTGGGATATGCAGCGGGCCCGTTGCGCTTCGAGAACTCTCCTGCCTGCAGGAAGGTTGGCCATCCGTCCCACCCGCTCCCTGCCTGTTGGAGACGTTGTCGGACCCACCCGGAGCAGCCGCCGTCTGCTTGGGAAGGAGGAGAGCGCTGGCAAGGAACACTCTTTGCTGTGTGCACTGGCCCTGCTACCTCTAGGAGGGGATCACTGGTGGGTCTCCACTAATGGAAGCTGTTCTCCCCATGGCAGCTGCTCTCTCCTTTGATGCTGCCACCCTGCTGCAGGCTTCTTCTTACCATATAGTGGACAAGCATGCACTCCCTCCACCTCCCCTCACTGGCACCAGCAAAGGGAGAGCAGCAGCCCCATCACCTATGCAGTTTCCACCTGGAAAGGGCAAGGATGCTGTTGCCCTTGCCTTGGCAGTTGGCGGGGGGGGGGGGCGGCGGTGTGGAAGCGTCTCCTCTGAGGCAGCAGATGGAAGGAAGAACCGGAGCCCAGAATCACCCAGCAAGTCTCATGGCTGAATGGGGATTTGAACTTGGGCCTCCCCAGTCCTAGTCCAGCACTCTAACCACTACACCACGCTGCAGGCAAGGGCAGCTGCAGGCAAGGGCAGGGACACTCTTGCTCTTGTCCAGTGACTTGCAGGGGACAGGAAGGAGCACAAAAATCCCCATTCAGCCATGATACTTGCTGGGTGACTCCGGGCCAGTCACTTCACTCTCAGCCGGACCTACTTCACAGGGTTGTTGTGAGGAGGAACTTGAGTATGTACTGCATTGCTCTGGGCTCCTTGGAGAAAGAGCGGGATATTATATATTATTAATTCTTCTAGACAGGCCATGCCCCCTGCGGGGGGCTTTAAATCAGTTTGACAGTTGGATCGGGGGTGCTGTGAAGCAGCAGGGAGCTTGGAGGCTGGGGGCAGCTTCGGGAGCTGGACAGTTGGCTCTGGGGGCTGCGGGCAGCAGGCAGTTGGCTGAGCTGCGCCGTGAAGCAGCAGGGAGCTCAGAGGCTGTCAGGCAAGCAGGCGACAGTCCCTGGCAGTGGCAGGGGGAAGCAAAGACTGCAAGACAGAGATAGAAAGACGGAGGACAGAGAGCACGAGTGAGAGACTTGGTGGGGGGGAGACTTGCGGGGGGAAGTGGGGCGTGGCAAGAGTGTTGTGGGGGCAGCGAGAGTGAGCGAGAGCATTGTGGGGGTGGCAAGAGTGAGCGAGAACATTGTGGGGGGCAGCGAGAGTGAGCGAGAGCATTGCGGAGCCTCAGGAAGCCACTGCCAGTCTGTGTAGACAGTACTAAGCTGGATGGACCAATGGTCTGACTCAGTGGAAGACAGCTTCTTATGTTCATATTTTCCCTTGGGCTCATTTGCAAGGTGCTTGCCACTTTAAGGAAGCTCAGTGCTGTTTGCTGGACAGGCTTTCCCCAAGCAAACTTCTGTTTGCTTTGCAGCCCACTCTGGTATGCAGACTCTATGGTAGCTCCGTATAGGCAGCCTTCCGCAGCGTCCCGTGGCTCCACACAAGCACTGGGAGAGGAAGGCAACCTCCCCTACTTGCTAAACCTGGTTTTAGAGGAGGGGCTGGGAACTGGGTGACCCTCTTTTGACAGAGCCCTGTTTGAGAGCTTGCTGAGGTTTCACATGGGAGTGCTAACCCCACCTTCAGACCTCAAGCCCTATTTTTGTCTGTCGTGAGAATAGCCTGAATGATTTACTAGGGACAGATTCCAGAAAGCAAGGCCTGCCTGGTAAATAAGACCAGTTAGAGCCCATGCTGCCCACACAAGAGATAGCTGCCTTAGTGGGAAGTGGCAAGGGAAGGATTTTCCTCTTATTTAGAGCTTCTGGATACCTAACAACTGACACCAAAACTATTAAAATGTAACCGCCCTGAAAACCAGGGTGATGTAAACCTCCCTGAACCATTTTTGGAAGGGTGGTATATAAATCAAATAAATAAATAAATAAATAAAATATCTCAATGCTTCTTCTGGAAGATGGTCTCAAAACTGATAATTGAGCAACACAAACTGCCTTTTTTAGACTGAGACCCAAGTCTTGAAATCAAACTTTGAGCACTGACAAATGCAGAATATCATGCAGCTACGTAAAAATTTGGAAGCTGAAAATCTGCATTGGAATTTGTTTCATTAGTTACAATCTCCTGTTAGGGCTGACCTTACCATGTAGCAAGGTGAAGCAGCAGTTGATTTGTCTGGCACAATTTCTGGCCTCAAACATCTGTTAGTAGAGCTGATATGACATTCACAAATATTAAAAATATAAATTTTCACTATTGTCATTCCATTTTTAAAATATATTTTAGTTGTGAAGTTCAGATTTGAGTTCAAAATGTGGAAAAGAAAATCTCTCATAATGTGTTTTACATTCATTTCACTCTCTTGTTTGTAGATTGGGAGGTTGGCAAATGTAATATCTCATAAACTGTCACAATTTGATGTTATAAAATACAAATACTATCAGATACAATGTGTTTTTATTTAGAATATTATATTTATCACTTTTCAATGGATTTCAAAACTACATTTTTAAAAAATCACATGCATTTAAAATGAAAAAACAACAACCCTGAAACAAATAAAACAATCATAAAAGGAGCAAAAGCAAATATCAATAGGTGGTTCCATTTTGGTGATTGCTTGGGGATGGCGACATTTGTCCAAAAAAGAAAGAAAGAAAGAAGTGGAGTCTTACTGAAATGGCAGCAGCAGTAATGGTAGTCTTTTATTATTATTATTATTTATTTACACAGTCAGACAGGTGTTATTGACTGGTTTGTTTTATCCAGACATCGAGTCCTTCCCAAGGACCTGGGATGGCTGAATTTTATCATCAATACTGTTGGTTATTATAGATATCGTCGCAGAATATAGGCTGTTCCCAGTAAAGTTGCTTTTTGTAATTGGCTGATGATGATTTCTGTGGCCCCTATGGTGTTGATGTGCTCTTCAAGGTCTTTTGGAATTGCACCTAGGGTGCCAATTACCACTGGGATGATTTTAGTCTTTTTCTGCCACAGCCTTTCAATTTCAATTTGTAGATCTTTGTATTTGGTGATTTTTTTCTATTTCTTTTTCTTCTATTCTGCTATCCCCTGGTATTGCTATATTGATTATTTCAACTTGTTTTTCTTTCTTCTCGACTACAGTTATATCTGGTGTATTTGTGGCAGATGTTTGTCTGTTTGTAGTCGGAAGTCCCATAATATTTTTGCATCTTCATTTTCTACAACTGTTTCAATTTTATGTTTGTTGTTATTATTATTATTACTGATATCCCCCCCCCCCACTGCTTATTTAGTAGCCGTACTGTAAGCGAAGCTGTTCTCAGCAGCCACCAGCTAGAGGTAAAGTTGTGCCGTCGAGTCGATGTCAACTCCTGGCACCCACAGAGCCATGTGGTTGTCTTTGGTAGAATACAGGAGAGTTTTACCATTGCCTCCTCCCACACAGTGTGAGATGATGCCTTTCAGCAACTTCCGATATCGCTGCTGCCCATTATAGGTGTTTCCCATATTCTTACAGCTGCCATTTTCTGCCCAAGGATGCCACTGGATAATGTTATATATTGAGTCATATTCATGCTTTATTCACACATTATTCTTCACAGAAGGTTGTGAAGAGTTGAAAGGACCAGTAAAGGGATTCTGGAATAAAAGGAAGGGTTGACACAAGAGGGGAGTGAGGGGCAAATTGATTAAACGAAAGCATTCTGAATGCTATTGGTCCCTCCTGGTGTCCACTTTTAGACTGGCAAATCTTTATGTGATCTTTGCCCTCCCTCTTCAAAGAGCAAGAAAAATCCAGAGAAATGAAGACCCAAGTATAGATGCCTCTGTCAGTTTTGTCATTAACAGATTAAAGGGTTTGGCATTTTGGGAAAAAGAAACTTTGCTAAGTAATAAGTGCAGGAAGTTTTGGGTGTGATTTCCAAATGTAACTCTTCCAATAATATGGGCTTTGAAGAATGTACAGTTTCAAAGGCTTCCCCAGCTAACCGGTACACTAAGGACAAAACTGGACACTATGTTAATCATGTCAAGTTTATCTTTGCCTGTTGTTGTTGTTATTGTTGTTGCCCCCAGCCCCAAGAAGACACAGAGACAGATGTTGGGTAAATTGGCCACAACTTAATTTTAATGAAACAAGCGGCATAGTGAACTGAATGGGGTAAACACACACCCCTCGACAGTGCGGGTTTAATAAAAGGCCGGGTTGGACTCCACTGTCCTTGACCCGTGCCTTGTATGGGTGACCCACCCTGGCTCAGGCAGAAAGCAGGTGAACCTGCTCTCTGCCTTCACAGCCAACCCCCTCATAAAGTGGGGACCTGGACCCTTTTAGGTCTTTACCCAGCCCGGACTGCACAGCCCAAGGGTTAGAAGTCTCGAAACTGGTATCTTGGCGAATCGTCCTCCCTGGGCTGCACAAACCAAAAGGGACCGATTTACCAATCAGACTTCTAACTGTCCAAGGGTGCTCACCAACATTCAATGCCTTCTAATAACCACCCAGCCCGCACTGTCCCTGCCCGCTGTGACCTGCCTAATTAGCTAAATACTGGTGTAGCAGAATGGAGTAGGCGGGGAGAAACCCCAACAACAGCCAATTATGTTGAGAGCAAAAAATTCCTACTCGGCCCCAGCCAGCGACCAGCCTCTTGGCTCCCAGGGAAGGGAGGGTGAGCGATCCCAGAAATGGACTGAGGTTTGGGGTGGGGAGCCAGGAGAAAGCGGAAACAAACCTCACCCCACACGTGCACTCTAGACCAATCATTGGTCTTCTTGGGCCTCGTGTAGGAAGGCCTAGGCCAAATCACCCTCCCCTCCGCATGAGGCCAAGGGGAGGGGCATTCTTAAATAGCAGCCATAGGGAAGCTGATCAGGATTGGGACCACAGTGAGCGGGGAGGGTTTTTAACCCTCTACCCACACATTGCAGTTCCAATTAAAATCTCTCTTACCGTTATTTGCATTGGGAAGGAAGCTGCTGTTGGCATCAAGCTTCAAGGGGCTAATTTTTGGTGGGATCATGGTGGTGGGAAGAGAGTTGTAAAATGTTCTCCAGGGGTTCTCTGCAGTCCTGATCCTGACTGATAGCCTGACAGCTACTATTTAAGAAAAAATCATTTAAAAGTGCAAAGGCAAATTATATGACTAACATCACATCAAGTTTGGCCATACGCTTCCTACCATTATTACTGCGTATCAATGATCAAATATATTATATACCCTCTGTATGCCAACACTCAGATACTGTCAAATAATAAATATCATAGAATGTCAGCTATCAAATATTTTCAAATACTATAGCCTATACCGTCACCAAATATATATCTGATTTTGACATAGGAACATAGGAAACTGCCATATACCGAGTCAGACCATTGGTCCACCTGTGTATTGTCTACACAGACTGGCAGCGGCTTCTCTAAGGATATAGGCAGGAGTCTCTCAAACCTATCTTGGAAATGCCAGGGAGGGAACTTGGACCTTTCTGCATGCAATCTCTTCCCAGGGCAGCTGTTGTGTAGTGCTTACATATATAGTCTCCCTTTCATATGCAACCAGGGTGGACCCTGCTTAGAAAAGGGGACAATTTATGCTTGCTACCACAAGACCAGCTCTCCTCCCCAAAATTTTCTCTCTACCTACTCTTCACACCATGCATAATTGTGTTGACCTAGACATAGGAGGCTGCCATATAGTGAGTCAGACCCTTGGTCCATCTAGCTCAGTATTGGCTACATAAACTAGCAGTGGCTTCTCCAAGGTTGCAGGCAGGAATCTCTCTCAGCCCTATCTTGGAGAAGCCAGGGAGGGAACTTGGAACCTTCTGCTCTTCCCAGAGCGGCTCCATCCCCTGAGGGGAATATCTTAGAGTGCTCACACATATAGACTCCCATTCAAATGCAACCAGGGCAGACCCTGCTTAGCAAAGGGGGAAAGTCATGCTTACTAACACAAGACCAGCTCTCCTCCCATATCAACTCTCCTCTCCATCTGACAATATCTGATTTCAACATTTAATACTTGACTGCTGATGTTCAACAGCATGCCAGACATCAAATTCTGCTTAAACATCAATATTAAATACCAAAAGTCGTGTACTACTGTTGAAATCTACTGAAATTAGGTGTCCAAAAAAATCAACTATTTAAAGATTATGTGGCATATATTCCAATATTCAAACAGCACCCACAGAATATATGGCATCAGGTCCTCAGATGAGGATATTGGGAACAAACTGGTTTCCTTTCTTATTCGCAGCTGTAGTTTTAGGGCAGTCTTGAAAGGCAGCTCCACATTCAACAAATGCAAAATAGTCCAGGGCTGCACAACTTGAACCCTCTAGCTGCTTTTGGACTACAGCTCCCATAATCCCCAGGTACAGTGGCCAATAGTCAGGGATTATGGGAGCTGTAGGCCAACATCTGCGGGAGGGCTGAAGTTGTGCAGCCCTGCAGCCCTGCAATAGTCTAATCTGGCTGCAACTGACACATATGCCCTGGCTGGTAAAACCTGGTGCTGTGTGCAACTTGAGCCTCCGGTGACAAATCTGGATCCCAGCACCACCTCCAGACTGTGATCTTTCAGGAGCATCTTTGGGGGGCAATGTAACCCTGTCCACAGCAGATTGTGCTGCATCTTCAAAGCAGTTAATATATTTGTTTGGGCACCTGTGCAAATGGGAATTTCGAAACGTGGAGGTCAGGGCTAGCAGGTACGATCCCAGCTTCTTCCACCACATGCCACCTGTTCATTTGTATGCTCACTATCCATCTGCTCAAGGTTTGTGTGTCTCTTCTTCTTGTATGTTCTCCAAATGTGTGGAAGAGGATTGGCTTTTCATGACAAGTTCAGAATTTTGATGCCTAAAAGGGAAACTGCTTGGGGGCGTGGGTCACAATGACACAATGGCCACATTCACACATAACATGAAACTGGAGGTTGCCAAACCCATGGTTAATTTTTGTAACCATGAATCGCATTACAGACATTCATCCAATTGTAGCCCGGCAACCTCCGGTTTCAGGGTAGGGGAACCACTTCCTCTTCCTGGTCTGTCGAAGCCACATCCCAGCAAGCTCCATTGCGCTCACATTGCCAGACTGTGGGCAATGCATCAGAACATCTGCAGGGCAGCAGCCATTGGCCACAATCTTCAAGGGGGCATGCCAAGTGCAATTGTGCCTTTTCAGAATAAATGGATGACCTGCCCTCAGCAGGGAAAGGGAATTTAAATCCCTTTAAATGCCGTGCAAGCCCTTCTTCAGACAGCAATTGCACTGCCACCCTCTTAAGAGCCCCGCAGCAAAACTGTCTCACACAAGCACCATTTATGGCAGTGGGAGGATGCCAAGGGACACGATTATTCTCTTACTCTGGGAAGGGAACATGATGACTTGCTGGGAGGGAATATGTACATGAAGGAGGGCAAAGGATCCTGCGGTCTGGTCCACTGTAACCATGGATGCTCTAACAATGGTTCACCCTGCTCATGGAGACCAAACTACACTCTTTCCCCCATGTCGGCTTGCCACCCTCATGAGAGGCCCAGTCCAATGCATAGGATCAGGGGTTCCAAGACCTTCGCTCCTCCATCAGACTGCAGTCTCATGAGTTAAGCCATCGAAACAATGGATGGCCCCACTTGGGTTGGGCCCGTTCTCTCGGGTTAATAATAAAACTTTTACACAGCAAACCCCTCCTCTCCAAGCAACCCTCTCATACACCCAGAGGAGCATTTGAGTCTCCATGTGTCTGGGTGGCACTGGATGGGCAAACTTGGAAAACACCAGGACCTAAGATAGATCTTTACTCTTATTCAAACCTCCCAGGTTTGGACCGGCATTGCAGCTTAAGCAGATCGGCCATCATGGGGAATCACAGGAGAGGGAGACCCAATTACCCGTGATTCTGGGAGAGCAGAGTCTCCATGCAGGGCTAAAATAAACATAGATGTGTTCTAATAGGTGACTGGAGTGGCAGAGGGACTGCTTGGACTGCTTCTTCATGGCAGTCGCCAAGACAAGCAGAGGTGTCGTCGGGGTACCTGTCCCTATGGCTTGCTTGTGTCAAGCAACCAGACTGGGTGGCATCTGCCATCATCCAGCCCACCTGTTTGTCTCCATAGCCTTACACTCTCATGAGAGAGTGGTCTGTGGGAGAAGGGCTACCATCACACATTATTAGTGATTCAGCCCAATTCCAGCATACCCGCAGATGGTTCTCCTCATGAGTTGTGAATGGGTGTCTCCATGGCCTTCCACTCTCATGAGTGGTCTTCCACTCTCATGATGCTCCAGAGCAGCATCCATCCTCATAACAGGAGGAATCTCTCCTTTCACTGGAGGCAATGCTGCTCCTGTTGGATGATTATACACATAGGGACCACACACATTAACCCAAGGGGAAAGGGCCACCCCACCCCAACAACTTTATTGTACAAAACATAGAGCAGAGCCATTTGAGAATTCTTGTGTGGGTCAGTCTTTTAAATCTGCCCCTGGGAATCGCTGCCCTGCCATATGTTGGGTTCACTGCTATCTTATCTGGCTGCCTGGCTGATGGTACCACTGTTCTTTCATGTGCTTGTGAACATGCTTATTCATCCGTTTATTTTGGGTGAACAAAAGACATAGTGCCCATTTTGTCATCCCACCTCCTCTTTCTCCTAAGTGCCAGAGGAGGGAACAAAGTTCACAGTGGGAAGTGGGCATCCTCCCATGTGACCTTTCTGTTTGACAGGCTTAGAAGCTTGGGATGAGATGCAGCAGTGTCCCTGTTGCCAGGCAGCAGCTTGAGTAGCTTAGAGACAGGGGCAGGGCAAGTGCTTGGAGAGGCAGCTACCACGAGGTGTGGCAGGCATGGAGTGGTCACATTCCTGGGTGGGTCTGGGCTGCCATCTCTAGGATTTCAGTTACAGAAACAACACAAAACCATGGTTATGGCGGTCTCTGCGTTTGGACATAATACTGCCCCCGCCCTGAAAAAAAAACCACCCTCAAGTTGGAGCGGTGGAACTCACTACAAACAGAAGGTTCAAATTGGAGTTTGTTGAGGGAAACCACAGGTTTCTTTGGGCATGAAGCCTCCGTTTCATGCGTTCAGACATACAGAATTCCAAACTCTGCTCCATTTAACTGCAGTTTGATGTTACATGCGAATGGGGCCAGTGTGTATATTACTCATCACAGCTTTGTGACCTTTTGCATTCTGTGTGTCTCTGTTTCTACATGTGCTTCATGACTTCATACATATAGTTGCTCCACCTGAGGGATCTTTTCTGCCTGACATAGTCATTTAAATGAATTTCAATGAATTTCAGGGGGAAAGACTACTTCATTTGTGGGCTTGGGCATAGGGCATGGTATATGCAATAACATTCATCACCATGGCTAGAAGGCTATGCAAATCTTTAACTCTTGGAGGATTTCTCTCTTGCAGTCCAAGGAGAATCTTAAATCCTGCTCCATATTCCTGATGGGGTCTCCTATTTAAAAGTTTCATGTTTCCTCAAACTGAAATGTGTGTGTTGTGTGTATATATTGGCTGACATATTAACTAATGCATGCTGTTTCACATGCTCTACTGCTGCCTTCTAATCTAGACTAAAGCTACATGCATTTTCATGCAGGGGGGCAATTTTCACCAATTTCCCTCACTCCCCAGAAGTGCTTTCTGCAACCCAGAGTTGAGTCCCTGAGGGCAACATAGTTCTCAGGAATCCACTTCTGGGTCATCAGGAGCACTTTTGAGAGTTGGGAGACAGAAATAAACAACCCCCCGTGCAACCAGCCAAACACTTCTAGTCTGCAGTGCTGAAGCACCCACACTCCTCACAGAGTATTGGTGTTTCATTAGTCAGGGTGTTGACCACTGTTAATTCACGTAAATGAATTTACGTAAATGGCACGATCCAGTCACCTGCTACATCCTTCCTATCCATGCATGCCAATAGTCCTCCCTCTCTATTATCAGCCCACAGATAGCTGCTTATATTGTGCATGGCTGCATGCTTTGTGGGGTGTGCATAAGAGACTGCCCAGATCAGCCCAAAAGTTAATTTTATTTATTTGTTTGTTTGTTTGTTTGTTTGTTTATTACATTTTCTATCCCGCTATTCCTCCAAGAAGCCCAGCGCAGTGTACTACATATTTAAGTTTTTCCTCACAACTACCCTGTGAAGTAGGTTAGGCTGAGAGAGAAGTGACTGGCCCAGAGTCACCCAGCAAGTATCATGGCTAAATGGGGATTTGAACTCAGGTCTCCCCGGTCCTAGCCCAGCACTCTAATACAAAGCAATAAATTGATATATACTATAATAGGTATATCACTCACTTTTTAATCATTCAAACATCCTAGGAATTTCATTTAGAATTACTTCTTTCCTTATCATGAAGAAGTCTAAGCTTCTTACTTTCCTCCATTCTGAGAACTGTCCATTTATTACCCTCTGTTTCCTGTCCTTCAACCAGTTACCAATCCACACATTGACAGAATGAAGAAATGAATTAACAGTGGGCTGGATTAGCTCTTTCCCCTAAATCAGTTCCAAAACCAGATTACTCAGTCTAACATCCTATAGTTTATCTGACAAAATCTTTCTCCCTTTGCCAATTCCCCTGAACTAAACTAACTTGACCCCGGTTCAACTCACAGAACCTGAAGAATTTTTATCTTAGAGCCTCCTTGAACTCATAAGAACATAAGAACAGCCCTGCTGGATCATGCCCAAGGTCCATCTAGTCCAGCATCCTGTTTCACACAGTGGCCCACCAGATGCCGCTGGAAGCCACAGGCAGGAGTTGAGGGCATGCCCTCTCTCCTGCTGTTACTCCCCCGCAACTGCTACTCAGAGGCATCCTGCCTTTGAGGCTGGAGGTGGCCTGTAGCCCTTGGATTAGTAGCCAATGATAGACCTCTCCTCCATGAAGTTATCCAAACCCCTCTTAAAGCCACCCAGGTTTTAAGACTAAAGCCATGTGAAGCTCATACCTTCACAGGACAAAGCTGTAAGGTTTCTTTTCCAGAGGGACTCTAGGGATGTGCACGGACCGGTTCAGAGGCCATTCTAAAGGCCTCCAGACCGGTCCAGAAACGGGGTGGTTTTGGTTCGGATGGGGGGTTCCAAAAGAGTACGGGGTGGGGCTTTACTTACCCCCTCAAGAATGGCGCCGTATTTCATTGAGTAAGCGGGCGGCATACCTCCCTGCCGCCCACTTCATTCCCCCTCCTCTCGGCGCGGCTAATCCTCCTCCTTTTGAATACTCAATCGGGCGGCACGGTATCTCCCAGTCCCTGCCGCCCGGCTCTTCAATTCCCCCGGCTCGGCTGGCGGCCACCCCCCGTAGCCCCAAGACCGCTGCTGCCCCTTCCCTTCCCATACTCAAGCGGTCGGCAGGAGAACTCCCCTGCCGACCCTGTCCCCTTCGCCAGCTGGGCTGCAAATGGCTTCTAGGAAGAAATGGCTTCCTAGAAGCCATTTGCAGCCCAGCCGGCGAAGGGGACGGGGTCGGCGGGGGAGTTCTCCTGCCGACCGCTTGAGTATGGGAAGGGAAGGGGCAGTAGGGGTCTTGGGGCTGCAGGGGGCGGCCACCAGCCGAGCCGGGGGAATTGAAGAGCCGGGCAGCAGGGACTGTGAGATACCCTGCCCCCCAATTGAGTATTCAAAAGGAGGAGGATTAGCCGCGCCGAGAGGAGGGGGAATGAAGCGGGCGGCAGGGAGGTATGCCGCCCGCTTACTCAATGAAATACAGCGCCATTCTTGAGGGGGTAAGTAAAGCCCCACCCCGTACTCTTTTGGAACCCCCACCCCAGTGCCGGACCGCAGCTCTGCGGTTCCATGCACACCCCTAAGGGACTCCTTCCCTCAGGCCCTTCCTATTGCTGCTCCTTCTCAGTCTTGGTCAGGAAGAACACAGCCTTTCCTGGCCGGACATCCTCTTCTTCCAGCCACCTTCTGGCCACCTGCCAGCTCCCAGATGCGCACCCAGATGATCCACTGCTGCACCAGGCAGCATGGAAGTATGGGGGTCAGGAGGCATTATCCCAGCCCCTGAAAACCCCACAATGTACCACATGAGTGCACAGTGCATTGTGGGGATCCCTCCGGTGACATGAGTAGCTGGTGCTCGCACACAAGCAGTTAGCCCAAGTTAAGGGCATGCTTGCGCCCTTAACTTTGGCTAACTGGCAAAGTAGGTGAGGTTTACTGCTGCCACTCTGCCAGGATCTGCGTGGATCCCAGTGGTTCTCATGGGCAGCCAAGCCCACGCTTGGTTGCCTTAGCCCTTTCTTGCCTACTCATGAGAACAGCCTCCAAGTTTCTTTAAAAAACAAAACAAAACAACCAGCATAATTAACAAATTAACTATGTAAAAACCAGGCCAAAGTGAATTCTCCACACCCTGCAATATATTGTTAACAGCTATAAAACAAACAGACAAACAAACCATAGAGATTGCCTTTAATCAGCCAGTTTCAAACCAGAGATGTTTACCAGGTATAAACTTGTCTCCACTTTAGTGATACTATTTTAGTAATGCCAGAGATTGGATGTAGTTCATCGTGGTTTAACTGACAATTATTATTTGTAAGCTGTTTGGACAGCCGTTGGGGTGGGGTTTCAGAATGGGATCAGAGTGTTTAAAATAAATAATAAACAAACAACTGCAAAGATCTTTTGAATGCAAGTCTCAACATGCAGATTGTTTCTTCTCTCTGTCTTTCCATTTTGTACCAGTAGCCCTCAGAAATCATTATTAGTTGCTGTACTCTAGCATTTCCTTACTGTGGTTAAAGATGAGTTATTGCATGGTTTTGGTTAATGGAGGCATATTCCCTGGAGACATGAGTACATGCTAGCTTTAAAAATGGGACTGGGTACTTTATTATGGCAAACGACAGATTTCAGCGCTGCTTTATCATCTGCTAGCGTGCGCACACAAACTAATCAACTATTCACTGCTTTTTGCCCCCCCGAGGGCACCTTTCAATGAAGAAGACCATTGATTTTTACCATCAGACACACAAACCGTGAGCCATTCCATGCATTATGCTATCCCCGGTGGTACATTCTGCAAGGAAACTCGTCATTTCGGTTCAACACGTGCCCACCACGCAGACAAACTAGCTCGTAATAAACTGCCTCAGAAATTCAGCTGTTTACCTTTCTCCCCCATGAGGGATACATTTTATTTAAACTTGGAGATCCTCTCAAAGGGTCCTTATTAAATATCTTTTTTATATTCAGTGGTTTAAAAAATGCTCTGTAACAGAGCTATGACTTATGGGTAAGATCATATGTGCCCAAACTAAGCAATTATAAATTTCTATGTTTGAACTCTCCATGGCAGCCTGAGGTATGTCCCACAAATTTATGATCGGAAAGCAATACAAAGCCTCTGGATTGGCCAGGCCCAGGAGCCTAAGCGACTACCCTTGCCTCATCAAGAGTGCAGTGCCTTTTGCCTGCTGCAGGTCAGATTCCTGTTTTCCCCCCAGCTTTGGCTCTAGCAATTCTTCACCGTCTCTGTCTGAGCTACACCTGGACATGCCCTCAAAGTTTAGATTCAGGTACAACTACTCAGGGCCATAGTATCGCTCTGACAGTAACAGCCATGTATATCATATGCAACAAAGTCCACAAACATTATTAGCCCACAACACGTTTTACCATTTAGTCTGCACACACATGCCTGTTTTAGCCATTGCTTGTATAAGTGAACATAGAAAACACTTTTATAAACATTCTGTCACTAGTCACATGGGGCTGCATTTGACATAGCAGTGTAAGTGACCAGGCAAGCAGCTAATGACAAGGCTGAACTTGTGTGTTTTATCACTTCAGCGTCACACACAGCTGTTGAGCACTGGCCTGCTCTTCATTATAACAAAGAAAAAGAAATATGGGTTATCTTTATTTCCTTATAATGCAGTGGTTGGTTAAAGCAGCAGCGGCTGCTGCAGGCGGCGGCGGGGTGTGTGTGTGACGGGAGGCATCTTTAACTCTAAATTACCAGGTACTTACCTCGCCTCCCGCCGCACCTAAAAGCTGCTGTGAGCAGCGGCACAAAGCCCAGCTGTGGCGGAGCATCCGCATATGCATGGAGGACATTTGCTGGCCATGCAAATGGCCTCCGCCACCTG
Source organism: Hemicordylus capensis (assembly GCF_027244095.1). Classification (NCBI taxonomy): domain Eukaryota; kingdom Metazoa; phylum Chordata; class Lepidosauria; order Squamata; family Cordylidae; genus Hemicordylus; species Hemicordylus capensis. Next base: position 208,646,696 of record NC_069659.1, read on the forward strand.
AGTGGCAGAGCCGATCCTCCGCCACAGCTGGGCGTTGTGCCGCTGCTCACAACAGCTTTCAGATGTGGTGGGAGGAGAGGCCTTCCATTTAAACCCGTTTACACTACAGTTTGGGTTGAGTGTAGAGTGGTGGTATGGATGAACCTTGTCACCACACAATAAAGCAATGCACTGGGAGGATGTCAGGAAAGCTGGGGAAGATGGCAGGATGTGCACACGCTCAGCATGCTTCCTTTCCTGATACTATGTGCTGATTCAGGTGTGTGTGTGGGGGGGGGGGAGTATAATCTGAACCAAACCACAAGTAGGGCCTTTGTGGGGAAGGGGGCTTATATTGTGTTTGGCTTTGCCGCTCAAATTCCCAGAGGAATTTGGCTTGGGTCCATTCAGTAGGAAAAGGAGCTGCTACAGACCAACCTGACTTCAGAATAATATCGCTGAACATTTGTCAAACAAAACAACTTTTGCCTGGCTTGCTCTGACAATTGCTATATAGGCTGGTATGATACACCTTCAGACAGATCAGCAAGACCTGGCAGGCGAGAGCCTCCTACCTTTAAAAGACTGGTGTGTGTGTGTGTGTGTGTGTGTGTGTGTGTGTGTGTGTGTGTGTGTAACACTATTTAAATCTCCTTTCTTGGTGCTCCATATAACATTGGAACTTGAGATCAGATGGGTCCATCTCCAGTAGATGCCTAAATGTGACAACTGAAAAATACTCACGACTCATAATTCAGGCACTTCTTTCCCCCTCCTCCCTGCCACTGGTGTTAGGCTCTAGCCCAGAGATTTACAGAAATACCTCACAGTGTTCACGGGGTGGAGAGATGGATTCACGTTGGTAATGAAACACTGTTGTTTCAGCATCATGAAAAACCCTCCAGCTACTTTTCACACAGAATTAATTACCAAAAAGCCAAACATCCACAGTGTGGAAGAGCCCTTAAGTGATTTCCAAAATTTAATTAGGCTACTTTCCCCCTTATTTTAATACCACTTTATAATAAATGCAATCATTAATTCCTTCAGCATTGACAGTAATAATGTTAATCATGACAAACTCTTTGGAAGTAATGTGTTTGTAATACTTTGCTCTAGTGCCTGCTAATACTGATATGAAATTAATGTATAAAATATTGTATACATATGACACAACATATTACAATCTCAAAAATAATACTTGATAATGATTATGTCAGCTTCCTCCCAAAAAATACGCTCCTGATTTATAAAGATCCTGAGGAAAGATGTAATATGATACATTTATCATTCAATTCCATCCCAAGTTTTTCTCAACTAGAATCATTCCATTGTCCCCTTCTATGTTTTTAAAAGGATCCATTATTCCCTGTTCCCATTTTGAACAGGGTTCTTTCAATTAACACACACATACATAGACACAGCACACACACACTTTAAAAAAACATTATTCCTCCCATTTTACAGGGAACCTTCCATTAACTCCCACCACCTATTTTTAAAAGGTTGTTGACTTGATTTTATCATATAACAGATACTAGAGAGGCTTGTTAAGAAATTTATATTAATTGCCTGATGGCTGCATCATCAAGTGATGACTTACATTCATGAATGGGCCATCACAGATTGAACACCACAGTCCCAACGTTCATATCTCTTCACATCACTTGCAATATGGCACATGATTGCAATTAAAAGGAGAAAAGGTCATAATACTACTGGGTGCACACATGCCCTGGCCAGTAGTAGGTCTCTGGGTCCTAGTAGTTCTCAGGACCCTAGTCTAAAGGTGATAAGCAATCTATTAGCTTAATTGGACTCTCCTCAAAATGCTATCCCTCTGTTGGCATAATTGATACCCAGACATCAGGTGCACCTCTTGTTGCCATAGAGACAGGCATGAAGATACACTGCCATTTTCAAGAGGTCATTCTTTATTCTGTGATCCTGTGCTGAATATTCTTCTCACCATGTTTGAAGTAGGAATGTGTGAAGCCTCTTGGAGAAATGTTGCTTATCTTAACGAAACTCTTGTAGCTCCTCCTGGAATCACTTGGATGTTTTGCCTGAGGAGGAACCTTCAAATTTGCTTTGAATTGTATTTTAGGATAAAATCCAGTGACACTCTAGGGTTGTGCAAACATCTTTTAAGAAATTGCACTAGTCTTATAAAAATGCTTGTGTCTTCCTTCAAAATGCCTCAATTTTTTTTCAACCAGAAGAAGAACCCTCAAATTAGTTTCATATTTTGTTTTGGACAACAGTTCAGCAGAAGTTCTAGAATCAAATAATGGAATAAGAGAAAGGTAATTTTGAGTTCAATCAGCTGAGACGTTCCACAGTGTGAGGAGAGGAGAGCAATAACTGCACCCTGACTGAGAGACTGCTGCAGAGTTCTGCAGAGACTTGTCCCACAGGTGAATACACATGGAAGGAAAGTGGGGAACAATTTTAGCTGTCCTCTCTTCCTCCAAAAGTATATTATGGCTTCCAGAATATAACCCTGAGGATTGTGCTACCCTTGGAGACATATTTCTGGAAAGCGAAAATTACTTTTGGAAGGACAGGAGAGCAGCAAACATCACTCCGCAATCACCTCTGTGTGTGCTTGGCTGTGGGACAAGACATTGACTGGGCTCCACTGAAGCCTCTCTGCAGGGTTGCAGCTCTTGCTCCACCCTCCTAACACTGCAGAACATGTGGGCCATTATTATTAGCTTGGCTCACTATTATGAGATACTCCAGGTATGTCCTGAAGTGCGGCTATAGTTTAATTCCAGCACTACTACTTCAGTGCTCTCAGTTGTATGGTTGTGTGCAGAATCACTTTCTGCAGTTTGGCTCCAATTCAAACTGAATTTGAATGAGACTGCTGGTTCACAGACTGGTTCAGTTAAACTGACTGGCTGATCCAGTCCATCTGATGAACCAATTCAAACCGGTTCAAGACAGATCACCCCCAGGGAATTACTGTTAACCAGCGAGATTGTGAACCACCCAGGGACTTTTTTTGTAAAGTCTGGTATAGAAATGTATTACATGAATAATAATAATCATAATAATACCCCCAGTGAGGCACTACCTTGGCGTGGTTGTGGGGCTTGCGTGCTCTGAGGAAGGTGAGAGCTATGCCGGAGGTCCAACCATACTGGACAGGTCTCACCAAAACAGCCAGACAAAGAGTGCCTCTCCCATCAACAATATGGTGAGACGTAACTTTAATAAATCTATACCGGATCGGTCGGTGCCTGGGTCAACAAGGACCGTGCCAGGTGCTGGAGTCCTTGGACATCTGGTGGCAAGTGGGCAACAGGACTCAGGATCTTCAGTTTAGCAACCAGGGCTGAAGACAGCAAAGTTACTGGAAGAAACGTCGCTTAACCGAAAAAAATATACAAAAAATGCCAACAAGGAAATAATGATCTGCTATTACAAGTCTAGTCCAACTAGAAGAGGTTATTTAAAAAGAATGTACCAAATTTGGAAAGAGAAGCATCCAGATACAGAAATAACAGAACAAAGGCTAGCAGACCAGAGAAGATTCATAATAAGAAACAAAGTATTCACAGGAGTAGAGCTGGAAGAACTGCAAAGAGCAACACAGGCTCAAGATATGGAAGAAGAATTACCACTAACTGAAGCAGTTGCTCAGGCGCAGGTGGAGGAGGTGTTGGAAATAGAGGATACCACCGTTGCTGAACTGTTTCAAAATCAAAACCAGGCAACCTCCCCTTTGCCTTCACCTCAAAAACCCAAATGCCATTTAACAGAAAAGCAACAAGAACTAAAGCAAAAAATAAATGAGCACATGAACCAAACAACCACCAGGGTTCGACTTCCAGCTCTAAAAACAGTTGCCAAAAAACAACTTGTTCAGGTATTAAAAGATGTCAATGCTGCACTTGCAGAAATAACAACCAATAATTTGCAAGAAACAAACCAACTAATGTACAGTGCAGAAACAATAAAAAGACAAGAGCTTGGATATAAGATCAATGGACCTGTCAAAAAAGAAAGTAGTACATCACCTAAATGGAAGATTAGATTAGAAAATAAAATCTCCAGGCTTAGATCAGATGCTAGTAAATTGAAAGATATGAAAGACAAGCTGAAGAATGAAAACACAAAACAGTATCTGATCCAAAAATACCACCTAGATTCAAGGAAAATTAGAGAAGTCCTGGAAATAATAAAGCAGCAAATAACAGCAGTGTCAAAGAAGATTAGCAGATATGAAGCCAGAACTACACAACACAGGCAGAATCTCCAATTCCAGTCAAATCAGAGACATTTCTACCAAAGCATAGAAGGAGAAACTGCAAGAAACCTAGAAACACCAAATAAAGAAGAAACAGTGCGATTCTGGGGGAAATTATGGGACAATCCAATAGATTATAATAAAAAAGCAGGCTGGATGAAAGAGGTCAAAAAATGTAACCAATAAATGCAAGATCTAATAATAACACCAGAATTAATAAGTGAAAGAGCAAAGAAAATTAAAAATTGGACTGCTCCAGGCGACGATGAACTGCATGGCTTTTGGCTTAAATACCTACCAAGCCTTCATAAACAACTATCAAAACAGTTCAATCACATTTTGCAAGGAGGTGATATTGAACAATGGCTAACAACTGGGAAAACTCATCTCATCATGAAAGACCCAGCAAAAGGTGCACTCCCAAGTAATTATAGACCGATAACCTGTCTGCCAACAATGTTCAAATTATTAACTGGAATAATAGCAGATGAAGTGATGCAACACTTATTAACTAACAAACAGCTTCCAGTTGAACAGAAAGGAAATTGCCCGAACACCAGAGGCACAAAAGACCAGCTGCTGATTGACAAAATGATTTTAGAAAACTGCAAGAGAAGAAAAACAAATCTAAGTGTTGCATGGATTGACTACAAGAAAACCTTTGACTCATTGCCTCACACATGGATACTAAAATGTTCAGAAACAACTGGTGTCACAAAAACATTCAGATATTTATTTAAAAAGCAATGAGCATGTGGAGTACACAGTTAATAATCAATGGTGAGACACTTGGACAGGTTAGCATTAGAAGAGGCATTCCAAGGGGACTCACTATCCCCTCTGTTGTTTGTAATCACCACGACCCCACTTTCACAAATACTAAACAAAACAGGCCTCGGATACCAAACATCTAAAACAACCAGTAAAATCAACCATCTGCTGTACATGGACGATCTGAAGTTGTATGGAAAGTCCCAGTCAGAAATCGAATCACTGCTAAAAACTGTCAGTATATTCAGTAGCGATATAGCAATGGAGTTTGGACTAGACAAGTGTGCTGCATTAATAATGAACAGAGGGAAAATAAGAAAAACAGAAGGAATAGAACTGCCCAATGGAAGCAAGATCAAGAACCTGGAAGAGAAAGAACATTACAAATACTTGGGCATTCTCCAGGCTGATAACATTGCACACACTGAAGTTAAAAGAAAAATTGGAAGTAAATACATCAGGAGAGTTAGAAAAATCCTCAAGTCCAAACTCAATGGCGGGAACACCATACAAGCCATAAACACCTGGGCTATACCTGTTATCAGATACACTGCAGGAATAATAGACTTGACCCAGGCAGAGCTAGAGACGCTGGATCGTAAGACCAGGAAAATAATGACCATCAATCATGCTCTGCACCCCCGCAGTGATGTCGATAGGCTCTACCTCCCTCGCAGCTCAGGTGGAAGAGGAATGCTGCAAGTCCATCAAACAGTAGAGGAGGAGAAAAGAGGCCTTGAAGAATATATCAAGGACAGTGAAGAAGATGCACTTCAAATGGTCAATAATGAGAAACTATTCAACACCAATGAAACAAAGCAGGCCTACAAGAAAGAACAAGTCAAGAACTGAGCAGAAAAATGAAGGAAAAAAAAAAGCCCCTGCATGGTCAATATTTGCACAATATAAGTGGAAAATCAGACATCACCAAGACCTGGCAATGGCTTAAGAATGGCAACTTGAAGAAAGAAACTGAGGGTTTAATACTGGCTGCACCAGAACAGGCACTAAGAACAAATGCAATAAGAGCAAAAGTAGAAAAATCCACAACAAACAGCAAGTGCCGCCTTTGTAAAGAAGCAGATGAAACAGTGGACCACCTGATCAGCTGTTGTAAAAAGATCGCACAGACTGACTACAAACAAAGGCATGACAAGGTAGCAGGGATGATACACTGGAACATCTGCAAAAAAGACAAGCTACCTGTAGCCAAAAATTGGTGGGACCATAAAATTGAAAAAGTGGTAGAAAATGAAGATATAAAAATATTATGGGACTTCCGATTACAAACAGACAAACATCTGTCACACATTACACCAGATATAACTGTAGTCGAGAAGAAAGAAAAACAAGTGAAAATAATCGACATAGCAATACCAGGGGATAGCAGAATAGAAGAAAAAGAAATAGAAAAAATCACCAAATACAAAGATCTACAAATTGAAATTGAAAGGCTGTGGCAGAAAAAGTCCAAAATAATCCCAGTGGTAATTGGCACCCTGGGTGCAGTTCCAAAAGACCTTGAAGAGTACCTCAACACCATAGGGGCCACAGAAATCACCATCAGCCAATTACAAAAAACAACTTTACTGAGAACAGCCTATATTCTGCGACGATATCTATAACAATTGACAATAAAATTCTGGCATCCCAGGTCCTTGGGAAGGACTCGATGTCTGAATACAACAAACCAGTCAATAACACCTGTCTGACTGTGTAAACAAGAAATAAGAATAAGAATAATATAATGGGAACTAGGGACACCAAAGTGGGTTGCATGGTAAGTCATAATGGGCGCTATCTACCACCCAACCTGCAAAACATTCGGCAATAAGGTGTTTTTTAATGAACTTTTGAATGTTTTCTTGGTCAGTAGGTCAACCCTAACCCTAGTTAGGATGTGCATGGACTGATTTTACAGTTTGGAACAAATTTTAAGTCAACTGCTGGTCTGTGAACTGGTATGGTCAAACTGACTGGCTGATCCGGTCCATTCAATTGAACCAGTTCGGCCTAGTTTGACCCAGTTTGGCAGTTCAAGGGGATATGCTTTTAAAGGGGAATCTGGTGAGGATCTCCCTTTACAAGCAAAGGGGAATCCTGATTTTAAAATGCTTCTAAAGGGCGCCCAAGATGCAGTGAGAGGGCACCTTTAAAAGTAGTTGTAAGGTGCTTACCAGTCCGGCTCTCCCCGCAATAGCCCACCCATGTGGCACGGTTCCTGAACTGACCTGGCCTCCACACATGCACAAATGCCATTGGTGTGGCCACACAAATTTGCATAGTAATGCTGGACCAGTAAGCACCTTACAACTACTTTTAAAAGTGCCCTCCGGCCACCCATTAAAAGCCCTTTAAAGCCAGGATTCCCCTTTGGAATTTCATTTCAATTCTCTGAACTACTGGTAACTTGGTAAAACAAATAGCAGTTGGTCCTGTGAAAGAAAAAGAAGAAATGGGAGATAAGCCTCTTCCCCCACCCGCCTGCCCACTCCCCACCCCCAGCAGAAGGCCCAGCAGAGTAGTGTCTGCTACAGCGCAGAATCAGTGATTTAGCTCAGTGGGCACAGCAGGCAGCAGGTCCAGCAATGCCCAGCAGCAGGGGTCCAGCAGAGCAGCAGGCAGGCACAGCAGGGCAGGACAGAGGCCCAGCAAAGGCAGTAGACACAGCAAGGCAGCCAGTGTTCTTCCTACAGATCCAAAGGCAGAATGACTGTCTGCCTGAGCTTTAAGTACAGTTCGAACCTTCCTCATTGTTGCTCCCTCTCTTGTTCCTCCCCCCACCCCCAGGCAATGGGGGCAGAGTTGCCCTGACAACATTTCATTTGGAATGATCACAAGCCAATCAGATGATGAAAACCAACTAGCAAGGGAGAAAAGCAAGTAAACATGCAGGCAAAATGGTGGCTGACATAGCTGCTTGAACCTTCGAACTAGTTTGAACCAGTTCACATTGAACTGGGTTTGAGTTGGTTCAATCATGCACTGGCCACCCTTCTTAAGGGCCAGGCCATTTCATAATTGAATCAGACAAACTGACCCAGTTCGCAGCGAACTCATTCATTGTGAACCATTCTTGCACACGCCTACTCAGTTGCTTGGTCTACTGAATTATCCTCCTTCCTCCCCTCACTTTTCCTATGCCTTTTCACTCTTGTAATTTACATCACTTTACATCACTTTCATGTTGGCTCCCTGCATCTCTCTCATTCATCCTAAACACAAATTTTAATATCTCTTTCTTCTTTTGTACGTTTTTTTAAAAAAAAATTCTATTTTTATCTGTGAACAGACCTTGCTATTTCAACGCTTAGTGTATAAAACAGACACTCCTACAACCATTCTTACATGAACAGAAAGGTTGGTTTTTTTCTGTATTATTTTAATGAGTAACAATGAGCTCCCAACAGTCTGATTTCAGCCAGCTCGTTTTTTTAAAAAAAAAAAGCTTATATTTTACCATTCTGAAGCTTTTAAGATTGAATCTGAGTACAAATTAGCATTCCATTCATTTTGGAAAGAATTCTCTTGTGAAAAAAAATGGAAAATTGCTAATTTAAGGTGTGCTTTCAGTATGATAGCATGGTCTCAAACATGAAACATTAGAAACCCTGCTAATTCTATATTTTTACCACAAACAACAACAAACATTTCATCCATAATGGTTGTTTTTTAAAGGATCAACCGAATTTTTCTTCCACTGCTGGCAAAACAGGAGAATTTAAGCTGAAGTCCAATTGATGTCACTTTAAGGATAACTCAAAATTTGTGGCTTGAGGTAGGCTGCCTGAACCTGCCTAATAAGCAGAAGGACTTTCTTCGCCAAACTAGCATGTCAGAGATTAGAGTTGTAATCTAGCCTTCTCCTTGACATGCTAGTTTTGAATATGCAAGGAGGGGTCCCATCCCCCTCCCCATTTTCAATGAAGTGGGAATTTACAAAACAATTGAACCCCCACCTGGAGCCAGAAATAGTACAGCCCAGGAACAGTTATACCATGTCAAGTCTCATTTTATTTATTTCCCCTCTAAAAGAAGCCCTTTGGGTTGCATTTAGAGGAGGAGGCAATTGGAAGGGTTAGGGGTGACACTGGAGGTATCTTGCCTTGAGTCTCTAGAAAGCCTAGAACCATCTCTTGAATGTTTCTATTAAAACATTTGGATGCATGCAACTTTTCAATCTTTTCACATGCTCACTGAAAACATTTTATAGATGTATTTTGATATTGCAAAAGCAGAAACTTTTCCATTCTTTCCCTTCAATGGGTAAAGTGAACATGATGCTCTATTGAGGACCAACACATTCTCCTCAAAAGCAAGTGCTTTCGTTGTTAACATTTGACCATAAAAAAATGTTTAGAGCTACATTCGAAGCACATTGTGTGTGTGTGGGGGGGGGGCGGCGGCTATACTGTGCTGCCAGTTGTATCCTACTGGCTAGATTTTTCAAAAGGTATTTGTCATATGTGACTGCTTCAAAGATGATTGAAATTTATTCCTCTTTATGAATTAATGTGCTAATTGGCTGACATTCTGCCTAATGCTGTTAGGATTCTTGATGCAGCCTTAGATCTCCCCCTCTACTGCTATGTCTGCATGCAGGAAGGAGAGATTTTTGGAAGTCTTCGGAAATGTTATGCGCCTTCCAAAAAATATGTCCCTGAGGGTTGTGCAACCCTAACGGACATATTTTTGGAAGGCAGAGCACTTCTGGAGGCCAAGAAGATAAGTGAAAATTGTTCTTTCACACACACACCCACGCACATGGGTGCAGTAGCAATAGGAATCTGTCCGTAGCATGGATATATCTTCCTGGCACATCCATGCTGCCTTAGGATATCAGCAGCTGACTTGGAGGAACAGAAAACAACTACTACTATGATGCATATTTATATGCTACTTTCCAACAAAAGTTCTTAAAGCAGAACAAGACAGTCAGAAACACAGATGATAGATACTCCCTGTCCCCAAAGGGCTCACAGTCTAAAAAGAAACAAGGCAGGCACCAGCAACAGCCACTGGAGAGATGTTGTTCAGGGGTTGGATAGGGCCAGTTGCTCTCCCCCTGCTAAATATAAGAGAATCACCACTTGAAAAGGTACCTTTTTGCTTAGCGTGGTAATTCCCAGACTTTCTATGGGCATTGGATGGATGGATGGATGGATGGATGGATGGATGGAGATGATAATTAATAAACAACTTTATTTGTTAACCATCCCATAACAAATGAGCCCCTGGTGGCGCAGTGGTAAAACTGCCGCCCTGTAACCAGAAGGTTACAAGTTCGATCCTGACCAGGGGCTCAAGGCTGACTCCGCCTTCCATCCTTCCGAGGTCGGTAAAATGAGTACCCAGAATGTTGGGGGCAATATGCTAAATCATTGTAAACCGCTTAGAGAGCTTTGGCTATAGAGCGGTATATAAATGTAAGTGCTATTGCTATTGCTAAATTGTTCTCTACAACACACAACATTAGAGCATGAGATAAAAACACACAACATAAGACAATGTCACTCTCAGAACCTTCACTGCAGAGATACAGAAACTTAGGAGAGACCAGGGTTATGCAAATCCTGTTTTCTACCGTTTTCTCTTCTCCCACACAACTTGTAAGTTTGGGGAAATGTGCCGAAAGAAGGAGAAGAGGAACACAGGCAGAGAAGACAGCAAGTGGTGCGAAATAAGCTTCTCAAGACTGGGTCTCTCAGAGTTTTGGATAATCGTTGGAAACCACCCATCCATTCTCAATTGAAATGGGTAGGACTTGCCCATCTGTACTTACTATTGTTGCAGAGAGATGAATGAAATCAGTGCTGGCTTAAGCACTGGCACTGCCTGTTACACTGGCCACACCCTTAATGCAGACGCTAGCATTAAGGGGCTGGGCCAACTAGGCCAGCCCCAACCCACTTCCCTAGCATTTTCCATTTTGCTTTCCTCTTTTCCTGCCACTTACTCCCTGAGCAAGCTCAAAAGGTAAGCTGTGGGAGAAGGGGAAGGCAGCATGGGGTTTCAAAGATTCATCTCCACACACTCCGAAGGAAAGTGTCAAGAGAAGGGGAAGGCATTGTGCAAGGGAAGAGGAGTGGAGCTGGCTCAGTTGGTCCTGCCCAAGGGGCTAGGCTAGCCAGCAGAACTCAACCCTACCTCCTTTGCATGCTGCCTTCTTCTATCTCTTACCTTCTGAGCATGTGAGGATGGGGTTTTAAAGCCGCATCCCCATGTGCCCAGAAGGCAAATGTTGAGTAAAGGGAGAAGGGGGAAGTGGCATGCAAGACACGTCCACTTCTCCCACCACTTACCTTCTATGTGCACAGGGACAGAGTTTTAAAATCCCTTTCCCATGCACCCATTCCTAGAAGGTAATCAGGCAGGGGAAGGGGAAGGTGATGGGCAGCATGGGGAGTGGCAGGCAGGTGAGGTGATGCACATGGGCAGTGAGTGGGATGTCTGCAGTTGCTCCTCCAAAGTTCAGATGCCATCTGAGGCTCTCACCTCACCTCACCTCATTAGCAAACTCCCACTGAATGATAATTCATAATTAAGTACACAATTTAGAAATAGTATTATATTTTATGAATGTGTGTAAATTTCAAAAAGAATTATAGAAAAAAGGGTTTTATCTCTGAAAGATAAACTCAGAAAAACAAAAACAAAAAACCCATGAGCTGAACACAGGATGTAGTCTTTGAACCATCCATTGTTCTGGCTTCAGTTGATTGAAATGAGCCCTCTATAACCATCGGCACAAAGACAGTGATATGATGGCACATTCATCAACAGAATTCACTTTTTACAAACATTTTTGATGGTACTTAAAAAGCCACCCTTTGCGGTAGGAGAGTGCAGAACTGATTCAAATCAAACCCGGATTCAATTCAAAGCAGCCCAATTCAAACTCAAACCAAACCAGCCTCAAAAAAGGTAGCTGGTCCTAGTTTGAACCAAACCAATCAATTCAGGTACCATTTTGAGGTCCATTGTTCTGGGGAAATGGGCCTCAAAATGGCACTTCTTTGGGGGGAAAGCTGGTCTACCAATTGGGTTCAGCGGGTACACCTGTCCTCCAAGGTGGGCTGATGTGCTAAGACCTAAGTAGACCGGCTTTCCTGATTTTCCAGGGAGAGCTGGTCTACCAATTGGGATTGGCAGATAGGCCAACCCTCAATTCTGGACTTAGTGCAACCCACCTAAAGAGAACTGGTCTACCTGCTGATCCCAATTGGTAGACGAGCTCTCCCCAGGAAGAAGTGCCATTTTGAAGCCCATTTCCCCAACAAAACAAACCTCAAAATAGCACCCGAATCACTCAAATTGATTTGGGTCAAATCAGGGGTGATTCATTGAGGCAGCTGGCCAAGGCAGCTGCTTTCAAGAAATCAGTTCAGGTGTCTGCAATTCAATTTGACCTTGAATCAAATTGCGGTTCTTGATTCATGCACACACCTAATATAGACAGAAACGTTAGTTGGGCTATTACAAAGTACAGTATGTATGAAGTGTGAGTGTGTGTGTTTCTGTGTGTGTATAAATATCACACGAATGGCTGACATCTGGAATAAAGAAGTGCTAGTACCACATGAGAAGCAGTGACTTCCCAACTTACACAGCATTGGAGCTCCCACAGGAGAACCAATTTCAGCAGCCCACCCTTTCTTCCAGTAGTGCTCTGTGCCAGACAAAAATATGTCCTTGAGAACTGTGCTGAGGGACATATTTTTCTGTGACACAGAGTGCTTTCAGGTGTCGTGGAAGTTCTTGAAATCTCCCCCTCCCATGACTGCTGCTGCTGAGCTAATCAAAGTCATTGAGAGGGCTGTTGTTTCTCATGTAGCACCAGTACTTCCTTTGCCAATATCAGCTAATATTTATTATACTGCGAAGATAGACAAAAATTACAGATATAATGTCTAATTATGCTAATATATTATTGTAAGTTTTACATTCTTATAAGATTATATTCAACAATTCATTTTCAAAACCAGCCATCCAGATGGTGAGGGGGAGATAGCAATCCATTGACTTTAACTTCTCCATACCTCCATTGCTTACATTAACCTGATATTATATATCCAAACCAATGGTACTATATTTTGTAATTATAGTTTGTTTCCAAGTTGAATATATAATATAAAACATGACCAGGTTCCACATGCTCAATTTTTTAAAATAATTGCTACTTCGTCTTTGATAGGATGTTAATTTTAATCACCTGTAACGTTTTACTTAACGACCTCAGGGACACCTTTGCTTTATGTGGCCCTCAGGGACATATTTCCATGATCCACAATGGGCTTTAGGGAAGCAAAGATTGTTGAAAATTTCCCCATGCCTTAGTCATAGTCTTAGTCATTTGCCTTAGTCTGGAACTCAGCACTGCTGCATTAGCACAGTGCTAATTTGGATGTAAAGTGTCTCTCTGAAACCAGACTCTCTGTCAATATTATTATTGTCAATAACTACTACTACTACTAATAATAATAATAATGAATTTTGTTTGTAAATGCTTGTTTTATGATACATTGTCCATATTCTTGTTTGGTTTTTTTTTAATGGAAAAATTAAAAATAGTTTTAAAATAATCTGTTAGACAAAAAGTATTTCTCTAGGTCTGGTGCTCTCAATCTTCCTTTTGTATATGTTGTTTAAAAATTGAAAATTAAAAAAAAATACAAGTTTGTATATGTCATTTATCCTTGGCGTCTTTTTCTCCAAGTAAACTTTGCTATCATTCCTTGCCACTCTTCTAAAACATTGTCAGTCATATATGTTGGGACATTCTGAGAGAGATAAATAAGCAGACATATATTTATAATAGGACCAGTAACTGCCAAATGTAGAAGACTTGTAAGAAGCTTAATGTGCAACAGATCTTGACAGTAGAGGTGAGCAATAGGGCAGTTTCTCTGATCTTTGCATACTTTTGCTTTATACAATGCTAGATTTCTCTCTCTCCACAGTATGATATATAATAGCTTTCTGAATGCATTTTAAATTATCCCAAAATCTTAGAATTCTGCTTCCATAGCTCAGCCTTGTGATTTCTAAAGGAAGTGTTGCACACTGTAGGGTTGCCAACTATGGACTTTTATAGAGGACATGCAACTGTTTCGGGGACCAAATGACTCCCCCCCCCAATTAGGAGGAATAGAGACTATTGGGGGGGGGCAAACAACTTTTTTGAATGTGTTGTGGTATCCGAAGTTCTGGGGAGAAGTTGGAACATTTTGTTCACCCAGAACACTTTGCTCTCATGAGCAGCTTCTCTTCCTCTGTCTCCTTCCCCTGCCAGCATCTTACTGACCATCCATCCAATGGGGAAGCCAGAAGGGAGGTTTTGTTCACTGACAGGTTGCAGAGCCTGGGCCTCGCCCCTCTGTCCCTGATCAACATGGGATACGATCAGGCAAAAGCTACCATCACACAGCGCATCACAGACACTGAGCGCCAAGAGTCTCCGCAGTGTCCCAAAGTTTTGTGTAAGTGAGGAGCTTTGGTATATCGCCTAGACAGACAGAGAGAGCAAGTTGTGGGGGAGAGTGAGTTGTGGAAGGAGAGGGCGGATGCCACAGGCTCAGTGTACTGCCGCACAGATGCTCTGTGCGGGTTCAGCTAGTTATATAGTGCAGGGAGGAGAGTTTTGTTTTAACATAATGGCATGCATCCAAATCAAATGATATAAACTGATTCGTAAACACCCCAACAGTGTTGGAGATGGACTTCCAGTGCATTGACCTTTTGCGCCAACTATCCTAATGGCCACTAGGGGCATTGGGAGCAGAGACAGTGAGTAAGGGTCTCCCTATCTGCCCCTACTCTATGACCCCTGATCTGACTCTTCTGCACTTCCTGTGCTGAGTCACAATCCTTCCTTTCCTCCTAGAGAGCAGATGGAAACATCTCTCTCCCTCTTCTTACCTATCCATCATGTAGTCCTTTAGATTAGGTTTAGGCCTTTCCTATCCAAGTGTATTTAACCAATAAATATTTAGTATTTTGTTCTACAAGGATCTCCATGTGTTTTCTCTGAATAGCTGCAACAGCTAAACCATCCTCTGCTATCTACTCTGTAACAGAAGTGTGTGCTCATTCCTTTGTACTCTGCTGTTTTACCTATTGAGGGTAAAAAATTAACAACCTCCAACATACAGAACAATTCCCTTTAGACCTCTTCATTATTTTTGTTTGTGTGTGTGTGTTTGTTTGTTTAAAACTGACACTCAACATTCCATAGCTCCTTAAATCTCACAGAACTGTTATTGGATTTTATTTTTAAAATGTATTTTTTCTTTCAGTTTACAAAGGTTCCTACTGCTTTATACTTAGGAAGTCTCTTAACTTTTAAACTACTGTCTTATTTTGGGGTAGCTCTGTTTAATGTCCAGACATTCAGTCTCCCAAATTTGCTGATAGAGGGAATGATAGCCAGGTTTTAACCTAGCAAAAAGCCTACAGCTTTTTAATCTGTCAGTGATGCAAAAATAATTAGGATATCAAAGGCTTATTGCAACCATTGCATCGGCATGGGTGGCATATTTAGTCCCATCATTTTGAATATTTTAGTTATTAAATATGGCCTTGGAAAACTGATTATAGACTGGTTATAGACTTTTATTATCCCTCATAATCTTTTCGGGTTTTTCAAATAGCACGGACATATAAATTACTCTCTCTGTTACATTGCTCCAAACCAGCTCAACCTTTAAAAAAAAACATAATTACCAGTGTGCTTGCTTGTCTCCAAAGCCATTTTTAAAAAACAAACATGTTTTGAAACAAAAGACATTTATCTTTCCACTTTAGGAAAAAGATAGGGCTGAATGAGGTTTGTTTGACCGTACAATTCTGCCTTCACAAATAACATGAGGAAATCCCATCCTCATGTTATTTGTTTTTCAACTTATTATGAGAATAATTCTTGGATTATGAACAATACAGAAATGAAAACTTGAATGAAACAGAATGAAAACTTATACACATGGTATTCACTATGGGGGATTCAATTTTAAAATACTACATAGCATTTCTCAAGATATGGTTTTATTTTAGATAGTTACAAAGAGTTGGAACCCTTCTTAATATGCCACCGAAGAAGACCCTTGGGAGGTCGAAACACGTAGGACAACTAAGAAACACTTAGAGGAGGAAGAAGAATCTTTTAAAAAAATTCTCTACAAATTAACTGTTTATAGGATCTTGCTCCCTATACATGAAGATTGCACCATACAAACTCCTTTCATGTGGATTGGACTGGAGGACTTTTAAAATTTGTGACCTCCTTGGCCTCATTTTGAAATATAGTTTTAAATGTTGATCATTTATATTTGAAATACAATATCTAGCATTTTGTATATGATATTTTAGGACTATAGCATTAGGTGATATTCTATTGTGAGGATTTTTTCCCAAATATAGATGTTTAGAGCAATGGTTTTATGATCTATAAGGGCAATATATTAAACATATTTCATATACTGGGAATAGTCTGTTTAGTGGATGCAGGATTTTGGTTTGTTCGTAGTTACAGTGAACCCTTCTAAGTTTGTTTATTGTCTTTGACAGATCATATAGTGGAATTTTTTGACAGGGAGCTTCCTTAGAAAGCTATTTATTTATTTATTTATTTATTTATTTATTTAGGTTGTGACAGCAAAAATGGTTTGTCGCACACACACAGGTGATACTTCCGGCCACCAACGGGGGAAGGGGACGGCAGGGAGGTACGCTGCCGCCCCATGGATTACCTTAAAAATGGAGCACTGGGGGGGGGAAAGTGGCGGGAGAGGTGTGCACCTTCCCCTGCCCTTAAAGAGCCCCCCCCCGGTCTCAAACTGCACCTCCACGGTTCTGTGCACACCACTAGCAGGGACCGCTCAATTTTTATACTGAGCTACTTTCCAAGAATACAGGTTGGGGTGTGTGTGTGTGTGTGTGTGTGTGTGTGTGTGTGTGTGTGTAAAAATAAAAATTGTCTTTACAATTGTTAATTGTAAAGCGCCCTGAGCCATTTGTAAGGGTGGTATAGACATTGAATGAATGAATGAATGAATGAATGAATGTATGAATATGGAGAGAGAGAGTGAGAGAGAGAGAGAGAGAGAGTTCTTGAAAGCACTTGACACTATTTGGAAAGATTTTTAGCAGTGCCAAAGTACATCTCCTCTTTTCTGTGATTTTTTTTTTTATTCCTTGCCAGATGCTTCACTTATTTCCTTCAATTGCCCTCAGTTATATCATCACCCAGAGTTATTGATTTATGTCATTGTTATCCCACCTCTCCTCCAAGGTACTCAGGACAGTGACATCCCCCCCCCCCCACACACAACCTTTTTTAATCTTCACAGCAACCCTATAAGGCAGTATTAGCTAAAAGAGAGAGACTAGCTTAAGGTCACCCAGTGAGTTTTATGACTGAGTGGAGATTTGAACCAGGAATTCCCAAGTCCTAACCTGACACTCTAACCACTACGCCACATTGACTACCCTGTCCTTTCAGAGTCCTTTCCCCTTTACAAAAGGTCTTTTTTTTCCTTAGACACCATGAAAGTATGTTTTAAACTTAATTTCTTAATTTTATATGATTAATGAATAAATAGAAATCAAATGAATAAATAAATAATAATAATAATGTTATTATTGCTTTAGTTACAATTATATCATCCAATCCACTCTGTGATCTCTGAATTGGTGGGATTGCCCATTTAACTAATCCAGGAAAGAGAAACAAGAACCAGTCAGAATTTTATTTTATTTTATTTTATTTTATTTTATTTTGTTTTATTTTGTTTTATTTTATTTTTAAATCGTGTCACCACTAGCAGCAGACTGGAAAAGCACTTTACGCAAAAGGATTTTTGAAAAGCTGAATAGACTTTTGCAGGGAGAAAATTCCATCTCACCAATTTGCACCCAGGTTTGAAAGTGGGAAATATTGAGATGAGATTAATGTCCATAAAGCTACTTAATTATTTGAGACTGCAGAAATTCCTTTCTGCCATCAAATAAGCAAAATTAGATGAGGAAATGTGAATGTTAAGATGCAAATTTAGTGATTTATGCAATAGACCCAACATAATAGTTGAATCATTCATGCCAGTTCTTGTCTTCTCCTGCATGATTCTTCCTTGCATATCAAGTACATCTCCTCCTTCCTCTTCTTTCCCTAACCATTTATTTCCAGAAACCTCTAATGAAGTACATCTTGAGTTTCCTTTTCATGGCTAATGAGGAGACAACAAGAATTTGACTAATACTAGTACAATTACTGAAGCAGTGAAGCGTGCATCCCTGATTAGATGTGATAATTTGCAAGGCTGGGCTCTTCACATTAAGTTTGCAAACAGTTTAAAAATCACTTCCCCCTATTTATCCAGCTAATCTCTGGTAATGACTCCCAATCCCAAAAAGAAAAAAGAAAATGTCTTTAAAATCCTGTATTTTGTTCAGGAAACTTGTGAACAGAGCAGAAGTAGAACTTATGGAAATCTTATTCTGAGGATTCTCCGGTGAATCTACACATAGCTTGCTTTTTAGAATACTTTGGTATGTATAATAACTTGAAAGCAACAGACATCTCTCTCATTGATTACACATACACACACGTATGTGTACACACGCATACTTACTGTAATCTTTGCTGTGCTGGTAAAACGCACTTTACTAATCTAATATTGGTGTAAAATACCCCTAATGAAGTCATAGTTTAAATGAGGTGGATTTGTCACCAATTTAATTTTAAAAACACAGAAATATCTTTATTGTTTATAGTACAAGGGGAGAACTATGGGGGTAATTCCTGGAGTTGATGACTTCCAATGACAATTCGTATGAGATCTCTCATCCCTCCAGTACATATTCTTCTATTTTTCTTTCAACTCAAAACTAGCTGGAGATATGAAGGGGAAAATACCAAATGTTAATACTATATAATCAATTGTTAGCATTATAAAATCATTGTTATTAATATAGTGTCATCACATGAGAGTTTTCATCATTTGGGGATCATTTAGACCCTCAATAACTTGAGTGTGCTGTGTGTCATAAGAACATAAGAACAGCCCTGCTAGATCAGGCCCAACGCCTATCTAGTCCAGCATCCTGCTTCACACAGTGGCCCACCAGATGTCTCTGGGAAGCCCACAGGTAAGAGGTATGTGCATGCCCTCTCTCCTGCTGTTGCTCCCCTGCTACTGGTATTGAGAGACATCATGCCTCTGAGGCTGGAAGTGGCTCACTGCCACCAGACTCGTAGCCATTGATAGACCTGACCTCCATGAATTTCTCTAAGTCCCTTTTAAAGCCATCCAAGCTGGTGGCCATCAACACATCCCATAGCAAAGAACTCCATAGATTAATTATGTGCTGTGTGAAAAAGTACTTTGTCTTGTCAGTCCTAAATTTCCCGACCTTCAGTTTCATGGGATGACCCCTGGTTCTAGTGTTGTGTGTGAAAGAGAAAAATTTCTCTCTGTCCACTCTCTCCACTCCATGCATAATTTTATACACCTCAACCATGTCTCCCCTTAGTCGCCTCTTTTCCAAGGTAAAGATGCTGTAGCTTAGCCTCATAAGGAAGCTCAGATACTGTAGCCTAGCTTCATAAGGAAGGTGCTCCAGGTCCCTGATCATCTTGGTTGCCCTCTTCTTCATCTTTTCTAGTTCTACAATATCCTTCTTAAGATACGGTGACCAAAGCTGTACACAGTACTCCAGATGTGGCCGCACCATAGATTTGTATAAGGGCATTATCATATTAGCATTTTTTTATTTTCAGTCCCCTTCCTAATTAATCCTAGCATCGGATTAGCCTTTTTCACAGCTGCCGCACCCTGAGTCAACACTTTCAATGAGGTGTCCACCATGACCCCAAGATCTCTCTCCTGGTCAGTCACCGACAGCTCAGATCCCATCAATGTATATGTGAAGTTGGAGTTTTTTGCCCCAATATGCATCACTTTACACTTGTTTGCATTGAACTGCATTTGCCATTTTGTTGCCCACTCCCTCAGTTTGGAGAGATCTTCTTGCGGCTCCTCACATTCTGTTTTGGATTTTGCTACCCTAAATAGTTTAGTGTCATCTGCAAAACCGCCCTGAGCCATTTTTGGAAGGGCAGTAGATAAAGCAAGTAAGTAAGCAAGCAAGCAAGCAAATAAATAAATGAAATTTGATCACTTTGCTGCTTACCCCAACTTCTAAATCATTTATGAACAAGTTAAAGAGCACTGGTCCCGGTACCGATCCCTGGGGGACACCACTTCCTACTTCCCTCCATTGTGAAAACTGTCCATTTATTCCCACCCTCTGTTTCCTCTCCTTCAACCAGTTTTATTTATTTAATTGATTTTATTTATTTATTTAACATATTTTTATACCGCCCAAAACATACATCTCTGGGTGGTTTACAACAAAAACAGAAATGCTAAAACATTAGTTAAAACAGATAAATGACAACAAAGAAATTAAAACATTGGTTAAAATAAATGACAACAAAAAGTTAAAACATTACAACAATTTAAAACCTTAAAACAATATTTTAAAACCAAGTTAAAACTATTAAAACGGTATTTATTTAAAAGCCTGGGTGGACAAATGTGTCTTTAAAGATTTTTTTAAAATTGTCAGAGATGGGGAAGCTCTTATTTCAGCAGGGAGCATTGGGGCAGCAACTGAGAAGGCCCGTCCCCGAGTAGCCACCAGACGAGCCAGTGGCAACTGCAGACAGACCTCTCCTGATTATCTCAATAGGCGGTGGGGTTCATGATGAAGAAGACATTCTCTTAAATGCCCAGGGCCCAAGCCGTTTAGGGCTTTATAGGTTATAACCAGCAGCTTGTATTTTGCCCAGAAACTTATCGGCAGCCAGTGTAGCTCTTCCAATACAGGAGTAATATTGTCTCTCCGAGATGACCCGGAGACCAACCTGACTACCACATTCTGAACCAGCTGTAGTTTCCGGACTACATACAAAGGCAGCCCCACATAGAGTGCTTTGCAGTAATCCAGTCTGGAGGTTACCAGCATATGTACCACTGTCCTGAGGTCATTTATCTCAAGAAACAGATGCAGCTGGTGTATCAGCCAAAGCTGATAAAAGGCACCTCTGGCCACCGCCTCAACCTGGGACAGAAAGGAGAGGCTCGGATCCAGAAACACCACCCCCCTAGACTGTGCACCTGTTCCTTCTGGGAAGTGTGACCCCATCCAGAATAGACAGATCAAACTCATCTCCCGAGTTTCAACCCCACATAATAAGTACCTCTGTCTTATCTGGATTCAGCCTCAGTTTGTTATCCCTCATCCAGCCCATCACCGCCTCCAGGCAGGCATTTAGGGAGGTTATGCCTTCTCCCAATGAGGCTGACATGGAGAAATAGATTTGGGTGTCATCAGCATACTGATAGCACCCTGCACCAAATCTCCTGATGATCTCTCCCAGCAGTTTCATGTAGATGTAAAACAATATCAGAGACAATACGGAGCCCTGAGGGACACCATATGAAAGTTCGGATTTTGAAGAACAACAGTCCCCAAGGAACACCATCTGGAACCCGCCCAAAAGGTAGGAGTGGAACCACTACAAAGCAGTGCCCCCCACTCCCAACCCCCTCAGACACTCCAGAAGGATACTGAGGTCAATAGTATTGAAAACCACTGAGTGCTCCAAAAGGACCAATAGAGTCACACTTCCTCTGTCAATTCCCAATTGGAGATCATCCATCAGGCCGACCAAGGCAGTCCCCACCCCATAGCCCACCTGAAAGCCGGTCTGAAATGAGTCTAGATAATTGGTTTCCTCCCTGACCGTCTGGAGCTGGGAAGCCATGACCCTCTCAATTACCTTGCCCAACCATGGAAGGTTGGAGACAGTCCTGTAGTTACTCAACTCTGAGGGATCCAAGGAAAGATTCTTTAGAAGTGGTCTAATAATTGCCTCCTTAAGACAAGGAGGCAATCTTCACTCCCTCAGAGAAGCATTTATGATCTCTACCAGGCCTCCTATAACAATCTTCATGCTAGATATTATAAGCCATGTCAGGCAAGTGTCAAGAGAACAGGCCGCACCACTCCAAGCAGCTAGTCCACGTCCTCAGGAGTCACAAACTGAAACTGATCCAACCTAACTACACAAGAGGAGTCGCTGGACACCTCCTCATCAGACACTTATTAATTGTGGAGAATGAGTCTAGGTCGGCCCGAATGCAAGAGATTTCCCGCACAAAGATTTCATAAAACAAGTCACAGCGGGCAATTGATGGTTCCAGATTCTGATTCAAAGGAGGAGGGGCACATACTAGCCCTCTCACAACCCTGAACAACTCAGCCAGACTGAACTTGTGGATGCAATACAGGCAGAAAAGAATATCTTCTTGCCACTCATATCGCCTGTACTCTATGTTACAATCTGTCGGATTCGAGTAGGGTCTTTCTCCACTTGTGCTCCAGTTGTCTACCTTGCCGCTTCAGCCCCTGTAGTTCTTCTGTATACCAAGGGGCCAATTTTGCAGTGATTCAGAGAGGACGCTTAGGAGTAATCATGTCTACTGCCTCGGTGAGTTTGGTGTTCCAGTTCTACACCAGAGCATCAACAGGATCGCCGGCAGAGCCAGCACTAAATCCCTCCAAGGCTTCTTGGCATCCTATTGGATCCAATAACCTTCTCAGGTGGATCATCCTAATAGGCCCTTCAGCGCTGCGAAGGTGAGAAGTGATTGTCAGTCCAACCTTAACCAGATAGTGGTCCGTCCATGACAATGGGGAAATCTCAGGAGTCCCCACCCTGATCAGAGTGAAAGACCAAATCAAGCGTGTGACCGGCAATATGAGTTGGTCCCGAGACCACTTGGGATAGGCCCATAGTCGTCATGGCTGCTGTGACCTCCTGAGCCACCCCAAACAAATTAGTCCCGAAATGAACATTGAAGTCCCCCAACACCACAAGCCTGGGGGACTCCAACACCAAGCCCGAGACCAAATCTGTCAGCTCAGTTAGGGACTCCGTTGAGCAGCGGGGCGATTGGTACACCAACAAAAGTCCCAGTCTATCCCTGGTCCCCAAACCTAGGTACACACATTTGTTATGGTCCGACACCTCAACAGGGATCCTGGTAAGGGAGACGTTGTTCTTATAGACCACAGGCACTCCACCTCCCTGCCTGCAGTCCCTCACCCGCTCCTCAACTGAGTACCCAGGAGGAAGAATCTAGGACCAAACCAGGCCACCAGCCTCCCCCAACCAGGTCTCCGTACTACAAACCAGGTCAGCTCCTGAATCCAGAATCAAATCCTGAATGATTTCTGATTTGTTCTGGACCAACCTGGCATTACAAAGGAGCAAGTTGAGGTTCTGAGGGTGGTTGGCACTGCTCCCCGAGGTCAAAGAGCTGACAGGGCAGCCTGAAGGGGGAACAGCTACTAGATTTCTGATCCCCCTTCCCCTGTAATTACCAGGAAACTGCCAAGTCAGCCCTCCACAGGCCCCAGTCCTGCAAAGCCGCGCCTCAGCACAGCAACCAGTCCTCGGGGGCAGATAACAAACAGCCAAAAATGGCTCAGGGTGGTTTACACAGAGAAATAATAAATAAATAAGATGGCTCCCTGTCCCCAAAGGGCTCACAATCTAAAAAGAAACAGAAGATATACACCAGCAACAGTCACTGGAAGTACTGTGCTGGGGGTGGATAGGGCAAAAATCATTGGAGCTTTTAGAGGGCAAAATACATTGGAGGGTTAAGGTTTTTTAAAATCTGTTTGCTTGCCCTTGAAGCCAGCATTGTTTCATCACTGCCTTTGATTGCTTGCCATTTTTTTTCTATTTGATACCTTGTCCACAACAAAGACAAGGCACATGTTTGACAGGCAAGTATGATACTGTTGCTTACCCGCCCTCTGCTCCCCGTCTGTCTGCATCTTTAGACAGGATTTTTTCCATGACAGTTTTGCAAGACTGACAGTTACCATTTTCAGATCTAACTTGCTTTTCTTCAGAGGCAACGTGTGTGCTTTCAACAGTCATTCAGATCTGAAACAGGTAATTCACCCTTCTACCTGCCAGAGAGGCCTTTGAAGCTTCTCTGTCAGAATTTGTGTCAGAATTCACAAGCTAAGTAGGATTAGATCTTGATGGTTGTTGTGACTTGGGACCTGATCTCACCGACACTGCTGGGTAGATGGGTGTACTAGGACTTTCCTTGCCTATTGGCTATGGTGGCCACTTTTTAACTAGACCTGGTCCTGTATCATTAGCAGCAACTTGCCTTGACAAGCAAAGACTTTCTGGTACGGACACAAAGTGGTAGGGAAAATGTCATTATTTATTGCAATTTCTTGCTTGCTATTATTAAAAGTGGAAGCACAGGTTGGGAACCTTTAGTATGGCAATTTGAATAATTAGGACTGGCTCTAGATTTCAACATGTCACCTTAAGTGGCACAGTGGGGAAATGCTTGACAAACAAGCAGAAGGTTGCCAGTTTGAATCCCCGCTGGTACTGTATTGGGCAGCAGTGATATAGGAAGATGCTGAAAGGCATCATCTCATACTGCATGGGAGGGAGCAATGGTACACCCCTCCTGTATTCTACCATAAGAAAACCGCAGGGCTCTGTGGGCGCCCGGAGTCAAAATCGACTTGATGGCACACTTCGCCTTACCTAGGTTTCAACGGGCCCTCTGCAAACTACCTTCCTTGGGCCCTTTTCTGCTTAGGTCAGGCCTGCTCAACTTAGGCCCCCCAGCTGTTTTTGAACTACAGCTCCCATAATCCCCAGCCACAATGGCCAATAGCAAGGGGTTATGGGAACTGTAAGCCAATATCTGCAGGAGGGCTGAAGTTGAGCAGCCCTGACAGGTGGTTCCCAATAGAAAGTTGTTCTGCCACTACTACATAAAGGCTATGGGCACAGATATGGTCTCAGGGATCAGCAGAGGATTCTTCTGAGGGCTCTTAGCCCTCGGCAGCTGCCCAGCTATACTGTCCCTTGATGCCATCATGCATGCCTTCCGTGATAAATAATTATTCTTTTCACTTCAGATACAGGTTCCATGGCTGGTTTCAGAGGGAAATAGGGTAGGGCACCTGCTGGGACCCTGAGGATGACAGGGAATCTGCTTAGAAGGCTGGGTGAACCTGCACCAAGCATTCAGAGCCATCACATGGTAGCTGCTTTCCCATTAGGGTCAATTCCAATATTACTGGAGAGGTGAGTGGGCTACAATTTCAATTATGGCCAATCTTAGTTCCCTCGAAACCAAGGTTCTGGAGAAGCTCAGAGAGTCAGAGAGGTACATGCACAAGACCTTCAGGGAAGTGATAGAGGCATCCCACTTCCAGGCTGATGGCTCCTCTGCTGTCATGGAGAATGGAGGTGTTGGGGAAGGAAGACATCATTCCGAGAAAGAGGGAAATGTTCCCTTAGAAGGGACCCCATCTGTGGATGATAAGCCCATATCCTCTCGCACAGGGGATACTCCTACAGGCGTGGGGGGGATGCTCCTAGTAGTAGGCAATTCAATAATAAAGGCTATAGAGAAATACATTTGTGACCCGCGTGTAGACCACAAGCAACTTGCCTGCCAGGTGCAAAGGTTGTGGACATCACACAGCATGTAGATATGCTGTTGAATGTTGAGTATAGATTCTCTGGTAGCAAATGAGAGTGGATTCATTTTCAATGACAAACAATGAATCCACTCTCATTTGCTACCAGAGAATCTACTCCCAGAACACCTCAGAAACAACAAAACCCAGTACCCCATGGACTTGTGAGTAAGTGGGTGGTTGGCACCCTATGTGCACTACACCACCACTCATTCTGGGCCACCTCGGTGCCCCCCAAGTGGAGTTACAGGACTGGTGAAATCCCCATTATTCCCTATGGGGGGAAGCTTAAAGATGCGCAAACTTCAGAAATTCTTTAAAAATCACTCCTTTCACCAATTCCTTTGGAATCTGGATGGTAGCAGGCACCCATTGGGGCACTACCACCCAACCTACTCTTCTTCAACTGAAGCCCCTTTTCTGCCCCAAATCTGCCTCAAAGACTTGCCAACTTCAGAAATTATTTAAATATCACCCCTTTGCCTAGTTCCTTTGGAATCTGGATGGTAGAAGGCACACATTGGGGCACTACCACCCAACCCACTCTTCTGCCCCAAAGCCCCTTTTCTGCCCCAAAGACGCACAAACTTCAGAAATTCTTTAAAAATCAACACTTTGCCCAATCACTCTGAAACCTGGATGGTAGCAGGCACCCATTGGGGCACTACCACCCGACTCACTGTGGCACTCCTACAAGGCACCCACAGGCAGAAATGGGCACTGTCTATCCCTATTGTCCCATAGGATGGATGCAGCCCACATCAATAACAACAGCAGAGCTTTGCAAAGAACAAGGTTTCCAAAGGTCACACACATCCACTGTGTCATTCACCACATCCACTGTGTCCCACCATCCCTCTCCCAAAAATGCAATTGATCTACACACAACAGTGTGAAACAACAACAATGAAATGCACTGCCACACGGGCCCCCTCCCAATGCAGGGTAACAGCAGCAGCCAGCAACAAGCAAGCAAGTGTGATATCACAGATGCAGCAGACCAGCGCAGCAGACTTGGGCCAACAGCAGCATCAAATGTGCCCTGCCCTCCCTCCCCCAAGCATTTTTCATCCACAAGCAACAGACAAAGCTACATCTGTGGTACCCCGCCGTAAAAGCGGGTTAAGTAATGAAGGGTGCAAAACAACATTCTGCCAGTGGAACAGCGAGGTTTGCCCCCCTGCCTACACAAGTAAAAGAGTGATGATAACAATGGCATACAATTTTTGAGTGCATTTTTTTGACATTTCTGCAACAGATTGGAGCCTGTGGCACCAGCACAACCTATTGTAGATGTAAGCAATCTAGTTTGAATAGAAATGATGATGATGCTAGAAGTCACAATATGACCCAATCTTCATTGCAAAGAAGTCCAGAGAGAGAGAGAGAGAGAGAGAGAGAGAGAGAGAGAGAGAGAGAAAGAGAGGCTGACCTCTGCCCATCCATGAGGTCCACAAAATACAGGCACAACAACAAATCATCCAAGGATTTGAATTGCATAATATATATACTGCTAGACTTGAGATTATGTCAGGGGGAAGCATAGTATACGTGTGTGTGTGTGTGTGCACGCGCGTGCGTGCGTGCGTGCATGTGCGTGCATGCTCTGCAAAAGGGTTAGTGGGTTTAGGGTTAATTTTTGCCATGGCCTCAGAATGCTGCATTGGGGGTGGGGGTGGGGGTAAATGGGTGCAGGGAGGAGGCTAGAGTCTGTGCCTTCCTTCCCCCTCAGAGCCTGTAGGCTGCTGGACAGAGAATATTATTACTAATATATTATGGGCACAGAAGGCTGGAGGACAGGCTTCTGTTTTTTTTAAATGCCAAAAAAACAACAACACCCCAACCTTTGGAATGGGGAAAAAAGAATTGTTTTTTTTAAAACCACGGGGCTACGCTACCCTTCTAACCACCTTCTAGTACTAGCTAATGGGCATCCCTCCCACACAGAACCCCCGTTTAAACTTCTTCTAAACAACACACAACTTTTTAAATTCAATTGCAACCCAAAACCTCCCTCGAACAGGAAAAAAAATGCCAAGAATACACAATCCCAGAGACGTGTGTGTGTGTGTGTGTGTGTGTGTGTGTGTGTGTGTGTGAGAGAGAGAGAGAGAGAGAGAGAGAGAGAGAGAGAGAGAGAGAGAGAGAGACTGGGCACCCACTCAGTCTAGGGTTTCACCCACGTTGTGTCCAGTTTTCCACTTCTGTTGTCTGGGGGGAAAGGGAGTGGCTAGCCAAATGGCCAGTGGCCACAGGTGCTGGGGCTGGTGGCTGGCACAGACACAGCAGGCACAGGCAGGAAGTGATTCTCTCAGCAGCAGGAAGGGGGTGAGTCATCAGCAGATCAGCCCATGCTTTCGTTCACTGATCTGAAGCTTGGAAGGGCAGGGAATTCAAATAGACATCAAACACAAAAAGGAGACTACACGGAGATCGCCATAAAATGGAGGTCCAAAACAACAAAACCTTCAGCTCCGAAATTCAGGCGATTTTGTTTTTGTGCCGAATCTTTCGGGACTTGCAGAGGGGAGATTTGTATTGTGCACAAATTGCCCGCAACTGACAAGTTGGGATACAAATTGTTCTGTACCCAAAACGTTTCACACATCCCTATCAGCCATACTCAGGCCTCCACTTTCACCAGGTCCACCCAGTCACCAGACAGAGGCCATTTGCACATGCACAGTGGCCGCCATTTTGGCCACAGCACCATTTTACGAAGGCCTGAAGGGGCCGGAAAATGGGCCGGAAAGGCCCGAGGGGGCATTTTGAAGGCTAGCGTGAGGAAGGGGAACCTCCGCAGACCCCCCCCCCCGCTACCTCAAAGAGCAATTTAAAGGTTAAAAAAATTAACTTTAAACATTTCATGAACCGAACCCCCCCCAACCAGCGGGGTGGTGGTGGTTTCAGTTCTAGGCTGAACCGAACCAGGGAGGGGGGTTCGGTCCAGCCTAGAACCATCAAACCAAACTGGTTCTACGCCAAATCAGTTCAACGTAGGACCGGTTCACACATCCCTAATTTCCAGTAGATCCTCCCTAAAATATTGAGCGAGAGCTCTCAGAGCTCTTCTGAGACCTATGGATGTCCTTGAGAGTATTGCTGTGTCATCTGCATAGAGCAGGATGGTGATGTGTTTCTTTACAAGCTTGGGATGGTGAAAGTCCGAGTTTTTTAAGAGACTCACAATGGAGTCTATGTAGAAGTTAAACAGGAGTGGAGCCAGTATGCAGCCTTACAATCTTACAGGTTGGGATGGCACTTGATAGGTGACCCTGGGGGTTACATCTATGATGTGGCCACATTTTGAGTATTGTGTCCAGTTCTGTTCACCATACCTCAAAAATAATATAGAACTGGAGAAAGTGTAGAAGAGGGCAACCAAGATGATCAGGGAGCTAGAGCACTTTTCCTACAAAGTAAGGCTACAACACCCAGAGTTTTTTAGTCTAGAAAAAAGATGACAGAGGGGTGACATGACAGAAGTCTATAAAATTATGCATGGTGTGGAGAGAGTGAATTCTTTCTCCTGATCACATAACACTTTAACCAGGGCTCATCCCAAGAAACTGATTACCAAGGAATTTAAGACCAACAAAAAGAAGTCTTTTTTCACACAACACATAATTAACCTATGGAATTCTCTGCCACAAGATATGGTGACAGCCACCAGCCTAGATGGCTTTAAGAAGGGCTTAAATAAGTTCATGGAGGATCAATGCATACTAGTTTGAGGGCTATACACCACCTCCAGCTTAAGTTGCAAGATGCCTCTAAATACCAGTTGCAGGGGAGCAATAGCAGGAGAGAGGGCGTGCCCTCAGATCTTGCCTGTGGTCTTCCCAGAGGCATCTGGTGGGCCACTGTGTGAAATAGGATGCTGGACTAGATATGATTTGGGCCCAGTCCAGCTGGGCTGTTCTTATGTACAGGAGGGCCTTGCTATTCACTGGTCCAGCACCCGTGGTTTCACTTATCTGCTGTCGGGTAATTAGCACCCAACCTAGTATATGTGGTGGGGAGTGGACAAAGAAGCATGTTCAACCTGCACGTTTGTGGGTTGGGCGTGACCGGAAATGACCTCAGAGATCATTTCTGGCTGCCATTTTGACTGCCAGAGAGATTGGGAGCCATTTTATGGCTCAAAATGGAAGGCAAGAAATGTGATTTTTGGCTGATTTTCAGCCCTGTGGGTGATGGTGCAGTACGGTAGGGCACATTGAGGGGCCATTTGTGGGTGATTGGGGGGAACGGGGCAAAACCTGCCATTTTCAGGCAATTGTCGGCCAATTTTCTGCATCCGTGAACCTAATCCCCCGATTCCCATTGCCCTAATGCCCCGTTATTCACAGATTTGCTATCCGCAGGGGTGGGATCCACAGAATGAAACCCCCATGAATAATGACATTCTCCTGTATAGTACTCTTTGCCCAAAAGAGTGAGGCACCGAGGCTGTGCACACAAACAGCCGAGCCCAAGCTTAGACAGCCCAGCCTGGGCTTGGCTACCGCTGTGCACTGCTGGGATTGAGCCTTGGCCCCAAGCCCAAATTGTTTACCTGGCCTTTAACCAGGGTTAGAGGTCACGAGCTCACCCTCCACCCTGCAGCTGGGATCGTGTGTGTCCTTAGGCCAACTCACTAGAGAGCCTGATTCATGGGCGGATTCCCCCAATGCACTGCACTCACTATATGGTGCATTGTGGGATATCCTGAGGCCAGGACTCATTTTCCCAGCCTCCGGAGAACTTCACTGCTTGAAGCTCGCGCTCTTAAAGCTCACACTCTCTCTCTGTGTCTGATCGTCTAGAGGGGAAGATATGTTCGACCCTGCCTTTCCCCTCACCGCCCTCCCCACCACAATGGCAATTATGATAATAGTCTTAATTTCTTTCTAGGGTTGCTCTTGAGACAGTTTGGCTATATGTTGTGCTTCTACTGGAGGTAATAGGATTAAATGCCCAGCATAACCCTTGCTGAATAATGACAGTCTTTTAAAATGTTATGATAATTAATTGTGGCCAGGTGTGTCTCATTACAGAAACCGATTCTTCCGGAGCTAGAAAATAGCAGGCTTTAGCAGGGTAAATAGCAGGGTAAATAGTAGGGTATAGAGAAGATGTGTAGGTTTCAACTAGGGGGTGAAGCCCAACACAGCTCTTTTGGGGTTCTTTCAAAATGGCAGCTTAGGTAGGGCTGATCTGGACCCTCCCTCTACAACTGCTATTTGCCCCACAATTAAAGCTTCCATTGGCTTCCCATCAGTGGGAACTTGCTTCCAAAAGCAAATAGGCACACAGGGACCTAATTTGGCAGGGGCAAAGGGTTAAAGCCTCCTCCTCCAATCCAATCCTAAAACCATCAGCTTTGCATGCAGAAGGCCCCAAGTTCAATCCCTGCCATCTCCTCTCTGGAAAGAGCCCTCTCTGAAACCCTGGCAAGGTCCTAATAATCAACAGTGGGTGTAGATAATACTGAGCTACATGGCCCAAGGGTCTGACTCAGTGTAAAGCAGCTTCCTACATTCTTATATTCTTCCTACACATTTTACATGTAGGATGTCTGAGCTCAGAATAAATTAGGCAGTTCTGTTTGTGCAACAACATAATACACAGCAATCACAGTAGCACTGGATTGAAAGAATGCCCTTTCCCAAATACAGACAAGAATGGATTGTCAGCTTTCTAAAACCAGTGCCTGCTCCTGTTCCCTTACAAATCTGACCAGCAGAAATTGAGCAAGTGGAGATTTTCCTGGAATGGAGATAAGATTATGGAGAAAGCTTCACCTGCTAAATTCCAACATGTTAAGATGTTGTTAAAGGCACATGAGCAGAGCCAGATAAATAACTGGTAACCCAGTTATAACAACCTGAAGGGAATGTGCCTGGGCTCTGCATAATAAATGACATTTGATAGTTTATTGAGCTAAAATAATAATCCTTTCATTCCTACTTGAAGTACAAGCCTTTGCACTGTTGGGGACACCCCCCCGGCCCCAACATTAAACTCAGGGCCACCAACCCAGAATTATATGGAACCCAGGCCTGTGTCTGATTCCATTTTATAAGAGTACAATTAAATGCCTGAACTCAAGGTGAACTGACACCCAGGTCTCTTGCCTGCCTCATGTACTGATCTGTAAAAGAGGAGGCAACCCAGCATTGTATTGTAAAATGGGCACTCACAGAAACACAAGGGCTAGGCCTAAGCTAATCAATATGCTAAAACGTAACTCACTATCAGATAATGTCTGTGGAAGAGGCCAGGGGCTGATCTCCCCTTTCCTGTTTCAAGAAGTCTATGTTATTCTTTGTCAATGATTGACTCAATTGCTCTCTATAGAAATTCACCATAGGTAGATGCATACAAAGAAAACACCTATAGACTTGAATTCTTACTTTATTAACACTAACACCTTCTGGGACCAGGCCCAAATCTGGGGACAAGAGAAGACGCCCATTTGCAGCTCAGAGAGGCAGATTTGCCTTGGGCAATGTCCCCTCCTCAAGATAACAGCTAACAGAAGATGGGATTAAGATCTCCCTGGACTGCCTGAATAATTAAAAAGACATTATCCAGAAGGTAACAGCAAACTGTCACCTTTTGGGACCCAGGAAAGATGATGGGAGATCAAAGGAAGATACAACTATAAAGAATAGCTTACTGGACAGAGAAGTGGTAGTCTCTTGCCTACAAGCAGTCTTGTGCCTACACGCAAGGTCTGCTCACAAGCAATCCCAGAGTTTGCTGCTAAGCCGCGGGGCAACAAGCAGGAACTCTGTCCATGGACAGGAGCTGTCTGTGACTTCTACTGCGCAGTGAGAAGTCATGACTTCCCCAGCCATGGTGCTCTGACTCTCAGTCGTGCTCTGAGCAAACTGCACGCTTGATCCAGAACCTCCTGTCTCCAGCCCGAAGCCTCGCTCCTTCAGCTGAAAAGACCCACCGCTCTCAAAGCTTTTGATCTGGGTAATATGCTGCCTTCACAAGCCTTGGATCCCTACCTCCTTACTAATCACTGCTACCCCCCCTTCCTAAGCCCCCCCTTCCTCCTTCTTCTTTCTCTGCTTCTCTCTAAATGTTTTATTTAGGATTTGTTAGATTGTTAGATAGCTGTAATTACTGATTGCACACACATATGTTAGTTAGGCACATTACACTACACCTTAAATCGGAAACATGTTTTTATTTTGTCCTGATGAGCAACTTTTTATAATAAAGCCCATTGAACTTTCTGAGTGTGTCTCTCTCTATCTCTGTTTGCGCGCCCAGATCCGACATGGTCACCATCTCCAAGAACCAATTCATTTTGTGTATGATGTGACTTTGCCTCTTTCCCTCTGAGCATGTACAGAGTGCGAAACCAGGTATAGTTCACAACAGCACATGTGTGCATGTATACACACACACACACACACACGAGAGACAATTCCACATTGCTGAAGTTTCTTCTCTGCTTGCTATAGTCATCCACTCTGCAACAGCCTGTTTTGCACTGATTGAAAAGCCAAAGGGGTGTTTTGTCCTGGGGGGTGGGGTGGGGGACATGTTTGCCCTATAATATGTTAGCCACATACAACCTGTCATTTCATGTGGCACAGCTGGGTGTGCTGCACTCATTTGTGTGCTGTATTCACACACATGTTTAATGGGCACCTCAGCCTCCTGATAATAGAAGTGCCCACCATCACGGAAGCAGCATTTGCCTCTTCAGACAAACCCTGCTGTAATCATGAGCAGCAGGCTAAGGGAGTGAGTAACAGAGCCAGGCCAGGACTTCTGGTTCCCATGTGAGACACTGTACATGAGTACAGCACCTCTTCAATTAATGTCTGAACAGGATGATTGTTTCCCAGCATCAGGATCAATGTGGCATGAGGATCCACTCTTGGCGTAGAGTAGTGTCTGCATCTAACATTGTAGCTTCACTTTTCAAGATATACTTTGGCCTCTTTCATGGCACATTAGTGAGCCTCAGCATACACTTGAGGAATCACTGATCAATTCTCTGAGATCTTAAGCATATTTCCTTACAAGAACTTCCACTAAACATCAGTGTGACTTACTTCCTGTAATTTAAACGTGTTTAGAATCAGTGTGTCAGGCATCAGTTTTGTTTTTTAAAATACTGTGGCTCATTATGTTTATTTGCATCAGCCATGGGTTTGCACACATAGCATATACTGTATATGGTATTATATGTTTGTTTAACATATTTTTATACTGCTCAGAACTAATGTCTCCGAGTGGTTTACAATCAAAACAATACAAAATAAAACAATAAAATAATTCAAAATTTAACACAATGTAAAAACTGTAAATCTAATTAATAGCCTGGGTAAACGAATGTATCTTTTTTAAAAAGTTGTCTGAGATAGGGAGGCTCTTATTTCAGCAGGGAGCACAGGGACAAAGTCTTGGGACAGCAACAGAGAAGGCCCATCCCTGAGTAGCCACCAGAGAAGCCTATGGCAACTGCAGACAAACCTCTGTAGGGGAGGAAATATCAGATTCTCTATGCATTCAAGTAGATGTTCTATGCCCAGGAATTTTGAGATGGGTAGTTTTTAATTGCATGACTGAAAGCTGCTTCTAATGTGGTGTTCATATGTGTGTGTACAGCTGTGTGAATGTGTGTCTGTGCTTCTTATTAAAGCCCACACGTTTGGAATGTTCCCTTGATTTTTCTAGGAATTGTTCAGTGGGTATAGTTTATTATGCTTTCTTAACACTGCCAAAAGTTTGTGATGAGTTCTCACAGTTTCCCAGCTTGTTGTATCTGGAAAGGATATGTTGACATCAGTAGAAATTTCCCTTTTAAGTAGATCCTCAGGAGCACACCAGTAGTATACAAATTCAGGTAAGAACCCTGGGCCTCTCCTAACTACTGCAAGATCTCCTGCAGTAGCCATCAAGATGACCAGGAGGCCTCTTTCAAAATCTGGGTACTGTGATTGAAACACTCAACTCTACAAACCAAATTATTTGTTAAGGAAAACACACCATATTCAGCAACAAAATAATTAGAAAGTAAATCATAAACAAACCTAACATTAATTGGAAGACACCAGGGCCTCACAGTATAAACCAAAGTCCAAAATTTAAAAGAGAATGAGCCAGATCACAACCTGGAGATCCTGCCTATACCTTTGAAACTTCCATTGCCACGGTGGGTCCACAAGATATTTTAAGAACCCCTGTTGTAGACATCCTGACTGAAAAAGCACGCATGCTATGGGTATAGCACCAGTGCTTCTGAAGAGTTCCAGACTAATGTCATATCAGTGCTTGTGTGTGGGGAGGAATTTCAATTATCTCCTCTTCCTTCGGAAGCCCTTTCTGTCACCCAAAAATATGTCTGTGGGACGCATGACCTCAGGGACATATTTTCAGGTAACAGAGAATGCTCCTGGGGGAGGGGAGGTCATCAAAATTTGTCCCACCATAGATATACAGCCAGTTAGGATGGGTATCTGCCAGGTCACTTGTAGCAGGCAGGGACACACCGAAAACACACAGCACTAAAGGAAATCTCAATGCACTGCCAGAACATCCTTTGATCGCATGAGAGGGGTGATAATTTTAATTGCCCTTCTACATGTGCTACAAAACTATGTGTAGAGGGGTAATTCAGATCTCATGCGATTAAAGCAGTGATTCTCAACAGTGTATTGGGATGTCATTTTTTGATATCAGGATGGGCATGTTCTCAGCACATCCCCAATGTGAACACATATATTGGCAGATAATCGTCCAAATTGGCTCTTAGTCAAACTTTTCAGAAGTCCCAGTGCTTCTCCCATTGCACCATTAGAATGTCCGCCAGTAGTTACAATTAGTCACCTTAAGTGGCGCAGTGGGGAAATGCTTGACTAACAAGCAGAAGGTTGCCGATTCGAATTCCCACTGGTACTATATCGGGCAGCAGCAATATAGGAAGATGTTGAAAGGCATCCTCTCGTACTGCATGGGAGGAGGCAATGGTAAACCCCTCCTGTATTCTACCAAAGAAAACCACAGGGCTCTGTGGGCGCCAAGAGTCAAAATCGACTTGACGGCACATTTTACTTTCACTTTTAGTTGCAATTAGCCCACTTCCTGGTTCCAAGAAATGCTTTAAAGCCGTCTGGATATTACCCATATACCTTAGCTGAACAGTTATCAGGTCTTTCCAAGCTATATTTCTATTAAAACAAAGAATTCATGCCTACAACTAGTTCCATTGTCTGATTTAAGATATAAATATCCACTGACTGACTTTAAGCCCAAAATATTCAAACTGATTATGAGACAATATTAAGGATCAGCTTCAACACTATAAAACTCCAAAATAAAGTTTCATCTGTGCTAATGAGGGACTGTTCCTTCACTAGTCTTCTGTTGACCCAATCCAGGGACAGATGTTGAGCCACAGTAGACCAACAGAAAGCCATCTGCTCATTGGGTGTGGTGATAAATGAGAGGTTTTGTTCCTCTACCAATTAGCTTTCAGCCTAGATGAATCATTCTCCCCTAAGGAGGGAGATTATCCAGTCCAATGTCCGTGCTCATTATGGGCCTGCATTGAGGTGGGGAAACCCCATTCACAGTCACCGGTGCCTGGAGGCAAACTACTATTCAAACTATGGAAAATGTCAGTGGGTGCTCCCAGCTCCAACTCTGTAGCTTGTTTTATGGAGATTCTTAAAATTAATAGCAGGGTAAATGTATTTGACAAGGCACTAACTAGCTGTTCTTAAAAGGTTTTAGTCTGGTATGTTTTCTGGTTGATTAGTATGCAGGGGCTGAGGTAAACCCCATGAATCCTAAAGTCAAATCTCTTGCCTCAGAAAACGTTAAGGCTTGGGGGCTTAGCTTCAAAAATAAAAGTTAAAAACAATTAACTCATTCAAGGGAGAGGACTTTAAATTGAGCTCATCTGAGCCGGATACACAAAAGTGTTATTCATGAGTGAGTTTGTTTTCCCTCCAAATCGTGGGCTGTTTGAAACCCAAAGCTGAGGGAAAATGTTGCTCTCAAATTTAATATTCTGCTAGCCAGCGGAAACGGGTGTGATGCCACTAGATTTATCTTCTCCTGTCATCTCAATCGTGTGCCTTG
Organism: Hemicordylus capensis; assembly: GCF_027244095.1. Classification (NCBI taxonomy): domain Eukaryota; kingdom Metazoa; phylum Chordata; class Lepidosauria; order Squamata; family Cordylidae; genus Hemicordylus; species Hemicordylus capensis. The sequence goes on from NC_069659.1 coordinate 208,683,402, forward strand.
AGCAGGCTACAAAATCCTCCTTGCCATTTCCAGCTTGATCTTATTTATGTATTTTCAAATGTAAAGCTAGCTTTGTTTGTTTAGACAGGTAGCTTCATACCCTGCTCAAAAATTATTATTTTTCTGGTGCATGGGCTTTGACAGAAATGAAGAAAAATATCACCCATTGCCTCCAGTTGTCCTTACCTCATCCTAAGGAAAATGTTTGTGGCTGTCTCTGAGGTCATTCAAGGCAGTAATTATTCTTTGGATGCAGACTAACACCTGAAAACCTGCTAGCACAGGCTCTGCTACCAATGACTATCGATAAATTCTAGCCTGGCAAGTTTGATTTTTGCAGCAGCTTCATTTTGGACCATCAGTACTTTAAAAAAAATAAATAACTGCAGGGTAGATTGGTGGGGGTGGGGGAAAACCCTAATCCTCTGGTCTTTTTTAAAGCAATGATTTATGACTATGATGGATATTTATATACAACTTTTCAACAAAAGTTCCCAAAGCAGTATAAATAAAATGGCCCTTGGTCCCCAAAGGGCTCACAGTCTTAAAAAGAAACAAAATAGACACTAGCAACAGCCACTGGAGGGATGCTGTGCTGGGGATGGATAGGGCCAATTGTTCTCCCCCTGCTAAATGGTTTTCTTTGGTAGAAAACAGGAGGGGTTTACCATTGCCATTTCTCATGCAGTATGAGATGATGCCTTTCAGCACCTTCCTATATTGCTGCTGCCTGAAATAGGAGTTTCCCATATTCTGGGAAACACACCAGTGGCGATTCAAAGCAACAGCCTCCTGCTCCCTGGGCAGGTTACTTCCCCACTGCACCATTAGGTGGCTTGACCTGTTATGTGCAGAAGCCCAATATGTGCAATTCCTTTCTCCTAAAAGAAGAACCAGTAGACACTTTTGGGCAAAACCATATTGGCAGACCCATTCACAGCTATCAAAATGGTGAAGCTCTCAACAATATTCTAATCCATTAAAATGACTGAGTGGGTCAGGGCCCAGTTAGGGGTACCCCAATGCTTAGGAATATGTTATGTTCGTCTGATGCCTACTATGAACACCAAGAGTTGAGCGTTGCATTCATGATCCAGGTCCATCACAACCCACAGTGCAACATGACTAGAATGCACCTTAGAACTGGTTCACAAATGCATGCCAATTGCTTGGTGCCGGCAGTACTAAGAGGTGATTTGCATGCCTGAATGAGCTATTGCAGAGCATGCATGAGAAACAGAACTTTTGAATCACTTTAAACTCAATACTTTTTTTAAAGCTGTTTCATACTTCCAAGAGCAAATAATTGCATGTGTGAATCTTGACAATGAAACTGGAAACTCTGTCCAGATGTTACACATCCACACATATAAATATCTCAAGAGATTTCTGTCATTTCTTTTCTTGCTTTCCAACCACACATCTAATCACAGTTCACATTATAAGAGTGTATTTGCGTATTTGTGCATGTGCATGTGCAACTAGCACATTAAACATCAGTAATGGCTCTGTTAATGCTTTTAAAACACTTTGTATTTCAATTTCCCCAAAGAGTGGCATGTTTGAATGAGGCTGAAATTAAAGAAGCATGCATTGGAATCCCCCTCCCCCCAGCTGGATTATAAACTCAAATAATGAATTTATACTTTCTTAAGGGTGATGAACTGAGAATGCAAAAACTGGAGTGTGGGGCAAAATTTCTGGCAAGGGTTGTTGAATACTGTATAATGTGTAACGTCTGTTTCTGTGTCTGTGTGTACAAACACACACGTGTATACGTGTCTGTTTGTGTGTGTTGAAATTAATAGTTTCGATTTGAAAATCCATCTAGTGATAAATGAGACATCGACATGTTACTTTGACCCATAGTGGGCCTTATTGGGGAGTAAGAGAGGCCTCAGAGTGGTGTACAAAGAAGCATGGATGGATTTGATTTCACCAAGAAGATTCATGGAGATATACATGTTGCCGTAGTGTGTGCTGCAGTGATGTTCAAGAGGAGGCCATGTTGGTGAAAAACATTTCCCACTGTGCTGACCTCTGCAAGTGCTGAGCTTTTTCCAGCAAAGGGGGAAGTGGCTTTAGGAGAAAAATTGCCCTGTCAAGCCCCAGAACCATCTTAGAAGATGCACATGACCCAAACTGGGGCTCAAGAGGGCTCCATTTCCCTTAAAAGAGTCCCACCAGCACTGAGGAACGTGCAGCACTAGGCAGTGGATGTGGTTGCCTGCATAGTGCCAGGGGACCTGTGTGTAGTAAACTGGTACATCAGAAAAGTCCTAAATGTATAGGTTTGCTACATGTGGAGATCATTTTAGGTAGCAGTAGGGGTGTGCACAGAAAAGATTTGGCCGGTTCCATTCGAATCCAAATCAGGTTCGGCCCAGACCAGTTCTGGGTCTGGCCAGACCAGGTCTGAACCACCAAATTGTGCCAAATCAGTTTGGGGGATATACTTGTAAAAGGAAATAACGGTGGGAATTCATTCCCCTTTACAAGTAAAGCGGGGTGGGGGGAGAGAGAGTACCTGCAGCATTGCAGGTGGTGGCAGGGGCTCCTCCAAAAACCCCGCTGGCTTCCTGAAGAACTGGCTGCATCAGCAACAGCCTGGTTATGGCTTCTGCCCATGGCTTCTGCCCATGGTTATGGCTTCTGCCCATTCAGCCAGCCGGGTAAAGAAGAGAGAGTGCAGTTGGGGCTGGCCAGGGAGGGCGAGCAGTGGTGAAGAGTGGCACCGGCAGCCATGGTAATAATCTCACCCCTGCCCAGCGGTTCGCCCAGACCAAACTGTCCCTGGTTCAGTCCATGAGCGAACCTCCCAAATGGCCGCGGTTGGAAGTGGACCAGTTTGGGACACATCATTGGTGCACTCCCCTAGCTAGCAGAGCATTCAAAAACATTACTCCACTATTTAAAGCATACTGTTCAGAATTCTGTTACTTCAGTCTACATCTTATACTGCTATCACGTACAGTAGGTACCCCATTGCATGTAGAACCTAGATGCCAAAGCCATATGTGAACTAGCTGTGGGTCACACTGGCTTCCTCATCTGTAGGTCATTATTCAACCAAAATTCCATCATAAATTCCTGTGACATCTCTGCTTTTCTGGAGGAAATTTTGGGATATCCTGATGGTAACTGACATCCAGACTAAGGAAGCACCAGTGCTATGAGAGAAGCACCAGTGCTTCCCATGACTTCCTAACTTACACACTGCTAGCACACACACAGGAGGTGAATTTCAATGACACCCCCTTCCCCCTGAAGCACAACCCTCAGAGACACATTTCCATGTGATGCTGAGTGCTGCAGAGTGAGAAACAAGAGTTTGATATTTATTAGTAATTATACATAGGCTAAGAAAACAAACTATAGGGGGAAATCCCAACACAGAGCACTTCCAGGGGAAGGAGGGTCAGCCAAAATCTGCCCCCTGCCCCCACCCCAACATTCATGATCACCGCTGCTGAGTTACTTGAAGCCATTGGGAGCATCATCGCCTCTCGTGTCGCACTGGCGCTTCCTTGGTCTGAATATCAGCTTCATTCTTTTGATGACTCGCTGTATCTGACAGTTTTTGTTTTGACTTTAGTAAATAAGCAGTACCAATCTGGAGTAAACAGCAGGGATTGGCTGTTCACACATACAGCAAAGACCAGGTTTAGGCAGCCAAGCCCGGTCTTTGGTATGTGTGGGAACCTCCAGGAGTCACTCAGCTGCCGGCAGAAACGCAGCATCAGCAAACCCTGTAGGGAGCCCCAGCTGTTAGCCAGGGTTAAGGGTGCGGCTAACTGATCGTGTATCAGTGCCGCACAGCTCAGTGTGGCATCTGAAAGGAGGTAGACAGTGTGGCTGGAAGAGGGGTAGCCTCCCAACCTGCATCAGGAGGTTCCCCATAAAGCACCACACACGTGCATGGTGCATTATGGGAGTTCCAGGGGCCTCCTGGCCCCCAAGCCTCCTTGCTGCCAGGAGCAGGAATCTGGGCAGATGATCCACCACCTAGCAACGTCAGGGAGATCATCTGCAGGGGAGGTAAGCATTTCGGGGCTTCTTCCCCTCGCCTCTTTTGAGCCTTCTCTCCTGATCATGAGCAAGGGCTCACCTACACTTCCTCACCACAACCTCCCAAGGCCTGTGAACATTTAGAGCAATCCAAAATAGAGGGAAAGTGGGTGCTCTCTAATGATGTTCAATGATGTGTCTATTACTACTACAACTACGACAACGACTACTACTACTATGGAATTTCTGGTTCCAGAATAGGTTCCTTTACAAACAGTGGTTGTTTTATTGGAACTGGGCCACATTATTTGAGATCTGGAATGGTTTGTGTAATAGTGATCCTAAGGAATTTAAATGAACTAAGTGTACTTGCCAATGCATAAGAACCAATGAGCCATCTTCTGATCTGGGATGTCTCTTTTATGAATTTGGGGGTGGGAAGAGGTGGCCTTACATCTAAGGAATGCATAGAGATCATGCCCTGGCATGTAATATAGTTGGCAGTCAGAGATCTCTTTCCACTGTTCCCTCTAAAGTTTTATCTGTATTTGGCATCACACAAGAAAAAGCATGTCAAATCATGGCATTTTACCCAGGCTTTTATATGATTGTCTCCACTGCAGCTTCTTGTATTTTGTACTGTTTTTATGCTTGTGTTTTATTTTATTTTATTTTTTAAAAATCAGATTTGTTTTTATATTTTTTAGTTCAATGTTTTAATGTGTCTTTTTTACAATCTTGTTTTTAAATTTTATTGTGAGCCGCCGGGATTTTCTTAATGAAAGGCGGGGTATAAATTTAACAATAAAATAAAAATAAAATAAAGATGAGTATTTACTCTTTTCTTGTAGTTTAGAAAATATCTCTCTCTCTCTCTCTCTCTCTCTCTCTCCGCGTACGCCTCTGGAATTCTTTTTCTGTCCAGGGCACAGAAGAATTAAAAACATTCGTAAATCTCTTCCACGGATATCTGTGAAACAGAAAAGTGTCTAATTTAGGCTGGACCATGCCCTAAATTTTGGCCGTGAGGTTGAGAAGAGACAACAGAGGGTGGAGACAGAGGACTTCTTTCTGAAATGTAACAAAGAGGGCAAGCAGGGCTGCAGGGCTAAGCTGAAATGAATTGCACATGAATTGGGAGCTGAACCATTTTGAACCATTTTCAAAAGACTGAGCTCTGAGTTTTCAGACTTTGGGCATTGTCCACACATCTCCACCCCTAACAGGTGCCGTTCCAGCCACGGGAGAGTGTTGGTACAGGATTCAATGGAACCCTTTCCCCTCCTTCCTGCTCATTGGCCTACATGCATGGGTATGCAGGATACTACATGGAGCTATACTGCCTCAGTTTACAGATGCTCTGTTTATTCACATTGGCAAATACATGCACCTATCTTCCACAAACTTATCTTTAATTTTAAAAAGAAATTAAATAAATGAATGCTAATAATAATTCTTTTGAATAACTCTTAAACAACTGCCTTACACTAAGCCATAACACTGGTCTATCCAGACAATACTCGACAATCTAATCTGACTGGGAGCATGTCTTCAAGCAAGGGCTGTCAGGGTGTCCCACACAAACAGCTGTCTCTTATCTGGATGAGCCCTCCATAACATTCATGGTGGGACTTACCTTGGGGGGTGGAATGGCAGAGAATCTTTGCTCTGACAATGGTGATATCCTTGTCCCAATGATCTCTTGTCCCAATGATATCCTTTCCCAATGATATCCTTGTCCCAATGATATCCTTTCAATATCAGCCCACGATAAGACAAAGCATCTTTGCTTTGACAATGGTGCAGCATGACAATGGTGCAGCTCTGTTGGCCAAGAGTGCCACTCCATCACCACCATCACATGGATTATGGTCATAGAAGTGTATAAATAAAATAATAGAGTTGATCAGCGCTGACCCCTGAGCCAGGGTCTCAGACAGATATATTTTCTCAATCCTGCTACTGAGATCTCTTATCAAGGAGGTGGCTGGGATTGAACCTGAGAGTTCTTCTGGTAAAACTGTGCTCTAACATTGAGGGAGGGATTTGCACATGTGATTGGGCATTTGCACATATATTATATAACACTATAGATATAATGTCCATGTCATCTAACCTCAAACACAAAGCTTTTCAGATGTGTCTTTTTAAAGCTTCAGCTGCCAATCACCAAGTTCAGTGCATGGATCTGACTCTTTTGGAAATAGTGTTGCAGTTAGGATGATATTGTGTGGCATGCACATTCCATATGGGGTGTCATCAAGTGAGGTACATCGATGTGTGAGGCAGTACAAAACTAGTGGACATCAACACCTCTTGTCATAATAATACAGTAAGAATGCATGAATTCTATTAAGAGCAGAGTGACCTTTTTATTAGAGAATGTTTGATTTACAAAAGCAATCCAGCAGTGAATAAAGTTTACTGGTAAAATATGGACGCGTACAACAGAAGGTGAGAAGATACAAGTCCTTATGGGTCTGGGTGGACCATGTTTAGAAGACTTCTCTTTTAGAAAGGACTTAAGAGACAAACCTGGGTTACTGACTAAACCTGGGTTCTGCTTTCTCTTGTTTTGTAGCAAAAGGATACTGGAGTATTGTTCAATCTCATACATGATAATGCTTGAATACATAGAGGTTTGTCCATGTTGAATAGGCTATTACACTGCTTCTTCCTTGCTTACACAAGTGTTGGCTGTCATGTCATACTGCAATGTAATCTACTTGTTCAAATGTGGATTTATGAGTAGACAAAGACACAATGCACAATCCACCCACATCACAATCATATGCATCTTTACAGTGAAGCTCATACAGGTTGGCTGCACATGAGAGGCACAATCACCTTGCATCATAGGGCAGAATGCAGGGTCCATTGTGCATCACAGCACATCTGACGTGGAACCAGCCTGCAGATTTGCACTACACAGCCTTCGAGCTGATGGGTGAATGGTTTAATGCACCTTTTTATATCCTTGGCTGGCAGTTGCACAATAAAACGTTCTGCTTGCCTTAGGGAAAGTATGTGTTTCTTTTCTTTCTGGCTGACCTTCCTGATCTCTTGCATTTGGAACTGCACTTTCCCTAATCTCAAGCTATCCTTTCAATATCAGCCCACTATAAGACAAAGCATCTTTGCTATTGCTCAGGAGTTTCTTTCTTTCTTTCTTTCTTTCTTTCTTTGCTAATAATAGACACTGTTGTCATTAAATTAATCTTGTTGTGTGTTTTGGAAGCTTTGTACATTTATTACGGTGCATGTATAAAATTGATGCGTGCTGACAATTCACGTTAAATGTTGACAACCACAGACCATTTCTGTAACATGTGAAAACTCAGAGACACACTAGTAAATGTTAGTCAGTCACCTAAATGTAATTTTAGCATATACTTATGTGTGTCCCAAAAGTGTGGGACATAAGTGCTCATACAGCACTTTCAAAGAGAAAATAGTCTCCGTTTGCACTGTTCCTCTCTGCCTCAAAGCTCTGCCAATATTTGAGGCAATCTCATTTTTAATACCTTTTTCCTTTGCAGGTTGTGTGATCTTCTTGTCTAGAACTGGAGCACCCATCTCTTGTGGGTCCTTCTTTTTAATTTAAAAAGTGGATTGGTTTTCTGTGTAACAAGGCCTCTGCCCTTCCTTCTGTTTATACAGTTCTTGGGAGAACATCACGTTATAGGGGAAGATGCTCCCGTCACACCAGCAGAAGGGCCATCTGTACACAAGCTGTGAAGGCTACAAGAGATTAACTGGGGATGGATCCTATGCAAAAATAAATATCTACACAGAACCATCACTACTACAGTCATTTTTTCAAAAAAGAGTCAGCAAGGCTGCCAGCTATTTATACCATGCCCATAAATCCTAGCCTTTGGAAGACTTCGACTCCTTCTCATACTGGCACAATTTCAGATGAAAACATGTAAAGCTCTCAGACATTTCAGCTGCCCATATCCCCTCCTAAGAAATAAATCTCCATGTAGCAATTTCAGGCCAAATTTCCAAGGAATGTGGATTCTAAAAAGAATACTCTATTCCAAGAGATGTGGTTGGAGTGGAGAACTTATTCATAAGAAAAATGTGTGGGTATTTTATTCCATAGCACCATCATTTATAAAACCTCCCTCAGGGGATCCCCTAGTACTTTGGACCATCCATTGTGAGCCATTGCAGAGGATTCTAGCAAGCATCCTAGAGACTTGCAGTTCACACACACACACACACACACACACACACACACACACACACACACCACACACGGATCACAGCTGTAAACTGCCGCCTGCTTGAGTTAGCTTCAGCTATGAAGGATTTTTGAGTCATATCTTACGTTTTAGGAATAAATGGCCTTGTTTGGGGAAGAAACCTCTTTTCTAACATTTTCAAGGTTTTCCCCTTGAAAAATAGTTCATATTGAAACACATTGGGAATAATACTGTAATGAAAATATGAAGATGTTTTCATTCTGTGTTGCAGTTGCAGTTGACCGTTTTCAGTGGGTAAGGCCACCAGGTAGGGCTGGCTCCAGGTCTGAGGGGGTCTTTGGCAAAGTGCTCTCCAGTGGACTCAGCCTATGTTAGCCTCTTTCTGTGTAGGTAGGCCCAGCGGGTGGTGTGGTTACAGAGAGGTAGTAGTGTCAGGCATCTGCAGCAGCATTCCTATCAGCACCAGGCTGCCTTTTTCTCCCTGCCCCTCAGCGCAAAGCTATGTCAATGGGAGATTAAAATGGCAGCTCTTCCCAGCATGGCTCCATCCCCTAAGGGGAATATCTTACAGGACAAACACTTCTAGTCTCCCTTTCATATGCAGTCAGGGCAGACCCGGCTTAGTGTAAGGGGACAAGTCATGCTTGCTCTCTTCCTCTGCAGCTACTAGTTGCCCAGTGCTGAGTTGAGAATTGGGAAAGATTTAAAAGAGAACCCAAGGCAAGCATCAGCATTGGGCCCTGCTGAGATACTGAGTCCCCACCCCGCCCCAGAAAGTGCCCAAGTATGCCACAGGCTGATGCCAGGCCTGCCATACGGCCTCACCAGGTATCCCATATGAGCTGAGTGTGAACAAGAGTTGGAGGACCAGGAATGGGCTTCTTTGCCACTATTGATCTTGTTGAGGAAATCCTGATGAGCTGTTGTGGAACCCTAAGTTCTGTGGAATACGGTTTTAAAGCCACCACACAGCAATATAGCAAGTATTGTATTTTGTAGCAGAGGTATTTGCATGAAAGATGTATGTCTGTGGCTGGCCACCTCCTAATAACAAAGGAATAGTCACATGTGAGAAGGTCAGCCTGTGGAATGCTTTTCAACAGAAGTTCCCAAAGCGGTTTACATAGATATGAATGGATAAATAAAATGGCTCCCTGTCCCCAAAGGGCTCACAATCTAAAAAAGAAACATAAGATAGATACCAGCAACAGCCAGTGGAAGGGTGCTGTGCTGGGGATGGATCGGGCCAGTTACTCTCCCCCTGCTCCATAAAGAGAATTGCCACTTTTAAAATGTGCCTCTCTGCTCAGTTAGCAGTGGGGAAAGAAAGCCAAACTATACACAGAAAAGGGGGGGGGTGTTTTATGTGAGGATGCATTAAACATTTCTACACAGCTAAAGCTAGCTCACCAGGGAGAAGGTTTTAACAGGGGCAGCTGCTGCAGATGATGAACTGGCAGTATATCAATCAAAGTACAAGAAGGAAGGAAGGAAGGAAGGAAGGAAGGAAGGAAATGTTCTGTTTGTGGTGATAGATTTCTGGTGACCTATGTACACATTATCACTTGATGTTGTAATCATCCAGTGACAATGAGCATGCATGTGTGAACCAGCTCTAAGTCCCCAAAACAACTAAGAGTTTTGTGGCACCATAAAGATGAAAACATATAGTACCTCTTCTCACGATCCCTGAGAAGGGCTCCAGAGCGGGCTGTGGGGAAGGTGGGTTAAACCTACCTTCCCTGCAGCTGATCAAGGTACCATTGCTGGGCATGCACCTCGCGTGCCCAGATGATTCCCCATGTAGGGTCAGGGGTGCATCATGGGGTACATGAGGAGTATGCGGTGCATCATGGGGATCCCCCCTCCCCTCCCCAGGCTCTCTGCAGTCTGGTAGCTGTGGCTGCAAGGAGCCACGGCTGCCAGACGATCAGAAAAATGAGGTTAAGAGAGTGCTCGCTCCCTTAAGCTCATTTTCAAGGATGGTTATTTAGGCAGATTTGCCGCCCCTGGGATCAGCCCGATCCGGGCAGTTCACACACATGTGCAAAACTGGGCTGGGCTCCCTTAGCCCAGTTTTGCACATACGAGTGAGTCGCCTCATATAGGGGCATATGCTTTTGTGGGCCAGAGAGTACTTTGTTGAATGCATGAAGTGGTCACCTGAGGTTTTTAAGGTGCGACATGACTCTGTTTTTACTGCAACAGAATCACATGATCATCTTTTTAGAATTCGGCATTACACATCATTATATGAAACCTCAATGAGACATCTAATTATTTTAGTAAAAGACCTGTCTCCCCATCCCTTTTTCTGGAAGAGCTAAATAGAATTAGAATGAATATTATCTGGCATAAAAAGCAGAAACTAAATGCTATCATGTTGGAATGTTGCTCACAGCATTCCTTTTCTCATCCCACTTGGTACAGATAAAGGCATTTTTTGAGACAGTTACTTAAGAATGCTGTGCAAGTATTTGGATTTCCCCCAAGACTCTTTTATTATCAAGCATTCTATAACTAGGTAGGTAATCGCATGATAAATATTGTGTGTAATTTTGCTTAACCGAAATACAGGATTTTATGTACCAGCGAAAGCGGAGGCATTCTGTAGTAAACAAGCTGTTGGGAATAACAAGTTTGGTGCATAATAATTACATTCTGATGGCTGATCTCAGGAAAATCAAATTATCTTTAAAGAAATGGAATAATAGGGATAAGAAAATCTGACTAGCTCCCTAGTTCAGTCCCTGATGACAGCATGTACATGCCAGTTTCAATATCCTACCTTATGTAATTAATTGTTGTATGTAATTTTTCCCTAATAAAAGTGATATTGTTGTCTGTCCATAAAGTCCCATTACAAACAAATGCCATTCATTCAACTCTTACTCTGTAAAAATAGCAAGAGAAGATGGGAAAGGAAGCAGAGGAATACCTGAGGAATCTGAGCAATTTGTTTTGGTCATTTAGATGCATTTTCTCATTTTAGGGATCAAAGCTAAAAAATGTTTATAGTTTGTTCATTGCCTTGCACCGGCTCCACTGAGTCTTCAGAGCACTGAGCAAGCCTTGAACAGTGTGTGGCTGGAGAAGGAGCTTACGAGCATCAGTGGAGCTGAGGGCCTCTCAGGAGCTGGGGGGCCCAGGTTCTTTGAACCCCTTTGCTCAATTATAGCTACACCCCTGCCTGGAGTCCATCATGCCTCCCCAAACTTGCCAGTCAGTCCCCTATCCATTCTACACCCAGGTTCTTTTGTTTGCTTTGAGGGGAAGGCAGAGAGCAGAGGAGCTTGCTGAATATTCGGCTTGTTAGATGGCAATTTTCCAGGACACGGTAGGCAAGAATGGCTCTCCTTGTTGCCTCCCATACTTTTCTTTGCATAAGTGCTTAGCAAGAGGGTAGAAGAGTAAGCTGCTGCTTCCAGCATATTCTTCCTCTGCTTTCCCCACATTGGTCGGAACAGTGCTCTCTGCTCTTCCAGTAAGATGAAGACGTTGATTAAGACCAAACACCTTTCTCAGAAGCTCATTTGTATTTAATCTGAATTTGATCTGTGAACAATTGACTAGGGGTGGAGATGGGTTCTCCCCACAAGAACTGTTCATCTTCCCATCCGGGGATACAGTGGCAACCCAAGACACCTTTGCATTTGAGGCAGGGTGTCATATGCTGCCTTATTCCCTTTTTTCAGGAAGCGGTAGCGGTAGGCAGATGAGGTGATGGGAGAAGCAAGGGGCAGCTTACCACCACACTTGTGCCCGATAATCTGCTGCTTGCAGTTACTGCCTCACTTCACCTCATGGAAGGGTCACCCCTGCTGGTGGGGCATTCCTCCCCCCCGACAACTGGGTGTGTTTATGATGTCTCTTCCAACAGTGAGAGAAAAGGCTGCCATTCAAAGAGTACTTCCTCTGTGTAACTCCTGGGGGTGTAAATCCCCATCTGCACCACTACTATATACACATAGAGGCTAAAATTACCCACAGTAGGAATTGATGAACTACCCACCCATCCCCGAACCGAAGATAAGGAAGTTACCATCAATATTTTGTAGAGCTGAAATCAATATTGCAGTCAGGTTAATAAACCACTAAAGTTCAGCTAATTCAATTGGCCCAAATCCAGATACGAAGTTTTATCTGATTGTGGTAGAAGCCAGACCTGTGAAAATTCTTGAAAGAATTAACCATTCTGCCCATTATTTCAAAGAAATAACACTGTTGTTCCACTTTTAAATGTAAGATGAGACACAACCCTGAGATATATTGAAGAGGGGTGTGACCGGACCATAGTTTGGTTCGAATTCACACTCAATTCGCGTCACTGAATTTGGACTGAGATTAAGATCCACATATGGTGTGTTAGAAATGGTAAATTTAGTCTGTTTCATTTTATTGTCTTTTATTTTATATAATAGCTTTTACGTGTGTGTGTGTGTGTGTGTGTGTGTGTGTGTGTGTGTGTGTGTGTGTCCCTTAAGGTTTGTGTTTATTTGATCAAAGATGGTAATAAACCGAACTGGATCAAACCATCACTCCATGAACCGGTTTGGTTGGACTGACCTGCTGGTCCGGTTGAACTGATGAACCAGCTCTAACCAGTTCAGAGTGGTTCACATCAAACTGCTTGAACTGCTCGGTTCTACAATGAAACAGACCATGATTACCCCAATAGTGAATCAAGGGGAGCTTTTCAAGGAGGTGCAATCTGATAAGCTGTGAAAATACATGAAAATAATATGCATATAAATTGAGAACAAATGACATGTATTTATTGATGGTCTGATCAAAGTCAATTCACAACATTTTTTGCAAATTCAAATAAAGTTTTTATGTTCCTCTGGGGGAGAAAGAAAGATCATTCACTCATGTCTCCTCTTGAAGGAACAATCAAAGAAGTAGGAAGTATTCTAAATTGCTAATGTAATGCATCACAAAGGTAGACCTGTGGGAAGTGTGGGCACATGAGAAAGATACATTTGGACATACAAGTTTTGTGAGCGTTGTCATAAATATTCATTTCCGCATGAGCAAGAAGTTAAGAACCACCAGAGTTTTATGTACTCATGAAGAAGCCTTTGTCAGGGTAGACCTGAAGAAACGAGTTCACCACAGGCAAGCAAGGTACATTTGGGGTTCAATAATTCCATCAAGGCAAAAAGTGGCTAAATATAATTCCAAAGATACTAATGAGCATGTCTTTTAATAACTCACCATATAAATGAGAAAGAATGAATATGCATTTCAATCCATAAACGTTCAAGAACTGGGCTGGAATTGCTTTTAAAGCTTGAAGTGAAGTTACTCTGAAAAGACAGACCCAGCTTCTGACGAAATCTCACAGGTGTTTTGTCCACAGAGATAGGAGCTGTAGAAGTAGCTTAAAATTTTGGTGGAACACAAGCCAGTGAGCCACAATACATCAGGCACAAGATTAAAGTGGAGGGTAGAATATCCAGCATAGTTGTTGTCATTGTTGTCACCATGCTCTTAAGGTCCAAGTGCTGGCAAGGTCCAGTCCTCAATACTTGGAGAGATGCCTGCTGCCTGGAGCAGACAGATAGACAGGTAAACAGTATGGGAGCACAGGGGGAAACAATCTAATTTCCCTCAGTGAATAGTTGCCCTCATCTCTATATATCTTCATCATATCTTGAAGATATATAGATGGCAGTAGCATAGGACTGGCACCCAATTTGTAGGTCCTGGAAGATTCAGGTATGCGGTAGTAGTAAAGAAGGAGTCACTAAAAGTGCAGTCACAAATAATTCCAACAAAAAAGAAAAGTAGGAGGCATCTAAAAAGTCAATGAGACTGTGCCAAACGCTTAGTGATGAACTGAAAATAAAAAGGACATGTATAAGAAATAGGTGGATGGACAATTCCAAGGAGGAGGAGTCAGAGGAGGGTAGCAGCATTACATTACTTCCTTGGGCAAAGCAGATTCTAGCAGTGCTGGCTCCTAGGATTCCCTTTTTATAGAAGCCTTTGGCAAGGTAGGAATTTGGGGGGTTCTCTCTAGGTGTGCTTTGTTCCCCCAGTTTTCCACATCCTCTTAAGTTCTCCCATTTGCCCCAGATTTAACCAGTTTTCTCCACTCACTTGGAACCAAGATTTGAAAGTCAGTAGACTCTCAGGTGGATGGGTCAGGAACCGCCAGTTGGCAGGTTCACACAACATGCCCACTGGGAATGCTCATAGGAAAATAGGAAGCTGCCATATACTGAGTCAGACCATTGGTCCATCCAGCTCAGTTTTGTCTTCATAGACTGGCAGCAGCTTCTCCAAGGTTGCAGGCAGGAGTCTCTCTCAGCCCTATCTTGGAGAAGCCAGGGAGGGAACTTGGAACCTTGTGTATGAAAGCATGTAGGTGCTCTACTCAGAGTGGCCCCACCCCCTAAGGGAAATATCTTACAGTGCTCACACATTTAGTCTCCTATTCATGCAAACTCTGCTTAGCAAAGGAGACAATGAGGTCGGTCTGATGATCGGTGAGACCCACCATAACAGGGTTAGCGGGGAGATTGGGCTTAGTCCGCTCTCCCTGCAGACGATCATCCAGTCTGGCCTGGGCAGCCAGATCAGCCACCCACATGACTGCTGGCTCCATTACAGATCCAGCGGCGGCTTGGGAGTTCAGGGACTGCACAGCCCCCAGAAGTTCCAGCATGCTCGGTGCGAGTGCTCAGAGCATGCTGGAGCGACCCCCGAGCCAGGAGGCTGCTTTTTAGCCTCCCGGTTGGGGGTCTCCTTGTGAGTCGCACTGTGGCAACACACGATCGTAGAGTCTAGGTTAGCCGAGTGCTCGCTCCGCTAACCTGGGCTTAGGGGAGGGCTTTGCAAGCGGGTTACCTGCTTTGCGGCAACCGGACTCACCTGCGAGCCTGGTGCTCTCACTGTCCGCTAAAATCGGGCTAGGCTCCCCTAGCCCAATTCTAGCTGATCGTGAGTATAGCCTCAATTCATGCTTGCTATCACAAGGCCAGCTCTCCTCCCTAAACCTGCTCTCCTCTGGGAAACTCTGGTTCTTGGCTGCTGGAGTTGGTGATGATTGTGTGAAGTATCCAGAGTTTTTATGAGTTCAGTGAGCCAGCACTTTCCACATCCTTGGTTGAGTGCCATAGCTTCCAATCTTTAGAGAAAGTCAGGTATCTTTTTTCCTTGGGGCATGCAAGGAATTTGTGTGGGGACTGCGCTTTGTGTCACAACCCCTCCTTATCCTTTTAGCTGTAGAGACAGACCAGCAGGGGCAAATGCAATCTGAAACACCCTGCAGAGTGGGATCACAGGGAGCTCAGGAGTGCCAAACATCTGGGAGCAAAAACATCCTTTGCCCCAGAGGATGTATGAGAGAAACTTGCCAGAAGGAGGGAAAATTGCAAGATTTTCTCAAGCATGCTTAGAAGGTGGATGGTGTAAACTAGAGATGTGCACAAATCTGGCTTGGCCTGTTTGGTTTGAATTTGAACCAGCTTCAAAGCAGGGTGGGTAGGTTTGGTTTTGGTTTTGCTTGGAACCCTCCCCCCCCAGTTGAGTTCTAATTCAAACCCGGATCAAAACAGTTCTAAAAGGTTCTACATAGGGTATAATGGGGACTTGAGCTGGCCAATTACTCTCTATGTAGAGCACCTAGGGGTACAAAACTGGGGTGGGTGGTAGGCACCCAGGGGTGCCAACCAACCACCAAACCCCAAAGCAATCAGACACTCCTACAATTTTTAATGGTTTTTTGAAGATTTTCCCATTTTTGCATTTCTCCCATAGGGAATAATGGGAATTTGAGGCAGCCCCATTCCCCAGGGCATCCCAAAGTGGGTCTGGGGGCACAGTGGTTTGTACCATAACTCCACCCCAGGCAACCCCAAGCCGGTGGGATTCATGGTTTCCCCCCAAGGCATTTTTTCAGTTATTGTCCTTTTAACAAGTCTATCTCTAGCAGAGTAGCTTCTCTGGTGTGTGTGTGTGTGTGTGTGTGTGTGTGTGTGTGTGTGTGTGTGAGAGAGAGAGAGAGAGAGATCTTCATAGGGGTTCATTGAGAGAACTCATACACAGCAAGTCCAAACACAAACTGGATTATTGGTGGCAGTATGAGTTCTCTCAGTGAATCCCTATCAAGATATCTCTTGGGTTAGGGAAACGGGCCAGAGAGAGGCCTCAGGCCAAAGGGTCAGGGCCTCCCAGAGGGAAGAGAGAGAGAGACAGACACTCACTCAGGGGAAAAAAATAAAAGCATCAGAACAAACACACAGTCACACCGGAGAAAAAAAGGTTTAAAGTAGGGGAGAGAAGGGGGGGCAGAGAAACGGGCAGAAGGGAGGACTGGGAACAAAAACACAGCAGTCTGCCAAGCAGACACTCACCACACCAGCAGCAGCTGCAGCAGACCAGAAGGAAGCCAAGGAACACTGCAGCCAGAGTGATTTTGCTAGGCCAGAGGCTTGGCTTTAAAAAGGATTTGAAACTCCCTCCTTTGGGAGCCCCCACCTTTGGCCTCCCCCCCAGCCAATAGGGTGCCAGTTCTCAAGGACTGGCACAGTGCAGAGGCTACCAGAGAGCCAGACTCATCTGGCCAATCAGGGAAGCAAGAGCTCAGCCAATGAAATCAAGCAACACAAGTCACACAAAATGGAGAACAGCACCTGAAATGGCCTCTAGATCCCTCAAACCGGCTCGAACAGGCTTGAACCAAACCTGGCTCAATCGGTTTGAACTCGGACTGGCATTGCCAATGCAATGCCCTGTTTGGTCTGGTTCAAATTCAAACCAATTTGCACATCCCTAGTGTAAACAGAGAATGCAAATAACATGCTTTAAGTGAACTAAAAGAACAAAATCGGTGCTCAAATCCCCCTCAGGATATTAGTACCCCACTTTGGGAAGAGCAGCTGACATCCAGACTAAATTAGTCATGAGTAGTCCCATTAAATTAATGGAGCTACTCATGAGTAATTCATTCTGGATGTCACCCATTGTCTGTAGCCAGTACCTGATATGCGGAGCACTAACCTGCATGGAAATTAACTTTCCCTGCACAGCTGAAGGAAATGTATTTTTGGTCAATGCTTCCTGCAGATGCTTTCTTTGTGATTTGACAGTCAATTTACAGTTCAGTTTTGTTTTGTTTTTAAAGGCAACTGACTTTAATTGGATCCACATAGCAAAGTCTCTGGTCAGGGTGTTTCTGTGCAGTGCTTGTGTACATGGGCAGCCTTTCAATTTGCAAGTGCAGGGTTTCCTGTTCTAAACTGCCAGGTGCAGTTGTTTTGTATGTGGCTGGTTACCTGGTAACCTTCTGCAACTGTGTTGAAGTGCTGACAGTGCGTTGGGAGGCTTAGCATGCATGCCACTATCAACACTGGTACTCTTGAAAACTTCTTTATAATAGACACGTGCCCGAACCAGCTCGGGCAGCCATGGGCAGGGCAGGGATCAGTTCCTTTAAAAACCAAATAAGCAGGTCAGCCTTTGGAAAACAAGCTCCACACCCAGAAAAGCAGTGGCCCAGTGGAGGGACTGGTGAGGATCTGCTTACCTGTATTTAAAGGAACCAGTCCCCGCCCTGCCAAACTTGGTCAGATGTGGGCACCCAAACCAGTTCAGCGCTTCCCTAAGGAGGCGCCGGGCCAGTTCGGGCACATCCCTACTTTGTAAAAGAGCATACTTCCAGGATTTATTGGTGAGCTTGCAAGTGTATGATGGGTTTGCAGAAGTATGGCAAATGTAAATACAGGCACACCAGATTGTATCTATCTTCACCCAAGCCCCACCTCCAAGTGCAACTTGCCTCCATGAATTGGCATTTCATGTCATGATGTGCATTAACATAGCCAATAAAACAAATGTCTATGGAACTCTCTTCCTAGAGAAGTTTGCCTGACACTTTTGTTGATGGCATTTTGCTGTCAGGTGAAGACTTTTTAAAGTATTCCAGCAAGTTTCATATTGAATTCTATGTCATTTGCATAATTCTCCTGGATTTTATAGCTGCTGTTTTGACATTAGTACTGTTTTGATGATGATGATGATTGATGATGATGATGATGATGTAGTAGTAGTAGTAGAAGAAGAAGAAGAAGTAGAAGATTATGAATGCTAATGAGAGATACTATTCTTCCTGATCTGCTCTTGATCATTTAATGTACTATAGTTATGTTGCTTGGTATTTAGCAGAGATGAGCACAAATCAGATTTTGCTATTCATTTTAAGCTCAAATCAAATAGCAAAATACTAGAATCAATTCTTTGAAACAGCAACAATTGCTAGGGGGATGCACAAACTGGTTTGGTGCTCCTTCTGGAGCACCGGACCAGTTTGGAAGTCCAGCGTTCAAGCCAGTTCAGAGGATAAGGAGGGTGCCCTTACCTCCCCCACACACCCCCGCACTGGCACTCTCCCCAAAATCAGTGCTGCAGGGGTGCAGCAGACTTCCCTGCAACCCCGTCAGCATCATACCAGAAGTGGCCTATGCACGTGGGGGGGGGCAGGTAAGGGCACCCTCCCTGCCTCTTAAAGGCTCCCCTGCCTCCTGGGAACCAGTTCATGCACATCCCTAACAATTGAAGGCTGTTTTGACAAATTAACTTAAATCTAGTCAAGTGATTCAACCATGGAGAACAAAGGGGAAATTGAAACACCCCATTGTTCTCCATGAGTAGGTCCTAAGGACACCAAAGTGAGCTGGGTGGTAGGGGATGATGGATACTACCTACCACCCAACCCACAAAAAATGGGCAAATGGGCAATTATTGAAAAATAATTCAACCTTTCTCCCCAAATCCCATAAGATCCTATGGGGGTTTTTTTGTGGGGGGGAGGTGGGGGAAAAAAAGAAATTGCCCACTTGCCCATTTCTTTTGTGGGCTCGGTGGTAGGTAGCACCCATCATGTGGTACTACCCAGCCCACTTTGGTGTCCCTAAGACCTACCCATGGGGAACAACAGGTGTTTCAAGTTCCCCATTATTCCCTATGGCTGAAACAAGCAGAGTGCACAAATTTTGCAACCCTGCCTTGAAGAACACTGCAGAACAGAAGCACACAGTCCCTTCCAACACAAAATACCACATTTTGACAAACACTAACCCAGAATCCACTGCCAGCCACAGTGCCTGCACTGCAGTAACATCATTGGCACGGGTTAGCCTCTCATACACTGTTATGACTCTTTACTTCAGCATTGTAACGGCAGCCACAGCAGCGCCCTTAGCATCCAGCAAGCATAGCCATAAGTTCTAGAACAATGTTTTTAGCCACATTTCGACACAGTACACCTTGCAATACAGAATGCAAATTGCAGAGTAGAGCAGTGAGTGAAGCAAAAGTTAGTCTCAAGGCCAGACATGGAGATTATTACAGCAATCACCAAGAAATATCAGAGAGAGAGAGAGAGAGAGAGAGAGAGAGAGAGAGAGAGAGAGAGAGAGCTGAGCTGCCACTGTCCATTTCTCACCACAACACTATCTCACAAACTGACCAAACCACAACTCAAGGAAGGCAGGCAAGCACCCAAGTTCTGCCTTTGTCAATCTGAGTTCCAGCAAAACCAAATAATTAATAATATCATAGCAATAGCACAGCATATTATATTCAATTCTGAGAAAAGAAAACCACAACATCAAACCTTCCTTGATGCCCTCCTTCCTTTCCTGGTGTATCCTCTTCAATGACACCCTCTCAGGGGCATATCTAGGGTGGGGCAGGCAGGGCATGTGCCCCGTGTGCCACTTGAAGGGAGGCGCCATTTTTTAAAATTAAAAAAAATTAAAAATGGCCACCACAAACAAAATGGCCACTGCACATGCTCAAATGGCCTCTGTGAGGCCTTAGGCCATGTCAGCCCTCGCAGAGGCCATTTGAGCATGCACAGTGGCCATTTTGTTTTCATCAGCCATTTTTAAAAAACATTTTTTTTAAATGGCCACCGCACATGCTCAAATGGTCCCTGTGAGGCCCTAGAGGCCAGTGGGGGGGGGAGGGGGAACCTTTGCAGACCACCACCCCCCCCACAGCCTTTAGGAAGCCCCCCAAAGGGGCTACAGGTAAAACAACTTTTAAAAAAATCAATATCATATGTATTTTTGTTTTGTTTTTTGTTTTGTATGACAATATAATATAAGTCACTGTACACATATTTAGTTTGGCACTATTTACAGAGAATCAGGGCTTGTAAATACTGAGCTGAAGCTTATGAGCTAGGATTGTATTCATTTGCTCTTACTTTGCTTCTTGTGATAAGTGAGTTAAATGTGATGTCTTAATGATATGGCTATTAATGGTGAGTTTTTCTTTGAATCAGTGTGAAATCCTTAGTATTAAGGCCCATTGGAAGTTTCTTGCTCTCTTTCTCTCATTTTAACTGTCTTTCTGGAATACTAGAATATATTCCAAGCAGTGACACAGTTTACTCTGCATATCCTTTCATTATTTTCAGAGTATCTGGGAAAAGTCAAATTCTCCATTTATTTTTAAAACTTATGTAATAGTGATGCTACAATGCATAGTAGAGAATTAGACAGGCATTTCTGTTTAGTTTTCCAAGTACACCTCCACATAGTATTTGGGTATTTTATGAGCCCCAGCATACTGAAATTTGTCATTTTCTAGCATTTTTTGGTCTGGCTACATCCACTGCTAAATAGTTTTTGAAATATTAAAAGATTAACAAGCTTGACTTGTTAATCTTTGTTTCAGATGTGTCAGATGTTTGGACAGGGGGCGCAATTTCAGTGCTTTCCCTACACACAATTTTCCCTAGATCCGCCTCTGCACCCTCTCTCTTTCCCTACTTCCCAGGCCTTTTGAAAACATTTTGAAATTCCATCTTTTTTGTTCCTGCTCCCTCCTCTCTCCACCCAGTCAATGGGAGGTACAGTTGCCCATTACAGCACTTGATTTGTATGGTAACAAGCCGACCAAGAAGCAAGAAGATTTCAAGCAAGTCGGAACCCAGTGCCAGAAAACCAACCAACAAAGGGGGAATCACCAGAATGGCACTCAAATCACTCAAACTGATTCGAGCTCAAATCAGGGTCTATTCAACTCAAATCAGACCCTATATTCTAAGGGTGATTTGATTCAAGTTCGAATCACTCAAATCGGCCCAATTCAAGCTTGAATTGATTGAACTCAAATTGATTTGTGCATCGCTACTATTCAGTAAAACAAAATGTGAGAGGGCAGAGCAAAATGTTACATAGCAAAAAAAGATTCAAGCTTGAATTGGGCTGATACAAGTGATTCAGACTCAAATCAAATCACCCTTAGAATAAAGGGCCTGATTCGTGTTCAAATTGAATTGACCCTGATTTGAGCTTGAATCGATTTGAATGATTTGAGTGCCATTCTGGTGGCTATGCATAAAGTTGATATGCCTTGCCCAAAGCCAACAAAGGGTTGTGTTGACCTGATTTAAAAACCCAAACAGAATTTTTAAAAATCAAGTCACCTCCCTCATATAAATAAGAAGGTGGCTTGAATAGGTACCAGGAAAAAAGACTATGAAGTAGAAATGCTGTTTTCCATATACTGAACAGAGACCTGGTAAAGTCAGATTATTCAGAAATTCATTTTGGTTTACCATAAGGGTTTTTCTGGGAAGTTTTGGATAGTTGCTGAATCTTTGACCCCAAAGAAGGGCTTTAACCCAAAAGTTAAAGTATTTTGAATAAAGTATCTAGTATTTTGAAAACAAAAATGTCAGAAATAAGTCTAGGTTAGAACCTGAGCCTCATTCCTGATATGTCGGATTTCTATTTGGAGGGAATGTTTTCTGTAGAGGAGCTTTCACTCATTTGAGCCCCTGCCTGCACTCTGAAGTGGTACCGCCCAGACAGCAGTTTACCACTTGAGTGAGAACAAAACCTCTATAAAGCTCATCTCTTAAAACAAACACTTGGCAAATTGGAGGTTGCTCTTTGGGGGGTTCTTGCCCCCATTTTACAGTTTCAGCATTGTTGATTTATGGCTGTTCTTTTTATATGCCTTTGGCATGTTTGTAAACGTTTTATCATCTGAGTCCCCACCCACCCACAAGCCATCTTAAGGTGTAGGAAAGTTGCGGGAAAGCAATGCTGTAAATGGAAAAATCAACAAGGACACAAGGAAATATATAGATATTCTAAAAATCACATACTGTATATTTATAATGTGCAAGATAATGTCACAAATATTCAATTGTATACATATTCTAAATAAAATAAATAAATGTGCATAGACTTGGGAACACAGAAAGGAACAGAGGATGAAAGACAAAAAGGCATAAAGTAAGTCTCATTTGACAAAATTGCACAGAACTGCACCAGGATTTCCTGTGCTGCAAAGTCTGTGGGTGGGTGTGGGTGGAAAAGAAGCAAACACCAGGGCTTGGGGAAGTGCCTAGAAGTACCTCGAAGTAACAACTGCCACAAGCTTAGTTTTTCAGTTTCTTTTAATCTTGGTCTACTGCTGCCAGCAGTTTCCCCTTTTATCTTATAATCACCCCATGTGCTTTCATCAAAATGTATTTTCAGATAATAGTTTTTACCAAGGCCGTTTTCCCTCTGTTTCCCTGTAGTTGCTGCAGGTACAAAATGGAAAATGGGCTCTGAGTAAATCAGTGGAGCTGAGGAGGGCTACTGTTTAGGCACAGTTTTTAAGACATGGTATTCATCCAGTGATCGCCGCTCTACCTCTGCAAAGACTTGTTGAACATCTTGTGATGGATTGCACATCTTGTCAATCACAAGATTCTGGGAACGGCTGTTTGTTTTGTTTGTTTGTTTGTTTACAATGTTTATATATCCTTTTCAACCAAAAAAAAGTTATCAAAGTGGTTTGCACAGATGAATGAGAAAATAGTTTCCTATCCTAGAAGGCCAGCAACATGCATGGCAAATTCAAACACAATATCTACTACTACTATCACTACTACTACTTATGTACTTTTCATTTAAAAGTTCTCAAAGTGGTTTACACTGAAATCTTTTTTAAAGTTGTGTGTGTGCGTGCATCTCCAGGTCCAACTAGTATTAGTTGTGTGTATCTCCAGCTCCAACTAGTACTGTGCAGTCGTGTTGGTCTGACAGTGGTGTCAGATCCAACACTGGCCATGACAGAAAATATTAGATTAATTCCAACATGACTTTCATAGGGCCAATTGTGTCAGAAAAAAATGGAACGAAATGTTTGTGTATGTCAGATTTCAGTTGGAATAGTCAGATATGTCAGAATTTAAAAGAGCTGTTTTAGGGCTTATAGAAGCCAAACAAACAATGTTGCTATAGCAATTGCCATATTTGAAACAAGCTGAGAGGGGAAGTGGAGGAAGAGCTTTGGAGTGATAGATCAGTCTGGCCATTTGTACTCTATTATGTCAAATGGTCCTAGTCTTGCCTTCCAATCATGTGCTTTTGAGGAGGGGCATAGATCTCTTTTTAAATAATTGCTCAACTGCTTTCTCCTGCCATTTATATTTTAAGTTGCTCTGTTATAATCAGATATTTAGCTGCTTAGGTTTATTGGATGTGTATAAACTTCAGGGTTTCTTTGGGCCAAGGGAAGTTGCAAATGTTGCTGGACATTACTGAATATAACACAGGTTGCCAAAGTGCGGTACTACTTCTTTGATATGAAAGCAATTTTCTCCTAATAAAGCATAAGCAATGGTCAGAGTGAGGGCTTCAGTTCCTTCATGTTTTGTAACTTTCTGCCATGAAACAAAGCAGTTGTGCCACTATTTTAGGTTTTTAAAACTTTTTCAAAATTCATTAAGAATCAACAGGTGGACCGGTTACCACACACCTAATGCTATCATCACATTCTACCATGTTGTGAAACTCCAGAGCTTTCTGATCAGATATTTGAGGGTTTTTAATTTGTTTATGTTTGATCCCTATGAGAAATCTAATATGTTGGTTATTTCTAACTGCAATCAGATACGATTTGACTACCCAACCATTTTAAAGGTTTCTCATTCTGATTCTGACAATATTCATGTCAGTTTGGATCAAGTTGAATTAGATCCAACTTTTTTTCTGGTGTACATGCCTAGTATTAGGCTGAACTATTAGAAATTTTAATCTGTATCAGATTATAGGAAAGTGAGGGCTTACATCGCATTTCCTCTCCTGGGGAACTCTCGGAACTGTAGCTCTCTGGTTCTAACAGTGTACTCTTAGCACCCTTACCAAACTAATATCCCCCTAGTATTCATAGGCGAACGTCATGACAGTTAAATTGTTATAAATCATTTATTTGTTTGTTTGATTGATATACTGCCTGACTCCAAAGGCTCTAGGTGGTTCACAAAAATAAGCACAAGAAAACCAAATTGAAACAAACTCTTTAAAACAGCAAGTTAAAAATTAAAACTTTCAAAGAGTATTAAAAGCCTGGCTGAAAAAATGTTTCTTAAGGGCTCTTTTGGAGGCTGGCAAAGATGTTAAACCATGAATGTCTATAGGGAGCACCTTCCACAGCCTAGGAGCAGCTACAGAAAAGGCCCACTCCCGAGTCACTGCCAGACGAGCCGGCAACATATGAAGACAGACCTCTCTTGATTATCTCAATGTGAACATTTTATTTATTTATTTATTTATTTTTGCATTTATATACCGCCTTTCATTAAAAAGATAACCCCAAGGCGGTTTACAAAAGTTAAAAACATACAATAAAAACACAATAAAAACATCATGTTAAAAGTACAAAAACATATAAAAACAGGCATAAAAACAACACAACAAATACAACAAATAGAAACACAGAGAAGCCGCAGTAGAAAACAATCATGTAAAAGCCTGGGTAAAAAGCCAAGTCTTTAAAAGCTTTCTAAAAGCCGTGATGGAGTCCGAGGAACGAATGGCCACTGGGAGAGCATTCCAGAGTCTGGGGGCAGCAACAGAGAAGGCCCTGTCCCAAGTGCACGACAGCCGGGCCTCCCTCATTGTCGGCACCCGGAGCAGGGCCCCCTCAGATGTCCTAGTCAAGTAGGCAGCAACCCTGGGAGCAGGCGGTCCCTCAAATACCCTGGGCCCAAACCGTTTAGGGCTTTAAAGGTCAAAACCAGCACCTTGAATTGGACCCGGAAACGAACCGGCAGCCAGTGCAGCTCTTTCAAAATGGGGGTGATATGTTCCCAACGGGCAGCTCCGGATAAAACCCTCACTGCCGCGTTTTGCACTAGCTGCAGTTTCCAGATATTCTTCAAGGGCAGCCCCACGTAGAGCGCGTTACAGTAATCCAGCCGTGACGTGGCTAAGGCGTGGGTAACCGTGGCCAGATCTGCCTTCTCGAGAAAGGGATGCAGCTGGCGCACCAGCCGAAGCCGTGCAAAGGCACCCCTGGCCACCGCCTCCACCTGAGCCTCCAAAAGCAGAGCCGGGTCCAGTAGTACCCCCAAGCTGCGTACTTGCTCCTTCAAGGGGAGTGCAACCCCATCCAGAACCAGTAAAATCTCCTCATCCCAATTGGCTCTCCTACTGACCAACAGTACCTCCGTCTTATCCGGATTCAATTTCAGTTTGTTAGCCCACATCCAACCCATCACGGCCTCCAGTCCCCGGTTCAGGACATCCACCGCCTCCCTAGGATCAGATGACAAGGAGAGATAGAGCTGAGTGTCATCCGCATATTGCTGACAACTCAGTCCAAATCTCCGGATGACCTCTCCCAGCGGCTTCATGTAGATGTTAAACAGCATGGGGGACAAGACCGATCCCTGCGGGACCCCACAGGCCAATGGCCACGGGGCCGAGCAGTAGTCCCCCAGCACCACCTTCTGGACCCTCCCCTCAAGAAAGGACCAGAACCACTGCAACACAGTGCCTCCGATTCCCATACTCGAGAGGCGGCCCAGAAGGATACCATGGTCGATGGTATCGAACGCCGCCGAGAGGTCCAGCAGAACCAACAGGGACGCACTCCCCCCGTCTAGTTCCCGGCGTAGGTCATCCACTAGAGTGACCAAGGCAGTCTCAGTCCCATACCCGGGGCGGAAGCCAGATTGAAAAGGGTCCAGATAATCCGTATCATCCAAGACCCTCTGCAGCTGGGACGCCACCACACTCTCCATCACCTTGCCCAAAAAGGGGAGGTTAGACACAGGTCTATAGTTGTCCAGGTTGGAGGGATCAAGGGAGGGCTTTTTTAATAGAGGTCTTACCACCGCCTCCTTGAGGCACGATGGCATCCTGCCCTCCCTTAATGAAGCATTAACGATCACCTCCAGCCATCTACATGTCCCCTCTCTGGCAGCTTTTATTAGCCATGAAGGGCAAGGGTCAAGAGCGCACGAAGTCGCCCGCACACTGCCCAGGATCTTGTCCACATCCTCAGGCCGCACCAACTGAAAAGAATCCAAAACAACATAAGAACATAAGAACAGTCCTGCTGGATCAGGCCCAAGGCCCATCTAGTCCAGCATCCTGTTTCGCACAGTGGCCCACCAGATGCCGCTGGAAGCCTCAGGCAGGAGTTGAGGGCATGCTCTCTCTCCTGTTGTTACTCCCCTGCAACTGGTACTCAGAGGCATCCTGCATTTGAGGCTAGAAGTGGCCTATAGCCCTCCGACTAGTAGCCATTGGTAGACCTCTCCTCCATGAAGTTATCCAAAGACCTGTTAAAGCCATCCAGGTTGTTGGCTGTCACCACATCTCATGGCAGAGAATTCCACAAGTGGATTATGTGTTGTGTGAAAAAGTACTTCTGTTTGTTGGTCCTAGATTTCCTGGCAATCAATTTCATGTGATGACCCCTGGTTCTAGTGTTATGTGAGAGGGAGAAGAATTTTTCTCTATCCACTTTGTCCACACCATGCATGATTTTATAGACCTCTATCATGTCTCCCCACAGTCATCTTTTTTCTAAACTAAATAGCCCCAGGTGCTGTAGCCTTGCCTCATAAGAAAGGTGCTCTAGGCCCCTGATCATCTTGGAACTGCACCTTGTCCAGTTCTGCAATGTCCTTTTTTAGATGTGGTGACCAGAATTGTATACAGTACTCCAGGTGTGGCTGCACCATTGTTTTGTGTAAAGGCATTATAATATTAGCAGTTTTATTTTCAACCCCCTTCCTAATGATCCCTAGCATGGAATCGGCCTTTTTCACAGCTGCCACACATTGAGTCGACACTTTCAACCAGCTGTCCACCACAACCCCAAGATCCCTCTCCTGGTCAGTCACCGACAGCTCAGATCCCATCAGCATATACTTGAAGCTGGGGTTTTTCGTCCCAATGGGCATCACTTTACACTTGCCAACATTGAACTGCATTTGCCATTTTTTCACCCACTCCTCCAGTTTGGAGAGATCCTTTTTGGAGCTCCTCACAATCTGTTTTGGATTTCACTACCCAAAAGAGTTTAGTATCATCTGAAAATTTGTCCACCTCGCTGCTTACCCCTACTTCTAGATTATTTATGAATAAATTAAAAAACACTGGTCCCAGTACAGATCCCTGGGGGACACCACTTCTTACTTCCCTCCACTGTGAAAACTCTCCATTTATCCCTCCCTCTGTTTCCTGTCTTTTAACCAGTTAGCAATCCACACATGTACTTGTCCCATTATCCCATGACTGCTAAGTTTCCTCAGGAGTCTTTGATGAGGAACTTTGTCGAAAGCTTTTTGGAAGTCCAGGTATACTATGTCAACTGGATCACCCTTATCCACACACTTGTTGACACTCTCAAAGAACTTCAAAAGGTTTGTTAGGCAAGATTTACCTTTGCAGAAACCATGCTGGTTCTCCCACAGCAGGGCCTGTTCTATGTGCTTTACAATTTTATCCTTGAGGATGCTTTCCATCAATTTGCCTGGAATGGACGTTAAGCTAACTGGCCTGTAATTTCCTGGATCACCCCTGGATCCCTTTTTGAAAATTGGTGTTACATTGGCTACTTTCCAGTCCTCCATTACAGAGCCTGATTGCAGGGATACGTTATATATTTTAGCAAGGAGGTCGGAAATTTCACATTTGATTTCTTTGAGGACACTTGGATAGATGCCATCCGGCTCTGGAGATTTGCTAGCTTTCAGTTTTTCCAGACAGTTTTCCAGACAGATCATCTCTTTTCTCTGCTATCTGACTCAGTTCTTTAGCCTCCATCCCTGAAAAGCCTGGTTCAGGAACAGGTATATGCTCAGTATCCTGGATCACCCTTATCACCTTAGGGAGGTGAGCTAGTCTTGTGGTAGTAAGCACGACTTGTCCCCATAGCTAAGCAGGGTCTGCCCTGGTTGATTATGAATGGGAGACTTGATGTGTGAGCATTGCAAGATATTCCTCTCAGGGGATCAAGCCGCTCTGGGAACAGCAGAAGGTTTCAAGTTCCCTCCCTGGCTTCTCCAAGACAGGGCTGAGAGAGATTCCTGCCTGCAACCTTGGAGAAGCTGCTGCCAGTCTGTGAAGACAATACTGAGCTAGATAGACCAATGGTCTGACTCAGTATATGGCAGTTTCCTATGTTCCTATCCTCTGCTGTGAAGACGGACGCAAGAATTCATTAAGCTTCTCTGCAACCTTCATATACTCCTCATTTTGGAGAAGTTTCCTCTTCTGAAATTCAAAGTGCCTGTGTTAGACTTCTTTGGTGATTCTCTTCCCACATGTATGCTGAATTTGATCGCACTATGGTCACTGTTCCCTAAAGGGTCAATGACACTGACATCGCGTACCAGGTCCTGGGTGCCACTTAGGATTAAGTCCAAGGTCACCTTCTCTCTGGTTGGTTCCAAGACCAACTGTTCTATTATTATTAATTAATTATTATTAATTTGATTTCTATACCACCCTTCCAAAAATGGCTCAGGGTGGTTTACACAGAGAAATAATATATAAATAAGATGGATCCCTGTCCCCAAAGGGCTCACAATCTAAAAAGAAACATAAGATAGACACCAGCAACAGTCACTGGAGGTACTGTGCTGGGGTGGATAGGGCCAGTTACTCTACCCCTGCCAAATAAAGGGCACAGTCATTCGACGTATCTAGAAATTTGACCTCTTTGTCATTACTTGACTGTGAATTTACCCAGTCTATGTGTGGGTAATTGAAGTCACCCATTATTACTGCCCTGCCTCTCCTTGAAGCCTCCCTGATTTCCTGCTACAACTCCTAGTCACTGTCAGCATTTGATCTGGAAGGTGATAGCACATCCCCAGTAGCACATTTCCTTTCAGTCCTTGTATTGTTGCCCACATGGTTTCTGTGGAGGACTCCAGTCCACCTAGATTTTTCACCTTGTTAGATTCTATCCCTTCTTTAACATACAGTGCTACTCGACCTCCAAGGCATCCCTCCCTGTCTTTACCAATAGAGTTTATATCCAGGGATAACAGTGTCCCACTGGTTCTCATTGTTCCACCATGTTTCTGTTATGCCCACTATATCTATTTCTGTGTTAGCAACCAAACACTCCAGCTCACCCATCTTGGTTCGGAGGCTTCTGGCATTGGCATATAAGTACCTATCCGTGCTGAATCTCTCTCCTGATGTACACTATCTTTCTTTTGGCTCTTTGACCAGCTGGCACAGCCTTCGGTCTGCTCTTTATGTGGTTCTGCTCTGTCCCCTTCTGTTTTATCTGAATCCTGTGCACCCTCACATTTTAAAGGATGGCTTTTGCCAAACCGGATACTGCTCAGCTCCCATCAGCTATTCCCCAGGCGTCATTTTAAAAGCTGTTCTGCAAACTTTTTTTATTTTAAGCACCAGCAGTCGGGTTCCATCTTGGTTCAAGTGCAGCCTGTCCCTTTTGTACAGGCCTTCCTTGCCCCAAAATGTATCCCAGTGCCTAACAAATCTAAGCCCCTCCTCCCGGCACCTACGTCTCATCCACGTATTGAAACCCTTCAGCTCTGCCTGTCTCACTGTACCTGCACGTAGAACAGGTAGCATTTCTGAGAATGCTACCTTGGGGGTCCTGGACTTCAAAATGCTACCTATCAGCCTAAATTTGCCTTCCAGGACCTCCCGACTACATTTCCCCACATCGTTGGTGCTGACGTGCACCACGACAGCTGTCCCCTCCCCAGCACTGCCTAAGAGCCTATCTAGATGCTGCGTGATGTCCACAACCTTTGCACCAGGCAGGCAAGCCAACACGTGGGTCACAAACCTATCTCTCTATACCTCTAATATCGAATCGCCCTCTACAAGGAGGCCCACACCCACCCAGAGGAGTATCCCCTGTGCAAGAAGATATGGGCTTATCTTCCACGGAAAGGGTCCCTTCTAAAGGAACATTTCCCTCTTCCTCAGACCAATGTCCTCCTTCCCCAAGACCTTCATTCTCCATGAGAGCAGAGGAGCTATCAGCCTAGGAGTGGGATGCCTCTACCACGTCCCTGAAGGTCTTGTCCGCATGCCTCTCTGTCTCTCTGAGCTTCTCCAGATCCGACACCTTGGTCTCGAAGAAATGAACTTGTTCCCTGAGAGCCAGGAGCTCCTTGCACCGAGCACACACCCATGACTTCTGCCCATGGAGCAAATTAGGGGTGGAGCCACCATTGGGCCAACGGGTTCAAAGAACCCAGACTGCTGACCAATCAGGGGCTGCAAGAGCGGCCCCAACACACCTCCCACATCTGACATCAGGCGCGGAGGCGGTAGTTTAGCTCTTGAGCTGGGGCCGTGCGGCCCCCTCAGGAGCTAAACTAAGGCTGGCGCTGCGTTTGCAGCACCAGCCAGAAGTGGCTGTTCCCTGCAAAGGCAGGGAAGAGTCGCTCATGGCTGCGCGCTGCAAACGCAGGGCCAGCCTAACTAACTCCTGAAGAGCAGCACGGCCCCTTCAGGAGCTAAAAGACTGGTGCTGCCTTCGCAATGCAGCCCAGGAGCGGCTCTTCCCAGGGAAGAGCTGCTCCTGGGCTGCGCTGCAAATGCAGCGCCATCCTTCGTTTAACTGCCGAAGGGGCCGCGCGGCCCCTTCACCAGTTAAAGGGCAACTCACACTCTCTCCGGCCAAAAACAGAGCCTAACCCGCTCCGCCACTGGAACAAATATTCATACATGCAACACTCTGTGCAATACACTGGGCAGTGCCCCCTCTCCTGCTGGCTTTCTAGCTTCATACTTGTTTTATTGGCTGTTTACAGTATTTAAAGATAGTTTATTAGAAGGATAGGTCTCAGCTCTAGTAGTCAGCTATTTAACTGTCCAAACAGCCTTTCTCAAGAATATGAGGGAGGGATTTGTACTTACCTTCTCTTCTCCACCGGGCTCCTTATAATCACAGGGGCTTGTTCCAGGCTCCCCCACACTCTTCCTACTAAACTCCTGCAAAACTCCAATGTCCTGTTTGCTATCCCTGTTCACCATGCTCTGTTCCATATGCTCTTGGGCCTACACCTCTTATGTAGAAAGTAGGCTTCAAACTGAGACACAGGATGTGTGTCAAAGGAATGGGGGGCCTCCCCCAGCCCTAGCTGACTCCACCCCCTCCAGGCAGGGACAAACTAAAACACAGGAGTTTGCTAGCCCTGGCAAATGCTAGCCCTAGCAAATAACACACAGAGAGACTATGCTAGCCCTACAAATAACACACACAGACTGGGACTTATCCCTTAAAGAGAAACCAGCCCTTCAAAATCTCCCCTCCTCCTGTTAGTTACTTTAAAGGGGGGGAAAGCTAGATGCTGTTGATTAGAAAAGCTTGCTCACCTCTTGAAGCTGTTCCTGCTCTTCCCAGAGTAGGCTTCAAACTGAGACACAGGATGTGGGTGAAAGGAATGTGGGGCCTCCCCCAGTGGTGGGGGGATCATACCGAAGAAGGCACTCTCCTAGGTAACCCAGTCCTAAGCCATTTAGGGCTTTTAAGGTAATCACCAGCACATTGTATTTTGCCTGGAAACTTATTGGTAACCAATGCAATTGCTTTAAAATGGGCATGATATGGTCTCTCTGAGATACCTCAGAGACCAATCTAGCCACTGCATTTTGAACCAACTGAAGTTTCCAAACTACATACAAAAGCAGCCCCACGTAGAGCACATTGCATTAGTCAAGCCAAATAGTACCAGAGAGTGCACCACAGTACTGAGATCACTACCTTCAAGGAAAAGATGCAGCTATCATATCAACTGAATTTGATAGAAAGTGCTGGCCATATCCTGAGAAAACATATTGAGGCCTGGGTCCAGAAGCACTCCCAAGCTACGTACCTTTTCCTTCGAGGGGTGTGCAACCCTATCCAGAACAGGAAGATCTATCATGTCCCTCAAAGTATGATGCCCTTACCATCAGTACCTCTGTCTTGCTTAGATTCAGCTTCAATTTATTAACCCTCATCTAGTCCATTACTATCTGTAGGCAGGCATTGGGGAGGGGGGTTATGCCATTTCCTAATGATGATATCATGGAGAAATAGATTTGGGTGCAATCAGCAAACTAATAACACCCCGCTCCAAATCGCCTGATGATCTCACCCAGAGATTTCATGTAGATGTTAAAAAGCATCAGAGAAAGGATGGAGCCCTGAGGGACACCATACAATAGCTCTCGTTTCAGAGAGTAACTATCTCTGAGCAACACCATCTGGAATCTACAGGAGAGATAGGAATGGAACCACTGCCAAAGCAGTGCCACCTTTTCCCAGATCCTCCAGATGATCCAGAAGGATACTATGGTTGATAGTATCGTGTTTCCCCAAAAATAAGACAGCATCTTATATTAATTTTAGCCCCCAAAAATGCACTAGGGCAATTAGCGGTACATCAGAAATTACTGCTAGGTCTTACTTTCGGGGTAGGTCTTACTTTCAGGGAAACAGGGTATTGAAAGTCACAGAAAGGTCCAAAAGAACCAACAGAGTTACTCTCCCTCCGTTATTTCCCTGGTAGAGATAATCCATCAGGCCAACTAAGGCTGTTTCCACCTCATAGCCTGCTCTAAAGCCAGTTTGAAATGCCTGGAGTTGATCAGCCACCACCCTCTCAATTATCTTGCCCACTCAAGGAAGTTTGGAGACTGGCCTATAATTATCCATCACTGAGGGTTCAAGGCAGGCTTCTTAAGCAATGATCTCACAATTGTTTCCTTCAAACGTGGAGGAAACTTTAAAAGAAAGTACCCAGAACTCTAGCACTGGAATTATACTACTACTCCTTGTCATATTTAGTTTTTAAGAGTTAGGTTTTTATTTTTGGTTTCTGGCCTGGTTTTTATTGGTTGAAAGCAAGATTTATTAGAGGGATTTGTTTGTTTGTTTATGAGGAACGGGTGGTCATTTGCTATACATAATGTCAGATTGAGTGCCTCCATTTTGGAGATTGAAATTTTATTTATTTATTTACATCTTATTTCGCTCTTCCTCCAAGGAGCCCTCAGCACTGTACATACATGGTTATGCTTATGCTCACAACAACCCTGTGAGGTAGGTTAGGCTGAGAGATACATGACTGGCCCAGAGTCACCCAGTGAGTTTCATGGGTGAATGGGGATTTGAACTAAGGTCTCCCCTTGGGTTTTTCACTTTGTCCCTTAGAAAATGGGACAAAGGGACCACATGAAGGAGGTTCATGTTGGTGGCCTAATCCTGACTGACAGACATCATGAAATGTGCTTCTGTCTCTGCACCCCCACGAGCCTTTACAATGTACAAATTATCCCTCCAGACATCAACCAACTTTGGCTATGTAGTCTGGAAGCATAAGGATACACTTTATAGACCTTATTTTGAGGGAGAGATATACAAGCATTTCCCCTTTCAGTTTCTTCTAGTAATCAAGGCATCTTTTGTGCCAAATTTCAGTGTTCTAAATTGTACTGGATGTACAGAAACCCCTTGGAAAATGTCACTACTCTTATATAAACTCATTGGACTTCCCAAGCTCTGATCCATTGATGTCAGACAAAGCTCTGACTGCCCTCCAAAGGATTGTAAACAGGCCCTAAGTTAGGGTGTTCAAGATAAGATCAGCTTCCCTTGGGATGGAAGCACATATTTTTGTGCTAACAAAAGTGCCATTATAGTCACTGGGGCTTCATAACCTGCAGAAGGAGATGCAGCTGCACCTGCTCCACCAACCATTGTTTATCAGAACATTATATGTGTTTTAGGCCTTTGGGGATGATTCCTGTTGAATGTGCTGCCTCTTACAGCTTCCTGGGGAAAGCAGTGTGAAAGAAAACCTGGTGGTGCATGTCCGTCTGATTCATGTTCATCTTCTTTTTCTGTTGTGTATTCTAGTAATTTGAGAAAAAAGCCACACAAAGGCCATGGCAACTAGGGTTGCCAACTAGGGACTTTTATAGAGGACATGGAACTATTCTGGGGATTAAATGGTTTGTGGGGGTGGGGTTTTGTTTTGTTTTGGTTTTTTTTGCATTTGTTGCAATGTCCAAAGTTCTGGGTGGCAGCTGGAACATTTTGTTGGCTCAGAACACTTTGCTCCCATGAGCAGCTTCTCTGCCTCTGTCTCCTTCCCCTGCCAGTATCCTACTGACCATCCATCCAATGGAGAAGCCAGAAGGGAGGGAAGTCAGTGGCAGGTTGCAGAGCCAAGTGATGCAGACACACAGATAGGTGGGTGTGGCAGATGGAGATTGCTTCCTTCATGTGGTGGCACTGAGAAATTAGCAATTAGCTAACTAACTTTACTCAGTTAGCAACTCCCCTACTAACTGAGTAAAAAAGCACCTTTTAAAGTGGTGAATCTCTTCTCGAGAGGAGAGCTGGTCTTGTGGTAGCAAGCATGACTTGTCCCCATAGCTAAGCAGGGTCTGCCCTGGTTGCATCTGAATGGGAGACTTGATGTGTGAGCACTGCAAGATATTCCCCTCAGGGGATGAAGCCGCTCTGGGAAGAGCAGAAGGTTTCAAGTTCCCTCCCTGGCTTCTCCAAGATAGGGCTGAGAGAGATTCCTGCCTGCAACCTTGGAGAAGCCGCTGCCAGTGTGTGAAGACAATACTGAGCTAGATAGACCAATGGTCTGACTCAGTATTTGGCAGTTCCCTATGTTCCTATGTTCTTTTTATCATGAGGAGAGCAACTGGTCCTATCCAACCCCAGCACAGCATTCCTGATGCTGGTGTTACCTTGTGTTTCTTTTAAGATTGTGAACTATTTGGGGACAGGGGAGCATCTTGTTATTTATTTTTCTTTGAAAACCACTGCAGAACCTCCTGTTGAAAAGCAGTCTAAAAATGTTTGTAGTCGTAGAGAACAGCAAGTGAGTGGGAGTCTGTGCCAGCATGCAAAGAGGCTGGCTCAGTAGCTAGCTGGCTGCTCTGCCTTGAGCAAGAGGTGAAGTTGTTCCTGGCCTGGCTGGGGAGAGCAGGCTGGGTGACCTGTGGGGAGGAGGACAGAGGACTGTGTGTCTGGTAAACCTAACTAGGCGAGGAGTCTACAGTTAAGAAGCAGGGGCCTTGAAAACGCAGCTCCTGCACAGCAGACTGAACAGACATACAGCTTACTTGGTCGTCAACTTCACAGTGGTGAGTTGTATTTATTCTCAAATCATCCAATTTGTATTGAAATATGCATATATAATAACAATTTTATTGCAAATTTTATGCAAAGTGGATACTTTTTTGGTGAAAAGTGTCCAGTTTTTTGGTGATGGATATTGACTTTTTCCACCATCTGGACCTGGTGACCGTGCATATACCTTTCAAAATCATTTTATTCTTGAGCTGCACCAATTATTCCCCAGTTTTAATTTTCTGCTAGAAAAGGAGTAAATATCCGTCCCCAAAACACTTAAATTGTATGAATATTCACCCTTTCCAATCCTCTTTAACACCATTGATTCCCTTAGCTGCTGCTGACTTTGGTGCAATCTTTCCCCCTGGCTACTGTTTTTTGTTCATCCTTGATGGGCAATCCCACTCAATTGGAGATTAATTACATGGATGAGCCCACCCACTCAGGTGATCAAGATAAAATCACAATGCCATTTATCCACTCAGTTTTGGTGGTGTTGAGACAGAGACATCACTGAGGGCAAGTGAAGGCAATTGAGAGGGAAGCCAGTGTAAATGAAAAAGCAAACATTTTTGTAAAGAGTGCTGGAAATATACCAAAAACAGGAGGTTCTTTTTTGACACTACTGAAAGCATTCATGAAAAGGTGTGAGTAATTTTGGCTCATCTCTATTTTTGTTCCTTTGGTGAGGGAAACAGAAGAACACCTAGAGTTGCCAAGCAACCAGAATCTTAACTGGTCCAACCAATAAACTGGTTTCTATCAAGTAACTTGTATTGAGAATGAAAGGCCAAGTAAGTGCCAATTTTTGGCCATGTTCTACCCATAACCCATTCATTTCCTTGGCTCCATGCATGACATATCAGATTTTGTTGGGCTTGTTATGGGAAGAGAGCTGGTCTTGTGGTAGCAAGCATGACTTGTCCCCTTAAGCTAAGCAGGATCCACCCTGGTTGCATACGAAAGGCAGACTAGGAGTGTGAGCACTGTAAGATATTCCTCTTAGGGGATGGAGCCGCTCTGGGAAGAGCTGGAGGTTTTGATTTCCCTCCCTGGCTTCTCCAAAATAGGGCTGAGAGAGATTCCTGCCTG
Organism: Hemicordylus capensis; assembly: GCF_027244095.1. NCBI lineage: Eukaryota > Metazoa > Chordata > Lepidosauria > Squamata > Cordylidae > Hemicordylus > Hemicordylus capensis. The sequence continues at coordinate 208,720,112 of NC_069659.1, forward strand.
CAACCTTGGAGAAGCTGCTGCCTGTCTGTGGAGACAATACTGAGCAAGATGGACTTATAGTCTGACTCAGTATATGGCAGCTTCCTATGTTCCTATGTTGTCCCCTGGCCTGCTTGCTTTTACCTTAACTCTGCCTACTTTCACCCAGCCACCAGGGTCAATCCTCCATGGAATAGAAAGAGAATTATAATAACTTTAGTAAATTTATCTTGGTGCTCTCGATATAAGTACTTTAAATATCTGGTTGAATCCCCAATCCATTCTCAGACTGAAAAGTTCTGGGCGGGATATTTTCAGGTAGATCCTCTGATCTATTTTGAAACATGTTTGCCCATTTCTATGGACACTCTGGGGGCCATTCATATGACCTACCAGGCAGATGGGCAGGGGGACGGCTTCCCAAACCTTGCCTCCCCCCACCCGGATGATTCTTGGTGGGAGCACACTGCACACTCCAACATGATCAGCCCTGCTCTGTGTAGCGCGGAGAAGGGTGGATCAATCTGAGGCCAGATTCTTTGTCCCAGCCTCCAGTGATCCCACAATGCACCACACCATAGGGATGTGCACGAAAGGTTGTTCGGCACGGCGGGGGTAGGGCTTTAAGGGCGGGGGAGAGTGTACTCACCCCCCCGCCGCATTTCCCCCGCCGGCGCTCTCGGAATTAGAAGCCCCTCGGGACGGCAGCGTTCCTCCCTGCCGTCCCGTTGCCCCCGTCGGCCGGAAGTGGCCGGAAGTCCCGTTCACGCGTGTGCCCGTCGTGCGCGCGGCCGTACGCGCGAGCGCATGACGGGCGCACGCGCGAACGGGACTTCCGGCCACTTCCGGCCGACGGGGGCAACGGGACGGCAGGGAGGAATGCTGCCGTCCCGAGGGGCTTCTAATTCCGAGAGCGCCGGCGGGGGAAATGCGGCGGGGGGGGTGAGTACACTCTCCCCCGCCCTTAAAGCCCTACCCCCGCCGGCGCCGAAACGCCGAATCGCCCCCACCACCCAAAACGTTTCGGCGGCCTTTTCAATGGCCGCCGAAATGTTTCGGGCTCAAGCCTACCACACCATACATGAGATGCATTGGGTAATTCCCCCAGGAGATAGGTGCTCTAGGCACCCATTTCCATGTCCACTGGGGCTAAACATAGCTCCAGTGAACACATGAGCCCGTAGCCCAGTGTTAGTCCGTAACCTTGGCTCAGAAGCAGGGCTAGGTGGCGCTGCCCAGCAGGGATTGGGCCCTATCCCAGCAGTTCTCATGAACAATCTAACTCAGGGTTGGCATCCCTAGCCTGGGTTAGGCTGCACGTGAGAACAGCCTCCCTATTTCATCAATGCAGGCCAGGCTCTCTGTACAAGTGTAAAAATTATTTTTAGTCAAAGGGAAAATATCAAATGTGTATCATGGGGAGAGTGTTTGAGTCCACACTTAGATGATCCTGAACACTCAGAGTCAACTGAATTCTTGACAAAAGGTGTGGGAGCGATGAAATGGTGGGTAGTGAGGCTGAGCTTTTAGAAACATCTGGCCATTAATCTTCACATTGGGGACTTCTTAAACATTGGCAAGCCCAACTCCAGCTGGCCCGGGGACCACTGCTTCTGCATTAGCAGGTAAATCGGCCAGATGGCCTGCAGTTTTACTACTGTTTCTGATATGGATGATGAGTTCTGATCCCCAATGAGCAATATGCCTTCCAAAAACTGAACATTTGTATTCACCTTTTGACCACACCAAAACAATGTAATTATTGAAGAAGCCCCTATCATTATTAGAGTGGAGGACAAAACAGAAGCTTATTTGCTACACACAGAGAAAGCAGTCAGAAACTGAAAGGGAAGAGGAGACAGAGAGAGTGGTGGTGGGGCTGGGGGGACATTGGATGTTTTCCCCAACTCCCGCAGCTCCACATATTTTTGTCACCAGCTAAAAGAAACTCTTTCAGTATGAAGTTGGGTTTATTTTTCTTCTTTAAATCTGAGCAAAAGACTAGAGTCATACAGAAAATGAATATAATGAGGATGAGCAGGTCAGATATAAAACTCTACCTTGATGCAATGGAGAAGAAATCCACTCCAGTGATATGCAGCAAGTAATCTCTTCACAAGGGATGGGTTGTTGTTTGTGGGGAGTTTAGGGAGCCATGTTATGAGAAAGTATTTGGCTCTGGGTTGTGTAGGCATCACACTGGGGAATTTAATCACATGTATGTATGCATGCATGCATGTATTTAATTTTATGAGTCACTTTTCCAGCTCCAGTATTAGACCATTCAAAGTTAAGTGCAAATGTAGACCCAGAAAAGCAATCTGTGCAATGGAAAAGATTTGTTAGCAGAAAAATTTGTAATTGCTAGGTTTTGGAAAGGAACAACAGTGTCAATACACAATAAGTGGATGGACAAAGTACGGAACCTAATGATAATGGGAAAACCTTTGCACCAAATAGAAGTATCCAAAGAAGAGGGAAAGCCAGGGATTTTATATTCATGTGAGCACCATTTATACACTGTGCAAATTAACACACGAAGTACATTGCAAGTAAGCTAAATAAGAGATTTTTTTAATGTTAATATTATAAAAGTAAGTTAAATGCAAACAGTAAATGTAACAAGTTTAATGTAAGTCAATTTGAAATACAAGAAATCATAATTGTTAGCTTATTTATAAAGTTATTAATTAGGGGGATATGGAGAAGGCTTGTTTTCTTTTTTTTAATTGATTATTTTTGTATACCGCCTTCACTATTATTTCATGCAGAATATGTAAGTACTTCCTTTGAGCTGATTTGTGGTTTTTTGTTCATGTCAAATTATTTCTGCATCTGTATATAAAATAAATGTGGTTTTTAAAAAAATGAAATCAATTTACACAACAAAGATTCAAACGGAAAGCATCATAAAGGCACCAAAACTTTTTAGGGCCTTAAAAAAGTTCTAACATAATGTTTTTAGCCTGGCCTTCAGTTGTTTTTAAATGGTTTTTAATTTTAATATTTTTTACTGGTTTATTTATTTTGTTTTTATCTGCTTTATTTATGTTAACCACATAGAGTTATATGGGTGCTATAACATGTAATAAATAAATAATAATAAATAAAACAAAATGACTACAGTAATCTAAGACTGCTAAAAATGGCCAGTTATTAAATTTGTTGAAAAATAATCTGCTGATGAAAAGTATACATACAGAGAAGGGGCCGACAGGAGGTCTATTGGTAAAGAATTCCAAAGGGAGAGTTCCATAGCTGAAAAGTCCCTTCTATGTGCTCTTACAGATTTCACCACCATAAATGATAGTTCATAAAGTAGGGCTTCGTGTGTAAATCTCAAAAGTGTGGTAAGTGTTTGTATGGAACAGCATTATCAAATCAAAGTTAAATGTTGGTCCAATATACCATGGAAGAGGAACATATTATACTAAATCATGTGCAGAGAGTTCAAAAATATGATTACAGTTCTCCAGCTAGAGAACGCTCTGCTTTGTTGAACACCTTTCATTTTTTTTTTTTTTAAAAATGGGAGTGTGGGGAAGAGGGTCTATATGGATACCTTCCACTAAAAGGCCTATGCAGGTGTTTATTATCAGTGGATACGGAACTGTTCAGAGGTAGGGCGATCCACACACATTTGTCAGAACTATGTAGAAGGCAGCAGGATGAGGGATGTGCACGGAACCAGGCGAAGGAAGTTCGCAAGTAGGGGCAGGCTGACTTTAAGGGTGGGGGGGTGCACTTACTCCTCTGCTTTCCCCCCACCGGCACTCCATTGCAAACCAGTCCGGTGGGGCAGCGGCCTACCTCCCTGCCACCCCGTCTGCTCCTCAGACCGGAAGTAAGCAGAAGTACCCAATGTGGACATGAGTGTGACATGCATGTGCACGTTCCTGATGTGCGCATGCATGCTGGGTACTTCCGCTTACTTCCGGTCCGAGGAGCGGACAGGGCAGCAGGGAGGTACGCTGCCGCCATGCCGGACCAGTTTGCAATGGAGCACCGGCGGCGGGGGGGAGTGGAGGGAGGGATAAGTGCACTCTCCCCCACCCTTAAAGCCACCCCCCCCACCTTTGAATTGGCAGAACCACCAGTCATTCTAACTGGTTCAGAGGCCTATAAAGGCCTCCAAACCAGTTCTGTGCACATCCCTAACCAGGACATGTAGCTTGGTCAATTTGGCTTTCTGTTTGAGATACAGGGAATTGTTGGCCATTGTTTTAGATATTATAACTATTTTAGATGTACTCATGGATATTTTTATTTTATATGATTTGGTGGGGGTATTTGCTGGTTTTACTTATAGCATCTTAACGCATAAGATTTTTTTGTAAATAATATATGGTGATGGAATCATTGAGATTGCAAAGCCCACCGGATATTTAGTTTCATTTAAAGCTTTTAAAGGAACAATACATGGTTTTAACATATATTATATTGTGTTTCAGTCTATGGGAGTAAGTAATTGCAGGATTAGAATGGTGGATACCTAATTTAGTGTTGGGTTCAGGTACTGTATTTAATACCTTCATAGTAAAGGTTAGACAGAACCTATTTAAGTCATTAGAATTCAGTTAGGAGAACTGAAGGGAGAAGGATCTGTCAGTTTAATCCCTATGAAGGGATAGAAGTCCATAAGTGGAAGTGATAATTTTTCTAATAGTATTACAGAACACTTTAGGAGAATTTACATATTTTAGAGTTGTGGCTACAATGATACAAGAATAGGAAATGTTTGCTCATATAATATTATTTGGGATATTAGTCTTCATTATGGCATATTATTATGTATATTTTGGTCAGCCCTAGACTAACTTTTTGTTAAAGGAATATTGTAATATAAAGATTATACATATATAATTGAGTGGATATACAGTATTATGATACTATCTTTTAAAGATTGCCACTAAGGAAGACTGAATACAGTCGAAAGACATCTGGCAAAATCATAAGATTGATTGGATACTCTATCTTTCAATTGGATACAGCACTGCAGTCATATGGGGATATTGGTCCACACTTCTCCCACAAGTTGACAGCATGATACTTTGGAAATGAATCTTTGGATATATTCTTGGACTCAATTTTCTCAACTGGATACACAGTGAATGTTCTTATGATACCTCATCTATTATCTTTTATTAACTCAGTTTTGTTATATGGACATATAACAAAACATTGACTTTAAGGAATCATATCCAATTGAATTAAGATAGTTTTTAAATGTACGGTATATAGTTATTATATTAAACATCAGTGTTATATCATTTGGATTCTTGGAAGAAGGCACCATGACATGTAGCTGTATGTGCTGGGGTTTTCTGTAGGCATTTGAATGAATACGCATAGGACAAAGGTGTTGCTTACCACTCCCCTACTCCATACATTCAGAATGCATGGATACTGGATGCCTGAAAAGCAGTCAGGATCAGGGCAGTAGCACATGGGAAGGAAAGGAGGGTCGACCTTTTCCCTTCATGCTGGCATTCCTAAAAGAAATTACCCCACCAGTGGTAGCCTAAGTGTTAATCTCCTGCTGTGCTGGAGATCTAGTAGGCTGTTGAGGCTGGAGTTATTTATTATTAAACCAGAGTTTCTAGCAGAAGGCTGTGTCTGTTCTGTGCTCTGTCTTACAAGCCAGGTTTGAAGATGCTGAAAGGCATCTTCACATACTGCGTGGGAGATGGCAATGGTAAACCCCTCTAGTATTATACCAAAGAAAACCACAGGGCTCTGTGGTTGCCAGGAGTCAACACTGACTCGATGGCACAACTTTACTTTTACAATATGGGGAGAAGAGAGAGGATGAGGAGAAAGCAGAGCCAAAGTGTGCATGAGTCCAAAACTCATTCCCTGCCCTCAACTCAATGAAAAGGTAATGAGTGAAGTGAGCAAACCCCTTGTCACCTCACAATAAGGGAAAGTGGAAAGACTTGCTTGGCTGAAGTATCTACCACATCAGAACCAACTGGAAAATTAAGACACAGCAATACACAGACGAGAACATAAACTTTTAATGTGAAGTAGGCAGGCATAGAACCTGCTATGTGTGCACCTTGTATACGTGGCTCAAATCGATTTATTTACTGTTAAATGTATATATTGCTGTTCATTTTTTAAAAAATCCCAATGTGGTTCACAATATAAAATCTATTTTAAAAATTAAAATAAACAACCAATAAACAATAAAAATGTAGCACAAAAAAGCAATGCTACTAGCAAAGGAGGAGAACAGCACGCTTTAAAATATAAACACTGGAGTAAAAAGCCAGGTCTTTCCCTGAATTTTAAAAGCAGTAAGGGAGACTGAGGAGTGGACACCTATTGGGAGAGAATTCCAAAGCCCGGGGGCAATAACTGAGAAGGCCCTGCCCTGCATGCACCTCAGCCATGCCTCCCTCAGCGTTGGCACATGATTCAGCGCCCCCTCTGATTATCTTGTCAGGTGGGCAGCAAACTTTGGGAGCAGATAGTCCTCGTGGCCCAAACTGCTAAGGGCTTAGAGTTCGAAACCAGCAACCAAAAACAGGTTAGCAGCTACTTAAAAAGACAAGACTTCTAAATATCAGCAGTTCACCAGATGAAAGTATTCAGCCATTAAAAATAAAACCAAAAAGAATATTCAGAGTAAATACACATATTTATTTTATTTAGAAAGCAAAAACATCATAATTATAGTAATGACCACATAAAGATTTCAATAAAGAAAACTAAGAGAAGTGTTGCTCTCAATCATTATGCGTGTTGTTTCAATGCCAAATAAACACTATCCAGTTTTCAATACATTTATGATCTTCTTGTTCATCATTCCCATATAATTAATTCATCATTTCTGCTATATGTCTGCTTTACCATTTCTGCCATTTTCAAAAAACCAGGCATATAAAGTAGGGTTTTTGGTTTTTTTTGTTTGTTTTTTTGCATCTATACAGATTCTGTAGGTTGTAGCTATAGGCTGCAAGGCATCAGGGAAAAGCAACTCCTCTCTGTCTCACTGGAGCCATTTTCCAATAGTTGTTTTTGGGAGACTGATAAGGCAGGAGAGGTCTTGAAATCCTCACAATATCAAGCATCTGACAAAAGTTGTAGAACTTTCGAGTGAGAAAACTTCTTGATATCATCGTGTGGGTGGTACCTATTCTGATGTACACTCTGAGATTACAGAAATGTCCAGGAATAGTGCTGATGCTCTGGCCACTTATCAGAAAATTGCTCGCAAGATTCAGATCACATCAGCCAAATGCTACAGTCTTGAAATTGTACATTCTGTAAAAAAGCTGGCAAAGACGACTTCTAGATAGACATTCTCTTTATTCAGTTGGGAAAAAGAAACCTACAAGAGTGTGTCTAAACTGTTTCCATCGGGCTAGCAGTTGCAAAAGGACAAATGTTTCATCCCTCTCGATTTAAGGCAATTACAAAAGAAATAACTTCCAAAATAATCTTAGGGCTTTCCCCACTTTATATAGAAGATGTGTTGGCAATCTGATCACTGTGCATTTTACATTGAACATGGTTCTATCTGAAAGGGAGACATATATTTGAAAACACACAGGAAAAGATTCATTTGGGAATGGGGAGCTGGAATTCGGCGTGTCTACCTAGGGCATGTCCACAAGTATTTGCAGCTGTGTATCTTCTGCCTTCTCAAATGTTACAGTGTTTTCTATGTATGCATGGAGTGGGAAGGCTGAAAAACATGTCTATAGGTAAAGAAAAACGAGAAGCACCAAATACAGTTGCAAATGAAGAGACAAAAGTCCCAAACCAGGCCCAAGAATACCTGAACTGGGCTGCAGCCGGCCCAGGATATGCTGTATGAGGCCGAGGTGGTGGTGGTGAGCTGACACCACCCCTGATGATTAAAGTAAGTAGCTCTGACTCCCTTCCCACACTCTCTAGCTCTAGGAAGCACCCCCCGCCCCTTTAATTATGATGAGGAATCCTCACCAGATTCCTTTATGAGTAGACCCTTGAACCAGTCTGGTTTGAACTAGTTTTGACCCAGACAACTTGAACTGCCCTGGTTAGAATTGGACCAGGGTTCAAACTGGACCAGTTCACACACCCCTACCTGAGACAACTGCCTCAAGGAAATGCCACCCCTGACTTAGAGATACAGTTTTAATTGATATAAGCTGACATTATATGTCCCTAATTCTTCAGTTTGGAGCCATTCAGTTGACAGATTCATTGTCACCTCTGTCTTACTTGAGACTTGTTGGGTAATGGCCATGTATTTTCTTCATACTCAAAGAAGCAGCCTTACCTGAAAGCCGCTTCACAGTTTAGGTGGCAGACATGTTTTTCAGTTGCAAATGAAGAGACAAAAGTCCTATGGTGCTGTAAACGTATTTATTAGAGCCTAACACATTTCGGTTGAAGCATTCTTCAAGGGCAAAATCTTATCCAATGTAATCCTTTAAAGCACACACACACACACACACACACACACACACACACACACACACACACACACCTTTTTTCAAAGTCAGGAAACAATATCTTGGACTACCAAAGTTGATGGAGCACATTTGCTGCTATCTTACTAATGTGAGCTTGTGCTCCATCAACTTTGGTAGTCCAAGATATTGTTTCCTGACTTTGAAAAACAGTTTTTTTAAAAACAGGATTACATTGGATAAGATTCAAACTGGTCTACTGGTCAAACCAGACCAGGTCCAATTCGACTGGAACCAGACTGGGCCTGTTCAAATCCAGTTTGGATTCACACCGAACCGGCCTGACCAGTTCCATGCACATCCCTAGTCTCAGGCATGGATGTGAGAAGGAGGGCAGGGAGTGGGAAGTGCCAGCCCCGCCCCCCCACTTCCACAGGCTTCTCTGCCACCTGCTGTTACCCTTCTCATCTCACTGTGGTATGGTATTCATCTTCCCATCCTCACCCCACTGGGGCATCTTCTTTGCCACCAATGTTAGCTAGAAGTGCCTCTGCCACTACTATGACTTGATAATATGGAGTGCTTGGGTGCTACCACCACTGCTTTAGTAGTATGGCCTGAGAATGTGAAGCACCTGCCTGAAGATGATGGGAGGCATCCTATGGTCTGCCTTAGGCACTTCTGCCTCAAATCATGCACACAAAACATGTGCAAAATACCATCAAAGTGGTGTGGGAATTGAACACATGAAGATTCTCAACTTTGACTAATGAGTGTTATCAGGCAGTATGTGAAGTACTGCCAAATATTATTGGTTATAAATAAATATCTTTATTACCTGGTGGAAGATCTTTACAAACTAATGAGGATGCCTTTTACTGAGTCAGACTGTTGGTCTATATACTGACTGGTAGGGGTCCTCTGAGACCTTTCCCAGCCCTAAGGTCAATTTTAACCCCCAAACATGCATGTTATTAACCTACAAGTTTAAATACTAAAAACATTTTAGATTTTTTTTTTAACGTAAAAAGCTAGAGTTGAACTTGGAATCTTTGGGCATGTAAAGAATGTGCTGTCCCTCGGAACTACAGGCCTTCCCCTGAAAAGAGGGCCCTGTTTATCAGACTTCTTGTAAGTACTGTTTTAAGTAGCAGTGGCCAAGGCAGGAACGTTGGAAGCTGCCATATACTGAGTCAGACCATTGGTCCATCTACAGTAGCTCAGTGTTGACTACACAGTCTGGCAGGGGCTTCTCCAAGGTTGCAGGCAGGAATCTCTCTCAGCCCTATCTTGGAGAAGCCAGGGAGGGAACTTGGAACCTAGATGCTCTTCCCAGAGTGGCTCCATTCCCTGAGGGGAATATCTTACAGTGTTCACATTTCTACTCTCCCATTCTTATGCAACCAGGGTAGACCCTGCTTAGCTAAGGGACAAGTCATGCTTGCTACCACAAGGCAGCAAACCTCCAGGCAGGTTGATTCCAGCTCTGCTACCTGAGATTCTTTTAAATGGAGATGTTATGGACTGTCTCTGGAACCTTGTGCAAGCAAAGTATATGCTGTTACACTGAGCCCTATCCAATCCCATGACCCAGGCCCTCTTTGTCAGACTTTTTGAAAAGGCCACTGAGATATGGGTTCTGCCTTATCTGCAGAGAAATTGTGCTTATCCTTTTGCAATCCGAATGTATGAACATGCTGTCCATCACAAAGTTAAACACAGGTATTTATAAAGTAGCACTGGGTTGTTCATTTGCTTCTCAATTGGTCATATATTAATTGAGCAACTTAATAATGTGTCAAATTGTCCTTGCATCAGAAGCTTGCACATCAGGGAATACATGGACAATTCCCCTTTGAACATGACAAGAAGCACCACTTTGCATTTGCATCTTCAATAGCAATTGAAGCTGCTCTGTGGATGTATAGCAGGTTGCTAAATTAATACATGATCAATTAGAATTGAATGCAAGCTCTTGGACAATGCGGTTGCCACTTCATACTTGTGCTCTAAGTTTGTCTGTGAACATAATGGAATTTAGCTGGCATGTTCATAAATGCATCAATTCATTATAAATGCATGTACAACCCTTGAAAAAGCGATCCATAGATGGTGATAGGGATAAAGCTATTACTGGAAATGTTTACAAAATGCTTTGAATGATGAAAGAAACAAGCACATTATTATAATACTTTATTCTTGTTTATTATCTCATACTATTATACATTAGAAGGCAACAGACCAAATAAATAAATAAACCACCCCAAAATATGAAAAACCTATGGAGAGTAAGACAAAATGGAACCCAAATCAGTTGTAATAATTCCGGTTCTTAGGCTGAAGATATAAGGACTTTATCCCTGACTGTAAAATAAATCCAGACACATAGACTGCATTATTACTGTAGTCATCACTAGGCAGGAGGTGGGGTACTGATCCAAAAGGAGTCAAGGCACAATTCACTCAGATACGAGCACCAAGTAAGGCTAAGTCTTTGGTATCCCTACACTTAGACTTCCTTCACAGATAACAGCAAACCGGGGACAAACAGACCCGCAGTTTGCCTCCATACCTCCCTGTGTGCTCCCAGACAATCCGAGGTGCAGTCTGGGAGACAGAAAAAGGGAAGGCAGTGGCTGAACACGCTGCATGAAAGACAGCCATGGCAGCCAATTCCTGAGGAGAGGGGCAGGAGCTTCCTACCCTCAATCCTGCTTAGGACATGGTAGTGGAATGCGGATGACATGATGCTGCCTTCGAACCTCAGAGGTGAAAGTCCCTACAAACCTAAGGTGACAATTCAAGTTTGGGGGCTAAAACTGACCTGTGGCTTAGCGACGAAACCATGGTCTTCTGCATTTGGATGTACAAGATTTTTAACCTCTGGCACGTTTGCCTCCAGTTTTCCGTTATGTGCAAAGGTGGCCTTTGTTTTCCTGATAGGAAAAGCATCAGCTGCTTAGTTTCTTTGTGTCAAGCTGCTGTTAAAAGGCACAGGAGCAGAAGCAAAACAAAGCTGAGAGCTTGTCTGTCCACAGCTATCACAGTCCCATATGTTCTTAGACCCTGTAGGGATCCCACATTGTTCTGCTAAAACTCTTGTTCCTTTAAAAGCTTCATGACAGGTAGGGATGTCACAGGTGTAGCTTTTTACAATTTAAATATATGATGATGGGAGAGTTGCATGTTTCTGCCAGTCTTAAAACTTTCAAAGGACCAGGACCCGTTGCCAGGAGTGTCCCTTTAGTGTGTCCTAATGTGTGCACTGAGTTAGGATGTCAGCCAATGTATTTCACAATGGCCCCAACGTAATGTTTAAAGAGGTAGGAAATTACATTAAGTGTTAATGTTTATAGTACAGGGTACTGCTGTACATGAAGAGTATATCGGGTCTGTGATAATGTACAAGTAAAATCTTACTGGGTCTTCCAGGCTGCTGGTATTTACTCCTGCCCTCACTCCCTCACCTCAACTGCTACATCAACATAAAATAGCGATTGCTTTTTCAAATGTGTGTCAATAATAATAATAATAATAATAATAATAAAAATCACCATCAGCCAATTACAAAAAGCAGCTTTACTGGGAACAGCCTATATTCTGCGACGATATCTATGACAACTGACAATAAAATTCAGCCATCCCAGGTCCTTGGGAAGGACTCGATGTCTGGATAAAACAAACCAGTCAATAACACCTGTCTGACTGTGTAAACAAGAAATAATAATAATAATATAATATGGACATCATAATAATACGTTGGACCATGTTGGACATTTAGGCTCCAATCCCTGGGACAACAGTGTTCTATCCCCCTCCCCTGCACTTCACTTTCATTGGGGTCTAAGTGACCGCAATGTGCTTTTAGGAAAACCTCACATTCTTTTGAAAATAAAAAATCGTACACAAGACAGGGCTGAACAATAAAGTCGTTTATTGCAGGAGAATACATAAAGTGGAAAATGTTGGAGGGGAAGTATTAAACTTTTAAATACTCCTCTGGGGTCAGTTATGAGCTCAAATGCATAGGAGAGTTAAAATCCATTCAGATCTGACCATCAGGGCTCCCTTTTAGGGCCATGTGCTCTAAGCAACTTCTTCTCAGCCTCTTGGTTCCATGCCAGTGTGCTAAAGCAGAAGCACCAGAAGTCATCCAAGTAGATACATTCAAAATGCAGTTTCTTTTTGTGTGTGATGACAGTGGAGTTCCTGGTATGCAGAGTCCAAGAACAACTGTGGCCCTGCACTCATGGCCTCTCCCCACATGATGCAGATGAACAGGGACAGGTGGATGAGCCAGGGACTGGCACTGATGGAGTCATTCCCAGACTCGGACTCCAGAGAAGAGAAAGATACATTTGGGTACATTTCCTTCTTCCTCCAAAATCACCATGTGGACACTCCTTTAAAAAGCCTACGCTGGGTGGCAGCGGGGGGGACTAAACTGATCACCCATTCCTGATGGGTTTATTTGAAGAGCAGATGCCTGGCCCAGGAAGCATAGTTTTAAGATAATTAATTAGAGTGGCAGAATGAGATAACAATAGCTTGATGATGTGCATTGTTTGAATTAGAAGATACATGACTTGATTTAACTTTACCGGAATATGTTGGTTGGAAGATGGTAAAGTGCAATCCTGCTGTGATCAGCAGGTACTTTCATGTGTTCCCTCCATGTTCCCTTGTTCTTTTAGAAGTATCTGTTTGCAATTATGGTTTGTTTTGCTAGCTAGCTGGAAATATTTTTCTCAGTAAGTTTCATGGGAAAATATCATAGAAAAAAAGTATCTTCATTCTATTCTATATATTTCCCTCACCATCATCATTTCACTTCTCTTATATTCTTGACACATAAAAAAAAGTGATGCGTGTGTGTGTGTGTGTGTGTGTGTGTGTGTATACACACACAAAACCTTTCCCTTTCTATTTGTCTCCTAAGTACATAAAAACACAAGAACTGCCTATGCTGCTACAGAACAAGCTTCCATTTAGCCTAACACTTTGTAACTAACAGGGGCCAAATGGATGCTCCCCAAAAGCTCACAAACACAATCTGACAGAGGAGCTCTTCACACAATCGATGTAATGTCAGTTTGGCTGGAATCTGAGATCCCCACCATGTGCACACTCCCACAGAGTGTATCATATGAATCCAGATTTTTTTCAATGATCTCCAGTTGGTAACGCACCAACCTAATGTGAAGCCAAGATACAGAATCTCGGATCTGAAGTGAGCTTGTCATTCTCAGAGCTTCATATTGAGTTGTTGTGTTGCCAATTGAAGACTGACAAAAAAAGCCTAAGTTTACACATGTTCTATGGGAGTGTGCATGTGGCAGGAATATCAGACTCCTACTGAATTGACATTACATTGGCTGTGTGAAGAGCCCGATAGATAGCCATCCCCTATTGTTTACCCCAACATATATTTATGTATTGCTTATTTTACACATCTATATATTGCCCACTACCAAAGTCTCTAGGCAATTTACAACAACAAAACAAACATTTAACACATGTAAAACATATATAAAATTTCAAGTTACAACAAATCAATAAAATACAACTAAGAAACTTCAACTAAAAAGCTTGGCTGAAGAGATGTGTCTTCAGTTCTTTCCTAAAAGCTATAAGTGATGGAGCAGCTCTAATCTCAGCAGGAAATATGTTCCGCAGCCCTGGGACAACTACAGAGAAGGCTCGCCACCAGATGAGCCGGTGGCACACTCAGACAAACCTCCCCTGGTGATCTTAATAGGCGGCAGGCTTCATCATGAAGAAGGTGTTCTCTTAAATACCTTGGGCCCAAGGGCTTTATAGGTAATAACCAGCACTTTGTATTTTGCCCAGGAAACCAATTGACAGCCATGTCCTGGGGCAATGCAAAAGTCAGGCACCCTGACTGCAGGGGCCGAAATTCGCATGCAACAAAGAAGTTCATATTTGCATGAACCCATCGAGTGGGTGTGATCTTTAAAGAACAAAAGCCGGAATGGCTGGTCAAGAGGTGTGTGGAGTCCTGAGTGGGTGAACTCTTTTATCTGAGACCTGGACATCTCTTCCTGGGATAGAGATAGGTTTCATTTCTCTGTTAATGATCCTACCTCTGGGTCCTTGCCAGATCATTAACGTTGTGATGAGAGACTGGGGGTGTGCCATGCTTATCTGCATAGTTGTAGGAGCAATTAACAAAGCTAATCCCATTGCAGAGAGAGTTAGTTATTTCTCTTGTGAAGGTCAATTTGACCAAGGTCTTCTTTCTCCCTCCTTTTTGCAAGAGAGTCCATGGGGGTTTCCCTACAGTCATTTGTTATTCTGACCTTGGGCAGTGTTGCCCCATGTTTGCTTGTTCTAAGTGACCAAATTGTATAGTTTGCCAAATATGGGCATGTGCAGAGTAAATGAGCCTATAAGCTAAGGTATTCAAGATGGAGGTTACAAGCCAGCAGCTGCAAATCACATAGAGGGGTGCCATTTGTAGCCCCCAAACAAGCTGTTTCGGTAACAGAAGTGCAATGGCGGATTACCACATAGGCAGTATAGGCAGCCACCTACAGCGGCAAATCTTAGGGAGTGGCATCTTGGAAGGAAACTTAATTCTCCCCCCTCCCACCGCCAACCTTTAAAAATGCCACTGTGTAACAGCAGAGGCTCCACCCACCTCTTAAACCATCACAGGAGGGGAGGTCGGGCACTGAAGGACGGCGGCGAAAGAGGTCCTCACTCAAGCCCTGTTTTCTCACAAATGACACAGAGTGGGTGATTTGGGGCCTCTGCACATGTACGGTCTGTGTCGCCCGCTCTGGAATTGCCCACTCTGTGTCGTTTGTGAGTAAGCCAGGCTTGAGTGTGGAGCTCTTTCACTGCCATCCTCCAGTGCCTGACCTCACCTCTTGTGCTGGTTTAGGAGGCGGGTAGAGCCTCCTCCACTACACAGCAACATTTTTAGAGGTTAAAAAAAACAGAATTACATTTCCCTCCCCCCACCCAAGCCCCCTACTCTTGTCCTTGGGACAGCAAATCTTTGGCTGTCTATGGGCAGCAAAAAATTAATCCACCCCTGCAGAAGTGTATCAAGGTTTCCTCATTGAGAAGACCAGTAATGGAAGACAAGCTTTCCTGAAAGATAGCTTGCCCATATGCATAATTACCAATCGTTCTTTCTGATATGCAGCCATAGGGAGGTGTTGTATACATTCTCAGGCACATTTGCAATTTGTGTGGGGCAACAATTGGGTCCAACAGGTCAGGTGTGAACACTCATGTGAACTGAGCTGGAACCATAGAACATGGCCCAGAATTCTTTGCCGTATGCTGAAGTTATGTGGCAAATACACAGGGATTCCTTTGCAGAAAAACACTAGTGTGGTCCTTATATTTAGCCATGAATTACAGATGGTTATATAGTCTGTTCTTAAAAACAGCCAGGAAAGGAGATTCCATACTTCTCCCATACTCTTGGCCAACTTTTTTCAGTGCTCAACTGTTTTTACAATTAGGGTATTTAGGCGTTAAAGCTTAAGTGTAGGAAGTGTCCTTGAAGAATAATTTCTCCCATGACATCCCCATAATGATGCCATGAAGCCAGTCATTCTTTGTAGGTCCATGCTGACCTTGCTTGGTCACTACTCCTTCTATCCAGACAGATGGAGACAATCAGGGCTGAAACCCCAAGTTTGTGTGGTCGGAGAGCACTCATTCCAAATCCATATCCAGATGCCCCCTTAAGAAAGATCTGCTTGCTGACTTTCAACCTACATTAACTGCTGAAACTTGACCCCATTCCTGCTTCTCTTCAGAGGCCCTGATCATGTTTGTCTACTCCCTCTTATTAAAATTTTAAGATAGTTCAAAACTGCTCTCAAATCTGCTCCTCTATATCAAAATTTCTCTGAATATTGATTATTTCATGTTAGAGAGAAGGATTCTTGCATAGTCTGCTCCTTGACAGTCTTGTTTTCTGTGTGTAGTGGTTATATTTTCCTGGGGGATTGTTCCTGCTACTTCTTCCAGCTACCTCCTACAGAATGAAGTGTGCAGTCTGTCAACTTGCCATCATATGCCATTTCATCTGTTCTTTGTGTCGATAGGGCCTTCAGCCGTTGCAGAAATGCAACACTTTTGGTATCTGCTGGAAATGCTGAAAGCTTTGCATTGTGAAAGACATGCCCAGCACTGAAAGCTCACCCCTACACAGGAAGGAACCATGGAGCCTAAAGGACTCTGCTTTCTCTTCATGTTCACAAGGAACCCAACTCAGTCTAGAATTTCAGATGTTGTTTTCCCCATTACTTGATTTAAAAGGCAGGGGAACTTCCTCTGTGGAACTGTTTGCTAACCTACACGCAATTAGAATATGCAATCTTGTTTTCCTCCCTGAAACAGATTTAATATGGAATAACAGACATCTGTTGTTATAAAAT
Organism: Hemicordylus capensis; assembly: GCF_027244095.1. Taxonomy (NCBI): domain Eukaryota; kingdom Metazoa; phylum Chordata; class Lepidosauria; order Squamata; family Cordylidae; genus Hemicordylus; species Hemicordylus capensis. Next base: position 208,736,919 of record NC_069659.1, read on the forward strand.
TTACTACTCACACAGGATATTATAAAAACAAGTGGAACTGCCTGGAAAATATAAGTTCCTCTCCTATTTGCCTTTCTTTTTAGAAGTGTATCCATTTTCTATTTTGCTTGCTGAAGGAGAAACACTTTTTAAAAATCATATTTCTTTCATGATACTCCTTCTTTGGAAGACATCCATTCTTCCAATGACATGATCTTTTAAATTTTATAGAATTAAACTGGAACATACAGGAAAGGGGTAACAATGAAATAAATCTAAGCAAATGAGGCAACAAAGTGGTTTCACATCTATCCTCAGAAGCATTATGTATTTCTTGTGCAAGCTGTAATAGTCTGAATGCACATGAAAAATACTTTCTCACTGTTCTGCTGCAAAGCCATATGCATGCCCGAGTCTCGGTGCCTGTTAATCAGAGTCCACCAGCTACCAGGCCTTCTGCTGACATAAAGCACTGTGCCCAAAGGAAAGTCCCAGCCTGGCAAAGGGTTGCCAACTGTCCCACCCTGCGTGGGAAGTCCCGACTTCTTGGAAGGAAATGCTTGTCCCGATCGGGACTCATTTTCTCCCACTTTTTGACTTCTTTTAACCTTAAAAAAAAAACTTTTAAAGGTGCTGCTGTGCGGCGGCAGCAGAGCAGGACTGCAGTGAGAGAGCTCTCCCACCTCCCAATTAAACTATGCTAGGTCTGTTGGACTCAGGGACTCTCAGGACCCTTTCCCCACGTTCTGGACAAGACAGGTGCCAAAATGAACCAGCTAGCCAGCTCTTGAGCTTCTGCCCCTGACTCTCCATTTGCAGTTTTTTTCCCTTTTTCCTTTTAATCTGAGCTGCTGATTCATTATTTATTTTATTTTACGGTTTGGCTCCACTGAGAGTTGCTGAAGATGTTATCTCTTCTCAATCTCTTCCTCGGGAGGGGAGGCAGATCAGCCGAGTGAGAGGGCTCTAGAAAGAATGCAAGCTGTTGCTGCTTTGCTGCTTGTTTGTGCTGTAGTCTCTCAGTAGGAGAGAACTGGCAAACCATTTAACTCTTTACTTGGTGAAACATATGAAATAATAATAATCAGGGAGGATTTAGGTTTTAGGTTTATTTCTGAACAGGTCAGTCTTCGCCCACGTGTCAATGCATTTTATTCAGAAGGCTTAAACCAGGACTTCATTTCTCACGGATCAACTTACCCTAAACTGCATGCGTGTGCACAGAGGCCTGGAAAACGGCCAGATCAGCTTCATTTGGGAGGAAGCTGAAGGAGAGTTGGGTAAGGGAGTTTCACCTGCGCACACCGCCATCTAGCTAGTTTTGCCTGTCACCAGCACATGCACCTGGCTCCCGAGAGCCCCCGAATCTGATAGACTTAACATAGTTTAATTGGGAGTCAGGAGAGCTCTTTCGCCGTCCTGCTCCGGCCCCGTTCCCGCCGCACAGTAGCAGCAGCAGCCACCCTGGTGATGAGTGACCCACCGAGGTAAGCGCGCCCAGCAGCCGCTGCCACAGGCCATTTGGGGCCAAGACAAGCCCCACCCCTAGGTGTCCCCCAGCCTCCACCCAGCATCCCAGTTTCAGCCAATATGTTGGCAACCCTAGCCTGGCATGCAATGCTGCCATTCTAGTGCAGACTGCAGTAGATATACTTTACAGCCCTGTCTGTGCCTTGGAATGCTTTTCTTCCTCTCTTCTACTGGGCCAAGGAAGCAGGTAGTGGTGGAGAGGCAGAGAAGGAGTATAAGTTTGATCCTTTGCCAGAGTCAGGCTCAGGCTCTCATCCTATTAAGCAGAACCACCATAAATTCCTGCTACTCGTTGCTTTGCCAAGCTTGCACGTGGAGACCACAATCCAGCCAACGTTAAACCAGTTTAAATCAATAGTTTTCTGTGGGAGAGGGTCAGACCACGGAAAATTTAGATTCAAATCCTTGCACAGCTATAAAATTCATGGGGTGAGGTTGGGCCAGCCACACCTCTCAGCCTTGGGAAGATAAAACAGGATAACCCCATGTATGTTTCCCTGAGCACTTTGGAGGCACCGTGTGATATACATATTTCTATGAGTCCTCCAACTCCACTTCTCCAAGTGGTGAGAAGTTCCAAGGTTGTAGTGCTTCCTGGGGCTCCAGCTTCCTTTCAGGGGAGATCACTGGAATCTTGTGGTGTCTTTGGAATAGCTGGTTAGTTTCCAAATATGCAAGCTGAGCTTTAGATGGAAGAATTCAAACAGCAGGTTAAATCAGTCCCCAGAGAGCAAAACCTTGCACTCAGGTTGTTCCAACTTTCTCCTAACTTCTGTATTCCATATTCCAAAAATCTGCCTCTGTCACTTTCCTGCAACCTAGCCTGTACTGCTTAGAAACACAGAGGGGAATTTCTGTGGGAGACAGAGGTGGTGGGAGGGGAATTGCTTTACATCTCACCAGTCTCTGCCCTCAGGTCAAAGATTCATGATTTACATAGCATCTTGCTCCCAAGTGATGCAGAGTCATTAACACCATATTCTTGAACATTCTCTGCCCCCTCTCCCTGGCCTACCAGCCAGTGATTAGTCTAACAAAGAGATGGCCAGCTAGCCTTAATGACTGCAGACCTGTTACATACTGATAAAATAAGTTCAACTTTGACCTTGTCAAACCAACTTGTAACATGAGAACAACTGACTGCTTACTTGACACACACAACCTTTCATTCTCTATTATCCCTTTGCTTAATAATGGTGTGAGTGTCACACCAAAGCCTTTATGTTTAAATATGAAAACAAGCTCACTTTGGGGCTCTCTTCCTCCAAATGATGACCATTATGTAAGCAGAGGTTGCTGATAGGCACTTCTGAATACACATGAAAGTGTTTTCTAGGAGTGGATTTTACATTTAGCTTGCCGGGAGATGATCCAGTGGGCTGTTTCTCAGTTCAGACCCTTGCAATCCTTAGTTAGGACTCTGTACAAGCAGGACACCTGGCAGATCCATTTCCACAATATATGAATGAGAGGCCAGAGAACAAAATTATTTATCCAGGATTCAGTGGTAAACAACAGGTCAAGGTAAGCTCCATGGTCTATGAAGCCTCACTGAAATCCCTAGGGCTCAGATGAACTAGTTACTTTGTTTCATATTCTTTTTCATGAGTTTCAGAAAGTGCCTCCTATTTTCAACAATTGTTGGCACTTTATTGCAAGCACGTTCCTGTTGTTTCCATGCTGTTCTTCCTGGCACCATTTTCCTTCTCTGTCTTTGTCTCACAGTCCTCTGCCACATTTCTCAACACTGTCATTTAGTCCTATTGGCTGCATGGCACATGGGATTTTGTCAATGACATCACAACAGTTACAACGACATAACAGACATTCAGAAACATCATTGGATTAATCACCACAGACCTTCAGACTAACAGGCAGTGTGGACAAATAAGACTAAAGACTATGAGTGGGGGGAGGAAGAGGGAGAGGAAATGGTGCTGTAAACCGCCCTGAGCCATTTTGGAAGGGCGGTATAAAAATCAAATAAATAAATAATAAAAACAGTGGCAGCCAGAAAGACCAAAGAGCACCAAATGGCAATGAAACAATAAGAATATTCATTGAGGTGACAATTTTTCAGTAATTTGTTTGGCTGAGTCAAATGTGCTAGTTTCAAAGCAAATATTGAAATTAGAGAACATTTGGCACAGCCCTAAGAATAACAGTCACATTTGGGAGAAAAATAAGTGGTACATCTGCCTTATGTTGGCCATTCTGTACATGAGTTTTAATTTCAGAGACAATCTGAAGGGTCTATGACTGAGCTGAACTTTCACAATAGTAGATTGCACAATCCCAAAAGGGTGTTTCCAAGGAGTAAAAGTGTCCACTGATACCTTCAGCAAAAAGAAAAATGAATCCTTTTCATGTGAAAAAATATTTGTGTGTCACTTTTTAGTGCAGTAATTTATATTTATTTATTTTTCAAATTTTTAGATCACCCCAAACTTCTGTCTGTGGGCAGTTTACAACAACATAAAGCAGATTAAAAATGAAAACCTTAAAACAATTTAAAACAATGTTCCATAATGCATTAGGTGCACATGTCAGGAAAGCCTTGGTCGAGTGATAGATGGGGAACCAATGCTGAGGAAGTGAATGTTCCTGTTGCTACGGTGGTGGCAGCCCTGTCCATCTTTAGTACTAACTGTTTAACATAATAGCCCTGTTCTGGGCTACATACAGATCAGAGGTCTCACCCCTGGCCTGTCATTCACCCTCTGGGCCCCACTCTTCACACTTACCACCATGTTCTTCTGAAGAGACTAATGCTGTAAGCATGATTGTGCCCATTTCCATGACTAGGAGACTGAAGTGCCCCAGTCTCCTGATCACAGAAACAGGCACAATCATGCTTACAACAGAGACTAATGTTGTGGTAAGTGAGAAGAGTGAGGCCTGGAGAGTGAGCGACGGGCTGCAGGGTGGGACTTTTGTCCCACTTGTAGATCTGTATGTGTGTGCAGTTCTACTGAACACTTGAACAAGGCTAATATTACAGATTAATACAGCCAATAGAATTGCACATAAGGAAAGGCGTGGCATGTGTAATCATACTAGCAAGCTACATCACAGAGCGTTATTGCTTAAAGTCACATGGGGGTAAGATGTTGACACTGACTATGCACTTCTGCCGGTCATGTAACTATGTGATGATGTGACTGTGTTTCAGCAAAGACCCTGGGATTCAAAACCCAAATGAACATTTAGAGAGACGAGCCTAAAACAAGCCCAAAAGGGAATGGAAGCTGATTTAATAGGAAGATGAAAAGGGAAAGTATTGTTTTTGACTGAGCCCTAGAAGAAACCGATGGAGCTGCTTCCCTATGCTGCAGACCTAGAATGCAAGGGGCATTTGCAGTTGGTACTAAAGCCGCTGGCATGGCTGAAAAGGCAAATTCAAAACTGAAAAGCAGCCTGCCTGTTCAGCCATGTATGAGGCTGCAGCGGAACCTTCAAGGACACCTTTGGCTGTACATAAAGTTCAATGTTCAAGGATTGCTATTGTTTACATGTTCTAGGATTGCAGCTTTTATCACTTTGAACCAGAGGCAATTGTCTCATTTGTCCCCAGTCACTTGAACTGGCAGTCAGATAGGCAAAATCGCTAGGTTGATAGCCAGACTAGATTTCGGCTGTAGCCAGTTATGTGGTTGCTTTGCTTTACTACAATTTACTCAGATGTTTTATTGTTGTTGTTGTTGTTACTTTGCTAGAAGGTCAGGGGAGTTGAGTTTGGCAGAATATCAAAGCGTGCTTTTTATAGGTGTCTCTAGACCAGCTATGTGAGCCAAATGCGTCTGTGCACTGCCAGCATCGTAAAATATATTGAACTGATTCTGACCCTTCATTTAAGTTTCTGCTTCAGCATGAACTGAACATTAAGGTGAGAACCTTCAAGATGAGGTCAGTGGGATATAAGCCAAACATGCAAATGGTCTTGTCTTAGTAGTTTCCTTCAGAAGTTTTACTTGAATTAAAGGTAAAGTAAAGTTGTGCTGTCATATTGGTGTTGACTCCTGGTGCCCACAGAGCCATGTGGTTTTCTTTGGTAGAATACAGGAAGGGTTTTCCATTGCCTCCTCCCGCGCAGTATGAGATGCCTTTCAGCATCTTCCTATATCGCTGCTGCCCGATATAGGTATTTCCCTGAATTACCTTCTGTTAAATTGCTGAGAATCTCAACATATGACATTTCTGGCCTTCATCGGTGTTGGAGCTTCATTGCAGGGAGGAGCTGGTCCAGCTTTTTCTCTTTGATGTCGCAAAATTTCCAGCCACATGCTGCCCTCTCCAACCTGCTGTAGTTATGATGTATACACAGTGGATAGAGAGATAGCCCAATGAAGCATTAGACAGCCTGAAGCTAGTGAAACAGAAGTCAAAATCAGTTCAAACAGAACAAATGGGTAAGAAAAGGGAGAAAGAAGGAAAGAGTTGCAAACGGATAAAGCTCACAAGGGCACAAAAAGTAAGGATATTACAGGTAGATAGGCAGGGCATGGAAAATGTCCCATATGAATGATAAAAGCAGAGAACTGGAGCTTTTAAGCTGATTCGCACATTACGTTTAGGCAAGAGACTGTGATGAGACTTCATTATAGCCTTGCAAATAAATCCACAATATTTACTAGCCTGCAAAATCTTTGCTCATCTGCTCACACATGACAATGCAAGTCATTTGATATACCTTGAGGTCGTTCTCATGACCAGTCCTACCTGGGTAGGGCAGTGCTAGCCTTGGTAGGGCTAGTTGACAGAAACGCTGGGATTGCTCCCAATCTCAGCACTGTTCCACTGGGTAGCCCAGGTTCGAAACTCAGAATAAATGTTAGATAGGAGGATGCATGCACACCACCTACCTCACTGCCTGGTCATGTGGGTGAGGAGGCTGCCAGCAGCTCCTTTTGGGCTGCTGGCAGCCATACTTACCATAGAGGCTGGGGGAAGGAGTGGCTCAGCAGCAGGGGGATATCCTAGCATACCGTGCTGCTCACCGTGCATTGTGGGATATTTGGTGGCCCAACTGCCTTTCCCCCACATCCCACTTGCCACGCTGGTCACCACCATGCCGCTCATGTGGTGTGTGAGTGATGTAGCCCTCTGCGGGCTCGGCTCATGTGGGGGGAAGGTAGGTAGACTTCTGCCTCCCCCCCGCTGCCCGACAATTGGGTTATATGAACAAGCTTATCATCAACAGCCTATAAATACAAAGAACCAACTGTCTTTCATTGTACAGTGAAAGAGATGGACATTTGGAGACTATTTTTACTTGCCTTCAGTGACTAGGCAAGTGGCTCTTTAGAAATCTGCTTTACCACATGAATACTGTGTAGTAGGTATGTTGTTCGAATGGTGAGAACTAGTATCACCACTGTGATACTTGACACTACTTGACACATTTCTCACATAACTTGAACTTGTGTGTCTTTTAGTACTTTAAGAGAATAAGCTAACCAGCTTTCACACTGGTGCTTTATATAAGGAAGCTCTTGCTGGCACTACTCTACAACAGATTTGTACCTAGGCAGGTAAAGATGCCTGATACACACACACACACACACACACACACACACACACACACACACACACACACAGAGAGAGGATGTGAAATCTTTGCCGGTACGGGCTTTATAAAGGCCTAAATCTTAACCGATTTGCAAGCTTCTTTGTACAGTTGCGCTGACCAAAGCTCAGTTTCCTCGACACATTTCCTGGACCAGGAGTAGACATAGCACATGGAGACCCACATCCACAGTGATCCACTTTACCTTCCCTCCCCCTTCCCACACACACACACTTTTGAGGGGGAAGAAGCACACAGTCCATGCCTTTATGCATCCTAGCCACTGAAAGGTCTGTGTCACACATTATTTTTGATGGATTGTGGAGGAGAGAGGCATCCACCCAGTCCTTCACCCTGTGAGAGGGTCAACCAGCTGCCTTCTAAGCCATAGGCATATGCCCTCAGCCTCTTCATTTGTTATGCTTTCAATTAGTAAGAAGCACCATTCATGTACAAACTTCATCTCTATGGTCAGATATTATCTAGCTGGGGCCCAGTGAATGGCCTGTTAGCACCTGTTGTAGCAGCCCTGCTGACCTGACCAGCCTCCCGGATGAGAGGCCACTGGGAGCCCTCTAAAAGGCGGATTGATCTGCGCCACTTTTAAACAAATCAAGTTGACTTCTGGCTGACCTAAAAACAACCCAGCTCAGCTGCAACCAGAAGAAAGAACAGAATGACAAGTCTGGGGAGCTGCCATGGGTTGTTTTTTTCAAAATGTCTGAAAGTACCCTTAGCATTTTCCAGATGAAATGCTTCTTAAAACATGTTGAAAAGCAGCCATCTTGGAACGGTTATGCTTAAAAACGGAAAGCAAACACAACAATGAGATTATATATCTGCAGTAAGTACTTCTACAAGAAATAAAGAACTACGCTCTCTAATTTAGTTAATGGGGGAGTAAAATTGATACTCATTGAATCTGATTATTTCTGGGAAGCCTTTTAAAAAGTTGTCCTGGGAATGACAGCCCCATCAGAGCATACAGTCACTGCATCAGCTTGTTATGCAGTGAATTTGATCCAGAAATAGAGCACTGATAGAGTAATTTGCAATCCACAAACTGTTAAGCATGCCCTTTTAAGATGTTAGGAACAGTCTGCCTTTGTTCCAAACACAGTTCTTTTTGCATTTGGAAACGGGGGAAAGGATCCTCATTTTCATACACACACACACACTCTACATTTGTGCTGTGATACTTCATCAGGTCTAGCAGCATGAAAAGATTTGTATTTAGCACAGTATGGCCATGTTAATCACCGCAACTGAGCATTACTTCTTTTAAAAAGCAATTTCTGGAACACAAAACAGTTTTTAAAAAAAATCGCAATCAACTTCATAATGCTGCTTAATCAAGGCTGTAGTGATTATGTTTTTCTTCATGCAAGACAAACAGTTAAGGGGTAATTTCATTGTTTTGCATGCTTTCTGGTTTTAATAAGATTCAAAGATGGCTGCTATTCAGCCTGTTTTAAGCATTTCAGCTGGAAATTTCTGTGGGTACTTTCTGACACGTGAAGAAGCCGGGGGTGGGGGGAGGATTTATGGCAGCTCCTCAGACTTGTCATCCTGTTTTCCCCTCCTGGCTGCAGATGAGCTGGATGGTTTCCAGATTAGCCAGAAGACAACTCAGCTTGTTTAAATGTGGCCCTCAATAAGGACGTCAGGCTGAACCCCAGGTTTGAATGGATAAACGGCTGAGAGGTGGTCCTGAGTGGCTGAAAGCTCCCCATTTCTTTTAAGCAATAGGAAAACAGAATTATTTGCTACTTCTTTAAATAGCAGGAAGTTCCAAAGGCAACCTTGTATGCAGTGAGTTTCCTTGTGATGACAGCATACTGGAAATGTATGCTGTTTTTACAATATGTCTCTTAGTGAGTATACAAGCTGAACTGTAAGGAGCAGGAAAGCACCCACACAGACAGTGCTAGTCTTCAAAGCATAGAAACAGGGGTGGAGCTACCATTGGGCGAATGGGTGCAAAGAACCCGGGCTGCTGCCCCCAGGGGCCACACCTCGCAGCCCCTGACACAGCATCTGACGTCAGCTGTGGGAGGGATTTCGCTCCCAAAGGGGACCACGTGGCCCCGTTTGGGACCGAAATAGGCCCTAGAGCAGGCCTGCTCAACTTAGGCCCCCCCAGGTGTTTTTGAACTACAACTCCCATAATCCTCAATCACAGTGACCAATACCCAGGGATTATGGGAATTGTAGGCCAACATCTGCAGGAGGGCCGAAGTTGAGCAGCCCTGACTCTCCACTCCTTTTAAAGGCAGGGAGAGCCGATCCTTACCTTGCTGTCAACGCAGCGGGGCCAGTCTGGCCCCGTTTGGGAGGGAGATTGGCCTGCACTGCATTGGCAGCTCAGACAGAATGGCTCTCCCTGCCTTTAAAGGCAGGCAGAGTCAGTCCAGACCACGCTGCCCAACAAGGCAGACCATTGGACCAACTAGTTCAGTATCATCTACATTGACGGGCAATGGTTCTCCAATGTTTCAGGCAGGAGTTTTTCTCAATCCTAGCTGGAGATGCCAGGGATTGAACGTAGGACCTTCTGCATGCAAAGCAGATGCTCTACCAGCTGCAGCCCCATCCCCATCTTTTCCTCAAAAGCAAACAACATGTCCTTCCTTCTTGTAAGTCAGTGGCAAAACTTTGACTTGCTTGTTTCAAATCACTAGTAGCCATTGAGGTCATTCACACAATCCAAAACTGTGTTCTACCCCAGTTTGGCAGCTGTGTGTGCTACCAATTTTTGGTTGTGTGGAAGCAAGGTAATAGGAAACCCTGGGTAGAAGTGATTGTGTGGAAGCAAGGTAGGAAGAAAAGCTACCCAGGTTTTCCTCCTACCTTGCTTCCAGACAATGAGGTGATTCGCACAAGCAGCAGAAACCGTGATAGGGATAGGGTTGTGCATTTTGTTTTGTTTTTTCTGTTTTGTTTTTGGCCCAAATCCGAAACACCCCCATTTTGTTCTTTGTTCGAAACCAGCCAATCCAAAACATCCCAATTTTGTTCCTTGTTCAAAATTGCAAAATCTGAATCTGAAATGTTTTGGACTTTTAAAAATGGCCCCAGAAAAAAATAGTGGGTGGCGTGGTAGTGCCTAATGGGTGGAAGCTACCACCCAAATTTCAGGGGAATTGGGCAAAGGGGTGGTTTTTGGTGAATTTTTGAAGTTTAAGATTTTTCTGATAGCGAATAATGGAGGTTTTAGTAAAAGTATAGCTTCTTGTTGGGGGGAAAGGGGTGACCCAGAGCAGATTAGGGTGGGTGGTAGTGCCTAGTGGGGGCAAGGAAGCTGCGAGAATTATTTCAAAGGAATTGGGCAGAGGGCTGATTTTTATAGTTTTAATGGAGTTTACACATCTTTAAGGTTCTTCCCTAGTCACCCTAGTCATGTTTATTTACGGTCATAGACCAAAATTTACATACATAATAATACACGTAATATAGTAATAATATATACATAATATAATCAGGAACATGGACTCATCCTAATCAGCAATTTCCCGTTAGCATAATCTGATTTACCATCTGTTGTCTAGCCTTCTTCCCTATAGGGAATGATGGAGGTTTCAGCAGCCCATAACTGCACTGGGGGGGGGGGGCACCAGGGTGGCCCAGAGCGAGTGGTAGTGTAGAGCACATAGGGTACCAACCACCCCCCATGGGTGGCTTACCCATGGAGTACTGGGTTCTGTTGTTTCTGAGATGTTTTGAGTGTAGATTCTCTGGTAGCATATGAGAGTGGATTCATAGTTTGTCATTGAAAATCTCATATGCTACCAGAAAATCTAAACTCAAAACAGCTCAGAAACAACAGAACCCAGCACCTCATGGGTTAGCAACCCATGGGGGTGGTTGGCACTCTATGTGCACTACACCACCACTCGCTCTGGGCCGCCCTGGTGCCCCCCCAGTGGAATTATGGGGATTCTGAAAGCTCCATTATTCCCTATGGGGGGAATCTTAAAGATGCGTAAACTTCAGCAAATCACAAATAATCAGCCCTTTGCCCAATTCCTTTGGAATCTGGGTTGTTGCAACCTGGCAGGCACCCATTGGGGCACTACCACCCAACCCACTCTTCTGCCCCTGAATCCATTCCCAGGCTGGCATGCAGTAGCCATAGCAGGCGGGCAGGCTGGGCTCAGGCTGGCAACAAGGCAGGCATAGGCAATGGCATGGCATCGTGGCAACTTGAGGCATGCAGTGCTGCAAACTAGTTCTCCCTCTCCCTCTCCCTCTCTCTCTTCAATAAGGCAGAATGGCAACTACTAACTTGCTGAATGAATTGAAAACCCCTCCTTGAACTCCCCCCCCCACTCTTGCCCCTTCTTCGACCCTTCCCCGGCCAATGTGGAGTCAGTAAAGAGTGGCAAGAGGCAAAAGAGCCAATGGGGAACAAGGAGGGAATCATCAGCAGGTCGGCCCATGCTTTAGGTCACCGATCGAAAGTCTGGAAGAGCGGGAAATTCAAAGAGGTGTCAAACACAAAATGGAGACTGACTCAGAGATCACTACAAAATGGAGGTCCGAAACAACAAAACGTTTTGTAGCTGAAACAGGGATGTTTTGTTTTGTATACAAAACTTTCGGATCTGAAAAACGGGTGTTTCATTTTGTCTACAGAACACCTGAAACAGGCTGTTTTGGGTACAAAACATTTTGTATCCAAAACATTTTGCACATCCCTAGATAGGGAGCCCAGCCCGGTTTCTGCTGCTCATGTGCAGCAACAAGAGCCATGCGGCTCCTGGCAGTAAGCCTGTCTAAACACCCTCCCTCCCCCTTAAACAGAGCAAGTGCTCTGTTAACCCCATTTGTTTGGTCATATGCCTGCCATGGCTGCTTGCAGCTACAGCGGACACACTTGGGGAGGGAGAGAGGGGACCTCCCTGTGGCTTCCAGCAGCATCTGGTGGGCCACTGTGCAAAACAGGATGCTGGACTAGATGGGCCTTGGGCCTGATCCAGCAGGGCTGTTCTTATGTTCTTATGACCCTAGGAATGCACTGCACACTTGCACAGTGCATTGCTGGGGCTCCAGGGGGTGGGGCACCACATGGCAGCACTTCCCTTTGCTCGACCCCCTTAGCTGCAGATGAGCCATGGCCAGGAACAGGCGCTCCCAAGCAAAGCCACTGCTTGTCTGGACAGGCCATATGCCCACCCAGGGAGTTCCATTTGATCGTCTGTGGGGAGGTAAGCACTTTCGGGCTTCCTCCCCACATAACTGGGTAGCCCTTCCCACTTGATTATGGGAAGAGTTTTAATCACTTCTACCCAAGTTTCTTCTTATCTTGCTCCCACAGAACCAAAAATTGGTTGTGACCTTTGGCTCCACTCCGCAGTCCTGTCTCCCTGACACAGCTTGTCACTCCAGGTTCCTGGTTCTTCTCTGATTGCTGCTGGCAGCTCAGCCCTGGCACTAGATTGCAGCAAGAAGGCTATGGCTCAGCAGTGGAGCACTTGCTTTGAAATCACAAGGTCGAGGACCAGATTCAATCACTGGCATTCAGTTATTTAAAGGACCTCAGATAGCAGAGCTGGGAAAGGTTGAAAACATGGAGATCACTGACAGCAGGGGTGTAGCTAGTGGAGAGGGGGCCCATGTTCATCCATCTCTCTGGTGGCCCCCTCAGAGTGAGGGAGATAATGAAGAAAATAGGGAGGGGTGGATCTGGGGGGCCCTTAGGAGCTGGGGGCCCTGAGTTCTTTGAACCCTTTCGCTCAATTATAGCTACGCCCCTGACTGACAGTCAGAATGTACAATATTGGGCTAAATATATTGATGAACAGATCATGATATAGGGCAACTTAATATTGTTATCAGTGCTACCCCCTTCCTAAGTGGCAAGAAATTCCAGAGCCAGTGCTTCTTGGGTTCTGGCTTCCTCTGGAGGAGAAATTATTGTAGTCTCATATCATACTTATAATATTTAACTTATTTACTAATATACAGAGTAAGCATCAGATGGAGGCAGTGCATTGCATTCTTTCACACAATAACAGATCATATCAGATTTGCAGAAAAACACCCCTGCACTGTAAGGTGCCTTCCTTCAGCATTCGGCTATGTCTCTCATAGCTTCCCCATTCAGTCTCTGTCTCTCTCTTCTCATTCAAAAACTGTTTATTTCTTTTAATGCACATCACACATATACTTAGTTGAGGAAGGGAGGGGCGAGTCACTCTCTCCTCCCCAATTCAGAAAAGTCTCTGGAGAACTATCTCCTAAACATTCACACCAATTAAAAAACATGAACTGCCTCCCTCCCCACCACTAAGGAATATTTGCATTCCTCTGTTAGATCCCAGACACTCTGACCAGGAGTCACTTCAGGGCAAGGCCATGGCACGAGGCCACTTCCAATAATCAGACCTAACTCTTGTAACAATATGTACAAATTCATTTATTTGCACACATTGAAACTCTCTTAAATATCCTAAGTCCATGAAGCAGATTAATACTCTGAACTTTCAGTCTTATGAATTATTAGTGTGAGGCCACAGAGTACATAGCCAAGTAATTGATAACCAAAACTATACAAGACTATAATTACATCTATATGGGAGAGAAGATTAATAGTGCATGAATTGTAGACAATATTAACTCTACTGTGTAAAACAATGTTTTTGAGGGTGGATACTTACTCAAGGCCCAATTCTCACTGAGGTGGTAAACCCATGTCTGGGCTGCAGCATTTCAAAATACAGGTGAGGGACTCACATGATTGAATACTCCACCATTATATAGATAGATAAATATGGAGAGAGGGATAGATATATATCACAGAGTTTTATTTTAGCCTAGCCTAGCCTTCTCCCTCGTATGCTTTTTTCCTGATTGGAGGAAATAGTACTGTATAAGAAACATTCAGTCATGTCAACACTGTCAACTCCTACAGTCAAAAGTGGTACAGCACAAGCACAGGGTTACCACGTCAGTGTGAACAAGGCCTGTTGTGTGTCTGTTGGTGTTCCTAGTCAACAACCGTACCTCAATATGGTACAATCTATTTTGGTAACCATGTTCCTTTTGGGGATTTTCTTGTTTCTCCAAGGAAACATTTATGTTCAGAAGACCTTCGTCCTAGGAGCCCTAAGAGGCTTTCCATCTCTAGTACAGAGAGAAATACTGTAAAACTGAGTAAAGGCAAAGAAACCTTTAATGCTCTTCTGGGAAATAATATGTCTCTGAAGCCTGCTTGTGGAATGAAAAGATTTCAGAAGAAACAAAAAAATTGGCAGCAGTAGTGAATCCTGGAAAGTTTGTATCGATTCCCAGACAGAAAGAATTCCAAAACCAGTTGATTTAAATCTAGGATGACCAGAGGCAAAGGAGGATAGCAATGCTTCTGTGTCTATAATAGCTTCACAGAAGAGCATATGCAACATTTTACTGATGAAAATAGGGACATGCCTGCAAATGTGTAGAGAGCACAACCAAGCAATCTTGTGAGGCATGTCATACAAATGGAAGGCAGGAAATAAAGTAGAGCACTTTATTCCAGACATAAGAACATAAGAACAGCCCTGCTGAATCAGGCCCAAGGCCCATCTAGTCCAGCATCCTGTTTCGCAAAGTGGCCCACCAGATGCAGCTGGAAGCCACAGGCAGGAGTTTAGGGCATGCCCTCTCTCCTGCTGTACCTCCCCTGCAACTTTTATTCAGAGGCATCCTGCCTCTGAGGCTGGAGGTGACCTATAGCCCTCAGACTAGTAGCCATTAATAAACCTCTGCTCCATGAAGTTATCCAAACCCCTCTTAAAGCCATCCAGGTTGTTGGATCCAGACTACTAAAGTAAAGCAAATGAGCCAAGCTTGGCAACTATTATAAACATTTTGGGTGGTACAGCTTGTCTTGCAGGAATAAGATAAAACCTACACCTATTGGAAATCCCTTCGTCTACGCTACAATTAAATGTACAGAACCCTGTCTTTCCTTTTATCTGGTCACCCAGTTTACAGCTCAAAACATCCTCAAGACCATCCACTGTGTTTATATTTTACATCCATTATATGAATTAAATAACCAAAGATTGGACTGTTTATTTAAAATCAGTATGTAACCTACAACCTTACTTATCAGTACAACTCCTGGCCATGTATTGGTCTTCACTTGATTCCTTGCATTTCTAGTTTTATTTCCACTCTTACTCCCCCTACTGGGCGTTTTCCAGACGTGATCCTACAACGGGGTCAAGATGAATCTCGGAAGTGTGCTTCCACACTGCCTGTGTCATGACACCACAGTCCCTACGTGGACAGCAGGGTGCTGTTCACATTTCCAGTGCCTCATTGCAAATTTAATTTCTGCAATATAGAGCAAAGACATCACATATCCGATGTGAAAGAGTTGCTGTTTTGGGGGAGTTGTTAGTTACTGCAAGACTGCTCTCCCTACTGCTTACATCCCGAATGCGACTTGCTGGAACGGAGGCATTTTGCTGATGATGAGCAGCTAGTCTGGAAAGCGCCCAGGTCTTCTCCTCTTCCCATAATTCATCTGCACCACACTCTTCCCAACTTTCATTTTCTAAGCCCCTGATTCTTCTTCTTGCCATTTCCTAGGATTTGCTACCTACCTTGCCCCTCTCTAGTGTCAAAACTATTCAACCAATGGCAGCCAGAGACTCTTAGGCTCCAAATAACCTACACAATGGCAATCAACCACCCTTAGGATCAAAGTAACTCAGCTAATAGGAATCACAGGCCATTCCGATTGCCCAGCTATGTTACAGCTGCCGGGCAGTTTTGCAAATCATTTCCAGCAGGAGCTTCATCACACAACCACCACACATTTTAGTACAGGTTGCCCGTGCCTTGGTGAAACAGAAAATATTAGACACGGAGCAGCAGGAAGATTTATCTAAGTCTCCAGGTTTCTACTGTAACGATACCATAAGGTACCTTGTTGCTCCTTTATCTTATCTGCAACTATTAGACATCCCCAGATATAGGTTGGCTTTTACACAGGCCAGATGTAGATGCCTTCCCTCTGCTGTCCTTGAAGGTCGTTACAGTGGGACTCCTTATGCGGAACGTCTATGCCCCTGTGGTGATGGGGAAGTTGAAACAATAGAACATGTTTTGCTTTATTGCTCCTTTTATAGGGACTTACGTTTAGAACTAATATCTCCACTGTTGGCTCGTTTCCCAGGAAATTTGTCTAGCCAACAAGTGGCTTTCCTGCTTCAGGACAGCATACCTGCCATTACTCGGAAAGTGGCGGGCTTTTGTGCAGCAGCTCGAAGAGTGCGCCAGTTTTTAATTAACAGTCCTAGTGCTGCTCTATAACCTTTCAGTTATAATATTGGGTTAGACTGTTGACTTGTTTGTTTGTTTTTTAAATTATTTATATTTTAATTGTATTGTTTTCCCCCCCTTGTTGTGCTGGTCATAGACCATAATAAACTTTGATTGATTGAGTACAGGTTTGCAGGACCAATATAACTTTGAAGAGATTTTTCTAACGGGATGAACAAAACAAACCAATGAAAATATCTGGATGCTTCATTTGCCACACCTTGTTTTTGGCAGCTGAGAGGAAACTGGGGCACACAGAGGAAGTGTGTGTATACAACCATGTGAAACATAAAAACACACATAAGGTACCTTATGGTACGATTACAGCTTAAATCTCCTCCACTCCACACCAATATGCATCCATCACATACATTAAAATTAGTGATGGGCAAGTTTCTCCACAACCACCCCCAAGCTCATCTTGAATTAGTCTAGTTTCTCCAGACTCCAAGAACTCTCAGGGAAACTTGCAGATGACCATGATGAGATCACAATACATAAAATGAAGTCATTGATAATCATCATGAGATGATAATGAAATAAGAGATGTAATACTACATGTAATACTAACCATGCAAACCCACTCTTGTAAAGACTGAACACCACCCTACTTTTATTGCAGTGGCATTTCACTGCAACATTACCTCATGGATAAGAGAAATCTCATGCTGCTTTTACTCTTTGTGGGCTTAATACAGGAAAGATGGTTTCTCAGTCACAAATCCTAGGTTGAGAAGCTGATGCTAAGATGCATATATCTATTTAATGTATTATTATTATTATTATTATTATTATTAATAATAATAATAATAATTCGATTTCTATACCGCCCTTCCAAAAATGGCTTAGGGCGGTTTACAAAGAGAGATAACAAACAAATAAGATGGCTCCCTGTCCCCAAAGGGCTCACATTCTAAAAAGAAACATAAGACACACAACAGCAACAGTCACTGGAAGTACTGTGCTGGAGGTGGATAGGGCCAGTTACTCTCCCCCTGCTAAATAAAGAGAATCACCACAGTAAAAGGTGCCTCTTTCCCCTAATATTCATGCACAATTAAAAATCAGCCCAACAGTGGAAGAAAAAAGAGGGAGGTAATTGCAAGGAATATTCTGATCTTTTCCTATTTTATTTAGTTATGTTAGATTAGTCATTATTTCACTTGGTGCTCTTCCAAACTAAACTGATGCCATATATTTGGCTTCACTGTTGACATCTGTGAAATCAGTTGCACTATCAAATGCAGCCGTTGTTGTGGCACTGAAGGAGGCAGTTTTCACAAGCTGGAAGGTCCCAACATCACATCATATTGACTTCCTGTCTTAAACAGCTGCACAGTGTTGATTCTGCCTTGCCAAACAGCTACCATTTCCAATTCAAAGACAGCTGCATTCTAGCGGATGGTGAACCACCTTGTCAGTAAGCAGAAGTCTTGCCTTACATCTACATTCTATCCACAGTTTACAGATGCTTTACTAATGGACTCCATCAATAACATGTTGGATTTGATTGGAACCCACCTCTCAAAGTCAAGAACTAATTTACACAATCCAGGGGAATCCATTCAGCTATGTTATCAAGAGTTTAATTAGAGATTGTGATTTGAATGACCAACTTCATCTTAGTTAGGTCTTTGGTGGAAGCCAGAAGAGTTCCTAGGGGGAGTATTACACATCCCTACAGTCCAGAGAAGAAATACTATTGTATTTATCTGAATAGAAGACGATTCTGAATTTAAGATGACCCCATTAGAAAGTGGAGATTGAATATAGATTATACCTGCATTTACATGAAAGGAACAGCACTTTGAATTTAAGATGACCTCCTGATTCCTAATATCAAAAAAAGTTGGAAAGAACCTAGTCATAGATTCAGGTAAATACAGTATATAGTTTGCAGGATTTGGGCTATTCATGAGACTTTACTGAACTGACAAGCAGGTAGACAATGCTATATTCACAACTATTTATTCTCACAGAATGTATGTCACTTGCCTTCAGCTGGTGGGTCAGGGCTCAATCAATGGCTGCATGGATCGTAACCCCCAGCTATGGGGGACACAACATTTTTTGTTTGGGGACTACTAAGAGAAGAGAAGAGAAAGAGGGGGAAAACAAGCACGAGCAAGACTAAGGAGAAGGAGAAAGAGAGATGTGGTTAAAAATTAAAAATGGGTCTCACACTTAAGGATGGGGACAATACTGAGTCCTGGGTTAGAAAATGCTGAGAAGATTACTGTTATGTATACACTTGTCAGGGCCAGGCTGGGAGCATGGGCAGTCATACTCAGATCTAGATCTGGAGGGTCTTCTGCCCACTTTCTGGAAGCTGCAGTGCAGAAAGCGAAAAGTTCTGCCCTATTAGCAATGCAGTCCTAAACCTGAGCACTCCAGAGGCCTTGGACTGCCTGTCAATCACAGAGGCAGTGTTGCATGCAGACCCCTGTTCCCTTTTCTTCCTGAAGTAGGCAGTGAGTCTGGAGTCCATCATAGCTCACTGGGCTAGACCCTGAGTTTCCTGGTTCAAGCTCCAAAGTCCTTGACAGCACTACACTCAGAGATTAGTCAGGCCCTAACAATGACTCATCCTAATTGTTCACTTGATTGGCCTTTGTTATATTATTGCTTGCTATCTTTCCTGCAAGACCCACATTCTGTTCCCTTCCTAAATTGCCTTCTCTTTCTTTCCCCAGTTTCTAAACTGACAGGGAACCATTGTACCTGCCACCGTGCAAAGCCTTGCCTCAGAGGAATAGATGTTGACCTCATGTTTCTCCCTCAGCTTGCGCAGGGTCAGCACAGAGAAGTGATAAAACTCACAGTGAGAGCTTAAAAGCTGGGGAGTTTTCATTGTCTGTCTGCAGTAGAACTATTTTGCAAAAGGCCAGAGAGAAAGGCAGCCTCCTCAAAAGTGCTCCTCATTAAGGGAGAGAATGTGAAGCGACATATTTCCTGCCTGCTGCGAGAGCCGGTGGGGTCAGAGATGCAGGGGTAGGAGACAATTCTATCCATAAAATGGGAAACAAAGCCAAGTATGTTACTAGGATTAGTTTCTTCAATGGACAGCTGGAAAATACTTTCTAATGACCAATTAGGATTGCCTCTGCTATCATCAGAACTCTGTGCTAGTACTTTTATCCTTTAAAATAGCATTAATTCATCACTGTGGTTATATTATACATTTTCCTCTCATAGTGATTTGCTTATGCATGGATACCTTGGAAGTCAATAACCTAAACTGTTGGTCAACAACAAACAAGATGGCCATCCAGTGATGTCATTAATTTCAGCAGGAGAAGCTTAGCAAAGCTGAACTTACAAATAGTACACAATCCAGAAGCACTTTAATTATTCTAACGGGTTTAACCTTAAATATTTTCACTTTGATGTATTTGTTATTTTGGAATTTTGGATTTTTAAATTATTAAATAAATGTTTAAGTTATAAAAAGTTTTTTTAAAAACCTAAAATCAGTATCCTATATAATAAAATGGTTGGGTATCTGCGTCCGTGTTCCTGGCGGACGTTCTGCGCATGCGTGAACTGCAGGGGGCGCCTGATTGGCTGGAACATTGGCTGAGCGGGAGCGGAGGAGGCGAGGAACCAATGGCCGTTGCCGGGGAAGGGGGTGAGCGTGGCTGCCAGTGGCAGAGGAGGGAGGGAGCGGCCAGCGCGGGCGGCACTCGAGGCTGGGCGCAGGCGGCGGCGGGACTGGCCCCGCTGGCGGCGCCGGCTGCGGCGGGAGGACTGGCCCCGCTGGCAGCGGCAGCGTGGAGACTGGCCCCGCTGGCGGCGGCGGGGGTACTGGGCCCACTCGCGGTGGCGGTGGGGGGACTGGGCCTGCTGGCAGCAGCTGCTGCAGCGGGAGGACTGGCCCCACTGGCGGCAGCGGGGGGACTGGGCCCGCTCGTGGTGGCGGTGGGGGGACTGGGCCTGCTGGCGGCAGTGGCCGCGGCGGGGGGACTGGGCCCGCTGGCGGCGGCGGCGGCGGGGAGACTGGGCCCACTGGCGGCGGTGGTCGCAGCAGGGGGACTGGGCCTGCTCACGGCGGCGGTCGCCGGGGGACTGAGCGGCCGCAACGAGAGGACTGGGCCCGCTGGCAGTGGCTGCACTCGGACCCGCCGGCCATGCGGTGATGGTGGTGCGGTGGGGCAGGGGCGGCAGCAGCCTGGAGGAGGCAGTTGAGGAGGAGGCGGCATCGGCAAGAGCTGAACCGAATGCTGGGCCCCGGGCAGCTCCGGGCCAGTTGAGCCGAGAGGATCCGCTGCCCTGACTCCTCCGCGGATGCTGTGGAGAGACAGGTTCAAGACACCGAGAGGCGCTGGAAATTAAGGAAAGGCTGCAAGGGAGAGGAAGGCAGCAGAGCAGGAAGGCTGCTTGCGGGGAGAGAAGGCGGCCGAGGTCCTGAGAAGATCCGGCAGAGAAGCCAGTCCTGCCAGCGTGGTCCTGCAGAAAGGGAGCCGCGGAGCGGGTGATCGGGGAGCGGGGACCGCAATGCGCAGCGTTGCCGGGCAGTCCGAGCGGGCTTGGTTTGTCTCTCTGCAGGCCCCGATTCCCGCTCTAGAGATACCAGAAAGGCGTGCCTGGACGGCCGGCCCGACGCTCGCTTGGCTTGGGAAGAGATGTCGGGACGGGGGCCATTTTGTGTTGACTCGAACGTCGCCGGGGGCTGACGAACTCGGAGGATTGTGGCATGCCCGGACTGGGCATTATTTGGGGCGCGGGAGGGCAGTTGAGGTTCATGATGCCTAAGGGGGGCTGCAGGACCACGGAAGGGAGGGAGGTCGATTCCAACTCTTCTAGCGCCCGTTAATGTAACGGGCTTAATGACTAGTGTACTATAAATATCAAACATAAGCTATACTAACATAATTTTAAAAAAAAAACAAACAAGTAGTACTGGTAAGAACTAATCTGCCTAATTTCTTTTCACTATCCCTACAACTGAACTAAATTTGGTCCTAATCAGTTTAGCAGTTCACAAGTTAGCCCACTTATGCTGCAAACGTTAACACATCCATCTTAAATCAGAGTGCATGACATCATCACAAACTACACTGTTGAGGTGTCCCTTTGTGTCACACCCTACAACTTCACCAAATTTGGTCCAAATTGGTTAGGTGTCCAGAAGTTATCCCACTTCAAATGTTCGCCTCAAATGTTCACATATCCACCATCCACCATGTGAGCATCCACCAAATGTTCACACATCCACCATCTTGAATCAGAGTGGATGACATCATTGCAAACTTTGCCCTTGAGCTGTCCTTATGTGTCCCTTCAGCTGTAGCAAATCTGGTTCAAATCAGGTGGTTCACAAGTTAGCCTAGTCACATCTCAAACATTTACGCATCTATCATCTTGAACTGGGAAGGAGTATTCTTCACAGACTACACCATTGAGGTGTCCCTTTGTGTCCCAACAGCTGTAGCAAATTTGGCTCAAATCAATTAGGCAATTCACAAGTTAGCCCACTTGTACCTCAAATGCAGTGGCAGCAAGTGGCCTCCATGCATGCACAGAAGCCAGGTGAGTTTCAGAGCCGCTCCACCACAGGCTGCCAGCGTGGCGCTGCTCGCCACACCTTGTAGGTGTAGCGGTAACACTGGTAAGCACGATCTAATTTAGTTTTAAAGATACCTCCCGTTGCCTCCCTAGTGGTACCCTCACCAGCCACCACTGCTCAAATGTTTATGCATCCGCCAACTTGAATTGGGGTGGATGACATCATCACAAACTACATCATTGATGTGTCCGTATGTGTCACTCACTACAACCATACCAAATTTGGTTCGAATCAGCTAGCCAGTCTACAAGTTAGCCCACTTGCGCCTCAAATGACATTGACATTTGCTACATCTGCAGCAAATTTGATTCAGATCAGTTAGGCGATTCACAAATTATCCCACTTGCCCCTCAAACATTTGCGTGTCCACCATCTTGAACGGGAGTGAATTACATCATCATAAGCTACACCATTGAGGGGTCCCTATGTGTCCCTAAAACTGTACCAAATTTGGTTCATATTGGTCCAGGCATTGGGAAGTTGAGGGGAGGGAAGACACATACACACCGGATGCCAGGTGATCTAATAAGCTTACTTTCTTAAGGAAAGTAGGCTAAAAATAACTCCCAAAAGAAGCAGGGGAAGACACAATTTTCTAAGAAGGAGCAAACATGCACAATTCTGGATGCATTTTTTCCTCCCAATTTTTAAAACACACACACACACACACACACACACACACACACACACACACACATATGCATTTTGGATTTTCTCCAAGGCAGTGTTAATGACCTTTAAGGCCCTAAACTGTTTGGAACCCAATTAGCTAAGAAACTGCTTTCTCCCACATGAACCTGCTGAACCTGGCTTTGGGCACCCAGCTCTCTGACTTTGACTTTGGACTGGAGACACATCTAGAGTGCCAGACTAGGACCAGGGAGACCTGAGTTCAAAACCCCATTCAGCCATGAGACTTGCTGGGTGACTCTGGGCCAGTCACTTCTCTCTCAGCCTAACCTACTTCACAGGGTTGTTGTGAGGAGAAACTTAAGTATGTAGAACACCGCTCTGGGCTCCTTGGAGGAAGAGCGGGATATAAAATGTAAATAAATTAATAATATCACATCAATACCTGAGGTCAGGCAGGCAGGTACAAGAGGTAGGTTCTTCTTGGTGGTGGTGCCACAATAGTTGAACTTCTCCCAATGAAGATTCACAAAGCTCCTTCTTTGTCCATTTTTTTGTCCGATGATAAAGACTTTTTCATTCAAGCTGGCTTTGGATCAATCATTGCTGTTTTAATGTTCTCTGCTGAAATTACTACATGCGGTTCCGAACCTGACATCTGTAACTAACTTCAGTCTTGGTTACAGATACCAGGTTTGTAACCACAAGTAGGACAGAATATGCCAACGTTGGTGAGTTCGGACAACGTGACCAATGTCAGCATATCACCTCCTAAATTGGGATTGCCACCAAACTCTAGGAACTGGTGGTTTAGATGCACACTCTTCCTTCAAAGGGCCATATACATGGTTCTTTTTATCCTTACATCAACCCAGTGAGGTAGGTTATGCAGACATAAATGAACTTCCTGGCTGAACCCGAGGCTCCTCAGTCATAGTCCAACACTCTAACCACTGTATTTTTCATCGTAAGCCAATTTAGTTATTTTTTTCTAGTAGAAAAAGATGATGTAAATATTAAATAAACTATATTAAATGAGATTGAGTGACATTTTAACTTCACAACAATTTTGTGGGGAAGATAGGCTGAGAAGCAATGGCTGTCCCAAGGCCAGCCATAGAGCATCATAGCTCAACAACAGATTAGAATCTGGTTTCTGAAGAGTTGAACCCAACATGGCATTAAACTGGCCCACCTTTAACTTCCTGTTTAACTATGGATGTGCACAACCACATCTCCGCCACTCCCCACCTAAATCATGCCTCTTCTCATTTATTAAAAAGCTTTTATTGCGGTGGCTTAAAAAAGTACAGCTGGAGCTAATTGTCAGTACTGCTTTCCTGCCTTGGATTTTCTCTTCCTTCAGACACCATCCCGCCCCCACCAGTAAAGAAGGTAGTGGCTCAGCTCCATGAGGTGGGCGGGGGGGGGGGTTTGCTGGCTGCTAGTTGTATGCTGGCCTCTTTTTGTCACTGAACACACAGCTGCCCTGCATTTTAATCATTAAAAGCTCTGGCTGTCTTCAAGTAACATATCGTTTTTCATAGAGCTGCTGTATCAAAACTCTCTTCTGGCAGCTTAGGTTTCCCCAGCCTGCTGTTTCTGGGGATGAAAGCAAGAGAAGGAAGTTATGGGGAATGCATCTTAGAAATCTACCCACAGATCAGGCACCTCCTTACATACACATCTATTCCAGTTCTCAACATTATTCTACTGAACTCTAGCAGAACCAAGATACAGAATCCAAGATGGGCTATGCAGATCAGGGGACTATCTATTATGCAGATAGAAGTAGGCTTGATTTCTGATAGCTGGCACCCCCAGGATGCCATATGAGCCTAACGAAACATAGGAACATAGGAAGCTGCCATATACTGAGTCAGACCATTGGTCTATCTAGCTCAGTATTGTCTACACAGACTGGCAGCGGCTTCTCCAAGGTTGCACGCAGGAATCTCTCTCAGCCCTGTCTTGGAGAAGCTGGGGAGGGAACTTGGATCCTTCTGCTCTACCCAGAGCGGCTCCATCCCCTAAGGGGAATATCTTACAGTGCTCACACTTCTAGTCTCCCTTTCATATGCAACCAGGGCAGACCCTGCTTAGCTAAGGGGACAAGTCATGCTTCCTACCACAAGACTAGCCACAAGACTACCACAAGACTAGCTCTCCATATGGCTGTCATTGACTTACACAGGATAAGTTAGCAATGCACTTGCGACTACTATTGCAACAGCAGCATTCTTGCTGCTCCTGCCCCTGCATGCTACAGCCCTCACTCGGCTCCCCATGTACAACACAAGACCCAATACACAATATGTAGACCTTCCATTCACCCTCATGAACGCTGTCTATCGTAACAGCAGGCATTTTGCTGCTTTGTTAAATATTTATGAAATCCTCTGTTTTGTATTTCTATACAAGAACATCTACTAATGTTCACTGGTTGGAAAGTGTGGTAATTTTCAGAGGTGTTGAGGATGACAAATAGGCAGAACGTTCTTCAGTCAGAGAGGCCTTTAGTACTATGAGAAAACACGACGGCCTGTGTTCCCAGAAGGGATTAATCAGAACTAGGGGGTGCATTTTTAGCTTTAGCTGCAAAGACTGGTGCCAGCCTTCTAAGATCCTGAAAGCAAGCTACAAAGATTCTATATGAAGACAGATTAAATATAAACCACAGCAGATATTCCACTAGATGAACAGGTTTGCTCTTTTATTTTCTCTAACATACATTGAATTTTGCAGTCATTATACAGTGGCAATCAAGTGCAGTTGATTTCTCTATGAAGAAAACCTCACTGTAAATGTCTTTTAGTTCTATACATTAATATTATTTGTTATTTATTAATTACATTTTATACTGTCCCATCCAAAGGCTCTGGGTGGTACACAACAATGTATATGTCCTGTCTTCTATGAAAAAAGGTAGCTGCCATGTTATATCTACCCAGTTCACTAACCGCCCTGAGCCATATTTGGAAAGGCGGTATAGAGATCAAATACATAAATTAATTAATGATAAATAACAATGGAGTTCAGGATATCAGGTGGTAAGGCCAGGTCATGTGTACTAGCATAACCAGATCAGAAACAAGAGGTAGGTTTGGCAGGATTATGACCGGAACTTTGGGAGGCTGACATCTCAGTGACATGCCCTGCACACCAGGAATGTAGTTGAGGAGGAACACCAGTACTTCTCATCTTCTCTGGCTGTCAGGGTGAGCATGGCTGTGGGAGTTGTCATGGAGAGCCCCTACACTTCTTAATTTGCAATTGTACCACTGCTGGATATGGAAGATGAGGAGCTGGTGTCACAGATCATGGTGACCTGCTGCATCCTGAACAACATTTGTGAATTTGTGAAGGGGAGATGTTCTGCTGCTGGACCATCCAGATCTACCAGGGCCCCACAGAACAGATCATTTGCAGGAGCACCATGCATCAGCAGCCACAACCTCAGTGGCATTTCCAGAACAGAAGAATCAGAGCAGCAGTGCTTAAGCAAGGATGATAAAGTGAGCTTTCTGTTGACATACCTAGGAAAACTGTTCTCTGCCCCACACCAGGGCAGAGACCTGTGATGTGCTGGACTTCTTCCTTCTCCTTTGAAAAGTGCTGAAGAGTGACACCACACACCAGAATATCTCCCCCCTGCCTCACCTCCCACTTCTCCTCCTCCTCCTCCACTGCCACCACAAGGACAACAGCAGAGGAGCTAAATGGGGACCATGTGGCTTGTGTGATGGTGGGGTAGCGGTCCTGGGTGGGATTGGACACACCCTGGATGCATAGGCGGAACTGGGGGGGCAGGCAGGGCACGTGCCCTAGGCGCAATTGAGTTGGGGGCGCCACACCAAACCCTGCCACCCCCACCCCATTGCCCACCTGCCCAGCCCCAGGGCCCCTCATCCACTTGCCTCCAGCTCTGGCTGATTTGCAAGGCCTAGGATCAGCAAGGCCTGAAAACTGCAGAGCTCTTCTCTCCCCGCCTCTCAGCTGATCGGCGGGTGGGCGGGGCTTCCAGAGAGGCCTCCGAGTAGGCCTCCCTGAAGCCTGTACTTGGCAGGCCAAGCAAGCCAGGAAGGAGGAAGCAGGCAGAGTTCTCTGCAGCAGCAGCAGACCCTCTGCCCAGAACATCCAGCACAGCTTTTGCCAGGTAGTCTGTGAATTCCTTTTTGTGGTCCCCCCACCCCTATAGGAATCTTCTTGCCATAGGGCTTTGATATGGGGGGTGGGGCGAGACTGAGAAGTCTCTGAATATTTAATTTAAAACAGAATGGAAAATGTGCTGGCTTTAAAAACAAAAACTATCTAAAAAGGCCTATAAGTGGCTTGTTTCAGGGCAGAAAATTACATAAACTTCTGGAACAAGTATATTTTATTTATTTTCATTCATTCATTTATAAATGCACTTATGTTCAAGTTGTTTTGCAACCCAGAAGGTCTGAATGAGAACTCTGAAGCATGTGTTGTGCTTTTATTTTATTTTATTTTATTTTATTTTATTTTATTTTTCTTGTGTGTGAACTGCTCCCTAATAACTTGCAGGGACTTCAGGGTAAACCTGGCCAACATGTGAATGCAGCACCTCCATTCCAGAGGAGATGTGTGTTAAAGGGCTTTAAAAGCCTCGTGTGAAAAACCTCCTGGAATCAAACTTTACTGAATTTGTTCAGAATTCTGAGAAAACAAACATAGGCTCACCCTGCATGGTTGAAAGTCTCCTTTGCTAATCTGCAGAGAGGGGGCCATTTTAATAATTAGCATTGCTAGTGTGTTCTAGGCATTAAAAGTAGCACAAATATATAGTACTCAATATATATCACTACATACTGTGAAGTGTACATGTGTGTATTCAGTGAAATGTATTTCCAGGCAGCATACTTATTTTGAAATATCAGACTTAAATCCTTGGGGGCCTGGGGTGTGTGGAGGCCCTGGACTTTGAGGGGCTGGGGGCCATTTTAAAATCTCATCTTGGCCCATTCCAACCTTGCTATGCCCCTGGTGGTCACTACACATCGGTTTCTGCACAACACCTGCACAGAAGAAACTTCCATGTAGAAAATGTGTCTCTTGTAAACTGACCCTGAATTTTCCATCCAGGACTGGGATATCTGAGAGTTAGAGTCAATAATAAAAGAACAGCACACTGCTTGTGACAGGAAGGGGCAAATTACAATGATTTCTTAGTCTGGCAGGGGCTGGTTTTGGCCCTGGCAGAACTTGGCTGTCTGCTCCTGTTGCAAATGCCTCTGTCTAGTGAGGCAAACTAATGTATCCTCCTCCCTCTTGGTGTCAAAGTAAGCACTAGTGTGGTGAATGCACATATACCCCATCATGAGCCAACAGTCATCATAAGACAAAGGCTGGCAGGAATCATTCACTGGTTTATAGACACACACACCCCACCACCTTTTTCTTCCCCTATTTTGCTAGTGGCTATTTGGGCAGGTGATCCTCTAGGACAAAGTCATGTTTTTTAAAGAATGAGATGAGACAGAGAAAATGACACTTGGAATCCTCGCATAACTCCTGACTGTTGTTCTAAGTCTTTTACAGAGATGGCTCATGTTTTCAGGTTTTGATCAACAACCATGTCTAGATGGTACAGTGTTCCTTTTAACAGGGATTTCCAGATATTGTTGACTACAAGTCCCATCATTCCTGTTTGGACATGGGCGCAATTTCAGTGCTTGCCCTAGGCGCTATTTTCCCTAGTTACACCTCTGCCTGGATGTCCTGGGGGATGGCTGGATGAAGCCTGGGTTGTTCAGAAGGACTGGGGCAAGGGAGGGAATGGTTGGTTGGTTGGTTGGTTGGAAGTGCTGCTCTGTAGAAGACTGCATGCCCCACAACCACCAATGTGTCGCTAGCTCTTCCGTTCAAGGCTTGGTCCAAGGTCACCATCGACAAAGCCAGTAACTCTGAGATCTTCCTGCGTCTGCAACAAAGCACAAGAGAAACAAATCACTACCAAGTATCAAGTTCAAACAGTCTCCCCCCGTACCTAGGTCGCTCACTAGATTCCAAGAGTCCTGAGCCCAAGGTCCACAATGTCACCAAGGGGGGGGTCTCAAGGCAAGGTGAAGCAGCCTGATGTCTGGCTCAGGAACCAGGTCTCAAGCAGCAGGAGTCAAGGTCTCAAGGGTCCGAACAAGGAGCTGGGAAATACAAGCAGCCAAAGGCTGGTTTGCAACAAGCCCAAGCAACACATTGCTTTCTAGCAGCTTGGATATTATCTGCTGGCTAATTTATAGTGCTTGGTTAATAACTCTCCTCCTCCAGCCAGCTGTTGGAGATTTCAGCATTTATCTCGTCTGTTAAAAAGATGCTGACTTTGCCTTAATGGCTGCAGCTACTGCTAGCGTTTAGCACACTTTCATTCTTGAGGTGTAAAAGGTTGTCCTTCTTCCAGCTCAGGACCTGACTGCTCACCCTCCATCTCTTCTGCTTCCAATGGCCCCTCTGGAGCTGCAGCTTCATCGGCCTGTCTCAACTGTCTCCTGCAGCCCGACTGTTGAGCTCTCCCCTTCAGGTGCCTCTTCCTTTGCTGGAGGGTTGCAAATTTCCCCCTCCTCTTCATTGTCCGTGGATGAGGGCATGATACAATTTCCCCTCCAACAGAGATTCCCAGATGTTGTTGACTACAACTCCCATAATCCCCAGCCAAACACCATTGCAGCTGTGGATGCTGGGAGTTGTAGTGAACAACATCTGGGAATCCCTGTTGGAGGAAACACTGCCCAGCACCATCACCCTGCCAAAACATGCAGCTCTCTTAAAAATATTTCTGGGCTCTATTGCTTAACCATTATATTTCAGGGTGTTTGGGTAGGCTTCAGACATGGCTTCAAGTTTCATAGAGTTTTGTATGGAAGGAGTTTCTGCCTTCTAGCAGAGCTGTGTGATGGCTGGGAGGAAAGGAAAGGGTTGATTTGTCTCTTCCTTCTGCCTGGTGACGAGAAGATACAAGTGAATCCACACAGGATGAGTACTCCCACCAATAACATTGTGGTCAATGGTTCCTGGGTGAGTGATGCGCTGATGCCATGCCCACAGTCTAGTAATGCAAACAGCACCCCAAGTGCTTGAATTGAGCTCAGAGGACAAGAAAGAGGGAGGAAGTAGTCTAGCCAGTGGGCAGAGGTAATGAAACTGCTGTTACTGCATCATCTGTAACTCGATTCTAAGCTTCAGCAGCTAACCTCAGGCAAGCCTACCTACAGTTTGTCAGTATCAGTCCATATTCTAGTAAATTAGCCATCATTACAAGAGTCCAGGTTTTACAGTACAATCAGGTGCATGTTTACTCTAAAGTCAGTTCCATTGCACTGAATGAGGTAGATCTCTAGTAATTGTGTTTAGAATGGTAGTCTTAGAAAACTACTCCTGTGAAGTCAAGCAGGGCTTAGGGTTATGCCTGTTCTTAGCAACTGAACTTTGCCAAAATTGCTAAATTCCACACTAGCAGTGCAAAACCACTGAAGTCCCACCTCCAACCACTGAAAATCTTATTCAGCAATTCTTTTGACCTCTGAAATTTTACCAAATGTTTTTTTTACCAGAAGGGGTGTGCTCTTTTAAGCATATCTTCACAGTCATAAGGGCTAGAAGTTTTTCTTTTTAAAATGAAAGATGAGGTAAAATGAGATTCTTAGGAAGCTGATTTCAGCACTCAATATGAATTTCCACGCTTTTTCTGCCCTCCCATGCACTCACATCATATGCACAGTATAGGCCTAATTATGGGATGTGGTGATGGCCACTAGTTTAGTTGGCTTTAAAAGAGTCAAATGCATGGAGGACAGGTCTATCAATGGCTACTAGTCTGGTGGCTGTAGGCTACCTCCAGCCTTAGAGGCACACTGCCTCTCAATACCAGTTGCTGGTGAACAACAGCAAGAGAGAGGGCATGCCCACATCTCTTGCCTGTGGGCTCCCCAGAGGCATCTGAGCCACTGTGTGAAACAGGATGCTGGACTAGATAGGCTTAGGGCCAGATCCAGCAGGGCTGTTCTTATGTTCTTATGACCATGAAAACTCAGATCAGACTGGGAGATGAATAGTCTTGTGAAAGGAGTTAACCGGGGGTGGGTGAGTGGATAGGCCACAGCAAGGAGAAGGAGAAATGAAGAAACAAAGCAGGCTGGTTCAGGGATACAGGCAAAGGTTGGAGCACACCCAAGGAATTCATCTTATTGGTTACATTTCTCTCCTGCCCTTACATCAAGGAGTTCAGAACAGTAGACAAGGTTCTCACCACATTTTATGAAAGCATATTTTAGCCTCATAAAAATTGTGAGATAGGCAAAGTTTATAAGATTTTTATTATGGAAGATGAAATCACTAGCTGAATCTTGGAAAAGGTCAGGTAAAACATGAGGAGTATCTTACAATTTGGTTTCTTATTATTACTTTTGTACACAGTAGCCCTGAGACCTCCTCCCACCATCAAAAACCTCCTCCTACCAAAAGAAAAGGTGTATATACATTTGTGAAATATTGTAAAATAGAAATCAGATATACTGACTACCAGGAAAAAATGTTTGCAGTTGAATTATTTATTTAAAATTACTGTAGCTTTGCTCTATCAGGTTTTGGTTTTTGTCATGGCACATGGAATGATTTCTAACTGGTGGGTTTCTCTGTATGAGTATTCATGTGTATGAAAAGATTCCATTCACTGATACAAGACTGACATTAATTATGTACATAATTACACCTTAATGAATGTTTAAAAATACCTTTAATAAATATTACTTTTTTAAAAACCCTACCAGAGAGAAAAATCCTGAGATACAACTTTTCTCTTAATACAATCTGCAGTGGCATTTTTTTCTCTACACTTAAGAAATTCCCTGAAGTTCGTTCCCAAGAATGTGAGCCATTACTTAGTCCCAGAACCAGTTTTCATAAAGAGTTTCCAGGAAAGTTGAAATGTGAGGATGGCAGAACAGCAGGGGGTGTTCCGTGACAGTTGATGGAGCAGAACTATTCCGAGCTCTTGATGTAAATTGTCCTAATTCTGTTTACAAAAGTTGAGCTGTGCTGATTGGCACCCAACAAATATCTGACTTGGTGTCTTTTCAGGACACAAACTGCGTGAGCTCAACAACTAAGAGTGTCCAGAGTTTCTCCCCCCACCCTAGAATACAAACAGCTCACTGTAATTTTCACAAAAAATAAGCTAGGATGGAAATAGAAAACCTTGCCATATGCCTTTTTCCCCTTTCAGATTTGTTTTCTTCATTTTAAGGGAAAGAGGAGCAGTGATCCAATAACCATGGAGCCAGGCTTCCAGAATAAATATACAGCATTGGACACAGATACAATATTGGGTAACGTTATTTACAGGCCCTGCTTCAGAATAACCTGATATCAGTCGTGAGTGAGGTAAGATGATGCAAGTAATTTAATGCTTGCATTTGTCACAAGTTCCTTGTGAAATAAATGCCAGCGGTTAATGCAAGGTTCTGAACATCTAATAATAAGATGCTGATCTTTTCCTTTCCTTTCCTTTGTTTTTTGTGCTTAACAGCTTGAGGATCCGCTAAGGAGAGGGGAAGAGACACAGTGAGGTAGTCCTTGACTTAAGACACTCCAAATTAAGACAAATGGCACTTAAGACACTCGTGAATTGCCAGCTTGTTTGAACTTTACAACACAGACCGCAGGAGGCTTCAGTAGACAGCTGCTGGTGTGTGGCTAGAGGAAGAGATGGTAGCAATGGCAGCTCAAGCTTACATTGTCATTGGCAGCCCTGGTGGCAGCTACTGCTGCTTCTGAGGCTACAGAGGGATTGGCTGACTTACTCACCCAAGAGGGTCCACCCACTACCACATCTGTTCCTACTTCTCCAGGCACAGCTGCTGTGCTGTGACAGCAAGACAGAGAGAGCTCAGCCCATTCCCATCCCACATGCCACTTCCTGTCTACTCTCCTTCTTCCCCCCATCTAACCATTGCCCAGGAGGAGGAAGAGATGGAGGTGAGCTACCCAGTTGCCTCCCTTTCTTCCACAGAAGAAGGGAGAAAGAGCCAGGACTGGGTGGGAAGGGAGAAGGGGGCAGGAGTGAGTAACTTCTGATTCTCCACCATCAGCTTCTCTGCTGCATGTCTGATCATCTCTGGCTGACACATCACCAGCTTTGACAGCAACAGAAAAAATAGGGTATCATCTGGTCTTGGTTCAGGAACCAAAATCCCCATTTATAACAATGTTTCCTATGGGAAAATAGGCTCCATTTTGACTTTACAGTTTTCAGGAACCAATTGTATTATAAGTCTAAGGACTCCTTATAAAGTGTTGGGTAGAAAAATCTAGCCTGAAGCATAGACTTTCTGAGGGCAGAATTATGCATTGCACTCCACACAGGGTTGCCACCCAAACTGGGTGGCAACCACTGCCTCTCGCCTTATAACATTCCTTATCTGCCTCTCTCCTTGTAACATTTAAGCACATTTCCCCATGTTGTGGAATCACCACTCTGTGTGTGTGTCCTGCAGCCACCTATATGGAATTGGGGCAAGGAATTCCATGATGTGATGATGTTACAAAGTAAGTGGGTTGAAACATTACACAAGAAAGAGGTGAGCATTTGACATGAAGATGTTGTTTACTATGACAACCCCATGGTGATTGTAATATGTAGTTTCTCCCTGATTTATAGGAAGATTTATAGATTTATAGAATGGCATGTTCATCACTTGGTCTCCCACTGCTTAGTTACTCAACACTTTAAGACTTAAAGGACTGTTTTACACATCAAAGAGCAGCAAGCCCAGATCTGCTGCTGAGTGTGTACTTGACAGGGAACTATGGACAATCCCTGCTTCCTGAGGAGTGTACTTTTCTGTTATAGGAGTTTGCAGACATGTTTGTCACAGTCACACATTATATTTGGAGGGGTATACATCAGTCACCTTAGGTGTACACCTAGAAGTGTCATGTATGAAATATCCCTGAACTGCCTCTGAGAATAGTTCCTTCAAAAAGTATTGAGTTTGATTTTACATCGGTTGATTTAAAGTCACGCTGTGGCATATTCTAGAGCACACAATTCACACAGAGCATGTACCAGGGGAGTGGGGCCTCACTATGACCCCACATTACCCCACATAATAAAAGTGCATTCTATTCTACAACATGCCCTACACACTCGCCAGGGCTGGTCTGTCCAATAGGTGAACAAGGCAGTCACCTAGGGCACCAATTGGAGAGTGGCACCAGAGGCCTGGATCATATGCCACCTGGCAAGACTAAAGCAGGGTTGCTCCACCCACCAGGCAGACTTAGGTGGCCGTCTGGGGCGGCAACCTGTAGGGTGCACTATTGCCCCCCTTGCACTCTTTGCCTGGGCAGGCATATGCACCTTCTGTCACCTGAGCAAATGGGCAACCAAGCAGGTGCTCCCAATCCCTGCTGCCCACCCAGCTACCCACTTGCTGTCCTCACCAGCTCTGCTCACTGTTCCTGCCCCTGCCAGCTGCTTCTCCACAGACCGACTGCCACAGCACATTATAATCAAAGCAATGTCATTATATAACGTACTCAGTCAGGCCGGCTGCCCAGAAGCAGCTGGCAGCAGCAGGAGCAGTGGAAGAAGGCAGCAGAGTGTCATTATAATGTGCCCTATTCCTGGGGAACTTTTGGATTCTTCAAAAGTTTATCAGGGTTTCCTCAGTGAGAAAATCAATGTTGTTGGACAAGCTTCCACCACTTTCTATGTTCCCCTACAATGTGCAGCCACATGGGACTTTTAGGTTTGTTCTAGAGGGTAGTCTTCATTCACATGGGCTGCCAGTGAAGCCCAAGAGGCCTGGCCAGAACTTTGTGAATGGATTGTGGTCTGTGTAACTCTTCCCAGAAGCCTCACAGCCATTGCACGGCAAATACACAGGGGTTCTTTGGGAGACTAGTTAATGGAGAAAGTGATGGCTGGATGTTTGGAAACAGGGGCGGCCCTCACACGAGGGAGGGTGAGACAGTTGTCTAAGGCATGGGTACACAGAGGGACCCAGGGCTTCCCCTGCTACCCACTCTACCCCCCTTCCTCATCCTACTGAACCGTGGTGCTTATTTTCCTCATCCCCTGAGGTGTGCCTCTGCCCCCACCTTCCTTCCCCCAATACAAGTTGGGAACACATCTGGCTTGGTGGCACAGTTTGAGAGCGCTCACATGCTGCTGCTGCCTTGGCAGCATGACCAGAATACTCCTCACACCCCCACACAATGGTGTGTGTGTGTGTGTGTGTGTGTGTGTGTGTGTGTGTGTGTGTGTGTGTGTGTGAGAGAGAGTTAGTGTTTTCAAATTGTCCTTCAACTCAGGTAGCAAAATGTCTCGGACCACCTCTGTTTGAAAAGCACTGTTTTAGTCATTATAGCAATGCCTGGACTTGCATAGTAGACTCATCCCTTCCACTATGTTCCAAGACAGTGGGGAGAGGTACATAAGTGTCCATCTAAGTGCAGGTGAGATGGAATCTGTATAGCTGGAACTGACTGCTTCTTCTACAGCTAGCAAGAAGCTATGGGTGCAGACAGCATCTCAGGACAACCTCAGGACAAATATTTGAGGAAGAGGAAGAAGCACCACCCTGGGCCATTTTTGGAAGAAGAAGAAGAAGAAGAAGAAGAAGAAGAAGAAGAAGACAACCTGGCCTTTCAAGAGGAGTGGTGTCCTTGCCCAGTCAGCCAGAAGACTTGTAGCATTGGTACATGGGTGTGTGTCCTCCAACTTTATTTGTTCAGTAGGTACCACCCTTTTTTTCTCCCAGTGTGTATCAAAAGTTGATGTTTATGTAATATGTGCCTAATCCTGATGCTTACCTGCCAAGTGTAGCTGTCTGGCTGGCACAATACTGCCTGTAGAACATTTTGACAATAGAAATGTACTAGTTCTGTGCAAGCATGCTTCCTGGCCTGTAAGGATATGTGTGTTATTTTGAAGTTCATCATTCAAAAATTCTTTGGCAGGAAGTCATGGGAGTGGCTCACACATTTGGCATGCTCACTACCCTACTATGAAACCCTTCTTCAGTTCATATAAAACAAGCATGCCTTATTTTTTCTCTCAAGTCTCCAAAAGGATATAGTGCAGGGCTTTAGTCTGTCACTAATGGTGTCCCCCACCCCCCGTGTCCCCCTTTACTTTTAACCATGGGAGTGAATGGTTGCCATTTGGGCTTATGGGAAAGGGAGAAGTGCAGCCCTGGAAGACAATAAGCCAGTTCACACTATCATTAATGGGGCAGGACAAGTGTCCAAGTCAGCTTTGGAGCTGTGCGTGCTCCTGATTTTCAGTCATGTGCTAGGCAAAGACCTAGGTGGGACAAGGGTGGAGTGATTATCTGTGAGTCAGGCACAGAGTAGATGGCATCGTCCTACCCAGCACTTTAAAGAAGTAGGAGGGAGAGCTGTCCTATCCAGATCCCACCTCACAGATGGCCACTCCCTCTTCCTCCTTCCTATGGTTTCACAAGCACAAGACCAAAAACTGGGAGCACACACAGCTCCTGAAGCTGGGTAGAATACTTGTCCTACTATCCTATTAATGACTGTGTGAATATTAGTATTGCAGTAGAGCAAAACCTGCCCTCCACCCTTGACCTTGGGAAGCCTCTCCCCACCACCATTGACAGAGATGCCATGGATTTTTAGAATGTGTCTCCATGCACACCATAACATGCACTGTACACATCCTCCCCAGGGTCCTTATCAGACAGAAGCCCTCTTCACCTGTCATAATGATGGACTTGTTGGAAGTGAAGGACTCTGCACTGTCTCATGTCTCAATGACAGAGGGGGACAGACTAGTGAGTCAGAGGGCTAGAGGGGCCAAGACATTGCTCATTCCTCCTTTCTACTGCTCTGATACTATCCCTTTGATATGTAGATTGCTAGTCTCAGAGACTTCCTGCCTGCCTGCCTCCCTTCCTCTCTTCTCCCTAACAGACACTTGCCTTTCTCTGCACCATGTGTGCACAGAGATGTAGACAGCATCTCTCTGCATCCAGCTAGCTAGCTAGATTAGAGATACTATCTCTCCGCTATCCTATCTAGAATGGAGTTCACCAATAAAGACTCCTTATATTGATTTGAAACTATGAACTGGCTCCAAGTTTCTTTTGGCTCTTAGCAGACACGCATGCTTGGGCAGACTCCACTGTGTTTTGCCTCTGTGCACTCTGCTGTAATAGAAGGGTATCTCTTACCAGAGATAATTCCCAATAGGACTTAAATAAGCAACATGAAATGCTCACAAACCTACATAAAGTAATCTACAGCTTCACTGTTCATAAATCATAGCAGCATTTCTGATAAAATAAAAACAAAACATTTGCTGGAAAAGGGTGCACTTATTTTATATATTTTTTAACTCCCTTGGATGCAGAAAGAAAGCAGAGATGTCAACTGGTGGATCTTCCTGAGTGGGGCATTCCAGAGATTAAGCATCAGGGAGAGTACCCACTCCAGAGAGTAAGTGTTGATGAGGCTGTTGCTCAGTTGCATGCTAAAGGTCCCAGGAGCTTTTACAGACAGGGCTGTTACCCCGAACCTCCTCCAGAAGAGAGTGTATACATCCACACACCAGCCAAACCTACCCCAAAGTCCATTTGAGATCCTTGGAAGCACTCCACACATAAATCGGGCTTTGTCTTCCGAATTCTAGCTTATCTCCATGTATTTCCGGGTTTTTGAAATGCTAGTTTTAAGAGAGTTTTTCTGAAAATGGCAGAGCAAATAGGGAGAGGCACTGACATAGAATCATTAACATGATAAGAGGGAGGCTAGATTGTGTTCCTACCCCAAAGAGCTAGCGCTCTCTCTCATGCTCTCTCCCTCTCCCTATTGGCTAGAAGGAAAATACAGAGGCATGCAATGCGAACCTGCACCGAAAGAAAACCCAAGAGCGGGCGGTGGGGGGGCTGCTTCCCTCTGATGCCACAAGAGTAATTCAAAGCGGCATCACTCTACATTTACCCCACAGCATGAAGCGATGTGTGAATAACTCCCAGGTTCAGGCCTTGACACCCCCAGGCAGGGGTGGGAAAGACCCCTGTCTGAAACCCCAAATGACTAATGGTCTGATTCAGTACAAGGCAGCTTCACGTTTTCTTAGGTATTAAGCAATGGGAGCCTAGGAGCAAAGCAAGAGTCACAGAAGGCCACCTGCCAATAGAGAGCATCAGAGCCTGCAGAGCAGAAGGACTAAAACTAGATTGAAAGGACTAAACTAAATCTAAAGGAGCAGTGACTCAAAGGCAAAGCTTGTGAAAACAGAAACCTTTTTTGTTTTGTTTTGTTTTTTTGAAACAGCAGAGACACAATGAAAAATGGAAATATTTGGCAGCCAGGGCCAAAATACAGAATTGTTCTGCGGTCAAAATAACTAAAGATTTTGATGTGCTTGAATGCAGGTAACAGAGGGAGGGGTAATAGAGATAGAGAGGGAACTGAACAGAGTTCAAGGGCAGAGAGAGATTATATACTTTTTTGCTTCTGCTGATCTCATGGGTGTCATCTTCAAGGGTGAGGATAGGTGGTGAGATGCAGGTATAGCACCCACACTTTTAGCTCTGCACAAGCCTGCAGGGTTTTTGGATAGCACTTGTGGGTCCTGGGCAGCCCAGGGTGCAAGTACAGGACTCACAGCTGGCCCACATCAGAGAAGTCTCAGCCTCTGTAGGATGGAGGGAGAGTGGCTACTGCCCAGCAAGGATCAGGAGCCCCAGACTCAGTTCATGAGAGGAAGAGCCTGAGCTGATGGCAAGCAATGTGGGCCACCAAACTCCCACAGAAGCAAGCCCACAGAATAAGAACCAGGGTCCCGTGCCAGCTGGTCCAGTGATTTAATGTAATTCAGAGGTCACATCCAGACTCAGTGTGATCCTTGATCCTTCCCAGAAATTGAAGGGTAAATGGGGTCTCTATATAGGAGTGTTTGTGCCTGAGGCACATTTATGCAGGTAATAGGATTGGAAGTAATGAGGCTAGATGAAAGTGCTGATAGGGCTATCTAAGGCAGATGTCCTCCTGTACCAGCTCCAGTGGCTAAATGGGACAATAGAGCTGCTTGATCTAATCTGCATGCTTAATGAAGGGTTCCTGAACTACAGACCAAATTAGGATGCTTCTTATAACTGAGTCTTAAAAGGAGGGATGCTCTTGTAGCCTTGAATACTTCCAAAAACATCAATATAACTTTTCTCTCATGGGATCCCTCAAGGATGCAGATTGTCGTGCTAGGTGCTCTAGGGGCCATTTTAACCCTTTGCATGACTATTTCTCAGGTGTTTAAAAAAATGCCATTCCATCCCTTTGATTCAGCTCTTGTTGTGAGCTCTGGGTGCCCATGGAAAAGGGAAGGTGATGTAAGGAGCAGGCTGACTGCTAACACTGTAGGCAGTTTTTCATTTCAGGACAGAACTCAGTCTTATGGAAGACATACCATGCCATGCCCAAAACAGCAGTGGCACTATTCCCCATAAGGTGATGTTCCCCATAAGGTGATGTGGACCCCATGATGTGGTCTCAGCCTATTTCATGGCAGGTTTCCCTGCACGACCCAGTGTGTACCGTAGAGGCATTACAGAGCAATGTTTCATATCATGAGATGAGTTTCAATAGGTATTATGGGGAAGAAGGGAAGAACCTGACACAGGATGCCATTCCAATGCCAGCACAGGAGACATTGCCTGGTACATTGTGCCATCAATGTTTACTGGAGTGGGAGGCAGAGTTTGGTTAACCTTGATAGTAACTGCTATGAAACAGTATCCTAATTAAGGTGGCACTTATGCTGAAATTGGAATTAAGTGGAAATTATCTGTCAACCTGAAAAGGCTTTCAGAACACCAAAAACAAATATTAGAAATTTGTTTTCAGAGACTAGGCTATTGATACAAGAAATTATCTAAATTATAATAATAAAAAAATTATAATACATACACATTTAAAGTATATATATTGCATACATACAGTATTTTCTTTAACAATCAGGGTTCATAATGACAAAGCAAATCCACTTGCGTCTCATTGACTTTCTTTTGTTGATACATTTCAATTGAGGAACATGGTGACTTGTGACTTCCTCCCACTCATTTTCAAGTTGCTCAGGCAGTGGGAATTGGATATTTTGGGTGGGGAAGGCAGATGAAAGAGAGGCAAAGGGCAGGATGGATTGCTTTGGATTAGCTGCACAAATTCCAGCCACTCAAAACCCAGCCCTCTTCTCCAAGAGACAAATAAATACGTAATTGCACTTTAAAGATTTCTGAATATTTATCAGCTGACTAGTTGTCCCATTTCCAAAAAAAATGTTGCAGTGAGGTTTTTTGTTTCACAACGCATGTTTCTGCCCTGCCTCGTATCACTTTTTCCTTTAAAAAAAAACACGCTTTCTGGTGACAATCATTTCTTAACTCTAGTAGTTTTTAAAAATATATATATCCAATTCTTAACTTGTTTGCAGTAACATCTTATCACAGAAGAAAGGCCCACTGTGTTCAATGAAGCTTACTTGTAGGTAAGTGAACACAGGACTGAAGTCTTAGTTCTTGATTTCCTTACACAAACAAGAGGATAATCATTCCCTATCCCCCTTTCACTTCTTTTGTCAAATACTTGCCATTCTTTCAGTTTTGTTCTGCTGCACTTAGATTGAAACCCCCTGGAAAAGGAGTTGCTGCTGCCAGCCTTACTGTTGCTGTTGGTTTCTGCAACAACATTTTTTGATGTGTGGTTTTATTAATATCACTTAGTGCTGCTTTATGTTGTAATTGTGAGCCGCCTTGTGTACTTGTAGTAAAAAAGGCAGAATAAAATCAGTGATAAGCATAATGAATCTGCGGCTTCTCTGTTCAGCATAGTGGCTAACACGATCAATACATTTTCAGTACTAATAGGAGAGGTAGTGGTAGCTTC
The DNA here is from genome assembly GCF_027244095.1 of Hemicordylus capensis. Classification (NCBI taxonomy): domain Eukaryota; kingdom Metazoa; phylum Chordata; class Lepidosauria; order Squamata; family Cordylidae; genus Hemicordylus; species Hemicordylus capensis. The sequence goes on from NC_069659.1 coordinate 208,777,433, forward strand.
AAGAGAGCAAAAGAGTCCCTGGACAACTGGGGGCTCTTTCCTTGCATTAGTTTTCTTTGTCTGCTCTATGCTGCCTGTTTTCAGACAATAGTTTGGAATGGTGAAATTTTTCTCCCATCCAAATTGACTTTTTCATTTCTCTCATGGAAGTACACTGTTTGTCAGCATTCTAATCCCTAATCCCAGCAATTCACACTGTGCAGTTACGGTCACAGGAGTGCTCCTTTAATTAAGCTGAGCAGCAAAAGAAAAAAAAGGGGGGGAAGGTTCCACCATCATAAGCCTCAAAATTCTATGGCTTATAAATATTACAAGCATTCAGCGAATAACTTGAAACTTGGCATATGTTATCCGCTTGAAGAGTTCTACAAATGTGCCAAATTTCATGAAGGTCTAAAAAAAGAAATGCTACAGCAAGCTAAAAAGTGCTGGAAAATGACAAACTGTCCCTGTTTTGCTCAAACTTTATCCAGGTGTATCATCTATTACTTTAAAATTTTGGTGAAAATGACTGATGTACTTGGTCAGACCTGTCTAGGAAGAGTGCCTTTTAGTGGTTTGGTAAAGTTTTGAGCAATTGTTCGGAAATTATTAAGATTTTTTCTGCCCTATTATAGCCTATGGGTAACAAGTGCTGGCAATGTTATGCAGAACATGACTGTTTTGATAGTGAAGCTAGAATGCTGACACATTTTGCCAGTCCTCTGGCATCAGCAGGGAGCCAGCTAGTGGATTCTATTGCAGGTGAAGTGCCTATTCTGTTAGTGATGGAATGTGAACTCTCAGGGAAGAGGGGAGCGAGAGACATATTGGGTAAGCCAGGTGGGTAGTTCGAGCAGTGTGGGGAAGAAGCAGTGTGGGATTACTTCTGAATAAACCTGCCAATTGTTTCAGCATCTTTTTTCTTTCCCCTGCCCATCCTCTCATCTATCAGACAGAGAGTGACTCACAGTTCTTCAAAAGGAAAAGTGTGGGTGCATGGACGGGAAGTTGTAAGTAAGCACTATTTGTGACATTGCACAACATCATTACTGATCACATGTGTAGCGAATAGTGACTAGTAAATGGCAGATTTAAGCCCAGCTTTTGTCTCAGAGCAAGCCCACCTGAGGGAAACAAAAATGCTGATTCATTCCCTCCATGTTTGCTCAACAAAGGCTGTTCCTCTGGTAAAACTTAAAGCTTCCTCAGTAGCTGATTCCCTGCCACCACACCCAAATTACAGAGTTTAACTCTTCCTTGGATTTGGGTAAGTGTCCAGGGAGACTCTCTTCCTCTTTTACCAAATGGAAAAATGCAAAAACATCCCATGTGCAGCCTACACATGGTGAGAAAACTTGGTAGGTTGCTGAATAATTAATCTTGAGGCATGTCTGCACCAGAGTAAAACCCCATTTTCCTGAGTTAAAAGTCCACAGAGGCAAGTGAAATTACAAAGCATAAAAAGAGAAAACTTTATTGAAAAGACTACAGACTGCTTCAGTCTGAGGTTCTAGCAGCTTCAGTTACAGGTAACTGTTGAAAATCTGTTAGCTCGGCTAACTCAACAAGATTTACAACCCCATTCAGCACTCCCTGGTGAGTTAACAGAAAGCGGCAGCAGAATTGCAAGAGTGAAAAATAAAAGGCTCACAAAGAAAAACAGTAAATGAATTCAGTCCCCTGAACTGAACTAGGTACCCCGCCTCTACCAATAACTGAATAATAAGTGAACAGAAAACACAGAGCAAGGAATGAAAATAGCGAAGGACAACTGAAGCAAGGAATTAACAGAACAAAGCAGGAAAGCATAAACAAGGCAAACTGGAACTCGGACAAAGTTTTGGAATTCAATAGCACACTGTCTGCGGACCAGCAAAAGTTGCAAACAGCACCTGAGCAATTGAGAGACTACCAAATATATATGGCTCAAGAGAACCAGCAGCCAATCAGGCTTCCCTGAGTCAGCACTTCAGCTTCCTCTCTAGTGATCTCCTGCACCTGCGTGACTTCCACTGAACCTCCCTCTTGAGCCGTCCTCTCAAGACAGGTGAAATCCCAGGCTCCTCCCCATCAGAAATCATGACTGGCAGCTGTTGCGAATCCTCAGCTCCAGAGTCTGGTCTCCCTGCCAACTCCTGTTGCTGTGCCTCTGAGCCCTCACTAGCAGGTGAATCCTCCCGTTCCTGCTCTGACTCCTCTGAGTCAGAAGTCTGAGCCATGACAGTAACAGAGACACTCAGTACTTGCAAGAATACTTCAAAAAGCACTCTGGCTGGTTTGTTTGGAGTGGCACACTTTAAAAATGGTGGTTACTCCGTTGCATAGAACATATATGCAAGAAAATGCAAAAGCTCCCTTGCTGGAAAGAAAGGGCTCAGGCTAGCGTTGCTCTTAACTTGTTACATTACAGATAAAAACACAATAAACCAGTTGTAAGGCCTTGCCATGCACAAAATCAAAATAATCTAAAGCAGGCTGCCTATGCCTAACACACAGTTCTCTGGCTGAACCTTTCCCTGAAGCCAAAGCCCTGGCTTCCCTCCTGAACTCACCATATCCATGGCGGAGGATTCAAGCTTCCTGCAATCCTGTCTCTCCAAGATCTGCAGATGTCCTTCCCTGAGAGAATTCTGCAGGCTAACTTGCCTTTAACCAGGAAGCGCAAACCTTCATTGTTCCCCCACTAAGCCTTCCGCCCATCCTCTCTCATCTCCTGCCTGGCTCCAACTGAGACAACAAAGAACCCCTTCACTTCCTGCAGCCAGGCCCTCTATGTCCCGGTCACCATGTGCTGAGTGGCTGATACCTAGAGGACACTGCCTGACTGACAGGACAGGGTTCACTTCTGGTTCATTCTTTAGGGGAAAAGGAAAAGCTGTTCCTGACTGACCACGACTACATGGCACATTTGTTAAGGCATCAGCCTTAGGTTCCAGTTCCTTAGCTTCATGGCACTTGAGCCAGATTGACATAACCTTAGCTCTGGTCTTAAACCAGCAGGGGGTTTTGACTATCAAATTCATGAATATTCTGTGGCATCTTGGTAGTCTAGCCAATAACCAGAGGAACCCACAGACAGAGAAATCTGCCCAGGGCCGTGGCGGCAGAGCCCAGCGAGGCGGTGGGCCCAGCAAGGTGGCGGCGGGCCAGGCCGTGGTGGTGGGGCGAGGCGGCGGGCCCAGCACGATGGCGGCGGGCCAGGCCGTGGTGGCGGGGCCCAGCGAGCGGCGGGCCCAGCGAGGCGGGGCGAGGCGGCGGGGCCGGGCCCGGCCACGGAGGGGAGGCGGCGGGCCTGATGGCGGCATTCTGGGGCCGGCCAGGCCCGCTGGCGGCGGCGGCTGCACTCTGCCCCGCCGGAGACGGGGGGCAGGAGGAGAGAGAGAGGTAGCCTGGCCTGGCCAGGCCCGGCCGCGGAAGCGAGGCGGTGGGACTGGCCGGGCCACGGAGGCGAGGCGGCGGCGGCCGCACGGGTCAGCTAGTATATATATATTTTAAGATAGCTAGTGGCGTATTGAATAGACTGTTCAACTTGGACTGCTCAGCTATAAAATATGCTGTGTGGCCATTGGGGTAAAAGTGGTCCTGTACTAGGTTAAAGGTAAAAGTAACCATGGTAGACATGGCCAGACTGCCGAGATTGTGCTGAACAGAAACATGTTTTAAAACTCTGCCTAGGGGAGACTAGTTCAGGGGCTGGGTGGCACATGTAAAATAAAGGTAAAGTGTGTCATTAAGTCGATCTCAACTCCAGGTGCCCACAGAGCCCTGTGGTTTTCTTTTGGTAGAATACAGGAAGGGTTTACAATTGCCTCCTCCCGTGCAGTATGAGATGATGCCTTTCAGCACCTTCCAATATCACTGCTGCCCAATATAGTACCAGTGGGGATTCAAACCGGCAACCTTCTACTTGTTAGTCAAGCATTTCCCCACTGCGCCATTAGGTGGCTCATACATGTAAAATAGAGCAGTGGTTTGCAAACATTCTGCCTTTAGAAACAGCCTTCTATTTTGATTGGACTGCTGTGGAACCCCAGTACATTGCAAAAGATTCTGGGGCATGCTGCACAAACTCAGTTCATGCATGTAACTCAGTTCATGCTGGGCTTCAGCTGCACATGAGCTGAGTATGTTCCTGCTTGGTCCACCATAACAATCCTTCTCATTGAGGAATCCTGATTAACCTCCAAAGAACGCCAGGATTTCCCAGAATAAAGTTAGAAAAATCACTGGAAAAGAATGGTAAGATTTTTTCCACTTCTGCCTTCAGCTGCCGTTCAACAAGTTAATCGTCAGCCTGCTTGAATGTAAATATGCTTTCAAACATTAGCCAGATGAACATGCTCTATTGTCTTTTATCTAATTACCTGGTTTAAAAAGCTACATAGCTCAGAGGGAAATAAACAATTAAATGATGGTTGGCTATTTTTCTTTGCCTGCAAGGCATAATAGAAGTTACTATGAAAATTAGATACAGTTAAAAGCAACTATTCTAAAAACAGCAAGAGTTATAAGTTGAAACAATAGGTTGAGTAGCTTTGAACCATATTTTAAAAAATAAATAGAAGCAAACAGTATTTGGCATGCAGTTTATATGCAGAGTGCATGCTCTCACTGTGCTAAGGTTTGGTCACCCTCGTTCATGACCTGCAGCATGGTTTTCAGGGAGATTTGCTAAAGACCATTCTACCTATAATGCTGAAATTAATGGGGTGGGGGGAGGAATTTCTCAAATTTTGAATTTGCCAAAATTGAATCTCTGAAAAATTATTTCAGTTCAATATTTTTTTTTACTAAGTGTTTTACTTAGTGTTTTAACTAAGACGTCAGTGTTGCTTAGGGAGTACATAAGAGGGATGACTGGTGAACACACAGTTGGGTCTACATATGAATTGCATGTCAGATACTATTCATTCTATTTTCTTTCTGTTTTCAGGCTACCCTCCCTGAAAAGGGAGCTGAGATCCAGCTGTCTCTACCCCAATCTACACATATATTCATTTGAATATCCGTAAAGGTGCCCTGTATATGCAGTTGTTCTTGTGAAGGGCTCTCTAGGCAGGATTCATGATTATCTATACAGACCTCTTCACACATAGAGCTGTATGTCCGGGGACTCCATTCAGATGTTTGAATGAATGTGTGCAGATCAGGGGCAGAGCCTGCTGACCAGAGGTGGAGCCACCATTGGGCGAATGGGTTCAAAGAACCCAGTCTGCCACCAATCAGGAGCCACGCCTCGTGGCCCCAACACGCCTCCCGTGTCTGATGTCAGACACGGGGGACTTTATTTCACGTTCAAACGGGGCCACACAGAATGAAATCGGCCCGTGCTGCATTGGCGCTGCATTGGCAGCACAGGTTGGAGCACCTCTCCCTGCCTTTAAAGGCCCCGTTGGGAAGGGAGATCGGCACGTGCTGCATTGGCAGCGCGGCTGGAATGGCTCTCCCTGCCTTTAAAGGGAGATGCAGCGCGGGCCGATTCCATTCCCAAATAGGGAGTGAAATAATAGCCCCCACGTCTGCCGTCAGATGCAAGGGGCATGTTGGGGCCTCAAGGCACGGCCCCTGATTGGCGGCAGCCTGGGTTCTTCCAACGCAGCATGGGCTGATTTGCCTTCCAAACAGGGCTGCATGGCCCCATCTGGGAGGGAGATCACACCCCCACATCTGACATCAGACACGGGGGCGGGGCCATGGGCCACAGCCAGCCTTGCTCTGCGGCAGCTGCTGACATTGATCTTCACATGTTCAGTATCCATGGATTTCTGAGCTTTGCTATTGTTAGGGTCATCAAAGCAGCTGTGATATCAGATCTTCTAAGGGTTCTTTAAAATAGTACATATAGTCTTGGAGTAAAGTAAAGTGTGCCATCAAGTCGATTTCGACTCCTGCTGCCCACAGAGCCCTGTGGTTTTCTTTTGGTAGAATACAGGAGGGGTTTACCATTGCTTCCTCCCATGCAGTATGAGATGATACTTTTCAGCATCTTCCTGTATCACTGCTGCCTGGTACAGGTGTTTCCCATAGTCTGGGAAACATACCAGCGGGGATTTGGACCAGCAGCCTTCTGCTTGTTAGTCAAGCAACTCCCTGGTGTACCACTATGTTTTTCCCACAAGATAAACGGTAACTTCAGAGGACATTTTGGATTGGAAAAAGAATGCAGGAGGAAAGTATTTTTAATTTCAAAAAACAAAAAACAAAAAACACCTTCCCCAGCACTACAGCCCTAAACAAAATTAGGTCCCTATGGCTGCAGTCACAATTTGGGGTGCAGGGGGGAGGAACCAAAAACAAATCAAAAAATGTAGAAAATCCATTCATAGACCTTCTAGTGTCACATCTAGTTTGGGCCTTTGATAGAAAATCATGCTGCTTAGCACCTGTCCTAATCTACAGCTTACCCTTCCTAATGAATGTACCCTTCCCATTGCTCTTTTTGCTATCCAGGTGCCCTTCCCTCACAAACACACTTACTCTCTAGACTGGCCTATCTCCAGACTGGTTGTTTCAGACACATAACGGTCCAGACATAGTTAAAAACAGACCAGTCTGCATCTTTTTCTAAAACTTTAAAATAAGATAAAACTCCTGAAATGTGAGTAGTCTAGAAAACCTCTGAACAGCAGGGCCAAGCTAGACCAGGAAAAGGAGCATGGATCACAGCCATTCATAAAACCAAAGAGGCCAGTGACCAGAAAGACTGATTTTCTCACAGGAGATTAAACAGTTAATCAGTCCCTAGTACCAGACCCTACCATTTTAAAGCTGCTGCAGAAGCAAGCTCTTTCAAACTATGCAGCTCTGGATATTTATTTCTGACGAGTCCGTCCCCCGATTCCTTAATTTGGGATGATTCAAAAGCACCCATCAGTGCCAAAAGAACAGGGTGTACTCTGCGTATTGATTACAGGATTTGGGCCTTGTCAGAATCTTATCTTGTCAGCAATCCAAAATGTCACCCTTCCCCCTTCTTCCAGGATACTCTCCATTCATATCCATGTACATAATATCTCAGTCCACAAAAGAGTTTTGTTTCATTCAAAGGGTCGGGTGCGGGGGGAGAGAGAAAAAAAGAGAGAGAGAGTAAATTAGTTAGGCAACACAATGTTATATATACTTTTTCCATGGTCCAGATCTGAACACTACACAGGAAAACTTTCTTAATATAATTATACTGGCACAATTATGCCTGTGCAGTTAAGGTGGAGAGTGTTTTCAACATGCCACCATTATAAGCCCTGAACATTCTCTTACAGATGAAATCAAAACTATTTGTCTGCGCTGCCTGGCTATTGACACACGGACACGAGGTGACAAGAAAAACCTCCCCTGCAAATTTGGTGAATATCCATTGGAAAATGGCTTAGATAGAGTAGTTTAATGTTTTTATCTTTTGAACAGAGGTATAAAGGATTGCAGGAGTCGGAATTGACTTTATGGCACACTTTACCTTTATAAAGGATTAGAGACATTTTTTCAGACTGAGGAAGTGCTATTTTAAATGATTTTGTAGTCCATTTGCATAGTTTCAGCCTTTAAACTGGATGCTGGAAAAGTGCCTTGGGACCCAATTGTTGTTTTATAATTGATCCCCAAAGTTGGGTTCTAAGAGGCAGAAAAATGCATTTTTAGTCCTACGAGAGTCTGTGCAGTAGCAAGTTTGAGGTTACAGTACCCACAGCGCTGACCACAATGAACATGGCGGGTGACTCACCCAGCTCCTCTGGCTCTATGGACATTCAGTCTCTTCATTTGCAGCACCATGCTCCAACGCTGGTCCAGTGTAGCTGTGGCCTCCTTGTCCTTGTCACTCTTCCCCTCAAGCTGCCTTGCTCCTGGCACTCAGTTGGCACCCTATGTGCAGACAGCGGCTGGCTTTCCTGCCAGTCACCGGCCACTGCCACCACTCCTGCCCACTGCTCCCTTCTGGCACATGCCCCTCACCCGTTCCAGTGCATGCTTAACCCTGGCCCCAACAAGTTGGCATTCCCTGCTGGCTGCCCTAGCCTCCACTTCCAGGGCTCAGATGGCCTCCGCATATGTGCTGACACTGCACATGCAGGAAGGCCATCAGAACCCTGGGGTCAGGGCAACCAGCAGGGTCTGCCAGCTTGCCAGGGCCAGGAGCTGGGGTGAGGAGTGTGCCAGAATGGATGAGGGTGTGTGTGGGTGGGTGTCAGTGCATGCATGGGTTCAGCTGTGTGTGTCTGTGTGTGCCTGTGCCTTTGTGTGCATCCGCCTGTGTGTTTTTTCTGCCTGTGTGTGTGTGTATGTGTGTGTACGCACTCCTATGTCTCTGTGTATGTGAATGGGTGCAATGTGTGTGCCTGTGTGTGTGAATGGCTGCAGTGTGTGTGCCTCTGTCTCTGTGTGTGTGAATAGCTACATCACTTTTACACTATTTTGCTGATAACACCATCCTGAAGGAAATTAAATCAAGCAGGAGAACTGTGAGGTTATTGGGAAATTTCTGTGGAAATAACCTGTAGTTTTGGACACGGTTGTTAAATCATTTGTTATTTCTAATTATCATTGGGGGGGGTGTGTGTGGAAAAAGGAAAAAATGAAGTGCCCATTTAAAGTGAACACAAATTACCTTCTTATTGTTGTGTCCTTATTGACTAGAAAATAAAAATGAGGAGGGATCACACTGACATTATTACTAAACCCACTAATTCCATTTACTTGTGTTTTTTCAGGTGGGTCGGGGGTGTGTGTGTGTGACTTTATCTTATCTTTATCATTAGATGGCTGTACAAAGTCCCTAGAGCTTATATGGCACGGAAGTTAAGACAGGCATCTTAACTTGCAATTTCCATTCTTTTTGGAGCATGAGTAAAAATTTAAAGTAGCTTAACTCTCATTTTAAACTAAATGTTTTTGGATTACTGCATCTATATACTATATTCAAATGAGCTGGAAATATTTTGATCCGTATGGGTAAATACCAGTGCACCTGGCTTCTAGTGGGAAATACTGGCAGACTTGGGGTGACACATAGATATGCCAGTGTACAAAAAATCTGAAGAAAAAACCAAAGGGAGCCGCCCCCCCCGCAAAAACACCCAGAACTGTCCCCATGTATGTCAATGGGACAGAACAGTGCAGTTAACTGATAACTAGGTGGGCATAGCTACTGAAATTCAGTGGCAACATGGGGGAAGGAGGGCTTGAGCAAAAGAAGTGGTGAATTTCTTAGCTTCATGAATACTCTCTCAAGACAGTTGCAACTCCTGCTGCCAGGGGCAGAGCTGTAATTGAGCACACTGGTTCAAAGTATCACACTCCCCCTGCCTCCAGGGCCACCTGACTCCTTTTTTGAGTCACCAGCTCACCTCACCTCCCTCCCTTCCCCTTTTTTGCCTGGTGGTGAGGATGGGAAATTTCACTTAACTGGTGGCAATCTTAGCTGCCACAGGTATCTTGAATGCAGCATGGGACAGAGGCATCCGTCCCCTGCTGCTCAGTTGATCTCCATGCATGCAGCATCAACTGAGCAGCAGGGAGTGTGGCAGTATCCGCACTGGATGTAGGGTCAGGAGACTCCATCATGTACTGCATTCAAGATACTGGCGACAGCTACATTTGCTGCCAGTGAAATGAAATTTTCCACCCTCCCTGGAGCAGCACTTAAATTCTGAAGAGAGGGGGTGCAATCACTGCAAGGGTAGGGAGCATTTTGCTACTGGTGGGGAGGTGCCTGTCAGAACAGGGGGCCCCCTATGCCCTCACTATACCACTGTCTGTTGCATTTTTGAGGGGAAGGTCTAAAACACATGAGCGTTGTGTTTGAGGGGGGAAGGGGTTTGACACATTTAAGCTCTTGGTGTGGCACTCATTGGAGTATGGAGACACTCATGGCTCATGTTTCCATATTTTGTCACATTCATCCTGTGGTGACTTAATTTCATTACAAGAGAGTTGCCATCTGGCATTGCTTATCTCTAGTCAGTGACTGTAAGCTTTCCACCACCAAGGACTACCTTTACCTCAACCTGGAAAGTAGGACTTGCTTTTAATTTGTTCCTCTTACATATATAATTTCTGTTTTCTCTTTCTCTCCAGCCACTCTCTGTCCTTCTCTCCACTGTTCTCATTCTTTCTCCACAAGTTGACTCTGGCACAGCTGGTGCAATCAAGGATGCAGATCCCCCCAAGCATTTGAAAAGCTCATTTTATGGAACTCCCTCCACCAAACCTAATAACCCATATTTCCCCCCAGAAGTGTCTTTCTACCCCCTTCCAAAAAATAATTTAAGTGAGGAATTGCTCCTCAAACTTTACCTCTATCTGCACCCTGGGTGAAATCCATCTTTGTTGCCGTTGCAAGCAAGCCTCTTTCAGGCCAATATTTTCTAGTTATTAAGCTTGTTTACATGACCATGCAAAGCTGGGTAGGAACAGGAAACCCAGGGTAGAGAGGCTCGTGTGGAGCCTCAGGACCCACTCCTACCCAGTCGCATGGAAGCAGGGCTACCCCATCCTTTTATTGGGTCTTTACCAAGGTAAAAGGTTAACAGCCCCTTCCTACCTTAACAGCCCCGGTCATGTGTGAGATTAGGGCTGTTTGCAGCAGCTTCCGGAAGTCTGACTCCCTTTTAGCAATAGAGTGCCATGTATATAGACAGTTGGAGTTAGGGTTGCACCTATAGAGCAGCCAGGAAGCTGGGAGTTGCTTCACTGACATGAGCAGCCTCTCTTCTGCCCCCCCCCACCTTCAAATTGCCTCCCCCACACATGCCCCCCCACCTTCAAACTCTTCAAACCTCCAAACCTGTTTGGAGGCTGGTAAAAGGGCCTCTAAACAAGTTTGTGCACATCCCTAGTACAGAGATCTCTGCCATGCCGATTGTGTGGGCATGCAGTGTGGCAGTACACTGGAGAGTATTTATTCATGTGAGGGGAGGTAGGTATACTCCTGCCTTCCCCCCTGCCCTCAGGGATTTCGGTCATCTGAATGACCTTACTATCTATAGCCACTGCTTAGTGTCAGGTCTGTGGTTATGAAGAGGTAATTGCAGAAGCACAGGGATAGCATGTGTTGTTTGTACAAGTGCCCCGTTGATGCAAATCCAGTTGATTAAATACAAATGACTTGAAATCCTTACCTATTCAAGTGCAGCCAATCATACCATGGAGATTTTTAAAAACTGCACAATGAAAGGTACACTTTTCAAGAGCAAGATCCATTGCGAACAAGCTTAGAATGTGTCGTCAAAGCCAGCTCTAACCATTTCAGTCTAAGGGTAAACCAGTGATGAGCCCTTATATAGCACAGTGGACTAACTAGACTGAGTGGTAACCATAAGGTCTCCAATTCACCTCTCACTCCTTCCATGAGCTCATCAGGTGGCCATAGGGAATCCATTATTCTCTCAATCTCAGAGTCTCAACAATGCTTCTCTATCTTCTTCTTGCTAAGAAAAGGGATTACTGCTGTAAGAATGCAACACGTACCTTACAAAGTTGTTGTAAGGACCACTGAAATTACACATGGGAAGCACTTTCAATTCTCCAAAGTGCTAAAAAAATTTTGCTAAGCATTATTATTATTACCCTGCTAAGTGAGCAAAGAGGCATCTATTTATGGCGGTGATTCTCTTTATTTAGCAGGGGAGAGCAACTGGTCCTATCCATCCCCAGCACAGCATCCCTCCAGTGGCTGTTGCAACTTTCGGCCTTATATTTCATTTTTAGGTTGTGAGCCCTTAGGGGACAGGGATAGGGAGCCATTTAAAAAAAAATATTTGTTTGTTTGTTTGTTTGTAAACCGCTTTGGGCACTTTTGTTAAAAAGCATTATATAAATACTTGTCATATTTGTCGTATATTATTTTTGGTGCTAAAACAGAAAGCTCTTTTCTTTCTTTTTTTACATTTATATCCTGCTTTTCCTCCCAGGAGCTCAGAGCAGTGTACATGCTTATTTTTATCCTCACAACAACCCTGTGAAGTAGGTTAGGCAGAGAGAGAAGTGACTGGCCCAGAGTCACCCAGTGAGTTTCATGGTTGAATGGGGATTCGAACTCGGGTCTTCCCGGTCCTAGTCCAACACTCTAACCACTACGCTATGCTGGTTCCTCTTCAGATGCGTGTCACAAATTCAATCTGAGATTATTTCTCAGAGACGATTCAAATAGTCACAGAGGTTGCTGCTTTTTACAAAGTCAGACCACTAGTACATTCAGCTCAGGACTGTCTACATTTAGGTCATTCTCATGACCAGCCCTATCCAACATAGGGCAGTGCTAGCCAGGGTAGGGCTGGTCATGAGGAGTGCCAGTAGCGCCCCGATAGAAGTGCTCCTCTGCTGGGTAACCTAGGTTTGAACCCCGGGCTAAAAGGACACACACAGGCCTCCTACCCCACTGCCCAGTCATGTGTGTGCTCAGGCTGCTAGTGCCGGCAGCTGCTCCCAAGCTGCTGGCAGCCATCTGCCCCATTTAGGCTGGGGGAAGGCGTGTCCTGGTGGCAGCATCTAGGCTTCCCCGTTGTAGGCTGCCTGGTGGCCCAGCTTCCTTCTCCCCACCTCCCGCTTCCTATGCTGCTCGCCACTGCACCACCCAGCTGGGTATGTGGTCAGCAGAGCCTGGGGGAGCTGTTGATCACGTGGGGGGAGACAGGTAGGCTCCTACCTTCCCCCCACCCAGCCCTCCCCATTTTGGTCATGAGAAAGACTTTACTGACTGGCCACAACTCCCAGATGAGTACTTCGCAGCCCTACCAGGGGATGCCAGGAACTGAACCTCGGGTTTTCTGCAGGCAAGACAGATGTGCTGCCACAAAGCTACAGTTCTTCCCCAACTAATAGCTAAGTATAAAGCAAAATATAATGGGAACCAAATAAGATTTTTATAAAAACCACCTTGTCATCCCATGTTTTCTTTATATTCTAATTGTATGCTTTGGTTGGCTCGATATGACTTCATCTTATTTAACCAAAACAGAGCGCACATGCACTTGCAAGCTGAATAAAACACACCTTCTCTTGAGCAGAATGTAAGGCCAACCCACAACTCAGTTGCACCAGGCCAAGAACAACAAGCCATGGGTGCAAAATTTCTCAGCCAGGGACTAGGAGGCTCGGGGCTTCCAGCTCCTGAATTTCAAAACCACCCTACTTAGCCACCCAAATTCTCCCAAATTGCTCTGTAGAATTTCCATATAAAGTTATCCGTATATTTTACCTGTGGTTTTTATTTTTACAAACATCTCAAGAATCATTTTTGTTCTTCTGCCATGCTGTTAATATTATTGCCAAATAAAAGAAATGATGTAAAAAAAAATCCGTGCGACTTATTGGCTGGATCATGCTCTAGATTCCCAGTCCATGAAGAAAGTTTAATAACAGTTTTTCCATGAAGGGGATAGTAGACTCCTGAAAATATTAGGCACTCGCAATTGTTAGATTTTTTTCTAAAGATGGGCAGTTCTGATAAAAGAGAGCATATATTGTGCACAAAGGATAGGAGAGGCAGTTCTTCTTCCTGAATTCAATTTGTCTAAATGTTTGTTTTTAAGTGATGTGAAATTCTTTGGGTGATCTTGCAAACAACCCCTAAGGGCACGCTGATATCAATTTCACTGTGACAAAAAGAGACCCTCTGTACTGAAGGGTTGAGTGTGTGGGTGGATTCTTTGGGGAATTGCTGGGCTTTGGAGTGGCAGAAGAAAGGTTCTTAAGGTTAGGAGAAAGGTTGTGAAGTTTCTCTTTCTTGATGAACGCTTTCATTGGCCAAAGAAAACAATTCTCTGTTTTTCCAGCCATCCCATTTTTGCTTTCCCACAGATTTAGTGGTGTGCTCCTGGAACGTTTTATCCAGAAGTGATGTTATTTGGGGTCTTTCTACAGTTCTTGGCTTTTTTTCTTCCAATTAGTGCAGCAGTTTTAAAGTTTTCTGCCTCGGGGAAACACTTCCCATATTAACTTATCTGTCACAGAACTCCAGCACATTGCAGAGAATTCGGCAGCAGACTTACTCTGGGAACTGGCCAAATCTATTGAGTATCATAGTTGCACCACATAAACAAGAATAGGATGCTAGCTCAGTGTGGAACATATGCAGAAGGCCCCAAGTTCAATCCCTGGCATTTCCAGATAGGACTGGGAAAGATCCCTGCCTGTGATCCTCGGGAGTCAATGCCAGTCAGTTTAGACTACGCAGGGCTAGATGGAGTGATGGGCTGACTCAGTATAAGGCGCCTTCCTATGTACCTAGTGTAGTCTCCGGCAACTGCCCATTGCAGTGGAAAATCCATCGTTGTGGGTGTCACAGATATGACACTTTTGTAGAGGAGATTTATTTTATTTTATTTATTTTTACGTTTATATTCCGCTCTTCCTCTAAGGAGCCCAGAGCGGGGTACATAGTTATGTTTCTCCTCACAACAACCCTGTGAGGTAGGTTAGGTACCTGCCGAAAATGTACATTTTATCTTGAATGAGGCTTTTCCAGTCCCAGCAAAATGACCTCCTATGGTATTAGGCTAGGCCAATCCATGGTTTTTTCAGACAAGTAAGAAAAAAAGAAGTGGGATTCATTATCCCTCTAATATTGCTTTATTGCCAATTATCAAAAATAAGAACTCAAACATTGACATGATGTCAAGGCACATGACTTCATTAGAGATTTTCAGTTTCATAGGGCAGTGGGGGGGGAAGGGGGGGACCAAAAGAAAATGCTAAAATAAGCTCAAAAAGACAAAGAAAAAGCTTCCACAGTTGATATTTCTATCCCAGGTGTCTCCAAGCTATGTTAATGTGTCTACTCTAGACTTTTTCCTTCTGCCACGACACACTTTCAGGCTTTAGTTAAAGGGTTTTGTTCTCACTTTCTCTCCTTCCAATTCAAAACAAAAAGTCAGGTGCAGATGATCTAATTGTTTTGTTGGGACAAACCCTTATTTTACTCCTTTGAGTACAAACACCCATCATTTGCCCCTGAAACGGGGATGTGTTCCACCTAATGGCGCAAAAGGGGATTTGTTCCACCTAATGGTGCAGTGAGTGAGCAACCTGCCTAGAGAGCAGGAGGCTGTTGGTTTGAATCCCCGCTGGTGTGTTTCCCAGAATATGGGAAATTCCTATATCGAGCAGCAGCAATATAGGAAAGATGCTGAAAGGCATCTTCTCATAGTGCACAGGAGAAGGCAATGATAAACCACTCCTGTATTCTACCAAGAAAATCACAGGGCTCTGTGGTCACCAGGAGTTGACACTTACTCGATGGCACAATCTTCTCTTCCCTTCCCTTCCCTCCCCTTCCCTTCCATAACATGGGCAAACTATTTTTAAAGGAAGCCAATTTTCCATTTCAATTCATCTCACCAAGAAACCCTTGGTAGGCTTCTGAAAGATCTCAGAGTTCTCCTGACACTGTTTGTTGCCTTTTGGGTTTGTGGTTATTTACCAAAGCACCAAGGAAGCTGCCACTCCAATTACAGAGTGTAGAGTTTAGTTGTTGCAACTATTTAAGTAGCAACAACAACAACATTTATATACCGCTTTTCAACAAAGATTTCCAAAGCCCACTTTCAGTACCGTGATCTATGTTCAGGAGGACTTTTAAAAATTTATTTGGTTTTATTGTTTGTAGTAGAAGTTTGATTGTTTTCTCTTCTACATTTGTTTTAATCTCATGCCGGTCAGTGACCTAAATAAAGAGATATAATATAGAGAAATAATAAATAAAATGTAACATGCATGGAGATTGCTGTAGAGTCTAAATTACTTAACTAGTTTATTGGTGAAATACATTTGAGATAGGAAAGACCTGTCCTATCTGTCAGCTACATAATGAATAGGTAGGGAGAGAGAGATGTTTCCAACTTCTCTCTAGGAGGAAAGGAAGAGGACTGACTCACTTCAGGAAATACCTGAGGAGTCAAGGCAGGGGTCATAGAGTAGAGGCAAGCAGGATTGGCAAGGAGACCTTCACTAACTACCTCTACTCCCAATGCCCTTAGTAGTTATTAAGATAGTTGGTGCAAAAGGTCAATGCACTGAAACTCCATATCCAATAGTTTGAAAATCTAATGGCTGGTGAGAAATGATTATCTGTATTTCCAGCAACTGAGATTTGAGAGCAATAGTTTGTCCTTGAGAACCATCCCAACCTATGGGATTGGCTTATTACACAGGGAAGTGATTCTCACGATCAGCCAAAATTGGGCTAAGGGAACCAATTTCGTCCGAGTGTGAGAACCACTGGGCTCGCAGGCAAGCCCAGTTCCTCCAAAGCGGGTGACCCGCTTCTGCAGCCCTCCCCTTAAATGGGGTTAGCGGAGCGAGCACTCCACTAACCCCATTTATTTGATTGTGTATTGCCGTGGCGCAGCTCTGCTAATTCTAACAGAAGCCCAGCAGAGGAGAGGGAGAGTCCATCCGCTTCCCATCCAGTGCTGCCTGGGGTGAGAGGCCAGGTGAGTGCTGTGGGTTCCTTCTGCTGTTACCTGCCTGCTCCTGCTTCCCCTGTGGGGCTGCTGCCTGCTGCCTATGTGTAACATCTGTGGGGAGTGTGCGCAGGATTGGGACCAGCTCCTAAGTGACTCAGCAGTTCCTTGGGTCATCTGCCCAGCTTTGGGCTTTATAGTAACACTGCCTGTTGCTCCTTTGGGGGGGGATAATGAGGGTGAGGGCCACGCTGTTTGGGTGAAGATCCCTCATTGGTGTGTAAAGGAGGGCAGGTATTATAACTGGGCTTCTCTTTGAAATCTTGGGTGAGTTGAGTTTCAATGTGTCTGGGTCTGTCTGGAGATGGGAAGACAGGGGGTGTATCCACTGGTTATGGGGCAGCTATTCCAGTGGTGGTGGGGACTGGGGAATAGAAGAAGTAATGTTGACAGGTCAGCAGGCCTTTGCAGGGGAAGGGAAATCAGAAACTTAATTGCTGTCTCCCCTTCTGTCTGTCCAGCCAGCTCTTTGACCTTGGAAAGCAATGCTAACCACCCACAGAGCCTAGTCTTGCTCCTTTGTAATGCCAGGTCAGTCCAGAATAAACCTGAAATCATCCATGATTTGATTCTGGATGAAGGGGCTGATCAGGTATGTATTCTGGAGACTTGGTTGGGGGTGGCTGGTGGCCCAGTCTGGTCCTGGCTTCTTCCTCCAGCCGCAGAGTTGCCAAAACCTAAGGGGTATATTCATGGGTCAAATGGGCCATAAGCCAGAATTTGGCTTTTTAAAAGCCAAATCTGGCCACCTAACCTCCAGGGTACTCTGTTGAGGAGCAGGGGAGGGGAAGTGGGCAAGGAGGTGGAATGGCTGTGGTCTACAAGAGCAATATCTCCCTTGCCAGGATCCCTGTCGAAGTGTCTGACCATACTGAATGTGTGTTCCTCAGTTTGAGGACCAAGGATAGACTGGGGCTTCTGATAGTGTACCGATCATCCCGCTGCCTGAAAGAGTCCCTAACTGAGCTGATGGACTTGGTCTCGGGCTTGGCGTTGGAGTCTCCCAGGCTTGTGGTGCTGGGGGACTTCAATGGTCACTTTGGAACCAATTTGTCAGGGCAGCTCAGGAGTTCATAGTGGCCATGATGCCTAAGGGCCTATCCCAGGTGGTCTCGGGACCAACAAATATTGCTGGTCACATGCTTGATCTGGTCTTTCGCTCTGAACAGGGTGGTGTTCCATGGGTGGGGACTCCTGTGATTCCTCTTTGTCATGGATGGACCACTATCTGTTTAAAGCTGGACTCACGACCAGGTCCCACCTATGCAGAGGTGGGGGACCCATTAGGATGATCCGCCCAAAAAGGTTACTGGATCTATAGGATTCCAAGAAGCCTTCGAGGGATTTAATGTTGGCTGTGCTGGTGACCCTGTTGACACTCAGGTGGAGAATTGGAATAATCAACTCACCAGGGCAGTGGACACAATCGCTCCTAAGTGTTCTCTCTGACTCGCTTCGAAACTGGCCTCTTGGTATATATGGAAGAACTACGGGGGCTAAAGTGGTGAGGTAGACGACTAGAGTGCAAGTGGAGGAAGACTTGACTCGAATCCGACAGATTATTACATAGACAGCATTTGAAGATCTATGCTCAGGTGATATGTGCAAAAAGAAGCGATTCTTTTCCTCCCGTATTGCCTCCACAAGTTCACATCTGGCGGAGTTGTTCAGGGTTGTAAAGGGGCTAATGTGCACCCCTTCCCCCTTGGATCAGTACTTAGAACCAACAATTACTCACTGTGACATTTTTAATGAGTTCTTTGTGGACAAAATCTCTCATATTTGGGCCGACTTGGATTCAAACTCCACAATTGTTACAGAGTCTGATGCCAAGATGTCCAGCAGCTCCTCTTATGTGATGACCCTGGATCAGTTTCGGTTTGTGACTCCTGAGGATGTGGACAAGTTGCTTGGAATGGTGCAGTCTACCACCTGCCTTCTTGATCCTTGCCCGATATGGCTTATACTATCTGGCAGGGAGGCTGGTGTAGAGGGCCTGGTAGAGATTGTAAATGCTTCTCTGAGAGAGGGCAGGATGCCTCCTTGTCTTAAGGAGACAATCATTAGAGTGCTTCTGAAGAAGCCTGCCTTGGATCCCTCAGAGTTAAATAATTACAGGCCTGTCTCCAACCTTCCATGGTTGAGCAAGGTGATTGAGAGGTGATGGCCACCCAGCTCCAGGCAGTCTTGGAGGAAACTGATTATCTAGCCCTGAGATTCTCAGTGCTGGGTCCCCAGATGTTATTGGACTCCAGTTCCCATAATTCCCAGCCCCAGTGGCCTTTGGTTAGGGATTATGGAAGTTGAAGCCCAATAACATCTGGGGACCCAATGTTGAGAATCCCTGATCTAGACCCATTTCAAACTGGCTTTCGGACGGTCTATGGGGTGCCTTGGTTGGCCTGATGGATGATCTCCAATGGAATTGACAGAGCGAGTGTGACTCTGTTGGTCCTTTGGATCTCTCAGCGGCTTTCAATACTATTGACCATAGTATCCTTCTGGAATGTCTGAGGGAATTGGGTGTAGGAGGCACTGCTTTGCAGTGGTTCCGCTCCTATCTCACTGGCAGATTCCAGATGGTGTCTCTTAGAGACTGTTGTTCTTCAAAATCTCAACTTTCGTATGGTGTCCCTCAGGGCTCCGTATTGTCTCCTATGATTAACATCTGCATGAAAGCACTGGGAGAGATCATCAGGAGATTTGGTACAGGGTGTTATCAATATGCTGATGACACCCAAATCTATTTCTCCATGTCAACATCATCAGGAGAAGGTATAACCTCCCTAAATGCCTGCCTGGAGGCAGCAATGGGCTGGATGAGAGATAACAAACTGAGGCTGAATCCAGATAAGATGGAGGTACTTATTGTGTGGGGTCGGAACTTGGGAGACTATTTTGATCTGCTGGTTCTAGATGGGATCACGCTCCCCTGGAAGGAACAGGTGCGCAGTCTGGGGGTGCTTCTGGATCCGAACCTCACCCTGGTGTCCCAGGTTGAAGTGGTGGCCAGAAGTGCTTTTTATCAACTTTGGCTGATACGCCAGCTGCGTCCGTTTCTTGAGATGAACAACATCAGAACAGTGGTATGTCTGCTGGTCACCTTCAGACTTGGGAACGGGTCTTCTCCGTTGCAGCCCCTGGACTTTGGAATGTGCTCCCTGTTGAAAGAAGAGCCTCCTCATCTCTGGCAACTTTTAAAAAGGAAATTAAAAAGGAACCAAAGACACATTTATTCACCCAGGCTTTTAATTAGATTTATAGTTTTAAATCATTTTAATACTGGGTTTTTAATGTTTTTAATCTTTTAAATGATTTTAATTGATTTGATGTTTTAAATTATTTTAATTGTAAAGAGATTCAAGTTTTGGGTGGTATAAAATATTTTAAATAAATAAATAAATAAATAAATAAATCTCCACAATTCTCCTGCGTCCTCGCCATGTTGAAGGAGTGAGATTCTGCAGCCCAGAAGCCCTGTTGTTTAGAACAGGTGATAGTGAATGCTTGCCCTGCATTTGCTCCCCCACATCCATCTCTTTCTGAAATCCAAGCTATCCCCATCTCTCAAGCCTCTTACTCTTGCCCGCCTGGGATCTCATACAATTAGACTTTAAGCTAAAATGTCTCATAGTCATAGATTTATCTAGAAATGTATTTTAATATTGCTTTAATCACACAATTCTCTTTTCTGTATCCCCCTCCCTCAAATAAATTCTGCTTTTAAATAAATTTTCCTTTTAATTTTGAGTCCAAACATTTGCACAAATAAAAACTGGTGGAGCTGACCCCTTTAAGAGCTAATTCCCCCCACAAAGCCCAAACATTGGGGTGCTGACCAAACACCCCAGGGCCAGTTCCATTAACAGTGCCCATGGTGACTGCAGTCCCTTGTATTTTATTTATTTATTTGATTTTTTAATCAAAGATAGATAGATAGATAGATAGATAGATAGATAGATAGATAGATAGATAGATAGATAGATTTCAAAGATCTTGGGCTGAGTCCAGGAAAAGTGGGTCACAACTAGGTACCATTGAAAACAAAATGTAACTGAACTTTAGTTATTTCTGACATTTGCTGTATCCTGCCTTTTATGCATATACCTTACAAAAAATACACACGCCATAATGTGTGAACTACCTCCCCCCCTGCAAAAAAAGTAGTTAACAGAATTAAGGCATACAAGCTGAACCTGCACAGAGCATCTGTGTGCTAGTACGCTTGGCCTTCCCACCCCCTCACTCAGCCTTCCCCCATCCCAGAGACTTGGTGGGGCAGCAGAAGGCCCCCTCATTCAGCTTTTCCTCTCAGCTCATCCTCCCCCCACTGGAGACTTCGCTCAGCCATTCTCCCCCCCCCCCACTGGCCCTTTGCTCTCCCCATGCTCGTCACTCAGCAGTTGCTTTCCTCCGCCTGCTTGCTGCTCACCTGTTGCTCCCCCGCCCACTCACTGCTCGGCCTTTGCCCTTCTCTCCACTCACCTGGTTCCCCCCCACACACTTGCCACTTGGCCTTTGTTCCCACCGCTCACCTTTTGCTTCCTCCCCCTGATAGGCCCTCCATCCCCCTGATAGGCCCTCTATCCCACCTCCCCCCACCTTAAGTCACCCCATGGCAGCAGAGAGGACGGGCAACGGCAGGGCACTGATGTCGGAGATGGTGGCAAAAGCTCCTTCCATGGGCCTGCCAGGTTGTACGTGAAAGCCGCACCCCACATTTTCATTGGTCATGGCTGCAGTGGGGGTGGAGCTTGCCATGTACAACCTTAGTGTATTATATATAGAAATATTAGTTTGGAGGGGAAATATTAGTTTGGAGGGGGGAGTGTTGGAAGTGTTAGCGAACATTCATTGGAGAATACCATCATTTAAAATCCACTGAACATGCTTTGCTTAATTATTCAGTGTAATTTTAAAACCATGTTTGAACCTTCTCCTCTTGGGATTAAAGGTTAGTTTACTGTCATAACCTCTTTAAAGTATTTACTGGGGAAATGTCAATACAGATAACTTTGCAAAACAGGGGTGGGGTGGAGCCATGGCACATTTATCTGGCAGCAAGACAGGTCTTCTGTGAACAGAAGGAAAAGAAGGAAACCCTGAGTGTAATTGGCCATACATACTTAGGATTATAGTGAGGGTGACCACATGGGGAATTAAATTGATTTGGTGGTCAATACATAGTGAACAGTTGATTACAAAACAAGATATTTTTCGAAAAATAAGTCTGATGGAAGTTGTAGTCCAATAACATCTGGGAACTCAATGTTGGGAGCTCCTGAACCAGTGCAACCAATGAACTGCATTCTTCCATGTAACCCAATATGTTGTAGCAGGGGCGTAGAAAGGTTGGAGTGGGCCCAGAGACAAGGTTTTTAAATGCCCCCCCCCCCCCGCTCACTGAAGCTCAGCTCATGAAGTAAAGAAATCTTAAATGAGGCTGAATATATATACACAGGTGAAACTCGGAAAATTAGAATATCGTGCAAAAGTCCATTAATTTCAGTAATGCAAATTAAAAGGTGAAACTGATATGAGACAGACGCATTACATGCAAAGCGAGATAAGTCAAGCCTTAATTTGTTATAATTGTGATGATCATGGCGTACAGCTCATGAAAACCCCAAATCCACAATCTCAGAAAATTAGAATATTACATGGAACCAAGAAGACAAGGATTGAAGAATAGAATAATATTGGACCTCTGAAAAGTATAAGCATGCATATGTATTCAGTACTTGGTTTGGGCCCCTTTTGCAGCAATTACTGCCTCAATGCGGTGTGGAATGGATGCTATCAGCCTGTGGCACTGATGAGGTATTGTGGAAGACCAGGATGCTTCATTAGCGGCCTTCAGCAATTCTGCATCGTTTGGTCTCATGTCTCTCATCCTTCTGTTGGCAATGCCCCATAGATTCTCTATGGGGTCAGGTCAGGCGAGTTTGCTGGCCAATCAAGCACAGTACACTGTATACTTTTCAGAGGTCCGATATTGTTCTAGTCTTCAATCCTTGTCTTCTTGGTTCCATGTAATATTCTAATTTTCTGAGATTGTGGATTTGGGGTTTTCATGAGCTGTATGCCATGATCATCACAATTATAACAAATTAAGACTTGACCTATCTTGCTTTGCATGTAAAGCGTCTGTCTCATATATCAGTTTCACCTTTTAATTTGCATTACTGAAATTAATGGACTTTTGCACGATATTCTAATTTTCCGAGTTTCACCTGTATATGTGCCACAATAGAACATCATCCTAAATTATTTTTTTAAAGGTTTTGTAAATTGTGGATGCTGCAAGTCATTTAATGGTACTAGAGAAATACATGCTGTTCTGGTAGCTCCAGATCTTAACACTCACATCAGTTTCGGAGGTTGAACACAACTGAAGGAAGCCCAGGTGGGTGCATAGCTGGGGGAGTCAGTCATGTGACTTGCATCGGGGTGGAGGCCCAAGGCAGTGGGCCCCCAGACAACTGTCTCCCCTTGCCCTATTATAGTTACGCCCCTGACGTGTAGCTGGGAGTGATGAGAGTTGTAATTCAGCAACATCTGGAGGAACCCTGGTTGGAAACCACTGATGTAATCAGTACTGGAGTCTGAAAAACCAATACATGTTGGAGCATTTTAACACAGCCCAACAAAGGTTCCTCCTAGGTTCATCCCCTGACCCTCCAGATTCTGTCTTGGCTCCTTCCCTGGCTTACAGAGTCCTGCTCCAGAAAACACCTAGCCTGATCCAGGGGCCACTTTTGCAATTCAATAGCCCCAATAGTAAAGTTTGCAATGATGGTGCAGCGGGGAAATGCTTGACTAACAAGCAGAAGGTTGCCGGTTCATATCCCCACAGATACTATATCGGGCAGCAGCAATGTAGGAAGATGCTTAAGGGCATCATCTCATACTGCGTGGGAGGAGGCAATGGTAGACCCCTCCTGTATTCTACCAAAGAAAGCCACATGTTCCTGTGGGCACCAGGAGTCGAAATCAACTTGACGGCACACTTTACCTTTACTGAATGCATTGCATTTATATCCCACACTTCTTTCTAAGGAGCTCAGGGCAGACATGGTTCTTCTTTCCTTCTTTAAATCCTCACAACAACCTTGTACAGTTAGTTAGGGTAAGAGATGGGGTGGGGTCATTCTCACAACCAGTTCTACCTGGGTAGGATACTGCTAACCTGTATAGGGCTGTCCATGAAGAGTGCCAGGATTGCTCCCAATCCCAGCACTCCTCCACCAGGTAGTCTATCTGAGAGTGAGGTAGGAGGAAACGCATACACAGCAGTCATACTTACCAGAGAGCTGAGGGAAGGAGCGTCCCAGCAGCCAGGGATATCCCAGTACACTGTGCTTCTCATGCAATGCATTGTGGGATATCTGGTGGCCAGGCTGTTTCCTCCCCCCCCCCCCCGCACCTCCTGCTCAGTCAGGCTGTTTCCTCCCCCCCCCCCCGCACCTCCTGCTCTGTGCCAGTCTTTGCCATGCAAGTCATGTGGGAGCACAAGCAGCAGAGCCCTTTGTGGGCTCAGATTGTCTGGGGGGGCAGGTAGGCTCTCCCCCCTAAGCCCCCCCCCCCATGCAACTGTGGTCATGAGAATGACCTTAGAGAGTTTCAGGCCTGAGTGGGGATTTCAACCCATGTCTCCCAAGTTCTAGTCTAACTCTCTAACCACTACACCACACTGGCCCTCAATATAAGAATCCCACAAAATGCTAGGGCCAAACCAGTTCATAGTGGCAATAGGTATTTGAGGAAAAACATGAATTTTGCCTTGGAATTTCCTCAACAGGTTGCCAGTTTTACCTCCATCCCTGGCAGGGGCAGCCCTTCCATGAGACAGGGTGAAGTGGTTGCCTGAGGCAGCAGATCATTGGGGGAGCAGTGAGGTGGCAAGATGGCCTTCTGTCCCCTGCTTTAAAAGGAAAAAGGGTGAGAGGGGAAGGAGGGTGCAAACAAGGAGGTGGCATTTGGCACCCTGCCTCAGGTGTACAGGGGCCTTGAACCACCACTAATGCAAACCAGCATTGGAATGAGATAAAAACACTTGCAGACCTTTAATATACTGCTTGTGAAATCTAAAGTTCCCACTGCTCTGAAAGTCTGCTCCTGCTGAAAGTTCTTGTGCCCAGTGTCCCATATCTTCAATTTTTCCCTCATTCACAAGCATTATGCCATAATTGAATGTGCTTAATGGGTTGGGCTGCAGTCACGTAGCTAATGAGAAGCTGCAACAGTGCCATTATGCTTGCCCGGCCCTGAGCAAGCTAATGAGGGTCGCCCACATTTTTAACCCAGCATTTTACCCAGGTAAAACAAGCCTGTGGTTTGTTTTACCTTGGTAGGTGATCATGTGAATAATTGCCCCTGGGTAAAAAAGGCTTCCACCCAGCCTACCACCATTTCCAGCAGTGAGCCGGGGGGGGGGGAGAGAGTGGTCGCGCCAAGCATGGTGGCTGCTCTAATGAGAGCATCAGCAGCACTCATGGCACAAGTAGGGGGTTCTGCGGGGAGAGCAGATGTAACCCGCTCTCACCGCAGATGATCAAGGCAGCAGCCCGGGCGGCTGGATCAGCCAACTGGATCATACAACTGCCGACTCTGTCACAGAGCTGGTGGGGACTTGCAGCCTCCCAACTGGGGGTCTCCTCATGTGTTGCCACGGCACGGAGCTGCACTGTGGCAATACACGATCAGGAAGCCCGGGTTAGCGGAGCACTCGCTCCACTAACCTGGGCTAATGGGAGGGCTACTTTGGCGGGCTAGCCGCCAGGGAACCACTGGGCTCGCCTACAAGCCCACTGGTTCTCACGATGACTGGAAAGTGGGCTAGGCTCCCTTAGCCCGCTTTCCAGTCATCGTAAGAATACCCTCATTGTGTCAATATATGATATGTACTTGATGCTCATTTTCTGTTCCATAGCCTACTTGGGTATCTCTGATCAGGTTCTGCTACTTAACCAGTTCACATGACTGAATGCTTCTCCATGCAAAAAAAGAACTCCTGTACCTAGAAAAGTAGGTGTCAAGGAGAAGACTTCTAGCTGAGCCTTCACCCTGACATGCTAGTTTTCTATGTGCATGGATTTCTTTTCTATGCAATGTCATGTGAGCCATTGCCTACAGTCTGAGGCAGGTACAATCCAGGCAGTGGTTTACCACTTCACTGTGACTTAGGAACTTTTCAACGTGATTTTTCAGACTCTGGGAGAGCACGTGGCTATACATGCAAGAAAAAGATTTGCAAGGAATCCTGCTAACAAAGGCACCTTGTAAGCACCAGGTGCAAAAAGCCCAAGGTAATTGTCTCTAATTGTGAGCTTCTTGTTAACGCTATAGTTAGCTCAGTCAGAGTTGCTCACAGCATCCTTTCATGTCAATGGGAGTTACATGCATGAATTGCATAGAGAATGGGGCCATTTACGTTACACTCCCTTGACGCAAGCCGTATTGAGCTCATACACTGAGAGGTGACTGTTTCTAAACAAAATCCAACATTTGCATGTGTAAAAAAATGGCATTAAGAGTTTTCTTTTCATAAGTTGTTAAAAGTCCAATTAGATTTCTACCAAGCGGTACTTCCTTGGAGATAATTTTCTATTATCAGAGGAAGATGCATATGATGAAATATTGGTTTTCATATGCAAATTGCCTCACCTTGTTCTTTTTTCAAAAACCCTGTTTAGCAAACCAAGATATTCCACCTAGAAAATTTTCTCATTTAACAAACTATGCATTTGTTTTATTTCTACCTGTCTTTCAGTCCAAGGGGATCTCTAAAGGAACTTCCATAAAATAGCAAAATACAGCCAGGCCTATTAAAACATGCACCATTCAGAAAACAATGTGCCCTCAAGAGACAGCACACAAATGCCAGATATAAAATATCCGTAATTAGGCAGCCTCCCTGAACTCTTCATGAAATAATTGTTTACCATCCTCCTGAAAGCTAGGCGAGAGACAGCTTGGCAGTCTTCCTTGGGCAGGGGTTCTCCAGTGATCGGGCCACCACGGAAAAAGCCCTGATTTCATGCAGTCCACATGCCTCTCTGTCTCTCTGAGCTTCTCCCGATCTGCCAACTTGGTCTCAAGGGAACGAACTTGCTCCCTGAGAACCAGGAGCTCCTTGCACTGAGCACACAACCATGACTTCTGCCCATGGGGCAAATAGTCATAAATGTGGCACTCTGTGCAATACACTGGGAAGTACCCCCTCCCCTGCTGGCCTTCTATCTTCATACTGTTTTTGTTGGCTGTTTACAGTATTTAGAGATAGCTTATTAGAAGGATAGGTCTCAGCTGTAATGGTCAGGTATTTACTGTCCAAGCAGCCTTTCCCAAGAATATGAGGAAGGGATTTGTACTTATGTTCTCTTCTCCACCAGTCTCCTTGTGATCACTGGGGCTTGTTCCAGGCTCCCTTGCACACTTCCTGCAAAACTCCTATGTCCTGTTTGCTATCCCTGTGCACTATGCTCTGCTCACTATACTCTTGGTCCTACACCTCTTATGTAGAGAGTAGTCTTCCAATTGACACAGGATGTGAGTCAAAGGAATGTGGGGCCTCCCACGGCCCTATCTGACTCCGCCCCCTCCAGGCAGGGACAATAAGCAAACACTGGAGTTAGCTAACTCTTGCAAATTCTAACCCTTGCAGGGACAAACAACAAACACTGGAGTTATCTAACCCTTTCAAATTCTAACCTTTGGAATTACAAACCCACACACAGAGACTAGGACTTATCCCTTAAAGAGAAACCAGCCCCTGAAAATCTCCCCTCTTCCTGTTAGTTGGTTTGAAGGGGGGAAGGGCTATATACTTAGAAAAGCTTGCTCACCTCCCCAAGATGTGTCTGCTCTTCACAGGGTAGTCTTCCAACTCTGATATTACCTGCTCTGACTGGTTGATCAGTGGGAAAGAGCAATGTAATGGGAAATGTTTATCATATTTGACCTATTGAAATTAATGGAACTTAAAAGTAATTGCAGCTAACTTGTCCCCACTAGCTCTAGAAGTATGAGGTGGGGGTGGGGGGCTCACCAAAGATTGGCCAGTGCAGGCTGAGCCCCCACAGGGATAGTCAAGTTTTTTAAATGTAATCAAGGATGACTGACTGATTGCTAAAGAATATGTGTACTGTCAGTTCTCTCTAGGACCTAACAGCTGACTGCTTGTTGTGGCTGGGAGCAGAGCAGAGCTTATCTGTGGAGGGAGAGGAGCCCAACTGAGCTGAAATCAGACTCCAGAGCTCCTGTGTGTGGAAAGTATGGTCACATTTGCATGTAAAAATCCATGGGTAGACAAATCTGAGGTGAATTTTTGTGACTGTGAATCGCATCACAGACATTCATCCAACCATAGCCTGACAACCTCAGGTTTCAAGGTAGGGGAGCCATCCCCTCTTCCTGATCCACCTTGGGCTACATCCCAGCAAGCTCCATAGCACTCACATCACCAGACTATGGGCAAGGTGTCAGAATGTCAGTGCAGCAGCCATTGGCCACAATCTTCAAGGTGGCGTGCTGAGTGTGATTGCACCTTTCCAGAAGGAACCATCCGCCCTTGGCAGGGAAGGGGCATTTAAATCCCTTTAAACAGAGAAGTCCTTCTCTGATAGCAATTGCACCATCACTCTCATAAGAGCCCCCAAACAAAACTGTCTCACAGAAGCACATTGTGGGGGGTGGGGCGGGGCGGGGGGTGGGTGGAGAGGGGAACTATTTTTCTGTTACTCTGGGAAGGGATCATGGTTATTTCCTAGGAGGAAATATGTATATGAGGAAGATCAAAGGATCCTGGGGTCTGGTCCACTATGACAAAGGATGTTCTTGCAGTGGCAGACCCAAGCAAAGCAGTCCAGGAACACTCAAGCACACTCCTGCCACCCATGTTGGCTTGCCGCCCAGGGATTAACCCTCTCATGAGCAGGCCAGTCTACTGGGGAGGACCAGGGGTTCAGTGAGCTCCAGGCCTTTGTTGGACTGTGCTTTCATGAGGTAGGCCATCAAAATCAAGGGGGCCCTTCTTGTGTGGGGCCGTTGTTCTCTCTGGTAAACAATAGGGCTTGTACACCATGACCTTTTCCTCTCCAGGCAACCCTTTCATACTCCCAAGGAATAGTGGCCACTCCATGTGTCCTGGCAGTCCCAGGTGGGCAAACTAGGGAAACACCAGATCCAGGGAGAGATCTTTCCTGTCACTCACATTTCCTGGGTTTGGACTGGTGTTACAGTGTATGCAGATCAGCCGGTGTGGGGAATTGTGGTTGAGGGGAGCCCCAATTATCAGAGATCCCAGGAAAATAGGGTGGCTATACCGGGCAAAAACAAACATGGACATGTGCCAATGGATGACCGGACTGGCAGAAGGACTGCTTCTTTGCAACAGTCACCAGGACAGGGAAAGGTGTTGCTAGGGTAACCCTCCCCGTGGCTTGCTTGTGTCAAGCAATCAGGTTGGGCAGCAGCTACCGTCCGGCCCACATGCATGTTTCCATGGCCTTTCACGCTAATGAGACAGCAGTCCACTCCAGAGCAGCATCCATCATCATCACATGGGAGGAATCTCTCCTGTGAATGGAGGCAATACTGCTTCTGCTAGATGGTTCTTCTCATGAGTAATGCCAGAGACTGCATACTTTCACCCAAGGGGAAGGGGCTGGGCCCCTTCCCCAACATTATTGTACAAAACATAGAGCAGAGCCTTTCAAGAATTCCGGGGGGGGGGGGCTTTTAAACCCAACCCCGGGTATTGTTGCCCCGCCATATCTTTGCAGCAATTATGGTGCCACCACGACTGCATGAACTTGTGAACATACTTCCTTATTGGTTCATTTTTGGAGACCAAAACACATCGTGCCCATCTCGCCATCCCGTCCCGTTCAGAGGTGAGACCAAAAGGTTCTGAATAGTAAGCTTCCAATTCTACTATTCTATTAACATTCATGAACTGATGGTGACTTTTCAGTATAATTGACTGAGATCACCTTGGAATGTAATTTTTAGTATAACTGGATCCATTTGCAGCCTGTGCAAGCTGTCCATCACTTTTTGAAGTTGAGCAAGCTTCACTTAATCCAACTGTCCAACAGTATATGCATTTACTCAAAATAAATGCCGCTAAGTTCAGTGAGGCTTACACCTAAGTAAGTGTGTCTAAGACTGCAGATTATTTCATGGCTGTTGGGTAGGACTTGGGGGAAATTGTATTGTTTCTGCAGATGGGATGAAAGAAAGGTAGACTCCCAACAGATGATGAAAAAATGCCTCAGAAAAATTAAGAGATACATCCTTTATTACAAAGGGTTGAGGAGGGAAGAAAACAAACCATGAATAGATATGCAGTCTGACCTCCATCCCCTCCACCTTTCTAAAGATTAGTGCTGTTTTTCCCCAACTCTCAAAAATTCTCCTTCCATGATCCAGGTTGAGATGGTCACCTCAAGTAGCTGATTTGGGGCAGTATACATGCCTGCTGCTCCATCTGTTTCCCCTCTCTCTCCTTCCTCCCCCTCCAGCTTGCAGAATGAGGAGGGAGCACATCCTCTGTACTAAGTGGCTGGTCTGCTTCTCCCTCCTTCTGGTACAAGCAAGAGGAGGAGAGGGCTGACTAGCCCAGTTGCCACTGGGGTTGCCACTAGGTGAGGAGCAATACTCTTGCCCTGCAGCTCTGTGCTCACCTGTTTGGGATAGCCACACATATCAGCTGCCCCTCTTCCCCTTCCCTCTGTGGCTGCCAAGCAGTCCCTGCCATACTATGGGATCATCTGACTCTATATCTATATTTATAGTAGGTTTTAAAAACAAACGCCTAATTATTTGATCATTGTAAGAGTAATGTTGCGAGCGGGGGGGGGCCTGTTACTAGGGGTGTGCACAGAACGGATTCGAGCAGTTTGGTTCAAATTCAAACCAAATTTGAACTGGACCACTGGTCCACGTCAAACCGGCCTCCAATCTGGTTTAAGGGTCAAACCAGACCAAACCAGTTTGGAACCAGTTCAATTTGGTTTGAGCGGTATGCATGTAAAGGGGAATCCAGTGAAGACTGCCTCCTCGAAAGTCTGGTCCAGGTCCAGCATTCCACTATGGCCCAGTTCTGGCCTCCGTGTACAGATAGGAATCAGGCCATGCTGGAGCACCAGACTGGGTGCAGACTTCAGAGGAGCTGCCGCTGCCAGTGGTAAGGTGCCCTCTTGCTGCCGCCCCTGGCCACCTTTAGAAGTATTTTAAATGGAGTGTCCCCCCACTTTGCTTGTAAAGGGGAATCCTCACCAGGTTCCCTTTTAAAAGCATTCACCAAGAAGTGCCAAATCAGTTCTGAACTGGTGAGAAGATGGGGTCGGCTAGAAGTGGGGTCGGCTCGGTTCACACTTGGACTGGCACCTCTTTGGGGGGGCCCCGGTCAGTCTGAGTGCAAGTTCGAACTGGCCTGGTTCTATTTGAACCAGGTTCAAACAGAAGTGGTTCTGCACATCCCATCTGTTGCTTGTCACCTGGTGATGCAATATTCATTACAACCTGACTGCTTGGGGCCCCACAATTTCATTTCATTAATTATTATTATTTATTTATTTACACAGTCAGACAGGTGTTATTGACTGGTTTGTTTTATCCAGACATTGAGTCCTTCCCAAGGACCTGGGATGCCAGAATTTTATTGTCAGTGTTGTTGCTGTTTTAGATATCGTCGCAGAATATAGGCTGTTCCCAGTAAAGTTGCTTTTTGTAATTGGCTGATGGTGATTTCTGTGACCCCTATGGTGTTGAGGTGCTCTTCAAGGTCTTTTGGAACTGCACCCAGGGCACCAATTACCACTGGGATTATTTGGGTCTTTTTCTGCCACAGCCTTTCAATTTCCATTTGTAGATCTCTGTATCTTATTTTTTCTATTTCTTTTTCTTCTATTCTGCTATCCTCTGGTATTGCTATGTCGATTATTTTAACTTGTTTTTCTTTCTTCTCGACTACAGTTATATCTGGTGTATTGTGTGGCAGATGTTTGTCTGTTTGTAGTCGGAAGTCCCATAATATTTTTGCATCTTGATTTTCTACAACTTTTTCGATTTTATGGTCCCACCAATGTTTGGCTACAGGTAGCTTGTATTTCTTGCAGATGTTCCAGTGTATCATCCCTGCTACCTTGTCATGCCTTTGTTTGTAGTCAGTCTGTGCGATCTTTTTACAACAGCTGATTAGGTGGTCCACTGTTTCATCTGCTTCTTTACAAAGGTGGCACTTGCTGTTTGTTGTTGACTTTTCGACTTTTGCTCTTATTGCATTTGTTCTTAGTGCCTGTTCTTGTACATCCAATATTAAACCCTCAGTTTCTTTCTTCAAGTTGCCATTCTTAAGCCATTGCCAGCTCTTGGTGATGTCTGAGTTTCCACTTATATTGTGCAAATATTGACCATGCAGTGGCTTCTTTTTCCATTTTTCTACTCGCTTCTTGACTTGTTCTTTCTTGTAGGCCTGCTTTGTTTCATTGGTGTTGAATAGTTTCTCATTATTGACCATTTGAAGTGCATCTTCTTCACTGTCCTTGATATATTCTTCAAGGCCTCTTTTCTCCTCCTCTACTGTTTGATGGACTTGCAGCATTCCTCTTCCACCTGAGCTGCGAGGGAGGTAGAGCCTATCTACATCACTGCGGGGGTGCAGAGCATGATTGATGGACATTATTTTCCTGGTCTTACGATCTAGCGTCTCTAGCTCTGCCTAGGTCCAGTCTATTATTCCTGCAGTGTATCTGATAACAGATATAGCCCAAGTGTTTATGGCTTGTATGGTGTTCCCGCAATTGAGTTTGGACTTGAGGATTTTTCTAACTCTCCTGATGTATTCACTTCCAATTTTTCTTTTAACTTCAGTGTGTGCGATGTTATCAGCCTGGAGAATGCCCAAGTATTTGTAATGTTCTTTCTCTTCCAGTTTCTTGATGTTGCTTCCATTGGGCAGTTCTATTCCTTCTGTTTTTCTTATTTTTCCTCTTTTCATATTAATGCAGCACACTTGTCTAGTCCAAACTCCATTGCTATATCGCTACTGAATATACGGACAGTGTTTAGCAGTGATTCAATTTCTGACTGGGACTATCCATACAACTTCAGATCGTCCATGTACAGCAGATGGTTGATTTTACTTGATGTTTTAGATGTTTGGTATCCGAGGCCTGTTTTGTTGAGTATTTGTGAAAGTGGGGTCATGGCGATTACAAACAACAGAGGGGATAGTCAGTCCACTTGGAAAATGCCTCTTCTAATGCTAACCTATCCAAGTGTCTCGCCATTGACTGTTAACTGTGTACTCCACATGCTCATTGCTTTTTTAATATAAATATCTGAATGTTTTTGCCGACACCAGTTGTTTCTAAACATTTTAGTATCCATGTGTGAGGCAATGAGTCGAAGGCTTTCTTGTAGTCAATCCATGCAACACTTAGATTTGTTTTTCTTCTCTTGCAATTTTCTAAAATCATTTTGTCAATCAGCAGCTGGTCTTTTGTGCCTCTGGTGTTCGGGCAATTTCCTTTCTGTTCAACTGGAAGCTGTTTGTTAGTTAATAAGTGTTGCGTCACTTCATCTGCTATTATTCCAGTTAATAATTTGAACATGGTTGGCAGGCAGGTTATCGGTCTATAATTACTTGGGACTGTACCTTTTGCTGGGTCTTTCATGATGAGATGAGTTTTCCCATTTGTTAGCCATTGTTCAATATCACCTCCTTGCAAAATGTGATTGAACTATTTTGATAGTTGTTTATGAAGGCTTGTTAGGTGTTTAAGCCAAAAGCCATGCAGTTCATCGTCGCCTGGAGCAGTCCAATTTTTAATTTTCTTTGCTCTTTCACTCATTAATTCTGGTGTTATTATTAGATCTTGCATTTGTTGGTTACATTTTTTGACCTCTTTCATCCAGCCTGCTTTTTTATTATAATCTATTGGATTGTCCCATAATTTCCCCCAGAATTGCACCGTTTCTTCTTTATTTGGTGTTTCTAGGTTTCTTGCAGTTTCTCCTTCTATGCTTTGGTAGAAACATCTCTGATTCAACTGGAACTGGAGATTCTGCCTGTGCTGTGTAATTCTGGCTTCGTATCTGCCAATCTTTTTTGACACTGCTGTTATTTGCTGCTTTATTATTTCCAGGACTTCTCTCATTTTCCTTGAATCTAGGTGGTATTTTTGGATCAGATACTGTTTGGTGTTTTCATTCTTCAGCTTCTTGTCTTTCATATCTTTCAATTTACTAGCATCTGATCTAAGCCTGGAGATTTTATTTTCTAATCTAATCTTCATTTAGGTGATGTACTGCTTTCTTTTTTGACAGGTCCACTGATTTTATATCCGAGCTCTTGTGTTGTTATTGTTGCTGCACTGTACATTAGTTGGTTTGTTTCTTGCAAATTATTGGTTGTTATTTCTGCAAGTGCAGCATTGACAACTTTTAATGCCTGGGCAAGTTGTTTTTTGGCAACTGTTTTTAGAGCTGGAAGTCGAACCCTGGTGGTTGTTTGGTTCATGTGCTCAGTTATTTTTTGCCTTAGTTCTTGTTGCTTTTCTGTTAAAGGGCATTTGGGTTTTTGAAATGAAGGCAAAGGGGAGGTTGCCTGGTTTTGATTTTGAAACAGTTCAACAACTGTGGCATCCTCTATTTCCAACACCTCCTCCACCTGCGCCTGAGCAACTGCTTCAGTTGGTGGTAATTCTTCTTCCATATCTTGAGCCTGTTTTGCTCTTTGCAGTTCTTCCAGCTCAATTCCTGTGAATACTTTATTTCTTATTATGAATCTTCTCTGGTCTCCTAGCCTTTGTTCTGTTATTTCTGCTTCTGGATGTTTCTTTTTCCAAATGTGGTACATTCTTTTTAAATAACCTCTTCTAGTTGGACTAGACTTGTAATAGCAGATCATTATTTCCTTGTTGGCATTTTCCGTATATTTTTTCCGGTTAAGCAACATTTCTTCCAGTAACCTTGCAGTCTCCAGCCCTGGTTGCTCAACTGAAGATCCTGAGTCCTGTTGCCCACTTGCCACCAGATGTTCAGGGACTCCAGCACCTGGCATGGTCCTTGTTGACCCGGGCGACGACCGATCCGGTATAGATTTATTAAAGTTACGTCTCACCATATTGTTGATGGGAGAGGCACTCTTTGTCTGGCTCCTCTGGTGAGACCTGTCCAGTATGGTTGGACCTCTGGCATAGCTCTCACCTTCTTCAGAGCACGCAAGCCCCACAACCACATCAAGGTAGTGCCTCACTGGGGGTATTATTATTATTATTATTATTATTATTATTAATTCAATTTCTATACCACCCTTCCAAAAATGGCTCAGGGCGGTTTACAAAGAGAAATAACAAATAAGGTGGCTCCCTGTCCTCAAAGGGTTCACAATCTAAAAAGAGACATAAGACAGACACCAGCAACAGTCACTGGAGGTACTGTGCTGGGGAGGGATAGGGCCAGTTACTCTGCCTCTGCTAAATAAAGAGAATCACCATGTTCAAAGGTGCCTCTTTGCCAAGTTAGCAGGGGCAAAATATAAACATTTAGTGTGTTTCTATTCCATCAAACACAAATAGAAATATAGGAAGCTGCCATAAACTGAGTCAGCAGCATCTCCAAGGTTGCAGGAAGGAGTGAGAAGGTTTCTCCTGGCTCTAGCCTATTAGTATTTGGCTTTTCTGCAATGCCTTTGGCTCTAGTTTGTCTTCGAAACTGGAGAGCTGAGGTGAAGAGTCAATTCTGAGGGAGCCAACATGAATTGTCCCCATTGCTAAGCATGCTCCACCTTAGTTTGCATTTGGATGAGTGACTTACAGCAGACGGTGCACACAGGTAGATATTCCTCTTAAGGGATGGGGACATGGCTCAGTGGAAAGGCATTTATTTTGCATGTAGAAGGTCCCCAGTTCAGGCTCTGGCAGCATCTCCAGGTAGAGTTGGGAAAGACTCCTGCCTGAAATCTTGGACTGCAGTTGCCAGTCAGTGTAGACAATACTGAGCTTGATAAACCAATGGCCTGACTCAGTATTTGGCAGCTTCTTGCACTGTTCCCTCTAACAGGGATTCCCAGATGTTGTTCACTACAACTCCCAGCATCCCCAGATGCAGTGCCTTTGGCTAGGAATTCTGGGAGTTGTAGTCAACAACATCTGGGAATCCCCATTAGAAGGAACACCAGTTTCCTGTGTTCCTAAGGGTTTTAGTCTAAACTAGCTGAACCGAGCGCAGAGCATCTGCACCTAGAGTTCACCACCATCGCCCCCCACTGTCTTTTTCTGCCTTCGCTCCCCCCCACCTTCCAGCCAGCCTCTGCCACTGCCATTCCCCCATCCCACCCCTGTGCTTTCCCTGCCCACCCGCCGCCGCCACTGTTGTCTTCCCAGCTGGCCAGCCGCCCACCCTCTTCACCTGCCCTCTGGCCCACCAGCCGGCTGGCCGCCACTGCCATTTTCTTTCTTCACTAGCAGCCGGCTGCCGCCACCATTTTCTTCCCTCCTCCCCATCCCCCTCGCTATCCGGCAGCTGCTTGAACTCTCGTGAGAGCTGCCACACATGGGATTTGCAACAGGTATGCCTAAGATATATAGATAGAGATAGAGATAGAGATATATAAAGATATGGTGAGCCATTCATAAAGACTCGTTTGGATGCTTGAGGAGTCCCCTCATTCTTTCTTGCCAGTTTTGGTGCCCTCCCCCACCACCCCGCTTTTGGCAAAATGAGTGGGTGTGGCCTTGCAGCAGCAGGTAGGCCTAGGCGGGTCTGGCCACCCAACTCTGTGATCTCCCAGAGCCCATGAATCTCCAGAGATACACACAAGAACCACAGCCTCATTTGATCTGTATCCCACCTTTTGTTTAAAAAGCTCAGGGTGGCATATTGAGGTTTCATCCTCACCACCATGATACCAGTTGTTCCCTACCGAAAAGAAAGTGAAACCATTTAGCATTATTTTAGTAAATTGCACTATATTACAAGTTATTTGCCTATTTTGTGTCCCCTTCCAAGGAAGATATAGCTATACTACTATATACTACTAGTAGTTATACTATACTACTAGACTAGACTACTACTATAGTACTATACTATACTACTAGTTATACTGCTAGTTCTGTGGCTGACTTATGATTGCTAATCTCATGAAAAGAGAGAACAAGCTGTGTTTATCACATCTATATAAATATGTCCCACTGAAGGCAACATCATGGCTGCTACTCT
The DNA here is from genome assembly GCF_027244095.1 of Hemicordylus capensis. NCBI lineage: Eukaryota > Metazoa > Chordata > Lepidosauria > Squamata > Cordylidae > Hemicordylus > Hemicordylus capensis. The sequence continues at coordinate 208,814,101 of NC_069659.1, forward strand.
ACAGCTTGGGCAGAAGGAAGTAAACTCAGGACAAGCAAGAGCCTCCGTTTGCAAGTTCCCAAGTTTTGTCAGCTTGAGTTACAATATTAAAGGGAGACTCACACACAGGAGTAAAGCACAAGGCAAAAAGAGAACAGGCAGGCTGACAAAATGCCACTGGTCATACCACCTCAGGCAGTGATCTTGTCAGCTCTCATAAGTTTAGCAGGGTCAGTCCAGGTCGTGGATGAGAGGATGCCAGTGATTCTCATCTGTTCAACACAGACTCAGCATATGTGTGGAAGGATTAAGTGCAAGCTGCAGCTAGGGAGGGTTGAAGTGTGAGGGTGCAGACCCTGCCTATGGCAAACCCCCTTTTTACTTTTCTTTTCCTTTTGCTTTGTTGGTCACTTTCCCTGGGTTAGCTGAATGTGAAGCCCCAGCACAAACTCTGGCGGATGTTAGAAGCACGGCTATAAGTGTGCAAATATTCCAAGACATGATAATAACAGAGAACAGATTGTGTCACCATTTTGCAGACCTACCAGCTTTTGCATCTGTTGCTAGTGTTTCTTGGGGTTGCTTTAGCGTGTTTTCCCCCTTTATTTTTTAAAAATATTTTATGGAGTATTTGCACCAATAAACCTTTTTCACTAGCCAGCAAGCCCACTTCAGTTTGCTCTGCATTCTAACTTGTATAGTCAAAACACCTCTGGGTTGTTTTCTTGGGATGCAGGTCGGGGTTGCTTTGGCGGCTTTAGCTTTGGGTGTGACTTGGGACGTTGGAAAGGGGCTGCACTGAGCTGCACATTTTTTGGTGGAGGGACTGCACTATGAACAGTTCTAGTACCTGCAATGACACTGCTTTCCTTACAGCATTAGGGAAGCAGCGATTCTATGCCTATCATTTCTGCCCTTCACCTGATGAACATTTTACATTCAACTTTTCCACCATCGCCTACTGGATATCTAAAGCCCACTTTTCCACCTAGCAAACTAGCTAAGCGACCAGAAGTAGACTCTGCACCACACTAGAGAGGACTGCAGGTGTGTGTCAAGGTCTTAGGAGAGGAGAGCTGGTCTTGTGGTAGCAAGCATGACTTGTCCCCTTAGCTAAGCAGGCTCCACCCTGGTTGCATATGAAAGGGAGACTAGAAGTGTGAGCACTGTAAGATATTCCCCTCAGGGAATGGAGCCACACTGAGAAGAGCATCTAGGTTCCAAATCCCCACCCCACCGGCTTCTCCAAGATAGGGCTGAGAGAGATTCCTGCCTGCAACCTTGGAGAAGCCGCTGCCAGTCTGTGAAGACAATACTGAGCTAGATAGACCAAATGGTCTGACTCAGTAGATGGCAGCTTCCTATGTTCCTAAGGTGTGCACAAGTCAAGAGCATGCCTGGTGGAGTTGTTAACAGATGTAGAAGGTTGAACACTGAGCAACTGAAGTGAATCTGCTGGCTTGCACAAAGGTGTATTTGTGCAAATACTCAATCAAAATATTTTTGAAAAATAAAGGCGAAAACAAAGCATGTGTGCCTGGGGGAAACCTAGAGCTAAAACTGGGTCACTCCAAGAAAACTACTCACGCTCCTCAAATGTGCTCTGTGACATATTAAAACCCACTTCCATTACATTCTATATCCATTCTAGTAAAACACACATCTTCTATTGGACTTTACTCACAATTAAGCAGAACTTAGTGACATCTAAAGATATCATATCATATCATTCAAAACCACTAAAAAGTAGTTTACATAAAAGTTATCCTACGTCCTGGAAAGTCTTCTAAAAATGGCAGCAAATAATAATCTTGAATATCTTTGTAAAAATTACAATATAACAATATGTGTGCCATTGTTTCAATGCTACCTGATTTGCATGGGCATTGACTTCAGCATACAGGATCTTCTTGAATCTCCCTTCAAGCACAGCAGTGTGTAATGCATCAAAGCAGGCTAACAATAATGCTTTGTGATATTTTGGGACAGTGATCATACCAAGACACCTGGCTGGATGGTGACAGAAGCCAATCTATTTACATGGTCCATATCTATTTGGCATTCCATATCACACTCACGCTGTCTGATCATTAATCTGGCTTTTGCATACCCTATTGATGCAATAAAATCTGGCGAAAAACCATAGAAATATAAACTTTTTTTCCAATGAGCATCTCCAGAAACATATCTGTTAACACCCAGACTGGGTGAATTAGTTTCACGGCCCCTTCCCACCAAGCAGATAAGTGTGAGCTGACCATCCCAATATCTATGGTGATGATCTGCTGCCCTGATCATCCATTAATTTAACATACATTTTTAGGGGCCAAAGCTAAAAGGAATGCTTTGAACATGGCCCCATAACATGTTAAATTGATAAACCCAAATTTATCTGTACATAGAGGCTGTTCTCACAAACAGCCAAGACTGGACTAGGGCAGCTAAGTTCGGGCTCAGCTGCCCATGGGAATTGCTCCCAGTGGTACCTCGGCAGCAAACCCGACTGAGAAGCCAAGCTGTTAAATGAGGTTAAGGGAGTGAGTGCCATTTAAATGACCATGTGTCAGTGCCGGCTGCTTTCCAGCAGTGCTGAAACATTGGCGGGTGTCTGCCCATCGCTGGGGGGATCTCCACAATGCACCGCACACTTGCATGGTGTATTGTAGCATTTCCAGGGGCTGGGACAACACAACCCCCGACTCCTGCACCTCCGTGCTGCCCACGGCATCCGTGGACCATCTAGGCCTGCAATTTGCACACCCAGCAACTCCACATGGCTCGTCTGTGGGGAAGGTGAGCTTCTGCTGTCTTCCCCACTCCCTTCCCCACTGGCCGCCCTCAAGCCTTTTCACTCAGTTGTGAGAAAGGGCTCATCATAGATTGATTGACTAGCCCACAAAAAACGTACAAGCCAATATGCTCACACGTGCCCATATATACAACACAGGTATGTTACCCAGTTCTCAAGTATTCTGAGGAAAAGGTAGTGCAGCAGTTAGAGAAGTTTGGGAAATATTTATTTATTTTATTTGTTGTTGAATTTATATACCGCCTTTCATTTAAAAACAATCTCAAGGCGGTTTACAAAAGTTAAAAAAACATACAATAAAATGACAATAAAAATATTAAGCTAAAAATATATTAAAAAACCAAATTTAAAATCTATAAAATACAAGCATAAAAACTATACACGGGTAAAAACACATAGAAGCAGCAATAAAAACAATCACGTAAAAGCCTGGATAAAAAGCCAAGATTTAACAAGTTTTCTAAAAACTGTGATGTAGTCCAAGGAGCAAATGGCCACTGGGAGAGCATTCCAAAGTCTGGGGGCAGCAACAGAGAAGGCCCTGTCCCGAGTGCACGACAGCCGAGCCTCCCTCATTGTCGAAACCCGGAGCAGAGTCGCCTCAGATGTCCTCGTCAAGTGGGCAGCAACCCTTGGGAGCAGGCGGTCCCTCAGGTACCCCGGGCCCAAACTGTTAAGGGCTTTAAAGGTCAAAACCAGCACCTTGAATTGGACCAGGAAATGAACTGGCAGCCAGTGCAACTCTTTTAGAATGGGTGTGTGCCATAAGCACTTGCCTGGTCACCTGTGGCCATGGTTTATTCTAATGCATAGCTAGGCACACTTTGCACAGTGTGGGGGGAAATGTGCAGTGAGAAGTAACTTTTTGTGCAGTTGGGAATTTGAGTTTCAATAGGAGCTACATTGTTCCTTAGAATGAAATGGATGAGGTGGGGGAAAGGAAAAAGATAAAAAGAAACAGGAAATGAAGATGAATACTGTTTCTTTTCAATCTTCATAAACTTCATAAACATAGCATATTAATCTACTAATTCCAAATTCAAGGCATTTATTGATTCACATTGAACTCTATTTAAACAGCATCTGTAGGTACCTAACTGCAACATAGCAGTACAAAATAAACACAGAAAGGAAGAATTTCTCATTTTCCCTCTCCTTATCCCTATACTATTTATTTTGATTACAGAAATTATGGGGCAGGGGGTGGTTGGTGTGTTGGTGACTTCTTTTGCAGTAGGAAAAAATGGCAGGAACATTTTTGTAATATGGAAGTGTGTGGCTCTTTGCTTCCTTACAGACCATAAAAATGACACAAACACTTTTGCTTTAGTTTTCACTGTTGTGCTTTACTAGTTTTATGAGATGTGTGTGTGTGTGTATGTGTGTGTGTAAATATTCTGAAAATATTTGCTGGTTTATTCAGCTGTTTTCTCCCTTTATGTTATTGATGTGTGTATACTGGCAGACATGCAGAGCAATGAAGCAGAACTTGCAGGAAGACTTTGGGCTACTGCCGACTGCAAAATTGTCTGGAGCTTGCATGCCAGATCAGTGTTGCATAGCCAAAAGTACATTAGTGGTTGCACAACAGTTGCACAACTGTAGTACATCTCATTTGTTTTAACTGGAGCGTTTGTAGAAGAGCACAAAAGCGCAATCGTGCTGTTGTACAAATCCCATTTCTTAGCACAACTAAGCCAACTTCTTGTGCTACCACAAATCATTCATTCCACAAGTGCTCCATCACTCTGGATGTCGGCCACTATGTTTGTTTGAAAATTTAAAAATGACACAAATGACCTTACATCGTGATATGTGGGCTAATAAAAATTTTGCTGGACTTATAACTTTTGTGGACATTTACAGGGCTGAGTTAGAGTCAAATTAAACACAATATGGGAGTTGTGTGGGTGCATCAATAATAGGGTTGCCATATACAAGCTTCCCAAATCTGGGTGGCCTGATTTGCATATTATGCAGATTATGTGGCAACTGATCTGCATTATTTATTTATTTATTTATTTATTTATTTATTTATTTATTTATTTATTTATTTGACAGATTTGTATATTTTCCCCTCCTCCTCTCCTGCCCTCCCATGTGATCGGATCTAGAGTAAAATCCAGGCAATCTGGGCAGTGCATTTGAAATCCATGTAAATCCAGGTGAAATTTAGCAGCAGGGTTGAGGAGCCGAAATCCAGCGGCTACCCTAAATTCTGGCGGACATGGCAACTGTAATCAATAATGACTTGGGCGGGATGCTAAAAGCAGTTTCAGGGGGCTGATTTGGGCTAGGGCCATGGCATGTGGGTTAGGGGTTACTTTTTCTTTCCTTACCGCAGCCCCAATACAAATTTCCTCTTCCCTGATCTGCCACTCATAATGGAGGGGAAAATATAGAGGCACCTATATTGTGTGCATATGTTTCCTTCAAGGCTAACAGAAGCTCCAGAGGCCCAGTTTGGATTGGGACCATGGCACAGCAGAAAAAAGAAAAGAAAAAACAAAAACCTCTTCCCTACACAATTGGGCTCCCCAATGGATACTTTTTGTAAAAATAACAAGATATCATATATTAATTCACACAGCTCCAATGATGGACCCTGTTTGACACTTTATTTATTTTTATTTTTTATTTTATTTTACATTTTATATCCCGCTCTTCCTCCAAAGAGCCGAGAGCGGTGTACTACATACTTAAGTTTCTCTTTCACAACCACCCTGTGAAGTAGGTTAGGCTGAGAGAGGAGTGACTGGTGCAGAGTCACCCAGCAAGTATCATGGCTGAATGGGGATTTGAACTCGGGTCTCCCTGGTCCTAGTCTAGCACTCTAACCACTACACACACGCTGACTTAGAGAAAGGGTTCCACCTGAGCCACAGGGGGAAAAGCAACTTGTCAAAGAGGTGGGGAGGGGAGGGGAATTTTAGTAGGATTCTGAATGAACAGAGGGAGGCAATGTTGAGAGGGGGCGGATGTATCATTAAGCCATCAGTAAATTTACATACTGCAGTGAGCTTAACCTTATATGATTTTAAGACTTCATTAATGTCAAGGGCTTTTCTGTGTTTCCACACTGCACAGCATCTACCAATCCAGCACAATGAATAGATGAAAAAATATTATAGAGATTGTGCATACAATCCTCCTTTCTAATGACTCCATAATATATGTTTAGTGCCAATAAACATCACAAAGAGTATTAGTTGCCAAGTTTGGCCCTACAACTGTTTTCCTGACATTAATAACTCTGCTTTTAAAAAAAGCACTAAAAGCAGCCTGCCTGCATTATTGACTATGGAATACAGGATTTCATTAAGCAAACAACACAGCCAACTTAAATTGAGGGATTGATTTCCAGAGGAGAGAGAGCATCTGGAAGTGGCCGGCTGACAGTTCCTATTCCTCCCTCTGGGAAGGACTTTGCCAACTGATTTAAATGAGGGTTTCTTTGCATTCACTTTTAGGCTGTGAACTTGGAGCACACGTTAACAAGTCCTCGGTAGACAAAAAGATGCACATTAGCTCCTCAAATGCAGCCAGGAAAGTGCAACAGAAAAATCTGATTCTATTTTGGACATGGTTTATCTGTCCAGTGCTTAGAATTCTAAGAGTGTATTAAAAGTAACACCCCCAAGTAGAGTCCAGGTTGCCAAACTGTTTATTGGCCTCTAGCTGCACCTTCATCTGCACATTTGCAGGTGTCAGTGCTTATCTCTATGCCCAGAAGTGCTTCTCCTGCTGGTTTCTGTAGATCTGGCTGTTGTTAAAAGCACAGGAGCTGTCTAGTTCATATTTTTCTAGTCAGTTGGCAACCCCATGTGGCCATTGGGTTATGATATTTATTTGTATTTATTTTATTATATTAACATCTTTTTATATTGCCCAAAACTTATGTCTCTAGGTGGTTTACAACAAAATAAAAACAGTAAGTAAAACATTAGTTAAAACAAAAATGAAAAGTTTAAAACATTACAATTAAAAAATTTTAAAATAATATTTTAAAACAACATTAAAACCATTAAAACAATATTAATTAAAGTCCTGGGTGAACAGATGCATCTTTTAAAACTTTTTAAAAGCTGTCAGAGATGAGGAGGCTCTTATTTCACTAGGGAGCACATTCCAAAGCCTCGGGACAGCAGCGGAGAAGGTCCGTCCCTGAGTGGCCACCAGACGAGCCAGTGGCAAATGCAGATGAACCTCTCCAGCTGATCTCAATGGGCGGTGGGGTTCATGATGAAGAAGATGTTCTCTTAAATACCCAGGGCCCAAACTGTTTAGGGCTTTATAGGCTATAACCAACACCTTGTATTTTGCCCAGAAACATATCGGCAGCCAGTGTAGCTCCTTCAATCCAGGAGTTATATGGTATCTCCGAGATGACCCAGAGACCAACCTGGCTGCCGCATTCTGGACCAACTGTAGTTCCCAGACTACATACAAGGGCAGCCCCAGGCATGTAGCAAGACCACCAGTGACCCATGTGCAGCCGCGGTGGGCAGCCCCGCTAGCCCCGCCCCCGCACCTGACATCAGATGTGAGGCTAGCCACGCCCCCGCATCTGACATCAGACGTGGGGGCGTGGTCTGGCTCCCGAACGGAGCCTTGAGGCTCCTTTCGGGAGTTGCAGTTTACCTGCTGAAGGGGCCACGTGGCCCCTTCGGCAGTTAAGCTAAGGCTGGCACTGCCTTCACAGCGCAGCCCAGGAGCGGCTCTTCCCTGCAGGGAAGAGCCATTCCTGGGCTGCGTTGCGAAGGCAGCACCAGTCTTTTAGTTCCTGAAGGGGCCGTGCAGCCCTTCAGGAGCTAGTTAGGCTGGCGCTGTGTTTGCAGCGCGCAGCCAGGAGCGACTTTTCCCTGCCTTTGCAGGGAAGAGCCGCTCCTGGCTGACGCTGCGAACACAGCACCAGCCTTAGTTTAGCTCCTGAAGGGGCTGCATGTCCCCCGCTCGGGAGCTAAACTACCACCCCCGCGTCTGGCGTCAGATGCGGGGGGAGTGTCAGGGCCGCTCTCACGGCCCCTGATTGGTCAGCAGTCCAAGTTCTTTGAACCCGTTGGCCCAAAGGTGGCTCCGCCCCTGGGCAGCCCCACATAGAGCACATTGCCGTAATCCAGTCTGGAGGTTACCAGCAGATATACCACTGTTTTGAGGTCATTTTCAGGTTGATGTGATGGTATGCATCTGGTAGCTCTGTCCTGGGCTGTGTGTATACCAGAATTTTACAGGAGTACAGGCGAAGCACAAAACATGATACAAGGCACAGAGCTCTCCTTCCCACGTATCTCGAGTTCATTGTTTAAATGTTTCTGGTCCTCATGGCTGTGAAGATTTTTATTTTATTTTATTTATTTGATTTTATTTTTCCTCCAAGTATCTCAAAGCCATGTTCATAGTAATGTTTATCCTCGCAACAACCCTATGAAGTAGGTTAGGCTGAGAGATACATGACTGGCCCAGAGTCACCCAGTGAGTTTCATGGTTGAATGGGGATTCAAACTCAGGTGTTCCCGATCCTAGTCCAACACTCTAACCACTACACTATGCTGGCTCTCCACTACACTATGCTGGCTATGCCAGAAAGTATGTAGGCAATATCTCCAAATACCTTAGAAACCAAGGATGAATAACATCTGAACAATAAGATTTATCATGGTTGAGCATGGGATATCAGTGCTTGGTGTTGCAGGTTTATTCTAAGCATTTTTTTCTACTGCATAATGTTTATTTGTTATATATCTCTATCTCTATCTCTATCTCTATCTCTATCTCTATCTCTATCTCTATCAAACCTGATGCTAAAGGCTCTAGGAGGTTCACAAAAATAAATACAATAAAGACAAAATAGACTGTTAAAACAACAATTTAAAACATTCAAAGATTACTAAAAGCGAGGCTAAAAAAATGTCTTAAGGGCTTTTTTAAAGGCTGGTAAAGATGTTAAACTATGACTGTCTATAGGGAGCGCATTCCACAGCCCAGGAGCAACTACAGAGAAGGCCCACTCCCAAGTCGCCGCAAGACGGGCTGGGAGCATCCAGAGATGGACCTTTCTCGATGACCTTAATATGCAGTGCGGATGATGCAAAAGAAGGTGCTCTCCCAGGTAACTTGGTCCGAAGCCATTTAGGGCCTTAAAGGTAATTACCAGCACATTGTATTTTCCCCAGAAACCTATTTGTAGGGATGTGTGAGCTGGCTCGAGGTTGAGCCAGCTTGCACTTGAACTGGCCCAGCTCAAGGACTCACCCTCAAACCAGACCGGGTCCAGTTTGGCTCGAGGAGGTCAGGCTGAACGCACCAGGCCAGCCTGGGGCCAGTTTTGGTTTTTGTAATTAAAAAAAATTTATTTATTTATTTATTTATTTATTTATTTGTCACATTTTTAAACCGCCCAAAACTCACGTCTCTGGGCAGTTCACAAGAAGATAAAAACAAAAGTAAAACACTAGTTAAAAACAAAAACAAGAAATTTAAAAAACAACAATTTAAATTTTTTAAGACAACATTCTAAAACAACATTAAAAACAATCAAAACAGTATCAGTTAAAGCCTGGGTGAACAGATGTGTCTTTAAAGACTTTTTTAAAATTGTCAGAGATGGGGAGGCTCTTATTTCAGATAAATGGCAGACTAACTGCCATTGCAGGGCTTCAGGAGGTGCTGCCGTGGCCATGGGAGAGTCTCAAGAGGTCCCCCCTCCCCTGGTCTCAACCTGGCCATGCAAATGGCCAGTGTGTATGTGAGGTGGCCTCCAAAGTGGCCACCACTAGTGCAGGGAGGCCCAGAATGGACCAAAATTGGCCCAAAATTGGCCTTTTGAGATTGGGGGGAGACCATTAGGGGGAGAGGAATCTGAGGAGACACCCTCCCTCCATGGCAGCAGCCCCTGACACTCCACAATGGCAGTAAGACCACCTTTTTTGTTTTTAAAGAAATCTTTCCCTCTCCCCACATTCTGGGCCTGAACCGATTCGAAATCAAGCCCGATCGGCCCCAGCTCTAGCGTGCACAGAAATAGACTGGACCCAGTTCAATTCAAGTCCAGTTCGACACAAACCAAACCGAGTTTTCCAGTTCTGTGTACACCCCTACCTACTGGAAGCCAACACCATTTTAAAACAAGCATAATATGGTCTCTCTGAGAGATCCCAGAGACTACTCTAGCCTCTGAATTTTGAACCAGCTTATCACACACACACCCAAATACACACAAACACAATTTACAATATCCTTGCACCCCAGGGTGCAAAGGAAATGAAAGGAAAGAAGAAATGAGAAATTTTTATTTTGTTTCTTTTTATCTTCTGTTTTTATCATCTATTTCTGTTTAAGAAATAACCTAGCCCTTGAAAAATCTCAAGCCCAGCTGTACAAAATCTTAGTAAACTGCCCAACCTCTCCCCCACCACTTCACATTGCACCAAATGTGTTCAGGTGCATCTTAGAATGAGCATTGCAGCACTGCTCATTGTTGCTTCCCAAAACTAGAATAAATTATGCAAAAATAGAGGGGGGAACCCTGTAGAATAAGTAATGCAAAATAAGACAAATTAAGCAATTTTTCTATTTGCCTACATTCATTCAAGTCACAGAATACAGAACTTGGATTGCTTGGACATATAATTTCACATCATTTTAGGATAGAGTGCAATCAACCCTAGAATGAGAACCAGATTCTACATGGTTCAGCCGAATTCCATGGAGTTTCATCCTTCACATCACCATCAGCAGCCACCAGGACTTAGCAAGACACTATAACAGTGTCTGCCTGTCTGTCTCTGTCTCTCACCCTCTTCCTCACTCCCCCAGCTTGGAGCCACCTCTAAGAGGAGTGGCTGAGTTTGGGGGGTGATTATAAGGATGGAGGGAGAGCTGGCAGTGGCAGGGAGTGGACAGTCGGAGAAGATACAGCAGCGTGGATTCTGTCAGCCTGTTGCGTTGGCCTGGAAATCTATCAAAGCCTCCCCACCCACCCCTCTAGCCCAGCTTGGATAGCTAGAAGACCGGCTCTGCCTAGCTGTTGTTCTGCTGCTTTGCTTTTTTCGTTCCATTTTTGAGTGCCTAACAACCCCACCTGTGGGCTCTAATTTGATCTGCCCCAGCTTGGATCTGCCTGTGAGAGGGGTGACTCTGGGGTTTGGGGTGCTTATAAGGACAGACGGAGCACTGGTGGTGTAGCCAACAACACAGCTGGCGGTAGGCAGCTGACCTGTAGGCAGCCGCCAAAGGGGGGCGGGCGGCCTTTGGTGCTGGGCCTTCGGTGTGGGACTGAGGTCTGGGGGGAGGTTATATTAAGGTGGGGTTGGAGGTTTGGGCTAAAGTTTGTTAATCCTCCTTTTAGTGGGTTGTGCCAGGCCTTTTGCTGTCATGTGTTTAGGCTCTCTTGAGAAGGGTGATGTGGGGGGGGGTGTCCAGCAGCTTTGGGGTAGCTGTCATGGTAGGGAATAGAAGAATTGGCGTTGGCAGAGCAGCTGGCCATTACAGGGGAAGGGAAACGAATAATTTAGTAACTGTTTCCACTTCTGGCTGCCCTGAGTGCTCAGGTCTCGGGGAGCAGTTCAAACTACCCACAGAAACTGGCCATGCTCCTCTTCAATGCCAGGTCGGTTCAGAATAAGACCAAAATCATCCATGACTTGATCTGGCTTGTATAACTGAGACCTGGATGGGGGAGGCTGGTGGCCCAGTTTGGGCCCAGCTTCTCCCACCAGGCTACTCTGTTGTGGAGGAGGCTAGGGGAAGTGGGGGGTGGGTGGAGTGGATGTGGTCCATAAGAATATAATCTCCCTTACCAGGGCCCCTGTGAGACAGTTGACTTATATTCAATGTGTGTTTTTGCAGCTGGGATCTAGGGATAGATTAGGGATTCTGTTTGTGTACCATGCACCCCACTGCCCAACTGACTATGTAACTTAGCTGACGGAGTTGGTCTTGGAGTTGGTGGAGTCACCCAGAATTTTAGTGCTAGGGGACTTCAATATCCACTTGGAGGTCCATGGGTGGGGGATCTTGTGGTTTCACCACTGTCATGGATGGACAACCACGTGGTTAAGTTTGGTTTCATGGCCACAACCCAGCCCTGCAGGGGTGGTAGACCTATTAAGATGGTCTGCCCGAGAAGGCTGCTAGATCCAGTAGGTTTCCAAAATGGAGGGTTTCAGTGTTGGTGCTGCTGGTGATTCTGTTGCTGCCCTGGTGGAAACCTGGAATTGGGAACTCACCAGGGCAGTAGACACGATCGCTCCTAAGCATCCCTTCTGATCTGCTTTTCTGTATTGGTATACAGAGGAGTTGTGGGGTCTGAAGCAGCAAGGTAGGTGACTGGAACACAAGTAGAGTAGAACTCAGCTCAAATTTGGCAGGACACAGCAAAAAGCCCATTTGAAAGTTTTTGCGGAAGCAGTGTGTGCAGCAAAAAAGCAATTTTGGTCTGCGTACATTGCTTCTGCATGTTGTGTTCAGCAGAGCTGTCCTGGGTTGTGAGGAGTTTGATTCAGGTTCGTTCCAGTTCAAACCAGTCCCCGGAGACTGTGTTCTGCTGTAATGCCTTTAATGGGTTCTTTGCAGACAAAATTTATTGTATTCGGGTCGACTTGGACTCCACTGTTTTTGCAGTCTATTAAAGTGGTGTCCAGCAATCCCTCTTTCAGTATTAGATTGGATCAGTTTCAATCGATGATGCCTGATCCTTGTTTTCTGGATCCTTGCCCAACTTGGCTGCTTCTATCTAGCAGGGAAATTGTTGGAGATGGCCTAGTTAATATCATTACCTCATCTCTGAGGGAGGGTAAGATGCCTCCTTGTTTGAAGGAGGCAATGATTAGACCACTTCTTAAGAAGCCTTCCCTAGATTCCTCAGCAATTGATAGTTAGAGGCTGGTCTCCAATCTCCCATGATTGGGCAAGGTGATTGAGAGAGTGCTGGCTAACCAGCTCCAGGCAGTTTTGGAGGGAAATGATTATCTAGACCCATTTCAAACTGGTTTTAGAGCAGGCTATGGGGTTGAGATGGCCTTGGTCGGCCTGATGGATGACCTTTACCAGGGAATTGAGAGATGGAGTGTGACTCTGTTGGTTCTTTTGGAACTATTGACCATGCTGTCCTTCTGGATCACGTGGGGGAGTTGGGGACAGGAGGCACTGCTTTGCAGTGGCTCGGCTCCTATCTCTTGGGCAGGTTCCAGATGGTGGAGCTTGGTGACAGTTACTCTTCAAAATGGGAGCTATTATATGGAGACCCTCAGGGCTCCACTCTGTCACCATTGCTTTTTAACATCTACATAAAACCGCTAGGTGAGGTCATCAGGAGTTTTGGTGCAAGGTGTTATCAGTATGCTGATGACACCAAAATCTATTTTTCCTTATCATCAATCATCATCTTCATCATCATCAGGAAATGGTGTTCATTCCCTAAATGCCTGCCTATGGGCAGTAATGGGCTGGATGATGGACAACAAATTGAAGCTGAATCAAAGCAAGATAGAGATGCTCATTGTGGGGGATCGGAATTTTAGGGATGAGTTAGATCTCTCTGTCTTGGATGGGGTTACATTCCTCCAGAAGGAACAGGTACACAGCTTGGGAGTGCTTTTGGATCCAGGCCTCACCCTGGTATCCCTGATGGAGGCAATGTCCAGTAGGGCTATGGCCCATTCTAACTTAGTATACACTATCACTGCTCATCTTAATCACTGAACATGATTATGTTCATTCATAATCTTCTTTGGTGCAAAATGATAAATGAACTTAGAAAGAATCCACTCTCATTTCCTACAGGAGAATCTACTTACAGAAAACCTCAGATATTGAATACAACAAAACCCAGTGCCCCATGTGCTGGTCGTTTTGTGGGTGGTTGGTGTTAGAATCGAAGGACTCTGTGCTGTCTCATGCCTCAGTGACAGAGGCGGATAGACTAGTGAGTCAGAGGGCTAGAGGGGTCAAGACATTGGTCATCCCTTCTCTACTGCTCTGAAACTATCCCTTTGATATGTAGATTGCTACTCTCGGGGACTTCCTGCCTGCCTGCCACTTCCTCTTCCCTTTCTTCTCCCTTGCAACACACACGCTCCTCTCTCCCTGCACTATGTGTGCAGAGATGCAGAAACCATCCCTCTGTATCCAGCTAGTTAGGTTAGAGATCCTATCTCTCCACTTTACTATCTAGAATGGAGTTCTCCAGTAAGGACTCCTTGCATTGATTTGAAACTATGAACAGGCTCCAAGTTTCTTTTACTCTCAGCATACACGCATGCTTAGGCAGACTCTGTGGCCCCTGCTCAGGGCCACCATGATGCCCCCCAAGTGGAGTTATGGGGATGCTGAAATTCCCCATTATTCCCTATGGGGGAGGGAAGCTTAAAGACATGCCAACTTCAAAAAAAAAAAATTAAAAATCACCCCTTTCACCAATTTCTTTGAAATCTGGGTGGTAGCAGGCACTCATAGGGGCACTACCACCTGACCCACTCTTCTGCCCCTAAAACCCCTTTTCTGCCCAAAATCTGCCACAAAGACATGCCAACTAAAAAAAACCCCAAAAAACAACCCTTTCCCCAATTTCTTTGAAATCTGGGTGGTAGCTTCTGTTCCAGTAGAAATCGAATCAAAAAATCGATTCGTGCACATCCCTAATGGCCTGGAGCGCTTTTCATCAAGTTTGGCTGATTCAACAGCTGTGTCCATTCCTTGGAGCGAATGATCTCAAAACAGTGGTGCATCAGCTGGTAACCTCCAGGATTGACTATTGCAATGTGCTGTACATGGGGCTGCCTTTGTACATAGTTCGGAAACTTCAGTTAGTTCGAAATGTGGCAGCCAAAGTGGTCTCTGGGGTTACCTGGAGAGACCATATTATGCCTGTGCTCAGACAGTTGCATTGGTTGCCAATATGTTCCTGGGCAAAATACCAAGTGCTGGTTATTACATTTACAGCCCTAAATGGCTTAGGTCTGGGTTACCTTAGCGAGCACCTTCTTCTGTATGATCCCCATTGTATGTTAAGGTCATCTGGAGTGGTCCATCTCCAGTTACCACTGGTACGTCTGGCGGCAACGCAGAAACAAGCCTTCCATGTAGCTGCTCCTAGCCTATCAAATGCACTCCCAGCAGATATCCATAATCTGGGCTCATTGTTGGCCTTCAAGAGAGCCCTAGAAATGTACTTGTTTGGCCTGACCTTCCAAGGTTTTTAAATTGCTTGGTTTTAAATGGCTATGAACTGTTTTAGATTTTTGTTTTTATATTGCTTTAACCTGTTCGATTTAAATGCTGTTTTGTTGTCGTATTTTATTTATTGTGCACCACCCAGAGCCTTTGGATGGGACGGTATAGAAATGTAATAAATAAATAAATAAGAAAGAAGGGCCTGTTTCAAGCCCGGAATGGAATGACCCCCATTTCAAGTTGGAATGCTTCAGGTATTCCAAGTGGTGCCAGGGTGGGTGGTGAGGGGTGGTGGAAGGTACCTTTAACAACCATACCCTAGTTACCACTCACACCTGCCAGCCCCCATGAGCAGTGACACCACTCCCAGCATCTCGCGCTGAGGCTGCCCCATCTAAGGCACTCTTCTGGCCTCTGCATACATGTGGCAGCCATTTGCATGCACACAAATGGCTGCCATGCATGCGCATAGGCCAGAAGAGCACCGTCGATGGGGCAGCCTCAGTGTGAGATGCCAGACGGGGAGCTGCAGCTCATGGGAGCTTGCAGGTGCAAGTGGTACTGAGGTAATTATTTTTAAAGGTACCTCCCACCGCCCCTCACTACCTCCCTCAACTCAGAACACTTGAAACCCGAGCTTGTTCCATTGGAACATTCTGAGGAGTTGTGTTCTGTTCCAAGCTCAGAACAGAACGCATATCCCATTCTATGCATATCCATAATAATGTGGCTGGCTGAGGAAAGCTATCAAATGGATAAAGCGGTAATTCGATTCAACACTGTAGAGCTGGGACTGAATACTAGACCTAGTATAATATTTAGGGGGAGAAAGGTATGAAAAATTGACTTACAGGGTGGGGAAAAGATTAAGTTAAAATTGATTGTTTATATATGTTGTTTGGTCGGGGGTGGGGGTTAGTGAGGTAAGCATGGCAATGGTTGCCCGATTGACAAGAGGAGTTCTATAGATGTCAGAATCCACACTGTAGAATCAGTTGGAAGTTAAGTTAACAGTCAAGGAAGAGGCTGGCCGAAAGAGACTCAGATTGAAGGATAGAATTGCAGAATACAAAACAGTAACTGGTTGTGCCTTGAACTGTGTATTTCTTGGAAAGGACACCTTTTATTGTTGTTTTGTTTGTTTTTATGAAACAATCAATCCTTTTAACATATTTGTACTTTCTCTACATATTTGTACTTTCTCTACTGGAGTAACACCCCATGTCTAAAGCATTCCCCACTATCAGGGACAATAGCTATTAAAGGAGAGGACTATTGAAGAAAAATGGTGGCAGTGGATACAGGAACCATCACATAGGGCAAAATGATAAAGGTACCCACAATCAGGGGCATTAAAAGCCATCAAACATCATGGGTTGGATCCAAAGATGCCCTTCTGCATGCAGAACAGGTTTTCCACCATGGAAGGCTTTCCTCTTGGTGCTAGAATGTTGTGCAATTAAACCTCTTGCACAAACAGAATCATGTAAACTGCTGTTGAACTTCCCTGTGATAGTGCAGTGGGTGCTCTTACACAAGAACAGAGGCTTGGCAAGGGCAAGAAGTCAAAGGGGCTATCATTGTCGCCTGTAGCTGGGACTCTGCTTCACATGGCCCCTTGTGTACTGCATTATGTACAGCCCCTGGCTGTACTGCAACAGCTTTAGAGCCTTCGGGCCCCATACTGGCCCTGCCCTGTGAGGCCTGTTATTTGCATGCCTGCCGTCAGGAAAAGTGTAAGAGGCTTCCTGTCGGCAGCAGACCTTGCCTCAGGTCCAAAGTCTCTTCTCTGCTGGTGTGTCCTTGTTTTTCGCCTTCATGTGATTGCTCAGCTTGGCCTCTGATGTGATCTTGACGAGTGCTCCCTGTAACAGGGAGTTTCAGGTGTTGTTAACTACAACTCCCATAATCCCCAAACAAAGGTCATTGGAGCTGGAGTTGCTGGGAGTTGTGATCAACGAGGTGATTCCCACGATCAGGGGGAGCAACCTTGAGAGGATTAGCAGGGACGAGCAGTCAGTCCACTCCGGGCAGCTGCAGTGGCCGCCCACACGACTGCCAGCTCCATCAGGGAGCTGGCGGGACCTGGGGGGATCAGGGGCCGTGTAGCCCCTGGAAGCTCCAGCACGCCCTGCACGAGTGCGCAGGGCATGCTGGAGAGACCCCCAAGCTGGGAGGCGCCTTTTCAGCCTCCTGGTTGGAGGTCCCCTTGTGAGTTGCCATGGCACGGAGCCGCGCCGCGGCAACACGATTAAAAAAAACCGAGTTTGCGGAGCACTCACTCCACAAACCTGGTTTAAGCGCAGGGGTAGTTTAGTGGGTTAGCTGCTTAAGAACCACCGGACTCGCAGCCGAGCCCGGTGGTTCTCACAATGGGAGAAAATCGATCTAGCCTCTGCTAGCCCAAATTTCTCCCATCATGTGAATAGCCTCAACATCTGGGGTTCCCTATTACAGGGAACTCTGACCCTGGCCTTCAGCTACTGGTTCATCCCCTAATCCTTGACTGTCTGATTGTCTTGACCTCTGGTACGTTCCTGAACTTTGGCTGCCAGTTTTTATCACTATGCCCTTACTAGTTGTCTGTCTCTCTTTGTAGCACCTAGTGGCTTGCTACCATGGCTCTTATGAGGCACTGATGAAGTTTCCCATTTTTGCCCTGTGCTTACAGCTTGATGCAGCAAAACACATTTAGCAACTAAAAACAGCTGGGTACTTTCCAGGCCAGCTGCTCAACAGCAGCAAAATGCCTCCGTTCAGGCAAGTTGCATTGAAAATGTAAACAGCAGGGGGAGCAATTTCGCGGAAACTAACTACCAAAAAACCCAGCAACTTTCTTACGCTGGATATACGAGGTCGTAGCTCTATGTCACAGTGATTAAATTCGAAACAAGGCATTGGAAATATGAACGGCACCCGGCTGTCTGTGTAGGGACTGCAATGTCACAATGCAGGAAGTGTGAAAGCACACTTCTGAGATCCAACATGACCCCATTGCAGGGTCTAATCTTGAAAGACATGTGACACTGGATAGCACCAGCTAGTTTTTTTGCACAGCAGCTGCCAGCAAGAGTATTCCATCTGAGCAGTGAAAAAACATGCTGCTGCAGCAGAGCCTTACAGGTCCATAACCATTCTTAACTCACCTTGTTGCCACCAGCAACCAGCCTGGTCATATACATGTAATAACGCAAAATGTAAGGGTAGAGATAACTTGTTGAGGCACTGGAATGGAGAAAGAACAAGCCCATCATGATGGAGAGCTAGTCTTGTGGTTGCAATCATGAAGTATCTCATTTGCTAAGCAGGGTCTGCCCTGGTTTGCATTTGAATGGGAGATGACATGTGAGCACTGTAAGATATTCCCCTTAGGACAGGATTTCTTAACATTGGGCCCCCAGATGTTGATGGACGACAACTCCCATCATCCCCAGCAATGTCCATTGTGGCTGGGGATGATGGGAGTTGTAGTCCATCAATACCTGGAGTCCCAAGGTTAAGAAACCCCGCCTTAGGGGATGGGGGCAACCTGGGAAGAGCATCTGCATGCAGAAGGTCCCAGGTTCCCTCCCTAGCATCTCCAAGATAGGACTGAGAGAGACTTCTGCCTGTAACCTTGGAGATGCCGCTGCCAGTCAGTGTAGACCAGTCCTGCACAACAAAAGGCCTGGGGGCCAGATTCGGCCCACGGGGATATTTTTGATGGCCCAGATAGCCAGCAGGAGCCCCGAAATTTGGCATTTGTGTGGGGCTGGAAAGGTGTCCACTGACTGAGCAAGGACAAGGCTTATTTGCTGTCCACTATTCTTGGTTAAATGCAGCCCATGGGGGGAAAGAAGGACCCAACTAACTAGTAACTGCTTTAATATTTATCTTTATACTTGATTTTACTGCAATCATCAGTGCACTGAAAATTGACTTCGGCACCCCCATACATCTTCATGGTTGTTTCTGGCCCCCTGGAACATTTGGGTTGTGCACCCCTGGTGTAGACAATATTGAGCTAGGTGAACCAATGGTCTGACTTTGTATAAGGCAGCTTCCTATGTTCCTATGCCACACAAGTTTTATTATTTTCATCATTTGTCCACAGCCAAGGTGCTAGAAAGATGGGACACAGTTTGCCTCTGTTCAAAGATCTCTTCTGTGATACATTAAAAATAGCTAGCAATACAACTGAGCCATGATGATTTAACCTGTGTTGCTAGGTCATGTGTTCTGCTTCCAAAAGAATAACAGCAACAACAAAAAGCTGTCCTCCAGGACCGTACAATGCCTTTTGCAGGGGTGGGACTGGATTGAAAGTGCTATTCTGCTGGGTATTTGATGGAATGGAGTTTTTGTCACAAGTAGGTGTTTGTTTTTTTAATTCATGTTGCAAATATTCTCTTATACATTAATAATAAAAGCAGGAAGCAGCCAGTCCAACATCTGATTTTTTTAAATATAATCTTGACCTCCCACATTTCAACAAAATGTTTGCTAACGTGTTTGATCAAGCGCTTGTTAAAGAGAAATATTGCTCAGTTGGTGCCAACTGGACCACCTACACTTGGGTGTCACTGTAATTATTGTCAAGCATTATTGTTGCAAGGGTGTACCGAGCACATAGATCTTGCTTTTAATACAGAGTTGGCCGATTTAATGGAACATTAGTAATGCAGCCAGCACAGAATCTGCTAACAAAACTTTACGTTACTGCTGAATGAATTACACTGTACCTCTTGAATGTCTAGCCGCTGGCAACAGGCCAAAACCTTTTACATCTGAAAAAGGAGCTTGCTTTCTCCTCCTCCCCCCCCCCACTCTGCCATAAAGAAATCAGAGCACAGAAGCAATGGACTTGGCAAGCTTCACATATAGCAAAGTTTTCCAAAAGCCGAGGAATGTATGTCATAAGTCAAACCTAGAATAAAATTGTGTGTGATTTTACTTTGAGCTGCACCAAATATTCTCAGGTTCTGATTCTGCGGTTTGTTACCAGTTTTGGTGGAGTAGAAATTCTTCCCCAAGAGTGCCTAGACTGTACAAATATACACTATTTTCCAATTCTGTTCAGAACCATTGTTTGTCCCCCACATCAAAGAAACATACATACAACTGGATTATGGGTAAAAGGCCCACAATATTATTGGAAAATATAATATGATATTAACAGCAGCAAGTCTGTGCTCCCCCCACAAGCAGCACCGGCACTATTTCAGGCTAGGCACTATTTCAGACACAAGTGGGCTTGCCCTAAGCTTACTTGGGCGATCACATCCTGGCTCAGCGCATAGGAGCTGCTCCTCTTTGCCAACCCCCAACCAGGAGGGTCAGGGAAACTCAGAGTGCTGGGAGGAGAGATTAGTTCATCTCCCCCATATGCAGTGGAGGTGCACAGGTAAGGAGAGTACTGCTAATTATTAATATTGCCTGGGGAAATGGAGTCAAAGTAGTTTATTTAGGAAATCCATCAGGGAGATAGATAAGGCCCCTACATGCCTTGATGCTAGCTAGATATAAGAAGAGAGGAAGGGAGAAGATAGAAGTCTCTCTCTCCAGATGAGAGAATG
This sequence comes from Hemicordylus capensis, assembly GCF_027244095.1. Lineage (NCBI taxonomy): Eukaryota > Metazoa > Chordata > Lepidosauria > Squamata > Cordylidae > Hemicordylus > Hemicordylus capensis. The sequence continues at coordinate 208,834,615 of NC_069659.1, forward strand.
AGACCTGAGACTATCAGTCTAACGAAGGGGAAGTAGAGTAGAAAAAGCAGAGTCAGAGAGGGGATTCCCTTGCTCACGATCTCTTTACCCCTAGTGGTCAATAGGGTTGCTGGTGCTAAGAGTAGATGCCATCAGGAACTGCATCTCCAACTAGTCAGAGACATTACCAGTCATTCAGCCTTTGATATGGGCAATGCAACCAAAGTGGTAGGAGTCCCAAGCATAGCCCTCATAGCACCAAAACCATTGAGGACTGTCTGGGTACCTCCCCTTTCAAAGATGCCTAAGGAGTCTCACTGAATAAAACTGATCCCCAAATCTCTCCCCCAGCTTCTACTGATCCTGCCATTTGTGACCTAAAACTAACTAAAGAGTACAGGATGGAGTAAGCGGGGGGGGGGGAAACTCCCCAACATGCCAATGTTGCCAGTAAGCCATGTTTAGGGGTTGTGCAGAAAAGCACCCCTCTCTGTCTCTATATGATTTCTTTAGCAGGCTCATGGCTTCCGTGAACGTTTCACCTCCAAACGACTTGGCTCAAGTTGATCGTTAGCACAGGCAATTGTTCAGCAACACACCTCAAGGTTCAAGTGTCAACAAAACCACAACAGGCCGTGTCTGCCCCTCTCTCAGTAAATCTAAAAGCCAACTGAATAGACCCATCAAAGCAAATAGATAGCAGTTGGAATGCTCATCAGGAGCAGCACAGATAAATGGCCATATCCCAGCTCATTAAATTTAATGAACTGGCTAGCAAGGACTAGGGAGGAGATGCTTGTAAGTAAAGAACAGGTGTGTATCTTTGCATCTGGGGACACTGCAGTCTCAAGACCGTAAACAAACATAGACCCATCTCCTCACACAGATAAATATTTACATAGCTTGCTCTTGCCTTTGTCCAGCAGGACCCACCTGGTATGACTAGGTCCATCTAGAAATGGATACTTTTGTTTTGCAAGAATCTCCCTACCCTCTAGGGAGGGATCGATCACCAGATTGAGTCAGAAACTGCCTCAGGGCATGCTTCAGAGAATAATAACTGCCCTAACCAAGCCATGTGGCTTTGGATTCTGTTTGGATCACACTATCCTACAGATTCTCACACACACGAGCGGTGGCTGCTGCTTCTCCTCGCACCTCATCCCTGCTTCATCCTGCTTTCTATTCTCAAGGAGGCACCCAGTCCAACTTTCACGCAACCAACATGACTGGGAAGGACAGGTAATAATTAAAATCTTGCCTCGCTGAGCTCTGTTACTGCCTCTCCCTTCCTTGCTTCCCTCCCTGCTCTCCTGGCATTTTTTATTGCAAGCCTCTAACTAAGTCACTCATTTAGAACTTTAGCCAGAGGTACTGAATTGCCTAACCAAACCCCTTTTGCCTTCTGCAAATCCCCACTTTTACCCTAAATAAAGCTTTTAAACTGCATTTAATCTCCTCATTGTTTCCAATACACCAAACTTGCTTAAACTGATACTGAGGTCAATCCCATGATCAGTGGGAGCCGCCTGGGGAGGGTTAGCGGGGAGAGCAGGCTAAGCCTGCTCTGCCGGCACATGAGCAGACAGTCTGCTCCAGGTGGCTGAAGCAGCCACCCACATGACTGCTGGCTCCATTACGGAGCCGGCGAGGGCTGGGAGGATCATGGGCTGCGCATCCCCTGGAAGCTCCAGCAAGCCCTGCGCAAGCACGCAGGGCATGCTGGAGAGACCCCTGAGCCAGGAGGCTACTTTTAAGCCTCCAGGTCAGGGGTCTACTTGTGAGTTGCCACGGCACGGAGCCACGCCGCAGCAACTCATGATCATAGAGCCCAGGTTAGCGGAGTGTTTGCTCTGCTAACCTGGGCTTAGGGGAGGGTTGCTTTAGCTGATGACCTACTTGAGAGCAACCGGGCTCGGCTGCGAGCCTGGTGGTTCTCACGGTTGCCAGAAAGCGAGCTAGGCTCCCTTAGCCAGCTTTTTGGCAATCGTGAGAATCGCCTCACTGTGCCTCAGAACTGTGCCTCAATCTGAGCTAATTTCCCCACTTTAGCCCAAAAGCATAGCTGGAGCTCCTAGTCAATTGCTCTGGTGTAATTCTGGTAATGCAATTAACTGAAGAATAAATAATTCCTATTTGACCCCCCCCCCCCAAAAAAAGTGACCAGAAAAAACCCCATCCTCTCCTCAGGGAGGAAGGGAGAGATCGCCAGCAAACCACAAATGGCCAGGAGGGAAAGGAAGTGCCGGAACAGTCCTGCTTGCAGGGGCAGCCAGTGAGGCTGGTATGGGGGTGGAGGTGCAGCAAGAGGGACCTTTAAAAATTCCTACCAGCAATAGTGCCGGCACCTGGAAGACATGCACAGGATGCCAAGTGGGGCACCACTGCTCCCCACATCTGGGAGCTATAGCCAGTAAGGACCTTTAAAGGTACCTCCCACTACCTCCCACCCTGCACCACCCTTACTTGCCTACTTTCCCTGCCTCACCCCACTTCCTAGACACCTAACCTCACCATCATGTTCTGGTCCACAGGTGGTGATCTGGTGCCAAGGACAGTCTTGCAGGGTTAGGTGTAGACAGAGTGAAACAGAGCTAAGGGTCAGAAGCCAGCAGTCAACAGGGTAAGTCAAGCAAGAAGTGTAATCAAACAGAGCCAAGGGTCTGAAGCCAAGAGTCACTATGAGGGCCACACAAGAGCAAGCACATAACATAGTCAAATGAAGCCATGGGCCAAAAACCAGTAGAAGGTCAAGCAAAGAGCATAGTCAAACAAAGCCAAGATCAGAAACCAGGAGTCAGAACAATTTAGAAACACGAAGCAAGGCAACTGTGCAACAATGTTGATTCAGCAACAGCTCTGCGCAGAATGAGTTCTTTTATAGACCTGCTCTCAGATACCACCTCAAGCCCCACCATACTACCAGGGTGGGCATTTAAAGGGGCTGTGTTCTATTTTGTAACCACAGGCTCCATCTGTAAGGAGGTGAGTCCAGGGCATGGGATTATCATCTGGGTGAGGTACAGATAGTGGCTCTGGATCGGGAAACTCTGGATTTTAAGCCTCCGCTGGCCCAATTTTCTGCAATCGTGAGAACCACCGGGCTCGGCTGCAAGCCCCCAGAGGGGAGGCAAAAAGCCGCCTCCTGGCTCTGGGGATCTCGCCAGCATGCAACTGCATGCTTGTGCAGGGCATGCTGGAGCTTCCGGGGGCTGATTGGCCCCCACTCCCGCTCTCCCCAGCCCCTGACGGCTCTGTCATAGAGTCAGCAATTGTGTGGGCGGTTGATCCGGCTGCCCAGGGCTCCCGCCCTGCTCGTGTGCAGGGAGAATGGGCATAGCCCGCCCTCCTCGCTTACTCTCCAAATCCCCGTCTCACTAATTGTGAGACCCGGCTCAAGGTCTGGCCCTGAAGGGTGTGGCAACGGATTCAGGTCCATGACACCCTCCAACTGCCTCTGGCTCCAAACAGGCTGTATGGGCAAAATCATCTTCCCCAGAATGAGGCTGGGGGCATCGTGCTATTCTCCCAACTGCTGCTGATTTGGTACAATTTTCCCTAGTTGCTGCTTCTTCCTCTTTTCTAGATCAGTCATAACAGCGATTTCTCTCATTACTACACCACCAATCTGAATAGGAGGACCTCAAAATGTAGATTTGTTGTCACTGAAAGCAAGTGAGAGCACCTGAGTGAGAGTAGTGTAAAAAGATATGTGAACATTATCACAAGGAATGCTGAAAAATGGCAAAAAGTGGAGGGATTTTTCAACCCTGCTGAAAATGATTGCAAACAATCGGAGCAATTTAAGGTCAACTCCTGTTTAGTTTTGCTAGCCTGCGTTACATATGAACTGGTTTTTGAGATAAGAGAAACCTCAGTGCCCCAAGTGTGGGGTGGAACCCAATCCAAATTTCATCATCACCTTTTGCATTTGCCTAACTCCCCAGCTCAGTGCACCCAAGAAAAGGCAATTTCTTCTTTTGCAGAAGTCATTATAACCCATCAGAGCAAACAAAGCAAGCTGCAAAAGTGAACATGAGCAATAAAGTCAGCTAGACCACAGAATCCACCACCTGGCAATTTCTCTCTAAAGAAGAAAAACCAGGTAAACATGGCCTTGCTTTCACATCACCTTATTATTAGCTCAGCATTATTTATCACACAGGTATAAATCTTGCAGGGTTATAGTGCATTTAACATATAAGGCTTCAGGGATGTTGCTGACTGTGCTGTAAATTGCAATCAACTATTTTTTTGCAAATGAAAACCCTTAATCGCCGCCACCACCCCTGCCGCCAGCTTCAAAGATGCTGAAAGAAATCCTAGACATGGGGTGGGGGAGGGAGTCGGAAAACGACAGCTCCAGTTCCTATTCCTGACAATTCTTTACAACAAGCCTGATTAATTAATACCGATGCCTTTTATGCAAACTAAAACCTCACCTATTAGCTGCTATCTACTTGGAGCTAGCTACTGTGGAAAATGTCACCAGGTAGCATCCGGACCAAGACCCACTGAAATTAATAGGACTTAAATGAGTCGTGACTAACTTGTGTCATTGATTTCAGTGCTACTCAGTCATTACAGACTACAATACTAGTCAAGTTATATCTATTGAAACTTAAGTGGCGCAGCAGGGTGACATCCTTGACTAACAAGCAGAAGGTTGCTGGTTCAAATCCCTGCTGGTACTATATCAGGCAGCAGCAATATAGGAAAGATGCTGAAAGTCATCATCTCATACTGCATGGGAGGAGGCAATGGTAAACCCCTCCTGTATTCTACCAAAGAAAGCCACAGTGCTCTGTGGGCACCAGGAGTCGAAATTGACTTGATGGCACACTTTATATCTGTCAAATGTTTTGAATGGCTGCTTTAACCTTACATGTTATGCTTGTAATTCAAAATCTGCTGTATTGATCATTAGGCCTGTGCAAAATCGGACCAGTAAAATCAGACACAGCCCAATTTTACAGAAATCATAGGGATTCTGAAAGAGTCTGAACTTGAACTTGGCCAATTGGACTTCTCCAACCCCCTTCATAAAAAATCAGAACTTTCCAGAGATCAAAATGGTGGTGAGAGTCTGTTCTTTTCCCCCTAACAATTGTGGGGGGAGGGGGTTCCATCATCTGCCCACCAGTCAGTGCATCTGATCTTTAAACTTTCTTAAAGTTTTTTTAGCCCATTTTCCAGTCACAAGTAGCCAATTTCTTGGTTTCTCCTGCAATTCACTGGTGTTACATTACTTCCCCTTAGGTTCTCTGTTACATCACTTTCCCTGCGATTGGTATTACATTGTTTTTTTCTTTCAAGTTCACAGTGAGTATCCGCAGTTACTTTAAAACATATTTTAAGGTTTGTCCAGGCCTGATCCCGATCCCAACTCCAATTCTGACACACAGAAGGGGCTATTCACACGATGGGGCAAAATCGGGCTAGCGGAGGCAAACCCAATTTTGCCCCATCGTGTGAACCACCAGGCTCAGCAGCCAATCCAGCCACCCAGGGCTCCCTCTCTCCACTCGTAAGAGGGGAGAGCAGGCTTAGCCCGGTCTCCCCGCTCACCCTGCAAAACTGGGTCTCACGAATCATGAGACCCAGCTAGAAGTGTCCAAAGGACCCCAAGCCGACATTTACAGGGTCAGATTAGATCGGGTTTGATCCAATCCTGACTTTTTCATTCATGCACAGGCTAATAATAATTAGCTTTTATTTGGCACATTTGCATTCAAATCACTTCATATACACTAAGCCTGTTCACCCAACCATCAACACCAGGGTAAGAGGCCTTGCACCCTGATTTGCATGGTTGTGTGAACTCATGAAAATCCCTCCAACCCAGGTTGCCCAAAGCAGGGTAGCCCAGCTTTTGTACTCTGCTCTTAACCAAAGCGGGAGATGAGGAGCTCTCTGTCATGTGGATCCATTTACCATTTCTAGTAGCCATTGGGAACTAGCATAGCAAAGCTGCGAACAGTAGAGAGCTGTGGCTACAGGGGCTGCTGTCATGGATTTACCACTCTGCAAAGCGCATTCCATGATCCTGACACAGCAGCTGCTTCAGCAGGACTGGGTCCGCTTCCTGATCCCTTGTGACCAATTAGAGAGCAGCTGCTGATGTAATGAGGCTTTCCAGTCTACTGGCAGTGCAAAGCAGTCTGGGCAGGCCTGCAAGGCCTTCAGAGGACCTTCTATGCTTCTAGCTCCTACTTTCATCAACAAAGGCCTCACCTGGCTTACTCATAAGAACATAAGAACAGCCAGGCTGGATCAGGCCCAAGGCCCATCTAGTCCAGAATCCTGTTTCACACAGTGGCCCACCAGATGCCTCTGGAAGCCACAGGCAGGAGTTGAGGGCATGCCCTCTCTCCTGCTGTTACTCCCCTGCAACTGGCACTCAGAGGCATCCTGCCTTTGAGGCTGGAGGTGGCCCACAGCCCTCCACCTAGTAGCCGATGAAAGACCTCTCCTCCATGAAGTTATCCAAACCCTTCTTAAAGCCATTCAGGTTGTTGGCTGTCACCACATCTTGTGGCACAGAATTCCACAAGTTGATTATGTGTTGTGTGAAAAAGTACTTCCGTTTGTTGGTCCTAGATTTCCCTGCAATCAATTTCATGGGATGACCCCTGGTTCAAGTGTTATGTGAGAGGGAAAAGAATCTCTCTCTCTCCACTTTCTCCACACCATGCATGATTTTATAGACCTCTATCATGTCTCCATGCAGTTGTATTTTTTCTAAACTAAAAAGCCCCAGGTGTTGTAGCCTTGCCTCATAAGAAAGGAGCTCAAGGCCCCTGGTCATCTTGGTTGCCCTCTTCTGCACCTTTTCCAGTTCTACAATGTCCTTTTTTAGATGTGGTGATCAGAATTGTACGCAGGACTCCAGGTGTGGTCACACCATAGTTTTGTATAAGGGCATTATAATATTAGCCGTTTTATTTTCAGTTCCATTCCTAATGATCCCTAGCATGGAATCAGCTTTTTTCACAGCTGCCGCACACTGAGTCAACACTTTCAACGAGCTGTCCACCACGACCCCAAGATCCCTCTCCTGGTCAGTCACCGACAGCTCAGATCCCATCAGCATATACTTGAAGTTGAGGTTCTTCTCCCAATGTGCATCACTTTACATTTGCCAGCACTGAACCACATTTGCCACGTTGTCGCCCACTCACAAGTTTGGAGAGATCCTTTTGGAGCTCCTCAGAATCCATTTTGGATTTCACTAACTGAAAGAGTTTGGTATCATCTGCAAATTTGGCCACCTCACTGCTTACCCCTACTTCTAGATCATTTATGAATAAATTAAAAAGCACCGGTCCCAGTACAGATCCCTGGGGCACCCCACTTCTTACTTCCCTTGTGAAACACAAGTGTGTTTCAGGAAACACACTCGTGTGTTTCCTGAATTTGCCAACCAAACAGAGGTTTTGCTATTCTGTTGCTACTAGGGTAAGAGCTCCCCAACCCACCTCCATTGGGTTGTATGTGTTGGAAGTGAAGGACTCTGCGCTATCTCATGTCTCAATGACAAAGGGGGACAGACTAGTGATTCAGAGGGCTAGAGGGGTCAAGACATCGGTCATTCCTCCTCTCTACTGCTCTTACACTATCCCTTTGATATGTAGATTGCTACTATCAGGGACTTCCTGCCTGCCTGCCTCTTCCTCTTCCTTTTTCTTCTCCCTTGCAACACACACGCTCCTCTCTCCCTGCACCATGTGTGCAGAGATGCAGATCCCATCCCTCTGCATTCAGCTAGATAGCTAGATTGGAGATCCTATCTCTCCACTTTCCTGTCTAGAATGGAGTTAACCAATAAAGACTCCTTATATTGATTTGAAACTGTGAACTGACTCCAAGTTTCTTTTACTCTCAGCAGGCAAGCATGCCTAGGCAGACTCCGCTGTGTTGTGCCTCAGTGCACTCTGCTGTAATAGAAGGGTATCTCTTACCAGAGAGAATTCCCAACGGTATGAAAGGTCCTGTTTTCTCATTAATTATTACAATGACCTTCTAGGTTTTACTATTAGCCTTACATTGTAGATAAGAAATTGAAGCTAGTGGCTTCCCTTTAAAATCATTGGCCCATATTTTCTGCTGTATTATGAGTGTGGGGCTAGAGCTCCACCTTCACAGGGAGCTAGGACATGAGCTGTGCCGAACACTTGCCATGCAGCCCATGTGGGGAGGGAAAGGCGGGGAGTCATTTTTGCTTCTCTCATCTCCCTGCAAAAGTTCTTTTTTGCTACCAGAAACGTGCCTGAGAGTTGTGCAACACTTTTCCCAAAAAAATGTCTGAGGGCCTCCCAATCATGAAAGACATATTTTCAGGAGTCACAGAAGAAAGGAGGATCAGTAAAAATAGCTCCTCCTCTGTTGTGTGTATGTGTGAAACATTATTTTGCATGCATGATGTTAAACATTATTCTGCATGATGACATATTCTGGATGTCAGCCTCTCTTACCAGTCCAGAGCCCTTGGAATGGGACTTTAGATCCCAATAAATAAGCTTTATGTCCAATAAATAATCTGGTGGAACTGTTCTGAAGTTTCACCTTTTGGAAAGATGTGATATTAGGATGACTGATTAGTAAGTTCCATTCAACCCATTCATGGCTCTCTTGAAGTACATAAAAGGAAGCGTAAGGAAAGAGAACAGAAAAATAGTTACCAATCTAATAATCACTTGAAGTGAGAGAGCATTTAAATGGAAAACTGATACAATTTATATAGAAGATTGTCTTAAAAGAGTATAGCATTAGGGCTGAACTGAGCAGGTGGTAATTTTCATGAACATTGTCATTAGCATTGAAAGGTGCACCCCTCTTAGCAAGTCTTCAAGGATTTCTACAAAAAGGAATAAAGTGTTCACTTATTCAAAAAGCATTGCCCTCACTCTGAATAGGTTTTGTTTTCCTTCAGTGACAATAGCATGTAGCCAGATCTCCTTGACTACATACCATTGTGACAACATGATCATATGTGATCCTGTTGTAGAATTATCCAAAGGACCATTCCAGGAAGCACAGGCTTCATTCTAAATAAGTTTTGTTTGCCCTCAGTGATATCAGCATGTAGCCAAATCTGATTAGCTAGATAGTGTCATGATAACTTTATTCTCACTGTACAACCCCTGATTGGCTGGGATAACTGTAAGGAGAAAGAAATATTAACTTGGAAAAAAACAAGTTGTTCTTGTAAGAACTAATCTGACAACTTTCCTTTCACTATCATCTTAATTGATCATTACGATCTTCACAAGTGAGCCTACTTCAGCCTTAAATGTTCACACGTCCACCATCTTGAATTGGTGTGGATGACATCATCACAAACTACTTCATTGTGGTGTCCCTATGTGTCACTCACTACAACTGTACCAAATTTGGTTCAAATTGGTTAGGCAGTCCACAAGTTAGCCCACTTGTGCCTCAACTGTTCATGCATCTGCCATCTTGAATCAGAGTGGATGACATCATTACAAACTATGCTCTTGAGCTGTCCCTATGTGTCCCTACACCTGTAGCAAATTTATTTCAAATCGATTAGGTGGTTCATAAGCTAGCCCATTCACACCTCAAACATTTATGCTTATGCCGTATGGAATTGGTGTGGATAACATCATTACAAACTACGCCATTGAAGTGTCCCTATAACTGTACCCAGTATGGTTCATATTGGTCCAGACATTGTGGAGTTGACAGCAGGACACACACACATACACACGGAGACACAGAATGCTGGGAGATCGCATACACTTACTTTCCTTAAGGAAAGTATGCTAAAAATGTTCTCATAGCATTAGCAAATAGGGGAAACAATGGTTGCAAAAGTTTAATACAAAATTAACATTCACGTATATAAGGGGATTTGCCCCCACCCAAAAGCAGAATACTACTTTTGACCTGAAAATCAAAATGGATGAACATTCACAAGCCTTATATTGATCTATGGCACAGTTAATGCAAGTACAACCTTAGCCAATGCATTATTATTCGGAAGTCCAACAGAGTTCAATAGTGCTTTGTCCCAAGTAAGTAATGGGAATAGGACTACTTCCTTAATTAGATTTAATTAGACCACATACTGTACAAAATGTTTGGAAGGAACATTTACTCAGTTCTTATATTTGATATAGATATAGATCAAATATCCTAATGTAAATCTACAGATCATGTTTTTATACTACAAATCGATCTGCCCTTCAGGATTCATCCCCCAATGTAAATCCCTAAAACCATCCAATTAACATTGAGCCCTAACATCTAGAGTGGCTCATTAATGAGGCAGTGGCCTCTGGTGGTGCCTCATAGGGATGTGCACAAAACCGGTTTGCCCGGTTCAGTTCGAATTCGAACCAGGTTAGAACCAGGAGGGGGTGGTTCGGTTTTGGTTGTGCTCGACCCTCCCCCTGGTTCGGTTTGAATTCAAACCGTTTCGAACAGGTTCAAAATGGTTTGAACCAGTTCAGACATCCAAAAATTGGTAGGATGGTAGCTGGCACCCAGGGGTACCTGCCACCCAAACCCCAAAGCAATCGGACACTCATACGGTTTTTAATGAATTTTAGAAAATTATTTTTATTTTTTCTCATAGGGTATAATGGGACTCGAACCAGCACATTATTCCCTATTGTGGAGCACCTAGTGCCCAAGGGGGGCCAGGAAGCTATCAGGATTATTTGAAAGGAATTGGGCAAAGGGCTGATTTTTAAGCGATTTTTGAAATTTGTGTGTCTTTATGGTTAGCAGATGAGAGTGGATTCATGGTTTGTCATTGAAAATCCTATATGCTACCAAAGAATCTACACTCAGAACACTTCAGAAACAACAAAACCCAGTACCCCATGGGTTAGAAACCCATGGAGGTGGTTGTCACCCTCGCTCTGGGCCACCCCAGCACCCCCCAAGTGCAGTTATGGGGCTGCTGAAACCTGCATTCTTCCCTATGGAGAAAAACCTTAAAGCCACTTGTGGGGTGCTGGGGTGGCCCAGAGTGAGTGGTAGTCTAGTGCAAAGAGGGTGCCAACCACCCCCATGGTTGCTAACCCATGGAGTACTGGGTTTTGTTGTTTCTGAAGTGTTCTGAGTTTAGATTCTTTGGCAGCATATAAGATTTTCAATGACAAACCATGAATCCATTCTCATCTGCTAACCTTAAAGACACATAAACTTCAAAAATCACTTAAAAATCAGCCCTTTGCCCAATTCCTTTCAAATAATCCTGATAACTTCCTGGCCCCCCTTGGGCACTACCACCCACCACACTCTGCTCTAGGCCACCCCTTTGCCCCTGACGTGAAGCTATACATTTGCTGACACCTCCATGCTTCTTTATGGAGAAAAACCTTAAAGATGCATAAACTTCAAAAATCACTTTAAAACCAGCCCTTTGCCCAATTCCTTTCAAATAATTCTGATAGCTTCCTTGCCTACCTTGGGAACTACCACCCACCACACTCCAATCTAGGACACCCCTTTCTCCTCAATGTGAAGCTATACATTTGCTGCAATCTTCATTATTCTCTATGAGGAATTCCAAAATAATTTTAAAATTCACCAATAATCAGAGGAGTGTCTGATTGCCTTGGAACTTTGTGAATAGTAGGCACCCCTGGTTGTCTACCACCCACCCCACTTATATGCCCCTAGGTGCTCCACAATAGGGGATATGGGCTGGTTCAGTTCCCATTATACCCTATGAGAAAAATAATTAAAAATATTTCAAATATTCATAAAAAATCATAGGGGTGTCCAATTGCTCTGGGGTTTGCATGGTTGTTGGCATCCATGGGTGCTCCACAATAGTTAATATGGTCTGGTTCAAGTCCCATTATACCCTATGAGAAAAAAATAAAAATAATTTTCAAAAAGTCATAAAAAATCGTACGAGTGTCCGATTGCTTTGGGGTTTGGGTGGCAGGTACCCCGGGGTGCCAGCTACCACCCTACCAATTTCTGGATGTAAGAACCAGTTCAAACCAGTTTGAACCAGTTTGAATTGAACCATCCCCTAGTTCAGTTCAAATTCGAAACTGCAGCTCGAACCTGATGGCTGGTTCGGTTCGAATTCGAACCTTCGGACCACCCTGGTTCAAATTTGAACTGGTTCGAATTCGAACCAGTTCGCCCATCCCTAGTGCCTCAGACAGTGAGCATGGACAACCCACCTGCCCCCACTGCCCGCTCCCCAGCTCGCCACCACTCCCCAGCTCTCTGGGCAGCCAAGCTGTTACTAGAGCTCACCGAGGAGCAGTGCAGACCATGCCCAGCCTGTGGGCTTTCCAGAAGTATTTGGCTTGCCTCTGCTGGAAACAGGTAGCTGGCTAGGTGGACCTTTGGTCTCATGCGTCAGAGATCTTGTGATCTTGTGATCTTGTGATCTTGTGGGTAGGTTCACATCATGAAATGCTCCACCACTCTGAAAACAATACAAAAATGTTAGGGAGAAGGATTCTAAAAGGATTCCAGTCTAGCCTTCTCCCTGACACGCCCATTTTCTATGTGCATATTTTGTGTGTGTGTGTGTATGCATGTGCGTACACACACAAATATATATTAGTAGTAATATCACACACACACACACACACACACACACACTATATATATATATATATATATATATATATATATATATATATATATATATATATTACTGTATTCATAGTAGTAGTATAACATATGTGTGCATGTATATATACATACACCTCTCGGTTAGACTATTACAATGCGCTATACCTGGGGTAGCCTTTGAAGATTAACCAGAAGCTTCAACTAGCCCAAAATGCTGTGACCCAATTGCTTATGGGCCGCAGAAAAGATGACCATATTTCACCTTTGTTGCGGTCACTGCATTGGTTGCCAGTTTTCTTCCAGGTCCAATTCAAAGTGCTGGTTATCACCTGTAAAAGCCTTCAGGGTTTGGTGCCTGTGTACCTTCAGGACCGCCTCTCCCGTCCAACTTCGACCTGCCCTGTGAGGTTGTCTCAGGTGGGCCTTCTCAGAGTTCCAGGCCCAGGAGAGGTACATGGGGCCCGGGCTTGTGGGAGGGCCTTCTCTCTTGTAGCCCCCTCCTTATGGAACACCCTGCCTCCTGAGATTCATAATGCCACCTCCCTTCTGTCCTTTAAGAAGCTTTTGAAAACTTATTTATTTTGCCAGGCTTTTAGTTTTGTGTGTGTCTGTCTGTCTTTCCCTTTTTTCTCTTGTTTTCGTCATTGTTTTAATTTATGTAAACTTCCTCTAGTCTATGGAAGTCCGTTGGTCAATAAATAAATAAATAGGAAAGAAAAGGTTGTGCCGTCAAGTCGGTGTCAACTCCTGGTGACCACAGAGCCTGTAGTTATCTTTGGTAGAATACAGGAGTAGTTTACCATTCCCTTCTCCCATGCAGTATGAGATGATGCCTTTCAGCACCTTCCTATATTGTTGCTGCCTAATATAGGAGTTTCCCATACTCTGGGAAACACACCAGCAGAGATTCGGAGCAACAGCCTCCTGCGCTCTGGGCAGGTTGCTTCCCTGCTGCACCATTAGGTGGTGGTGGTGGTGTGTGTGTGTGTGTGTGTGTGTACACACAGAGAGCGCATACACACACACACACACACACTTACTTCAGACAGCAGGGGGACCTCATATGACAGAATGCTCCTTTTTCATTAGTAATATATACTGTGTGTATATGTATATACAGAGAGAGAGAGAGGGAGAATATATATTACTAATGAGAGAGGAGCATTCTATCATATGAGGTCCCCCTGTTGTCTGAAGTCCAGGAATAGACTTACAACCTCAGTAAGAACTAAGCTACTCGAGTCGAGACACTGACTCAATTAGGCAACGTTATATATCACCTAACTCTGGATATAGCTGTCCTATGTTTTACTTTCTTCTGACCAAAATTATCTGACATAGTTCTGGATGCCATGAATATCCCTTGAGAACATTCCTTGATCCCATTTCTAGTTTCTTATCACAAACCTTACAATCAGTCAGGAATGGAACAATGTCCTCTTTCCATTTCTCAGCTTGGCAGCTATGACAACATATAATACACCCTTTCACAATGTTGTGTCACACTCTAGCATCACATTCTAGCATGACCAGAAAACAGAACACAGGATGGGCTAAGGCAGATGAAGAGGTGGAAGTATGCAGATAAGGACAAGTTTGATTCTTAATGAGGTTCTTCTCATGATCGGTGAGAAGAGCCTGAATGGGGTTTGTGGGGAGAGTGGGTTAAGTCCTCTCTCCCCACAGACGAACAGTCAGTCTGCTCTGGGCGGCCGAACCGGCCACCCACATGACTGCCAGCTCCTTTACAGAGCCGGTGCGGGCTGGGAGGATCGGGGGTCACGTGGCTCCCGGAAGCTCCAAGATGCCCTGCGGGAGTGCGCAGGGCATGCTAGAGAGACCCCTGAGCTGGGAGGCTGCTTTTCAGCCTCCCGGTCAGGGGTCTACTCATGAGTTGCTTTGGCAACACACAATTTTAAAAAACGGGTTTGCGGAGTGCTCGTTTCGCAAACCTGGTTTTAGGGCAGAGATAGTTTAGCGGGTTGCCCTCTGAAGAACCACTGGTCTCACAGCCGAGCCCAGTGGTTCTCACGATGGGAGAAAATCGGGCTAGCCTCTGCTAGCCCAATTTTCTCCCATCATGTGAATAGCCTCAGTGTCTAGAGTGTTACTAGGGACTGGAAGTATATTTGGCTTCCACTGCAATGGCATCCCTGCATGCAGCCCTGTCCTTTCTCCTAGAAGTCAATGGCTATACACAAAATGGAAGAAAATCGGGCTAGTGGAAGCTAGCCCGATGTTCTCCCATCATGAGAACCACCAGGCTCGGCTTGTCCTTATCTTCAGAGGGTAACCCGTTAAACTACCCCTGCCCTAAAACCAGGTTTGCTGAGCGAGCGCTCTGCAAACCCTGTTTTTTGAATCGTGTGTTACCGCAGTGTGGCTCCGCGCTGTGGCTACTCATGAGTAGACCCCCGACTGGGAGTCTGAAAAGCAGACTCCCGGCTCGGAGGTCTCTCCAGCATGCCCTGAGCACTCGCGCATGCTATAATGGAGCTTCCGGGGGCTGCGTAGCCCCCAATAAGGCAAACCCCTGTTCCCTTTATCCTGATGCTGTACTCTAACTGATAGAAACTCTGTGTGGGAG
Source organism: Hemicordylus capensis (assembly GCF_027244095.1). Lineage (NCBI taxonomy): Eukaryota > Metazoa > Chordata > Lepidosauria > Squamata > Cordylidae > Hemicordylus > Hemicordylus capensis. The sequence continues at coordinate 208,849,760 of NC_069659.1, forward strand.
GGTAATGTGTGTTTCTGTGCAAAACTGCACCAACTAGAGATCCTTGCAATGTAATATTTCCTCCTCACACAGATCACTTATCATATTGGCAGGCATTTTGCTAGTCCTAAATAAATGGGGGCAGGAGAAGTACTCTTGCATAAGTCTTTAAATGTTATGCTAATTTGCAGCCTCAAATGCTTAAACGTTCCCACTACCAAATGGGGACAGGGAAGGAAACCGGTCTAATGTAATGGAACTGCAAGGCGTTTCCCTCCTGCTTGTCCATGTTACAGTATGACATCAGCATAACCCTTGTCCTTCCTTTTCAGTCTAGACATTGAATGTCACTTGTTATGTTGTGCTTGAATTAAAACTCCAGTATACACAGATGGGTCCTTCACATCTACTCAGAGCAAGACGGATGTCAAATGGAACATCATGGAGGCATACAGCTCTCTGCAACTGGGAAAGGGAGGCCTTTGCCAAACATTCTGTGGCTGGTTAATGCCTTTATTGATCAGGCTGAAAAATTATAGCCATATAACAAATAAAGCATCTTCCTTAACCTTTATATTTCTAACTTGGCAGTTCCTAGTGCTTTTCTGGAAAACCTCTCTGTCTTTGATTTTATTTCACTTTGAATCAAGCTCAGCTCATTACAAATGTTCTCATCTTTGACAGAGTCATTCCTAATCATTGAGACAGCACCTATTGCTACCACCTCCTTGGCTTTTCATTGTTACCTTCTCTACTACTCTCACTTCTAATGCCTCCCAGGCCAAAGACAGCCCAGACATTTTTTAATGAATCAAGAGAATGTGAGAAAACACACTGGCAGACTATACACTAATCCTGTCTCAATGGGCCCAAGGAAAGGAGCAAGAAGGATGGGCTGAGGACATGGATTGGTTTCATGCACGCTGATTAGGGGCCAACTCCCAGAGGCCAAGTCAGATGGAACCTCCTCAGAAGAGGTAGATGAGCTCATCACAGACCCTTGTCCTTGCTGAGGCAAGGAGTTGGCACCCCTAGACAGGACTTGGAGCGTGCCTAATCCAGGGACCCAGACATACTTTTTTTGTCCCATTCTAGTTCTCTCACTGTGCCACAGGAGCCAGACCCAGAGACAGCACACAGCACTTTCGGACAGCTGTCAGGGTCCCAGAACCCCAAGATGGTCCACCACAGATGCTTCCACTCAAAACACACACACACACACACACACACACCTCTGCCCCTGCAGAAGATTTGTCTCAACTGCTATTTTTCCCACAGTGCCGGAGCAGTGTTTATGTCAAGGGCATTGTGGGGAAATTGTGTCTTGTCAGTTGGCAGCTGCCAAAAGAAGCAAGAAAGACGTACTATCAATGCTGCTGGTCAGGCAACCCCCTCTACAAAACTTAAGCGGCTCCTCTGGAGAGCACTTTTCCAAGGGCCCACTCAAATCTAAAGGCAGTTCTGACAGCACACAATCAGTAATATCTGAATCACACTGCAAGGAGCAGTTCAGATGATCTGCCTTCTACATTAGTATGCAGCAGAGGGATGGTGTGCCAGAGGTGGGATGGCATGCATGCACACATGTCTTCATGTTTAGGTGGGCCAGTAGGGCAGTATCATCTGAATTGGACCATTAATCCTTAGTTGCTGCCTGGCTGCTACTGATGTGACATCTGTACTACCCAACTCTTTACTTTACCTAGCACATTTATTATTATTTCTTCTTGTTTAAACAGTCAGACAGGTGTTATTGACTGGTTTGTTTTATCCAGACATCGAGTCCTTCCCAAGGACCTGGGATGGCTGCATTTTATTATCAATATTGTTATTATTATAGATATTGTAGCAAAATATAGGCTGTTCCCAGTAAAGTTGCTTTTTGTAATTGGCTGATGGTGATTTCTGTGGCCCCTATGGTGTTGAGGTGCTCTTCAAGGTCTTTTGGAATTGCACCTAGGGCGCCAATCCTTGCTTTACCTACCATATTTATTGTATGGTATATATAAAATATTATATGTATATGTGTGTATAGATATAGATATAGATATAGATATAATATTATATTATATTATATTATATTATATTATATTATATTATATTATATTATATTATATTATATTATATTATATTATATTATAATTGTTTACATAGTCAGACAGGTGTTATGGTCTGGTTTGTTTTATACAGACATCAAGTCCTTCCCAAGGACCTGGGATGGCTGGATTTTATTATCAGTGTTGTTGCTGTTATTATTATAGATATTGTCGCAGGATATAGGCTGTTCCCAGTAAAGCTGCTTTTTGTAATTGGCTGATGGTGATTTCTGTGGCCCCTATGGTGTTGAGGTGCTCTTCAAGGTCTTTTGGAACTGTACCCAGGGCGCCAATTACCACTGGGATGATTTTGGTCTTTTTCTGCCACAGCCTTTCAATTTCAATTTGTAGAGCTTTGTATTTTGTGATTTTTTTCTATTTCTTTTTCTTCTATTCTGCTATCCCCTGGTATTGCTATGTCAATTATTTTAACCTGTTTTTCTTTCTTCTCGACTACAGTTATATCTGGTGTATTGTGTGGCAGATGTTTGTCTGTTTGTAGTCAGAAGTCCCATAATATTTTTGCATCTTCATTTTCTACAACTTTTTCAATAGTATGGTCTCACCGATTTTTGCTACAGGTATCTTGTATTTTTTGCAGATGTTCCAGTGTATCATCCCTGCTACCTTGTCATGCCTTTGTTTGTAGTCAGTCTGTGCGATCTTTTTACAACAGCTGATGAGGTGGTCCACTGTTTCATCTGCTTCTTTACAAAGGCGGCACTTGCTGTTTGTTGTTGACTTTTCTACTTTTGCTTTTATTGCATTTGTTCTTAGTGCCTGTTTTTGTGCAGCCAGTATTAAACCCTCTGTTTCTTTCTTCAAGTTGCCATTCTTAAGCCATTGCCAGGTCTTGGTGATGTCTGATTTTCTACTTAGATTGTGCAAATATTGACCATGCAGTTGCTTATTTTTCCATTTTTCTGCTCGGTTCTTGACTTGTTCTTTCTTGTAGGCCTGCTTTGTTTCATTGGTGTTGAATAGTTTCTCGTTATTGACCATTTGAAGTGCATCTTCTTCACTGTCCTTTATATATTTTTCAAGGCCTCTTTTCTCCTCCTCTACTGTTTGATGGACTTGCAGCATTCCTCTTCCATCTGAGCTGTGAGGGAGTTGTTGTTGTTGTTATTTCTTTGATTTCTATACCGCCCTTCCAAAACTGGCTCAGGGTGGTTTACACAAAGAAATAATAAATGAATAAGAAGGATCCCTGTCCCCAAAGGGCTCACAATCTAAAAGAAACATAAGACAGACACCAGCAACAGTCACTGGAGGTAGTGTGCTGGGGGTGGATAATGCCAATTACTCTCCCCCTGCTAAATAAAGAAAATCTCCATATTAAAAGTTGCCTCTTTGCCAAGTTAGCAGGGGCTAACCCAAATAAAAGAGGACTCCCTAAAAAAATACTGATTAAATACAGGTCATGCCTATCTTTACTCAAAAGGAAGAAGACTCTGAACTTAAGATGCACCCCCTTTAAAAAAAATCAAAGGAAAAAAAACTGAAAATGGGAGGAAAAACCTAGTCTTGGATTCAGGTAAACTGATTGATTGCTTAACTGCTGTCAAGTCGGTGTCGACTCTTCGCAGCCACATAGATTCTCTCAAGGATTATCTGTCTTCAACTTGGCCTTTAAGGTCTCTCAGTGGTGCATTCATTGTTGTTGTAATTGAGTCCATCCACCTTGCTGCTGGTCGTCCTCTTCTTCTCTTTCAAGTAAGTAAGGCTATTCTCATGACCAGCCAAAAATGGGCTAAGGGAGCCCAGGCAATTTTTGGCTGGTTGTGAGGCCCAACAGGAGCCACATGGCTCCCAGTGGCAGCATGGCAGCGGCAAGTCCTCTTCAGTGGCCCACCACTTAACCCAGGTTTCGGGCTCAGATGACTCCGTGCCACACCAACTCATGAGTAGCCTCCCGGTGCCTGAAAGCTCCCCAAAAGGCACTGCACACTTGCACAGTGCCTTATCTGACTTCCAGAGTCTGGGAGAACCCCAAAACTGCCACCCCAATGGGCTCCCTGATGGAGCCAGTAATCATCTGGGCAGCCAATCCGGCCACCCAGGGAGGGCTCCCTGATCGTCTGCGGGGAGGGTGGGTCCACAATCCTCGCAACCCCTCTTTTGGCTCTACACACTGCTCATGTGTAGGGCCTCACATCAGTATCTTGTTCTGCTGCTGACTCAGCAGTTGGGTCCCAGAATGTGGCTCCAGCATTAGCCTCCCTTTCCTTGTTGGTCAGTGCTTCTATCTCAGTTGAAATAACAGTGTAATGACATCAAGACTTGAGCTAATTGCGTGCCTACAGGTTGTGGAGGGGTAACAAGGGGCTCAACATGGAGTTACAATATGATCCTACTTAACTTCCAAAACCAGGTGGCAACATATAGAGTTTGACCTAAAGTACTTTAATTCTCATTATTGTTATTTTTAGTAGAATGGGATTAAAGTACTTGCTTCGCTTTTATTATTTCATATTGTTTGGAAATATAGTGGACAAAGTATGTGGAAAAAAGCTCATTAAACCAAGATAACCTATTGTGACCACTGTGAATGTCCAACACCTTTTGTAGCACTGGATTTTAGAGCAATATTATAAATAATAAGGCTATTGTGGTCTAGCATCAGTGTGAGTCAGCAAAAGTAACTCTGCACCTGAATTAAAAGAGTTTGACATAAAAGTAGGTCAGCATCCTAGGTAGAAATTCCTGTGCTTTTTTATCTTGGAAAGAGAAATAGATGAAGTCTATCTTCTTCTAACCAGACTTACTTCGCATTTTTTTAATCTGAGAAAAACTTCAAACTGCATAGGTCCAGATTTGAAGAGCAGCTGCGTTAGGCCTGGTGAAGAAGAAACACTTGCCTGGGTGGTGGTGAGATATAATGGAGAAGCAGCAGGTTCTCCTCCAATATGCAGATGCCCAGTCACACAGATCCCCACTGTCTCCCACTTTTTAAACGGAAAGAAATACACAGTTTGGCATCCATGCAGAGTACCCACATCACACATGATATAGTCTCTGTCTGTTGCAGCAAAAATGACAAAAGGAAGCATTATTCAAGGCATGTACAACCACAAACTCTTTAAGACTGTCATTCCTTCTTCCCCTGGAACCATAAGAGAGGGAGGCTATGGAACTCTCACAGAGAATTCTCAGCCCCTTCATTCAACTACAACCCCCAAGACACTTTCTGGAGAGCTAGGGCAACTACATTGGTAATACATTAATATAAGTATTTTGTGGAGATATGCTCAATGTACAGAGCATACGTGTGACAAACGCAACTCCAGCCTAAGAAACATTCACCTTTTTATGATGTGGTGGTATTCTTTTAGTAATGATGGTTGCTTATGTAATGGTTAGTCATTTTCATTTCTAGTATTCCACCACCTCCCACCGTCTTTCCTGGGATTATTTATTTATTTATTAAGACAATATTTTGTATAGTGGGATATAAATCTGCCTTTTTCCTGTAAGCATTCTTGCAGGGTCATGAAAATTATCCCAGATGCAAAATATCCATGAGGCATCATGCCAGAATGCTTGCATTCAGAAAAACTGCAGATGTAATGTCTGTAAATAAGGCTGACTCCAAATGTCTAAGCAGCCCATGTGATAGATTCCTTATAAATACTTAAGCAAGGCTGAAATGTTGCTGGTTAGTTCATTTCCAGCAATATGTAGCTTTGAGAAGGGTTCCCCCATTGCTCAATAAGAAAAATCTAAGTGGTGCCCAAATCCATGCAATTACCCATGAGTAGGACCATTAAGAACAGTCTAGATTTGGGGGATACTGGCTGACAGGTTAGCAAATGAGTCGGTGTGGAGTAGTCAGTGTGGTGTAGACTTAAACAGGAGTGACTCAGGTTGAAATGTCTGCTCAGCCATGAAACCTACTGGGTGATCTAAGGCAGGCTTCCCCAACCTGCGGCCCTCTAGATGTTGCCGAACTACAACTCCCAGCTTCCCTAGCCACAATTAATTGTGGCTGGGTATGCTGGGAGTTGTTGTTCAGCAACATCTGGAGGGCCGCAGGTTGGGGAAGCCTGATCAGAGGTTCTTCTTAGAGGGAAGGCTGAGCTAAAATTGTAACAAATAAATAGTGAGGCTGTTCTCACAAGTAGCCAAGCTCAGGCTTAGGCAGCCAAGCCTGGGCTTGGCTACCTGTGAGAACTGCCAGGATCAACCCGATTCATGATGGCGCCATGGCGCCAAACCCAGCATTGAAGCCCAGGTCTTAGCCCAGGTTAAGGGCACAAGAGCACCCTTAATCCGGCTGCTGGGATCATGTGTCAGTGCAGGCTACTTGCAGCTCACACTGACAGATGGGGGCCTAGAACACACACACACACCCCCCCCGGGTGAATCTCCCTGTACCCTGCACTTTAGGTATGTGCATGGAACCTTCTTGCAGCTCTGTGCAGTGTTGCCATGCAAATGGCTGGTGTGCGTGCATGCCATGTCTGATGAGTTTTGTTCTGGGCAGCAGTATCGAGACAGTTTGCACACATGCATTCAGAATGGGACCTTCCTGATTAAACCTGAGCGGGATCCAAAATTAACTGAGTGGACTTTTTGAAAAAATTGTGAACACACGCACATGCGCACTCCTTAGAGGGAACACTGGAGGCACCCTCCCTGTACCTTAAAGTAACCCCCCCACCCCGGCCTCCAAACTGGCTCAAGTGCTGGCATTTTGACCCATTTCAGCACTCCAGAAAAGGTTCCATGTACATCCCTACTGCACTTGGCACACAGCACACCCTGGGATACCTGGAGGAGAGTGGGACAAATCCCAGCCTCAGAGCTATCTGTCCTGCTCCATGCTACACAGAGCTGTGCTGATCATGTGGGAGCATGCTTTGTACTCCCACTGAGTACAGCATGATCGTCTACAGGGGGAAGGCAAGATTTGCAAAGCCTTTCCCCTGCCTGCCCGGTAGGTCATGAGAATGGCACCAGCATTTCATTTATTGTGAGCTAGTTAGTGCAAAACCCCATGCAGTCCTAGTTGCAAGAAAGGGACAGATCAAAATAAGAGGAGGAAGTTATGTGTGGAGGAAGCACAGTGTGGTGTGTGTGTGTGTGTGTGTGTGTGTGTGTGTGTGTGTGTGTGTATTCATCCTCCAAAATTGATATGAATGTGTTAAGACCTGGAGCTCCAGGTCTTAACACTCACATCAATTTCGGAGGATGAATACAACTGAAGGAAGCCCGGGAGGGTGCGTGGCTGCGGGAGTCAGTCATGTGACTTGCCTCTGGGGGGGCCCTCAAGGCAGTGGGTCCCCAGACAACTGTCTCCCCTTGCCCTATTATAGTTACACCCCTGGTTCTCACCTTGAATGAAGAACCTACTGTTTCTTTCTTCCTCGTTCTGGAGTGGCCCTTAGCCCGCTCTCCCTGCAATCCCCATCCAGGCTCTTCACACTGATCATGAGAAGAGCTTCGTTGTCCTATTCAATCCTGGGTGGTTGTGCTGTAGATGCACAATGGCTGTAATGGTTTGAGCAAACTGTATGGGCTAAGGGTGAATGACCAGACATAAAATTCATCTGCTCACCAGGAAGATCCTCCCAGGTGCAAGATAAGAATTTCTTTAGGAGCTAACAATCTGTTCCTACCAACCTAGGTCAACCTAATAGCACTGGTGATTTCAGGGTGGGAGTGAGACAGCTTGATCTGTGTGTTTGTAGAAGCAATTAACAGTTCTAAAGCCAACAATGGAAGTTTTAACTATTTCTTAGGAATTAGTTGTTTTTAACTCACATCTGCTTCAGCCAAGCAACCTCCTTTGTGGAAAGAGGAGCTCTGAGGTGCACCTTCCAGCCTTGTGTTTTGCACTTTTGACCTGGGGATTGCTACCTCAAACTCCTTGTGCCAAGTGACTGGCTTAGGAGTTTTCCATATACAGGCGGTTGGAGGGAAGCCACGCTCCTGTGAGTCCCAACCAAAATGGAGTCTGCAAGTCTGCAGATCCAAAGTACAGAGTGGGGTGCTTCTTGTAGCCCCCAAACAAGCTAATCTCTTAACAAAACAAGATAAACATTTCACAAAATGTTTTGCACATTAACAGTGCTATATACCAACCCCTGCTAACTGGGCAAAGAGGCACCTTTCAAGTATTGTTTGTCTTATCTTTAGCAGAGGAAAAGCGGCTATCTCTATTCAGCCCTGCATAACAGTGGCTCTCCAGTGGCTCTTGCCGGTGTCTTCTTTGTGGTGGTGTTTTTAATTGTGAGCCCTTTGAGGTTAGGGGACATCTTCTCATTCCTTTTTCTAAAATACACTGAGACCATCTTTGTTGTTGAAAAGCAGAATCTAAAACTTTTCAATAAATAAATAATCACTCCCCAGATTAATAAAGTGGGTGGTGAGTGTAGAAAGTGGGTAGTTAGTTGCTCTGAGTGGCAAAATGAGGACATGAGTGGGACCACCCAATGTGAACTAGCCACAGGGGCGTAACTATAATCGGGCAAGGGGAGACAGTTGTCTGGGGGCCCACTGCCTTGGGGGGCCCCAAGTCTTAACACTCACATCCGAAATTGATGTGAATGTTAAGATCTAGAGCTACCAGAACAGCATGTCTTTCTCTAGTACCATTAAATGACTTGCATCGTCCACAATTTACAAAACCTTTTAAAGAATAATTTAGGATGATGTTCTATTGTGGCACATAGGTGATATAGATATAGATATAGATATAGATATAGATATAGATATAGATATAGATATAGATATAGATGATATAGATATAGATTTTACCATGCTTTTGGTTACCACTATTCAGCCTCATTTAAGATTTATTTACTTCTGAGCTGAGCTTCGGGGGGGGGATTTTAAAATCTTGTCTCTGGGCCCACTCCAACCTTGGTACGCCCCTGCACACATTGCCTCAAAATTATGGCTGCAGATAGCAATATACAGGTGCAAGCTCTTAATCAGCTAGAGATGGGAGCTCTGCTGCAAACCACCTGCTACTTCCCTTTGGCCAGGTCCTTAAAAGTGGGGATGGGAATTAAACCCAGAAGACACCGTTAAGTATGCAGCCAGGGGTGTAGCTGGGGGGAGGAGGCCCATGTTCACCCCTCTCCAAGGAGGCCTCTTGGAGTGAGGCAGGTAATGAAAACAATAAGGAAGGGTGGACCTAGGGGTCCCTCAGGAGCTAGAGGGCCCGGGTTCTTTGAACCCATTCGCTCAATTATAGCTACATCACTGTATGCAGCCTCTACACCCAATTCCATTCCAAAGGATTTTAAAATGGGAAGGAGGCAATGGGAAGGAGGCAAAGCTACAACAACGACAAATATGTATATATCGCTTTCAACAAAAGTTTCCAAAGTGATTTACATAGAGAAACAATAAATATATAAATAAGATGGTCCCCTGTCCCCAAAGGGCTCACAGTCTAAAAGAAACATAAGATAGACACCAGCAAGTCACTGGAAGGATGCTGTGCTGGGGGTGGAGAGGGCCAGTTGTTCTCCCCCTGCTAAATAAAGAGAGCCACCACTTCTAAAAGGTGCCTCTTTGCCCAGTTAGCACTGACTCCATGGATCCAAGGGGGAAACTCCTAGAGCTACTTCAGGTGAATTAAGGGGCTCAGCTCTTGAGCCGCCAAACCCTGGGGCAGGAAGTGCAAGCAGAAGGCTGGTCAAAGGAGGAAAAATAAGTACCTTGGAAATATATGAGAGAACACATTACTGATCCACTGCCACCACTACCAAATGATTTCTGGATTGCATCAGTGTTTGCTGTTGGTGATCTGAGATTTTTCAGCATCAAATCTGAACAGTGCATTTTCAAAGCTTGAAACTCAATAACTGTTCTGACATTCTGTCCTTTGTTCCCCCGTTGGGTCTAGACGATGGGGCACCTCTAAACAGTGGGTGATTTTCATAGCATATGTGCTGCAATGACTAGGTAAAGCGAAGGACAGTGTCAGACCGCAAGCAAAGAAATAAATTAAGCTGACAGTACCATCTGGAAGAGTCTTTACAGAATCATTGCCTTCTGTTTGCATTACTCTATTTTCATCATCTAAACCTCCTATCTCAGATTCTTTAGAATCTATCAGAGGGATAAATGGTAATATTAAGCAAGTTATTTAAAACAAGTAGTAGTAAACAGTTTAGTTGGGATACAAAGAGCCCAATGCATGCCACCAAGCGCTATATTACATATAGTTAATATTATACACGTTAAAGTACCTGAAGCAGGGAGGAGATGTAATGGGAGCTTTAACCTTAACGTTGCACTTCTAATAATTGGTGGTTCTGTGTCCAGATTTAGGCAGCTGGATATGTAAGCACTGCTCAGGAGTGTAGCTAGGGGAGGGGGGGCCGTGGTCACCCCCCTCTCCGATGGCCCCTTGGAGTGAGGGAGATAATGAAGAAAACAGAGAGGGGTGGAGTTGGGAGGCCCTCAGGAGCTCGGGGGGGGCAGGTTCTTTAAACCCATCTACTCAATTATAGCTACAGCGCTGGTGCTGCAGTTCCAGTTTGCACTAGCAATAAAGCTCTTCTGTTCATCATCTATTTGATGCCAACTGGGCAAAGAGGCACCTTTCAGACTAGTGCTTCTCTTTACATTAAGCTCGGGGTGAGCAATTGGCCCTATTCCACTCCAGCACAGCATCCTTCCAATGGCTCTTTCTAGTGTCTATCTTTTACATTTCTTTTTAGATTGTGGGCCCTTTTGGGACAGGGGATCCTCCCCCCCCCCCATGCAAACTGTTCTGAGAACCTTTTGTTGAAATGTTGCATATAAATAATAGTTTTAAAAAGTAGTATTTGGGCCTGGTCTCTTCTCATGAAGAGCCTATCAGAGAGCAGTGAAACCAAATGTGTTTTCTGTTTAAAATACCCAGCATACCTTAATGTTAATGGCACTACTGCCAGCTTCCAATGGTGCCTGCACTCTGCAAATTGATATGCCATCTTAAATGCTCCAGCATTGATTGAGCACTCCTCTACTCTTATTTTTGCCACTGCCTTCTCTCTGGAGACGGTTGCTCTTAGCATGACCCCTTTTGCTTCGCACGTCAGGCAAAGGAAAATCACCTCTTGCTACCCTTCTGGGGACAGATATTGATCTGAGGCCCACTGATACAATTCCACTGAAGTTGGCAGAATTACTCTAGGCCTGTGCCTTAGGGAATTGGGAACAGAAGCTGCCCCTTGATTGCCTGAACCAAATGCCAGAAAAGACTATGCTTCATGCATTAGCTGTTCAGCACGCACAGGACCAGAAAGAGGAGGAATTTATGATTATTTACAATTGACACTTGTGTTGCAGAACACTGATGTATTTCACTTTCTCAATACATTTTCTTAATGGTCACATCTATGCCAAACATCCTGATGATTCTTCAACATATTAAGAACATAAATATCAACATTTAATTTTTATAAAAGCTTTTTAAAGACACCATATAATGACTTCTCATAACTCAGCTACCATGCTTTATTGCCTCTCGGATTTAGAAACAGTTTCTAAATTTTTACAGATAGAACTGCTAAAACGAGTTGATGTGCAAATGATGGCATACTCTTCAAACCTAAACACATTTGTTTGATTTGGTCTTATTGATTTTTATGCAATTTTCTTCCAAATTGGTTTGATTACTGCACCTTGTTGGGCAAATCTACACAACTGATTTAAACCAAATGAAAAGTCATTCTCTTTACCCAGAAAACTCTGGTATCTGGAGTTCTATGAGATGGGGGGACAAATCTCTGACAAAATATTCACCAAATACTCTGCACAAAGAATGAACTTGTGCCATTTAAAAACAGTGTGTGTTTGATGTACTACACATGCTCTCTTTGGTATTATATGTTTGACTAGTATTTTTAAGCCCGTTATATTAACGGGCGCTAGCCTTCTCTTCCTTGGTTTTGTTTTTTTTTTCATTTTTGTGTTTCTTTTTCTGGTTTTTGCTCATTGTCTCTTGGTCTGTCTTTTCTGCATTCTCCCCCCCCCTTTCCGCTCTCTTGTCCTTGTTTATTTTACTTTTTGCCCCTGTTTGATTTCCTCTCCCTTGGCTCTTTTCTCTCCCTTGCCCCCCCCCTTTTTAAAAGATTCTTTTCTGGCTTCTGGTTTCTGTAGTAATTTACTGTAGGGCAGTCTTCCCTTCAGAGTTTTATTTTTATTATTGGTTTGGTGTACTCAGCACAGCAGCATCAATTTATTTCTGCTTGGTGATGGGCTGTTTTTGTTTATTATTATTTTGATTATTTTGACAGGTTTTTTGGGGGGGGGGTTGGTTGGCAGAGTCAGTTGGGATGTAGGGGAGGTCCGTCTATGCTCTCTTTTGGCTCACCTGAGCGTGTTAAGACTGCCTTTTTCTCTGCCTTGCCTGCTCTATGCTGTTCTGTAAAGTAGGGCTATTAGAGTATCTGTCTTTCCTTTTTTTATTGGTTATCTTGCTCAGCTGTTTTAGTGCTAATGGCACTGCAGGAGTCCACTGCTGACGACCGTTAGGCTGTCAGTCTGTGGGTGCGAGCGCAAATAACGGTGTCCCCCCCTCCGCCATTGGCTGTGGGTGGGGGACTCTCTTGGTTTTTGGGGTGGGGGGGAATATGGGGCACGCCACTGGCCGCTGCTCTAGTCTGTGTTTTTTGTGTGTGTAGTTTTGTCTTCTGGGTGTGTGTGGTGCTTCGTGTTACTTTTTGTGTTTTGGGATTTAGTGTAGTGCTTAGTGTAATTTTTTTGGTGTGTGTCTCGTCGGTGTCTCCAATCTCCCCATGGCTGGGAAGTGTGCTGAATCTGCTGACGGAGGAAAAGCAAGTGGATGTGTGGAACACTCAAAAAGAGCTCCTCCCTGAGCTATGCTGCTGCCCATACTGTTTCAATGAACGTTAAGTACGCATTAGGTGTCCGTTTCGTTCATAGCGGCAGTTTGGGCAGTGGTTTAGCACAGGGAGGAGCTCTTTTTGTGTGCTCCTCTCTTCTTTAATGTTTTTTTTTCTTGTGACTACCATGGGCTGGTGTGAGTAAGGTGGGTTTGGGCAGTTGGTTGGGCGGGAGTCCGACACGCGGGGGCGACGTGCAAATGTTTAATGGTGGGGGGTGGGGAAGGTGATCCTGGACAGCTGGGAGGGCGGGTGAGTGTTTTTGGCTTCGCTGCCAACTCAGCCAGCGTTCCTGTCTTCCGTTTAGTGTTTTGGTCCTCTTGTTTTCAAAGCATTCCCCGCTCCTTTTTTTCTTCTTTTTACTTTTGTTGTTGTTTTCTCCGCCGCCATTGGCCCCGGTTTTTTTGGTTCTGCTGGGGCCGAGTTTCTCCCCTTCATTGCTGCTCATGGCAGAGGCGGCGGCTCTGCCGCCGCCTCGCTCAGTTTCCCCCTCCTCCGCTTCTCCAGCTTCTCATGGCTGCCGGGTGCTGGGTGTTCTTGTCTCCCTCTGGCTCTGCGCATGCCCAGAAGGTCCGAGCGAGGCATGGACACACGCTTGGTGTCCGTCCACGGACGGACACCAAGCCTTTTATTAGATATGATGGCCCATTCACACATACAAGTCATCACTGCAGCAGCAATCATGAAGTGATAAACATGCATTCCTGAGCTGAGCCCAAATCCCTATTCAGACATTGTATGTAGGGATGTGCAAACAGATTTGGGTACAAAACTATTTGTACCCGAATCTACCTGTTTCTGGTGATTCGTGGACAAAACAAATCACCCCTGTGCTAGCTGGCCAGATTTGGGTCCAAAACAAATCACCTGGATTTTGTTCCCCCCAAAATTGTAGATTCGGACCTCCATTTTGTGGTGATCTCTCTTGCTGTCTCCACTTGTTGTCAGGAATTTTTTTTAAAAAAATAAGTCCAGCCCTCCCAAGCTTCAGATTGGTGACTTACTGTAGTGGCCAGTCTCCCCACACCCTAAAGAGTTAACAAGAACTGAACCTTTGTCTTGACTGACAGGCTGGTGAACTCCAGGGCTCAACCAATCAGTCAACCAAGTGGGTGGGATACGAGAGCTGCAGGGGAAATTCTGGGAAGAAGAAAGGAAGTCTGGGCAGAGAGTATGGGCTAACATGAGGTTGGATGCCTTATGGTGGTGCTGCAGGATAATCTCTCAAGGTGAGAGATCTGCAGGAGGTTTGATTCTCAGCAGGAGTTTGGTGAGTTTAAGGGAACAGAAGCCAGGGCTTTGGCTTCAGGAATTTAGTCTAGGAGAAGGTTTGTTTAGTCAGACTTGCATTACGGATTTCATTTTGCTTTCTGTGTGGTGCTTTGCATTTCCAAATATCTATTCTTTGCAGCTGAGTAACTAAGATTTTAAAGTGAACCGCCCCAGAACAACTGGGGCACTTTTAAGCATTCTTGTAGCCAACTAAGGTTTTTTAAGTGTTTCCAAAAAGCTAAAAGCCTCAGACAGAACCAATCTGTAGTAATGGGGGGGGGGAGAATTTCTGTGTTCTTTTTACAGACCTCAGAGGCTTGGTTATTAACCCAGTGGGTGGGTGGGGGGCTATAAGGAGGATTTCTCTCGTGCAGAGCACGTCTTGAGGTGAGCTTGGCCAATTAATAATGAACTCCATGCAAAACACACAGGAGGGAAAGGTTTTATTCTTGCCTATCAGCATGGGAGAGCATATTTTTTTGTATTCGCCCAATGCCCAGTTACAGAGAGAATCTGGACTAAAGCACTCTAGTCCAACAGTCAGATTATCTGAAAGCCTTAGAGTGCTTGGTGGCAGCAGTAACCTACCAGAACTTCTGAGTTTACCAGAATCTTTTTCTTAGCTTTCTGGGTTTTGAAAGTTCAGGCTTTTTAATCATTTGTTGGCAGCTTCTCTCAGCACGCCGTGGAAATGACTCATTGCTGATAGGAGTCATTTCTGAACTAGCTGACTGAGAAGGCTGTTAAGACCAGTTCAGCCAGTTTATTCATTAAATTTCCACACACCAATTCATCACACTTATAGTGCGCAACAATTGGCTGGTGATTCCCCCCTGGTTCCAGCCCTAACCCTTTTGCACAGCACAAACAGGTATATATTCTTTTCCTCCATAATTGCCAGCAGTATATGCAATCCAAATGCCTTGGTTTGTCATTGTGCCTGTGCCTGTATTTTTGTAACCTCATGGATGGACACAGGACACGTTCTGTGTGTGTGGACTTCTTTGCAATGAAGATTAGGTCATATTGTGACTTGTGAAGCATCATCATTTTTATTTAAACTAGATTGCTCGCATCTACAATAGGTTCTGTGGGTGCCACAGGCTCCAATACATTGCAGAATTTTTTTGATGAAATGTGTGCCATTGTTGTCATCACTTTTCTACTTGTGTGTGTGATGGGGGGGGGGAGGAATAACCTTGCTGTGCCACTAACAGCCCTGTTTTGCATCCTCCAGGGATCTGAACTTAATCCGCTTATGGCCAGGTGCCACCAATGTAGCTGTGTTAGTTGCTTGTTGATGAAATGCTTGTGGGGGGAGGGCATTTGATGCTGGTCCTCGTAGTCTGCATCTGTGATATCACGCTTGTTGCTGGTTGCTGGCTGCTGCTGTTATCCTGCATTTCTGGAAGGTGAGGTGTGGGCAGTGCATTTTGTTGTTTCACACTGTTGTGCAGATCAATTGCATTTCTGTTGGGGGGAATACAGTGGATGTGGTGTGTGTGATCTTTGGAAACCTTTTTTGTAAAGTGGTATATAAATATTTCTTGTTGATGTCTGCTGCATCCACCCAAAGGGGATAATGGGAACCAGACAGTGCCAATTTCCACCTGTGGGTGCCTCCTAAGAGTGCCACAGTGGGTTGAGTGGTAGTGCCCAAAGGGTGGAAGTGACCACCCAAATTTCAAAGAACTTGGCCAAAGGGATATTTTACAAACTTTTGTGCGTCTTTAAGGTTCCCCCCCATAGGGAATAATGGGGATTTCAGCAGTCCCATAACTTCTCATGGGTGGTGCCAGGGTGGGTCAGAGAAGGTTGTGGTATAGTGCACATGGGGTGCCAACCACCACCACCCCAATACACAAGCCCATGGGGTATTGGCTTCTGATGTTGCTTTCAATTTTTGAGATGTCCTGAGAGGATTCTTTGGTGCAAAATGATAGTAGATTCTTTGGTCATTCTTTAAAAATTTATTTTTAAAAAATCAATTTCTTTTAAATCTGAGTGGTAGCTTACACTACCACCCAATCCACTCTTCTATCCCTGGAACCCCCCCCCCTTTTTTTTTTGCCCCAAATTGATTCAGATTAATTTGGATCCAGGTCAAATCTGGGTTGATTTGGGGGATAGATTTGGACCCAAAACAAATCAAGGGTGATTCAATTTGGGTACAAATTAAATCGGAAAAAAATGATAATTTATATCTTTGATATAATGTATTCTGTGTTTTAATGTCATATTTTAATGTTGTGTTGTGAGCCACCCAGAGAACAATTTGTGAATGGGGCAGCAAACAAATAAGGATGATTATTATATCCAGGGTAACAGAAATCCACTTTCTGTCTTGGTTTTTTGGCACAACTTCGAACTCGCAGCAAACTCGTGGTAAAGCCTACTGTGTGAAAAATGCCCAGCCTCACTTACCAGGAACATTCCCTGTTTCCTTTGTACTAAATCATGGTCACTATTTGGAACACCTTTGGAAGGTTACCTTGTAGTGTGTGTGTGTGTGTGTGTGTGTGTAGAAGTAAAGTTGGAAGTGAATTTCAGGGTTCCACCCAAGGTATGGTTGCCAGGCCCAGATGGTGGAAATAGTTGAAATCCATTTTTTTAAACGTGTAAATAGTTGATGCTATTCTCCAAAAAACCCTACACTTTGCATAAAATTTGCATATGAATTGGTATAATATATGTATATATGGACAAATCTGGTGCATTTGTAAGGAAAAAATGAAAGCCACCACACATGCCCCTGTCTCTACAGTTCAAACACCCTCCTCTAGATCACAGAATCCCACTGGGACAAATGGTGCATTTAATTTCATTTGTAACCAGGGTGGGGATGGTGGTGGTGGAAAGGGTCAACTCTGGTCAGCATTTAAATGGGACACTATTTGGGAGCACTGTAAGATATTCCCCTTGTAGCTCAGTGGAAGAGCGTCTACTTTGCATGCAAAACATCCTAGGTTCACTCCTTAGCAGCATCTCCAGGTAGGGCTGAGAGAGACTTCTTGGAGAACCTTGGAGAGCTGCTGCCAGTCAGTGTAGACAACACTGAGCTAGATAGACCAATGATCTGACTCAGTATAAGGCAGCTTCCTATGTTCCTATGCATATTTAAGTTGACTTTTAGCTACATGTACACAGTCCTAAGCCACCTAATGGTACAGCAGGAAAATGACTTGATATCAAGCCAGAGACTGCTGGTTCGAATCCCCGCTGGTATGTTTCCCAGACTATGGGAAACACCTATATCGAGCAGCAGCAATATAGGAAGATGCTGAAAGGCTTCATCTCATACTGCATGGGAGGAGGCAATGGTAAACCCCTCCTGTATTCTACCAAAGAAAACCACAGGGCTCTGTGATCACCAAGAGTCGAAAGCGACTTGACCGCACACTTTACCTTTACTCAGTCCTAACCATGTAAACTCAGATGAAAACTCTGTGTTTAAAAAAAAAACAACTGTCACAGTAGCAAGCAGCCCAGTTTGATCCCTGAACTACATTTAAAGAAAAAGGATATGCATTTATAGTGCATGTCCAAAAGAAGGAAAAGCCACCAATTTGCTGTCAGTGTTAGATCTATATATTCACCACTATGATTTTTAACAGGACAGCAGAATGGTATATGTAGAGTTACTTCAATTGCTTTGGATTTAAAAATAAGCAAGCATTTCAAGAGCTATGGAGCCTTTAAAACACCTTCCCCATGATATGATTTGCAAAGTCTTATTTGGAAGCAAGTGCATAAAAAGAGGCCAGAAAATAATTTACTTTTGATCCGGGAAGGGGGAAATGCTTAATGCGTATTTTAGCAATTTGTGAAGAGTGAAGCCACATGCAAGAATTTGGGGGTATTTTAGTCCACTACAACCTTATATTTAAAAAGACAATATGTAAAATATGAGCTACTATTACAATCACAGAACAAAATAAAATAGCCACTAAATCTTTAAAGGAGGACCATCTGGGGATAAAGAACCATTTTTCTCATATTTTGAAATGTAAGCCATTTTGAGAATGTTATTACTAAAAAAGCTGTGCATATATATTTCTAATAAATAATAATGGCAAAAAAACAAGGGGGGGGGGAACCAGACCAAATTAGAGCTAGTAAACAGCCTAATCCCACCCCCACCCCCAAGTCCTGCTATGCTGCTTCATTGTGTGTGTGTGTGGGGGGGTGTTCCTGGGAGGGATGAACAAAGTACGCCGGGAGGTATACTCCCTGTAGGGTCACCCAAAGCACGAAGGTCATCCCAGCTGCCCAGCTAAAGCAAGCAGGCACCTATACTGGGCAGCAACAATATAGGGAGGTGCTGGAGGCAAATAATCACTTCTATGATAACGACAAAGGTATCATTTCAAACTGCGTGGGAGAAGGCAATGGTAAACCAAGGAAACCACATGGATAGACAAAATAGAATGATTGTCAATGTCATGCCGGGTGATGGGCCCCTCAGGTTGGATGGTACTCAACATGCTACTGAAGAAGAGCTGAAGATCTCTCAGAGTACTGATTGTGTTTATGAAGCGGTTAGACTAAAGCCTTTTAGATGTCTAGCAACTGATGTTGCCATGTGGGAAAAGAAAATCCAAAGCTGCAAAGACAGAATTACAATTGGAACGTAAGAAGCATGAATATGGGAACGCTCGACACAGTGAAAGATGAAATGAATAGACTACAGATTGACATCTTGGGCATCAGTGAATTAAAATGGACTAGAATTGGACACTTTCAGTCTGGAAATCAGGACATGAAAAACAAAGAAAGAATGGTATTGCGGTCAGTGATTGACTAATATCAATTAGATTTCATGGACAAATGTTTAACATGACAATTCTTCAAGTCGATGCCCCAACAACTGATGCAGAAGAAGAGGAAGTTGATGAGTTTTATGCTTAAGTCCAGTCTGAAATTGACAGAACATGCAAGCAAGATGTAATGCTGGTGGTTGGAGATTGGAATGCCAAACTTGGAAAAGGTAAGGAGGAAAACACAGTCAGCCTATATGGCCTAGGAAACAGAAATGAAGCAGGAGTAAGACTTATTAGTTTCTGCCAAGCGAATGATCTCTTCATTGCTAACACATTCTTCAAACAACCAAAGCAGCGCCTATATGCATGGGCATCACCAGATGGAGTACATAGAAATTGATTACATTATTGGTACAAGGAGGTGGAAGAGCTCAGTTATAACAGCAAAGACATGACCGGGGCCAACTGTGGAACAAATCATAAACTGCTCATGTGCATGTTCCAAGTCAGGCTAAAGCAGAAAAACAAAGCTATCCAGCTTCCATGATATGATCTTGAGAATGTACCCACCATTTTCAAGGAAAACATCAGGAACCACTTTGAAGTTCTGAACCTCGTTGATAGGGAACCAGAGGAACTGTGGAATGAAATCAAAGAAGTTGTTAAGGACGAATGTGCAAAGAGACAGCCAAAGACCAAGAAACAGAAGAAAATAAAATGGATGTCAGAACAGGTGGTAGAAATTGCCAAGAAGAAGAGAGAAGCCAAGGTCAAGAAAGATAAAGACCTCAGGAAGGAACTTAATAGGGAATTTCAGAAAGCTGTTAGAAGAGACAAGGAGCAGTACTACAATGAAATATGTAAAGACCTTGAGGATAGAAACAGACACAGAAAAACAAGGCAAGTTTTCCAAAAGATCTCTACAGTCAGAGGGAGGTTCCAACCTAGAACTGGTATGTTAAGGGATGCCAAAGGACAGATAGTAACTGATTCAGAGAAGATCAAACAGAGATGGAAGGAGTACACTGCAAATCTGTACAGCAGGGATGTCAACATCCAAGATACTGTAGAAGATATTCCCTATTTGCAAGAACCTCTAGTACAGGAAGATGATGTTAGATCAGCACTCCAATCATTACCAAGTCAGAAGGCTACAGGAATTGATGGATTAACTACAGAAATATGGCAGGCAACAGAAGAAGAAACAGTCAAGGCTCTAACCAAATGATGCCAGCAAATCTGGAGAACAACACAGAGGCCAACAGATTGGAAGAGGTCAGTCTACATACCCATACCAAAGAAAGGAGACTAAACAGATTGCGCAAACCATCGCACAATATCCTTAATTTCACATGCTAGCAAACAAATGCTCAAGATCATCCAACACAGATTAGAGCCCTACGTGGAAATGGAAATTCCGGATGTTCAAACTGGTTTCAGAAAAGGCCGGAGAACAAGAGAGATCATTGCTGATGCACGCTGGATAATTGAGAAAGCCAAAGAAGACCAAAAAGAAGTCAATACGTGTTTTATTGACTACAGAAAAGCCTTTGATTGCGTCAACCATGTCAAGTTGTGGCATATCCTTAGGAAAATGGGCATCCCAGAACATCTCATTGTTCTCATGAGAAATCTATACACAGGATAAGAAGCAACAGTCCAGACGGAACATGGTGAAACAGACTGGTTCCAGATCGGCAAAGGAGTAAGACAAGGTTGTATATTTACTCCCTCTTTATTCAATTTATATGCTGAACATATACTGAGAGAAGCTGGATTGGAAGAAGATGAGAGTGGTTTTTAATTTGGAGGAAGAAACCTCAATAACCTGCACTACGCTGATGACACCACTCTACTAGCTGAGAATGTGGATGATCTGCAAGCTCTAGTAATGAACGTCAAGGAGCAGAGTGAAAAAATGGGACTACAGCTAAATGTCAAGAAGACTAAACTAAAAACAACAGGTACAGCAACCAGTCTCAGAACTGACAATGAAGACATTGAAGTGGTGGACAGCTTCTGCCTTTTAGGATCAACTGTCAACAGTAAAGGATCCAGCAGTCAAGAAATATGCCACAGACTAGCACTTGGTAAGGTTGCAATGAAGGCCTTGGAAAGGATATTTAGATGCCGTTATGTGTCTATACCTACAAAGATTAGAATTGTTCGGAAAATGATTTTTCCATGACACTCTATGGATGCGAAAGCTGGACTTTGAAGAAGCAAGATAGAAAAAGCATTGATGCTTTTGAACTTTGGTGCGGGAGAAGAGTTTTGAGGATACCATGGACAGCCAGGAAAACAAACAAACAGATCCTAGAACAAATCAATCCAGAATTTTCACTCGAGGCACAAATGACCAGGCTCAAACTACCAAACTTTGGACACATCATGCGAAGATCCAGCTCCCTTAAGAAGTCCATAATGCTGGGGAAAGTTGAAGGAAAGAGAAGAAGAGTACAACCAGCAGCAAGGTGGATGGACTTGATTACGACAGCAATGAATGCACTACTGAGAGACCTTAAAGGCCAAGTTAAAGACAGATAATCCTGGAGAGAATCTATGTGGTCTCTAAGTGTCAACACCAACTTGACAGCAATCAATCAATCAGCCTAATATCTTCAAATCCAGAAGCTGTCACATTGTAAACCAAAAAGCAGAAAACGAAAACAAAAACAGATCAATTTTGCAATAGCATTCCTTCGTCTTCAATCTTTTTTTTATTTTGGGAGCTTTTAAATACTTTTGTAATAACTACTTCCTTCAAGATAGTGTACTGTAGGGTTGTGAGAGTTTTTCTTACAAGTTTATACTCTTACCAGTTTTGGCTTATATTTTTTGGCATCTTGTTGTACTGCTTGGGAAAACATTTTTTAAAAGTTAAAAATCTCTCACTTAGGCACAAACAATGGGGTGGGGAAGAAATACATACACACAAACTAAGGCATTCAAGTGGGGATGGCGTCTCTCTCACACAGTTCATATATGTGGGAACACACAGTGATTTCTAAAGGGAAGAAATAACCTGAGGTGCACCTAGATAATTTTGGAGTCTGGACCTAAAGGCCTTTAGAGCCCCCCTCACGCAAGTTAAGAATAATTTGGGGTGCCCCAGGGGGTCTGGAGGCCTTGGACTTCAGCCCCAAAGTCCAGGGTAAGGGCGCTTCTGGAAATAACACACACAAAACAAACAGGTATGGGTTTTTATTTGTTTATTTGACTTTCCTTTCCTTTCCTTTCCTTTCGGTAGACAAGCCCAGCAGACAACTTCTACCCCCAACTCCTCCTCCATCAGCAACTGTCTTCAAAAGCTGAGCTGGAGAGGAGCACAAGATGGAGATCCAGGAGGAGGACCAATCAGGCAGCTGCTGCTGCTGGGAGAAGGCAAGGCTGGTTTTTAACCCTTTTCTTTTTCTGTGTGCAAAGCAGGCGGGAGGAGGCAGGCAAATTATGGCAGCATGGCTAGGACTCTGGATACCCCCTCCAACAAGAAAACAGTTTGAAGGGGTTAAAAATAGTCTAAGATCCAGTTCAAGCATCCCAAGATGGCCACCCTATGTGGAACATGCGAGAATTTTCAAGGGAAGCCAAACAAGTTTCTATAAGGCAAATGAAATTTCTCAGGGGGTTTCTATACATCCCTTTTTTTTATATATCTGTTAATATAAGATGCATACTTTTGCACAAATATTGCTTAACTTTAAAGTTGTAGTATAGGCCTTAATCAAAGGAACTAACATCTTTCCTTTAAACAGTGTGCCCAGACACTGGCTGTGGTTAAGCTGATTCTTCCTTGCTTGTAAAGGTAATGGTAAAGTGTGCTGTTGAGTCAGTTTTGACTCCTGGCGACCACAGAGCCCTGTGGTTGTCTTTGGTAGAATACCGGAGAATACCATTGCTTCCTCCCACACAGTATGAGATGATGCCTTTCAGCATCTTTCTGTATTGTTGCTGCCTGATATAGATGTTTCCCATAGTCTGGGAAACATACCAGCGGGGATTCGAACTGGCAACCTCTGGCTTGCAAATGCTAGTGCACTGAATTCCTTCTTCCACCACCTGTCTCCTCACCTAAAGTGCCTATCCAGATAGTAAATATGGCTGAATGTGTTTTGAGTTGCTGTTATTCTGTAGTAACACCCAGATCCACTGCACCTTGTTCTATTGAATGTTTTGCACAGCCTTCAACATACTTAGGAAAAGTACTATCTAACTCTTCCAGATAAATAAATATCTCCCTCCAGCCCCGGTCTAGCAACATTTTACTCCCAGCCAAGCAAATGAAATTTACAAATACTGCAGTTCAAGTGAGAAGAAAAGCACATGGGGGAGACAGACTGCGGGAGGGGCTAAGTTGTGGGAGAGAGGGAAGAATTTGCAATACTCCCCTGGAGTGTCCTATTTGTTCTTAAAGCCCCACCCTTCTCTTTCTGTGTGATGGGGAAAATTTGTGTTTAAACTCATTGATCGACTGCCATTAGTTTAGTCTGCAAGCTGCTGTTAAAAGCACAGGAGCAGGGCCAGTTTTTAAAAATGACAAGAGTATTTTCTTACATCAGTTTTAAAAGAACTTGCCTAAGTATAGGGGAAAAGTTAAAACCACATGAGATAGCTAGGAGCCAGCAAAAGCCACGGATAGTTGAGTTGAGGGGTGAGGGTATGTGTGTCTGTCTCTCAGTTAGCGGCCCCCAACCCCAAACAAGCCAAGCAGCTGGTTCTGTTCATTCCAAGGAAAGGAGAAGTGGCCAAAAGCTATAATAGACTGCTTGGCAGAAGTCACTGAGGTTTCAGCAGGTGGGGTGGTTACATCTGTTCTGCAGGCTTCTGCATGCTCCTTTACTAAGTTCCATGCAATATAACTGCCTTTAGCTTTGGTTCTTTTTGCATTCCACATTTGCCAAGATATTGGTGGCAATTGAGAGGTACAACCCTTAAACCTTAGCTATCAAGAATAGTAAAGGCTTAAAACCTTTAGTTATCTGAACATCTAAAATGGAAGGATATAAATTTCTTCATAGATCTAGAATGAGTGCTATCCCTTGAAATAAGGAGCATACAGCTGAAGATTTTAGTCCCTGTCCTGAGCTGAAGTCAAAATCAACAGGATTTAAGTTGTGACTAATGTATACATTACACTTGTTTCTCCCCACCACCCCACCCACCCTTTCCCCACAAAAAGGTTCAGGGTTGTTTACATAGGGTTATCTCATTTTATCCCCACATTAATGCTATGAATGCATTTTATCCCCACATTAATGCTATGATTTTAATAAAAATAATGCTATTTTTATTAAAATAAAAATTTTAAGGTTTTAATTCATGGTTGATTTTTAAATTGTTAAATTGTTTTAAGTTTTTGTATATATTTTAACTTGTTTTATACCATTGTTAACTGCCCAGAGATGAAAGTTTGGGGCGGTGTACAAATGTAAATAAATAAATAAATAAGGAAAGTTGGGCTGAGTGTGACAGACCCAAGGCTACTTATAGGACCGGGTCTCACGATAAGTGAGACCCGGTTCAGCAGGGTCCACGGGGAGAGCGGGATAAGCCCGCTATCCCCACACACGAGTGGGGAGGGAGCCCTGGATGGCCGGATTGGCCGCCCACACGAATGCTGGCTCTGTGATGGAGCCGGCGGGGGCTGAGGAGCTCGGGGGCCATGCGGCCCCCGGAAGCTCCAGTATGCCATGTGCACAAGTGCACATGGCATACTGGGGAGACCCCCGGAGCCAGGAGGCGGCTTTTTGCCTCCCCTCTGGGGGGCGACTCATGATCAGATAGCCCGGCTTTGTGGAGCACTCTCTCCGCAAATCCAGGCTAAGGGGAGGGGTACTTGAGCAAGTTACCCGCTCTAGAATCACCGGGCTCGCAGATGAGCCCGGTGGTTCTCACGATCAGCAAAAATCGGGCTAGCGGAGGCCCATAGACTTCCACAGCTAAATCAATTTTGAACCTAGTTCTTCCCAGTCCAACACTCTATGCGTGCTAGCCCTTTTTCATTGGGACTTACATGTGATTAATTGTTTCTGGATCAGGGCCTCAAAATGTTGGCTTGAGTTCTGACAGAAATTTGAGAAATAACATAGTCCCTTAGGCTGGATTAATCAGGCTGGCAAACTTGCCAATTCTACTGCTTTGAAGTAGATTTAATGCTTCACTATTTCCTTGTGAATGTTCTCTGCATGTAGCTTGCTCTCCTCACTATTTTAATTTCCAGAGCTGCCTAGTGTATATTGTTCCTGATATCTTCTAGCCTATATAGGCTTCTAGGCTATATAACCTATAGCTCAAACGAGTAGCTATTAATAGACCTGTCCTCCATGAATTTATCTAAACCTCTTTTAAAGCTATCCAGGCTGTTGGCTGTCACCACATCTTTTGACAGAGAATTCCATAGGTTGATTATGCATTGTATGAAAATACTTCCTTTTGTCAGTCCTAAATTTCTTGGCAATCATTTTCATGGGATGATCCCTGGTTCTAGTGTTATGAGAGGGAGAAAAATTCCTCTCTAGCAACTTTCTCCACACCATGCATGATTTCATAGACCTCTATCACGTCTCCCCTCAGTTGTCTTTTTTCTAAACTGTAAAGCCCCAGATGTTGTTGCCTTGTAAGGAAGGTGCTCCAGGCCCCTGATCATCTTGGTTGCCCTCTTCTGCACCATTTCCAGTTCTACAATGTCCTTCTTAAGATATGGTGACCAGAACTGTTCACAGTACTCCAAATGTGGATGCACAATAGTTTTGTATAAGGGTATTATAATATTAGTAGTTTTATTTTCAAACTGCTTCCTAAATATTCCAAGCATGGCATTTGTCCTTTTCACAGCTGCTGCACATTGAGTAGACACTTTCAAAGAGCTGTCCACCACAACCCCAAGATCCCTCTCCTGCTCAGTCACCGACAGCTCAGTCTCCTTTAGCCTATATGTAAAGTTGGGGGAAGGGGGGGTTGCCCCAATATGAATAACCTTAAACATGCTAACATTGAACCACATTTGCCATTTTGTTGCCCACTCACCCAGTTTGGAGAGATCCCTTTTAGCATTCCTCACAATCTCTTTTGGATTTCACTACTCTAAATAGTTTATTGTCATTTGCAAATTTGGTCACTTCACTGCTTACCCCATCATTTATGAATAAATTAAAAGTCACTGGTCCCAGTACAGATCCCTTGGGGACCCCACTTCATACTTCCCTCCATTTAGAGAACTGTCCATTTATTCCTACCCTCTGTTTCCTGTCCTTCAACCTGTTACCAATCCACACATGAATCTGTCCCTTTATCCCACAACTGCTAAGTTTTCTCAAGAGTCTTTAATGAGAAATTTTGTTGAAAGCTTTTTGAAAGTCCTGGTATACTATGTCAGCTGGATCAACTTTATCCACACACCTGTTGACATTCTCAAAGAACTCCAAAAGGTTAGTGAGGCAAGATTTACACCTTTGCAGAAGCTATGCTGGTTCTCATTCAGAAGGACCTGTTCTTCTACATGCTTTACAATTTTATCCCTGAGAAAGCTTTCCATCAATTTGCCTGCAACAGATGTTCAGCTAACTGGTCTGCAATTTCCCAACACACACACACACACACACCGGTTCCCTTTTTGAAAATCAGTGTTACATTGGCTACTTTCCAGTCCTCTGGTACAGAACCTGATTGTAGGGATAAGCTAGATATTATTGCAAGGAGGTCAGCAATTTAACATTCGAGTTCTTTAAGGAGTCACGGGTGGATGCCATCTGCTCCTGGCAATTTGTTAATTTGTCCCCCCCACCATAATGTTTAGAACGTCATCTCTTGTCACCTCTATCTGACTCAGTTCTTTAGCCTCTGTCCCTGAGAAGCTTGGTTCAGGCACAGGTCTATGCTCAGTATCCTCTGCCATGAAGACATATGAAAAGAACTAATTGAGCTTCTCTGCAATCTCCATATCCTCCTTAATAATCCCTTTCACGCCCTCATCATCTAATGGTCCAACCGCTTCCCTGGAAGGTTTCCTGCTTCTGGTGTATTTAAATAAGTTTTATGTATGTATCTATCTATCTATCTAATTTATGCACTGCCCCAAAGTTAACTTTCGTCTCTGGGCGGTTAACAATAGCATAAAACAAGTTAAAAAACATATACAAAAAACTTAAAACAATTTAACAATTTAAAAATAAACCAGAGATTAAAACCTAAAAAAATTAGGAAGCTAAGAAAGCTTGGGCGAAAAGATGGGTTTTCAGGTGCTTTTTTGAAAATTGCCATAGATGGGGAGGATCATATCTCAGCAGGGAGCGCATTCCACAGTCTCGGGGCAGTGACCAAGAAGGTCCGTCTCTGTGTAGCCACCAAACGAGTTGGCGGTAACTGGAGACGGACCTCTTCAGATGACCTCAAAGGGTGGTGGGACTCGTAGTGAAGAATTCCCCTTGATGCTTTTAACTAAATGTTCCTCAGACTTTCTTTATGTCTCCTTTATTGCCACCTTGCATTTATTTTGCCAGAGTTTGTGTTCCTTTCTGTTCTTTTCATTTGGGCAGGCCTTCCAATTTCTGAAGGAAGTCTTCTTCCCCTGTATAACTTCCTTGACTTTACTAGTTAGACATGCTGACATCCTCCTGGACTTGGTGGTACCTTTCCTCCTTTTTGATATATGCTTATACATTTAACTAGGCTTCTATTATTGTGATTTTAAATAAATTCCATGCATTTTGGCTCTTCTGATTTTCCTTTTTCTTTTCACCAAACTCCTCATTTTAAAGAAGTTTTCTCTTCTGAAATTCAAAGTTTCTTTGTTAGACTTCCTTGGCTATTGTCTCCTTGCATGTATGCTGAATTTGATCACACTATGGTCACTATTCCCTAAAGGCTCCACAATACTGACATCTCGCACCAGGTCCTGTATACCATTCTGGATTAAGTCCAAGGTCACCTTCTCTCTTGTTGGTTCCATGACCAACAGGGCACAGTCATTCCGCGTGTATAGAAATTTGGCCCCTCTGTCACTACCTGAATGTGAATTTGCCCAGTCTATGTGTGGGTAATTGAAGTTACCCATTATTACAGCTCTGTCTCTCTTTGATGCCTCCCTTATTTCCTTCTGCAACTGTATTACTCCTGTGTTGAAAGAGCTACACTGGCTGCCGATACGTTTCCAGGCAAAATACAAGGTGCTGGTTATCTTTATATATACTTCTCTTACGCATACCCATCACTAATCTCATGTGTGGCAGCTCGCGCGAGAGTTTGCGAGCACCTGCTGGGGGGTTAGTGACGGGGATGGGGGGAACAGTGGTGGTAGCTGGTGGCAAGCCAGAGGAGGAGGCGGGTCTGCCAGCCAGCCAGCAAGAGAAAGGCCAGCTGGCCAGCAGGAGGAAGTGGCAGGCTGGCTGACGGGAGGAAGCAGCGGGTGGGATGGCAGGAGGAAGCAGTGGGCCTGCCGGCTGGCAGGCAAGAAGAAGTGCGGCTTGGCAGGTGTGAAGACACGGCCACCAGCGAGAGTGGGTAGGTGGTGCTGGGCCAGCCAGCCGGTGGAGGTGGCAAGTTAGTGGGCCAAGGCGGCCAGCAAGAGGGTGGGCAGCCAAGTGGCTGACCAGCCAGCCAGCCAGGAAAATAAGCAGGTGCAGGGGAGAGCAAATGGCTGCAGCAACTAGAGGTGCAGATGCCCTGTGCCTGGCCCAGCTAGTAACCTATAAAGCCCTAAACGTACGTAAGCCTAAACTTATGTCTCTGGTAAACCACCCAGAGATGTAAGTTTTGGGCAGTATAAAAATGTTTTAATAATAATAATAATTTAATAATAAACAGCTTAGGCCCTGGGTATATAAGAGAAAGTCTACTTCATCATGACTCCCACCGCCCTTTGAAATCATCTGGAGAGGTTTGTTTGCAGTTGCTACCAGCTCCTCTAGTGGCTACTCAGGGATGGGCCGCCTCCATTGCTGCCCCAAGGCTTTGGAATGCACTCCCTGCTGAAATAAGAGTCTCCCCATCTCTGATAACTTTTTAAAAGGCAGTTAGGACACATCTGTTCCACTTTTTAAAAGGCAGTTAGGACACATCTGTTAGGACACATCTTTTAATTAGATTTACATTTTTAATAGTTTTTAACGGTTTTAAAACACATAATAAAACTATTAAAATCAGAAAACATTTAAACCAGATTAAAACTCATTAAAATTAAAATTCAACTTGATATATCATTAAAAGCCAGGCTAAAAAAGATAGGTATTTAAGGCTTTCCTGAAGGTCTCCAGATAATCTTCTTATATCCACGGGGAGCATGTTCCACAACCTAGGGGCAACAACTGAGAAGGCCCGATCCTAGGACTCCACCAGTTAAATTGGTGGCATCCAAAGACAGACCCCACCTAATGATCATAATGAGCGGTGGAGATCTTGTAGAGAAAGGTGCTCTCTCAGGTAACCCAGACCTAAGCCATTCAGTGCTTTAAGGGTAATAACTAACACTTTGCCAGGAAACATATTGGCAGCAATTGTAACTGTTTAAGAACAGGCATAATGTGGTCTCTCCGGGATACCCCAGAGACCAATCTGACCGTTGCATTTTGAACTAACTGAAGTTTCCAAACTACATACAGAAGCATCCTTACATAGAGTGCATTGCAGTAGTCCAACCTGGAGGTTACCAGCTGCTGTACCACTGTTTTCAAGTCATTCTCCTCAAGAAATGGGTGGAGTTGTCGAATCAATCACAGCGGGTAAAAGATGCTCCGGGCAACAGTCTCAACATAAGACACCAGGGTGAGACCCAGGTCCAAGAGCATTCCCAAGCTACAAACCTGTTCTTTCTGGGGGAGTGTAACCTCTTCCAGAACAGGCAGTTCTAACCCAGCTTGCAGATTACAACCCCCAGCAATGAGCACATCTGTCTTGCTTGGATTCAGCTTCAGTTTATTATCCCTCATCCAGCCCATCATTGCATGTAGGCAGCCATTTATGGGGCTAATGCCATTTCCTGATATTGCTGTCAAGGAGAAATTGATTTGGGTATCATCAGCATACTGATAATACCCAGCATCAAATCCCCTGATGACCTCATCTAGCAGTTTCAAGTTGATGTTGATAAAAACACTGGTGACAGAATGGAGCCCTGGAGGACTCCATATAGTAGCTCCCAATTTGAAGATCAACTAAGCGCCACCATCTGAAATCTACCCAAGACCTAAGAGCAGAACCACTGTAAAACTGTGCCTCCTATCCCCAAATTTTATTATTTTATTATTTTATTTATTTTACATATTTTAATACCACCCAAAATGTATGTCTCTGGGTGGTTTACAACAAGTTAAAAAAGTAAAACATTGATTTTTTAAAAAAATTAAAAGCAAGAAATTTAAAACACAATTTAAATTTTTTAAACAATATTCTAAAAACAACATTAAAACAATCAAAACAATATCAGTTAAAAGCCTGGGTGAACAGATGTGTATTTAAAGACTTTTAAAAAGTTGTCAGAGATGGGGAGGCTCTTATTTCACTAGGAAGCGCATTCCAAAGCCTCGGGGCAGCAACGGAGAAGGCCCATCTCTGAGTAGCCACCAGACGAGCCAGTGGCAAATGCAGACAGACCTCTCCTGATGATCTCAATGGGCGGTGGGGTTCATGACAAAGAAGACGTTCTCTTAAATACCCAGGGCCCAAGCTGTTTAGGGCTTTATAGGTTATGACCAACACCTTGTATTTTGCCTGGAAACATATTGGCAGCCAGTGTAACTGCTTCAATACGGGAGTAATATGGTCTCTCATAGATGACCAAGAGACCAGCCTGGCTGCTGCATTCTGGACCAACTGTAGTTTCTGGATTATGTACAAGGGCAGCCCCACATAGAGCACATTGCAGTAATCCAGTCTGGAGGTTACCAACAGATGTACCACTGTTTTGAGGTAGTTCATCTCAAGAAATGGACGCAGCGGGCGTATCTGCCGAAGCTGATAGAACACACTTCTGGCCATTGCCTCAGCCTGGGACACCAAGGAGAGACTTGGATCCAGAAGCACCCCTAGACTGTGTGCCTGTTCCTTCTGGGGAAGTGTAACCCCATCCAGAACAGGCAGATCAGAATTGTCTCTCAAGTTCCGACCCCACACAATGAGTACCTCCGTCTTATCTGGATTCAGTCTCAGGCAATCCCTCAGGCAATCCAGAAGGATACCATTATGGATGTGTAAACTAGCTCACGCTCGAGCCGGTTCACCATTGAACCAGCAGGGTTCAAAAGCTCACCTTCAAGCCAAACCGGGGGACAGGGGGGCCTCAGTCCGGCGGCAAGCCGAGCCAAGCCCCCCATTTGTGAGCCAGCTCAGAGGTCATACTTGTAAAGGGGGATCCTACAAGGATTCCCCCTTACAAGTAAAGGGCTGGGGGGGGGGGAGCAAGGAGACGGTCCCCCTTTTAACCTTTAAAAACCATGCCACTGCATGGTGAGATGGAGCAGCCACAGTGGCTGTGGGATGGGGGTGGTTATAGCTCTTTCCATCTCCCCTCCTGCCTCCCTGACTACATGGGCCAGTCTGCAGCCCATTTTGGGCCCTCTGTGGATGTCTGTGTGTGGCTCTCTGTGCACACCTGTGTGGAGAAAGGTGCCAAACAGGCTGTAGACCAGCCCATGCAGTCATTTGGGAGGCAGAAGGGGAACTGGAAGGAGTTCTTGCCGCCCCCATCTCGCAGCCACTGGGGCTACAGCTGCTCCCATTCTGCCGCACAGCGGTGGTTTTTTAAAGGGGAAACTTTCCCTTGCTGCTGCCCCTGTCCCCACTGCTGCTGCAGCCACCATTGCCCCCCTCCCACCAGACAGAGGCATGTTTTTAAAGGTAAAGGGGGGCACTTCCCCCCACTCGGCAGCCCTTTACTTGTAAAGGGGAATCCTTGCTGGATTCCCCTTTACAAGTATAGCCATTGAGCTGTCTCGACCAGGCTCATTCTGAGCCACACAAGGATGGCTCAAATCCAGTCCAGATTTGAACTGAACCAGGGTGGCCAGTCCTGTGCACATCCCTAGATACCATGATAGTATCGAGAACTCCTGAGAGATCCAAAAGAACCAGCAGAGTCACACTCCCTCTGTCAGTTCCCTGGTGATGGTCATTTATTTGGCCGACCAAGGCCATCTCGACTCCATAGCCCACCCTAAAGCCAATTTAAAATGGATTAGATAATCCGTTTATGAAAACAATGTTCAAGGAATTGTACTGACTGCATGCAACTAGGACTGGCAAATTAGCTATATCTCAACATGTAACATATAAGTGCACAGTTTGGCCTTGAACATATATTTCCTCTTTATACTAAGCAGCAGCTATGATGGGGTAAGGTGAGCAGGACTGGGACCATGGCACAAGGGGAGGGAACATTTAATCTTTTCTCACTGTGTTGTGATCCTGATGGAAATAAGGACCCAAATCTGATTAACCCCAGAAACTGAACTTCCATTATTGTTATGTTTTTCAGCAGAATGTTCTCAGAGCAGTTTACATAGAAAAAAGAATTTTTAAAATAGAAAAAAGAATAATAGAAAGAAGATGGTTCACTGCCCACAAAGGGCTCACAATCTAAAAAAAATCACAGAGTAAATACCAGCAACAACCACTGGAAGAATGCTGGACTGGGATTAAACAGAGAGAGTTTCTCCCCCTGCTAAATTTAGGAGAGCCACCACTCAAGGTCCTTCTTTGCCCAGTTTGCAGGAACATTAGCCCTCTAGCTCCACTTACTATGCCCAAGTACTACCCCCTGCTTTAATGTAGGCTGCCACCTTTTTTGTGTTCTCAAGTTGTGGCTCCATAGTCTAAGTGACTCACAGTAAGGCAAAATGTGTATTGTACAATGTGTTTTGTTTTGTTTGGTTTTGTTGCAGAAGGAACCAAAGGGCACAGTATTTCTGAGCATATGGAGTACCTGTCCCTCCTGACAGGAAGCTGCTTTTAAAAAATCAATATTAACACAGAGTACCTTTGAATATTTGCAGAGTGACACCACACACACACACACACACACACATACGCACGCACTCACAGGTTAGCATCTCTTATATTTTTAAAAGCTCACACAGAAAGTTGGGAAACCTAGCTTTCATAGTCTGACTGTTTCCTCAAAGGATGACTAGTTCATAAAAGCCCTGACAGTGTTTTCCTTGTATTCCTGCTAAACCTTGCAGAGTGTGTTTTTATATCAAATATTTTCCCAGCCATTTGCAAGGTAGCCAGTTTGTGAAGTGTTATTGCTTTTCATCTGTGGCATTAAACCACATTTGCCATCTTTTAAGCCCTCTCTTCTAAAATACTGGACCCTTTTGGCCTTCACTGTTGCTCTTCACGGCATATACAGTAAGCATCTTGAATGGAGAGATCTTCATCAACTTTATGCCTACGTCTTACATTTAATCCCCTTGGCTAAATCACTTCTGTGTTGTTACGAGAGAGGGTCTTTGGATGACCCCCTTGTATTATACAGGTTTAAATCTTTTTCTCAGTAGAAAAGCCACTGTAAACAGTCATCCTGAGGTGATTTTGTTTCAAACAAGCTGTCTTTATCCCCAGTTTAAGGACTCCTTGTCTTTGTCAATAATAACGTCTTAGACTTAATTTTTTTTCCCCTTGGCATCTCCCTGACTTGTCTATGGCTGTTGCAGTAAAAAAGGAGAAGAAAAGAATCACATTTGCAAAGTTATTCAGCTTGCAGTGCTCCATCTAGTGATAGGGAAAACTTTGGTAATGGGAAAGGTTCAGTCCAGGGTGGTAGCTATAACTGAACAAGTGGAGACAAATGGCCCACGGCCCATGGGGTAGGAGGACCACCTGGTTGGAAACAGCCTGGTTTTTGCTCTCCTCTCCCACCTCCCTGGTTCAGTGGCACTCTGTTGGCTCCTGACTTGAACGTGAGGAATGGAACGTGTGTTATTATTTGCACAGGAGCGAGGGAAATGGCATGCTGAGAATGTTTTGGTTTCTTACCTTGTCCATATAGTCTTTCTGCAGCAAAGACACAGGGATGCAGTAGAAACAGAAGGCAGGGGGCTGAGGGGCCCATCTTCACTTTTTTGTCCCAGGGCCCACTTGAACCTTTCTATGTCCCTGGTCCAGTCACTGGGATATGGGTTTTCTTGTGGTTCCTGGTGTCTCTGATCCCTGCTAGAAACAAGCACATCAGCATCCTGGGCCTCAGAGCAGCCCTGCCAGCATCCTCCTTTCTACCTCTCACCTATATGATTTAAGGAAATGAGTGTTGGAAATTCTCTGTGGTAAGAGAATCCCTTTTTCATTATAGCAGAGTGCACAGAGGCACAACACAGCGGAATTCAATAAGGCATGCGTATATGCTGAAAGTAAAGTAACTTGGAGCCAATTCATAGTTTCAAATCAATATATAAGGCATTTATTAAGGAACTCCATTCTAGATAGGAAAGTGAGGAGTTAGGATCTCTAATCCATCTATCTAGCTGGATGCAGATGGATTCTGCATCTTCTCTGCACACATGGTGCAGGGAGAAGAGCTTGCCATGTTGCAAGGTAGAAGGGCAGGTAGGGAAGAGAGAGAGGAAGGAAGTTAATCCCTAAGAGTACCAATCTACATTTCAAAGGGATAGTGTCAGAGCAGTGGAGAAGGGATGACCAATGTCTTGACCCTCTAGCCCTCTGACTCAGTCGTCTGTCCTCCACTGTCTGAGACAAGAGACAGGCAAAGTCCTTTAACTTCCAACACCCGCTCTCGATGTCTCATGACTCAGTTCATAAGATTCATTTTCTCTCTCAGTTTTTCAAAGAGGGGTCTTGGTAGTGGCTTAGTGAGTATGTCTGCAAGCATTTCATTTGTTGGGCAGTAGATCAGCTTCATTAGTCCATCTTTTTGCAGACTTCTCACTACATGGTACTTCACATCAATATGTTTGGTACGCCTCTTTACATCTTCTTGTTTGGAGAGCTGAATGCAGCTTTGGTTGTTCTCATACACTGGTATGGGCTGTGGTACATCTGTACCTAGATCTTTCAGTAGCTGACACAGCCATTGTATCTCGTGACAGCCCTGTGCAGCTGATACATATTTCGCTGCAGTGGTTGATGATGCCACTATGTCTTGCTTTATGCTTGACCAGCTTATGGCTCCATCTCCATAGAAAATTATGTGACTGCTGGTGGATTTCCTTTCTGTTAGGTCTCCACCCCAGTCTGCATCTATGTATGCTTCTAGTTTTGGTTGACTGTTAGCTGGTAGCTTGAGCTTAAAGTGTGCAGTACCCTTTAGGTACCTAACAAGTCTCTTAATTGCATTCCAGTCCTTGACTGTTGGTGATGCAGTCTTTCTGCAAAGTAAGCTAACTGCTGTACTAATATCTGGCCTAGTGAGTGTACTAATGTATAAAAGCTTACCCAATGCTTCACGATATCTATGGTTGTCAGATAGTGGCTCAGTTTGATCTTCTTGCTTTATGTAGTTCAGTTCCATTGGAGTTGGTGTAGGATTCGCATTTTCCAGTCTGAGCAGGTTTATCAAGTCTTTAATTTTCTGTTCTTGGTTGATTAAGAAACTTCCATCTTTCTCTCTTTGTACTTGAATGCCCAAGTAGTGTGCAATGTTGTCAAGTTGCTTAACTTCCACTTCTTTGTTCAGATGATCCATTATTTCCTTGCTGTCATCTGGATTTTCATAGGCAAGAATCAAATCATCAACAAATGCCAAAATGTAAGTCCACTTGCCATCTATACATCTCGTGTACAGGCAGGGATCCGCGTCACTTCTTTTGAAGTTTGCTTGAAGCAGCATATCATTTAGTTTTATGTTCCATGCTCTGGCAGCCTGTTTTAAACCATAAATGCTCTTTTGCAGTTTGCATACATAGTCCTCTTTGCCTTTCTCCAAGAAACCTGGTTGTTGTTGCATGTAAATGTCCTCTTCTAGTTCGCCATGCAAGAATGCAGTTTTCACATCTAGGTGTTCTACATGCATTCCTTTGCTAGCAGAAATACTTAACAGTGTCTTTACTGTGGTATGTTTAACCACTGGTGCAAAGGTTTCATCATAATCTTCTCCATATTTCTGTGAATATCCTTTTGCTACTAATCTGGCTTTGTAACGCTGAATCTCACCATCAGCATCATGTTTGAGTTTGAAAACCCATTTGCAGCCTATAACTTTCCTTCCTTGAGGTAACTTAGTAAGAGTCCAGGTTTTGTTTTTCTGTAGAGCCTCAAGCTCTTCAATTGCAGCTTGTTTCCACTTCTGGGCTTCTGGTTGTGGTAGCTGGGATATTTCCTCCCATGATGAAGGTTCTGGTTGTTCCACTGTTCTTGTGAGGTAGGACAGACTCGGGGCTGGAACACTTCTGTTTGAGCGCGTTGATCGCCTCACCTCATCCTCTGTGGTCCCTCTCATTATCTCAGGTGCGTCTGGTGGATCGCTGAGGGTCTCTGTGTCGAGTGTGGTTGGTTCTGGATCTGCTGGCTCCTCCTCCTCAATTCCTCTGAGATCAGGAAGCATAATCCAGTCCTCAGGGTGCTTGGTCTGGTTGCTTGCTTCGGTGTAGGCCCCTTCTGAAGGTGTAGCTCTTTCATTCTCATCAAAATACACCGCTCTGCTTATGGCTATCTTGTTGGTGTCAGGATCCAGAATTCTGTAGCCTTTGGATTGTGCTGAGTAGCCTACAAAAATCCCTTTTGTGGCCCTAGCCCCTAACTTAGTCCTTTTTTCCTTTGGGATGTATGAGTATGGGATGGATGCAGATGCGTCATGGACGGCTTATGACCATGCCAAAGTTCATATGGTGTTGTTCCTATAGGCTTTGTGTGCATTCTGTTTTGTATGTATGTAGCAGTCATGATGCCAGAGTTTCTGTGGGAGGTGTGCGTCAGCAAGCATGCATCTTACCATGTCCAGTAGATTTCTGTTCTTTCTTTCTGAGACTCCATGTTGGGATGGGCAGTAAGCTACCATGGTTTGATGCACGATTCCATGTTCTCTCAGGAACTGCTGTGTGGCTCTGGACATATATTCTCCTCCATTGTCTGTGCGCAGGATCTTTGGCTTCCAGCCAAATTTGTTGCTTGCCCTGGCCACATAGTCCTGGAGTTTCTCAAGCATCTGTGATTTCTCCTTTAGTAAAAACACAACTGAATATCGTGAGAAATCATCTGTGATTGTTAAAAAATATTTTTGATTACCTATGGTTGTTGGTAGTGGTCCAGATATATCGCTGTGGATCAGCTCCAGGGGTCTTCAGGTCTTCCTTTCACTCTGCTTAGGAAATGGCTTGTTAACTGCTTTGGACTCAAGACAATAAACACAGTTAGTTACAATGTCACATGGTACAAAATCAATGCCATTAGTTAATCCCCTTTCCTTCATGTTCTGGATTGACTCATAGCTCCTGTGTCCTAGCCTTCTATGCCACAGTTGCAAGCAGTTTTCATGCAGGCATGACTTAGCAAAGTTCACTTCATTAGGCTGGTATGCCTCAGGTTTAGACCGGGCTCGTCTTTCTCTGACTGTCTTTGATACAGGTTGCTCCTGCACACTGTATAGGCCTTTGCATTTAGAGCCTGCAAGGCAAACTTCTCCTTTCTGGGTAACAACACATTGTCCATTTTTAATATACAGTTCACAGCCTTGTTTCTCTAGCTTGGATATTGAAAGCAAGGAGCTTGAGAAGTCAGGGATATACAAAACATCTTTAAGAAAAAGTGGTTTAACAGATCCATCCAATAATTTACAATACAAAATTCCTTCACCTTTCTTCTTGGCTTTAATTGTAGTATTATTGCCCAAATAAATAGTCTCTTCAGGAATATCAAACAGTTCAGTATAGAAACCTAAATTATTTGAAATATGGACTGTGGAACCTGTGTCCAGGATAAACTTTTCATCGCTTTGTATCAGGCAAACATAAAAACACTTGTTTGAATACCTTTCTGTATGCTCCATATTCAAATTCCTCTCAGTAAAATCAATTTATCTTTTCTGATTCTTGGGACAGTTCACCACCTTGTGGCCAAATTGGTTACACAGAAAACATCTAAAGTTATTAGTCCCGGTTGGCCACATTTCAGGAGCAGTCTCCCTGCTGGCGGTCATGTGACCTCTCTCTCTGGACTGAGTTTCCTTGGCAACGAAGCCAGACCTCTTTGTATGCAAATGTGGGGAGACCATGCGGTTTCCTCTTGCAGCATTCCCTCCCCACCTTGGGTTTCCTCTGGAGTGACCAATTGTTGCTTTAAGAGCAAAGTTACTTGCCAATTCACTTTCATAGTGAGAATTCAAAACTTTTCTCCTGTTTGCCTCAGAAGATATTGTTTGCACTGCTTTCTCAAAGCTTAGAGTGGTGTGGGCTTCCAATTGGCCGATTATATTGCTATAGCTGGGGGGTGTGCTTAGGAACAGAGCTTCCAGCTTCTGACTCTCTGTAAATTCCTCCCCTGCCACTTTAAATTGAAAAAGAAATCTTCCAGAAATCCCATATATGTGGCAAAACAGTCCCCATCTTTATACTGGAGATCCTGCATTTTCTTTCTCAAGTTAAAGGTGTATGCCCACCCCTTCTTCATATGCAAGGAATCTAGCTTGCTTAGCATTTCCCTTGAGGTTCCAAGATCACATATGGTGTAAAGGTAATTTTTACTCAGCAGCGATCAAAGCCTGAGCTTTAGAATCCTTGATCAGCCAATTCTGTTTGGCAGTTTTCTCAGCAGCTGTAGTTCCATCTGCGGGGGGGTGGGGTCTTCCTCAGTTACTTTCTCAAGTCCTTCTGCTCTCAGTGCAAGCCTCAATAGGGTTTTCCATTCCAAATAATTGTCTGCGTTCAGGATAGTCAGCCTGAGCTTTCCCTCTAGGTAAGTAGCCATCCTCACTGGCGCCAAAAAAGGCAGTTGCTGTAGATTAGCAATTCAAAGTGTCCATGGTAGATCTCACTGGATCTCCTGGAACAAACCTAACTCTCTAGTTGCAGTACACGCAGCTCAAAATACTGGGCCCATAACCTGTTGGAAATTCTCTGTGGTAAGAGGATCCATTTTTCATTATAGCAGAGTGCACAGAGGCACAACACAGCGGAATTCACTTAGGCATGCGTATATGCTGAGAGTAAAGTAACTTGGAGCCAATTCATAGTTTCAAATCAATATATAAGGCATTTATTAAGGAACTCCATTCTAGATAGGAAAGTGAGGAGTTAGGATCTCTAATCCATCTATCTAGCTGGATGCAGATGGATTCTGCATCTTCTCTGCACACATGGTGCAGGGAGAGGAGCTTGCC
Organism: Hemicordylus capensis; assembly: GCF_027244095.1. Classification (NCBI taxonomy): domain Eukaryota; kingdom Metazoa; phylum Chordata; class Lepidosauria; order Squamata; family Cordylidae; genus Hemicordylus; species Hemicordylus capensis. Next base: position 208,888,977 of record NC_069659.1, read on the forward strand.
ATGTTGCAAGGTAGAAGGGAAGGTAGGGAAGAGAGAGAGGAAGGAAGTTAATCCCTAAGAGTACCAATCTACATTTCAAAGGGATAGTGTCAGAGCAGTGGAGAAGGGATGACCAATGTTTTGATGCTCTAGCCCTCTGACTCAGTAGTCTGTCCTCCACTGTCTGAGACAAGAGACAGCACAAAATCCTTTAACTTCCAACAATGAGGGCAGTGAGGAGGACTGGGAGAGATAACTCGGTTCCAAGTGGTGCTACCTCTTTTTCGAGAGCAGCTTATCATAATGAGCTGGGGCGGGGTGGTCTACTAAGGTTTGGTTTGGTTTGGGTTTTTTGAATTCCTGGAAGGGCTGTTGCAGTGGACTCAGCCTTACCAAAAGCCCATTTAGTAGCAGTAGTGAAGGAGTAAGGAGGACTAGAGGGCTGTTCCCCACACTTGATAGTCTGGTGGGATATCTGGGTCCTCCACACATGCATTTTTAAAAGAAGAGAAAGGAGGAGAGATGTAGGAGTGGTGACAGGGTACTTTACCTTGGAATGTGTAAAGAACTATTCTTTGGAAAGATGATGAAACTATTAACTAGATTATTTAATAAGAAATTAACAAATGGAAAAAATCAGTTTAGCCTAGGTCAGTGTCTGGTCAGCAGACCTCAATTCCTTCAGGCATGCAAAGCCATAAAAGAGATAAGGGAGAGTTTACACTGCCCTGTTAATCCAGACTGCTTCTCAACATAAAACAGAGAGACCTCTTTGGGAGCAGAAGCCAATGTGTGCCTTAAAATTCAAGCCTCTATGCTTTGTTTCAGGTTTCCTTATAAAGTGATACCTTTTATTCAAGACAGATGGCAACTCTAATCCCAGAAAGGACATTCCAAAATTTCCAAGGTTTCTCCTGTTTTGTTCAAAAAATGTTGGAGGCCTTTCAGTCAAACAAGTTCTATGAATTTACACATGGCAAAATCACAATGGCAGCTACTTACAATAAGTGTAACTATTTAATACACCTAGCAAGTACTATACATTTATCATCTGCAAGTGGCAAATGAATACCTTGACAAATGGGAATTTATATGGTTTCCATGGTTGCAATGACAAATAGAATGCTGCTCTGCCTAACGTAGCACATGATATATATATATATTTTAAAATCATTTTTACATATATTCCAATACATTTAAAACTAGGTATTTCTACATTTTTGCCTACCAAATGGTAGTAATCAATGGAGTAGTTTGTTGCCCTTTTAAAACACTAGCATCAGTTGGCCTAGCTTTTCCAGTGGCTCAATAACACCAGCTGTATGCTTTATTAGGGTTCCTCTGCACTCCCAGCAGAAAACCCGACAGCAAAAGGACACCACTTCTGAACTACACAGAAGCACTATTCTCGCAGCCACAGATTCCTGAGTTAGGAGGGGTTTAACCCAGGAATCTGTTATCATCTAGGGCAGGGATTCTCAACGTGTGGGTCCCCAGATGTAATTGGACTTCAACTCCCATAATTTCCAACCAAAGGCCACTGGGGCATTTGATTTCAGCTCTTGATTTCAGCAAAGGAGAACACCACTGTGGCATTCATGTGGACCTGTGAATTGCAGAACCCCAAAGAGGCTCTGGTCATCTGGGAGGCATGAGATGAGCATGCTTTCCCACTAGCCCACCCCCATATGGTCATGAGAATAAACCCAGAATGTAGTAACACTTGCAGAAACACTCCTAGCATTCATGGCAACAGCACCAAAACACGCCAATCATAGTGTGACATGCTAACAATGCTCTTGCTTCAGCTAGGCATGGAAGGGCCCAATCCATGCTCAATGGCAGCAGAATGTCTCCATGACATCATCCCACCTCACCACCCACAGGCAAGAGAATCCCACAAATATCATGGCACCTTCAGCAGTGTCAGCCACTGTGGTACACACAGCACTAGCCCTATAACTGACACATGCTTGGTATCCCTGCACATGATGGTTTCAGTCCCCTTATACTACAAGCACCCTCAGCCTGCAACCAACAACCCTGTTAGCAGGAAAACACAGTGGCTGACATACTACACAAGAGAACATCAACCTAGTAATATTGTGTTTACATAATTTGTGTAAGTTTCAGAAACACAAAAGTTGCACAGATTGCATAACAGAAGAGTAAGCCCATTGGAAATAGTAGGCTGACATACTCTTGAGCATTATTTCAGACAGAGATGGCAGGATGGGAATTCCCAATACACCAACCAACTAATCTCATATTTCACTTGGGAGGAAGCACACATGAGGAGCTCATGGCTCCCCCTGGATACAGGTTCAAGTCCAGATAACTGAATAGTTGCCCTGGGGAGGGAAAGGATCTCTTTTCTATTTCAGGGAGAAGGGAGACCACAGGACAAGCAATGAAGGAATTCACATGATTGCTGCTTCAAAAGAACAAACCCTATGACTTCTCCAACGGCTCAAAGAAACAGAACACTGGGCTCAGAAGTAAAGGGTTTTGAGACACGCAATTGGGAAATGCAGAAATAAGGCCACACCCCTTTTCAGTGACTCTCATGCAACATTCATGCCAGAGCAGAAAACAAGGAGTTTCCCACACTTAGCCACAGAACCCCATGGCAGAGATGTGCTCCCTCTCAATAGGACTCAGAAATCAGGAGAGCAACATCTGGTGAATGGCTGACTGTTGCACAGTCACTAGGAAGCATTCAATCTCACTCAAGGGGAAAGGCAAATCACAGTGTATTGGAACCCAAGGGACCACACGTTGAGAGGGCTAAGAGCAGGTACATAAGAACAGCCCTGCTGGATCAGGCCCAAGGCCAATCTCGTCCTGCATCCTGCTTCACACAGTAGCCCACTAGATGCCTCTGAGAAGCCCACAGGCAAGAGGTGAGGGCATGCCCTCTATCCTGCTGTTGCTTCCCTGCAACTAATATTTAGAGGCATATTGCCTTTAAGGCTGGAGCTAGCCTATAGCCATCAGGACTAGTAGCCATTGATAGACTTGTGCACCATGAATCTGTCTAAGCCCCTTTTAAAGCCATCCAAACTAGTGGCCATCACCACATTCTGTGGCAGAGAATTTCATAGATTGATTATGGGCTGTGTGAAAAGTTACTTCCTTTTGTTGGTCCTAAATTTCCCAACCTTCAGTTTCATGGGATGACCCCTGGTTCTAGTGTGAGAGAGGGAGAAATTCTTCACTCCATGCATAATTTTATACACTATTATATTTTTATGCACCCCATACCTCTTTTCCAAACTATAAAGCCCCAGATGCTGTAGTCTTGCCTCACAAGGAAGCTGCTCCAGGCCCCTGATCATCTTGGCTGCCCTCTTCTGCAATTTTTCCAGTTCTACAATGTCCTTCTTAAGATACAGTGACCCAAACAGTATGGAGTAGTCCAAATGTGGCTACACTATAGATTTGTATAAGAGCATGATAACATATAGCATTTTCATTTTCAATCCCCTTCCTAATGATCCCAAGCATGGAATTTGCCTTTTTCACAGCCGCCACACACTGAATCGACACTTCAATGAGCTGTCCACCAAGATCTCTCTCCTGGTCAGTCACTGACAGCTAAGACCCCATCAGTGTATATGTGGCGTTGGGGTTTTTTTTGCCCCAATATGCATCACTTTACACTTACTTACATTGGACTGCATTTGCCATTTTGTTACCCACTTTGGAGAGATCCTTTTGGTCACCTCACAATCTGTTTTAGATTTCAAAACCCTAAATAGTTTAGTGTCATCTGCAAATTTGGCCACTTCACTGGCCAAATCTGTTAATATTTGGTAGTATTTGTTACCATGTTATAATGAGGCTGCAGATGAGTTTCATGGGGGTGGGCAGGATCTAGGAAACAAAAAGGAATGAGGAGCCCACAAAAACAGAAAACATCCGCAGCTAAACAAGCTCCCAACCCCTACTCATCCAAGGCTGGAACCAAGAAGAAAAGCAGGGGGCCCACATCTCCACTTGGTGCCAGACATGGACCACCCAATCTAGGTATGGCTGTACCTACAGTCCCACATCTACTGTGGCTGCTGCCAGAGCAGTCCGGCAGCCTCCCCCAGCACAATGGCCTGCAGGTAGACCAGTTCCTCAGCGACTCTAGGCAGTGGCTTTATGAGTTGTCAGTGTGCCGCAAACTCCCACCACACGTCAGTCACCACCACCCCTCACAGTGACACATTCACAACATTTCCTGAAGGCTGCTGTGGCTGCAGCTTCTCCCAGCACTGCCTCCTGCCCTTAAGGGTGCAGTAAGGCACTGTCAAGGGCAGTGTGGCATTTGGAGAGGCTTGTAAACTGGGTATAACCACAAGGAAGAGGCAGGGCATTGGGAGCTCCTGCCCAGAGCTACAATGACAAGCAAGATCACATGCTGTGTTAATAAATGAAAATGAATCAAAATGAAATGAAAATGAATTGTGATGCCTGCCCTCACTAACAATAAACAAAATGCTTGGAGAAAGCTTAGGAATGCTCTTTAGTCTGCAAGAGACAGAGTTCAGTCGTACTGCTCACTTAATATAATCTAACAACCTAATGTAATTATGCACAGAAAAAAAACATATATAATGGAAATAATAATATTGGGTATGCAGACACATCAGGAATTCACTGGGTTTCCGATGTCTCTGTAAACTACATTTAGTTGCCAGTGGACGACCAGTCTTATCACAGAGTTGTAAAACCACAAATGGGAGTTTTCTCTCCATGCCTCATTTGTACACTTCCTTCCTGTAATTCTTGCAATAGAAAGGCTCTTAAGCTTTCATGCTTTCTCTGATCTTTCTTTCTTTTTTTTAAACTTCCTTTTCTTTACACAAAATTCCTGGCTCAGGGTGAACTGCCTGTTCTTTCCTGAGAGATTAATTTCCTCAGAGAGATGCGTTTAGAAGAAAGAAAAATGGGTTCAAAACAGCAGGACTCGGGAACTCTGCTAAATCAGGTTTTTATGTAGCTCGATAAAAACAATTTTCAGTAGGGCTCAAGGTTTGTCGTTGAATCTGAGCCCAGCTGTCACAAGGGCTCGGCAATCAATATTTTGTTCTGCTAGTCTATTTAGAAGCTTCTAAGGGCAGAAATCAAGTCTTGTGGGTCTAATCACTGTACAGTCCTCAAGTAGAAGGCAAACCCACTGGTGAGTACATAAACATCGTTAGTTCCTCTGTGGAAAAGGTCTGATGCCCCTTTTCTCCCCACCCTCATCGCTGTACACAAGTTACCAATATAGTTCAATATTTCATTTAACTTATTTTTTACATCACTTTGACTACACAGTATATTTTTCATGGATTATTTCTCTCTATTAATATTATACATATTCATATCATATCATGTCTGTATTAGGTTTTGTGTGGTGAAGAGCTTTCCTTGATGTTTGACGAACATATGAAGAACAAACTGAAGAAAACAGTTCTATTCAGACCAGATAAATACCCAGGCCCCCACTTTCCTCCATGCCAGCGGGCCTGGGTATTTATCCAAGCCTGCCAGCATGGAGAAAAACAAAAGGGGGGCTGGGGAGCAGAAAAGCAGGACCAAAAGGCAGAAAGCAGAAAAGTAAGGGGGTGGGTTGGAAGGGGTGGAGAAGACAGACAACAGAAGAGGAAGGGCAAAAGGCAGAAAGAGGGACGGAAGGGAGAAAGCAGGGATTTGCATCCCTCCTTCCATCAGACCAACAAGCTAGCAAAAAATCAGACCTTTCAGCAGCCAGGGAAACCTCCAGAACAGGGGCATCTCAATTGTGATGTCACCCACCCCAATTCAAGATGGTGGACATATGAAGATGTGAGGCACAAGAGGGCTAACCTAGGAACCGCCTAACTGATTTAAACCAAATTTGCAGACAATGGGTTTTATTTTCCTATTAATTCATTTAGTAGGAGTTAATTTCCTACTAATTAAATACCAATTTGGCATTTGAGGTCTGGGAGTGCTTATCTTGTCTGGCAGCTCTGATGATGTTCTGCTTTGTCCCCTCTTGGTCACCATTTTATTTCCCACAATGCAGCATCAGTCCAGGACATTGAGGAACAATGGTGATTGCTAGTGGGAGGTGATCACTAGTGGGAGGCATCGTGTTTTTGTAGTAGCCACCATTTATTTCTGCCCAGACTCATAATCAGTCCAGAGTATTTTGAAAAAAATATAATGGCAGGTGCCACAAAAATGTGACAGCCCACATTGGCAGCTTTATAATGCAGTTCTAGGATTAGAGGTAACATGAGCTGTCATCAACTGGCTTGATAGGCCTTTGATCTTTAACTTTAAACATAAGATCAAAAGTCAACAAATTAGAGTGTCAGCTTCACAATTTATCTGTATTTGTAAATATGCCCTAGATATTGATGTGGTACACATTCAAAAGAAAAGTTGTATATCAATCGTATTTTATACCATTCAGCATTCGGAAGATGCATGGAATCATTTACAGTAACTGGTGCTGGTGTAATGAAGTGACTGCCCATTTCCTACATATATAGTGAAACTACATTGTCCATTGATCAGTCAGTGGTAACATTTTATTTATTTATCACACTTGTATACTACCTAATCAATGATCTATTATCCTCAGTCCAGAAGTACCCCCAAATTGTGATCTTGGTTTTTTAAGAGGCTTGCTTAAGAGGCTTGCTAACCCTCCCAGAATAGGTTGAATCCCAATCTATGAATCAGCAGATCTCAACTAAAAGCATCTCCCTCTTGTCCAAATTTAATTCCAGTTTATTTGCCCATATGAAGCCTTTTACCAACCCCAGACCCTGATTCAGAAGCTCCATAGCCTTTCTGGACTGAGATGGGAAAAGGAGAGATAGAACTGCATGTTGTCAGCATACTGGTGACAGTTCACTCCAAAATTCCAGATGATATCTTTCAGCTAATGCTGAAATTTGGTCTAATAAAGAGACTGGTTGGTTGGTTGGTTGGTTGGTTGGTTGGTTGGTTAATTGGTTGATATCTTCCAGAAGTTTCATGTAGCTGTTGAACAGCATGGAGGATAAGATGGACTTCTGTGGGGAAACCACATGTTGAACCATAGAAGCTCTTCTCACAATTTGTGAGAAGAGCTTCTGTTGGGTCTGCGGGGAGAGCAGGCTTAGCCTGCTCACCCTGCAGACGATCCTGCCCAGAGCCCTGGGTGGCTGGATCGGCCGCCCACATGATTGCCGACTCTGTCACAGAGCCAGCAGGGGTGGTGGGGATCAGGGGCGGGCCAGCCCCTGGAAGTTCCAGGATGCCCCGGGGAAGCATGCAGGCATCTTGGAGAGACCCCCGAACCCAGGAGGCTGCTTGCAGCCTTCTGGTTGGGGGTCTACTCATTATTATTATTATTATTTACATTTTATATCCCGCCCTTCCTTCAAGAAGCCCAGAGCAGTGTACTATATACTTAAGTTGCTCCTGACAACAACCCTGTGAAGAAGGTTAGGCTGTGTGCCGCGGCAACACACAAGCAACTAAATGAGGTTAACGGAGGGCTCGCTACATTAACTTCATTTAAGGGGAGGGTGTTTTAGGTGTGCTAACTGCCTTGGGAGCACCAGGCTCACCTGCGAGCTCAGTGGTTCCCATGATCAATGAAAAGCAGGCTAAGCTCCCTTAGCCCGCTTTCCGTTGATTGTGGGAATAGCCTCATAGTGTCCCCAGCACTACCTTCAGAAACCTATACTCGTCTCCTGGAAGTACTGGAGCTACCACCAACAGTTCTTCCCAGCCTATCCTGGATGGGTAATTCAAAAGGAAACTTAACAGTGTCATTGGCAAAAGCAGCTTTCAACCTGATTAGTAGCTGCTGCTACTACTACAAATATTTATATGCTGCTTCTCAACAAGAGCTATCGGAGCAGTTTACATGAAAAATAAATAATAAAAATAATAATCCTGTGCACAGTTTCCAAAAATGTAAGTTCCAGAGAGTTCAGTAAGACTTATACCTTTGAGCAACAGTGCATAGGATGTTAACCCCTGCTAACTTGGCAAAGAGGCACCTTTTAACGTGATGATTCTCTTTATTTAGCAGGGGGAGTGTAACTGGCCCCATACACCCCCAGCACAGTACTTCCAGTGACTGTTGCTGGGGTCTATCTTGTGTTTCTTTTTAGATTGTGAGCCCTTTGGGGACAGGGAGCCATCTTGTTTATCTCTTCCTCTGTATAAAACACCCTGAGCCATTTTTGGAAGGGCGGTATAGAAATCAAATTATTATTATTATTAATAATAATAATAATAATAATAATAATAATAATAATAATAATAGGATCTGCCTGAAAATGTATCTTGCCTTTTGCACAGTAAGTAGCCATTTTGACTAAATTAATCAAGGCAGAAAATTGCATGAACGACTATTATTCCTATTGAAAAGAAATGTGTCAAAAATATGTTTTATAAAACTTTGAAAAAAATAATCTCTCTAATTTTTGATCACTGTTTTGACAGAACCCATAGGTAGTTCTCATTTAACTTTTTTTTTCCCCAGCCAAGCAAACTGAGATCCTTATGTGGAAAGTGCATCTTTTATTCAAACCAACCTTGTTTAGCAGTACACCTGTCAGCTTCCCTTTTACAATTTTCTGACTGTGCCGATTTTCCTTTCCAACCCTGAAAGTGGGCGGCTGTGACTCCCTCAGTGCTCCAATCAGAACTTTGTGCAGTCATATCACCATTAAGTAATGACACCCTCGAGCTGACAGGCTTCCAAAATCTCCTTTTTTGTCTAGCAACTGGTGCAAATCCTCGTAATTGATTTGGATTATGGGGCTGGTAATATAGTACTGACTAGCAATTAATGCTAACATTTTAGTCTCATTTCGTGCTGTCAAATACTTTTGACACTTGTTTTATGTGCCCAATTGTCAGGTATGGAGTGCTTGTCTCATTATATGCTGATTTGCCTCCTCCCCTTCAGATTGCTGTTGCAAATGACGGCACATGAAGTTTCCATTTCTTTTAACTCTTTTATCTCGGAGGAGGGGGACTGCGTGTAAATACAAACGATAATTCAAACAGATCTGCAAGGTATATACTCACTTTGCAAGAGCAGAATTCCCTAACAGAGATCCGGTGCTGTGTAGTGACAAAGTGTGTAAGCCAGGAAATGTCACCACACTTGCTCGGGCATATGTGAACTATCACGTCTGTATCTATGCCTTTGCTCTAATTTGGGGAATTAGGTCTAAAACTAATCTTGCAAGTGGGTATAACTATGGATCAGTCTGGAAATAGGCAAATGTCAAAGCTAGAGTATGCCTGGGGAGCAAAAGACTCAGAGACAAGGCTCTTGAAACAAAGAGACAAAGTTTATTAATAGCAAAAGCACAATGCAAAATGGAACCTTGGCAGCACCAAGGCTACAAACAATACAACAGGGAGGGAGAGTGAGGGAGTGAGGGCTGTGTGGACATTTAAACAAAGGAGGGGGAGCAGAGGCATGACAATTATGTGAGCACGGGGATGGGGAAAGGAGAAGAAAATCGAGAAAAGGGGGAAAGGCACAGATTTGGAAGAGGAGAGAAGGTTCTGTTACCTTCCCTTATCTGCTGTCTCATGTCCGATGCCAAAGAAGTACGTCCCACCTGTGAAGAAGTGGGAGAGCAGGGCATCCTCATTAGGTCTTCCCAGTGGAGGGCATGAATAAGTAGTAGGAGTGCAGGCAAAGTACCCAAGATTGTTGCTGTATGTGAGCCCACAGCAATAGAGGACTGAGATTCACACGCACCAGGAGTTAGCTCATGTAAAATCTGCTTTGGGAGAGACTTACCCTCAGAGGCTTCTATCTGGGAGTTCTGCTCAGAGAGTCTTGGAGCTCTCCAGCAGTGAAAACACAGGAATGATCACATGGTATTGCAAGTGTCCCATGCAAGGCAAACTCAAAGCTCATGACTTGGCTAGCAATTCTGGATCCCATGGGCCAGTATTCCAGTTTGAGGCTCAACAGCTTAGTGATTTCAACTCAAGGAACGGGGAAAGGATGAACATCAGTTCAAGTGTTCTGGTGGAAGGAACCCCTGGAGCAGTGACTTGGCAACTTGTGCCACCAAGCAGAGGCTCTCTCCCACAAGGAGTGGGAACCTTGCCCTGAGAACAATCACACTAAGAACAGAAAGCTTGGACAATTGGGATAGAAAACAATAGGGATATTCACGAACCTGTGGCCGGCCGGTATGGTGGGGGGGGGGTTAACTTTAAGGAGCAGAGAGGATGTCCTTACACACACACACACTGCCACGTTTCTCCTGCCAGCGCTCTTTCCAAAATCACTGGTGCTGGGCAGCAGCATACCTCCTTGCCACCCTGGTCAGCGTCAACCCCGAAGTGCCCAACGTGTGTGTGCACACACACACACATCGGGCACTTCCAGTTTGACGCTGACCAGGGCGGCAAGGAGGTACACTGCTGCCCTGCACCAGCAATTTTGGTGAGAGCACCAGTGAGGAAAATGCAGCGGGAGGTAAGGACACCCTCCCTGCTCCTTAAAGGTGAAACCCATGCCACCACCAAACTGGCTGAATGCCGGAGCTTGCACATCAGGGGCATAGCAAGGTTGGAGTGGGCCCAGAGACAAGATTTTAAAATGGGCCCCCCTACCTCACTGAAGCTCAGCTCATGAAGTAAAGAAATCTTAAATGAGGCTGAATAGTGGTAACAAAAAGTATACTTTTATACACACACACACACACACACACACACACACACACACACACACACACGATGCAAGTCATTTAATGGTACTAGAGAAAGACATGCTGTACTGGTAGCTCCAGGTCTTAACACTCACATCAGTTTTGGAGGATGAATATAATTGAAGGAAGCTCGGGCGGGTGTGCAGCTGGGGGAGTCAGTCATGTGACTTGCCTCGGGGGGGGCGAGGCAGTGAGCCCCTAGACAACTGTCTCCCCTTGCCTTATCATAGTTACACCCCTGTTGCACATCCCTAGAAGCCAGCATTTTTTCTAAGCTCAGTTACCCCAAAGCAGAAGAATTCTTAGGCTCCATCTCCTGTTTAGATGACAAAGACCTTGAGAGAGGTGTGGACTCGGTGTCTGTTCAGATGATGACAAGGACAAACAATCCCTATTATTCTCAGTCTGCATACACAGTTCCAGTTACTGAATTTGATTGCATTCCAAGGTGCTTAAATAGGTTGAAGTTACCTGTAGCCTGTAAATTAATATTTCCTTTGTCCTTTTGGAACTCTAGCATCCTCTGGAGTGTACATTGCTCAACCGTGGAGGAGCCTCCTATTTCGACTAGTTTTCCACTAGTCAGGACCATCCTTTTGGTGGAGTGTCCAAGGTGAACACCCCCAGCACCACACTCCCCCATGCCCCACTCTCTTTCTTCCATCTCTCCCAACCACCCACACACTCTATCTCCTAGCCAGCTGGGGGCAGCTGCTGCTCAGAGATGAGGTGGAGGCCCTTCACTTCCCTAGGCCATGCACTCTCTCTCCCTACCCTGGACTGGTCCGTTGCTTGCTTGCTTTCTCACTGCTGCCACGCAGCTCAGAAGATAAGAGGAGCCACCATGTGCACTTCCTGGACTTCATGCAGCAGAGTGGGCCATCACTGCCCTCCCCCCCCCGCCCAGACAGCACTCCCAGGGAGGGGCTGGGCACTCATGTTAGGAGGCAATGTACCCAAACACAATCCAAAAATGGCCAAAAAGTATCACTGGCCCAGAATCCACTGCCAGCCACAGTGCCCGCACTGCAGTAACATCATTGGCACAAGTTACACTCTCACACACAATTATGACTCCTTATGTTACTTCCTAGCATTACAATAGCTGCCACAGCAGCACCCTTACTTAGTAGCAAGCATAGCCATAAGCTCAACTACAGCAACTTCAGCCACATTTTGACTGAGTACGTCTTGCAATGCAGATTACAGAGCAGACCAGAGTAGTGAGTAAAGCACAACTTAGTCTCAAGGCCACATGTGGAGCTCATCACAGCAATCACCAAGAAATATTACATGCACAGGTGCCACAGTCCATTTCTCACCACAACACTATCTCACAAACAAAACAAACCACAGCTAAAGAAAACCCATTTTCTGCCTTTGTCAATCTGAGATCTAGCAAAACCAGATATATAGCAGCAATAGCACAATGTATTATACTCAGTTCTGAGAAAAGAAAACCACAAAATCTAACCTTCCTTCCTCCTCTTGGTGGATCCTCTTCAGGCACAGTATAAGGGTTCTCTCTGCCTTCAAATCTCTTTGAATACATTTTGAAATTCTTTCCTTTTGTGTCCCCCCTCTCCACCCCCAGCTAATGGAGGTACATTTGCCCATTACATCACTTGATTTTTATAACAAGCCAAGCAAGAAGCAAGGAGATTGCAAGCCAATCAGAAAGCCAGTGCCAGGAAACCAATCAGCAAGGGAAAAACAGGCCTCCAAGATGGTGCTTGAAATGTCAAAACATTTCAATTGAAATAGGGTTGTTCTGCTCCAAGCTTGAAATAGGCCCTTTATTTAAAGGGTGTTCTGTTTCGAGCTCGAAACGGCCCATTTTGATTCGAAACGTTTCGCCACTGAAATGTTCTGCACAACCGTATTTTGAATCTTTCCTGTGCTCTGCTGATTTAAATGAGGACAGTGGTGCTTAAACCTGAAACTTGCCATGGCTTGGCTCATCCTGGCTCATCTGACCCTTCATTTTATTGCAGCCAGGAGAAACCCCAACCCACCTGCCGCCACCACAGCCTCCCCCGCCCTGCAGTAGCCTTGCATGTCACCATTTGCCTCCTGCCATCCTTCCCACCTGTCCCTCTCCCCTCCTCTCTCTCTGCGCTTCACTTCACAGAGGTGGCAAAGCAGCAGCCCTGGACTCTTGTGTGTGGAGGGAAACCCCTCCAGCCCTGATTGGCCCTGAGCCCTGCACTCCCCTTGGGATAGCCCTGCCACTAGTAGAGCTTCTGCTTGATAAGGCCATCTGATCCTATTTGAGTCCAGGTCTCTTCTTTAAGGAATCGGATGCCAATTTTGCTGCTGGCTGTGCTCCTGTGGCAACCATCCAGTTCCCAACATGGACAAAAGGAGAAGGACCGAAAAGCAGGCTGTCTGCAAACACAAGTCCGCAGTTCAAAACTCTCCTAGCTCTGAACTCAGTAGGTGGTCTAAGGCAAGCCGCCTGCTCTCTTGGCCTCAGCATTCCATCTGCAATATGGGGATAATATGATTGCCTGTCTTACAGAGTCCTCTGGTCAAGGACAAATTTGCTGAAGAGCCACTTTGAAGAAAGAGTTAAAAGATTATTCACCAAATCCCCAACTGGACTACAACCAAGTCTCATTCTCTTGTCCTTCCACATAGGCCTTTGTTGGCAACTGAGGAGCTAAATTTAGCTGAGAGCCACCAATTACTGGTCATGATTGTAAGGATTATTGAACTGTTGTATGCAAAGTGCACTCAAAAGGCATGATGGGCTGGCTTAGACAATGCATCTATGCCAACTCTGCCCACATGCATTGAAGAACATGAACAAATACATCCTGCTCCCTGTCCAGGCATGTAATTTCCCCCCCATTCGAATGTGGGGAGGGGGGCTCGATCATCTGAACCACAGTACTAGTGAAGTGCTTTCTCATTATGCTCTTATTTATTGCAGTAACTAGATACCTTAGATAGAACATTATTCCTGATGATGATAAAGGTAAAGTGTGCCGTCGAGTCAGTGTCAACTCCTGTTGACCACAGAGCCCTGTGGCTGTATTTACAGGAAGAATACAGGAGGTAGAATACATGCAGTATGAGATAATGCCTTTCAGCATCTTCCTATATCACTGCTGCCCAATACAGGTGTTTCCCATAGTCTGGGAAACATAGACGGGGAAACATACCAGCAGGGATTCGAACCGGCAACCTCTGGCTTGCTATTCAAGCCATTTCCCCACTCCGCCGTTGGGCATGCATCCAGTGTCAACTTAACCAACGGGGGGGTGGGGGGTGGAGGGGATTCACATTCTTCTCAACATCTTGTTCAACTTCTCATCCATCTGTACAGTTCCAGAACATTAAATGATTCTCATGGTGAAAAGGAGCCAGTATGGAGCCAGACCCAGACCTCTCATGTTCCACAATGAATTTGTGGCTGACCATACATTGCCCCATCATTTCAGCATGGCTTATAAATGAATAAATTTGGAAAGAAGAGCTCAAGATGAACTACTGCATTGTTCTGATATTTCCAGTGCATGTTTTTAAGGGGGGCATTGCTTGAGATGTTCTTCTAATCAAGCTGTTGATTAAGTGCCCCAATCCACAGATCCTGCTAGTTTGCAAGCTCACAATTATGTTTGAGAAGAGAAAATTCATAATAAGAAATAAAATATTCACAGGAGTTGAGCTGGAAGAACTGTAGAGAGCAACACAGGCTCAAGATATGGAAGAAGAATTACCACCAATTGAAGAAGTTGCTCAGGCGCAGGTGGAGGAGGTGTCGGAAATCGAGGATGCCACTGTTGCTGAACTGTTTCAAAATCAAAACCAGGCAACCTCCCCTTTGCCTTCACCTCAAAAACCCAAATGCCGTTTAACAGAAAAGCAACAAGAACTAAAGCAAAAAAATAACTGAGCACATGAACCAAACAACCACCAGGGTTCGACTTTCAGCTCTAAAAACAGTTGCCAAAAAACAACTTGTTCAGGCATTAAAAGATGTCAATGCTGCACTTGCAGAAATAACAACCAATAATTTGCAAGAAACAAACCAACTAATGTACAGTGCAGCAACAATAACAACACAAGAGCTCGGATATAAGATCAGTGGACCTGTCAAAAAAGAAAGCAGTACATCACCTAAATGAAGATTAGATTAGAAAATAAAATCGCCAGGCTTAGATCAGATGCTAGTAAATTGAAAGATATGAAAGACAAGGAGCTGAAGAATGAAAACACCAAACAGTATCTGATCCAAAAATACCACCTAGAGTCAAGGAAAATGAGAGAAGTCCTGGAAATAATAAAGCAGCAAGTAACAGCAGTGTCAAAGAAGATTAGCAGAAATGAAGCCAGAATTACACAACACAGGCAGAATCTCCAATTCCAGTCGAATCAGAGACGTTTCTACAAAAGCATAGAAGGAGAAACTGCAAGAAACCTAGAAACACCAAATAAAGAAGAAACAGTGCAATTATGGGGGAAATTATGGGACAATCCAATAGGTTATAATAAAAAAAGCAGGCTGGATGAAAGAGGTCAAAAAATGTAACCAATAAATGCAAGATCTAATAACAACACCAGAATTAATAAGTGAAAGAGCAAAGAAAATTAAAAATTGGACTGCTCCAGGCGACGATGAACTGCATGGCTTTTGGCTTAAACACCTAACAAGCCTTCATAAACAACTATCAAAACAGTGCAATCACATTTTGCAAGGAGGTGATATTGAACAATGGCTAACAACTGGGAAAACTCATCTCATCATGAAAGACCCAGCAAAAGGTGCAGTTCCAAGTAATTATAGACCGATAACCTGCCTGCCAACCATGTTCAAATTATTAACTGGAATAATAGCAGATGAAGTGATGCAACACTTATTAACTAACAAACAGCTTCCAGTTGAACAGAAAGGAAATTGCCCAAACACCAGAGGCACAAAAGACCAGCTGCTGATTGACAAAACGATTTTAGAAAACTGCAAGAGAAGAAAAAACCAATCTAAGTGTTGCATGGATTGACTACAAGAAAGCCTTTGATTCATTGCCTCACACATGGATACTAAAATGTTTAGAAACAACTGGTGTCAGCAAAAACATTCAGATATTTATAAAAAAGCAATGAGCATGTGGAGTACACAGTTAACAATCAATGGTGAGACACTTGGACAGGTTAGCATTAGAAGAGGCATTTTCCAAGGGGACTCACTATCCCCTCTGTTGTTTGTAATCGCCATGACCCCGCTTCCACAAATACTAAACAAAACAGACCTAGGATACCAAACATCTAAAACAGGGCTTCTCAACCTGTGGGTCCCCAGATGTAATTAGACTTCAACTCCCATAATTCCCAACCAAAGGCCACTGGGGCTGGGGATTATGGGAGCTGAAGTCCAATAACATCTGGGGACCCACAGGTTGAGAAGCCCTGATCTAAAACATCAAGTAAAATCAACCATCTGCTGTACATGGACGATCTGAAGTTGTATGGAAAGTCCCAGTCAGAAATTGAATCACTGCTAAACACTGTCCGTATATTCAGTAGCGATATAGCAATGGAGTTTGGACTAGACAAGTGTGCTGCATTAATAATGAACAGAGGGAAAATAAGAAAAACAGAAGGAATAGAACTGGCCAATGGAAGCAAGATCAAGAATCTGGAAGAGAAAGAACATTACAAATACTTGGGCATTCTCCAGGCTGATAACATTGCACACACTGAAGTTAAAAGAAAAATGGGAAGTGAATACATCAGGAGAGTTAGAAAAAACCTCAAGTCCAAACTCAATGGCGGGAACACCATACAAGCCATAAACACCTGGGCTATACCTGTTATCAGATACACTGCAGGAATAATAGACTGGACCCAGGCAGAGCTAGAGACGCTAGATCGTAAGACCAGGAAAATCATGACCATCGATCGTGCTCTGCACCCCCGCAGTGATGTCAATAGGCTATACCTCCCTCGCAGCTCAGGTGGAAGAGGAATGCTGCAAGTCCATCAAACAGTCGAGGAGGAGAAAAGAGGACTTGAAGAATATATCAAGGACAGTGAAGAAGATGCACTTCAAATGGTCAATAACGCGAAATTATTCAACACCAATGAAAGAAAGCAGGCCTACAAGAAAGAACAAGTAAAGAACCAAGCAGAAAAATGGAAAAAGAAGCCCCTGCATGGTCAATATTTGCACAATATAAGTGGAAAATCAGACATCACCAAGACCTGGCAATGGCTTAAGAATGGCAACTTGAAGAAAGAAACAGAGGGTTTAATACTGGCTGCGCAAGAACAGGCACTAAGAACAAATGTAATAAGAGCAAAAGTCGAAAGATCCACAACAAACAGCAAGTGCCGCCTTTGTAAAGAAGCAGATGAAACAGTGGACCACCTAATCAGCTGTTGTAAAAAGATCGCACAGACTGACTACAAACAAAGGCATGATAAGGTAGCAGGGATGATACACTGGAACATCTGCAAAAAATACAAGCTACCTGTAGCCAAAAATTGATGGAACCATAAAATTGAAAAAGTGGTAGAAAATGAAGATGCAAAAATATTATGGGACTTCTGACTACAAACAGACAAACATCTGCCACACAATACACCAGATGTAACTGTAGTCGAGAAGAAAGAAAAACAAGTCAAAATAATCGACGTAGCAATACCATGGGATAGCAGAATAGAAGAAAAAGAAATAGAAAAAATCACCAAATACAAAGATCTACAAATTGAAATTGAAAGGCTGTGGCAGAAAAAGACCAAAATAATCCCAGTGGTCATTGGCGCCCTGCGTGCAGTTCCAAAAGACCTTGAAGAGCACCTCAACACCATAGGGGCCACAGAAATCACCATCAGCCAATTACAAAAAGCAGCTTTACTGGGAACAGCCTATATTCTGCGACGATATCTATAACAATGGACAATAAAATCCAGCCATCCCAGGTGCTTGGGAAGGACTCGATGTCTGGATAAAACAAACCAGTCAATAACACCTGTCTGACTGTGTAAACAAGAAATAATAAAAATAATATAGATGGTGTCTGTTAGGGGTGTGTCCGAACCGGTCCGGCGGCCATTCTATAGAATGGCCGAACTGCCGGACCGGTTCTGCCCTGGTTGGTCCGGGTCCGGGTGGGGGGTATTGCTTTAAGGGCGGGAGGGCTTGCTTACCCCTCCCGCGCCTCTTTGCCCCCGCCAGTGGCCGTAATCTACTGTGAAATTGGGGCGCTGGAAACCAGCCACCCCAGCCGCCGCCGCTTCCGCTGCCCCCCCCCCGCGAGCAGATTAGAGAAAAAAAGGCTACTGCCTACAAGGAAA
Organism: Hemicordylus capensis; assembly: GCF_027244095.1. NCBI lineage: Eukaryota > Metazoa > Chordata > Lepidosauria > Squamata > Cordylidae > Hemicordylus > Hemicordylus capensis. The sequence goes on from NC_069659.1 coordinate 208,906,970, forward strand.
GGCTACTGCCGCCCTGCCGCCCCCCCACCCGCCACCCGCCACCCCCCCACGAGTGCTCACCAAGTTAGAAGAACTTAGAGAGGAGCTCGCGAACAGAGCTCCTCTCTTATCGAAGCCTCCGGCCCAACCGGGGCCTTGGGCGCGTGCGCACGCGCGCTACTGCTCTTTATCCTATAGAGCTTTTGCCGGAGGCCCGGTCTACCCGCTGGGAGGAAGCCGGGTAGACCGGGCCTCCGGCGATCGGAGGCCCTGTCTACCCGGCTTCTTCCCGGCGGGTAGACCGGGCCTCCGGCAAAAGCTCTATAGGATAAAGAGCTCTAGCGCGCGTGCGCACGCGCCCAAGGCCCCGGTTGGGCCGGAGGCTTCGATAAGAGAGGAGCTCTGTTCGCGAGCTCCTCTCTAAGTTCTTCTAACTTGGTGAGCACTCGTGGGGGGGTGGCGGGTGGCGGGTGGGGGGGCGGGGGGCGGCAGGGCGGCTTTAGCCTTTCCTTGTAGGCAGTAGCCTTTTTTTCTCTAATCTGCTCGCGGGGGGGCGCGGTGGAAGCGGCGGCGGCTGGGGCGGCTGGTTTCCAGCGCCCCAATTTTACAGTAGATTACGGCCACTGGCGGGGGCAAAGAGGCGCAGGAGGGGTAAACAAGTCCTCCCCGCCCTAAAAGATAGGCTCCCCTTTGGTGCTGGTCCGGACTGCTCCGGACCATGCACATCACTAGTGTCTGTCAGGAAGACCAGGAAAGGTTTAAATAGAGAGCATAGTCAGGTGCTCTCAGAGGGAGACTGAGCATCAGGCAAGCACCATGGCAGTAGTACAGAGTGGTATGGACCAGGCTACATGCAGGGATTTGTGTTAGGCGTAGCTAATTCTGCCAGTTTGTGTAGACAATACTGAGCTAGATGGACCAGTGGTCTGACTCAGTATATGGCAGCCTCTTATGTTCTTAACAGTACCAACAGGTGCTCATTACTTGAGTCAGGGTCAGGTGGCGGCAGCTGTACAGACTTCAAGTGTGCCATTGTTGAGCTGTAGGCATTGTCAGCTGAATAAAGCCCAAGCCTTGTCTCTTCACACCAGGATGACTTCTTGGCCCATTTTGTGCCCAAAGTAAGTAGGTGACATATTGGCTCCCAAATGGCACTTTGAGGAGTTGTCAGGGCAGTAATACGGACATCTCGGAGAACTTTGCATACAGCAGACAGCTGGTCAAGATGGCTTTTCATGTGGGCTCTATCTATCTATCTATCTATCTATCTATCTATCTATCTATCGTATTTCTATACCACCTGATATAGAAATCTCCAGGTGGTGTATAAGTTAAAACATAATATAAAAATATAAAACAGTTAAAATTAATAAAACAGATAAAAATCTTAATGAATAAATTATATTAAAATTTCAATTCCAATTAAAAGCCTGGGAAAACAGGTAGATCTCCAGGATCCTCCTAAAATCAAACAGAGAAAGAGAAAAAAGAGTTTGATGTTTATTATTAATAAAACATAGGCTAAGAAAACAATAAACTAACAGTCTCTAATGCAGTGAGTTTGAAATTCAAACTCAGTTTGAAATTCAAGACACCAAGTAAGAAGGCTAAACTGAAAACTAGACTCCACCGCCTGGACACAGACACATAGACAAGCATGTCCTGGAGGCACTGGATGTATTTGCACATAACACAGAACGGAGGGTCCAATGATTACACACACACACACACACACACCCCGCACATGTAGGGGTGAGTCCGAACCGGTCCGGCGGCCATTCTAAAGAATGGCCGAACTGCCAGACCGGTTCGGCTCTTGCTGGTCCGGGTCCGGGTGGGGGGTATTGCTTTAAGGGCGGGAGGGCTTGCTTACCCCTCCCGCCTCTTTGCCCCCTCCAGCGCCCGTATTGAACAGACTAACGGGGCGCTGGAAACCAGCCGCCCCCGCCGCCACCCCCCCCTGCCACGAGCATATTTACCCATCAAAACTTCCAATACCCCTGCCGTCGCCCGCCAGCCCTCCCTCCCTCCTTCCCAGCTGCCCGCCCGCCCGCCCGAGGACTCACCCAATGCTTTAGAAAAAACGAGAGGAGCTACCGGATGGAGCTCCTCTCGTTACGAAGGCCTGCTGCATACTGAAAGTACTTTGAGCGCGCACGCGCATGCGCGCGCCACAAAGCACGCCGATTGCCGGAGGCCCGGTCTACCCGCCAGGAAAAGGCCGGGTAGACCGGGCCTCCGATCGCCGGAGGCCCGGTCTACCTGCCGGGCCGGGTAAACCGGGCCTCCGGCGATCGGAGGCCCGGTCTACCCGGCCTTTTCCCGGCTGGTAGACTGGGCCTCCGGCAATCGGCGTGCTTTGCGGCGCGCGCATGCACGCGCGTGCAAAGCACTTTCAGTATGCAGCAGGCCTTCGTAACGAGAGGAGCTCCGTCCGGTAGCTCCTCTCGTTTTTTCTAAAGCATTGGGTGAGTCCTCGGGCGGGCGGGTGGGCAGCTGGGAGGGAGGGAGGGAGGGCTGGCGGGTGACGGCAGGGGTATTGGAAGTTTTGATGGGTAAATATGCTCGCGGCAGGGGGGGGGCGGCGGCGGGGGCGGCTGGTTTCCAGCGCCCCGTTAGTCTGTTCAATACGGGCGCTGGAGGGGGCAAAGAGGCGGGAGGGGTAAGCAAGCCCTCCCCACCCTAAATAAAAGGCCCCCCCCCTTCGGTGCCGGTCCGGACTGCTCCGGACCGTGCACATCCCTACGCACATGCTTACCTGTCCGAGTTCAGATGAAATGAACAGGCACCCAACTGTAGTCAGGGAGGCTGCAGAAAAGAGGAGGAAATGGCTGTGTGGGCTTCCTTCTGGCATGAAGGACAGCCCCAATAGCCAATCACAGCCGGAGATAGGGAGGAGCTTCCTCCCTCAACTCCGGTTACAGTGAATGCAGTCTGCAGTTCATCAGTATTCAGATGTAATGCTGGCAACTGCAAACCTCAAGTAGAATCGCGAAAGTCATTACCACCCTAGGTTCCAAATTGGAATTTGGGAAGGGGGACCTCGAGTTGCTTTTCTTATGGGACTGGGATTTCATGAATTTGGACATACAAGAGAGTCAACCTTGTGCTCTTTCACCTCAGGTTTCCCATTACATGAGAATGAGGCCAATGTCTATCGAAAAATCCCAACATTCTTCTTCTCATTGTCTCATTCTTGAATTCCGAGTCCTAATGCTTCTCACAAGTTCTCAAATTAATTTATTGGCAAGGGTTTTGTGAGAGTGTCTACTATCATTTTTTTCCCTGATGCACAGTATTTCACAAGAACTAAGTTCTTGTAAGTTACTCACAAAATGATATTTTGTGTCAATACGTTTGGATCTATGTTTAGTTCTATGATTTCTCACTCTGTGTAAGGACAATACAACTTTGGTTATCCTCATACATTATGGCTGACTTTGCTTCATTTATTTTAAAGTCTTCAAGAAGTCTATGCAACCATACTACTTCCTGACACGCTTGCGCTACAGAAATGTATTAAGCTTCAGTGGAGGAAAGAGCCACAATTGACGGTTTTCTATTCATCCAAGTAATTACTCCTCCTCCATAGAAGAATGCATAGCCACTTGATTTTCTGTCCTTTTTGTCTTCAGTCCAGTTTGCATCCATGCAACCTATCTATTTAGGATCCTTGCAGGCCAGCAACAGCAATTCCAAATCTACTCTTCCTTTTAAATATTGTCCAATCCTTTTCACTGCATTCCAGTCCTTTTTCGTTGGTGAGTCCACCCTTCTACACAATATACCAATTGCTGCAGCAATATCTAGTCTTAAGACGTTAGATATGTATAAGAGTTTTCCAATTCCTGTTCTGTGTTTTTTATTGTCCTATAGAGGTTCACTGTCCTCTCTTTCTTTTAGAAAACCCACTTCCATTAGGGTGTTTGCCTTATTTGCCTCTTTTAGACCAAGAAATTCTACTAAGCCTGTTATCTTTTATTTTTGATTGAGAGCAAAGCTTCCATCTTTTAACCTTTTAATTTGAATTCCTAAATAATAGATTTCTCCAGGTCCTTAATCTCCAGTTCTTTATTTCAATTTTTCAATAGCTCATCAAAATCTTTCTTATCTGGATGACAAACGATCAAATCATCCACACATGTAAATATATAAGTCCACCTGCCATCTCTGAGCTTTGTATATAAGTAGGGGTCAGCTGCTCCTTGTTTGAGTTCTTCCTTTACAAGCAATTTGTTCAATTTCTCATTCCAAGCCCTTGCTGCTTCTTTCAGTCCATACATGTTTTTCTGTAGTTTGCACACCAATGTTTCTTGAACTGGTTTTTCATAACCTGGTGGTTGTTTCATTATATATATAAATCTTCCTTAATATTACCATAAAGGAATGCTGGTTTTATATCTAGATGATGCACATATAATTTTCTTGAAGCAGCAATTGTTAGTAGCAATCTAATGTATGTGTATTTGACCATAGGTGTAAATGTCTCTTAGTAATCTTCTCCATATTTTTGAGCATATCCCTTTAGCAACTAACCTTACTTTGTATCTCTGGATATCTCCTTTTTCATCACGTTTGGTTGTGAAAACCCATTTGAAAACTATAGCTTTTCTACCTCCAGGTAGTTCTACAAGAGTCCAGGTTTTATTTTTGTGAAGTTAATCCATTTCCTCTTGGGTTGCCTGCACACATTTTTCTGACTTTGTGTCAGGTATTCCTTCAATCTTGTGCCAGTCAGGAGGTTCTGGCATTTTCTCCTCTCTAGCTGCCAGTGACAATCTTTTAGGTGGTATCCCTTTATTAATTATGCTTGAGCATCTCACTTCTTTTTCCATCTCAATCTCCCCTTCTTGGTTGAGTCTATTATTTCACAGTCTATGATTGCTGTTCAGCCTTTTCATTTACTGGAAAATCCAGATCGCAGTCAGACATCATATTGGCATTTGAGTTTTGCCTCTCATCAAATTATGCAACACTGCTCAGTTTAACAGTCTCTGTGATAGGATCAAGTATTCTGTAGCTCTTGCTACATAACCTATGAATATTCCTTCTTCACTTCTAATTTTCTTCTTAGTTCTTTAGGAATATATGCATATGCTTTGCATCCAAATACTCTAATATGCTTTAAGTTAGCTTTTGTCCCATTTCACAGTTCAAAGGGTGTTACTTCTTTAATTTTAGTTGGAAGTCTATTTGGCAAATAAGTTGTGGTCATTACAGCTTCTCCCCAGTATTTGTTTTCCAAATCTAAGTCAAAAAGCATATTTCCAGACATTTCAGTCAAAGTTCTGTTCTTTCTCTCTGCCACCCCAGTTTCCTCTGGAGTATAAGGTATTGTTCTCTCATGTTTAATTCCCTGTTCTTTTAAGTATTGCTCACTATCCTTCCCAGTATATTCCCCACCATTATCAGTGAATAAAGTCTTAGGTTTTCTTCCAAACTTGTTGCTAACTCTAGCCACATATTCTTTAAGTTTTGGCAACACCTCATTTTTCCCTTTGAGTAGGTAAGTGTAAGTATAATAGCAACAGCACTTACATTTATATACCGCTCTATAGCCGGAGCTCTCTAAGTGGTTTACAATGATTTAGCATATTGCCCCCAACATTCTGGGTACTCATTTTACCGACCTCAGAAGGATGGAAGGCTGAGTCAACCTTGAGCCTCTGGTCAGGATCGAACTTGTAACCTTCTGGTTACAGGGCGGCAGTTTTACCACTGCGCCACCAGGGGCTCCTATAATGTATAATGAGAAAAATCATCTATTGTAATCAAGAAAGGGATATTCTTTCCTCGTGTCTTTACTGGGAAGGGCCCACAAATATCACTGTGAATCAAATCCAAAACCTCATTGGATTGCCTCTCAGTGGTTGATGAATATGTGCCCCTTGTTGCTTTTGCTTTAATATATTCAATGCATTTGACTTCAGATTTGCATGGTTTAACTTGTAGATTTCTTGCCAATTGTTCTTTTACTAATTTTGAAATGCATTCCTTGCTTGGATGCCCCGATGTGCGATGCCAAAGACTCATGTAATCTTTCTGTGCACACTTACAGTACTTGCAACATTAGCTTGCTCTCTTTTGCAATCTATTTCATACAGTTCACCATCTTTCAACATGCCTTTCATCAGAAACTTTCTTCCTTTGAAAATAAAGCAATGGTCCCTTCTGAAAAGAACTCTACATCCACACCTTGTAGCTGTTTTTTCACTCATTAAACTGTTTTGCAAACTTGGAACATAGTATGCCCCTAGAATACACACTTCATTCACTCTATTTGCCCCAAGATTACATTTCAGACAAACTGTTCCTTTAAGATTTGCTGCCCATAAGAGAAGTCTTGCAAATTATTGAAGAAATGTGAAATAGCTCCACTATCCAAATATATTTTGTTTCTATTTTGACATGCATCAATTACCTTACTTACCTTCGTGCTTTCTATAGGTCTATGGATTCAGCCTCCTATAGGCTTCATAGTTATGTACCACCGGACCTCTGGCATCCAGCCAGGTGGTTCCATGTCCTGTATGATTGTCCTACAAACTTTGATGGTGGGCAGTATACCAATTTATTAAATAAATAAACCCTGCAGTTGATTTCTTTTGCAGTGCACAATTTTTCATCTTTCTCAGCATTATTTTAATAGCTTTAACTTTTGCATGGGCACATTTGTTAGAAATTCAATTTTTCTGGAATTTAGTCTTACTCCCTTTTCTCTATTGAGAATAATTCCCTTGCTCAAGGGCAAACATCCCTCAATTGCAAGGTGCTTCCACATACAAAACATTGCCTACTATCAGCAACTTTGTAGGTTTGATTTTTAACTGATTCCTCACTTTCTGTTTGCTTTTTCAAATTAAACCCTTGCAAAAATTCCTGCACAGAACTCAAAGTCACATTTTCTTTAATTTGCAGGAAATTGACAATATCCTCATATTCTTTAGGCAAGGTATTAAGCAAAAGTCCCATTTTTCCTGGTTCCAGCATATTTATCTCTTGCAGTTCCAACTCTCTTAATGTTCCCCAAAATGAGCATATGTGCTTCTGCAGATTATCTCCCTCTTTGAATCTTTTGTTACACAACTGCAGCATAAGAAAAAACTTGAGTGTGCATGGTTCTTTATTGAAAGACTTCCTTTAATCTTTCCCATATCTCTTTTGCTGTATTTTAATCTTCTTTATGATAAATTAAATGATCACTTACAGTAAGAGATATGTGTCATAGGAACATAGGAAACTGCCATATACTGAGTCAGACTATTGGTCTATCTAGCTCAGTATTGTCTTCACAGACTGACAGTGGCTTCTCCAAGGTTGCAGGCAGGAATCTCTTTCAGCCCTATCTTGGAGAAGCCAGGGAGAGAACTTGAAACCTTCTGCTCTTCCCAGAGTGGCTTCATCCCCTGAGGGGAATATCTTGCAGTGTTAACACATCAAGTTTCCCATTCATATGCAACTAGGGCAGACCCTGCTTAGCTATGGGGACAAGTCATGCTTGCTACCACAAGACCAGCTCTCCTGGTCCCATGGCTTGCTTGTTTGCAGAATCCCATTCTCACTTTTCTCTTCATTCTCTGTTGGCCTTTGTTCCTCCAGAACAGGGTTTCTCAATGTGTGGGTCCCCAGATGTTATTAGACTTCAACTCCCATAATCCCCAGCCCCAGTGGCTTTTGGATGGGAATTATGGGAGTTGAAGTCCAATTACATCTGGGGACCCACACGTTGAGAATCCCTGCTCCAGAACATAAGATAGTCCAAGTGTGTTAAGCAACACATTCACTCTGAAGGACCATTTTCTGTAATTTGTTTCATTGAGCAGTTCAACAGTGGGATGCCTCCTCACAGCTTTCTTGCCTACAAACTTTTTGTTATCTCACAACGTATTGCTTTACAATTGGGCTCATAATGTTGCAGAGAAATTACTTATCCTCTATAAGTAATCATACAGGAAGCAACTTTAACTGAGAAACAAGAGTTTTATATTTATTACTAATTATACATAGGCTAAGAAAACAAAAAACTAACTAGCAGTCTCTTATGCAGTGAGAGAAAGAACCTCTCAGTTTGAAATTCATGAGAGCAAGTAAGAAGGCCAAGCTAAAACTTAGACTCCATCCCCAAGCCTGAACACATACACATAGACAAGCATGCCCTGGACCAGAACAGAGACTATTTCTATGGGAAAATCCCAAAAGTTGGTTGAGTAGAGGCATAGTGGGGCCACTTTTAATCTCTGCCTCTGCATGTGATCAGGGTTACTTTTACCTTCTCATTCATTCATTTCTCTCCAGTTTATCCTACCACAAAGCAGTACCTTTTGCTTTCCTCCTGTCCTGCAGCAAAATTCAGGGGGGTTATGGTTAAAATCCTTATTCTGTCATTAAAAATGTTTGTACAAATTACCGTTTTGCAACTGGCTCTGTCTCCTCAAGCTGCCAGTTTGTGACTGGCTCCATCTTCCCAAGCTGCTGTTTCATGCTGATAGCTCCCAAGGTTCTGGCAAAAAAGGGGAAAAAAGGGAAAGTAGCTCCCAAAGGCTTTAGATCTGCCCACCCCGATCTAGAAGAGCAATATTGCATCATTTTCTCTCCACTGTGCCATCTGACTAGTGACTACCGGGCCAGCAGCACAAAGCCCAGAAAACTCCCAGGTAGAATCCTAGTAGACCCTGACAAGGCAGCCTAAAGCGGAGGAAGCAGGCAAGGGGAGAGTTCATCACCCAAATCAGGAGGCAAGCGAATGCCATAAGTTCTACCTCCATAGCCAGCAGTAGCCACATTTCCAGAGTTAATGGATTGCATAAGGTTAGGTTACATCTTTATTGCATGGCCATTGGTTAACATACAAACAGAATTACAAAGGCTAAAAATGAACAAAACATTAAGTAAACAAACTCAAAACTACATAGAAATAATACAGGGTTAAAATAACTGCAGGTTAAAATATTTATCAGACAATATCAAATGGCCAAGGACACCCTGAGCCTTTTGGAAGGGCGGTATAAAAGTTTTAATAATAAAATAAATAAATAAATTTTCTTCAGCTTTTCAGCAGCATAAACAAATGTAGCTACCTGAATAACTTGAAACATATCGTCCTGCAACAGAAACAGCAATCTGCTAAGCACAGGAGAAGAATGGCAGTGCAGTCCCCAAATAGCAAAGGAAAACCAGTTTGATGAGAAAGTAGCAAAGCAAGAGGTCTTGAGACAGTTCTTTAGTATTGAAGAACAACAAGGATTTATTTAAAGAAAAGGTTACAAACAAAAGTGAAAAAGCCTTCAGCTTAATTTCAGTGGTAGCTCATAGGGATGTGCAGTAACCTTTTTGGAAGCCCTTTTATGGGCCTCCAAACAGGTTCGAACCCAGGCCAGATTGAAGGTTCGACAGCAGGGGGTGTCTGCCTTTTAAGGGCGGGGGAGGATGCCCTTACCCTCCATCAGCCTTTCCTTGGGTAAATCCTTCATTGACTAGCAACTGGTTTCATTTGACATTCCAGTCTCTTGCAGACAGCTTTAGTCCATAAATACTTTACTGCACCTTACCTACAAGTTTTTATTTACCAGGTTTCACAAATCCTGAAGACTGTTCCATATAAATTCTTTGATCTCTTCATGAAGAAATGCAGGTTTCACATCTATGTGATCCACTTGCATTTTCTTTGCGGCTGCAATGCTTAGGAGTATCCTTACTGAGATGTGTTTTACAATAGGAGCAAATGTCTCATCATAATCTTCCCCATATATTTGCAAGAATCCCTTTGCCACCAGTCTCACTTTGTAACGCTGGACATCTCCTTCTGCATTTTGCTTAATTGTAAAAATCCACTTGCACCCCACAGTCTTTCTTCCCTCATGTAGCTCTGTGCAATGATTCCATTTCTTCTTTCATAGCTTCCTTCCAGTTTTGTGCTTCAGTTGCAAGTAACTTATCAATTTCTTTCCACATGCTTGGTTCTTGAAACCCCTTTGAAAATAGGAAAGTTTCTTAGGCGGAACTCCTTTATTTTGTCATGTTGAACGCTGCACCCTTTGTTCATCATCAGCATCCTCTTCTGCTGAATTGCTGATGTAAAACTTACAGCAGGTGTAAAACTTATAGTGGATCCTTCCTTTTGGTCATATTGCCTTGATTCTTTCTCCAACTGAAAATTGGGCTCTACGTCTGGCAGTTCACTAGTAGTTGGTTTTTCATTTTCATGGAAGTATGCTACCTTGCATATTTTAATTGTTTCTGTGGCAAGATCTAAAATCCAATATCCTTTACATCCTATGGAATAGCCAACAAGTATACATTCCTCAGATCTACAGTTGAACTTGGTCCTTTTGGCTTTTGGTATATAGGTGTATGCTTTAGATCCAAACACTCTTATATGACTCAAAGTGCCATGTTGTTACCATGCCATAACTCATGTGGCCTTGTTCCTGTGGCCTTTACTGGCAATGTTTTGCAGGTAAGTAGCAGTCATCACTGCCTCTCCCCAAAATTTAGTAGCCAAACCAGCATCTACAAGCATGTATCTGGTCATTTCCATAAGAGAACGGTTCTTTCTTTCCACCACTCAATTTGCTCCAGAATATAAGGAACAGTCTTTTGGTGTTCAGTGCTCTCCTCTTTTAGGACTCTTATGACATCATTCCCAGTGTATTCGCCACCATTGTCATTGTGGAGGATCTATGACTTCCTCCCAAACCTGTTGCTCACTCTTGCAACATATTCTTTTAGTCTTTCTAGTACTTGTCCCTTTTCACTTTACAGGTATGTATATGTGTATCTGGAATAGTCATCCATAAAGTAAGAACATATTTATTCCATCCTGATGTATTAACTTGCATAGGTCCACAAACATCACTATGCATCAGAGCAAAAGGATGCTGTGTTTCTCTTTCTTTGCGTGGAAGAGAAGCATCCCATGTTGCCTTTGCTCGTATACAACATGCACACTCTGATTCAGTGCTGCAGTGGGTTATTTCCAGACCTTTTACCAAATCCAACTTTTCAGTCTGACATATCATTTTGGCATCTCTATGGCCTAACCTTCTGTACCACAAATTCAGACATCCTTTGTGTGTGCATTCCTTCACAGTTTTGGCCTTTTCAGTCACACATTCTACTTCAAACAATCTATTCTCTTGTAAAACCACTTTCATAAGCAATTCCTGTGTATGAGTAATGAAACAGTGCCTTCCTTTAAATTTTACTTTGAAGCCCCTTTCTGTAGCAGACATTTTACAGACATCAGACTTGTTTCTAGAGTAGGCACATACAAAGCTTCTTCAATTGTCAATCCAGTGGTTTCTCCTTTCTCAAGTTTGCAGAGCAACTGTACAGATCCTTTCCCTTTTGCATACAACAGTTTTCCATCTGCCAAATATATAGGGATTTTACAACTTTTATCTAGGTTTATAAATCTCTCCCTTTCTCTAATCAGGTTGCCTATAGCACTTGAGTCAATGCAAATGCCACTGCTGCATTTCTCAGACTTAGCTTCCAAAACGTTATCTGTTATTGCAAGGTATATCTTTTGCCTATTAGCTTTAGTCGCTGATTTCTTGTCAGTTCTGTACTCTGTGTTCCCAGATGACTCACTCTCCTTGTAACTTTGTTCTGCTTGTCTTTTGTCTGCAAACTCTTTATTCTTGGGACACTTGTTCTGCAAGTGCTTGGAGCTTCCAAAAATAATGCATTTCCTATTTCTTTGCAAGGTTCTAAATGCATTTTCTTCACTTTCCTTTGATTGCCTATCATCCCTTCTGTGCAAATCAAAGTCCTCTAGATAGGGATTCTCAAAGTTAGGCCCCCAGACGTTATTGGACTTCAACTCTCATAATCCATAGCCCCAGTGGCCTTTGGTTGGGGATTATGGGAGTTGGTCCAATAACATCAAGGGACCCAATGTTGAGAATCTCTGCTCTAGATGGCTAATTACAAATTGGAAGTCTGCATCCTACTTGACTTCCAAGGCACTAGTCACACTATCAAAGTAATGTGGCCAACTATTCAACAGCAATCCTATCAAAACTGCATCTGACATGATTACTTCTTGAGCTTGCAGTTGCCTAGATATTTCTAACATTTCATTTATGTGCTTGGACAGACTTTCTCCTTCTCTCACTCTGTGTGTGTGTGTGTGTGTGTGTGTGTGTGCGCGCGCACTCGGTTTTTTTACTAGATTTACTCTGGAAACCACATACTTCTTTTTATATAATCCCTCCAGAGTTTCCCACATATTATTTGCATTTTCTTTGTCTCTTAGATGCACTAAGATTGGGTCACTCACTGCCAATGAAATCATTCCTGATGCCTTTTCATCTGCTCTGTCCCATTCTTTCTGCTCTTTTCCTGCATCTGCGGGACACTGGGTGTGCAGAATACTGCCAAGTCCATGACTCTTGTGGAGCATCTCCATCTTGAAAGACCAGAGCTCGTACTCAGCACCTTGCATCTTTTCAATCATCTGCAAACTTTGTGCTGTCTCCATTTTTAAAGCTTTTCTCTTTGCTTTGTGTTCTATTTGACTCTAGGCTGTTCTCCTTTATTTACTGACTTCTGGGGCCATATCCCTTTGTAGGGGAAGAATGGCAGTTCAATCCCCAAATAGCAATGCAAAACCAGTTTGGTGAGAAAGCAGCAAAACAAGAGGTCTTGAGACAGTTCTTTAGTATTGAAAAACTATAAGGATTTATTCAAATAAAAGGTTATAAATGAATGTGAAAAAGCCTGCAGCTTAATTTCAGCTGTAGCTCATGGCTGAAGAGAGAGGCCAAAACAGCCATCTTTTGGAGAGACAAAATGGAAACTAACACTGGAAGAACAAAGAGTGGGGGAGTCCAACACTTTTATCCATGACACTAAAAAACCCCAGTGGTCACTATGAGACATTGCAGCTGAGAGCTGATGCTGCTAGGGTCCTAGCTCCAACACTAAGATCATCATGATATAATGGATTGTGTATGGGTGTAACTTGTGGGAAACCTTCCGTGTTGGAAAATAACAGAGGAAAACATTTCTCCAATTTGTAAGTATTTTTACTATATACATGGTAAGGAGTCTTACAGCGATCAATCACAGAGTGGGCTCACTGTGATTGTACCCCTTGCGCTTCTTGGAAAAATGTCTTCTGTTGCTATTGCACTGTGAAAAGTAACACAGCACTGGTGTCACGGGGACCAGCTGTCACTACTTCCCTACACTATATGCAGCTCAAAGAAAGAAGATGATGCTGAGCATTCAAACCAAAGAAGTAATGCAACCTCTAGTCACAACCTACAAAGAAGAGGCAAGAATAGAAAGAAGCAGAGGGGACTCAGAGGGGCTTGGCCAAAGGGAAGACTGGGGATGCATTCCTCCCCTCTGGAATGCAACAGAAGCAGCACAGAACTATTGTGGCGAGTGAACGTTTTTAATTTGTCTCTTTTTGCAGGCCATTTACAGGTTCACACCCACTCATCTTGACCAGTTATTTTGCTGCTTCAAGTTGGACTATGCAAGCAACTAGTGGCATTTAATAAACCAAACCACATTTAAAACTGGCGATTCCCCAGTGTCTTCAAGCTAAACTTCCTCACACGAGCTGTTTCCACTCAATATACTGGAAAGTCTTCCATTGGACTTTTTTCCCCATTGGATCCCATCTGCTTTATCTTCCAACACAATGATGTAAATGTGGGGGCTGCTGTAGATTAAACCAGTGATTTCTTTCAATTTTATGCAATTTGCTGGATTTTAATGATGGACAGAAAAGACCCCCCACCCCACCCCCCAAAACTCCCAACAACCCAGCTTTTCAGGTACCTCCTGCTTTGTTCCTCAGCTGTTTGTCAGCCGCAGCTGCCTGTGTAGTGTCCTTGATAAGATAACCAGCATCATAGTTATAACAATAGCTTATTAAAACAGAGGGGGCAACATGCACAAGTAAACTAACAAATATGTGAACATGTTTGAAGAGGGGAGCATTAATGGGTTATGTAGTTGTGAAGTCCGTCTAATATCTTTTCTTTGTATACAAGTATCGCTTTTTAAAGAAAAATCCCCGTTGAGTTAAATGGTGTTAGATGGGATGTAATATTTCTTGCTGTTTCTTTATTTCTTGCTATTAAATCACATTTTATTTTAAAAGCAAACACACCACAAAATATCGCTAAACTGGCATGTGATGTAAATGCTTTGATTTTTCCCTGCTCCTTTTCTATATATATAAGATGCAAATCAGTCCTCTTTCCAACCAGCCAGCTATATATAGTGAGGATATATTGCTGCTTATTACGCTAACACTGTGTCTTCCTTAAAAGCAAGGCTTTTCCCCCAGACAACCTCATGCCGGCATTTATTAGTTTTATATTCCTTTAATGATTCAAACTTTCCTCCACCCCAATCCCCTTATTTGGTACATGCCATTTTATGAATTTAAGAGTTTTTATTAATTTAAGAGGCTTCCATTGAGCAATAAAATGGCTCGGTGTGACAACGAAAGTGTCATAAATGAATTGATTTGTCACCTATCAGGGGTGATTTCATTATTGCAGCTATTTCCTTTCAATTATCTGCAGATGGAAAGATGCTGGAATAACATCCCCATTATCAATTGAAAGGGATGGGAAGATGTGAACAATTTCACACACATACACATACGCATTTCTTCCTTCTGATTATTGATGCCTTCCATTAATTTTTATTCCTAGAGGCAGAATCTTCCTGGAGATAAACAAGATATTTTATTCAAATGGGTTTGTGTGAGAGCTGGTCTCCAAGGCAAAAGAGAGATAAGCAGCAGAATATTTCCAGCACCGTGGCTGCAGCCATATAATAATGCTGCTTGCACACACACACACACACACACACACACAAAAACAAAAAACAAAAATTCCCTAGAAAAACTGAATCCTCAATGGAAAGATGTTTTGCTTTTTCAGGTAGAAAGAAGGCTGCTCTGGAGCTAAATTCTGGCCAAGCCATTAAAAAGAGAATGGTAGTATTGCCCATCTTAAAATGCAGTTTGGTCTTCAAGTGGGTGGATTATAACTTGATCTAAGATGGGCTGCACCAGCAACTTCCTAAGCAGGTATTGGTGAGAGGAGAAAGGGAAGGGAAGGGGAAAATGGAATGAATGAGTGTATGAGGTCTTTCACACTTGACTGGGTGGGCGGGGTGGGGGGAGAGACTGGTTGAACTCACCTCCCCCCCCTCCAGACGAGCTCTTTACTGTTTCTGGGAGCACAGACCACACTCCTAGACGATCCATGCTGCATGGCACAGCATAGAACTCCAGAGGTCAGGACAATGCATCCCAGCTTCCAGATATCTGACAATGCACCGTGCAACATGGACGATGCATTGGGGGATTCCCCCAGGAGATGGGAGCGGTAGGCACCCATCTCTGTATCTGCTAGGACTGAACGTAGTCCCAGCAAACACACCATCTCGGAGCCTGGATTAAGGGCTCCCTCGAGCCCTTAACCCTGGCTAAGAGCCAGGTTTAAAAGTGGAGCTGGACAGCAAGTGTGGGTGAGTGTAGAGAGGTAAAAACAATCTTCTCGTGGCTATCAACTGAGACCACCTTTTCTCTCATGTTTTAAGCCTATTCACAAATTATGTTCAAAGCATGTACATACAGATCTGTGTGCACATACAGTTGCTCATTATGTTCAATGCATATACAGTAGTACACTGTATTTATCTGGCTGTATTTGGGGCCTGAAACCCAGACTCACTTTTTCAATTAACACAAATACAGTAATTCACACAAAACATGCACATGTATACAGACACCTGTATGCACGTACAATGCAATGAGGCGGGTCTCACGATCGGTGAGACTCACCAAAATGAGGTTTGCAGGGAGAGCAGGGTCAGCCCGCTTTCCTCACAGATGAGCACTGCTGCAGCCCTGGGAGGCCAGATCGGCCGCCCACACAACTGCCGGCTCTGCGCGCAAGCACGCAGGGCATGCTGGAAAGACCCCTGAGCCCGGGAGGCTGCTTGCAGGGGGTCTCCTCGTGTGTTGCCATGCCACGGAGCCATGCCACAGCAATACAAGACCACAAAACTGGGTTAGCGGAGCGCTCGCTCCGCTAACCTTGGCTAAGGAGAGGGGTAGGTAAGCGGGTGATCCGCTTTGGGGAAACCAGGCTCGCCTACAAGCCCAGTGGTTCCCACAATCCATGGACAGCGGGCTAAGCTCCCTTGGCCTTCTTTCCACTGATCATGAGAATTGCCTCAATGTCTGAATAGAGTTTTGATTTAATAGCTAAAGATGCTTCATCAGTGAGTGCTAAGGGCTAGGAGACATTTCTTTAATGTGTGTCGATGGCTGTTAGCTACTAGCTAGGACGTATGCCACCTGCTTTACAAATCTTCCAGAAGCTTGGTCTGGGCCACTCACTACCTCTTAGCTTAACGTACCTTATAGGTGGTTGAGAACATAAATAAAAACAAGCATGTATGCAACCTGAGCTCCTTGAGGAACATATTCCTCAATGGAGTGGGGTACATATTTAATACGTAAATAATAGCCTCTGAGGCTGTTCTTACATGCAGGCAAAACCAGGCTAAGGAAGCCCAGCCTGGTTTTGCCTGTGCATGAGAAGTGCTGAGAACCGCTCAGCTCCTGGCAGCGGTGCAGCAGCAAATCTACCTCCAGAGCCTGCCTTCAGAACAAGGTTAAAGGAGCAAGTGCTCCCTTAACCTTGTTTGTCTACTCGTCTGCCAGCCCCAGGCTGGGAGACAGTGGGGCTCCCAGCCAGCATCAGGGGAATCTCCACAATGCACTGCACACTTGCATGGTGCATTATGGGAGTTTTGGGGATCAGAATGATGCTTCCCACCCCTTGACCCTCTACGCTGCTGGGTGCAGCCAGCAATTGTCTGGATGGGTGATCTGCCTGCCCAGCAAAGGCAGAGGAATTGTCTGTTGGCAGGTAAATGCTAGCAGCCTTCCTCCCCACTCTCCCTCAAGCCCTTTCTCACTGATCATGAGAAAGGGCTGTCTAACTCACAAACTTGATATGATTGAACACTATTATTGATGTGCACTATGCAGGGATTCTCCATCGGTGGTACTCCAGATGTTGGAATTGTAGCTGGGGATGGTGGGAGTTGTAGTCCAGCAATATCTGGAGTAGGGCACTATGGTACAGAACCTTTGCATTGGCAGAATAGAAGGTTGAGAAGAAACAGAAATTCATAACTCTAGCAGAAAATCAGGGTGAATGTTAATTTCAGCTTCCACCTTGTACATTGCATTATCTCACTGACCTCTAATTGCTAATAAAGGTTTATTATATATCTAGCATTAAAATAGCCTGTCTGGAGTGTATGGAGAAAGTCTTGCCTAATATTAAACCTTTGGCCAACGTATAAGTTTCTCCATTAGGCAATATCTGAATGGGAGAGAGATTTTTTTAACTTAGCGGGGACAGTCCAACGGCTCTGAAATATGTGTTCTGCAAAATGTTGATATTGGTCTGGTTCTGATAATCCCCCAACAGTACACACAGTGATGTTGTACTGAGAGTGTGATGTGAATGTTGTAAAGCTGGTTAATGCTGTAAAGCTGAGAGCGTGCCCACCCTGACGTCACTGGCAGCCATCCTGATGTGCTCTTGGAGCATCCTTTAAATCATCTGAATTTCCCCTCTAGACAGGCACCAAAACTCTGTGAGCATGTGCAGAGAGGCTGTTCAGATGAACACCCCACCCACATGATTAATGGATGTCCCAAGCACACATCAGGACATCCACCAGTGCCAAGAGTTAACAAAGAGTAACTATTCCAGCAACTTGTAACTAAGCTAGTCTACCAACCAAGAGCACACATCATTGCACTGAATCCAGATCATGGTGGGCTGCAGTCAGAGAGTAAACCCAGACAAATATCACCAGCAAATAAACCAAGGCAGACCCTCTATATAAGAGGACAACCCTATAGAAAAATATCCTTCCATACATTTACCTTGAAGCCATTGGCATTCTCTGTGCTCCTGCCTACTGCTGAGAGACAGTTGCAGAATTTTCACCTCGAAAAAACCCTTATGGCAATTAGACAATTTACATACTGGCATAGTTCAAAAAGCAACTGAAGGACTTAACAGGAAAAAAAAAATAATTTTAATACAGCAATCTTTCTGTTTAGGTTTCAGGGAAAATTGAAATTTTATCATCTCCAAATCAAATCTACCACTTTTGTTTATTAAATGGGAGGAAAAGATACCCCTGGAAGCTCAGGAAAGCATTAACTAACCTTTTGGTATGAGCTGCAAATATCAAAAGAACAGTGTGCTTGTAAAAATGTCACAGCTTGTTATTTCTTTCCCAAATCTTAAAAAAACCAATCCTAGTTCAAGTAATAGAAAGTGTCCAGAGTAAATGACTGGTGGACCTCAGAAACTGCAGAAGGCGTTTAGCCCTAGTGACAGCCTCTTTGTACCTTTGGTTTGACATTTTGGGGTGGGCCTTCAGAATTAGGTATACAAATATGAATACAATGAATATTTATACACTGCTTCTTAACAAAAGTTCCCAAAGTGGTTTACATGGATATAAATAAATAAATAAATAACATGGCTCCCTGTCCCTCAAAGGGCTGACAATCTTTAAAAGGAAACATAAGATAGACACCAGCAACAGCCACTGGAGGGATGCTGTACTGGGAATGGATAGGGCCAGTTTGCTCCCCCCTCCCACCCTTCCTAAATAAAGAGAATTTAAAAACTTTTAAAAGGTGCCTCTTTGCTCAGTTAGCAGGGGTTAACCTAGTTAGCAGGAAGTTAATCATATCAGCACATTGGCTGACATGATGGAGAAAATTATTCAAAGTAGTCCGATTGAAAGTAAAAGTATTGCCTGTCTTTTTAATTTCAGTCAACCTACTTTGAGTAGTTTTCCTAATCACAACCGTTCTATACTGGGCCGCTTCACATGTGATGCTGGTAAGTAAGTAGGAGGGAAAGTTCCTGGGGAGCATGCACTCCTGGCACAAGCAGCTACATGTCGTCTGAAGCTGGAAATGTCAGGTTGCCAATGCTGGGTTCCCTCGGCCACCAACATTCATACAACATGTGCAAAGAAGAGTTGAAGTTGTGCAGAGAACGTCAGGCAGAGGAGGAAAACCTGATATTGGTGGGTCCAGACGTCATGAAATGGCTGCAGCTTGTGGCTCACACACCAGGAATGCATGCTCTCTGGGAACCTCTGGTTCCCTCCTACTTACTTGCCACTGCTTCATGTGAAGCCACCCATTGTTGGCATAATTAAGATGCTTCACTATTGGGGATAGTCCTCAGCACAGCCATCCCAGCTAGAAGTAAACATGGCTGGACTGGATGTGAAGTGTACACATTTATGCTGGTGTGCTGCAGTCTCTCCCAGCATTTATGCTCCATGAGCAGAGGCATAAGCCAGGAGAGTGAAGGGTGTCAAGGAGAGAGTCGGAAGCAAGAGCTGATTTTTGTGCAATGACTCACCTGTAACGACCAATGTGTGCTGCCCCCTCTGCCCCACAAGGACTCTAAAGCTGAGGGGCTGCTGTACAGGAGGGCCCACCTTCTTACCTGAATCCTTGCAGGCTGGACCCAGGGAAATTATATCTCAGTACTGCCTGCTAACAGTAGAATTCCAGTTACTAAGCCGTACCATAGCATTAACCCTGCCCGAAGAGTGCCTTGAAAGTACATGATGCAGTCCTGAAGCTAAACACCTCTGGCTCTGAACACTGTCTGGGAACCATACATGAGTTGCTTCGGAGCTCCATGGAGTAAGAGTGGTGCACAACAAAGGATAAATTATGAGGAAAGTATTCATTATTCTGAGTGCCCAAATAATGTAATTAGACTGAAAATGTGCCAGGTCTAGGCAAAAGGGACCTATTATGATTTTCTTTTTAATGCCCACTTTGTGGTGATATTTTACAAATGTTGACTATCAGGGCCACCTTTTCTTTCAGATTTGATTATGCACAACTGAGTTCTGGATTCTTTCAAATATGCCATTCAGTGAATGGAACAGATTTGGCATACTCCACAACTATGAACCCCTTGACATCAACCATTAATTTATTTGTGGGCATGACTCAGCTGTGTGTGCCATATGTGTACCATCCATTCTGCAAGCACTGATGCATTCTTGGCTAGCATGGGAAAACCACTAGCCTAGCCACATCCAAGGATGGTTACAATATGTAAAGAGGCAGTCCACTTATATATTGATTGCTGAAACCACACAAAAACCTGCTAAGTAGTCTTTTTCAGAGCTTACCCCAAAACAGGGTGTTTGTCTGTATCTGTATACTGAAGCACTGAAGATGCTATTAAACCACCTCTGCCATTCTGTTGCATCGGCCTTCACTCTTATATGATGCCAATACTCAGGCCAAGCCAAGCCAAGCCTGGAAAGTTTGCCCAGGTCACCAGCAATCAATAATTACCAGGCAATAAATGTACTAGAAAGTCATGGGGTGGCTATGAGCCGTGTGTGCCATATCATGGTAAATTTACCATGGACACACATCTACCATCCTGTGAATGACTGGTGCAACAAACCACTCTGTCAGCTGAAAGAGAGGAGAGGGAGAGAGAGACTACATCATTAATCAAGCATATTTGTGCAGCAGCAGGACATCGCCTTCCTGTTAAAAGTTTCTGTTACATGGCCATTAAACTCTTAAATGCAGTGATACTCCTATGGTAATCTGAGATAGACAAGCAGCAGTTGACTACAAAGCTGTCATTGAAATTATTACCACAAAGGTTCCCCCCACCAAAAACAACTCCTTTTCCACTAGTATATATTTAACTTTTGTGGACATTGCTGTCCCCTTCCAAAAGTTTGAAAATGAGCATCTGTTTCAATTTTGCCCCAGTTCATTATGGCAAATATTGGCATAGTTCTCAACTATGTTACCAGCAGAGTGTTCAGATTTGTATGTCCTTTTTCTCCCCTAGTATGCTTTTTTCTATTGTGGTTTAACAACATGGGGCACAATCCACCAGAAACGTCAATCCAAGCCCTACTGAAATGAAGGGGAGCCACACAAGCAGACTGTTGTGCTTCGATTCTTCTGCATTAGAGATGTCAGCAAATGTGTGCCAGACCCAGATTTGTGTTGCCAGATTTGTGAAATCATGCTCCAGAACATACAGGGTTGGGATCTGGTCCAAAATAAATGCATATTGGCAGGGCCTATATGGCATACTCTATATTGTATGAAGATATGCTCCAGATTTTGGGATGTCCTCTGCAAACTGCCCTCCATGGGCCCCCTTCTAACTGGATATGAGCCCTCCCTAAGGTTTGTGATAGGGTTTTCCTCAGTGGTCGGGATGTGAGAAATTGGGTAGTGATTCAATGAAGCTATTCTCACAATCAGTGGAAAGCGGGCTAAGGGTGCATAGCCCGCTTCCCACCAATCATGAGACTCACCGGGTTCGCAACTGAGCATGGTTGAGTCAAAGCGGGTCACCCACTTAAGTAGCCCTCCCCTAAGCCCAGGTTAGCGGAGCGAGCATTCGGCTAACCCAGGCTTTCTGGTCATGAGTTGCTGCAGTGCAACTCACGAGTAGATGCCTGACCGGGAGGCTGAAAAGCAGCCTCCTGGCTCGGGGGTCTCTCCAGCATACCCTGCGCACTTGCGCAGGGCATGCTGGAGCTTCTGAGGGTTGTGCAGCCCTCGATCCTTCCAGCCTCCGCCGGCTCCGTAACAGAGCCAGCAGTCATGTGGGCGGCCGCTTTGGCTGCCAAGAACAGACTGCCTGCTCATGTGCAGGGAGAGTGGGCTAAGCCTGCTCTCCCCGCTAACCCTCCCCAGGCTCTTCTCACTTATCGTGAGAAGATCCTCATTATCTCTCACAATCAAGAGGAGGGTTACCAACTAAGGACTTGTATAGACTAGAGGACATGCAACTATTTGGGAGACCAAATGACCTTTTTTGCATTAGGAAGAATAAAGAATATTTTGGGGGTCAAATAACTTGGGCGGGGTGCATTTGTTGTGTCTGAGGTTCTGGGGAGCGACTGGAACATTTTGTTTGTTCAGAACACTTTGCTCTCATGAGCAGCTTCTCTTCCTCTGCCTCCTTCCCCTGCCCTCATCCTACTGACCATCCATCCAATGGTGAGGCCTGCTTCACTGGCAGGTTGCAGAGTCAGGTGACATGGGAGCACAGATAGGAGGGCCCAGCAGGTGCATCCTGCTTCCTTTATGTGGTGATGGCGGTGGTGAGAAGTTAGCACTTCGCTAAGTAACTTTACTCAGATAGCAGCTACCCCTGCTGCTGCCCAGAGTCACCCAGTGAGTTTCATGGTTGAATGGGGAGCCAAACTTGGGTCTTCCCGGTCCTAGTCAAACACTCTAACCACTACACTAGCCAGCATAGCATAGTGGTTAGAGAGCTGGACTAGGACCGGGAAGACCTGAGTCTGAATCCCCATTCAACCATGAAACTCACTGGGCCAGGCATGTATCTCTCAGCCTAACCTACCTCACGGGATTATTGTGAAGATAAAAATAACCATGTACACTGCTCTGAGCTCCTCAGAGGAAGAGCAGGATATAAGTGTAAAAATAAATAAATAAAAATCTTATTATTTATTTTTCTTTGAAAATCACTATGAAACCTTATGTTGAAAAGTGGTAGATAAATGCTTGTATTAGTAGACAACAGCAAGCGAGTGGGAGACTGTGCGTTAACTGCTGTGCCAGCAGGCAAAGAGGCTGGCTTGGTAGCTAGCTGGCTGCCCTGCCTCGAGCCAAGAGGTGAAGTTGCTGGCCTGGCTAGGGAGAGCAGGCTGGTTGATCTGTGGGCAGAGGCGTTCCTATCCCCAGACCTTGGGGCTCTGGTCCGTGGCCTCAAAGTAGAGGGGTACTTCCAAATGTTCCAGGGGGGCTCCCCAAGCAGCCTTCCACCACCCCACACTCGCCACACCACTGCCCCACCCTGCCGACCTTTGTCATTTTCATCACCATTTTCATCTCCACAGAAGTGGGTGGGGGTGAGCTGAGCAGGTCGTGGTGGCAACGGCAAGTACAGGGTGCACACCCTGCACAGTGCGAGTATCAGGTATTTCAAGCCCATGATTTCATGGGCTTGCAAAGCTTGCTACTCACACTGTGCAGGCGCACTGGAGGCTCTCGCTGGTGCTCAAGGCCCAGATGGAAAGGCCCTCTGTGCCCGCTGCTGCCATCACGGGGGAGAACTGCTCGGCTCACCCGCCACCCCTTGGCCACACACATGGCAACAATAATGTTGGCAGGGTGGCGGCAGGCTTCTGAGGAGGCCCCCAAAATTGAATTTTCTTTTCTTGTAAAAAAATAATTAAGGGGGCCTTGAGGCAGCCAGGGGTGTGTGTCTCCTAAGTCCTTCAGGTCCAGGCTCCAAAATGACCTTGATGCACCACTGCCAGTGGCAAGGGGAGGACAGAGGACTGTGTGTGTAGTAAACCTAACCAGGAGATGAATTTACAGTGAAGAAGTAGGAGCCTTGAGAACTCTGAAGCTAGACAGCAGACTGAACAGACATACAGCTCACGTGGTCACCAGCTTCATAGTGGTGTGATGTATTTGTTCTCATATTATCCAATTTGTATCAAAATACGCATATCTAATACCACTAAACTATGCAGATTTTATGCAAAGTGGAGACCTTTTCGGAGAAAAATGAAGAGGCGTATCTAGGGAAAATAGCGCCTAGGGCAAGCACTGAAATTGTGCCCCCTGTCCAAACATCTGACGCCCATCTTTCAGATAACTTTACCATAATATCAGCTTTAAAAATGCAAGTCAAGCTCATTAATCTTTTAATATTTCAAAAGCTATTTAGCAGTGGACGTAGCCAGACCAAAAGATGCTGGACAGGGAATGCTGATTCTCTGTATATAGTGCCAAACTGAATATGTGTACAGTGACTTATATTATATTAAATTTTTAAAAATATTTTTAACTGTAGCCCCTTCAGGGAGCTTCCTAAAGTCTGTGGGTGGTCTGCAAAGGTTCCCCCTCCCCGCTCTGGCCTCTAGGGCCTCGTAGGCACCATTTGAGCATGTGCAGTGGCCATTTTAAAAACTAATTGTTTTTTTTTTTAATAGCTGCTGAAAACAAAATGGCCACCGTGCATGCTCAAATGGCCTCTGTGAGGCCTGGCATGGCCTAGGGCCTCACAGAGGCCATTTGAGCATGCACAGTGGCCATTTTGTTTTCAGTGGCCATTTTTTAAAAAAGTGATTATTTTTTTAAATGGAGCCCCCCTTCAAGTGGTGCCCAGGGCATGTGCCCTGCCTGCCCTACCCTAGATACACCCCTGGAAAAATGCCCTTTATTTCCACTTTTTTGGGGGTTGTGGATATCAACTTTTTTCATTATTTGGAACTGGGAACCCTAATCAAGAGTCATTCTGCCATCATCACACAAAATACATCTATGGGCACAGATGTGGTCTTAGGGATTCATCAGTAGGCCCTGAACACTTGACAATTGCCCAGTGATGCTGGACCCTAATACCAGCCCTACAGATTGGTAAGGCAATTGCTCCCTGCAGGGCAGTGATATCATCACCACATACCAGAGTCTGGAGTCTGAAGACTGCTACCCCACTCCACATTATTTACCCCACTCCACATTATATATAGGCCACCTCCAGCCTCATAGGCAGGATGCCTCTGAGTACCTATTGCAGGGGCATAACAGCAGGAGAGAGGGCATGCCCTCAACTCCTGCCTGTAGGCTTCCAGCGGCATCTGGTGGGCCACTGTGTGAAACAGGATGCAGGACTAGATGGGCCTTGGGCCTGATCCAGCAGGGCTGTTCTTATGTTCTACCAGAGTTAGGAAAGTCCCAGTCATAGCAAATTGAGGACTTCGTTCATGGCTATTCTATTAAAAGTATATTATATGTATTACATGGTTAAATTATTTTGTTATAAATTGGCTATATGAACCATCTCTCACTTTTCAGGAAAGGAAAGGAAAGAAAGGCACAGATGATGAAATTAAAAGGAAGTTTCTAGTTCTCATGGCTTTTGAGAAATGCTAAACATTCAATGGTTTACATTTTTATTGTTTTGCATTTTTTAATGTATGTGATTTAAAAATAGCTCAAGCTTAAAACAAGGATTTCTTAATTTTAAAGAAGCTTGATTTTTGAAAAAGATTATTTTTAATTGTAGTATTTCCTTTTTACTCAAGTAATTTCTGACCATTTCAGGTTATCATTGCTACGAACATGAAGAGAAACATGACTCCTGTTCAATATTATCTTAAGGAGAAAGGTTGCCGTTGTGAAGTCAGGAGTTCTTTGGATTCCAACAGAAGCATTTTTTAAAGTTTGATATAAATTATCTAAAATGCAATGGTGACTTTAGTGTTTGCTGTAGAGGAGGAGGGATTTATCCTCCCTGGGTATGTATGATGAGCACATATTTCCCGTGATCCTTTCACAGCTGTAAATCTTTCACAGAGTGGTTTCTAATTCTTTTTGAATGTAAAGGCTGGGTGGTCAGGTCAGGAAAATATCTTCCCTCCTCCTTTCCCCAGACAACTGAATACTTTTAAGAGGCCCTGCCTTCCTAGTTACATTTCATGATCTGCCCTTTTTACACCCCTCTGGAGTCAGGAAAAAGACCTTGTTCTGAAATGGACAAAAGCTTTTGCTAAAGAACTGTGCTACTCCATTACCGTGAAGAAGAAAAGAAGGGCTTTTTTTATGAGGCCCCAGAAGATATGTGTAAGGAAGGCAAATCACTGTTTATAAGGCATTACACCTGTGGTAGGGAAACCTCTGTCACCAATTAGGTGAGCTGGTGTGGTGTTACAGAATGTTCAGGAACATTCCACCTGCTCAGAAAACAAACAGCAACATAATTTTGACATTTTGAAAAGCCAAAGAGTGAGATGAACAGAAAGAGGAGCAGCAGCAACAATCAGTACCAGGTAAGGAGAGATAGGGGAAATTGGTGCACAGCATGCTCTGTGCACAATGGATGAGGAGAATGGCATAGGAGGGAACAAATATGAGGTGTAAGGCTCACTTTGTGGGCCATGGGTGAGAGTGGGACTATTGGCAGGGGGGGCAACTGTTGCATGAGTGGGCAGCAGGTCTACACATTATCTCAGCCACTGGAGGGGCTTGGACTGGGCCTGGTCATGTTTATTACCACCACCAATAAAAGCTGCAGAGTGTGTAAGGAAGGAAAGGAAGGATCTTCTTCCCTCATTGTCTAAGTAAGCTGTGAGCTGCTTCCTTCTGGCAAGTGGAATGGAACTGCAGTGTTGTTTTTTTAAAGGCTGAGATGTTTTGTAAAAGAGAAGATGAAGGGAAACTCCTCCACCCCTTTAAACAAGGTTAGATTTTGGGGTAGCAGAAACTTTGGCTGTTTCTGCTGTCTGAGGTGAAAAGGGGAATTTGCTAAGGCAGCTATGCTCCTGCAAGGCACTTCCCTAAAGGTCAAAGTTGACACTACACTATTTGCATGAACACTTGCAGGTTCCTCAGTGAGTGCATAACCATCCATCTCTGTCTTGGCCCATGTTTCTCTTCTGCCCAGTCTCCTCCTATGTGATCTGCCTCCTGTGTTGGCCTTGCTGTTTGACTGAAAGTTGAATGGGCATCTTATTTTTGCTCCACCAAGATTATCCAGCATCCCTGAGCATTTCCTCATCGCTGTGGTTCCCTTACACATTCCTCCTCCACCATCAATCCCCATGACCACTCTCTTCCTCTGTTTTCCAGAAGAGAAAACAAACAAACCTCCCCACAGTGCTGCCAAGAGAAATGACAAGCAAGTGAGCAGGTCCAGCTCCAGGTTTGAGAGGACCTTCAGCAAGGTGACCACTAGTGAGCCCCTCCGATCTGAGTGCCCCCCCTTCCCTACTGGAATGGCAGACATGGGTTTTCATTCTTGCCAGGCCAGCAACCAACAGCAGAAGCAGGAGCATTCTGGCTGGCAGCTGTCACCTACCATGGTCCTACACACAATGTGTGGCATAGTATTGTGATACTACATGTAGTGGAGGGGAACATGGCAAGCAACAGCCACTGACTAGAATGCTGTTGCTGCTGCTGCCAGCCTGCCAAGAATGAAAGAAGTCCATGTCCACCACCACCATGGTGAGAGAAGGAAGGCCCTCTAGCCTATGATTGCTGCATGCTGGCTGGAACGTACTAGCGCGAGTGTCTTGTGCTGACACCACCCTGCAAGTAGGCAGAAGTGGCAGGTCACATGCACTCTCACCCCCTCTGTCTCTAGATTGCATGGTAAGGAGGACTGGGCTCAGTGGCACTGCCCAGGGAAAGAGAGAGACTGTGAGCTGCCAGTTTTGCCCTCTCACTTTCCCTGTCTGGGCAGGATAGCAGGGAAGATTGGCCCACTAAACCCAGTGTCCACCACCCTGGCACCCAGAGGGAGAGCACAGGCATGCAAGTGGGCAGAGGCAGTTGCATGCACAAGGAGCAGCTGCCTCATGCACTCACTCACTCACTCACTCACCCACCTGCACTCTCCCTCTGATTGGAAGCTGTGGAGGCTGCTCCTTGCAACCAGAGGTGGCTAGTCTGCTGGGGGGCAGGGGAGAGCCCAGTCACAGAGGCAGCCCCCCTCCCCTGCTGCTTTCCTCTGTGGCTCAAAGAATAACCCCCCAGGAAGAAAAAAAATGGGGGAAATACACACACTATGGCAAGCAATGTGTATAACCACCACCACCCTCCCCCCCCCCCCTTTTGGTACTGATGGTTTGAGCTACCTCCAAAGAATCAGAAGCTGGAACAGCTTGAGTAGCAGCGGTTCCAGACAATAAGGCAAGAGAGGAAGGTAACTACAATGACGGGGCAGAAGGACTGGTGCAAACTCCCCATTTCAAGCAAGATGGTTCTGTATATGGTGTTTCCTTCTGAAGCTCCCCATCATTACAATTTTCTCCGAGACACGATGTTGTATTCTATACGGTTTATTTTATGTTTTGTTGTTTAGAATGTTGTCCCTGTGTAGAGAGTGTGGGGGGTGGAGTTAGAAAGGGGAAGGGAAGGGAAGGAGAAAATGGAGTTGTTTCTGAATAAACTCATAGTTAAATCTATATAAGATTCATGGGGGGTAGTAGAGGGGGGATAAACAGGGACGGAGCATCGGAACTTCTCAGCTTTTCTGGCTGTTGGGATGGGCATGGGCATGGGGGCTATGTCATGGAGAGGGTTTGCACTTCTGAATTTGCAACTACATCACTGATAAGATTTCTTTGTGTTTGTGAGGGAAGCAGCTATAAAACACAGGAGCATTCATGTTTGGTGTGAGGCGGGTGCCCACTGAGCCAAGTGCTGAATCATTCAGAGGGACAGTGCTGATAAACAAGGCAGAGGAGGACTCAGCTGCTCTTTCCAGCTTAGGGATGTGCCCAAATGTGCGTGCATGCCATGTGTGTGCTGATGGCACGTGGGGCTGTTTGGGATGTGCACCACCCAATCAGGAAAGTTACCTTCCTAATTTCCCTAAAAGGGCTTGAACCGCGGTTCGGGCACATCCCTATTCCTGCTTTCATACCAGTTCTCTCTCTCTCTGGGCACCAGAGTGGTGGAGACTGGGCCCCTGTTCTTCCCACTGCCCCACCCTGGGTAGGTAGGGGTAGTGACTTATACTCTATCTCCAAGAAATTCAACAGGGCCCAATTCTTCCCATCCCAGCTCCCGGTGGGAGGCAAGCAAGAGGGAACAGGTACTGATCCTGCAGGAAGAGGGTTCAGTTTCTCTGGGCAGCCCCATAGGGCCCCAATCCTCCCTGCCCAGCAAGCAGGGGAGGGGGAGAGGCAGAATCACTTCCTCTCCCTCTCTCACATATCTGTAGTCTCCCTTTGGGTGATGCACAGTGGGCCTAGTCTTTTCTGGCAGAAGACTTGTTAACTTTCCTGAGCAAAAGAGGAGCACCTGCCCAGTTAGATGGGGAGATGGTGTTGTTGTTGCTGTGCCCACCACTTCCCAGTGGGGCTCAAACCTTCCAGGGGCTGCTGTGCCTTGGCAGCAAGTGAATAGTAGAATAATGAAGCGGGGATTAAAAGCAGTGTTAATGTATAAAGGCAGATGCCACAAGGTTTGATAGGACAACATCCAGGCATCCACAAGAGATGTGAGACTGGAAAATCTAAAAGGAACCTGAAACGATTTGCAAGTGTGATTAAAGGCTCATAGAGCTAATGACTGCAAAACCAAGGCTCATGTGAGCAGAGAAAATGCCTTTTGCCTGCTAGTTTGCACACAACCAACATAACCTGTAGTTTGACCCCAAGGTGAAGTAATTTATGCTGTTGTTGTGGGAGAACGAGGAGGAGGTTCTAGAGGAGACTACAGGTGGGGTTTTCACTCTGTGCTTCCCACAGGGGTTCAGAGTGAAACTTCAGCATTTTCAGGCTCTGAGACGACAATTCTTAGCTGACAGATCCAGAGCCACTAATACCTAACTTGCATGCATGGTGGGAGTGGGGGTGGGATGTGAGGAAACACATAGCATAACCAAAAAAGGGAAAAAATAGTTCTGTCTCCAAGGCAAGCAAAAACTGAGAAATAAGGAGAAGCTACCCCATGTAACATTCTGTTAAGGGCAGCTTTAGTGAATGCTCCAGGTTGCTTGGAGTATTTTTAAAGGTGTTTTTATTTACTTTTGATAACTTAATAAAGGGTGAAGACAAAGCAAGCAGAACTTTCCTATCGGGTGCAAGAAGAAGCCTTGCAAATATGCCACCGGAGTAACTGCAGCAGCTTCAGATGTAAAGCTATAAAACGGAACTCATGATCCCTTTGCAAAGGGATCCATTGCAAAGGTTTTAGCACATTCTTGTGTGATGCGGTGGTCTTGTTTTTTCCTGCCGCTGTTACACATGAGTCACAGAGCAAATACTTCATTCATAAAGAAAAACACACACACGTGGCTCATAAGATAGCATTTAGGCAGGCTGTAGGCAAGAGCAACCTTCAGAGCAGCAAGCAAAGTCAGTGGGGGAGGAACACCCAAGGTGTACTGTAAACACAGCAACCACTTATCGCATGCCCAGTCAAGTAACATATTTATACTAATTTACAAACTTAAGACCTGTCATCTTGAACCAGCTATTAATCTACCTACGTAGTCCAATCACTGAAAATGGGCAGAACAGCATTCTAGCAGAAATATGGAGTGGCCTTCAAGCATGGCAGCCAGGTTCCCCCTCCCACTCCATGGTCATTCAACTTACCATGAGCTCTGCCACTGTGACACCAAGCATTTTGTACCCCAACCTTTACATCATTGGTTGCCACTGATGAGGACAAGGAAATGCTTAGTGTCATGACATCAGTTAGAATGTAATAGTAATGACTGAAGCAGTGTCACACAAAAGCATATTTAACAGTCTTTGTGTATATAGGGGTGTGTGACATTTTAATCAGCCTCCAATGCAACACTGAAACATAGGCTTAGCCCTTGTATATGTTAGTTATGGATCAGTACCCATTTGGGACTTTGTATTTGTGATCTGCATGGTTTCATGCTCTATCCAATATGGAAAAACCCCTGGAATTCTGCTTTGAGGTATTATACTGGCACAGTCATGCCAGTATAGTTAACATGAGGAGTGTTTTCAACATTCCGCCATTATAAGTCCTGAACATTCTATTGCTTATAAAGTCAAAGGTATCCACCTAATCCCTCTGAAATCATGCACACATCAACTAGGAGGAAAGAGACACCACTCCTCCAAATTTGGCACAAATTTGTTGCATAATGGCTGAGATACAGCAGTCTATGTTTTAACTCCTAAAAAGAGGTTTCAAAGTGTTCAGCACTGTTTTTTCACCACAGATAATGTATATTTTTTACATTTTTAACATGTTTTTAGCATTCCTCCAAAATTCAGACCCATACAGGACTGGTGCCTTTTGCTGGTTTGAAAAACATCAGTCTAGTGATTGTTGAGTAATTACTGTTTCAAATTCCCATAATAACAGGGAAAATAACTAAGGGAAAGTTAGCTAAGAGCTTAACTGAGTCTGCCCACTTAGAATTCTGAAGCCAAAGGTGAATGATAAGGTCAATCTATGAGCAATCTGGCACCCTTTAGAAGACTTTGATTGTAAAGCAGAATCCTCACCGGATTCCCTTTTACAAGCATAGGCCCTCAAATTGCCAAATCGATCCATGGACCTGGCTTGGTTCAATTCAGTCATGGACTGGACCCCCTCCAGTCCCATGTCCAGTCGAAACATCAAACTGGCCTGGTTCAAGAGGAACAGATTCTAGTTCAAACGGTTTGTGCACATCCTTACCTCAGAGCTCTACTGTAGCCAGAGAATGGGCCCTGGAAAGGTAGGGGGAGGGCTGCTGCTTAAGGCCTGTGTGTCCTGAGGTGAAGGGAGGAGGAGGAGGAGGAGGAGGAGAAGAAGGACTATTATCAGTTTCCATGCCTTAAAAGAGTTGGGATCTCAAGAATTGGGGAGCCTTTGTTCTCCAGGGGGCTCCTAAAGCAAAGTATGAGGCTGTTCTCACTTGCAGGCAAAACCGGGCTAACAAAGCCAAGCCCAGTCTTGCCCAAGCATGAGAACTGCCAGGATCGTGCCAGATCCTGGCAGTGCCTTGGCAGCAAACCCGCCAAGCCAGCCACCATCTTAAACAGAGTTAAGAGAGCTAGCACTCTCTTAGCCCCATTTTTTAAAATCATCAGCTAGGGCTAGGAGACTGCAGGACTCCCAGCCAGTGTCGGGGGGTAGCCACAATGCACCATGCACCCTTGTGGTGCATTATGGGAGTTCCAGGGGCTGGAACAAAGCGTTCCAGCCTCCAACCATCTGTGCTGCTGGCAATCATGTGAACGGGCAATCCACCTGTCCAGGGAGAGAAGATGGATCATCTCCAGGGAGATAATTGCAAGGAGCCTTACTCCCCACTCTCCCTCAAGCCCTTTCTCATCTATCATGAGAAACGGCACCATGAGTCACTTCATATGGCTAAAAGGTGCAATTCAGAGGGTTAAGGCCTACTATTTCAGTCAGATTGGCTTAAGGCCTATCACTATTTTGCTGATAACACCATCCTGAAGGAAATTAAATCAAGCAAGAGACCTGTGAGATTTCTGGAAAATTTCTGGGAAAAGAATCTGTAGTTTTGGACACGATTGTTAAAGCATTTGTTATTTTTTAATTATCATTGCTGTGTGTGTGTGTGTGTGTGTGTGTGTGTGTGTGTGCGCACACACACATTTTAAGAAAAAGGGAAAATGAATTACAGATTTAAAGTGAACACAAATTACCTGCTTCTTATTGTGTCATTCTTATTGTATCCTTACTGCTGAATAATCATGAGGTGGGATCATACTGCCACTATTACCAAATTCATTAATTTTATTTAATTGTGTTTTTTTTCAGGCTGACAGGGGGTAAAGAGTGACTATCTTAGTTGAAGGTTTTACAGAGTTTTTGGTGTTCAACATCAGGAAGTTCTAACTTGTGCTTTGGGTAAATTCTTCCCTATATTGTCTAATCACATTTCCCTTTTTAAAATGCCTGGAAATTCAGTAATCCAAGAACCTTTGCTTTAAGATGATAGTTAAGGTGCTTTACGTTTTCACTTGTGCTCTAAAAAGAATGGAAATTGCAAGTTACGTTGCCCATCTTAACTTTTGCAACATATAAGCTGTAAAGACTTTGTACAGTCTGGTATATAATGATGGCTTTAGAAATGAGGCTCCGTACACCCACACCTTTTCTTGATCTTTCAGTTGGACATTGGGCTGGGGAGGGATGCATCCAGGCAGATATTTAACAGGTGCAATTTCCCCAATTACTTCCTAGAGATGCCCCTGATGAATTTCTGCCTGATGCATCTCTGATCAAGGCAAAGGGTGGGTGCTTGGAGCCTCTTTTCTAAAGCCATCATCATATATCAGACTGTACAAAGTCTTTCCAGCTTATATAGTGTGTATGTTGGGCACCTTAAATTGCAATTTACATTCTTTTTAGAGCACAAGTGAAAATGTAAAGCATCTTAACTCTCATTTTAAATGGTAGTTTTTTGGATTACTAAATAATCCTATGATCCATTTACAACATCTGGAGAACTTTAGGATATCAATTAAATCTTCTGCAGTGGTAAATTTTGTTGTACTCTATCTATAATATTTTATATTTTGTTGTTGAGAAGTTTGTCCCAGTGGGGATCCTGTAGAGAGTGTGTTGGGGTGGGTGGGGTGGAGTCAAAAAGGGAAAAGGAGGGGGAGGAGAAGGAGAAGGTAGAGTTGTTTCTGAATAAACTCTTAGTTAAATCTACATTATTTCACTTTGTGAGGGAAAGTGGGTGAGGGAAGCAGCTATACAACAGTCTTGCAGATGTGTGAGTGTGTAATGTCCTCTTCACAGGTATATCTCTGGGATGATCTGTGCAACTTTGCTGGGGACAAAAGTGGACAGCATCAGGGACTAGGGATGTGCACAAATCGCAATTCGTGCACCGATTAAAAAGGCAGTTGGGGCACCTTTAAGAGCAAGAAGAACATGTCCGAACCTACTCCTGCTCCTCCACCACATCATGCTCCCCAGAACCCCTCATGCAGTGGCACAACAGCCATGTGCATGCCACTACTGCATGTGAGGTGCTGGGGAGCATGACGCCACAGCAGGAAGCTTCAGCGAGTAGCAGAAAAGCAGGTACGGACATGTTCTCCTCATTCTTAAAGGTGCCCCAACTGCCTTTTGTATCAATGCACAAATTGTGATTCATGCACATCCCCATCAGGGAAATTCCAGAGGAGGAGTTGGACTGTTAGTCTTAGAAATAAAACAAACAGGTTCAAGCTGAAATTTCATCCTGCCAAGAATGGTGAAGCTGTTGGTGAGGTCATCAGCTGATCTAGAAGCAGATATTCAATCTGTTATGGATGGAGTCACACTCCCCTTTAAGGGTCAGGGTCACATTTGAGGTATTCTCCTTGATCAAGGCCTCCTGTTGGATCCTCATGTGGCCTCAGTGACTGTGGATGCCTTTTACTACCTTTGGCTGATTTGCCAACTGCAACCTTTGCTGGAGAAGTCTGATCTTTTCAAAGTAATTGCTGTACTTGTCAAAGTAACTTAATTATTGCAATTCACTCTTTGTGAGGCTGTCCTTCAAGAGCTTCTTGAAACTTCAGTTGCTGCAAGACACTGAAGTCCAATCGCTGGTTGGACTTGCTTATTGGGTTCACATAACCTCGTGTTGCATGATCTGCTATGGTTACCTATTTGCTACAGATCCATTTCAAGGTGCTGGTCGAGTACCTTAAGGACCAATTTCCCTGAGATGCATCTTGCTATATGCTCAGATTTGTCAGCTGAGGCCTTACTCCAGGTGCCCTTAATATCAGAGCTGTGGAATGCATCTTCCAGGACCAGGACCTGTTCCGTGTTGGTACTGATTTTATGTAATGTAATGCTTCAAAAGCCATATGCCCCCCATTTTTCATTCTTGTCACCGAGTGGATAAGGCATGGTTTTCCATTGTGATTTTGGTGGGTGATTGTTTAATTATGCTGTTTGATTGCTAAAGGGTTGTGCTTGCTGCTTACTTATACTTTGTTATTGTTTATTGTTATATGTTTCCTTTTGTAGTTATTTTTACTGACTTTGTTTTAACCTGTGTTGTGCACGACTTTGGACCTTTTAGCGGGTGTTGCCAGTCAGCTCACTTTCGGGGCAGAACTGAAAGCGCCCCATTATATGATTTTGAATTGCACTGTATAGTGTGAGGCTATGGGATTGTAGTCTCCGTTTTGAAGTTTTCACCCTGGTCAGAGTTGGGAAAGGTCCACAGCTGGTCACTTGCAAAAGCGAGTGTTGGGCAATGTGCCTGAAGGTCAAATTTGCAATCTGACTGTAACTGGAGGACCCAGCCCCTTTCTCTTACAGAAAGGCAATAGCTTGCAAGCAGACCCTTTATCATAGGCAAACCTTTTGAGAAAAGATCCACAGAGATAAACAACCTGAAGTACTCTTCAAAAGCGATATAGATAACAGTGCGTTCCCACCTTACTGACTGACAAGGACCTAGGGCAGAGACCAGCTCATTAAAAACTATGGGTGTCTTTCTTTTGCACCTGGAAAGCATCTCCATTCTAAGATAATGCTCAAGCACCACTATTCAGCACACAGGCACATTTACATGGTTCATTCTTGCACTTTTGTCTGGTAAGTTACACCCAGCATTGACCAAGTTCACATAGTGATGAACATCTTTGTTTTGCATGGGTTTGGCTACCTGCAAAGAGCGAGCATGGCTTGGAATCTGCCTTAAAGCACATTATTGATAATGGCGCAGTGGGGAAATGCTTGACTAACCAGCAGAAGGTTACCAGTTCGAATCACCACTGGTACTATATTGGGGCAGCAGTGATATAGGAAGATGCTGAAAGGCATTGAGGCGGGTCTCACAATCCGTGAGACCCGCTTTCTGCCAAACTGCAGGGAGAGTGGTCTAAGCCCGCTGTCCCCACAGACGACTGAGCAGGGAGGCCTGGGCGGCCACATTGGCCGCCCACATGGTTGTCAGCTCCGTGACGGAGCCGGCGGCGGCTGGGGGGAGCGGGGGCCGCACGGCCCCCAGAAGCCCCAGTATGCCCTGCGCAAGCACACAGGGCATACTAGGGAGACCCCCGGAGCCAGGAGGCAGCTTTTCGCCTCCCGAGCGGGGGGCTACTCACAAGCAGATAGCCTGGGTTTGTGGAGCACTCGCTCCACAAACCCGGGCTAAGGGGAGGACTACTTGAGTGGGTTAGCTGCTCAAGAACCACCGGGCTCGCTTGCTCGCTTGGTGGTTCTTACGATTAACAAAAATCGAGTTAGGCTCTCCTAGCCCAATTCTTGTTAATCGTGAGAATAACCCCATTATCTCATATTGCATGGGAGGAGGCCATGGCAAACCCCTCCTGTATTCTACCAAAGAAAACCACAGGGCTCTGTGGGCACCAAGAGTATAAATCGACTTGACAGCACACTTTACCTTTATGCCCAGTCAAAGCACATGGCCTCAGAGTCCTGAACCCACCATCTCAGAACTTCAGAGTCCTGAGTCCTGCACCTATTTGAATTATTTTCATCCAGGCTCTCAAAAACATGAGTTGTAGCCTTCGCTCCTCACTTCTCATTTGCCCGCTTTTCTACTTCCTACTCTTTAGGAGACCAACATGCAACGAATGCACCAACTTCATCTAGGAAGGATAGGTAAAACTAAGCTCTTCCTCTCCTGTGTCTCCTCACTGCCTTTCTCCCCTCTCTGTTCCTTTCCTTGCCTTTCAGGCACTGTTAAAGACAAAACTCTAGCCAGGCTCTGGTTTAGAATCTCAGTCAAAGTTATTGCAACTAAGACTTCCGTTCAGAGTATTAGCCAGATGTATTGCCTTTGCCTAAACAACACTCTTCTTCCTTCTGTACCCCCATTTATCCTTAATAAAACTTGTGAACTGTACTCTTGCTTCCTCGTTCTTTCCAATATGCCAAAACTTGCTTAAGTTGATACTGGAACTTAACTGCCCCCCCAAGCCAAGCTAATCTTCCCAATTGAAGCCAAAAGTATAGTTGAGGTGTCCAGGGGCATAGCTAGAGGAGAGGGGGCCTGTGTTCATCCCTCTCCCTGGCAGCCCCCCAGAGTGAGGGAGATAATGAAGAAAATAGGGAGGGGTAGAGGTGGAGGGCCTTCAGGAGCTGGGGGCCCGTGTTCTTTGAAACCTTTCACTCAATTATAGCTACGCCCCTGGAGGTGTCTAGCTAACATCTCAGGGCAGTTCTGGAAAGCGGGACATGAATATTTTAAATAAATCTATCAGAGCAAATAAAATAATAAACTGGCCCTCTTGTAATTTACTAGAGGCTTTCCTCTCTAGTTCAAGCCTTTGCCTAATATCCTGAGCAAGATTTGTATGCAGGGAATGCTTCCCCATGCATACAGAAGGGAGGGGTCATATTGAGCCCTCACTCCCTCTCTCTGCCACTATCTGTGCCTCCCAAAAATATGTCCCTGAGGATCCTGCAACCTTTAGGGGCATATTTTCAGGAGACATAAGTGGTTCCATGTGTATGTGGAATCATTCCCTGCATACAAATCTTACTCAGTTATCTCAGGCTTTCAATTTAATAAAATTAAGAATTTGGACATCCCTTGGTCTTTAATCAAACATGCCATTATCATTTTCTGTCCCTCTGAGGCTTCACTTGAAGTTTTTCTACCCTGTGCTTCATTTTTCTCCCTTACTCTTTTCCTTTTCTGGATTCCCAGGTTGCTGGATTCTGAACTTTTTCATTGTTGCATAAAAACTATACATCAGACCTCTTGATTGAAAATGTTTTCTGCATTTATAAAATGGAAGTTTTGTGCAAAAATGGGGT
This sequence comes from Hemicordylus capensis, assembly GCF_027244095.1. Taxonomy (NCBI): domain Eukaryota; kingdom Metazoa; phylum Chordata; class Lepidosauria; order Squamata; family Cordylidae; genus Hemicordylus; species Hemicordylus capensis. The sequence continues at coordinate 208,944,297 of NC_069659.1, forward strand.
GGGTAGGTGTCTAACCCCCCTTTGCCTGAGCTTCTCCAGGGATTGGTATGAAAACTTTCATTCTTAGCACTTGCTCATATTTGGAAGCTTAGAGAGAAAGAGGATGTTTTCTTTCCCCGTGAAAGAAGCTGAAGAATGAAACTGCTATGAGACATACAATTCTATCATGCAAAGGGACAAGATGACCTTTTCAGTAGGCTTCTGTGTTGTTTGGTTGCTGCAGATGTTAACTCTGATTGCCTTTTATGGCTGGTGGCTACTCCAGGGTACCAGAATTTTTGTCACACCCAGCTGCCTGGGCTGGGGATTTAAGCAAACAGTTTTGTAGTTCCAGTCTGATCAGAGAGAGATAGAAGTTAGGGTTTGTAGCTAATTGTCAATAAGTAGCCTTTGGAAACTACAAGGGTATGCTGTTGTAGATCTCATACTGTCTGACTTGCATTTACTTCGAAGTGGCTTCGCTCAACGTTTACCCTGAAGCCTGAAGCTAAGTGCGAATAACTCCCAGGAGGTTTTCCAAAAGGAGATTTACTCCTGCTTAACTATGATTATGTTTGGGGAGAGTTTATACAATGGGGGATGGGGATTTACATCAACTTGAATATGGTAACAGCAAGGTGCTGTTCATAGAGCCAGCAGCATTATTCAGCTTTTTTAGGATGATTGGTCCTTAATGTGTAATATATGCTAGGGCTATGCAATCATATCAGTCTGATAGGAATATCAAACCAATAGGAATATCAGACCAATATGACCACTATCGGGCATTCTTGAAAGGATTTCCAATAAGACAGCAGGAAGCACTGATAGTCAGAATTCTGACTAACATCCCTGCCATCCTATCGGAAATCCTTCCACTTCTGATAGTAATACTGGGGGCGGGGCAACCCTGGTTGGAGATTTTCTCTCCAAGCCAGCTCAGGGCTGATTTTTAAGGACTGCACCCCCTAAAATGAGGGTGGAGCAATAGGAGTGCCCCAGAAGGCACTCACTTGGCCATTAGGTGCTTCCTGAGGGGTTACTGTTGCCCCCACCCCCAAAATCCGGGGGGGGGCATCCTTAAAAATGAGGTCAGGAGCCAGCTTGGAGATTCCATGGTTTATGGGGATGGTGCAGGGGGCCCGTGTGGTGCCCAGCTGCTGTCCTATTATATATCCTTTTCAATGAGGTAGTGGTGTGGTAGGTCTCCCAGTTCCTCTAGCATACGGGTGTTCTGCTGCATTGGTGTTCTTGCACAAGAACACCATCGGAAAAAATCTTTTAAACAAAATTTCAGGCAACAATGAGCATGGAAAACACAGAGGGCAGCTTCTTACCCCCCAGCCCCAGCCTTACTGAGATCATGAAATGTGGTTTGGAGTTAGTACTCCACTGCGGTAGCCTGAAATTCTTATTGACCTAGCGTCCAGTTATTTTTGCACAAAAACTCGGGAAAATATTGGTTTAAAAGAAGTCAAAGTTACATGGGTGGTGGTGTCTGCAGGCACCACACGTGTGCACACACAGGTACTCCCCCAATTCTCTTAACTCCCTGGACCCAGGTGAATATGCCATTCAGAAGCAGGAGGCAGAGGCCTCCTCTACAACCCTGTGGGCCTGAAATGGGTGGGATGGATAGCGGGGAGCCAGCTGTGTGAACAAACCACTGTTTGAAAAACTGTAATGAAACATAATCAACTGTAATAAAAAGAAGCAATGTGAACAGCCCCAATTTATGCTTATTTACACTTGTACATGCTTTATATATTGTCATCCTAACTTACACCTCTTCCTTCTGCAGCAAAGCCCCCAGGCTGGAAATCCTTCAGCACAGGAGATACAAGTTAAAGTTTTTGCAGCAACTTTAACTCTGGTGCTCTAAGCACATGCTGTTTGCTTGGGGGGTATTAATGCTGCTTTAAGGCCTAGGTGCCTGCCTGTTCCCTCCAGCTCAACTTGTATATTTGTAAATAAATTGATTATAAGAACAAGTTTCCAGTAGACTCTTTTCATGAAGACAAATGCTGCCCTTGGAACTTCCCATTACAGGGAGAAATGGGGAATGTGACACAATACTGTCTCCCACCTCTAACTTTATCATTAGCAGCAGATACATTTCAATCTAAAAACTAAATTCTGAGCTACTAAAATAGGTGCAAAATTGCAAATCACAACTTTATATGTCTAAAGTATTGTACTGGGACAGTATGAACAGGGTGCAAGAGAGAAATATTCAAAGAATCTGGCCTCAATTTTGCTTTAGGTGCCTGACAAATTAAGGCATTTTTGTCTTCTCCAATGAAAAACCATCAAGGATAGATAAATTCAATCCTGTCTTTGCATATTAAGGTGCAGGCATTTATGCAGAATCTCAGTGGTACACTGATTGTGAAAAGGCATATGCCACACTTTGAACAGTTGTGCAAGCTTCTCTCCTGCATTGTGTTCAAAGGAAACCTCTTCTGGTTTGCAGCAGAAACCAGATTTGCACAGCACTGGTGTCTGACTGATGGTGTGATTGGGTCAATCACAAAGTCATCCTTTTCAGAGCAGGGCTGTCCACAGTGCTGATCTGCTGGTCTGTCTGTCAGTTACAGAGCCACCTACCCCTTCTCAAAGCTGCATTTCAGGGGTCTTTTTTTAATATTAAAAAGAAATAAAACATTAAAAAAAATAAACTCAGATAACCATGTGAGGCACTTGCAACAAAAACTGTGGATAGTTCACCTGAAGAACGGGAGGAGGTGTAAGTAGGAAGAGGCAATCAGAGGCTGCATGTGTGCTGTTTGAGAAACAAAGGCAGAGGGAAGCAGAGCTTTCCTCACAGCAGAAAAACCTGCACCCACTTCTGTTTCCAGGTACATGTGTATACACACTAGGCTGTAAGGCATTTCAGATTCACTATCTGAAACTTCGAAGTTATTTTTTTCTCCTTATGTGCCAATATTAGATCATGGAATTACCTACTGCAGCTGGGTTAACATAAGAATATCAAAGACTTATAAGAAGGATATATTGCATTTTAATCTAACAAAAGATATAGTAATATATGGGATTGATTGGCAAGGACTCAGACTTAAACCCAGGGGTGTAGCTATAGGTGAGTGGATGGGTTCAAAGAACTCAGGGCCCCAAGCTCCAGAGGGCCCCCCAGCTCCACCCCTCCCTATTTTCTCCATTATTTCCCTCACTCCAAGGGGCCACGGTGGGGGAGGCGAACACGAGCCCCTGCCTCCTACCTACGCCCCTGCTTAAACCAGGAACATCATGGCCCACTACCCTCCTGAGCTACCTTGAACAGCTCATGCTCAGGCCTCAGGGATATGCAACACTGGCCCTTGCACCATGCAGACAGAAGGAAGTCTCGGGAATGGCTAGGCCTAAGATAAATACTAGGAGTCTGGTCCCTGCCTTTGTCTGGTCAACAGAAGAGTATTGCCTGACTCCAAGAACCAGTTTTAATGGTCTCTGAGTTTGAATTCCTACAACAGAAAACTTTGCCTCTGAGTTTGAGAACACACATTCCAGGTCTGGATTCAGGTACCGGCGGCACCCTCAGTCCGGCCATGACACTGTCAAATTCAGATTTTCCACTGATGAAACTGTTCAACAAGACAAGGGGAAATGAAAAGATGTGGGAGACAAAGACCCTTTTATCCAGGGGTGGAATGAAAGTTAGTCGATGGACTGAACCAGGAAAAATCCCACCTTGAGCTGCTCTAGTAACTTTGGTCAGAGAGGATCAGCATGGGAAGAGATTACCTCATTATCCCTTCCTGTGAGACCCTGGATTTACACAGGCATGGGGAAGAGATAGCTTGAACATACAGTAGCTCTTGTTCGCTCTTTTCCACAGTGTGCTCGGTGCTGTCACACAACTCCCTCAGTCCTTCAGCTATCATTGGCTTCAACAACCAGCCTTTTCTCTCCCTCAGCCTCCCTTGCACCTCCCTGGTGACCAGCAGAAGCCAAGTGCCCAGCATTTCACAAATGTTGATCTACCTTTTTTAAAAAAAGTTTTTAATATGTTTTGTATTGTATTTTGTATTTTCTATTGTAACATATTGCTCATATTGTTTAATGTTTTTTACCGTTGTGTTATTGTGAGCCGCCCAGAGAACAATTTGTTATGGGGTGGCTAATAAATAAAGATGATGATGATGAGCCTACTTCCTTTAAGGAAAGTAAGCTTATGAGATCGCCTGGCATTCTGTGTGTGTATGTGTGTCCCTCATCAACTTCTCAACGTCTGGACCAATTTGAATGACATGCGCTACAGTTTTAGGGAAACATAGGGACACCTCCATGGTACAGTTTTTGAAGATGTCATCCACCCCAGTTCAAGATGGTGGATGTGTGCATGTTTGAGGCATGAGTGAGCTAACTTGTGAACCATCTAACTGATTTGAACCAAATTTGTTAGTTATAGTGAGTGACACATAGGGACACCTCCATGGTGTAGTTGTGAAAATGTCATCCACCCCAATTCAAGATGGACAAATGAATGTTTGAGGCACATGTGGGCTAACTTGTGACCTGCCTAACTGCTTTGAACCAGATTTGCTACAGCTGTAGGGACACACAGGGACACCTCAATGGCATCATTTGTGATGATGTCATCCACCCCAATTCAAGATGGCAGACACATAAACATTTGAGGTTCAAGTGGTCTAACTTATGAACTGCCTAACCAATTTGAACCAAATTTGCTAAAGCTGTAGGGACACATAGGGTCACCTCAATGGTGTAGTTTGTGATGGTGTCATCCATGGTGTCATCCATGCAATATGGCGGACACGTGAACATCTGAGGTGCAAGTGGGAATTAATTTGTACCAAATTTGGTACCGGTGTAGGGACACATAGGGGCACTCCAAAGGCATAGTTATTATTATTTATTATTTTTGCATTTATATCCTGCTCTTCCTCCAAGGAGCCCAGAGTGGTGTACTACATACTTGAGTTTCTCTTTCACAACAACCCTGTGAAGTAGGTTAGGCTGAGAGAGAAGTAACTGGCCCAGAGTCACCCAGCTAGTATCATGGCTGAATGGGGATTTGAACTCAGATCTCCCCAGTCCTAGTCCAGCACTCTAACCACTATACCACACTGGCTGGTGTAGTTGGTGATGATGTAATTGACTTTGAATCAAGATGGCAGATGCATGGATGTTTGAGGCACAAGTGAGCTAACTTGTGAACTGCATAACCAATTTGGACCAAATTTAGTCCAGTTGTAGGGATAGTGAAAGGAAAGTAGCAGATTAGTTCTTACCAGAACTACTACTACTACTACTAATTATTATTATTATTATTATTATTATTAATTAGTAGTAGTAGTAGTATTACCTCAACCTGGAGAGCCAGGCTGCATTCTCCTTCTGATGCCCCCCACTTTCACCACCATCCCAAGGCTCCACTTCTTTCCAACACACTCCCTGAGGCTAGGGTGCTAGGAGCTCCCCCTCATGTTTCCTGCCTGCCATTGTCTTTGAGCCTCCTTAGCCCAATGTCAGCCTGTTTTGACTCTGTGCAAGTGTTTCAGGTGATATCAGCTCTGGTCACTATCAGCTACAGCTGAGCTCCCCAGCCTCCTTGTTGGTTGTGAGGCAAATGGGGGTAGAAGCAAGGATGAGTCAGGCCTGCAAGACCAAAAACAATGTAATGTGTGCAATCACATAGATGTTCTCTCTCTCTCTCTTTTAACGTCAGAATAGTTAGACATGCTTTCAAGGCAGGAGATTAAAACCCAGAAAGCAGCTTACTGAGAGAATTAGTAGGGGCAGCAGCTCAGATGAAATGACATCATTGCAGTTTCTCACCTGCCCTGGCCCTGTTGTCCAACATAGTGAAGCACATTCAGTCACTAAACTATGTTGTTGGCTAAGGAAAAAATGAGAGTGCCTCTAACCAGCTGCTGCCAGAACAATAGAATCCAGCAGCTTCTTTTATTTTACCCAACAATTTCCAAGCTGATTCATTGCAAATAAGCAGGAGTCTATCCAAGCAGGGAGAACTTGGAATTCACCGTCAGATCAACCACCCCGGATTTTGCCAGACACAACCCAATGAGATCAGTCTACAGAAGTAATTCCTGCTCAAAGGAACATAGGAAGCTGCCTTATACTGAGTTCAACCATTAGCCCATCGAGCTCCACATAGAGGCTCTTCACACGAGCAGTGTGAAGCGCCGAGAGGAGGTTTGCAGGGAGAGCGGCTTTGACCCGCTCTCCCCTCAGACAATCACTTACCCGTTGCTGGGCAGGTGGATTGCCCACTCAGATGAGCAGTGGCTCTCCTGCGGGCTGCCTGCACCTCACCGCACCCCGGCCAGCAGCTCAGGTCAGGTGAAGGAAAGCGCCGCCACATGGTGCCTCACTCCCCAGAGCCCAAGTAATGCACCATGCAAGTATGCGGTGCGTTCCTGGGATCTCCCCCCCCCCCCCCGCCAAGTGTGCCCACCATGCCTGCAAGCAGCCATGGCTGAGACACAATCATAAAAATGGGGTTAACCTCATTTAAGAGGGTGGATAAACAAGCAGGCTTGCCACTGTGGAGCCCTCAGGCTCGCCCTTGAGCCCACTGGTTCTCACAAGCTTGCAAAACCAGGCAGGACTCCCTTAGCCCGGTTTTGCTCGCTTGTGAGAATAGCTCACGACTGACAGTGGCTTCTCCAAGGTCTCAGGCAGGAGTCTTTCCCAGCCCTACCTGGAGAGGCCAGGGACTGAATCTGGGACCTTCTATATGCAAAGCAGATTTTCTAACACTGAGCCCCATCCCCAGTGCTCCATACTTTTAAATGCTTGACCTATTGTATATAATCTCTCAGGCCATGCCTTTTTAAAATGTGTGGTGCCAGGTCTAGGGGTGGGAGCAAGGAGAATCGGGATGTAGCATTGAGAGACTGCTCTGAATGTGGCAGTGACTAGTAAAATGTTTGCCACCCTTCAGGCACTTAAAAAAATAAAATAAAACCTCTTTACCAACATTGCATTCAGTGTGCAGAAGAATGTGTAGGGAAGATGTCAGAATTTTGCATGTGGGCTCTGCTCCCGACCTCCACAAGTCAAAAGTTTCAACTGCACAGGGGCCTACATGCACATCGTCCCAAAGTGCATAGGCTCTGATCATGCAAAATGAGTACAAATTGCATGTAGGTCCCTGTACAGGCTAGACTTCAAATGCATAGATAGTAGGCATGGTGAGGGGCAGAGCCAGTGCATGCAGTCCCGACACATCACCACCGCATGTTAAGCCTACACAATTAAAACCATCTAAATAAGTTTGTAGCCTATTTTTTTAAAAATCATAGAATCACACCAACTGGCAGAGGCCCTTAGTACAATATAGCCAAAGGATTACTATAAACTAGCAATAATAGAAGAGTCGGTTGCATGTCATTAGGTTTTTGTAGTGCTGGGAACTTCTGGGTAAGTAGGAAAATGTGACCTCAATATGAGTCTGGCAAAGAAAGGTCAACATTGGAGTTTATTAACAAAATCTCAAATCACTTTTTGGTGGTTTCCTTGGGAAGTGTGATTGTTGTATATGTTTGGCACAATCAGAGGTTTTTCACATGCTAAATTGGGCTGCCGGTTGTAGCAGAGCAGACCACACAAGAATAGCAACACTGCTATTTATTGTGCTAGCTAAATTGCAACAAGATGAACGTGCTTCATCAATAGAAAAGAGTTCTCCTTCTGTTTCCTTTCCAGTTCCTTCCACAAGTTTCCTTCCCTTCCCTCCCACCCGGGAAGAACTTCACAGCAAGTGAAGACCAGCCTGCCCCAGAGAATGAGCAGCTGCAGGGAGGTTGCTTTTCTCCTCCCTCTCAGAGAGAACTCTGCACCATCTGTCAAGTTGTCCTGAAACTGCAGAGTTGAAAGAAATGGCACTGACCTCCATCACCAGCCAGAGGACTAAGGGTTGCTGGGTAATTTAACCACCTCTTTCTGTCAGGTGCTGTGGAGGTTGCACTAGAAGCCCTGCGGGTCAGACACTGAGAAGCTCTTCCCATGATCAGTGAGAAGAGTTTCTGGTGGGTCTGTGGGGAGTGCGGGTTTAGCCTGCTCTCTCCACAGACGAGCCACCCCCAAGCCCTGGGTGGCCGGATCGGCCACCCACATGACTGCCGGCTCCATCATGGGGCATTCTTATGCCTCTGTGGCTTGTGGTGACACATGAGTAGACCTACTCATATATGCATCTACTTATATCTTATGCATGCTGGGGCATTCTGGAGAGACCCCCAAGGCCAGGAGGCTGCAGCCAGCCTCCCAGTCAGGGGTCTGCTCATGTGTTGCCGCGTGCCACGGCAGCACATGAACAACAAAATATGAGGTTAACGGAGCACTCACTCCGTTAACCTTGGGTTTTTTTATATCTTATGCCTCTGTGGCTTGTGGTGACACATGAGTAGACCCCTGACTGGGAGCCTACAAGCAGCCTCCCGGTGTTGGAGATCCCCCCAGAATGCCCCACACATTTGCGCGGGGCAACCTGGGTCTTCCAGGGGCGGGCAGCCCCCAACCCCCGCAGCCCCCACCAGCTCTGTGACAGAGTCGGTAGTTGTGTGGGCAGCCAATCCAGCTGCCCAGGGCTAGGGGTTTGATTGTCTATGGGGAGAGAGGGCTAAGCCCACCGTCCCCAAGAAACCCCGTCTGGCACTTCACACGGGTCGTGTGAAGCACCTCAAGATCTTGTCACAGATCTGCTACAACAGCCCTCCAAACCTTTGTATTTTTTTAAACTGTTAGTAGAGTGATAAAGTTTTAGGGGTGGAGTGGAAAAAACAGAAAGAAGCTACTATACACACACACACACACACACACACACACACACACTAAAAATAGCTCAGCTTAACCCAATAGTTTCTTTGAAATGTCTGGTACAGAAACAGCAACCAAATGGGCATAATAAAAATGAAATGTGATTAAAATGCATCCAACTGACCTATCTAACACTGGGCCCCAACTCACAGTCCTCTGCAGGCACCTCAGTTTTTCTGGCAACCTAGCTTATCCCTTGTTCAGCCTCAGGTCCTGCTCTCCTTCACAATTCTGGGGTTTTAACCCCAGACTATTTTTTCTTGCTTCTCAGTGATTTTAGCTCTTCAGAGAGTTTCCACTCTCTGCCAGTGATTTCACAGCTCTTTCCAGCCTCAGCTCTGATTCTCTCTCAGACTGTGCCAGAATTGGACTCTTCAGTTCTGCACTTTCTTCTTCCCATTTGGACTGCAATCCCTTGGGCTCTTTCTTCTTCTTCTGACTCTGCACTCTGAACTCCTTTACAAGCACTAAAACTCTGCTGCAAGAGTTTTATACTCCAACCTTATATACAAAAATTTCCCTCCTTTTTTTCCAAACCACCCAATCAACTTAAGTTCCCTCCATTTTTCAAAACATAGCAAATAAAATCAAACCTCCACTTCCAACCAAAAATCAATTCACATGCACATTCACATGTGTGTCATGCTGCACAGCCCCACTTAGCACTTACACATAGCCTCCCTGCCACTGCCAGGAGTATCCCTATCATGCACCATGCTCTCGCGTGTTGCATTATAGCAGTTCTGGGGGCTGAAAAATGCATCCCAGCCCCCAGTCCTCCACGCTGCTGGCAGTAGTAGGCAATCGTCTGGGCGGGCAATCCATCCACCCACAAAGGAGCCCTCGATTGCTGGGGAAGTAAGCATTTTAAGGCTTCATTCCCTGCAGATCAGGATCCTTTCTCACTGACTAAGCAAGGCACAGCTCTGCGCCACGGCAACTCACAGGGAGACTTCCAACCAGGAGGCTAAAAAGCAGCCTCCCAGCCTTGGGGTCTCTCCAGCATGCTCTGCATGCTCACGCAGAGCATGCTGGAACTTTCAGGGGCCGTGTGGCCCTCGATCCCCACAGCCCCCACCGGCTCCGTGACAGAGCCGGCAGTCATGTGGGCAGCCGATCCAGCTGCCCAGAGCTGCAGCAGGGATCGTCTGCGGGGAGAGCAGGCTAAGATCTAAGCCCGCTCTCCCTTCAAACCCTGTTATGGCGGGTCTCACTTATCGTGAAACCCACCTCATTGGGTGGAAGCAAAGGTGAAAGAAAAGCTATCCAAGTTTTCCTCCAACCTTGCTTCCACACAATCACTTCTACCCAGGTTTTCCTCTTACCTTGCTTCCACACAACCAAAAATTGGGAGCACACACAACTCCCAAACATGGATAGGACACAGTTTCTGATTCTGTGAATAACCTGTAAGTTAGTCATTACTAACCACGTTGATTTCAATTATGCTTAGTCATGATTAACTTGTCTGGATGCTGCCATTTGTTGTTTCTTTTATTTCAAATACTTTTGGTTAAATAGGATGTTGTGTGAGGAGAGTGGATTGTTATATTAAAATAGTCACCACAAAGCAAGGTAAAGGAGATGGGGAAAATCCGGAGGAGTGCAGGGTAGATCGGGGTGGGGTAGAGAGGCTTCATAGAATTCTAGAATGGTTGCTGGTAGGAGCCTTGCAGGTGTTCTAGTCCAAGCCCTACTCAGTACAGAAAAGTGCTGCAGTATCCCTGGCAGATGGCTCTCCAGCCACTGTAGGAAAAGCTCCAGTGAAGGACAGCCCATGACTGCAGGACGCAGACTGTTCCACTGTTGAGCTGCTCTTACAAGTTAGGAATTTTCTCCTGCTGTCTAGCCTAAATCTGCTTCCTTGTAATTCCAAACTTTAGGTTCTAGTCCTGTCCTCAGGAGCAACAGAGAACAACTCTGCTCCTCCTCCTATGGGACAGTCTTTCAGATATTTGAAGATGGTTATCATATTCCCTCCTGAGTCTTCTCTTCTCTAGGCTAAACATACTCAGCTTCTTCAACCATTCCTCACAGAACTTAGTTGGCAGACCCACTACCATCTTTATGGTAGTTTATTTTTATTTATTGCCCTCTTTATTGCCCTCCAGTTTATCGATGTCCTCCTTAAAATGTGGCACAGTATTGCAAGTGGGGTTGGATCAGCACAGAATAGACTGGAATAATTACTTCTTGTGATCTGGACACTACATTTCTGTTAATGCAGCTTAAGATTTCATTGGCTTTTTAAAGTTTCTGATAGAGCAAGGTTACAGGCTTAGGTGCATCTGATAAATGTTACAAGTCTAATAATAAAGATGGAAATTTAAGAAGCTGCAGCTGCATCAGGAGCAAGGAGCCGTGACAATAAATGATTTAGCTGAATAAACTGCCAGCTAGCATTTCAAGATATATCAAACTCAGCTCTCAAAATGTCAAAAGATTTAAAAACAGCTTCAGAAGATATCAATTGATCTAATGTAATGACAATGCAGAAGGCCCAATTAGCCCCCTCCCCCCAAATAACTTATGAGAAATCTTCAAACAGGGATTCACTCACAATGTAAGCTTTTCATGCTGGAAGGGATCAAAACTATGTCTAGAACCCAGGGTTTTCCATATATGCCATGCGGCTTTAATTACCGGTAATGACCCAGATCCACAAATAATGAACCGAGCACCTGCCAATATTTCAATGGGGTCAAATAGTAACTGTCGAGTTGTGCCCAAAGTGTAGCCCAGACCTGAGCCTCATTGTTCCAGTCTAAGAATGAAGATAAAATAAATGCCCAATGATAAGCCTGAAAATGCAGAAAATTAAATCCACCTTCTTCAATAGATATTTGAAGTTTACAAAGTGAAAATGTGGGTGGATGTCATTGCCATATGAAGTCATTAACTAACTTATAAACTTGCTTAAAAATAGGGTGAAAGTATAATAATTGGAAGTTCTCTTAAAATATATATATAAGACTTGGTGTTAGATTCATTTTAAACCCAACCCCACCCCTTTTTAAATCCCAGATACTCAATGGAATCATAGCCCATTGATCTAAGTCATTTTTCATTTGAACCAAAAATTTGGGAAAATCTTAATTTACTAATTGAGAGAGTTTCCTGGAGATTACTATACCTAAAAAGACAGAGGACTATGGACACCACCTAAAACCTCTACACTCATCAGGGAACTCTGTGGAGCCCAAAGGCATCAAGTCCTTTACCCCTATTTATGGAATAACCAGATAAGTTACCAGACTTAGAACCAAGGAAATAAGATTGGGAATTGAGAACTCTGGTTTACCAATAAAACATAAAATATCTTCCGCATATAAAATCAACTTGTGTTCAATCCCACCTAGCGTAATACCCTTTATGTTTCCGAGTCTCTAATAGCACAAGCCAGGAGTTCTAACAACATATGGGGGGGGGGAGAGGAGATAGAGGACATCCCTGATGTGTGCCCCATTATAACCTAATAAAAGGGGATAATAGACCATTGGTGGTTACTTGTGAATAGGGAGATCTGTATAGCATAGTAGCCCAAGCAAAAAAAATTGGGAGAAATCCAAATTTGTTCAAAACAGTGTTTCAGCAACCCCAGATGGACCATATCAAAAGCCTTATCTGCATCTAAAGAAATTATAATGGCTGGGCCTTGCTTCTCTGAGGATAGAGCTAATACAACAATTAACAATCTAATGTTATCTGATCCTTGACAACCAGATACAGATCTGTTCCAAACAGGATGAAAAATGGTAGCAAGCATAATCTGCACCCTATGTGCCAACGTAGCTGTCAATATTTTAGCATCACCATTTAACAAGGAGATATGTCTATATCTAGTGCATAATCCAGAGTCTTTACTAGGCTTAAGGATAAAAGTTATATAAACTTCATGAAAAGAAGGTGCGAGATGCGTATTTTTAAAAGCATCATTGTAGACCTCCAGTAAATTTCGAGTCAGGAAACTAATATATTTCTTGTAAAAGTCCACAGAAAATCCATCTAGCCCAGGGGCCCTACTGAATTTCATAGATTTAATTGTCCAGTATAATCAATCCTCTTGTTTCTTCTTCCACTTCCTGAAAGACAAAGTTGTCAACAAAGAGATGAATGTATTCAATTTATGGGACCTCCCACTCTTTACACCATTAGACTTCTAGCATATCAGGATATATGAAGTCCCCCGTAACTAATGCCTGTCTCCAGTGGCATAGAGACAATAGAGCAAGAGGGGCTACACTCACTGGGCTGCCAAAGACTGGGGGTCTGACAAGGTACCCCCTCACCCTCAGTGCACTCCTTTGCCCACTCCCACACCCAGCCAGCCAATGGAGCATGCTGGCTGGGAGCACCCCTCTCCTGCCCAGCCAGTGCTTCATTCCAGCGCTGGCTGGCTGGGGGCTTCTCTCCAGAAACCCCTCACTGGTCAGCACTGGAATGAAGCACTGACTGGGGAGCATCAGGGGTAGTGGTCATGCCCCCTATGTTAATGTCAAATACAGGGGTATGTCAGGAACAGGGCGCTCAGCCCCATTCCTTTAGTCTGCTCAATGCAGAGGAAAGAGCCCCCAGCCAGGATGTAATGCAGCACTGACTGGAGAGAAATGAGGCTGAGTGTGCCCCATTCCCAATACTGGCTATGCCCTGGCATCTGACATTGAGGCAGGGTGTATGGTTAGGGTGCACATACCCCCAAATTTGCAAGGCCATAGGGGCCACTGGCAGGAGCTTGTTGGTGTACTGGTGAGCTTCCTATGCTCCTGCCTGCCTCTGAAAATTTAGTAATCAGATAAAGAAAAGCATCATCCATGTTTTCGGCTTGGACCGGTGGTCTATAGTAAATTCCCACAATTGTATAGCTTCTTTCTCTCTCTCTGTTTTTACCCAAACACCTTCAAATGGGTTTCCATGCTTAGATTCATGGATTTCTGTTCAGGCATATACATTGTTTACATATAACATAGCTCCCCCTCCCCATTTGTTGGGCCTGTTCCTTTTGAACAAGTTATACCCTCAAGTACTATATTTTAATCACGAGTCTCATCCCATCAAGTTTCAGTGATACCTATCATTCATATCATATTTGTCTTCCCTAGCCCAAACACCAATAAGCCTAAAGGCACTTAATTCTCTTGCTCTCTATTGCAAAGAGCATGCCCTTCAGATTAACTATATCAAAACTAAAATCAGGAGGTTCACAAGGCTCCCAATGACACTGGCTTGGTCTGTTAATGGATAAAGAATTGAGCAAGTCACTTGTTATAAGTATTTGGGTATAGTTTTTGAATATTCTGGCAGCCGTAAGGCCCACTCTGAGTATGTGTTACAAAACACACTTAAGTCCACATTAGGCATTTTGGCTTCTTTTTTAAAAAATTACTCTAGAGAGGCCTGTTTCATTCCTGCTGCAATAAAGCTGTTGCATCCAAAGCCCTGGCTCATCTGTTATACAGTGCCCAACTTGGCCCATACTCCAATTCTGCAGTATTAGAAGCAGTACAATCCAAATTCCTCAGGAAGTTATTTCAAACAGCTTATGGTGTCCCCAGCACTGTTTTTTCAGCTGGAGACTGGTCTTCCCAAGGTAGAATCCCAGATCTGGCTTTCTATCTTTAAGTTTTGGCTCAATCTAAATCTATATCCTCTTGGGCTGACTCAGCTGATGCTGGTGGATGAATTCACTTCCAAACGGGAACGCTTACTTGAGCAGAAGCTGCTTGCTTATGGCCTATCACCACAAGTACTAACAATGATGGGCTATGACCGGGCCAGGCTGATGGTTACACAAAGAATCTTAGATGCTGAACATCAGACAGACCAGAGTTTCATCCCAAGGGGAGTACTGCTGGGAAATAAAATCCTGAATACATGCCCTGCTAGATATCTTAACCAGATTACTAAGTTCCGCAGGGCATTTACCAAAGCACGGTTCAATGTTCTGCGCACTGCAGTGCTGGAAGGCACATTTAACAAAGTCCTGTTTGCAGAGCGCTTTTGTCCCTGCGATTCAGGAGCTATAGAATCAACAGCACATGTTCTACTAGATTGTAATTTTTATAGGGACATCCGTAATATGCACATTACTCCATATTTATTAAATTATTCAGGCTGCTCCGATGATTTCTACATATGCTACCTTTTATCATATCATGATGACAAGATCTCTTATGCAGTTGCCAGGTTCTGCCTAATTGCCAGCAGAATTCATAAAATCATGCTATGTAGCTGAATAACCAAGCATCACCATCTATCGAGGATAGCTGTTATAAACTGAGTCAGTTTTTCCCTTCTTGTCTTCTGACAAATGATGTTGGTTTCCCCCCAAAATATGTTTAAATGTTTCTAGGAACTTTATGTATATTTTCTCCCTTTATTTGTTTGCTGGTCAGTGACCGAAATAAAAATTATTACTACTATTTGTCTTCCCATGTTAGGATATCAAGATCCTTCTGTTTATTCCCCATACATTAATGTGTGGATATTGAAGACCATGAGTATCAATGTTTTTTTGGCTTCCTTGTGTTGGAGATCCAGCTCCAATGGGCATCAACCTTTTGCACCAATAACCCTAATGACCACTAGGGGCATTGGGAGTAGAGATAGTCAGTTAGGGTCTCCTCCTCCTTCCTGTTTATCTCTGCCCTTATGATCCCTCAATAAATAAAATGTATAGTACTCAGAAACTTCCTGGGAGTGACTTTCTCCTCCTCCCTCTCCCCATCCCTGAATGCTTCTATAGGTCTCGCTCTGACCACCATGTAGCAAGCAGCTAGGGTATAGGTCTTTACTATCATCATGTACTTCTAAATAAAGTAGATCAGTTTAACCTTAAATCAATCTCCATGCTTATCATTTACAAGCTGTTGCCCCCGAGACCCTGTTAGCTTCTGCTGTAATGGGAGTGAGCTAGCTCCTGAAATACTCTGTTAAACATTTTTTAAAATTTCATATAGATATAGATATAGATATAGATATAGATATAGATATAGATATAGATATAGATAACCTGCCCATAAACCCTGACAAGTTTGGGCGCACCAGGATCAAACTTGAAGTATTACTTATCTTCATAACCTTGCTGTGGTGACTTGCACTTTTCTGAGTGCCTCCTCTCCCATTTTGCTTCTTTTTGAAGATAGGGACAACATTTGCTCCTCCTGGGATCATGGCCTATGGGAAAGGAATGCCTGGGCTTCCCCAACACCATTTTATTGCCAACCCCACCCCCCCACGCTGAAGCTGCTATTTGTGACAAACACAGGGAAGAGGGCTAACCCTCCCCTTCTGATGCTCCACAAATAGCAGTTACCGAGCTATTGTTTGACCAGCATCAGTCTTTCCCCCGCCCACAGCTACATTTGTTAAAGAAACAAAGTAGGGTCCAGCTAAGCCTCTTACTTAACCGCACAATAAATATCATTTGTAGTTTGGCCCCAAGTAGGAGGATGTGGCTATCTAGAAAAGAGTCTCCAGTGCTCCATTTTGCACCCAGGGGATACAAATTCAGTGCTCATTGTTCTCTCAGTTCGTAATGCAACAGAAAAAATTCTTCAAACTAAGAAAATATATGAAAATTTGCTTATCTGCATTGTTTTAAACAACTCGGCTTCTCTTGGCATAAAACTCATGTTACTTTTCCACAGAACATTCCTTGTGGTGCTCTGCATTCCTTTTAATGCAGAGTACCACAGACCCTAGTTATATTGGAATACTCAAGAGAAGGAAGCATTAACAGAAGTACTGCTGAGATAACAGTCTTGGGGCAATGAATGCATGGGAGGATGGGATTGTGCTCTCTAGCCTGGCCCCCAACCTCCATGTAGTCATCTGAGCTTCTGTACAGAACCTACACATGTCCAAGCTGTGTGTTCACACAATCCATACCATGCAAGAATATATATGTGTAAGCTCTGTGCAGAAGAGTTTTCAGCATAGAGGGGTTACTGACACACACAGACACACACACAGACACACTCTCCATGCATTCATCCTCACTAGTGATCAGTGCCAAGCAAAATCCAAGGTAATTACTCTAGAAGCAAAAGATTCATGAGGATGCCCTCCAGGAATACTTCCAGTATACGCAGGAAGCACAAAACCACATATACACAATATGCTCAGACACAAAATCATTGATAGAGTGTTATTGGAGCTAGACATAACATAACTTAACAGTTATATACATATTACATCTGTTGTCCATCTTAATCATTTCATTTATTTTTCAATAACTGAAATCAGTTAGTGGTTAAACACAACTTTTTTAAAAAATTGCACAATTAAAACATTAGTGTCATCTTCACACCTTTTCTTCTAGATTTAAAGTATGAATTCAAAAGCAACTAATTTGTTAAATACTTCTTAAGCTTTCATAGGTTGCAACCTGCTTTTCTGATGTGAAAAACAGAATAAGTGGCAGCAAGAAGTGTAAGGCAGTTAGTGGAATGTTACTCTCCATATCCTCTTTTTAAAAAAGGGATAGTGACCTATACTACAAATGACATGTGGGTGGAGGGTAGGAATAAATGGTGCAATCAGTGCTTAAAATGGAATAAAAACTCATAGTCCCTGGTTTATACAGTCAATAGTCTATAACTGCATGTTTCATACGGTCATTTTAAAAAAAGTCTGGCCACTCAGACGTCTTATGAAGTGTCCAGGAAGGATGAAATGTTTACTTACACATTTTAGCCTGTTTCTGGGTTTTGATCAGATGTATGCCCATTCATAAGTTTCCTCAAGGACAGCTATGTTTGGTCAGTGGTCAGTTTGGTCAGTAAACTGCTGGTGTTTGTTTGGTCTATGTTTGGTCTGCTATGCTATGACCAAACTGCTATGTTTGGTCAGTAAACTGCTGGTGGACATCTCAGACAAATATCACATGCACAACATTTGTTAAAATGTGGGGGTGAGACCTATGGCTATAGTGGGTGGTATTATTTTGCCTTCTAACTATGCTGCTGGTGTCAACATAAGGGGCAGAGCTCTCACTTGAGAGCTCTGTTGGGTGGTTTCCAGATAGCAAGCCTTACAACACAAAAAGTGTAAACTGCAACATTTTGTGTGCCAAATTCAAACCGCAGTTTAAATCCCATTGTCAGCTACAAGGGGGGAATAAAGCAATTTTTCTGCGACACATATGCAAGGTTATAGGGCTACAATGCAACAACAAAATCCAAAAGAAGGCATCAGGAATGTGAACGGCATCGTGCTTACAGCACAAGCAGAGCGGAAGCAAAGTGGCCAAATTTGCAGGTGACACTAAACTATTTAGGGTAGTAAAATCCACAATGAGGAATTCCAAAAAGATCTCTCCAAACGGGAAACTGGGTGACAAAATGCAGTTCAATGTAAGTAAGCATAAAATGATGCACACTCGGGCAAAAAACACCAACTTCACATATATACTGATGGGATCTGAGCTGTCGGAAACTGACCAGGAGAGAGATCTTGGGGTCGTGGTGGACAGCTCATTAACAGTGTCGTCTCAGTGCACAACAGCTGTGAAAAAAGCTAATTCCATGCTAGGAATCATTAGAAGTGGATTGAAAATAAAAATGCTAATATTATAATGCCCTTATACAAATCTATGGTGCAGCCACATCGGGAGTACTGCGTATAGGTTTGGTCACCATATCTTAAGAAGGATATTGTAGAACTGGAAAAGGTATAGAAGAGGGCAACCAAAATTATCAGGGGCCTAGAGCACCTTCCTGATGAGGCTAGGCTACAGCATCTGGGGCTCTTTACCTTGGAAAAGAGGTGACTAAGGGGAGTCATGATCGAAGTGTATAAAATTATGCATGAAGTGGACAGGGTAGACAGAGAGAATTTTTTCTCCCTCTCTTACAAAACTAGAACCAGAGGTCACCCCATGAAACTGAAGGCTGGGAAATTTAGGACCGACAAGAGGAAGTACTTTTTCACACAGCGCACAATTAATCTATGGAATTCCTTGCCATGGGATGTGGTGATGGCTACCAGCTTGGATGGCTTTAAAAGGGGCTTAGACAGATTCATGGGGGACAGGCCTATCAATGGCTACTAGTCTGGTGGCTGTGGGCCCTCTCCAGCCTCAGAGGCATGATGCCTCTCAATACCAGTTGCAGGGGAGCAACAGCAGGAGAGAGGGCATGCACATACCTCTTGCCTGTGGGCTCCCCAGAGGCATCTGGTGTGCCACTGTGTGAAACAGGATGCTGGACTAGATGGGCCTTGGGGCTGATCCAGCAGGGCTGTTCTTATGTTCTTAAGCAAACTTAAGCGATATGTTGTGACACTGTGGTAGCATGCAATCTGGAAAGCACCTTGGAGAGCTGTCTCAGACTTAGGGATTGTCTGTATGCTCCCCCGCACCTCACCTTTTTCTCAAAGCATTATTTGCAACAGTGTGGTGGGGGGGAGAGAGGAAGAACCGCTAAGTCCCATCCATTTGTAAAGGGATTGATTTGCTTGGTTATGGAAAATCCATCTGTAAAGTCATGTAAACGTGTGCCGGGTAAACAGTGGAAAAACACTGGCCAGGATCAGAGTTCTAGGCAAGCACCCAAGGCCTCTGGAAACTGACAGGCCTCTTCATACCCTTAACAAAACGCTTTGTCTCACATCAGTTTTCACGACAAAATATTACTTCTACTACTAAAATCCTTAATGCAAGATGCCCTTTTAAAGAGGTTGTTTCATTTAATAACATTGATTATATTAGCTCCCCCTAAAGTAATCACAGACTTTGATGAGAACATGCTCCGTGTTCCTTTATTTGATCTGGGAATAAAATTAGCACGTCTTTGCTTTGGTATCTGCTCCTTTTGCTGGAATAAATAAACATGAAGCTGTCACTACCACAGGGGGAAAAAATCGACTGTGCTCTCTCTCTCTCTCCCTTCCTCTCTATCTTTCTGCTATTATACACCTTTGATTTTATGTTAAGAGGATTCTCCTACAACACAACACTCCCTTTAAAGTACACTAAGCACACTGTGTTTGCTTTCTTCTTCTGCCTGTTTCCCATGTAAGGGGAAGGGGAGGGACAGACTCAGAGTCTCCTGTCCCGGCAGAAGATTCCTCTTATCAAGGAGCCTTTCCTTTCTGCACAATTGGCTGTACTGTTTATTGTGATTAAGAGAATTAATAGCTGACACACACCCTAAGCCAACAGGGTTCTGGCAGTAAAACATGCTAGTGCCCTGATCTTATAATGATTCACAAGCATGCCGAACTTGCTTCATTGTCCTGAATATGCTCTTAATTCATGTGCTTGATATGTATGTAAAAACTACTCTCTTGCTGACAGCTCCATTTGGAATACTATGAACAACTCTGGTCAGCACATCTCAAAATGAATATAAGAGTGTTGAAAAGGGACAAAAAAGGCTAACCAACCCCTGCTAATTGAGCAAAGAGGCACCTTTTAAAAGTGATGATTCTCTTTATTTAGCGGGGGAGAGCAACTGGCCCTATCCATCCCCAGCACAGCATCCCTCCAGTGGCTGCTGCTGGTGTCTATCTTATATTTATTTATTTAGATTGTGAGCCCTTTGGAGACAGGGAGCCATTTTATTTATCTATTTATATTGATGTAACCTGCTTTGAGAACTTTAATGAAAAGCGGTATAATAATATTTGTTGTATTCGTATCAAGAGGTTGAAGCACTTTCTGTAACACAAAACACCAAAGAGACCAGAGCTTTTTGGTTGGGGGGGGAGACTAAGGTGGAAACTATACATTCAGCTCAACACTTTAAGTGACGTACTAAACAGTTGTGAGTCAGGAGGAGTCCTGTAATGCATGTGGTAAAAGTAAAGTGTGCCATCAAGTTGGTGTCAACTCCTGGCGATCACAGAGCCCTGTGGTTGTCTTTGGTAGACTACAGGAGGGGTTTACCATTGCCTCCTCCCATGCAGTTGAGATGACCCCTTTCAGCATCTTCTTATATCACTGGTGCCCAATATTTCCCATAGTCTGGGAAACATACCAGTGGGGATTCGAACTGGCAACTTCATGCTTGCTAGGCAAGTCATTTCCCCGCTGTGCCATTAGGTGGAGGGGAAGGTTAAAGTAGCTATTAGCAGCAAATTGGGACTTTAGGGACAAATTGCAGTGAGACAGGGATATTTTCAGCAGGAAAATGCTTGGAGGGGAAAGAGTTAACTTCCCTCTATGGTCCCAATCAGGAATAGGCTTCCTGCAGCTGTTTTTGTGCTTTAAAAGAGACATTCCACTTTTAAGCTTTAACAACAAATAACAACAAATTTAGCCAGGTATCTAATCTGGCTCTAAGGGTGCATACAGATACAGCTGCAAAGGGGAGTGGGTGCAAGTATTTCTGCTGCAGAAAACTTTTCGTGCCACTTACTCTATGTCCTGATATCATTATGATGTGTGTTTTCCAGTGGCAGCCCCTGATGTGGAGCAAAGGTGGAGGGAACACACACCGTGACACACATGCCCTCTGCTCACTGGGCAAAGAGGCACATTTCAAACTGGAGCTTCACTTTAAATTTAGCAGAGGGAGACCAACTGTCCCTGTATTTAACCCCAGCACAGCATTCTTTCAGTGGTTGCTGATACACCTTCTGTTTCTCTTAAGATTTTGGGCCATTTGCGGACAGGAAACCATCTTCTTATCATTATTCTTTTTCAATTTAAATTGCTTTAAATTGCTTTGTTTTCACTGAAAAGTGGTGATTTATTTTATTTGTTTGTTTACTGAAAATATAGAGCAGGTAACAGAAACTCAAACACAAGACTTCCATTTTCAGTAGCGAACCCATGATCTTTGTAACATGCTGTTCCAACCCGTGAGCTCCCGTATTGAACATGGCACCAGCTCCAAATGGAAGAACTCATTAGCTTGATTCAGACATTATGCTGTATGAGTGTACAGATGTCTGAACACTCATACAGGTGTTTGTGTGTGCGAATGACTGTACCTGTGTTCGTTTTAAAAGTGAACCTGGATACAAGCCCTTCAAATGCTTGGTACAGATAGGAAGTGTACTTCTGTACCTGCATTCAATATAACATGTAAATGACTGTACCTGTGTACAGATCTGTACCTGTGTACACTGTGCACATGTTGTATGAGTGTTGAACAGAATGTGTGAATGGGCCTATTCTGTTTTCAGATTTTGGGCTGTTTGGTGAAGAACATCCATTTTGTTCAAAAGCCTGCATTTTAAAAAGAAAGTTAACTATCGCTCAGCCAATAAAATAATGCATGTGTGTTTCCTAGGGCTGTCACTAATCATTTCTATGCCTAGTGGATGGGGCCTCTGGATGGGGCGGAACTGGAAACCAGGGCCTGTTAGGAATAGCTGTGCCCTTTTAAGATATTGCTGCTGAAATGCCAAGCTCTCACCGCTCAGATAGACAGCTCCTCTTTAAGCTGTTGTAACTGAAGCTAAATTGGTTAGGATGGCATTTTAGTTTGTTTTGTCCTGTGTTACTTTGCGGGTTTTTTAAATATATGTAAATAATTGAACGTTGCTTAACTGCTGAAATATTACATGACATGTAGTGCCCATTTTACAATGCTGCCTAGATTATCTGTAGGCCTAGGGCAAGTGCCCCTTTAGCTCCAAACTACTGGTATTTCCTTTCTCTCTCCCCTAAAAGAGCAGAAAGGCAGAAGGCTGAAAAATGGGAAGCTTTTGCTTCTGGGATGAGACCGAAACCAGGGAATCCTATTGCATTAGGCATTATGTTAGCCAGCATGATTTAGCACAATTCTTCTGCTAGTGAGTACATGTTTCCTCATGCCTCTAAGATCCTACATAGACTCCCTCTGGCTGCCTTGGGATTTGGCAACAACTTTGTCTCAGGAAGAAGGTGATTCCAGGATTGGAAAAGGCCTCTGGGGCTGATACACCTCCTGACAATGTATTTATGTAATAAATGGTGAGTTGGGTTACGGATAAGCAATCATAATTCCGGCATGGGAAACTGTGGTTGTTCATTTGTTATCATAAGCTCTCCTACAAAGAACAACAAAGAATCTTGTGGCACTTTAAAAACAAAGACATTTAGTATACCACAAGCTTTTGTGGACTACAATGCACTACATGCATTTGATGAAGCAGAATGTAGCCCTCAAATGCTATAATAAATGTGTGTGTCTTTAAAGGTGCCACAAGACCCGTCACTATTTTTGCTGCTACAGACTTAAACTGCTACACCTTTGGAAGTGATTACTATATTGGGAAAGTTACTAAGGGAACATCCAGGATACTGAATACAAATTTCAGATGATTTTTCTTTATCATACACATAGTGAAAACAAAGATTTACCTTGGCCTCTGCCACCTGCAATCCAGGATGCATATATAGATTTCTAAACTAATCATTGTTATTATTTTTCATTTATTTCCTTCTTTTAAATTACTGATGCTCTTCCCTAACACCACTCGTGGAGCATCAGCCTGGGGACTAATTCCTTTAAAAACATAAATCTAAAAACCAGATTAACATAGAAAAATATGCTCAAATTCTACCACACCACCATAAAGAGCCAACTTAAGGGACTTGAGACACTTACCAAAGATGCTCAGGCTTGGACTTTGGAGGATCGGAAGGAAATTAATTATATAGTGGTGGGGCAGCCACTGAGAATGCTTTTCTTAGCACATACGATGTAATCCGGTACACAAAGATATGCATGATCTCTGTTCCAGGGGTGTAGCTAGCCCGCTGGCAGCCTTTGTGCGGCTGCAGTGGGCACCCCGATAGCCCTGCCCCCTGCATCTGACGTCAGACGCAGGGGATAGCCACGCCCCCGCATCTGACGTCAGATGCGGGGGGCGTGGTCTGGCTCCCGAACGGAGCCTTGAGGCTCCGTTCAGGAGAAGCAGCTTAACTGCTGAAGGGGCCATGCAGCCCCTTCAGCAGTTAAACAAAGGTTGGTGCTGCATTCGCAGCGCAGCCCAGGAGCAGCTCTTCCCTGCAGGGAAGAGCCGCTTCTGGGCTGCGTTTCGAACGCAGCACCAGTCTTAGCTCCTGAAGGGGCCGGGCGGCCCCTTCAGGAACTAGTTAGGCTGGCGCTGTGTTCGCAGCACCAGCCAGGAGCAACTCTTCCCTGCCTTTGTTTAGCTCTCGAAGGGGCCGCGCAGCCCCCGCTCAGGAGCTAAACTACCACCTCCGCGTCTGACGTCAGACGCAGGGGGCGTGTCAGGGCTGCGAATGGCGGCTCCTGATTGGGCACGGCTTGCATTCTTTGAACCCGTTTGCCCAATTATATCTACGCCCCTGCTCTGTTCATCTTAAGGGCTGCAATGGGCCCAGGCAGGGCCGGCATAATGGATGAGCCAAGTCAGACATTAAAGCTGTTCTTACGACCAGAAGTAATTGGGGTAAGGGAGCCTAGCCCAATTTATCCTGGTTATCTGCTGCCACGGGAACGGCATGGCTCCTGGCAGCAAACCACCCAAAGTACCCCTTCCCTTAAATGAGGTTAGCGGAGCTAGCGCTCCGCTAACCCCATTTGGTTGATTGTGTGCTGTTGCAGCGTGGCTCCATGCCATGGCAACACACGAGGAGACCCCCCCACCGGGAGGCTAAAGCAAGCCTCCCAGCCCCGGGGATCTCTCCAAAATGCCCTGCGCACTTGCAACTGGCCCCCGATCCCCGCTGCCCCTGCCAGCTCTGTGACGGAGCCGGCAGTCATGTGAGCAGCCGATCCAGCCACCCAGGGCTCTGCGGCCAATCATCTGCGGGGAGAGGAGGCTAAACCCGTTCACCCCACAGACCTCATTGAGGTCCTTCACAGCAATCGTGTGAAGTGCCTCATGAACTCAATCAATGGCCCACACCCATCCTCATCAATCTGAGGGCCCACACAGGCCACACCCACTTTCCAGGGACTGGGCTGATATCTTTGCAAAGAGAGCTGTGTGGCCTATGTCAGCCAAATCATGCCTCTGCTGAGTGCTCCTCACTGGCCAATGAGCTTTCTATCTCCTTGTGCATTATATTACAAAGTTTGCAGCAACCTAAATAAAATATGACAGAATGCAGAACTCACCACAGATCTGTTAAATCCCACACTAAGTTTGCACAGGGTTCTGCATGGGTGAAACTCTAAACTTCAGTCTCAATTCCACCTTGAGAGGAATGTGCTAGTATCCCTAGAAAACAAAGTCAGAAAGCATTCAAACCACGTTTACAAAGTCCACTGTAACACAACCTTCTGTGCTGTTGTTTTGCATTTTAAAAGTACCGCAAAAGTTGATCACCACTCCACATATGTTATCACACCCAGCATTAAGTTCTGGGTAATTACTGTGGCTGTCAGGTGCCAGAGGGCTCTAACTGGAAGCATTGCTTCCCTGCATCACCAGGACTCTGCTGGTCAGAGAATGGAACCAGCCATAGTTTGCCAGAGCAAACTCCTGGTGTGGAAAATCAGGTGATGTTCAAGGGCCAATCAGGTGCTCCAGAGGATATAACAACCTGCTGACTTCGCTCCAGGGGCATAGCTAGGGGAGAGGTAGCCCGTGTTCACCCCTCTCTCTGGAGGCCCCTAAGAGTGAGGGAGAAAATGAAGAAACTAGGTAGGGGGGTGCCTCAGGAGCTAGGGGCATGGGTTCTTGGAACCCTTTCACTCAATTATAGCTACACCCTTCTTCACTCAGGGCTAATACAGATGTGACATGGGAGGCCTGTTATTGGATCTGCTGATCCCCCCCTCCCCGCAACAAACTTTAAAACAAGTGCATGAAAGGTATTGGATCAGGGCTGTAGTTCTGTGGAAGGGGTGCTTTACTTTCCCCCCATGCCCATTTCATGATCAAAGCCCTCTCCTCAGAAGGAGGAGAGGTAAAGAGAGCCACAAAACAGATAGCTGTCTTCTTTTTCACAGCAAGAATAAAAGCAACTTGTGGGAGTGGAGTATAATTGGGGAAAGGGTTAAACACCTTCCCCCAGCACAGATCTCTCTGTTTTAGCACTCAGTCCTGGCAACCTGTCCCTCAGGGAGACCATCTGCACTGAGACCATCTGCACTGCACCTGGAAATCACAGAAGAAAAGTGCCTAGACCACAGTGAGGAAGGATTTAAAAAAACATAAAGTTGCCTATTTATGCTTAATAAGAAAAATGCCCCCCCAAAACCAAAACCCAACAAACCACAAAAACTATTGCCTTTCCATGGCACAAGGCGATCACAATAATAATTTTTAATATTTATGTTGCACCTTTGAATGTCCACAGCACTTTACTACACTTTAGTATGTTGAAAACACTTCATGTACAAAATCTCAGTAATGCTTATAACTAAAGTCAATGAATATTTATTGTTATCCCCATATTTCAGATAGGGGACTAAGAATGAGAGAATGGCTAGGTGGCGAGTTCATGCCTGAGGCAAGATGTGAATCAAGAGGCTTTTTATTGTGCATGCAGCTGAATCTCTTAGCCCTTGTGCTATATTAGTTTTGGATACATGCAAACTATATTAGTTTTGGATACTGTCAGGGGTCAAAGCCAGATCTATCTCCTTGTCTTCTTTTTTTACTAGTTGTTCAAGCATCACCTTTTCCAAGCTGGTGTCAGGGTTCTAGGGTACAGACAGAGTGAAAGCTTGAGGAGCAGCTCCTCACTTAAATTCTTTTGGGGGAAGGCAGGAAAGACACTTGCGGGGTGAGATGGGTTATTAGGTTTGGCAGGGGAGAGTTCAGTAAAATGAGGGGGGAACTTATCAAGTGCTGGGGGGGTGTGGATTTGCACCCCTGTCAGGGTTGCCACTTTTATACTGACAAATTATTAATAGTCAAGCCATTCACAATGTCAAGGGGCAAGATCAAAGGGCTTATTATGATGACAGTACAACCATGGATCACATTGTTTTAATGTTCATTATTAAATAAGGAGTTGGAGAACAGGTCACTAATACCCAGTGATCATTGTGGCCCCTATTATCCTACATAGCAATTTCCATTTTCAGAGATAACATGTCAAAATAACTCTATGCATTAGATGCCTACATAACACATTGTCCTTATTCTTTTTGAAGCATACCTGCTCTTTTGCCTCTAGAAGCTCCTTTTTCCCAATCTTATCTTAAACATGTATTTTTTCAAAATGAAAGCATAACTGATTGTAAATTGTATAGATTTGCAATCCTGTCTGCACTTATCAGCAGAGATAAACTCCACTATCCTGTTTTCTATCTACTGTGGATAGCTCTAGAATACAAGCAGTTTTTGAGATATGTTGCTTCTGCAAAATAAGACCAGAAACTATTTTTATTATGCATTTTTATTAATTCATTTCTAAAAATTGTACCCTGCTTTACTAGTTCACAGGGCTGTCAAAGGAACTTTAAAAAGGTTAAAATAATACGTTTGTCACAAAAAAAGTTGCAAAATCACATGAAGAGCATAAGATCAACCAGCAGTACGCCATGCAAGTGTCTAGAACACAGCATTGACACTCCATTGACACACCCTAGCTGGTGTACAGAATATTCAGGAAACACGCCTCCCAATAGCTTCTTGCATACAATAACTGCTCTTTTGAAAAATGGGCAGCCTTCCCTACTACGTCTGTGAGCATTCAATGATCACAATCACCATCATGTTGTGGGCACAGCAAACATCAAAGCCTACTGAATATCAGACTCCCAGCTCCCTCTCCTGGCAGAGCACGGCAGTGGTAGTTGACTGAGGGTCTGTGTGTGCTGAAAATCCCACCCCAAAGGCCATCAGGAGCCTGCGATTTCAGTGCACCAGCTCAGAAAGCAAAGATGCATTTGATCGTGCCATTACTGAGCAGCAGAACATCTCCTTTAGGGGCCTACCGGTAATAATGCCGACGTAACTCTACTGGCAGATTAACAGTGGATTAACAAAGGCAGAATCAGTTGGGTAAGAACATCTGTGACCGAGTTTTAGCTGCACAACTAAATATGAACTTGAGCTATAATAAAACGTGTATTTCTGTGTATTATCAGCAGTTCTTAAGATTGGAGAGAGCCCGTTTTAGCTCCTCATGGCTTTGGTTCTAGTTTATATGCACACAGCTCTCTGATCCTGAACTGTCTTGGTCTCTCCCTCTTTAATGGCTGGTTTTACAAACAATGGGAACCTTTTCCTAGGGTATATAAGGCATATGTGCCTTAAAGGTAAAGTGTACCATGAGTCGGTGTTGACTCCTGGCGACCATAGAGCCCTGTCGTTGTCTTTGGTAGAATACAGGAGGGGTTGACAATTGCCAACTCCTGCACAAACTAAGATGATGCCTTTCAGCATCTTCCTATATCACTTCTGCCTGATATAGGTGTCTCCCATAGTCTGGGAAACATTCCAGTGGGGATTCGAGCCAGCAACCTCTGGCTTGCTAATCTACCCTCCAACATTTTGCAGATAAAATTGCCTTGTGTACTTTCAAAATCCCTGTTTTCCCCAAAGATCAGTGCCTGAGCCCTGTCCCCACCCCCCAGCCACATTACTCATTGCTGAAGTCCTTTCTCTACCTGCTCTTTGTTATATTCATTTACTCTGCAGTTGCCTTTCCTGCACTGATTTAAGATCGAGGGTGTTTGTTGACACTTTGGGTTAAAAAAATATACTGAGCGGGAGGCAGGGGGCTGATTGGGCTATAGGTAACAACATTAATGGCAGCATGTGAAATGGCAACCGAATCGTGCCTCAATGTTCATGTGTGTGGATTTATATTTATATGCCCTAGAGACAAGATGCATCCATCCTGTGTATTTACAGAGATATTCCAGAGGATCAGTGGAATTTCTTTGTAAAATAGATCCAGACTCTAGAGTATTCATTAAATGTAGCTATCAAGGCACGCTTTAATGAAATCTTATTTGAATGGTATTGCACCCCAGAAAGACCACACATTTCCTAATGCAATAGGGAAGTGTTGAGATGTCATGCAAATGATGATAATATTTGTCATGTTTTGGTGGTGTCAAATGGCTAAGGAGTTTTAGAAAGAGATGTTCATTAATATCAAAGTAGTTATAAGCACAGAATTACCTTTTACACCATGAATTGCTTTGTTGAAGGACAGGAGAGGCTGCACTAAGAAACAAGGAAGAGATTTCATAGGTCACATATTGATTGCTGCAAACATAATAGCTGCAAAAAGAGAGAGAGAGAAACAAGGAGAACCCTTTGATAGAGGAATGGAATAGGAAGGCGTAGCTTATAATGTTAATGTGGGAAATTATAGCAATTAAACTATTATGGGCAAGTAGGATAAATGGAGTCACTGTATGACTAGAAAAATGGAAGCCATTTGTTTCATATTGGAACAGAATTAAACGGAATAATATTATACAAGGACAAGTTATTATTTTATTGATTGATTGATTGATTGATTGATTGATTCAGTTTCTATACTGCCCTTCCAAAAATGGCTCAGGGCGGTTTACACCCTGGGGATCCCTGTCCCCAAAGGGCTCACAATCTAAAAAGAAACACAAGATAGACACCAGCAACAGTCACTGGAGGTACTGTGCTGGGTGTGGATAGGGCCAGTTACTCTCCCCCTGCTAAATAAAGAGAATCACCACGTTAAAAGGTGCCTCTTTGCCAAGTTAGCAGAGGTTGTGAATGTTATAATATAATTTATTTATTTAAGTCCCAGTGTCCTGAGCCAACTAGGGACGCTATGAGCAGCTCTAGTAGCATGTCTGTGAATCCCTAACTGAATGGGAAACTGCATACAATTAGGTCTTGTGTACAGGGTTCCCCTTCCTATTCAATGTCTGATGCCTCCCATTACAAAATGTTCAAATGCCTCCCATTACAAAAATGCTGTAAATCCACCAATCCACTTTTTTGGAAATGGGAGCAGGAAGTTGGTTTTTGTCCCACCCACCTTCCCCTCCAAATAGTTGATTTGGCAGAGTTGTAGCTGCTTTGAAAGAGCTCTCCGTGCAATTCATTGGATTGAATTACAGAAGACGTATCACACTGTTTAGGGGAAGGATTTGCCTTTTATGTTTGTAGTGGTGTTGAAGATTACCTCTAGTTAGATGGCCTCTCACAGCATTTAGATTGGCTTTAAATTACGTCAGGAAACTAGAGCGCAAGGCTCCAATCCAGAACATACCCTGATAAGTGAGTTTGGTTCATTCATGAAGGTATTGTACAGTTAATGGTTAAATACTAGCTGAACCGGCACACAGCATCTGCGCCGCTAGTCTCTCCTCGCTGCTTTCCCCCCCTCCCTTCTGCCCCAATCTATTCCCAGTCATTTCCACCTGCTGGCCGCCTGCTTTGCCAGGGCCTGCCACCTCCTCCACCGCTCTCCCCCCTCCCAGCCCCTATACCCACCACAACAGCCCAGTTGCTGCACCAGCCTCCACCGGGCCATTTTCGGGAGCCCACTACCACCGCTGCCCGCCCAGCCGGGCTCCTCTCGGCAGCGCAGCCGTCCACCACCTCTTCTCCTCTCGCCGCCCCTCGCTAGCCATCCCCAGCTGCTGTAGCGGCACCCCCTCGGCCTCCTCCTCTGGGCTCCTCCAACCCCCAACCGACGTTTCCCCTCAGTCCCGAACTCTCGCAGCGTGTCGCGAGAGTTCTGCCGCCAAATCCTGGGCACGCATGGTCCCAAGATAATTAAATATATAGATGAGGACTTGAGAGAAAAGCTAAAGCAAAAATACTAGTGTACTTAGCTTTTAGCACAGCATATTTAGATCATATGCTATAGACAAATCATAAGTCACCAGTAGATCTGAATTTACTCCTCTTTCCCCCTAAAAATTCTCACAAGCAAGGACTAAATCATAACAGAAATATGTCAGCATTCCAATTCTCTCAATAGAAAACTAGATGTCAAAGAGCCATTAATACTCTAACTCAGATATATAATCAGAGGTGCACCTAGGTAATTTTGGAGCCTGGCCCTAAAGGCCTTTGGAAACACCCCCCGCCCCCCACACGCACTGTGACACACACAGTATTTTTAACATGTAGGTTCTTAAGAGCATGAACAGCAACTGAACTCACAAGAATGTAAGGATGTAAAACAGGTATATTTATAGTATAAACTAAATTCCTGCGGGCAGCACTCCAAGTACTGAGATGTGTCTCCAATGCCACTCTGCACCTGGCAACAGGCCTGATCAAGCTGGAGGCCAGGGTGTGGGTGGCCATCCTCTGTTATTGGCTCAGACTATCCTTCTGCCCAATTGGCCTTGCCCCCCAAACCCTACACGATGATTACCAATCTAGCTGGATTCAGGCAACTGAGACCAAAATAGCTACTCTGGGCCTTTCCCCCTTGACCTTGCTCAGCATGGGCTACGATCAGGCAAAAGCAACCATCAAGCAGCTCATTACAGACACTGAGCACCAAACTGATCTCAGCAGTGCCCCAAAATTTCACATCAGTGATGGGCTTGGATCTTCTTCTTCTCCAGCAGCATACCTCACCCAACTGGAGATTCCAAAGCGCAGAAGGGCATTCACTTTGGCTCGTTGTCATGGCCTCCCTTCAGCAGTGCTAGAAGGCTGTTATAGAAGGACCCCATTTGCAGAGTGACTATGCCCCTGTGGCCTAGGGCAGATCAAAACTACTGAGCATGGTCTCCTCTACTGCTTGTTCTATAGAGACATTCACGCCTCCCTCATCCTTCCATTGCTAAGCAAGTATCCAGGCCATTCGAGCCAATTTTATACCTCCTTGCTGCTCTCTGACTCTAAGCCTGCCATCACATATTGCATCACCAGGTACTGTGCGGCTGCGTTCAGCATTCGTTGGTGGGTGACAGGCAGGGAGCCTTTTCAGCCTCAATCTGACTCTCGGTGGCTCTGGGCAGGTCCTGCAATTGCCCATGTGCATCCCTTCCACTGCTCCTTATAATCTTCAGTCTGGCTGTTTTTTCAGTTTTATCACTCAGGTCATATATTTCTGTCATCTCATGTCTTTTAACTCATGCATTTTTTATTACCTTTACTACCTATTAGGCGCTTAGGCCCTCATGTTGTTTACTATTTTTACTATTTTTAGTATTTTTAGTCCTTTTACTATAGGTAATCATTTTTAATCTCATTTCACTTTTTATGGAATCACTCTTATACTTTAGTATTTTTAATATTCTTAGTCCTTTTAGCAACAATATGTACTATTTTATATGCATTTATCTTTTATCTAATCTCACTTTTAACATGTGATTATCCTTATACTTTATGCTGGTCTGTGACCGTAATAAAGATTGATTGATTGGTATATTTATGAAAATATGCATGAGCAGAAACATTCAAAACACAATTTAACATATTCCCATCCCACATATTTCTTTCCCCACTTCCCTTCTGTCTCTTAAGCAGAAGTCACACTCAGCTGCTCAGCACAGTGGCAGGCCAGAACCTCCCAGGACAGACTAAGGAGGATTTGGAGGGCCCCAGGCGGTGTCGAGGTCCTGGACTTCAGCCCAGAAGTCCAGTGGTAAGAGTGCCTCTGTACAGGGGTGTAGCTATAAATTGAGCGGATGGGTTCAAAGAACCCAGCCCCCCACCCAGCTCCTGAGGGGCCCCCAGCTCCACCCCTCCCCATTTTCTTCTATTTTCATTATCCCCCTCTCTCAAAGGGCCCATCTAGAGAGGAGTGAACATGGGCCCCCTCTCCCCTAGCTACACCCCTGCCTCTATATATAATTAACCCCTTTCATTCTTCCTTTAATAACATCCGTCATTAGAGGAGAGCTGGTCTTGTGGTAGCAAGCATGACTTGTCCCCATAGCTAAGCAGGGTCTGCCCTGGTTGCATATGAATGGGAGACTTGATGTGTGAGCACTGCAAGATATTCCCCTCAGGGATTGAAGCCATTCTGGGAAAAGCAGAAGGTTTCAAGTTCCCTCCCTGGCTTCTCCAAGATAAGGCTGAGAGAGATTCCTGCCTGCAACCTTGGAGAAGCTGCTGCCAGTCTATGAAGACAATACTGAGCTAGATAGACCAATGGTCTGACTCAGTATATGGCAGCTTCCTATCTTCCTATGTTCCTAACCTGTATATTTGAGGAGCTGTAAGCACATAGATAGGTAAACTGGGTTAATTAAGAATATATTCAAAGCTTCCTGAAAAACACAGGTGAAAAGCTTATATGTAAATAAGTCATTTTTTTCTGGGCCAAAGTTGAAGCAAATGATTGAAAGAGAGAAGGGGTGATTATATCTTGATATCTATAACAATGGCTCTCTCTTGTTTTGCATTTGTATTATTCTCATAAAATAAAATTAAGGCACGCCCATTTCCTCCACTCACGTTGATGTCTAGAGACCTGAGAGAAGAGGTGGAAGCTCCAAGAATAGCAGCTCCTGCACTTCATAGTAATAAAACAAAAAAGTAAAACTTTTCAAAGGAACAGTGATTTACCTGGGACCACGGCAGAAAACAGGGACTGTCCCTGGTTGAATGGAGACCATAGGAGAATGTAACTTGTCCCTGTGTACAACTGCAAACGACTACTTCTTCAGAATTTGTCTTTGAAGAACATTGTTTCATGGGAGATGGACTACATGTGGTGAGCATTGCTATATGTCCAGGCATCTGCTGTAGATCCTATGTTTCAAGAACATCCACATACCAGCCAGCATTTTGAACAATGACGAGAATGCTCACCATCCTAAAGAGGGCACCCATATGAGCCCATAAGCAAAGCCACAGAAAGTAGCTTAGGTATAATTTTAGACCTATTAAAAATGGTCTCTAAGCCCTTTAATTAATCATATTTAGATATATTTGTGTATTGACAAAATGTCAATGCACCCAATGGTGGTTGTTTTTTGAGATATTGAATGGTGAGATACTGTAGCTTTTGTTTATTCAAGTGAATATTGCCAGTCATTAACAGGAAAGACAACCTTTAACACATATTTTTATATTTTCCTGACAGAAACACTACAGAACTGAAAAAGCCTTTATAAAAATTGTGTTCTTAATTTCACAGGCTAAAATTAAATCCTAAAGATTGAAATTGTCTCCTACCAATTCTAATCACGCTTTAGTTGGTGGGGTCCAATTGAACTGATTGATCTACCAAGTGAGCCAATTAACAGTTGCAATCCTAATGTGTTTTTATTTCCTAATTCTATGTTTTAAAAAATAAGCTGTCTCTGTTCAGGTTTTACATTAAGCCTTTTCATGGTGGATAGGTATATTAAAGAAAATTAGCCACATTAGTTAAATGGAGCGTCCAGGTTCAGAAGTAGACAGAAGAGCCTCACCATGACATACTCTCGTATTTCCCTTCAATTCAGCACTAAAGTAGGATCTGATCAGGGTTGTGCATATGCTGTGATTCTGCAGCAGCACAGAAAGGCCACAGGGTGTGATAGTAGCTACAAAATTCAGCTTCCTAAGAATCTCAGCTTTTTCTAGGCCAAAATTTTAAAACACAAGTGGCTAGCCCTTATGGCTGCAAGAAGATTCTTGAAAGCATGTGGATCTGGTAAAATATCAGATTAAATAAGTAGCTGAATAGGATTTCTATGATACAGAGGGCAGGGCTTTTGTGCGCTATATAGATCCCTGACATTCCCCATAACTAGAAGGAATAAAATAAATTATGCAAAACTGTAAAAATTACAGAATATATTATGCAGAGAAATTATGCACATTTGATCTGAATGTTAAAATTTTAAAATTCAAAATTTTTGCTTTGAATTATGCAAAGTAAGAGAAATCATGCACATTTTATCTGAATATAGATGCACACCTCTGGAGCTTTTGCTACAGTTTGCTTGCAAGGGATCAAAAGAAAGCTCCAGTAACATCTGCTTATTCTACATCTCTATTTCCCTCCCTAATAATAGAATAATAATTTAATTTTAATTTCTGCATTCTCTTGTCCTCTCTCTCTCCCCACCCCCTCAGTTTTTGTATCTGTGAAGTTTCTTGCAGACAGTTTTGCAAAGGTTTTTATATGGCAGTGATTATGTTCTTGTGGTAACATCACCTGAATGTATTTTGTCCAAAAGTGTCCCTTGGGATTTAAAATTAAACTTTGGACCAACATTCTCTTCTGACAGAACTCCACTTCTATCCTTTAAGTAGCATCAATAAGTCATCTGGGCCATTTGCCCCTTTGGGGCTTTACTTTTTTTTAAGGTAAGTTCACTTTTATTTTCTTTTTTCAGAATGAGGATATAGCTTAAAATATTGAATAGGCTTCCACTCGTTCTCATTGCCTTCCCTTCGATTGCACATTAAACTTGTCCATGTCAAGCCTATGCTCTCCATTTATAAAAAGCAGGAGGAAGAAATAATGATAGTACCTGGTAGCAATCTCCTCTCACCGCTAGCAAAAAATGCCAGTGACATCACCACAGCTGGAGTGGTTCTCTGCACCTCTCAGTAAAGCTTTTATTCACTTCTAATCTCCTGAACCTGTCAAGCTGCAAGGGATGTAGCCAAGCTATTAGGAAACAGTTTGTGGTGTCAGAAACCAGAAAACATGATTCAGTAAGGATGAAAACACTGAATTGCTTGTTCCTAAGGAGCCCTGTCACTCCCTTACCACAAACATAATCTTTCCAACCCTGATTTGAGGTTCAGATGCTTTCGTCACTGAAATAATCGCAGACCAGCTGAGACAGCCACTAATCCTATATTATTCATGTAAATAGACCTATTTAATGAAAGAGAGGTCATGTCTAAGCCATTTGTTTGCTGCAGGTCAGGTGCCAATTTGAGGCCTCTGTAACATGCCTCAGATTTGACCTTGCCACAATGCGATGCCCATCTTGTTTGTAACACCACCATAAAGCGAAGCCACAATATGCCCTAGAGAATGCTGAAAAGAGCAGGAGACAAACACAAAGATGGTGTAAATGCACTCTGAATGATGAGAGCTAACAACACACCCTAGAGATCAGGAATGGCTGACTTTTGTATAAAGGACCAGCAGTGGTTCAAGGACTGGAAGTAGATTGTTCTCACAGATGGTCAGGCTGCATAATAAACTTGGCATCATGTAGCAATAAGTGCTTCATAGCTACAGAGCTCCACTCAGGTATGGCCATGGCTGTATGCACAAACATAAAAGAAATATGTAGCATTAAAATATACATAGTATATAAATATGATAGATAGATAGATAGATAGATAGATAGATAGATAGATAGATAGATAGATAGATAGATAGATAGAATCATTGGCCTGGGTCAGATGTAATATGAGGCCAGAACTGAATCCTGGTTTTATGTAACGTTCTTACACTGGGTACGTGTGCTTCCCCCCTGCCATTTGCGTACAAGCAAAGAAAGGATTCTGTTTTTGATCCTGACTTAAAACAAGCCGGAAACTCTTGCTACATTTGAACCAGGCAATCCTGGTTCATTCTAAACAGAGTTTTAATATTGTAGCCTCAGATCCTGGTATGTATGTGTTTGTTTGTTTGTTTGTTTGTTTGTTTGTTTGTTTATAAACTGCCCCATCCAAAGGCTCTGGGCGGTTTACAACAAATCAAAGGCTCTGGGCGTGGAGAACAAGTATGTAAATGATGAAGCTATGCTCACGAGCAGCAGAAACTGGGCTAAGAGAGCCAAGCCCGGTTTCTGCTGCTAGTGGCTCCCGGCGGATGCTCAGTGGCAAGCCCGCTTACAGAACCCTCCACTTTACCCAGGTATTGAGCGTGAGCATGCCCCAAAAATGGGTGAACGGATCGTGTGTCTGCTGCGGCCACTTGCAGCCACGGTGGACACACCCAAGGAGCGGGGGGAGAGGGAGGGGGATCCCAGTGGTGCATTACTGGGGCTAGGGGCAGAGTGCCGCATGGCGGGCCTTCCCTTCACCCGACCCCCGAAGCTGCCGGGTGAGGCGTGGGCGGATAGCAGGAGATCTGCCACTTGTCTGTGCCGCCGATCTGCCTGCCTCCTCATGCAATCAGGAGGACCGCTTCATTGTCCAGTTCAGATGTAATGACATGTCCTAGTTTCTAGGCCAGAATGAGAAGTAGAATCCTTCCTCCCTCATGTGCAAAGTAAAGAGGAAATGTATGCACCTGAGGTAGTGTATGAAAGCAGGATTCAACCCTGCTCCTGTATTTTTATGAACTGGACCTCTCTGTCACTCACACACACACACACATTCTCCTTATAAGTGGACAATATCGATTAACATTTCGTTGGGTGACAGACCAGATCAAATTGCTTTGAAGGTCACATCCAGCTTCCGTGCTTCCAGTTGGCCATCCCTAACACAGATGAAACAGCAGTCGTTTCAATTCCCATGCACTGCAATGAGCATGGAGTTCCAGCCATGAGAAAAGTGATGAACTAATTGTCAAATTATTACAACAGATTACCTAAGCATGTTATACAGGGATGAGGCTATAACTGAACATGGGGGGACAAATGTCCCCAGGCCCCTGAGGTAGAGAGGGCCTGTCAGCTGATCAGCAGATTGCTTTTGGCTATCCCACTCATGTTTCTCTAAAGAGAAAGTCAGGGAGGTGGGTGGGGCAGGGATCCCATCTTCACATTTTTGTCCCAGGGCCTACTCCAATCTTACTACACCCCTGATGTTATAAACTAAAATGGATGTCACTAGACCAGCCCTGCACAACATAAGGCCCGGAGGTCAGATCTGGCCCGCGGGGTCATTTTTGATGGCCCAGGTAGCCAGCAGCAGGAGTCCCAAAATTTGGCATTTGTGTGGGGCTGGTGCCCACTGACTGAGCTAGGATAGGGCTTGTTTTCTGGCCACTATCCTTGGTTAAAATTGTGGGCCCCTGTGGGGAGGGAAGGACCCACAACTAACTAGTAATTGCTTTAAAATTTATCTTTACTGAAATAATGAATGCACTGAAAATTGACTTCAAACCCGCCCCCCCCCCCCTGGTCACGGTTGTTTCTGGCCCACTGGGACGTGTGAGTTGTGAACCCCTGCACTAGACTGATTCGATCTTCCTCTAACTGAAGATATGTCTGTATGGGACCTTCTGGTCTCCTAGCTTGGAGCACTGGTGTGAAACCAAATGCACAGGAAGAAGACCTTGAGGTCATTCACACAATCAAACCCAGGTTTGGGAACTGTGTGTCCCCCCAATTTTCGGTTGTGTGGTGGCAAGAGAAAAACCTGGGTAGAAATGGTTGTGTGGAAGCATGGTAGGAGGAAAAGCTACCACACAATCACTTCTACCTAGGTTTACCTCCTACCTTTCTTCCACATAATCGAAAATTGGGAGCACACACAGCTCTCAAACCCAGGCAGAACACAGTTTTTGATTGTGTGAATGACCTCCTTGGCAGCTGTGGCCTTTTATTCCCTGGTTTGCTTGGATATCAGCACTGTACTTGCCTATCACTTTTGTACATTCCATACAAAGATACTTGGATCAACATTGACCTTGAGTACTGAGTGGTTCATGGTGGCGTGCTTCTCAATCCATGTAAGTTGCCAGATCTATCACTTCACTCTCCATCATAGCATTTTGCTTTCAGCATTTATTCAGAGCTCAGGGGCCTTTTTTCTGCTGGCAGGACGACATATTGCTGGATTAATGGATTTTGACCAGCATCAAAACACTAATGCAGAGCAGCAGCTTGGTTATTCAATTCAGAGCCATGTGTTATCTGGGAATAGGAGTCAGCAATAGAAGTACTAGCATCAACTACATTTTAATTATTAGAAAGTATTTTAATCATATAAGCCACAAGGATATACAATTAAAGCAAGTTGTGACTGTTTTTGTTGAATATGGAATGTAAAAAGAAGGAGAACAGACTGGTTTCTAAATTTGAAAGCAGAAATATATCATGGCTGTGAAAATATTACTTTTTTTTTTTTTTTTTGGCTTGACAGATTTTTCTCAGTGAATACAATTGGCTTTAAGATGCTTCATTAATTGACCATTGATGGCTGGGAACTACTACTTGCAAAACATACCTATCAAGATAGGAGCTGAGACTGTGAGGGGGTGGGAGCTAAACAGCTGGGACATTGGAATGTAGCCTGCAAAAGAGAGACACTTTGAAGCTATTTGCATGGGCAGGCAAAACTGGGCTAAGGAAACCTAGCCCAGTTTTTTCTGTGGTGTGTACCGTTGGGATCGGTCCCAATTCCGGCGGTGCCATGGCAGCAAACCCGCATCCGTAGCCACCTGTAATTACCTGCGTTGGCCGGCTGCCCAGCAGCTCCAAAATCACTCCTTCCAGAGGGGAAGGGAGAGCTGACAGATGCAGTCGGACAGGAACAGAGACGTAGCATAGTCCAAACATTGCACAAGGTCAGCACCAGGAATTCCACAAACATCAGGATCAGGGTGGGGTAAGGATCATAGTCAGTAGAAACAAAACAGGTTCCGATTCCAGGGTCAAGGTGGCTCAGGGTAAAGGTTAGGCTGGTCACCACAGACCTTGTTTCCAGCACAGATCTGGCTTTCAGGATGCTCTAAATAGGCTTTGTGCTGAGAGTCCCACCCATCACAGCAGCTTTGCCTGTCTCTCCAACCTGCAACGTTCCTCCCTTTGAGCCTGTACTCTGGCCACACACTGCTGCCAGGGATCTGGGACAGGCACTTTGATTCCAGAGGCCTTGGAGGCTTTATCAGGAGGAGGAAGGGAAGGAGACAGAGGAGCTTGCAAGCCTGCCAGCTCCAGCTCTGCTGAGTCAACCGGAGTTTGAACCTGCTCCCCCTGCTCTGGGTCTTCATCTGAGGAATCCTCCTTCACAACCCCCATGGGGGTCATCACACTACCCTTTAAAATGAGGTTAGTAGATGAGCGCTCTCCTGAGTCTGTTTCTGTGATTGTTTGTCAGCTGTGGCTGCTTGTGGGGATCCCGGCCACCTTCGGGGAGGAGGGATCCCCATAATGTACCATGTACTTGCCCGGTGCATTATGGGAGCTCTGGGAGGTGGGGTGAAGCATCCCAACACCTCAACCCTCTGAGCTACTGTCTAGGCGGGCAAGCTGCCTGCCAAAGAAGGAGCTCTTGGTTGTCTGCGGGGACGTAAGGATTCCTCCCCACTAGCCCTCTTGCCCTTTCTCACTGCTCATGAAAAAGGGCTCTTTGAGTTCTGCATTTGGTGGAATAAGCAACCCCTGAGAGGGTTGGATACCTTTTACTTTACAGCAAACTGGTGTTGCTTCTTGAAGTCTCATGATCCAAATCCCACCCTCTGGGACTGGTTGACTCTGGGAAGTCACCAGGGCTAGAACCAGGGGTGTAGGGTCTATTAGACAAGGGGGGACAATTGTCCCTAGGGCCACAGAGTGTGCCCCCCCAAGTCCCCTCAGCCAGGACACACACACCCGCCCTGTTCACCCACTCTCCGGCTTGCCCTCCTACCTGCTGGGCAATCTAGGCAGCCTGCAAGCTGCTACAGCTCCTTCCCTCCCCACCTCTCCGCTGATCGGCAGGTGAGAAAGGCTACCAGAGAGGCCTCTGTGTAGGCCTCACTGAAGCCTGAAGCTCTCCAGGCAGTGAGCAAGGAAGGAAGGAAGGGGGCAGGCAGAATGGCCAGCGCTGGCTGCCCATGCCTACCACAGCTCTCTGCAGACCCCCTGCCCAGCCCAGCCAGCCCAGCCTTTGCCAGTAATGGAGGAAGAATATGAATTCCTTTTTGTTGTTAAGCCCCATCCCCATGGATATATAGGGATCAGTTGCCCATTGGGTTTTGATTAGGGGGTGGGGAGCAGGTAGGTCAGACTGAGAAGTCTCTGAATATTTAATTTGAAACAGATTGGAAAATCCATTGCCTTTTAATTGTTAATTTTAATTTTTATTTTTTAAAAACTATCCAAAAAAAGGTCCTGTAGGTGGCTGTTTTCATGGCAGAACGTTACAAAAATGTCTGGAACAGTACATAACCACCACCACCACCCACACACACAGAGAACATCATTCCACCCCTATATGGAAGAATCTGCCCTTTTCCTTCAAAAAAAGGGTAAAACGCCCCCTTTATGCCCCAGCCTTTGATCACCTGGAATGATCAAAATCTCCACACACTTACCTGGGACATTTAGAAACTGCAGGCTTTACTGTGAGTTTACTGGGAGGCTTTACTGTGAAATCGAAGTTGTCCCAAAAAACTGATGGAAAAAGTTGGTTGTTTTTTTACCCCGGCTGTGAGCCAGCGTGGTATAGTGGTTAGAGTGCTGGACTAGGACCGGGGAGACCCAAGTTCAAATCCCCATTCAGCCATGATACTAGCTGGGTGACTCTGGGCCAGTCACTTCTCTCTCAGCCTAACCTACTTCACAGGGTTGTTGTGAAAGAGAAATTTAAGTATGTAGTACACCGCTCTGGGCTCCTTGGAGGAAGAGCGGGATATAAATGTTAATAATAATAATAATAATAATAATAATAATAATAATAATAATACAAAATTGGAAGTGAATACATTAGGAGAGTTAGAAAAATCCTCAAATCCAAACTCAATGGCGGGAACATCATACAAGCCATAAACACCTGGGCTATACCTGTTATTAGATACACTGCAGGAATAATAGACTGGACCCAGGCAGAGCTAGAGACGCTAGATCGTAAGACCAGGAAAATCATGACCATCAATCATGCTCTGCACCCCCGCAGTGATGTCGATAGGCTCTACCTCCCTCGCAGCTCAGGTGGAAGAGGAATGCTGCAAGTCCATCAAACAGTAAAGGAGGAGAAAAGAGGCCTTGAAGAATATATAAGGGAAGAATATATAAGAAGATGCACTTCAAATGGTCAATAACGCGAAATTATTCAACACCAATGAAACAAAGCAGGCCTACAAGAAAGAACAAGTCAAGAACCGAGCAGAAAAATGGAAAAAGAAGCCCCTGCATGGTCAATATTTGCACAATATAAGTGGAAAATCAGACATCACCAAGACCTGGCAATGGCTTAAGAATGGCAACTTGAAGAAAGAAACAGAGGGTTTAATACTGGCTGCGCAAGAACAGGCACTAAGAACAAATGTAATAAGAGCAAAAGTCGAAAGATCCACAATAAACAGCAAGTGCCGCCTTTGTAAAGAAGCAGATGAAACAGTGGACCACCTGATCAGCTGT
The DNA here is from genome assembly GCF_027244095.1 of Hemicordylus capensis. Taxonomy (NCBI): domain Eukaryota; kingdom Metazoa; phylum Chordata; class Lepidosauria; order Squamata; family Cordylidae; genus Hemicordylus; species Hemicordylus capensis. The sequence goes on from NC_069659.1 coordinate 208,986,074, forward strand.
TGTGAAAAAATCGCACAGACTGACTACAAACAAAGGCATGATAAGGTAGCAGGGATGATACACTGGAACATCTGCAAAAAATACAAGCTACCTGTAGCCAAAAATTGATGGAACCATAAAATTGAAAAAGTGGTAGAAAATGAAGATGTAAAAATATTATGGGACTTCTGACTACAAACAGACAAACATCTGCCACACAATACACCAGATGTAACTGTAGTCGAGAAGAAAGAAAAACAAGTCAAAATAATCGACGTAGCAATACCAGGGGATAGCAGAATAGAAGAAAAAGAAATAGAAAAAATCACCAAATACAAAGATCTACAAATTGAAATTGAAAGGCTGTGGCAGAAAAAGACCCAAATAATCCCAGTGGTCATTGGCGCCCTGGGTGCAGTTCCAAAAGACCTTGAAGAGCACCTCAACACCATAGGGGCCACAGAAATCACCATCAGCCAATTACAAAAAGCAGCTTTACTGGGAACAGCCTATATTCTGCGACGATATCTATAACAATGGACAATAAAATCCAGCCATCCCAGGTGCTTGGGAAGGACTCGATGTCTGGATAAAACAAACCAGTCAATAACACCTGTCTGACTGTGTAAACAAGAAATAATACACAATAATAATAATACAGTGAAAAACCCGAATTGTTTGTGAACTGTTCCCCAATAACTTGCTGGGACTTCAGAGTAAATCTGGCCAATATGTGAACTCAGCATCTCTGTCCCAGAGGAGATGTGTGTTAAAGGGCTTTAAAAGCCTCATGTGAAAAACTTCCTGGAAGCAAACTTTACTGAATTTGTTAGGAATTCTGAGAAAACAGACATAGGCTCACACTGCATAGTTGAAAGTCTCCTTTGCTAATCTGCAGCTAGGGGCCCATTTTAAAATCTCGTCCCCAGGCCCACTCCAACCTTACTATGCCCCTGGCTAGAACTGGCAGCCTCAGATCTGCATTCAGCTAACCTATCTGGTGAGCCATCAGAACTGCAGGTTGGAGCCTCTTGCATACATCACACAAACAAGAGGTGCACCTAGGTAACTTTGGAGCCTGAACCTAAAGGCCTTTGGAGGCCCCCCTTCCCTGCAAATTAAGCATCATCATGCTCAGCTGGGTGACCACACCACCCGGGACAGACTAGAGGATCAGCCCTGATGTACAAGGGTAAGAGTGCTTCTGCACACAAAATGGGAGAGCCAATGGCAATTGACTAATGTGGCAAAATCACATGGTGCAGCTTTTCCTTAGTGAGACAATTTCAAATTACACAATGTAGATCTACCAGAAACTCAGATATTAGCATGCTCTGTGAAGTTATCGCACTAAAAGGCTGGCAAATTGCACTAACAAAAGCAGGGAAGCTTAGTGGAAATTACTGCACCCTACCCCCTCAAATACTCTGCTGCTTAATTATAATGCCCTTATACAAAACTATGGTGCGACCACACTTACTGCGTACAATTCTGGTCACCACATCTTAAAAAGGACATTGTTGAACTGGAGAAGGTACAGAAGAGGGCAACCAAGATGATCAGGGGCCTAGAGCACCTTTCTTATGACGCAAGACTACAACACCTGTGGCTTTTTAGTTTAGAAAAAAGACAACTGCGGGGAGACATGATAGAGGTCTATAAAATCATGCATGGTGTGGAGAAAGTGGAGAGAGAAATTCTTTTCCCTCTCACACAACACTAGAACCAGGGGTCACTCCATAAAATTGATTGCCAGGAGGTCTAGGACCAACAAACGGAAGTACTTTTTCACACAATGCGTGATCCACTTGTGGAACTCTCTGCCACAGGATGTGGTGACAGCCAACAACCTGGATGGCTTTAAGAGGGGTTTGGATGACTTCATGGAGGAGAGGTCTATCAATGGCTACTAGTCGGAGGGCTGTGGGCCACCTCCAGCCTCTGAGTACCAGTTGCAGGGGAGTAATGGCAGGAGAGAGGGCACGCCCTCAACTCCTGTCTGTGGCTTCCAGCGGCATCTGGTGGGCCACTGTGCGAAACAGGATGCTGGACTAGATGGGCCGTGGGCCTGATCCAGCAGGGCTGTTCTTATGTTCTTATGTTCTTATAATGTCAACTGAATTCAGAGCAGTTTTGTTATGCAAAGACACAATTCCTTTATGGCAGGGGATAGCTAGGTCAGTGTCCTCACAGGAACAACCCTAATATATGGCCACTTCTCACATCCTAGGAGAAGGGAGTTGTCCTTCCAACTCACAACCAGGCATGGTTAGGGCACAAGGATTCTAGAAAATCTAAACAACAGCTGAGAAGTGGAGTGGTTATTATTGTACAAATGTTGCTGTTCCTTGTGGGCAACAATAAATGGGTACATTATGAAGGAAAAGAAAGCCATTTTGTTTCAAATGAAATGCCTGCAGTTTCCATAGATGAGGGCTCCAGCCGTGTACAACTCATTATCTGAGAAGGATGTACTGTCCTTTCACAAATATTTAGCGCTATGCTCATATAGTGGTTCCTCAGGAAGGCACTTTATCACCTTGACTTGATGTTTCCACAAGCAAAGAATTAGTGTTTGCTGAAATATCTTTGTTACTCCATAACAGAACAACAAAAAAGTGTTATGAAGCGTCCTACCCATCCCCCAAGGAAGAAGGATCGTGTTTTTAAAGGCAGATGGGGGGGGGCGGAGAGAAGCTATACGATGTAAGCGCGGTAGGACTGTCTAATGTTTCAAGATTTGCCAGGTCATAACAAAATGGATGGACTGGTGTTTATTTACATAAGTTTAGGGAAGACAAGCTAAGTCCTAGGCCATAGGTTTTTGGAGGGTTAATTTTCACACCAGCTCTTCAAACACTCTCAAGTATGCTTGGAGATTAATAGTAGTCTCAATATGTCTGTCAGAGTATCAGAATCTTAGAGCTAAGTTTCGTAATGGCAAAGCAGTCCAGGTTGAGGGAAGAGGAGCTGTGATAAGGAGGAAGAATGGGGTCAGTGACCTTGGCGACTTCCCACCCCAGATCCAGGCATTACCTTTAATAAGAGGAAAATTTCTGTCCCTCCTAGGATATGATACCTTTCCCTCAGGGCTGTGCTGTGCTGCCCAGCACATGTAATTTTAACCACTCCATAGAGTCTCAAAGAAACATGAAACTATACAGTTCTTTGGCAGGAATGAAGCAAGGAAGAGAGTCAGAAAGCTGTGACCAGAGAGATTACACATTTACTGTAGGTAAGGCATTTCTTTCTTTCTTTCTTTCTTTCTTTCTTTCTTTCTTTCTTTCTTTCTTTCTTTCTTTCTTTCTTTCTTTCTTTCTTTCTGGAACTACGTTTCTAGCCCCTTTGGCCTTAAAAGTATACTTTGGAAGTTTGTGGTCAAAGCCTAATGTCAGTCCTGAAAATCGAAGAGACTGGTTTGAGGTTTCCTGGTTGGAGAAAAGGCTTGCAGTTCTCTGCACAGTTCCTTGTCCGGCCCTAAGCTTAATGAAAAGGATAAAATATGCAAAATAGGAGCAACTGTGCAAATTGCTCCATTGACACAATTTATGTGTAGGGAGCCTTGCCACGTGTTTCATGCGTTTTCGCATTTTGCAGTATGGACAGTTCCCCCGCCGACCCTGGCCCGTGCTTGCTTCCTCCATCCCATCGCAGCAGGGAGAGAAACAGGCAGGGAGAAATCTTGGCTTTACCCTCCTTTCTTCCCCACAGATCCCAAACCCTGCACCTCCCACCTCCACTTGCTTCCAATATAACTTGAGCTTGTCAATACAGAAGGGGAGGGGAGACCAGATTTCTGAATCCAACCCTTTCTCGTGCACCTTTTACTGAAGAGGAAGTCCATTGAACTAAATCATTTACATCTGTGCAATTCCACTTACTGCATGGCAAAGGGCAGGGAGAGAGAACAGTCACCTACTTAAAAGGAAGCCCATTGAACTGAATCATGATTCATTTACTTCTGAGAAATCCTACAGTCCTAGCTGGAGGAGCGCGTGCCTCCCCTCCCCCTCTTCCCTCCTGTTTATTTATTTATTTATTTATTTATTTCTCTTGAGGTGCGCCAGCTCCTGTCTTTCCCCCTGCCTGGCTCACTACAGGATTCCCTTTCGCTCCCTGCCCCCCTATAAGCAGTTCCTTTGTTTTGTCACTCCAAAGAATCTCCTCATGCACCCCACTCCCCCTCTTTTCTTTTTTTAATTTTTCCCCAATTTTTCTTATGCAAAATGGAATGATGCAAGACAAAGTTAGATTTTTGTTTTGGAATGGTGCTCCCCACTGCTAGCAGATTTTCACAAGGCAGTCACGCCCCCCACAACTCCATTGGCCCAAATGGAGCAGGAGGAAGGGCAGATAAATGTGTTTCAAGGATAATATGGACCGTCCTGCCTTGAAAACACATTGCAATAGATGGGAAATATGAATGGCTACCATCCTACAACTAAGCATTGAATCACGCTTTACTGTCTCAGTTGTAAACCGCTGCATTATTCCATCACACTTTGCAACGCTTTATCCATTGCAAATCCCGTAGTCTGGAAAACGCTCAGGAGAAGTTCTCAAGGTTAGTGGACAGAATAAAGGAAATAGGCTACAAAGTAGCAGGTTTTGCTACTATTCTACTTCCATCTCTACTAAGGATGGTCTAGTGGTTAGAGTGTTGGACAAGGAGATCTGACTTCAAATCCCCATCAGACCATGAAACTCACTGGGCCAGCCACTTATCTCTCAGTCTAACCTACCTCACAGGGTGGTTGTGGAGATAAACATAACCAGGTTCCTTGAAGGAAGAGCAGGATATAAATGTAATATATACATACATAGATAGATAAATACAATAAGCACTCCTAGTCATAGTTAAGCAAGTGCCACCCCAACCCCACCAGGCTGTCCCTCCTGCCAGAGCCAGCTATCTCCCAGGCTCCTCCCAATCTTAGGGCTCAAGGCTCCAAAGCCCAATGATATCTTAGCATAGTGTGTGCATATGAAATTTCCTGACAAAGGTTATTTCTCTAGCTTGCAAAAGATTGCAACGTTAAGAGGAGAGTGTGATACTGCTGGATCATCCAGAGATAACCTACGCTTGCTCTTGGGAGCATTTGTAAAACTCAGGTGCTGCCTTGTTCGAAGGTGAGGCCTGCGGAGTTCTTACTCCGTTTCCATACTGAGCAATTGCACAAATTCACTAGATGAGCTCCAGTAATTTCTACCATGGGAAATGACAGAGGAAAAGCTAACTATACGTACTTACAACTAGGTGTGATCTCAGCATGCAGTTGCACAATTGCTCACTTCTTACAAGAAGTTTTTGTTTTTTAAAGGAGGAGGATTGAACAGGCTGATGAAAACCAGGCCATACCCACATATTCCTAATTGCCAAGAATGATCCGTGTGGTTGCAGAGGATTTGCTTAAACAGTGAGAGCAACATACAGTAAACAACTCAAATCAGCAGTACACCACTCAGAAACAGGGGGACCCAATCCAGCCAAAGTAGAAGCTCTTTTCAGTCCCACTTTGCTCAGTAAAAGTTTTACTTTGTGAGTACCCAGAAGAAAAATCTCTGGGGAGGCCTATAAAGTTATTCTTTAAAAAGAGATAAGTACATGAACACTAGTATTGAAATCACTGTGATTTCAGTGTGTACTTTGGCTGAATCGTAGGGTAAACAGCTGCACAAAAGAGACCGAAGTTCTGCATATCAGAGGTTCAGAGAATGGCAGTTCAGCTATATTACTGAATGAATCTTCCAAGGGTGTTAAATTGCTGAAAGCTCTAGATGTAAACAAAGTTTTGGTTGCCACCGTATCTGTCTGGCTTTGCAAATGAGAATAAGTAATAGGCTCATTTTTCAATTAACAGTGAACTGGAGTGTTGCATTTTTTAATGAAATATGTGACCATAAACAGTTATAAATCTCCAATGATTATGTTTCAAGCCCCATCGTATCTATGCCGGCAGATCGTTCAACGAGAGGAGTAAATGTTTTGAGAAAGAACAGGCTTTAAAGTTGTTGGGGGCAGTAGTATACATCAGAAGAGTTTTAGAGACACTTCTGAATTGAACTGAACTGGGAGGACATCTCATTCTTGCTTAAGAAAGGGGAAGACAGAGGCGACACAAAGAAGCTTGGCACACAATCCGTGTGTACAGCCTAGCCGGAGCAGGGAGCAGACGAACAGGGAGCTCACCCTTGGCGGCTAGATTGGCCCTCCACACAACAACCAGCTCCATCACGGAGCCGGTAGGGGCAGCAGGGATTAGGGGCTGCCCAGCCCCCAGAAATCCCAGGATGCCCCATGCGAGTGCACGGGGCACCCCAGGGAGACCCTGAGGCCAGGAGGCTTGTTGTTACTTTCTGGTCAGGGGTGTACTCGTGTGTTGCTGCAGCATGGCACACAATCAACTGAAGGGGGTTAGCAGAGTGCTCGCTCCACTAACCTCGTTTAAGGGGAAGAGTATTTTGTGAAGTTTGCTACTGGGAGCCGCGTGGCTCCTGAGGCAGCACATGACCAGGAGGAACTGGGCTAGGCTCGCTTAGCCCAGTTCCTCCTGGTTGTGAGAATAGCCTCAAAGTCTACTAAAAGGAAAAGAGAGCCCAAGGGGCTAGTGTGCAGGGCCGGCTTTTTCTATGAAGCAAGAGATGCGTAGCATCGGAGTGCCACCCACTGGAGTCTGGGAAGGTGCCAATGGAACTTGAAGAAAAGCAACAGGCTTTTCTGTCTCTTTCAGGACAGGGAATCCTCTGCAGGCAGCTAAATGGATTCCGAAGTGGATTGCAATGCAAAGACAGACAGACTCACAGAGGTGGGGGTGGGTGGGGTGGCTTCCCTTTGTTCTCCCAGCTGCCCCCTCTGGGCTCTGGCTCAGTGTGAGTCAACAAGTCATCAAGTCAAAACAAAGGGACTCTCTTTGTTTTGCAAAGGGACTCTCAAACTTGACCAGAGGCTCTCCTCCTCCCCTTGCTTGCTCTGGGCTAGGAGAAAGGAGACATGGGGAGCGAGCAAGACCACAGGCACAGTCTCATTTCAAAGAAGAAGCATCCTTTATCATTCCTATTTCAAAAACAGTAAGCAGAAATGGAGGGGGTGCTTATGGGGGATGTATGTTTTATGAAATGGGGAGATACCAGGCATGGAATCACTCTGTGTCTGTGATTCTGGGGATGGCAGAGTACTGAATGCAAAATATGCAGTGCCTGTAAAATCCAGGGCAAAAATGCAAAAAATGCAGTATGTTTTAGTTGCTTAATGCAGTATAATGTTCAATTTAATTTTCAGTATGATTATTTTGAGTTAATTGAGTAGAATTTACAGGCATAGGTAGGGACTATTTGAGCCAGCGTGGTGTAGTGGTTAGAGTGCTGGACTAGGACTGGGGAGACCCGAGTTCAAATCCCCATTCCGTCATAAAACTAGCTGGGTGACTCTGGGCCAGTCACTTCTCTCTCAGCCTAACCTACTTCACAGGGTTGTTGTGAAAGAGAAACTTAAGTATGTAGTACACCACTCTGGGCTCCTTGGAGGAAGAGCAGGATATAAATGTCATAATAATCTGTAAGGGACAGAGGAGCCATGAGATTTCATAACCCCATGAGAAATGAACCTGTTCTTCTATATGCCATAAATAATATAGCTTGAGAGGCAGATACTTATCTCTTCTCAGCTATCCTGGAGACCTTACTTCTTGTAAAGTCAGAGCCAGAGGTGAGGGGCTGGAGGTGAGATATAATGTTTTTGTGTGCCACACTGTGCATGGCACATTATTTGCGTGTAGGAACATAGGAAGATAGGAAGCTGCCATATATTGAGTCAGACCATTGGTCTATCTAGCTCAGAATTGTCTTCACAGACTGGCAGCAGCTTCTCCAAGGTTGCAGGCAGGAATCTCTCTCAGCCCTATCTTTGGAGAAGCCAGGGAGGAAACTTGAAACCTTCTGCTTTTCCCAGAGCAGCTTCATGCCCTGAGGGGAATCTCTTCCAGTGCTCACACATCAAGTGTCCCATTCATATGCAACCAGAGTGGAGCTAGCTAAGCGGACAAGTCATGCTTGCCAGCACAAGACCAGCTCTCCTCCTATAATATCAGTTTGAATCTGTAACTGACATTTCCACCAGTTCCCCCTAATTGTCCTTTCAAGTGGCAATCACTGAAGCTGATGACAAAGGTTGCTATCCCTTTAAATGTCACAGGCCTTGGACGGTTCTGAGCCAGGCCTGCCTTCTGACAGCTGGGATGGATTCTTCAGCCTTGAATTTTTCAAACAGGCTTGGCTGCTGTTCCCTGATGGCTTGCTTGAATTCTTGCAGTCCTCAATCTGGTCTCTCTTTATTTTATTTATTTATTAGATTTATATACCGCCCTTCCAAAATGGCTCAGGGTGGTTCACAACATGATAAACAATTTTAAAAATTAACTATTAAAACTGGGTAGCCATTCCCCAGGTCATCAGTATCTAGCCAGCAATGACTCTCTTCCCTGGTAAACTGACTTCCTGAAAGGGAACAGGCACCTTAGCTCTTTGCCTGCCCTTCCTCCTTCAGCTCTGACTCCATCTTCAGCCTTCTTCCTAAGACTTCCGTCCCATACAGTATCTTCCACCCAATCTGCCTGAAACCCACTAGGACTGGGGAGACCCGAGTTCAAATCCCCATTCAGCCATGAGACTTGCTGGGTGGCTCTGGGCCAGTCACTTCTCTCTCAGCCTAACCTACTTCAAAGGGTTGTTGTGAGGAGAAACCTAAGTATGTAGTACACCACTCTGGGCTCCTTGGACGAAGAGCGGGATATAAATGCAAAATAATAATAAAATAAAAATAATAATACATAATTATATTATATACAATATTATGTACATAATTACATAAAATCTTTGTGTATTAAATTTTGAATACACACTAATTGTATTCCAAATTTTTATTTTTCACGATAACGAAGGGCGCTCAACAGAGTGTTGCATCTGGGCGCCAGATCCCCTAGAGCCGGCCCTGCTAGTGTGGGGTAGAAAAGTCTAGCCTAAATAGGTCTAGGGCTTCAACCCAGGGTTGCCAGTTTCAGATGGTGAAAAAGTCAATATCCACCAGCAAAAAAGTGGAAATAGAGGTTGCATTCCTCCAAAAAAAAGTCTCCACATAAAATCTGCATATGTTTATTGGTATTATATATGCATATTTTGATACAAATTGGATAATTTGAGAATAAATACAGTTCACCACTGTGAAGTTGATGACCAAGTAACCTGTAAGTCTGCTCAGTCTGCTGCCTAGGTGCAGAGTTCTCAAGGCCCCTGCTTCTTAGCCATAAATTCATCTCCTGGTTAGGTTCACCACACACACACACAGTCCTCTAGCATCCTCCGCACAGGTCACCCAGCCTGCTCTCCCCAGTCAGGCCAGCAACTTCACCTCTTGGCTCAAGGCAGGGCAGCCAGCTAGCTACCAAGCCAGCCTCTTTCCATGCTGGCACAGTGGTGCATGGACAGTCTCCCACTCGCTTGCTATTGTCTACGAATACAAGTATTTATCTACCGCTTTTCAACAGAAGTTTTCCCAGTGGTTTCAAAGAAAAATAAATAAGATGCTCCTCTGTCTCCAAAGGGCTCACACTCTACAAAGAAATGTAAGGTAACACCAGCATCAGCCACTGAAGGGATGTTTTGCTGAGGTTGGATAGGGACGGTTGCTCTCCCAGTGATAGATAGAAGAGATTCACCACTTTAAAAGGTGCCTTTTTACTCAGTCAGCAGGGGTAGCTGCTATCTGAGTAAGGTTACTTAGTGAAGTGCTAATGTCTCACCACCACCATCACCACATAAAGGAAGCAAGCTGCACCTGCTGGGCCCACCTATCGTGCTCCCGCATCACATGGCTCTGCAACCTGCCAGTGAAGCAGAACCGCCCCTCTGGCTTCACCATTGGATGGATGCTCAGTAGGATGCCAGCAGGGGAAGGAGGCAGAGGAAGAAAAGCTGCTCATGAGAGCAGTGTTCTGAGCAAACAAAAAGTTCCAGCTACTCCCCAGAACTTCAGACACCACAACAAATCCCCCCCCCAAGAAAAAGTTGTTTGGTCCCCAAAATAGTCTCTATTCCTCCTAATGCAAAAAAAAGAAAAAAGTTCTTTGGTCCCCCAAAATAGCCACATGTCCTTTATCAAAGTCCCTAGCTAGCAACCCTACTTCAGCCTGCTACTGTTCAAATTGTCTATTACTACTACTACTACTACTACTACTACAAATATTTATATACTACTTTTCAAAAGCAGTTTACATATAGAAATAATTAACAAACAAACAAATAAAGCCAGCTCCCTGTCCCCAAAGGGTTCACAATATAAAAAGATCTATCTTATGATAGACACCAGCAACAGCCACAGCCACTGGAATAGACACCAGCCACAGCCACTGCTGTGCTAGGGGTGGATAGGACCAGTTGCTCTCCCCCTTCTAAAAAGAGAATCACCACTTCTCTTTGCTCAGTTAGCAGGGAAGAAGAAGAAAGAGGTCTAGAGAGGAAAGGAACCTCCAGGTGTCTCCCTTACACACATACACACAACACACACACACACACACCAGCTAGTGGCAGCTACTGGTGCTTACCTCCCAGCCTCTTCTCTGAGGCCTGGACATGTCTGGGGTCACCCAGCCAGAGCAGCTGATGCATCAGCCTGGCAATGGGTGAACTCCAGGGAAGCATGCCGAGACTGGGCACTGGGCTACTGCTGGCCAATGCTCCTGTTTGAGGCAAGGAAGTTGGGGCCAAGCTGCCTCTGCTATTACTACCACAGGACAGCTGCCAAGGCCTGCATCCACTGTAATGGAAGCAGGCTGCTGCTAAGCTGCTGCCATCACTACTATAAGCCGCCACGTGGCTGTCTACAACATGGCTGAATCCCAGTTACCTCCAGGTGCAGTGGCCTTTGAAATGTTGCAGCTGCAGTGCACACAATACATCCAGAGCCAGGACTTCCAACTGCCCAGCATGTGACACATTTATGCACAAACCACAAAAAGGAATGAATGAGGCAAGTCAGAGCAGAGAAAACAGTCTTCCCTCATTAAAAGTCTTGTCCAGCAACCAACCCTCAACTAAAAAACTAGCTGGGCCACCAAAGAACCAGTCAATTGGCAACCTTATTTATGAGGCAGTTTGGCTGCTGATGAGACCAGACACAGATACAAACAAATGAGAACAGGCTGCCTGGGGCTTCTCCGTGGAGAACACTGCTGTCCACACAGGGGTAGAGAGAGTTCAATAGCCCTTGGCCTGTCCCTTGGGTCTAGCAGAGGAAAGATCTAATATTAAATGAGGTTCTTTGGGATTGAAGGCTATGTTGGGGACCAGAAAGGAAGCCAGATCGAAACCCTGGGCTGCCAAGTTCCTTTCTCTGGTCTAGAATGGAGATTGACTTCAAGGACTCAGGCAAGATCAATATGGTTGGATCTAGTCCTGCATATTTGCTACTGTCCTACTTTTGCTTTGCATGTACAGACATAAGCAAGAATTCTTATCAGCTCCGAAACATTTTTCATTCTGGGTGCCAGTTTCTAGAACCAATATCTAATTGTTGGCAATTCTAGTTTCCAAGGCAACTAAATAATCCCTGCAAAAACTGGGTGGGAAACCTTGCTCTTATGGCAAAATTCCCACTCTCTTCAGCAGCATTGAGATTCTATCCCAGGAAACCAAACACACTTGTGATGGAATGCTGCTAATGTTAATAATATCAGACTGAAGATAATTTAGAAAATGATTTTGTACGGGGCCTAACTTCAATCTCACACAAGGAAATGGCTTTAGACGAACACTCCCCAAAGATTTGCTGCAGGAAGAAAGTTCTAATTCTCTCATTCACTCACAAGTATTTTACTCATTTAGACTCTTCCAAGCCCTTCATAACAAGAAAAGCCTCATAACTACTACAAAGTTAAGGAAGAAGTTCTTCCTAATGTAAAGGCTGAACATCATCATCATCATCATCATCATCATCATCATCATCATCATCATCTAATATAGTGTAATCAGTAAACACAACACCTTACAAAGTAACATCAGCAAAAGACAAAGACAGGTCCTTGAGAAGGCTGCAGCCTCTTCTCCCAGATCTCAAGACAGTAAATTGGGATGATTGGGATAATGTGGGGTGCATCTTGTATTTATTGCACATGTACGCAAACAGCCACAAAATACCAGCATGCTGTTTCCCACCTATCACTCCCATAGCCACCTGTCTAGATAGGATAATCCTGTTCAGACCTTCCCTCCATGTGTATACAGAAACTGTGTGGGGAGGAGCAAGATCACATCCACTGGCCCCAGCCAAACATCCAGATGAGAAGTCTGAAAGAGGTTTTCCATGCATGTACAGATGGATACATATAGATCTTTCCATGCAAATGTATGGAAGACCCTGCGCACATACCACACATATGCTACTGTGTGCATGTAGAAACCCCTTTCATACAACCACATGGAGGATGGGGCATGGTCTGTAGATCTGATCTTGCTCCCCACCCCACCCCCCACCCCCACACATTTAGTACACACATGGAGGAAATGTCTGAATGAGGTTCATGAACTGCAGGATGTGTTTGAATAGCCGCACAGTTACCACCAGACCCATAACGAGAGACCAAATATTCTTTAAGGGTTTTTTAAAGTGAAACTATCAGTATACTAACACACACCTGCTTCTACAGGCGTTTGTACAGGATAGGTTTTGAAACATAAATTAACAGCATGCACAGAGTCTCCAATTGTCTCTATTTTCTATTATCTGTACTCAGGGTCAGCCCAAGGGTCAGGGGTGCCCCAGGCGAAGCTCACCCAGGCATCCCCCCCGCCCACCCAGTTGCCCTCCACTGCCCCGTCACCCGCCCGGGCACCCTCCTGGCCACAGCGTCTGCTGCAGGCAGCGGGCAAGAGGGTGGGCAGGTGATGAGGAGCACATGCCTGCCATCATTGCTACCACCACCTCTACTCATTGCTTTGTGGTAGTGGCAAGGAGGGTGAATAGGCAATGGGGAACGCTCACCTGCTCGCCCACCCATCCACCATTGCCTCCACCTCTGCAAAAGTGGGGGCTGCAAAAGTGGGGGGTGGAGGTGGCAGTGAGAAGGGTGGGCAAGCAAGTGGGTCTTCCTCACCACCTGACCGCCCGCAGCTACCGCAAAAGCATTGGTGGAGGCCATGCGAAAGGGGCAGAGGACAGTGACCTGGTGGCAGCAGGCTGTTTCCACCCCTACTGGCTTTGTGCCCTATGTGGGAGCTGAGTTTGCATACTGAGTGGACCAGCCCTCTCTTTTCTTAGTAAATCAAAGTCCCTGTTTGTCCCTGTTTTGTCCCTATTTTGCATTTTTTGAGAATTTGGGAGAATTTTGCATTTTTTGAGAATTTATTTTTTAAGAAGTTGTTAGAACACACATTCATAGTACATTGCACAATTTTCGCTTCCATTGCCCCACCCCTTAGCTCCCCATCCTTTCTTGTTGCAGCACCTAGACTGTGGAACTCCCCCGCCTGGGCAAAATGCTTGCCCCTCTCACTTTCAATTTCCCATCAGCAACTGAAAACCTTTTTGTTCACAGTCGAGTCTTTGGTTTATCTATTGTTCACTGCTGACCCAAGACATTTTGCTGCCTGAAGTAAAGCACCAAATGGTACCCCCTTCCTTCTCTTGACTTTCTGTTTCTTTCTTTCCACACCCCACTTTCTTTCAAATCTCTCCTGTCTTTCATTTTCTATTCATTTTTCTATTTTTTCATTTTCTATCCCCCCCTTCCCTTTATATCTGCTATGGGGAGCAAATGTGCAATTAAGAGTTTCTGTTTGGGTCTCTTTCTATATATACGCATGAGGATATCAAAGTTCACTTACAAATTCATAACTAAGCAAGTATGACCAATGCCCCCAGATTTGCTGTGGGCCCTGATGTTGTTAATTAACTGAGTTGTTACTGTTTGGTTTGCCTGCTGTTATTTTATTATTAATTGTTGTTGTTGTTGTTAACTATATATTTATTTCTCTAAGAGGTACCCGTGACTAATCCCATGTGTGGCAGCTCTCGTAAGAGTTTGTGAGCAGTTGCCCGGATAGCCACAGAGAAGAAAACAGCAATGGTGGCCGGTGGCCAGCCAGAGGAGGCGGATGCTGGGAGCAAGTGCAGCAGCCACTGGGAGGAATCAGCAGGCCAGCCACCGGGAGGAGGAGGCAGCCATCCGGCTGGCTGCCAGGAGCAAGCAATGGGCCAGCGGCCAGGAGAAGGAGGCAAGCTGGTTGGCTGCCAAGAGGAGGAGGCTAGTGCAATGGTCACTGGGAGCAAGCAGCACAGCAGCCACCGGGAGGAGGAGGTGGGCTGGCCAGCCACTGGGAGAAAGTGGCAGGCTGGCCAGTAAGAAGAGGTGGCCACAGTCAGTAGGTGCCTGGCCATCTGGCCAGTGAATGAGAAGAGGTGGAGGCCTGGTGGGCCAAGGTGGCCCGAGGAGGCGGCTGCCGGGAGCAAGCATGGCAGCCAGCGAGAGGAAGCGAGCCAGCCACCAGGAGGAGGAGGTGGGCTAGCTGGCCGCCGGGAGAGGAGGCAGGCCCGCTGCCGGGAACAAGCGTGGCGGCCACAAGCACCAAGAGCATTTCCATGAAGGCCACAAGCATGGCGGCCACTGGGAGCAAGCAGTGCAGCAGCCACCGGGAGGAGGAGGTGGGCCGGCCAGCCACCGGGAGTTATGCATGTCCCTTGGCACATATGCATGTTGAATTTTGCCCAGTACAGCCACCCTGCTTACTAGGGTCAGCTGAAAATAGGAGGTCCTCTCACCTGTGATTCCCCACAGCAGCCGATCTGCATGCACCACAATGCTGGTCCCAGCCCAAGAATTTTGAATGTGAACAGGAGCCATCCTCGATCTTGCCAGTCACAGTCCACAGGGAAACAGCCAGAAACATGGAGTGTCCCAGACTCCTTGAGTCTGTAAGACAGAGGGGAGATGGGAAGGCATGGAGTATGTTGTTAAACAGGCATGGAGTTCTGTTGTTAAACAGAGATACTGGGGAACCTGCATCAGGAGGCCCCTATAGTTGGATGGCCTAACTTATGAGGGCACAATCCAACAGAGACCTGAAGCTCATAGAGCCTCTAGTCCTCCCCAGTGGACTGGCCCTCACATGAGAGTGCTAATCGCCAGTCAGCAAGCCAACATGGGGGCAGGAGCATGTTAGAGGTTCCTGGACTGCTTTGACTGGGTCTGCCATCACAAAAGCATCCTTTACCACAGTGGACCAGACCCCAGGATCCTTTGCCTGCCCTTACATACATATTCCCTCCTCAGAAGTCATCACGATCCCTTCCCAGAGTAACAGAAAAATAGTGCCCCTCTCCATCCTGCCGTTACCAGTTATCATGCTTGTGCGAGACTGTTTGGCTACAGTGCTCTTGCAAGGGAGGCAGTACAAGTGGTCTGAGAGAAAGGGTTTAAATGCCCTTTCCTGCCCAGGGCAGCTGGAAAGGCACGATTGCACTGGGCAAGACTCCTTGAAGATTGTGGCCAATGGCTGCCACCCTGCCAATGTGCTGACACCTTGCTCACAGTCTGGTGACCTGAGCACTATGGAGCTTGCTGGGATGCGGCCTTGGCAGACCAGGAAGAGGGAGGAGCTCTTCTGTCCTGAAAGCAGAGGTTGCCCAACCTGGGTGAGAAGATTGTCTGTGGGACGAATTCCGGGTTCAAGAATTAACCTTAGATTGGGCACCCCACAATTTCGCACTATGTCTGAAAGGACCCATAGTGTAAGGGTGCTGAGGGAATCTGGCAGATATCTTGGCGGAACAATAGGAGAGATACAAGCACACAGCATGTTCCTGTTTTCATCTCTAGAATGGTGGGTATGGATATATATGTGTTAAGTGTGGTGCTGAGGAGCTCAGGCAATGTTTCTTAGTGTAAGATACAGGAGCGTTACAAGAACACAAGTATGAAAGTACACTCTGCTGTGAAATAAAAGGGGCCGGCCTAATTTTCTTTCCATTTGGGGATACATGATTGAAAGTGCAGCCTTCTTCAAAAACATCACATATTTTCTTATAGGTAGTAGTGAGACAAGCATTCTTACAAAGAGACATCTGTGGGGAAGTGATCTGGATTTGATGTGTTCTGTTTTTGAGTCCTAGGACCTGGGAGTTCTGGAGCTGATTAGATGAACTGTGTTGGAAGAAAGCATCAGGGCTGGGTTTTTTAGCCTCTCTTTCTCTCTCTCCCCCCTCATTCTCCCCCTTTTTCTCTGGCTCTTTTTATCCATTTCCTCTGTTGCCTGAGGGTACAGTTGGCTCTCTGAATGCACGACTTCCTTTTTCCTGGGCCTGCTTTGATTGCATCTCCTATTACTAAGAGGAGGGGGGGTAACAAGAGGGGGCAGATGGCGGTGCTTTTAAAAAAACTTTGTGGTCTTTTGGAGAAATGAAAATCATTAATAAAAGAAAACCATCAAGAAGCTGCAGCTCCTGTACAAAACCATTCCCTGGCAGCTGACTGCATCTGTTTTTTCTCACCTCTAAAGGGAATCAATATGGCTTTAACTGATTTCCCTGATGTCTACTAGTCTTGTGTGGCATGACTGTCATTGCAGTCATTCTATTAGCCGATCATTCCTACATCCTCTCCCCACTCCCTCCCCATCTCTCCGGGCCTCTCCTCACTGTTTTCCTTGACACTGGTACAAATGTGCTCAGATTCTCTTACACATGCATTCATGTGCTATTTCTTCTTCACACACACCTGCATTTTTCCTCACTCACAATCAAGAGTGCAAGTTGACATAAAAATGGCTGGATCAGACCGAAGGGCCGTGTAGTTCAACATTCTGTTTCCCACAGCACCCAGTCAGATGCCTTTGGGAAGCTCTCAGGCAGGGCCTGAGGCAATATTATCTCCTGTCTCCAGCATCTGATATTCAGAGATGCCAACTGTAGCCTGTTTTTAGCCTACTTTCCAGTAGGTTTATGAGATCACTCAACATTCTGTGTGTGTGCCAGTGTGTCCGTCCATGTGTGCTCACAATGCCTGGACCAATTTGTAATGCCTAGACCAGGCCTGCTCAACTTTGTCCCCCCCAGCTATTTTTGGACTACAACTCCCATAATCCCCAGCCACAGTGGCCAATAGTCAGGGATTATGGGATTTGTAGGCCAACATCAGCAGGAGGGCCGAAGAGCAGCCCTGGCCTAGACCAATATGAACCAAATAAAATATAGTTGTAGGGACACTTGGGGACACCCCAACGGCATAGTTTGTGATGATGTCATCCACCCCAATTCATAATGGCGGGTGCGTAAATCTTTGAGGCACAAGAGGGCTAACTTGTGAACTGCCTAACAGATTTGAACCAAATTGGCTACAGATGTATGGACACATAGGAATGAATCAATGGTGTAGTTTGTTATGATTTCATCCACCCTGATTCAAGATAGTGGACATGTAAACTTTTGATACACAAGTGGGCTAACTTGTGGACTGTCTAACCAATCTGAACCAAATTTGGTACAGCCATAGTGAGTGACACATAGGGACACCTCAATGATATAGTTTGTAATAATGTCATCCACCCCAACCCAAGATGGCAGATGTGGGAACATTTAAGGCGTAATTGAGCTAATTTGTGAACTGCCTAGCCAATTTGAACCAAATTTGCTACAGGTGCAGGGACACATAAGGATTATTATTATTATTATTATTGCATTTATATCCTGCTCTTCCTCCAAGGAGCCCAGAGCAGTGTACTACATACATGAGTTTCTCTTTCACAACAACCCTGTGAAGTAGGTTAGGCTGAGAGAGAAGTGACTAGCCCAGAGTCAGCCAGCTAGTTTCATGGCTGAACGGGGATTTGAACTCGGGTCTCCCTGGTCCTAGTCCAGCACTCTAACCACTACACCACGCTGGCTCTCTCACACTGGGATGGCTCAAGGGCATAGTTTGTAATGATGTCATCCATCCTGATTCAAGATGGCAGCCATGTGAACATTTGAGGTGCAAGTGGGAACAGATTTGGACCAAATTTGGTACAGTTGTAGGAACACATAGGGTCACCTCAAACACATAGTGATGATGTCAGCCACCCCAGTTCAAGATGGTGGATACATGAACATTTGAGGCGCAAGTGGGCTAATTTGTGAACTGCTTAACTGATCTGGACCAAAGTTAGTCCAGTTGTAGGTATAGTGGAAGGAAAGTAGGTGGATTAGTTCTTACTAGAACAACTTGTATTATTGTTATAGTCTACCCTTCCTCCAGAGAGCTCAGTTAGCCATAGATACTCTGAAATGGCAAGCTGGTGGCTTCAGCAGGTATGGCATCTTTCCTGTAAAAGGCAAAACTGGTCACAGTCACTCATGCTTTAGTAACATCTAGACAGGGTGACTACAATGTGTTATGTGGACAGAACCAGTGTCAAAGGTTGGTATTGTTCAGCAGTTGCCGAGACTCTGGGCCCACTGCTGATCCCTGAGGCCACACCTGTGCTCATAGCCTTTGTGTAGGAGTGGCAGAGCAACTCTCTTGGCGGCCTATCCAAATAAACATAGAGGGCATTTTCTGAGAGTCCTCAAAACCTGGAGCTGGCCCTATATGACTTATGAGTGTTCAGAAACATCAGTTGGTTCAAAATGCATCTGCTAGAATATTAACTGGAGTGAGCAGATCAGAGCATATGACTTCAATGTTGTACCAGCTTTATTAGCTGCCAGTTTGTTTTTGAGCCTAATTCAAAGTGCTGGTACTTAACCTTAAAGTCCTGAATCACTTGGGGTCAGAATACCTTAAGGATCACTTCCTCCTATGCTTAGATCAACATCTTTTTATTTAAATAGTTTTAATGAATAAAATAAATCAGAGGCCCTGTGCTTTGAAGTTTGGCAGGAGAAGATGCAGGCCTAAGCATAATTTCTCTGGGCCAAGTACAAACTTGCAACTCAGGGCCCCGCTCCCACCCATGGTCTCTTACCTGCTTTGAAAAACAGAATTGATGGATGTCTTTAAAGTTATCTTTGTTTAAGCATCTTACAGTTCTGGCTAACATGATAGCATGGTATGCATGTATGTATATAAATGACACCAGTGATACATATGCTTTGTGCACCATTCCCTACATTTGGGATCTCATATCAGTTCTCCTGTTCACTCTGAGACCAAAGGCCTAACAAAAGCATTTGTTCATGATGGAAGTGATGGAAGAGGAAAGTGATGGGATGCATAGGTTTTATTCAATTAATTGCAAATAGGAGCCCCAAAAGTCAATGGTACATTCAAACTAAGAATTGCATGCATGAAATGATTCTGCAGGTGCACAGAGGAGAGAGGGGAGACTGGTGACTCCCACTTCCTTCTGCAGCCCCCTTTGTCTTCTGGAAAAATTTCCCTGAGAGTCCTGCAACCCTCAGGGACACATTTTCAGGAAGAACAGGCAGCTGTGGAGGGAAGGAGGGACCACCAAACTCCCCCTTCCCTCTTTACACATGCAGAACCATTGCATTCATGCAATTCTTAGTTTGAATAATGTACCACTGACATTTGGGGATCATCTTTGCAATTATTTAATTAAAACCTATCAATTCCATCACTGGAACAGGATTCATAGGCATTTTTAAATCTTATTCCTGTTATAGGGTTAGGGCCCTAACTTAACAATGGGCCAAAGGATGCATACCCACAGTGGTTCTGCTCCTGCTTCATGTCCCCAATGGGTGCACAACTCCCATAACAGAAGACTGCTGGAGGAAGGAGAGATCAGAGAAAATTGTCCTCCTCACACATGAGCTGCATCTTTTTGCTACAGGCCTACAGCATTGGTTGGGATGTTGGTCATGGTTAACATTTTGCTATATATTGATGAATTAATTAATTTAATAGCTGGGAAATCTGTTTAATTATTTTATAAGTAATTGATTGATATGTATGTGAGTTGGTTGATTTAAGTCTGAATGGATTTTACTGAGCTGATATGTTTATTATACATATCTACTGATGACGTAAATCCTACTCTTTTCCCCTACTCTAAGGTTATAATTGACAGAAGGGGATTTCATTATTGGTATCCTGGCCCATGAGCATATCTCAACCTATTTTTTAGAGCAGAAAATGCCTAATAAGTCAAATAAACAGAGGAAGATAGAGGGAGAAGAGCTATTTCCCACATTGTAAGAAATTTAGAATGTATTTTCTATAGAATTTAAGGAGTTGTATGTTTGATTTCAATAACAGTTAATGAATCAATAACTGAGGTCATTAAATCAATAGAACAAGGAAAGCAGCATGTAAGTATTATATTGCCTGAAAAGAAATTAGTGACACTAGAAAAATAATCAGGGGAATCAGTTAAATTAGTAAAAGAATCAGGGGAATCAATTAAATTAGTAAAATAATTTGAGGAAAAACAGAAATATGTTATGGACAAGGCAGATACATTAGTTCTCACTTCTGTATTCCAAAAAGATAAGTGAAGGGAAAAGAAATTATTATTAATAATTAAGATAAGATAAGATAAGATTTTATTATATTGTATTATATTATATAATATATAAAAAATAATATGTAATATATAATTATATAATATATGATATATAATATAATATATTATATATTAGATATTATTATATTTTATATAATAATAATACAATAATAATAATAATAATAATAAAAGGATTAAGAGAAGGTATGGAAAGTAATGATCTTAAGGAATGCTGAGGGAAGTACTTACAGAATGGGTAGAAGATGGTCAGAAGGAAATAGAGATAGAAGCTGCTTTCTAAATCAATAGTCAGTATTCAAGGGGGACTTGAACTCCCAGGGATATTTTTGTTATATTATCTATGTGAGAATCAACACTGATATTTATTGATGTAGTTAGAGATTGGCTGAATGGAACCTAGGCGGGGGCTAAAGTAATAATCTACTCAGAACTTGCTCCCAGATTGAAAAAAATATAGGAGTGTGGGGGTGACATTTATTTTGCAAACCAAACAAAGAAGGAATTGCTAACAAATGGGGATTTCCATTTAAACTCCTGATTATTATCTTTTATTCACATTATAGCACATCCTGACAATCTTTTTATTTTTAATGGAGAGCTTGAAAGCAAAACAATTTCAATGGGCTGCATATTCTATATGCTCCAAATACAAGTCATCTTGCAGTAATTAGGTCCCTAACTAGAAGGAGAGATTATTCTTGCAGGAGGTATTAATGCTATTTTTGATCTGAACTTTGATGTCTCTGATCCAAACAATAATAATACTTGAGTGGCTAAGATGTTTCAAGATGGGCTGATTGAGCTTTCACTAGTGGATGTTTGCAGAAATTCTTTCTCCAGCAGAAATATTTTACTTTCTTTTCACATAGGATTCATTCTAGCATGGATTTTATTTTTTTTATTTTTATTTGTTGTGTACAGAAAAGGTCAGGTATAAAGAAACTGAGAAACACAGGCTAGGTGGCATTAAAAATAAAGGCGGCACAACTAAGGAAGGAAATAACTCTTTTATTCGAGATTAATTATTTCACTGAAGCTGGACCCTCAATGCATTTAAGGCTTGAGTTTGCTTTCATCCCTTGGATGTTTTTATTAAAAAGTGGGAACGAATGCTCAAGTACACTTCTTAAAGATATTGAGCATATGGAGATGAAATTAAACAGAAATCTGATACATCCAGAAATAAAATACATAGATGCTTACTCTGTAACGAAATCTGTATTATATAGTAAGCTGTCCATTTTTTAATATGCGAATAAACCAGGGAAATCTTTAACTAACCTACTGGCTGATAAAAAAGAAATTTAAAAGAATCTCCTCCATACAAGAAAGAGATAGAAATGGGGTCTATATGGATCCAGAGATAACAAAAGAATGTCCAGTATTTTTCAATAATCTCTATAAATTGGAAAACCTTTCAGTTTACAATAATATTTAAATCCCAGAACAGGCCTAGGAGCAATAAGAATTTGTAAAACAGGCTTTTTTAGCACAGTAAGTAATGAAGGTTCCTATGCCTATAAAGACTTTTTTAAAAAAAATCTCTTTGTAAAATAAAGATATTTAAAAAGAGAGAAAGAAACCACCAGGGCCAGATAGGATTATAGGGTGTGTTAGTTTTTTCAGAGATAATGGCACTGAAACTGGCAAGGATATTTTCAGATATTTTGACAATGAAAACTCTTCCTCCTTCCTGGTTAGACACAAACATAACAATGATGTATAAACAAGGGAAGAATCCAGAAAAATTTGAACTAATCTCTCTCTTAAACATTGATTACAATATGATGGCATCTCTTTTAGCAACAAGGATGAATCGTAGTCTAGGAAACTATATTAGTGACAGTCAAATAGGATTCATGGTTCATAGGTAGCTTGCTTGGAAGGTTAAGAAACTAACAAATTAGTCAAAGCAACAACTTTGTCTAACTGCATTCTATTATGTCATTACCAAAATGTTATTCAATATGATTGAATGGAGATTTTGAAAGAAATTTGAATACTAATGGGATCTGGACAAGATTTAGCAGTTGATAGATATACTTTGCAGCTCTCCCTCAGGTAAAATGGTTTTTAATGGACTTCTATCTCCAGTAATAACATTTCAATGGAGAGTAAGTCAGGGTGATCTTCTCTCACCAATGTTATTTAATGTATATGTTGAGATTATGGTAGAAATAGATAGAGACATATAAAGTATAAGAACCAGTTTTCATCAGGGTAAATGATGCCATGTGCCAATGATATTGCATTTTTATTAAGGGAACTTAGACAATATATAGCAATAGCAATAGCACTTACATTTATATACCGCTCTATAGCTGGAGCTCTCTAAGTGGTTGACAATGATTTAGCATATTGCCCCCAACATTCTGGGTACTCATTTTACCGACCTCGGAAGGATGGAAGGCTGAGTCAACCTTGAGCCCCTGGTCAGGATCGAACTTGTAACCTTCTGGTTACAGGGCGGCAGTTTTACCACTGCGCCACCAGGGGCTCTTTTATATATGTAGTGGCTGGCCCCTCCTCTCCCCTAAAGAGTTAACTGGAAGTGAGCCCTGTCCTGACTGACAGGCTGGTGAACTCCAGGGATCAGCCAATCAACACACCAAGTGGATAGGACTTAGAGATACATGAGGAGGAAGAAAAGGGTTCTTTTGTTAGAAGAGACTAGGCTGGAGGTGAGGGAAGGATGGGCAGAAAGGCTTATTGAGGAGCAATGGAGTTTTGCTCCCCCTGGTCAAAAGCTAGCCTGGAGATTTCTCTCATGGAAGGACCTCTGCAGCTCCTAGAAAGACAGGGGGCAGGAAACTTGAATCCTCATCCAGGAATTGGTAAGTTCAAGACAAAGGACGCCAGGACTTTGGCTTCTGGACATTTAGCCTAGGGAACAGTTTGTTAGTCAAATTTTGCGTTAGAAACTTATATTGCTTTTGTGTGCTTTATAAATCCCTGATTCTGTTATATCTGTAAGCGTTTAAAGGTGTTTTTGTATTTTCTTACATCCATGTTCTTTGCAACTGGGTAACCACAATTTTTAAAGCGTGCCACCCCAATATCATCTGGGGTGCTCTCTGAAGTATTCTTGTAACCACTGACTATTTTTATCTGTAACTAGAAACTGAGAAAGCTTCAGACCAAAGCAGTCTGTAGCATTTGAATAATTTTTTCCCCTTTTTTTCCCCTTTGCAATTTTAAAAAGCCTCTCTGAGGGGATTTTTTACTCAGGAAAGGGAGGGCTGAAAGGGGTTTCTCTGGTACAACACACCTCATACATTCAGCAACTACCAGTCTTCTCACCCCATGTAAGCTTGCACATGGAAGGTTTTTGTATACTTTTCCAGTAGAAAAAGGAGAGTTTCCCTGGGATTCCACCCAAGCCCAGGGGGTAGGGGTTAAACTCTGTTGATAATTCAGTGGTGGTGGCAGCCTAGATCCTACCAAGATCACAGGAAAGTTTTGGAAGAAGCCTTGCTCAGAAAGCATGGAGGGGATGATTCAGCATTTTTCTTCCCCCTCACATGGGTTTGCTCTGAGACAAAGACTGATAATCCACTACAATGTATATCTGCTCTGATAGTAAGTTTAGAGAATATCAGTCAGGTGTCATGCCCTCGGTCTCAGACAGCGAGGAGGAAGGGGATGCTGACAGCCCTCCAGCTGACGCAAGGGTGCCTGAGGGGCAGAGCCCGGCTGTCGGTTCCCAAGAGATGGCTGAGGCAGGTCCGGCTGATGTCCCAAAGCAGGCATAGTAGTCTGAGGCAGCAGAGACAGGGACTGATGAACCGGAAGATGAGTTGAGCAGGCAACCCCCACTGACTCCACAGCAAAGATGGGTCACGAGATAGCACGCACATCTGGAATCCATCAGGAGAAGTAAACGCCTCTTGCAGAGGGCTGATAAGCCTTGAATCCCTGCCAGCTGAGAGTTATCAGCTTGGACTATAAAGCATGTCTACAGCCTGCAGTTAGCTGCTGGAAGACAACATACGTCATCCATAGTGTCTACAGTCTGCAGCCTGAGCCAGAGAGAGGTTCTGAGCTGTGCTTTAACATCTGCAACCCAGACTTTTGTGGGCTAGATCCTAGACCCCCTTGCCGGGTGCCTAGATTACTGTCATCAAGTTTTAGGTTACAAGAGAAATCGTTTTAAGTATGAGTGTGCAGAAGTGGGTCGAATTGAACTTGGGGTGGGTGGAGTGCTGCAGCTGCACCACCACTGCACCACCACCAGTAAGGTACCTTTGTCCCCCCACCTCCCTTTCAACCCATTTGTTGTTAGTTTGCTTAGTTGATTTACATACTGCCCTTCCGAAAGTTGCTCAGGGCAGTTTACACTAAAATCAACAAATACATAATATTTAAAATCAAAAACCAATTAAAAGCAGATTAAAATTACAGTTAGAACTGACTGATTTGATTGATTAAGTGCCGTCAAGTTGGTGTCGACTCTTAGCGACCACATAGATTCTCTCCAGGATGATTTGTCTTCAAGTCCATCCACTTTGCTGCTGATCATCCTCTTCTTCATTTTCCTTCAACTTTCCCCAGCATTATGGACTTCTCAAGGGAGCTGGATCTTCGCATGATGTGTCCAAAGTTTGATAGTTTGAGCCTGGTCATTTGTGCCTCGAGTGAAAATTCTGGATTGATTTGTTCTACGATCCATTTGTTTGTTTTCCTGGCTGTCCATGGTATCCTCAAAAGTCTTTTCCGGCACTAATATTCAAAAGCGTCAATGCTTTTTCTATCTTGCTTCTTCAAAGTCCAGCTTTCTCATCCATAGAGTGTCATGGGGAAAATCATTGTCCAAATGATTCTAATCTTTGTAGGTGTAGACACATTACAGCACCTAAATATCCTTTCCAAGGCCTTCATTGCAACCCTACCAAGTGCTAGTCCGTGGCGTATTTCTTGTCTGCTGGATCCTTTATTGTTGATGGTCAATCCTAAAAAGCAGAAGCTATCCACCATTTCAATGTCTTCATTGTCAATTCTGAGACTGGTTGCTGTACCCATTGTCATTAGCTAAGTCTTCTTTACATTTAGTTGAAGTCCCATTTTTTCACTGTGCTCCTTGACTTTCATTACTAGAGCTTGCAGATCGTCCGCATTCTCAGCTAGCAGAGTGGTGTCATCAGCATAGCACAGGTTATTGATGTTCCTTCCTCCAACTTTAAAACCACGCTCATCTTCTTCCAATCCAGCTTCTCTCTATATATGTTCAGCATATCAATTGAATAAAGAGGGAGAAAGTATACAGCCTTGTCTTACTTCTTTGCCGATCTGGAACCAGTCTGTTTCACCATGTTCCCTCTGGACTGTGGCTTCCTGTCCTGGGTATAGGTTTCTCTTGAGAACAATGAGATGTTCTGGCACCCCCATTTTCCAAAGTATATTCCACATCTTGACATGGTCAACACAATCAAAGGCTTTTCTGTAGTCAATAAAGCACTATTGACTTCTTTTTGGTATTCTTTGGCTTTCTCAATTATCCAGCATGCATCAGCAATGATGTCTCTTGTTCCTCAGCCTTCTCTGAAACCAGCTTGAACATCTGTTATTTCCCTTTCCACGTAGGGCTCTAATCTGTATTGGATGATCCTGAGCATTATTTTGCTAGCATGTGAAATTAAGCATATTGTGTGATGGTTTGCGCAATCTGTTAAGTCTCCTTTCTTTGGTACTGGTATGGAGACTGACGTCTTCCAATCCGTTGGCCACTGTGTTGTTCTCCAAATTTGCTGGCATAGTTTGGTTAGAGCCTTGACTGATTCTTCTTCTGTTGCCTGCCATATTTCTGCAGCTATTCCATCGGTTCCTGTAGCCTTCCGACTTGGTAATGACTGTAGTGCTGATCTAAGTTCATCTTCTCATACTAGAGGTTCTTGCAAGTAGGGAATATCTTCTAGAGTATCTTGGATGTTGACATCCCTGCTGTACAGATTTTCAGTATACTTTCATCTCTGTTTGATCTTCTCTGAGTCAGTTACTATTTGTTGTTTGGCATCCCTTAACATACCAATTCAAGGTTGGAACCTCCCTCTGAGTTCAGGGATCTTTTGGAAGACTTGCCTTGTTTTTCCGTGTCTATTTCCATCCTCAGGGTCTTTACAGATGTCGTTATAGTACTGTTCCTTGTCTCTTCTAACAGCTTTCTGAAATTCCCTATTAGGTTCCTTCCTGAGGTCTTTGTCTTTCTTGACTTTGGCTTCTCTCTCTCAATTTCCATCGTCTATTTTGCTTTTTGCTTACAATTAAATTTTCCCATTTACAATTACAACTACAATTTTATGATTACAGTTTTGTAATTACAATTACCATTTTGCTTACCATTAAAACTAGATAACATTTTAAAACATATCATTAAAAGCCAGGCTAAGAAGATGGGCAAGGCTCTCCTTAAGGCCTCCAGGGAAGACAGTCCTCTCATATCCATGGGAAGCATGTTCCACAGAGTCAGAGATGCCCTTTGTTTGTAAAGGGGAATCCTTACCGGATTTCCCTTTACATGTATAGCCACCTGAACCTGGCTGAACCAGTTCAAACTGGTTCAACTGCACAAACTGAACTGCTGGCTGGTTCTAGTGAATCACATTGCGGACTGGCAGTTTGGTTCAAATTCAGCTTGAACACCCCTATTTTGAAGCCAGAACTATTGCCTATGGAGATGTTTGGAGAAGAATGGAGCTGTTTAAAGAAGCAAAAGACTATTGGGTTGTTGAGTTGCTAGAGCTGAAGGAGTAATATTCAGAGACAAAGGTACAATCAGAAATAAGGGAAGAATGTTAGCATGCTCATAAGCTGGTAAAGTGCTTTGACGGTAATAGCAAGAAATTTGTGCTAGATGTGGAAGGAAATCTGGAGCCAGCATGGTGTAGTGGTTAGAGTGCTGGACAAGGACCGGGGAGTCCCGAGTTCAAATCCCCATTCAGCCATGATACTAGCTGGGTGACTCTGGGCCAGTCACTTCTCTCCCAGCCTAACCTACTTCACAGGGTTGTTGTGAGGAGAAACCTAAGTATGTAGTACACTGCTCTGGGCTCCTTGGAGGAAGAGCAGGATATAAAATGTAAAATAATAATAATAATTTAAACAGCCAGTGTGGGGATTTGAAACATGTTTTCAGTGATGGGAGAAGCAGGTTTGGGCAGCAGAGTTCTGAACAGAGGTGAAAGGACTGAGGTGTGAAAAGGAAGGTCAAAGAGAAGTCAGTTGTGGTGCTTGAGGAAATAACCAGAGCATGAACCAGCATCTAACTGAAGTATTAAAGCAATAATAACATTTAGTAAACATCTGATGCATTGCACATATCCTTAAAAGACCAAATTTGTACTAAAGGGGGGGGATTTCTAATGGGACATTTTTGATAGGGTTTTGGTTGGTTGGCTAGTTATTTATATATTTATTAAAGTTTTCTCCAAGACCTCTTTTGATTAGTAAAAATATAAAACCACTGATTAGTCCACTGATACCTTATACCCAGATATTGCACAGAAGTACAAGGGTGGAAGAGGAACTCCACCCTCACAGAGAAGCTGGAGAATAGCTGCACTAAAGGTTTGTTTTGCAGCACAGCTTGCACAGAGGAGGGACATATTTCTGGAAGTGAAAAGGAGCTTTAACAGGGAGAGGAGAGAAGCAAACCTCATCTCTCTGTCCCCATCCATGCACACTGGGCTACAGAACAAGCCTTCACTGCAGCTACTCTCCAGCCTCTCTGCGAGGGCAGAGCCCTTCTTCCACCTTGTATCACTGCACAACACATGGGCCATGGGTTTTGATCTCACGTCACCCAGCCCCAGTCCAGCAAACTACACACACCACATTGGCTCTTCGTGTGGATGGCAATTACTAGAAAAAACAGACACATTTTCCGTACAATTTTGGCAGAAAGCATTTGATTTTTCCAACAATAACAGCAACAAAAAAGATTCAGCCTCATTCTAAGAGCTGTCAACTTTTGGTTTGGCCTTAGTCTTTTCATTCTTTTCTGCACACATTTGTTTGCCTGCAGGCAAAACTTTTCTCTAAACCTCTGACATTATTCTAGAAATGGTGCTCATTTCTCAATGCAAGTCAAATTGCCTTCAGAAGTATCTTTCACAGCCAAACAGAGCCTGCTTGCTGTACTTGTCTGTTAAAATTAGCACCCCAATCCTCAACATATTTATGTGGAAGACCTGATTTTAATGGAGCTCACTGCTGAATAACACTAAAGCCTTTTGTGTACTTTGGAACATAGGAAGCTGCCTTATACCAAATCAGACTATTGGTCCATCTAGCTCATTATTGTCTATGCAGACTGGCAGCGACTTTGCCAAGGTTGGAAGTCAATCCCAGTGAAACCAGAGGAATTTACTTCTAAGTAAACATGGTTAGGAGCAGGCAGGAAGTGGATTTGAGATCACAACCAGCCTACACTTAAGTTTGCACTTCTATGGGCAAAGCCATTGGAATGTTCAGACTGAGCTCCTTTATCTTCTGCTGATTTCTGCCAGCCAGTTCATTGGATATACAATACAGAATCAACAATAGATAACACATCTGTGAATGAATACAGACAGGCATTTAGACAGTGGTAACTCACTGCCAGACAGGTGTCTATAATGTTCTGCCAAGCAGGGAGGAGGATGTTACAATTCCTCTGCTTCCCCAAATTTCTCATTAGAGTTGCTGCTTCTTACTGCATGGGCGGTTGACAGCATCTGAACCCTGTACAAATCTTGTGGGGAAATGTAAGGCACAATCCACTAGAAAGTTCTATCATAGTTCTAAGCAGCTCCCATTAATTTAAATGGGACTTATGCAGGAGAGCTGCTTACTGGATTATTCCTCTAAGTTACATCCCCAGTTAGCAAATAGTGGCAGTAGCACTGCAAATGCTAGTATCTCTGGTTTGCTTACAAGCTTCCTAAAGTCCTGGTCATAAATGAGAGCTATCTCATGCTAATGACTGTAGTGCCCACCCCCCATCACACAATTGAAATATTAATAAAAATAATTTATATAATGTGACTGCTTTTTAACTAGCTGCTTTCAAGACTTTAGATCAGGATTATAAAAGACACACATTTATAAATTATTGGCCTGGAGCACATAGGCACCATATACTATAGGGAGCACTTTTCTAGCACTTTAAATTAATTTATTGTTATTCATTCCAGCTGTCTGTGATGTAAACCTTTAGCTATAAATTTGTACCATCATCCAACATGCCATTAAACTAAAGTGGTGCCCGTGCTAGAGCATATAATAAAACATATGAATAAGATTTCTGTGGGGACATTTCCTCCCCCCTTAAACTCTCCTCTTGGTTAATGACACAAGAGAAGTGAGATATAATGTAAGTCACTCTGCAGCTGTACATTCATTAAAATATGGCATTCATTAAAATATAGGCAGGGTAGAGAGAGACAAAAAAAGATCTTGATGTGCATGGGAGTTGAATTTTGACATGTTTCCTATGCCAGATTGTTTCAATTCAAAGCCCCTCCGAAGAACTGCAAAATTCAGCCCAAATCAGAGACTAATCTAGCTAGAAACTCTTCAGTGATCTGAACATTTCTACACAAGAAATACCTTCTGACCACATAAATGGAGAACAAGGACAAACAGCAGTTTTGTCATTCTTATCTCCTTTCTAGAGTAATCAAAAAGGATGGTGACCTCTTTAATTTCACCACATGAGTGCAATTCTCCAGCTTCATTAAATTCCATGGAAGTTTTGCCACTGGCTTCCGATGGGATATGGATGGCACTCTGTGGTGGGCAATGGTTATGATTGCAAACAAACCCTGCTCTGTGTGGGTCCCACTTTCCCACAAGACATGGAATTGAGATGTTT
Organism: Hemicordylus capensis; assembly: GCF_027244095.1. Taxonomy (NCBI): domain Eukaryota; kingdom Metazoa; phylum Chordata; class Lepidosauria; order Squamata; family Cordylidae; genus Hemicordylus; species Hemicordylus capensis. Next base: position 209,016,408 of record NC_069659.1, read on the forward strand.
ACACTGCACAACAGGGCACTGCTAGCTCCCATGGTGCTCAGTGTGGGGGCTGGCACACACAGCCAGTTGGCAAGCTTGTTGTATGCCTGTACTTGTGGTGCGTTGCAAGCATTCCCTGAAGTGCATGCTCATCAGTTCACTCCTGGGGATGCCCCCCAAAGCCCTCTTTGTCATCCAAATGCAAGCAACAGGACCAGTGGGTGAACCACTCTGTGGGCGGGAGGGTTCTAGCACTCCGAAGGATGAGATTGTGGTTCTCAGATGCAGTGAAATGGAGCTGCAGTCTCAGTGGCCATGTTTTGAGAAGCTGCTAGCAGGAGGAACCACTGCCCCACCCTGGACAACATTAGATGGGCCTAAAGGAGGGACTCCACACACAAGCTGTAAGTGGTGGGTGCTGTGGGTGTCTACTGTGGGGTGAGCTTTGTGCCCAGAAAGCAAGCATGCCCCAGAACATTTCCCCTTGAAGCCTGGTATGGCATGGGCAGCAGGAAACACACCACCACCCACCTCGCACCCATGGAAAGGGCACCCACCAGTACAGCTCCCCCCTCTGCAGGAACACCACCTATAGTAATACATTAAGCAAGGACATTCTCTGTTGCTGCCCCCAGACTTTGGAATGCTCTCTCAGTGGCCATTCGCGCCTCAGACTCCATCACGGCTTTTAGAAAGCTTGTTAAAACTTGGCGTTTTATCCAGGCTTTTACATATTCGTTTTTACTGCTGCTTCTGTGTGTTTTTACCTGTTGTATTGTTTTTATGCTAGTATTTTATAGATTTTAAATTTGGTCTGTGTATATATATATATATATATATATATATATATATATATATATATAGCTTAATATTTTTATTGTCTTTTATTGTATGTTTTAACTTTTGTAAACCACCTTGGGGTTGTCTTTTAACGAAAGGTGGTATATAAATGCAACAATAAATAAATAAATAAATAAATAAATAAATAAATAAATAAATAAAAATGCAAGGGATGGGTACACACTCCCACCCACCACAATGAGATAGGAGGCACCCATCCGATGGGAGGCACCCATCTGAGGACCTGCAAAGTCTCCAGAGTGTGTGGAGCTGAATCCCGCCTCCTTGCCTGGTATCAAGGAACATCAAGGAACTGGTTTTTTAAAAAGTTTTAAAATTGTTTTGTATTGTATTATGTATTTTCAAATCAAATACTTTATTACAGTCACAGACCAATACAATAGTAATGCATACACACAGAAGCCCAATAGAGTAAACCATAAAAGTTGTAATATAATATTAACAAGTTAAGCCCCAAAACAGAGCAGCTAAATTGAATTCATAATGAGCTCCTGGCGAATTTTGCTGGCTATCAAACAAAACTTCGCCATATTATAAGATATTCAATCATTCTAGTCAGCTAGAAAATAATCAAGATAAAAGAGTCCGTGCAACCTGGATGGCAACTTATAAAAGCAGCTATATACTTGTACCATAGATCTCGATAAAATTGACAATAAAGGAGCACATGAGCCATGGTTTTGATATCTCCCGAATTACAGTGTTCTTTATAGTGGGTTTTTTTATATCTCCCTTCCAAAACTGCTGTTTGCAAAACATTGCAACTTGCTAGTATCAAAGCTCTGCAGTATTTTGGCACTATACTCAAGTTAAGATATCTAGCAGGGTTAAAACTCAAAACTTGGCTACCCGTATAGACACCAGCAGGCATGGAGCCCTGGTCACTTTGTTGCTCCATGTCATATATTTGTAGTCTAATGTTTACCCTGGCATGTTCGTACCCCATAGATAACAATACAGGAGGAGAGAAACCATAATTAGTGCAGCCTCTCCTCTAACCCTCTTTTCCATCCCGAGGGATAGGTATCTAATAGCAGAGATGGAACTAAACTTACAGGATGGGAAACCAATTTTAGTCAGAATTCAAGGATGCTAATCCATACTCTGGCCTCCACTTTAAGCAATCCTGTTTCCAAAGAACTATTTTCCCCCCTTGTGGTGTGATTTAATGTGTAATGCTATGTTGTGAGCCATCCAGAGAACAATTTGTTATAGAGCGGCTAACAAATAAGGTTAATGTTGTTGTTGTTGTTGTTGAATAGTAGTAGTAGTAGTAATAGTTGTTGTTGTTGTTGTTGTTGTTTATTTCTGCAGTGGCAAGCAGGCCTCCCAGCATGGCTGTGTACAGTGCCATGGAAATGGTTCTTCACAGCATGGAGAAGGAATCCAGACATAGGTCTCAGCAGAGAAGGGAGTTACTGTGGGCTTTTGGGAGCATGGGAACAGCTGCTGTCCACTAGGGAACTGTGAAGTTCTGCCCTGTATCAACGAGATGCAATGGGTTGATTGTGCACTCTAGAGCTGTCGTGGTTGAGTGTGCAAAGAAGTATGGTGGCATTCTCCTCCTTGGTCCACCTTCCCACCAACAGGGGAAAACAGGTTGTCTTTCCCCAGGGAGATTAAAAGAGGACTCCTGCAAGGGAAATGCAGGGACTCTCATATTATTCAATAAATAACAATTTTCCTGCCTATTTATTGATAATCATGGCCAGCAGGCTGGCAAACAGATCCCCCCTAGGGAGAGTCCCCTTGCTGCCCTCAGGCTGTCATCAAATGGCAGGGTATGTTTCAGCACTGGGAGTGCTAACAGGAAAGAAGCCCTACCACAGCATTTTCCAATGCTGCAATCACAAAGTAGGTGCAGACATGGGACCCCCTCTAATGTCTGGATGCATATAATGTGGGTCAGTCCCACATGGCTCTCTCATTCTCCCAGCCGCAAGGTGTATGGACTCGATTACGACAGCAGCGGATGCACCACTGAGACCTTAAAGGCCAAGTGGAAGACAGATCATCCTGGAGAGAATTTATTTATGTGGTCACTAAGAATCGATGCTGACTTGACCGCACTTAATCAATCAATCAATCAATCATCAACCCGAGGTTTCATGCTGCGTCCAAAAAAGGCCTATGTATTATTGAAAGTGACAGGACTTAACTAGTTCCATTCATTGAAGTGAGACTTGGTCATGACAAACCTTGCTGAACAGGCCATCCTTCAGTAACAGTACAATCAGAGCAGCATATGATTTAGAAACAAAATTAATTTTATTCAAATAAGACTAAAATCATAAAATAAAATAAAAACACAATAAAATCACAGAAGATGCATCAAAACACACTAAAATCCAGCAGAGCTATACAACAGTAAAACCAGCTATAAAACATGCTGCAAAACCCATGCAAATTTTAAAAAAGAATTCTTCACTTGGTACCAAAACAAAATAAAAGTTGGGATGGCCAGACGAGCTTCTCTAGAGTAAATATTACATATCTGAGGCATCATAACCAAGAAGGTTCTCTCCCCAATCACCACTCGCCTAAGTTCAGATGGCAGAGGCAACCAGAAGAGGGCCTCAGGTGAAAAATAAGGATGGCTACTTTACTAACAAGGAAGAGCTACACAGAGCTCTAGGTAGTTGCAAGCTATGCCATGGTACAGTTAATTTACTACTAGAGTGGGAGTTGTCAGTCTTTCCAGACCTAGAATCCACCAATCACCCCACCCTGTACTCATGGCCGCCTTTTTAATTTTTCACCCGCTGTACTCTCCTCTTGGTCTCTCTTTCTTCTGCTAAACCCACACACACTGCAGACTTATGTATCAAAGGTTACTGAAAATTTGTCAAGGCATCTCCACAGCCTTCCTGTGCCATAGCATTTCACTTGATAGCCGTCCAACAGAGAGGGGAAACTGCAAGGCCTTCTCCTGCAGCCTGGCTGGAGCCCAATGACACCATACTCCCACTTGTTCTCCCAGGATTGTCTCTATAATTGGCCATTGCACCAACTTACTATGTGACTCTAATGAACCTAAATTTGCTTGTTTTCTGCTTTCTTCCTAATCCCTTCATCTTTTTGTATCATGTCTGTTATTCTGCTCTAAAGGAGACCTGTTTTAGTGAAGTGGATGTTTAAGGGTTTTGTGCAGTTGGATTGCTGTTTGGTTATAGTTTTAATATTGTTTTACAGTACAAGTCTGTGCACATTTACTCAGAGGTAAATCCCACTGAGTTCAATGGGACTTACTCCCCATTAAGTGTGTGCAGGACTGAAGCCTTATTGTCTTTTGATAGTGACTATAAGTTGCTCTGAGGGCCCAATTTGAGTGGATAGTGTGGGATACAAATATTTTTATAAATAGATAAATACATGTCACATATTTCTGTAGCACTTGGTAGAATTTTAAGTGCTTAATAAATAATGACAACATTGAAGCTGACATGGTGTAAATATTGCAGACACATAGGTTTCAGTCATAAAGCTGCCATGTGTTTATTTAGCAATAGCAATAGCAATAGCACTTACATTTATATACCGCTCTATAGCCGGAGCTCTCTAAGCGGTTTACAATGATTTAGCATATTGCCCCCAACATTCTGGGTACTCATTTTACCGACCTCGGAAGGATGGAAGGCTGAGTCAACCTTGAGTCAAATTTAATCTGAGTCAAATTTAATCTTTTATTTACCAGTATTTGTTTCTTACAGTTCTGTCTCCACCTTATAGCCAACAGGTCAGAGACAGGACATTCCAAAATATTGTACTGATATCACTCCTACAAGGTAAGCCAGTTTTAAAATCGTGTTGTAATTTGCCCCACTAGCTGTGGGAACGAGGAACACAAACAGTTGAGAAAGCTACAGCTTCACTTCTGGTTCCAGCGCACACACACACAAGCTACAAATCTGTATCATGTCCAAAACATGTTTCCAAAGGGTACTGTGCGCGCTTCTGTTTGTGTGCATATTTCCTTGGTATGCCTGCTTTTCTACAATATAAATATACTAGTATTTTGCTTTTGTTTCTATAATTTACTATGATAAATCCTGACATGATGACTAATCCCCTTTTGTACCAATTCTCCCTTCCTGCCATTCATACTGTGAATGGCTATCCCATATCTCTTAAGAGATGTAACAATATGTGCAACTTCAGAAGAAGCAGCATTAGCAGGGAGGCAGAATATGAAGGAGGAACAGGAAATTAGAAGGAACTTTGGTGTGGTGGGGGGGAGGATATGAAATAGTTGTGTGTTCACCTACTTTAATAAAGGATACTGGTTGACATCTAGACTAATGAAGCTCTGGTGTAATGACAGTACGCATGTGCTTTGTGGGGGGGGGGTGATATTTATTAATTTTCCCTTCCCTCTGAAACCAATGGAGTCTCCTGAAAATATATCCCTGAGGGTCACACAGCCCCCAGGGACATATTTTCAGGAGTCACAGACAGTCTCAGAGCAGTAGAGGCTGGTGCAGGCACCGCCAGGGGGCAGCGGGAGGCACCTTTAAATGTACATTAGTAGGTGCTTACCTCCCATACCGAGCCACCTGTCATGGCCCAGACCTGAGTCAGAAGAGTCAGAGGAGGAGCGGGAGGATTTGGTTGGGAGAGCAGGCTCAGAAGCACAGCAGGAGGATTTGGCTGTGAGAACAGACTCTGAAGCTGAGGTGGAACGGCAGCAGACAGGGGAATCTGAACAGCTGGCAGAGATGAGGGCTGAGGAGACTGATCAGGAGGAAGCAGGAGTTTCACCTGTGTTAAGAAGACATCTCAAGAGAAAGGCTCAGTGGGAGACACGCAGGCGTAAGATCTCTCGGGAGAGGGAATAGAAATGCTGAGTCAGGACAGCCTGATTGGCTGCCAGTTATCTCAAGCCCTATATCAAGCAAACGCTGTTCCTGAGACGGTACTGTCAGCAACGTTGCCTACCGCAGACAGTGTTCCTCGTGCTTATAATTATTCAACCTTTCTTGTTTCAACCTGTCCTTGTTCTGTTCCTTCCTTGCTCCTTGATTTCAGTTATTGCTCAGATATCATAGAGGGGGGTACCTAGTTTAGTTTCAAGGGGACTTTATTTTGTTTCTACTACTTTATCTTTGAGAATCATCCTTCACTTTCGTCCGTGCAGCTAAGCTGCTACTTTCTTATCTACAGAATTTCTGTCTTGACTCACAGAAGTGGAGCTGGAAGGACCATAAATCCTGTTGGATCAGCCATGCCAACATATTTACAACAACACGGTGCAGCTAATGGGGAAATGACTTGCCTAGCAAGCAAGAGGTTGCTGGGGAATGGGGAAATGATTTGCCTAGCAAGCAAGAGGTTGCTGGTTTGAATCCCCGCTGGTATGTTTCCCAGAATATGAGAAAGCAATGATATAGGAAGGTGATGGAAGGTGCATCTCACACTGCACGAGAGGAGGCAATGGTAAACCCCTCCTGTATTCTACCAAAGAAAACCACATGGTTCTGTGGTTGTCAGGAGTCGACACCAACTCACCAGGAGTCAACACGAACTCAAAGACACAACTTTTAACTTTACCTCCCGTACTACCACACATAAAAGCTCTTTACAGCAGCGGCACGGCACCCAGCACCCACTTCAGCAGAGGGTTGGCTCCGCCATTCAGTGGGCCTACGCACATGCATAGAGGCCATTTGCTGGCCACGCAAATGTCCACTGCCAGCTGAGTGGCTGGCTTCTATATAAAATAGTTTAAATAAAGTTGTTTATTTAGGAAATCCATCCAGGAGATAGATAAGGCCTACATGACTTGCTACAAGCTACAGACAGGAAGAGAGGAAGGTAGAAGAAGGAAGTCACTCTCTCTCCAGGTAAGATAATGAAACCTGAGATATCAGTCTAACAAAGGGGAAGTAGAGTAGAAAAAGTGTAGTTAGAGAGTGGATTGTCTTGCTCACTACCCCTACCCCTAGTGGTCAATAGGGTTGCTGGTGCTCAGAGTTGAAGCCATCAGGAGCTGCATCTCAAACAGCTTTCTCTCCAGTTTATTCTCCTACAAAGCAACCTCTCTTGCCTTGCTGCAAAATTCTCTGGAAATTCAAGAAGTTTAATGTTAAAATCACTTATTATATTGATGTTAAATTTTGGACAAACTGCTATTTTGTGACGGGCTCTCCCTCCTCAAGCTGCCGTTTTGTGTCCCTAGTGGTCAATAGGGTTGCTGGTGCTAAGAGTCAATGCCATCAGGAGCTGCATCTCCAACACAAACTTTATAATAGTAAGAACATTTTATATACCTGCTTGACTTCTCTTTCTGTGTATGTCATATGATGTTACAATAGACGAATCCAGGAATTCAGCAAGCTCATTAACATGCTAGTTAACCCTCTTTTTATCAGCGTTGTTGAATTGTCATATCAAGCAATTTCCTTTGGGCAAACGGTTTTGAGGGCCTTTGGTGGGACTTGCTAGTCTTCAAAACCTTCCTCAAATTCCTCTGGGGTTTTTTTTAAACCTTGATGTCAAACATTTATTTATTTTGCAATGCACCATTGTCATTCTGTAACTTGATGATCTGGTTGCTTGTACCCTCTCTGGCTTGATTGCTGAGTAGCGTCAGTGATGGATTTTGATGGGGAACTTAAGGACTTTTTTTTAATGTGCACCGAAAGGGGTGCTTTTATCAAGCATTATCACAGTGAGGATATCAGTGAAAATATATACGATTCATCACATCAATCAAGAGAGACACTTGAGCCTTGCACATCACTTGTTAGGCAGCCTTCATACAGCTACATAGGGTTTATTTTCTTATGTATTTTTATTTCTAATGCCTACCCTCTCCTTGCTTCTCCACCACCTGACTGGAATGATAAGCAGAGAAGCCCATTGGATGGTTGAGGGCTTAAATGCACTTCAGTTTAATCCAGATTTGTTATTAGGTGCTTTTTTTTTGTCCTTTGATTTTTTTAGTCCCTTTTCTCTTTCAGAGAAAGAATCACTAGTGCTGATAGTTTTAATGCCAATATACCGATTCAACTAAAGCAGGGTGGGGGGGGCCCTTTGGATTATATGGATAGTTATGGGTGTGGCAGCTTCAGCTTGCTCTAAAAAGCAAGGAGATTCAGTGGTCCATGATAGTCACACCGGGGCGGGGGGGGGGGCATGAGATCTGATGTTCAGTTTGAGATATTGTGCTGGCTTACAAAATAATGGGAACACAATGTGGCTAGGTCCTCCATGCTCCAAAACAACTACCTGCATAGGCTGGTTGCAATAGCAAAATCTATGGATTAGTGTTATAGCAATGTTCAGGATTAGTTTGGCAATATATGTCTCTGAGCGTATGATGTGCTGTTACCTCAGCAGGCAATAACTGCAATCAACACAGTAAAAGAGAACCAGAGAAGGGGTGGATATGTTTTATAGGGATGGAATACCACATGGATTAATATGCTACTGCGTGCATAGAATTGTACTTGTCTCATTTTTGAAAAGTAGAAGGATTCTTTTGGGTGTTGATCTTTCACTGAGACTGTGTCGAACATGTTGCTTTGCCCAATGTCCTTGGTAGGGCCAGCCCATTTCAAAACTAATCCGTGCAGGCTTTGAAAATGCATAGTGGGGAGAGAAGAGGGGAGGTTGCTAGCAGTCCCCTTTTCTCTCCTTGTGCTTCTTGCAAGGTTTGCAAAGAGTGTGAGGAGAAGCACTCCTTGAAAAGTTCGCAAGGATCAGATTGGTCCCTAATTGGTCCCTAAGAGGTGCTCCAAATGGTGACATCTGGGGGAATGTTGCCACCCTGCTGGTGCCCCTAGTGATCTACTGTCTAGTAATCTGGTGTCCTAGTAATTTGCAACTGCCTCACCTCACCTCATGAAAGAGCATCCCCTGCTGGGAAAAAGACACAGAGATCCCTTTCTCATGATCCATGAGAAAGGGCTTAAAGGGGCAGAGGAGGGAGCCTCAAAAAGCTTACTTCCCCTGCAGACAATCTCCTTCTCTTTGCTTGGCAGACAATTGCCAGCTGCTGCCAACAGCAGGGAGGTTTGGGGGCTGGGAGGCCCCTGGAACTCCCATAATACACCATGCAAATGTGCGGTGCATTATTGAGATTGCCCCAGTGATGGGCAGCCACCCATCAGTGTTGCAGTGTCAGCTGAGAGCAGCTGAAGCTGCCACATGATTAGAAAAATGGGGCAAAGGCGGGAACACTTGTTCCTTTAACCTCATTTAAGTGGGTGGCTGCCAAGGCGGGTTTGCCATTGAGGTGCTGCTGGGATTGGACACGATCCTGGCAGTTCTTGTGCAAAGGCAAGACCGGGCTTGGCTTCGTTAGCCCAGTTTTGCCTGCACACGAGAACAGCCTCAGAGTCTTTATGCCCATCAAACTATAATCTGATCTTTCTCAGGCTTTGATTGGCCTCTCGCCCATCTGACTGACCAGACTGCCCTATATTGTGTTAACTCCCTCCATCAGATCAGGTCTGCAGCTTGAGATGCCATCAAATCAGTATAGGCTATTCTACATGCCTTCCCTCTTCTTGACCTTTCTATTTCCTGTTACGCTCTGTTCTCACTATGCATGGACTGCCTCCCTGGTTCCTAGTAGTCTTCCTGATTCAAATACTTAGTTCCTCCTCAGCAAACTCCTTCAAGATTCATGTCCTGATACTGAAAACAAAGGGACTAGCCTCTCAAAGCTGAGCTGAACTTCAGATCTGAGCATGTGCCCAAGCATAGTATTACCTGCTGACTAGGCAACTAGCATTTGTTTTAATCTTGCCTTCTTTTGCTTAGGGTCCCATAGTCCAGAAAAGATAAATTATTACTCATTTTTATTTATGTGTGTATTTGTTTGTTTGTTTTGCACTCAAACACACATGTTTCTGTAGTGCTGGGCAGAAAACACGCTAACTTAGAAACGAAAAGGCGCTAGAAAAGAAAATTCCAAGAGTGGAATCTAACTCCAGCACATAATAGAAGGTACAAATATTTGACACTTTAATGGTCATGTTGTTACACACACACACACACACACACACACTCCCCTTATATAAAAAGAAGTTGGCACGGGACAGGAAAAAAAGAGTGGCAAAGAGGCATATGTTAATGTTGGCAGCATTCTTAAAATTCCACAACACCTTGAGGCCTATTTCTGCACCATGCTCTTTCATATTTGGTGCCAGGAAATGTTAATTACTGCGGTGCAATTTCTTGCATTCTGTGGCGCAATAACGATTAATTTATACTGTTTGGGAAAACACTTTCAACTTATACATTTTTTATTAAAGATCAATAAAAGCAAATCGATATGGTGGTAAAGCGTACAGTACCAAAACGGAAAGCTCTTGTTTTATATACTTGCAATGTAATAAAATTTCACTGTTGATATAGTCAATGCCTCTGCTCTAATGATAGCCGTCATGCTTCTCTTTAAAATCAAGAAACCAATTAAAAAATGCTGGCCCTTGCACATACTAAAATAATTAGCAGTTCTTTTATTGAGTGTTAACACAATGGGCTAAGACTGATCATTTCTTGTCTCATGATCTGAGTAGTCAATAGAAAATGTTCTATTTGAACTGGACATTATTGAAATTATATTTATAATAATAAAAGGGTGTTCTTGTTTTAAAAGCCATAGGGCTTGGTGTCAGGAATTGAGCCCATAGAGGGACTAAAGAGAGATGGGATTTATGTCTTCAAATATCTGGAGGGCTGTCACATAGTGGAATGAGCAGACTTGTTCTCTGTTGCTTTTGAAGGCGGGGCTAGAACCAATGGGTTGGAATGACAAAGAAGCAGATTTAGGAAAGAAGAATTTCCTAATGCTAAGAGCTATTCAATAGTGGAAGAGTCTTCCTCATGCAATGGTAGGCTTTCCTTCAATGGAGATTTTCAAACAGAGGCTGGATAGCCATCTGTCAAGAATGTTCTAACAGAGTCCTTCACTGAGCAAGGAGCTGGCTTGGAAGACCTCCAAGGTTGCTTCCAGCTCCAAAATTCTATGATTTTATGACTCACTGGATATGAGCTTATTCGAGGCCACCCTAACCAAGTTAAGAAAATAAAGAAGGCCCATCCAGACCAGTAGGGAAGCCCCATAGTTTCAATAGGCCAGAGAGGTGCATGTGATACTATATGACACCCTATAAAAACTACCAACTCAAGTGTACTCACTGATCTAAGCCTTACCCCCACACGCATGCAACTTGGTAGGAGCATAGTCTGACCGTAGGGAGGCTCAGGTCATTCAGCCCTTTGTCTGCCACAGATTAACCCACACACTGCAGAGCAAAGAGTGACAAAGAGTAAGATAATATTCAATTAAAGCAAAATAAAAATAAATCACTCTTTGGTTTACATAATAATTATGGGTGTGGCAGCTCCAACTGAGCTCTAAAAATTGAGGAGATTCAATGGTCCGTGATGTTCACGCCATGAGGCTATGAGACTTGATATCTAATCTGAGATAATGTACTCACTCACAAAATCATAAATACACCCTCCCATTGTTTTTCTCTTCAACTTCCAATGAGGAAAGAGACCATTCTGCTTCCTACTAATGTGTAAACTGACAGTGACTGGTGAGTGCAGTGGTGGTGGTGCCCAGAGTGGGGTTGATGGCAATACCCAGAGTGGGGGCAGCAGTGGCAATGGTGGCCAGAGCAAGGCCAAAAGCAGGAATGGTGGCCGGAGCGAGGCCAGTGGTGACAATGGCGGCTGGAGTGGGGCCAAAGCAAGGCTGTCACCAGTGGCTAGATCAGGGCCTAGAGTGGGGCAGGTGGTGCAATGGTAGCTGCAGGGGGCCAGCAGAAGCAGCAGCTGGGGTGAGGCCATAGAAGGGCCAGTGTGGGGCTGATGCTGGCAGCTGGATTAGGAAATGCTGATGGGGACAGCTGGAGCAGAGCCAGACTGGGACTGGTGCTGGCAACCAAAGCGAGGCCATTACTCACTTCAGTTCTGGCTGTCAAGCAGTTGAAGTACAAGCAGAATATCAACAGGTGCTGCTTACAACCTCCTATGCTAGTGAAAGTTGCACCTGTTAAGTTTCTGCCTGCCATGCAACTGTCAAATGTTCTGGCCCCTCTGGTCCTTATAGGGAACCAGCAGCCCTTCCACCTTATGAAGGACAAGGTTGGAATGTGGCAAATGCCATACAGGAATACTGAGGCCTATCAATTCTGAGGTAAAACAGAAGCAACCGGAAGTAAGAAGTGAGACCTGTTCTCCTATTTATCTCAGAGACATGAGTCAAACCATTCATCTGTAATGGTTACCCTTTAAAGACATTTCTGCTGAGAGTGCAGAAACATTCCCCAAGCCAGCTGTGGCAGAAGCTCCTTCACAGCTGTTTCCAGAGAACAAGGGCAGAAGTTGTCCCCCACCCTGCTCTGCCCATTCCCCACCCCGCTCTGCCCTACCCTTTTCTCCTCACAAACATTCAGACTGATTTTAAGCATTTTTTCCCCTTAATTTGTAGAAATTCAAAACATATTTATTTCAACTAACCCATGAAGGTGTGTCATATGTAAGACAGATCATCCAAAGAGACCTTTTCCGAAGCAATTATTCATTCTGTGCTTCCCTATTTGGATCAAAAAAACCACATTATAAAGAGGGGTTGGGTGGGAGACCCACCTGTGGATCTTATGTTTGTTTTTGTTTTTTGTTTTAACTAACACATTTTTATACTGCCCCCCACACAAGTCCCTGGTCGGTTCACAATCCAAAAAGATTTCATGTCCTGAGCTTTCATGTCTGCGTTTCAACTTTTACTCCTCATAACTTAGCCACTTTCCCACAGATTTGTTTTAAAAACTGGCACTGTTGTTGAGCAGACAATTCTGCTATACCGCTTCTAGCATGAATAGTGCAAAAAGAAGCCACAAAAGGTTGGGTGGGAAGATCGGGTGAAATAACATAATGGAAAGCTATTTTACCTCTTCACCCATAATACACAGGCAGTCCCGTGCCTGTGTAATAAAATATATAAATAACCACCTATTGGAAAAGTAATGTCCTCCAGCTGTACTGTTTTCATTCCAGTATTTTCTCACTATATATTTTGGTTTCTGTGTACTGAATTTGCAGCTAATGCCTCATTCCATTTATGTATTACAAAACATATATTGTGCTAACCAGCTGTTGTGGTGGTTACCAAAGATGGGGTCATCTATGTGAGGCTCCCCAACTATGGAATTCTCTCCCTGGGCATATTTACTTGGTGCAGTCATTGTTGTCTTTTAGATGTCAGGCTGAGATTGGGCTTACACATTCAGCCAAAGGAGCTGATGATGAGGTGGTTCAGAAATGCTGAAGGGATGGAATGGACTGTACCACTTTGGACTACAGGGGAAGGTCTTATACACTTTTGAATGCTCACCCATATAAAAATTCCCTGAAATAAAATATGTTTGCATCAGGGGAAAGGATTCTAGTTCAGCCCTTTGCATACTATTTTGGTTTTCTATTGTATTTTTAACTTAAAGGAACTTTGAAAGGTGTGATTCCCCCAAATGTAGGCAGAAGTGGTATGCGTCCATTCTAGCACCTCAGCATTTTACACCTGATTCTGCTGCATGTGTAGACCAGGCCAAAATCTGTCCCATTTGCCTGAGCCTTTAAAAGCAATGAATATTGAACTGCTTTTATCTGTTGTTCTTTCTGCTGATTTATATGATGTATTTTATTCATTCATCCATCCATTCATTCATTCATTCATTTAACATATTTTTACACCACTCAAAACTTATGTCTCTGGGCAGTTTACAACAAAACAACAAAACAAAACAAAAACCAAAAAGTTCAACACATTACAACAATTTAAAATTTTTAAATAATATTTTAAAACAACATTAAAACCATTAAAACAATATTAATTAAAAGCCTGGGTGAACAGGTGCGTTTTTAAAGACTTTTAAAAAGCTGCCAGAGATGTGGAGGCTATTATTTCAGTAGGGCGCACGTTCCAAAGCCTCGGGGCAGCTGCGGAGAAGACCCATCCTTGAGTAGCCACCAGACGAGCCAGGATGTATATATACTGTAGTTTTAGTCTTGGTAGTGCATATGACATTAAAAGTGAACTGGTACGCCTCCTTGATGACTGATATGGTTGAAAAGTGGGATACAAATGACTTTAATAAAATAGAAATTAAAGCAAATTAAAATAGTTAAAACAAGGCAGACAATTGTAAGTGAAATCAATGGGGATAATATCATATTAGGAATCGTCTACCAGCAGAGGCGTATCCAGGATAGGGCAGCCATGGCACTTGCCCTGGGTGCCACTTGAAGGGGGTGCAAGTGCCAGCCACCACCACTGCCCCACTATAAAATTTCAAAGAGCGGGCGCCACTCACTGCTGCTTCCGGGTGGGCGCCCCGCGCTGGCTGCTGCAGCATCTCCAGTAAGCCCAGCTCCGCACACACCTGCACGCCCACAGGAGCTGAGAGAGTAGAGGGGGGCTTACTCCCCCACTCCTTGAAGCCAACCAGAGCTGCCCACCCCGGGTTTCCGTCGCCACCGCCTCCTCCTCCAGCAGCTGCATCGCCTACTGTTTACAGCACTTCTGCCCGCCCTTGTTTAGAAGTTTGCAGGCTGGAGCAAGAGGGGAGAGGGCGCGGGGGTGCAGGGAGCCATGGCGTGTGTCTGGGTGTGCACGCGCCTGCCTGCCTATGTGCTCCTCTTTCCTTGCCAAAAATGAAGCGCAAGGGCTGCAGAGCGAGTTGCTGGCTCTGCCTTCTCCCTCTCAAAGGAAGCCGCAGCTGGAAGCCCTGGCAGTGGCTCCAGTGCCGGCTCTTTAACAGCTCCTCTTCTCAGTTAATGGTTACGGGGGGGGGGGTCTTGTTTTGGCAACATCCCTGCGATGTTTTCTGCACTTGTTTTTAAAATAATAGACTCTGATTACTCTAAACTTTTCTTTGTCGAAAGAAGGCACCTGATAATCCTGAGCTGTTTGCAAGCAAACAGGCACCCGGCCACACTGCAGCCACTCCAGCCATGCCTGCTGCTGCCCTGCATACGGCCATGATTGGTCGAACGGACCTGACGGTGGCACTCCCCCCTCCCACTAGCACTTGCACAAGATCTCCTGGTGGCAGGCGCTCCCATTGGCCGGTGGCGGAGCACCTCAAGCTGATTGGCCCATTGCTGGTTTGATTTCTCTCCCAGCAGCAGCAGCGCAGGCGATTTTTCCCTAGTCTGCTGCACATGAAGCAGGGAGCCTCAACGACCACACGCCAGGCTAGAAGCCTGGAGCAGCACTGAGGGGAGGGTTTGCAGAAAGACAGAGTCGGGAATCTCGGAACGGAGCACCTGGCCTTTGGCGGAGCCCCCCTTGGTAAGCAGGGATGGTGTCGAAGCCCATTGGCAGTCCCCCCTATGGAAGAGGAGGAGGAGGAGGAGGGAAAGGAAACTCTTTTGCTGCCCCCTGCTCCACATCTCCTCTGTAGGTTAGTTTCTTGTGTCGGACTGACTCGCAAGTGGCACTCCCTAAAGTCTCCCTCCTCTCCAACAACAATTTTAACCCGACGGAGGGGGCGGGAAGCGGGAGTCAGCATCACAAAACTGCCCCGGGGCTCAGCCCCACAAGGCTGTGTCGGTCCTTTTTGTTACCTACTGAGTGACAACATGGGGAGGACAGGGCAGGGGGACAGCAGCAGGGGCAGCCTCTCCGTGGTTCTGGGAGAGAGGAGTGTGTAAACTTCGAGGAGTGGCGGGGTTCAAGCTCCCTCCAGGATTTCCCTTCCCCCTGGAATTAAATAAATTGGGAGAAGATTACAAAAAGATCTGGAATTGAATATGTTAAAGAGTGTGGGCAGTGTTAAATTTGCAGCTTAGAGAGCCAGCATGGTGTAGTGATTAGTGTACTGGAGTAGGACTGGGGAGACCCAAGTTCAAATCCCTTTCCAGATATGAAACTCACTGGGTGACTCTGGGCCAGCCACTTATTTCTCAGTGTTACCTACCTCACAGGGTTGTTGTGAGAAGAAAGATAACCCTGTATCTGCTCTGAGCTCCTTGGAGGAAGAACAGGATCTAAATGAATGACTATAGGGCTTTCTTCAAAGTTAACATGCCTACTAGGATTGCACTGATGGGAAGAGGATGGGGAGGGCCATGCTTGATGCCAACATATTCCAAGCCATCATCCCTCCCAGTCCCATAAGTTAAGGACAATTGAGCAAGCATTAAGGGAGAGAACGAAGGGGGCAGGGGGCAGGAGACAGGAAATATCAAAGTGATTTAAAAACCCCAAGTAAACAAGGAGGTACAGCTCTGCCTCTTTAGCTGGTCAAATGATCTCTCTGGTGCTTTGACTCTCTGTGCTTTTCAACTTATCTCTTTGGCTGGATCTCTCTTCTGCAATGCAAAGCTAGTCTCACAAACAATGTGAAAGCAAGTTTGGTAGTGGTTAGAAAACGCTTTCCCAAAACTCCCCAGACTGAGGAGGGAGAAAATTTGTACAAAAGATGGGCACCCTAATGACAAGTTTTAGTTGTTATATCCTGTGGTCTTCCAAATTAGATTAATTTCAACATTCTGGCTAGCAGCACTCCAGTTCTGGTGTCCTCAGCATGAGCTAGTCACTTTCTCCATAAGAAAGAAGTTCCACAGTGAGGATGCCACAGTAAAGAAGGTGCTGCTCCTCATTGCCACCCATCTTGCCTCTGACTGTGGTGCCCAGAACTCTGAATACTCACTGGAAGGCAATTCTCTTAGAAATAAAACAAATAGGCTTATCCTTATGTACACAAAGAGACTTTATAAATGACTGCTTCCTAGTGCAGTCCGAACCGGTTCAGTGCCACTGGGAGGGGAGCGGGAGCTTTAAGAAAGAGGAGAGCAAGTCCTTACCTGCTCTCTCGCACCACATGCAGCTTCCTGCTGGGGCGGTGCTTGGCCCAAGTACCCCTGCATGGCGCCAGCATACACATGGCGATCACACATGAGCGGGCACCATTTGCATGGGCAGCAACACCATGCTGACCACATAGATGGCGCCCATGAATGTGCAGTCATCATGTGCATGCTGGTGCAGCACAGGGGTACTTGAAACGAGCACTGCCCTAGCAGGAAGCTGCATGGGGCGGCAGAGAACAGATAAGGACATGTCCTCCACTTTCTTAAAGCTTCCGTCCTTACTCCTCTCCCCACAGTGCCGGACCAGCGCTCAAACCATGGTCCACGCACACCCCTAGTGCAAGGATTGAATTAGGTAGAGTTATAGTAGTAGTTTATTTAATTAAATAAATGTCTTGACTGTAGTCATGATATATCAAGCCCTTGCTATCAATTGCATGGTAGGTAGATCCAGTAGACAGTGTTATCAAGCTGGTCCTTTGTGATGTTCTCTATATAAAGGTGTTTAAATTTTGTACTGTGAAAGCAAAAGAAGCCACATATTCACATTACTGAGTATGTGAAAGTAAAAAATATTTTTTACTGTTATTGATTTGGCCAAAAATTAAAACACAGGGGTCCATGGGAGAAATACGTCTAGCCTGGCAGATAGATCAGTAAAATGTGGGAGATCCTCCACAGTGGATTTGTCACATAAACAATAACTATTTCCAGATCTGTGATGTGTGTAAAGAATGAAAGAGCCGGAGATGGTGTGGCCTCAGAGCAGCCTCTGCTCCTAATCTATGCTCATTCATTTGAATGTCTGTAGAGAGCTTAAGCACATATATGCAAACTCTGTGTGATCAAGAACTCTGCAAAGGCTACGTTTTCAGGGAGTGGCTGTCATCCAAATTACATTACTCAGTAGTACTACTCAGGATCTTAATAGGACTCTAGTAAATTTAGTTAGGATGTTAGCCAGTGTTCCTAAAGCAGCTATCCAATATTGCCTTTGAAATTTCATTTAGATTAAGACTTCTCTCTTTGAAGTACAGTAACTCTAAAAAAAATCATTCGAAATTATGATTGAACTTAAACATGCAGTGCCGCAACAGAGATGTCTTTAAGTTGATCATCAAAACTATATCTGCTAAATGTAAACATTCCACACTACAAGGGTTATGTTGTGCTAGCATAGTAGTTGTGCAGGGCCCATATAATGATCTTCACATTTATGGATCCCCAACTTCAACTTAGAACAAATGTGCATATTTTGGAAATGAGTTTGAAATAAGTGTAAGGATTGGTGTAACAGCAGCTGATGTCACAAAGATACTGTTTATTCCCTAACAAGGCCCCAGGGATGGGCTACAACCTAGCAAGACAGGAGGGAAAGGAGGCAAGGACCTAAGTGGACAGAGAGTTCCAATGGACAGGAAGAAAGGAAGAAAGATGAGACACAGCCAGCTGGCAATGATACGGCCAACTATGACTACAGTTCTGTCCAGCCACTTGGTGGGCATCTCATTAGTTTTGGCATAAAACCACTTTGCTGTGGTCCAAAGTAAACTTACTTGGAAGTAAGATCTATTAGAATCAGCAAAACTTGCTTCTGAGTAAATATGGTTAAGATCAGGCTGTTATATCAAACAATATTTGGAAAATAACAGACTGTGCATAGCTTGTCAGCTCCTCTGGTCTGTTTTAAGTGGAAGCTGATGATCAACAATTTGAGCGGAGAACAGGAAAACAGCCAGTGCAGAGGTCAGCACCACTTCCTAGATCCAGCTGTTTTGGTTTAGGTTTTTAATTAAGTTTGGCTCAAATTAATGATGACAGTTTAAAGAGAACTCATTCACCTATTTAGTGTACTTTCCATCTGAAATTGGGTCTCTTCTGTCCAGTTGTATTTTGTCAGAGGATTTGCACTTGGGATCCCAGAAGCCACTGATTATCCCCGATTAAATTTTTATTTTCCTGTCTTCCTGGCTCTGCGGATTCACATTGCCCTTTCCTGCCATTTCCAGCAGACTGCTGTAGCTGCTGCCACTGTGATAAGAAGCAATAAATGTGGGGGCCAAGGTTCCTGACTGCCAGTCAGTGTATGGCCTCCACCTGCTCATATTTTTAATAGTATCTAAAATTTATGAAGTTCTTTCGAGTGTTCAAAGCACTTCATGTGCATTATAGCTGGTTGCAAGCTTTCCAACAGTCCTGAAAGGTAGGTCAATATTATCCCCGCATTACAGATGGTGAGATGCCGCTGAGAGACAGCTGTGGCAGAGGTGAAATTTGAAAAAGATACTCTCTGACCCATAGCTCATTTTCTTAGTGCTTCACCACAACATTTATGGTTTATTCACGTTTTGGGGAACTCTGTCCATATTAAGCTAGCTTATTTAGTGCTGGAATTCTAATAGGCCAGAGAGGGCCCCTTAGCTTTTTAAAAATTATTTTATTTTATTTTAATTTTTTGGTGGTAGCCCTTTAGCTACTGTTTTTGTAGCAATGCGGGCATGATTTGCCTAAAACTGGAAGGGTGTGTAAATTTTGGTAAATGCCCCCTACCTTTCCTCCAGAATGTAATCACTGGTTTATTAGGAATCATGTTTGTCCATTTGTGTTCTTGCATGGGACTCCATGCTATAAAGAAGAAAGTGCTACCACTGAAAACAGCAGCCTTGTGTCAAGTTGCCCCTGCCCCTTCAACTCTGTCTTTACTTATCCTGGTTGCTGACGATGTGGGTATCTCATGCAACCAGCAGTAGTCAGTGATGGAGGGGGAAACAAAACAAGCATCATAATGACATCTAGACATGGGGGTACATTGAACTACAGAGGGGGGAATATAATATGGGGCTGTCATTTTCAGTGATAAGATTTCAGTTATTATACTGTGGCTTCAATAAGCCTGTTGAGTTCCTATTCATTTTGTCCTACTGGTGTATAAAGGGCTGAACTGTTCCTAACCACTATGTTGCACTGGCTCATTTTCCATACTCAGTTGGATACCTTTTCCTTTTTTAAGCTGGACAGTTAATAAATTGGAATCAGACATCACATATAGGTGGCATTTAAAAGCAGGCAACCAAAAAAACCCTAACATAATAACAATGACAAATATCAACTTCCTCAGAATCAATGTGGCCTGTATGCAAGATGAATGGAAGGGTCTCGCTGATGGAATCTCCTCCCTTGCTCCAACAAGCTACAGATTTCATTGTTGTACTGAACCAAAAAATCCATTCCCTTCTGGAATTGGTTTGATTCATATGAAGATAATTAAATGGGACATAAGTACTGAATTTGAAGCCTTGCTTGCTCTCGGGGCTCCTTTCCTATGAGCCACGTGTGGCATCTCAGCCTTTTAAACAATAAAGCAATGGGCAGCAAAACAGATGGATGCAGCATCCATCCAAATAGCTAGGTTAACTAAACAGACAATGGACAAGTATCTATGCTCTTTCTGTGCTCTGGCAGTATCTCAGTATAGGCAAAAAGAAGCTCCACCGTTGAGGCTCAAGTGGGTCATTAAAAGGAAAATATGACAGTTCTTACAGGTACAAATAGTAGGGGTGTGCACAGAACTGCTCCGGGCAGAAATGAATTTGAACCAAATCACATGCCCACAAGCCAGTTTGTAAGAACCAGCCATGCACTCGAACCAAGTTGAACTGGTTTGGGCTGGTTCAGCCCAGTTCAGAGGCCTTGTAAAGGGGAATCTGGTAGGAATTCCCATTTACAAGCAAAGGGGGAACCCTAGCAACTTAAAGGGGGTTAGAAAAGGGGGGCAGGATGGGTGGGCAGGAGGTCACCTTATGGAACATCACCACCACCACCCTGCTGAGGAGGGGAGTGCCGGTGGGACCTAGGGGAGCTGTTGCCAGTCCACTGCCACCACCGCCAAAGAGCCATTGCCATGGCGTGTGAGGTGACTTCCCGCTTGCCCCCTTCCCCCCCCTTTTCAACCTCATTTAAGTTGCTAGGGCTCCCACTTGGCATGTAAAGGGGAATCCTTATTGGATTCCCTTTTACAAACATGCCAAACCAGGCCAAACAGGTTCAGTGCAAACTGGGCCAGGTTCAGCCCAAACTCAGACTGGCCTTCCTTTTTGGGGATCTGGACTGGTTTGAATTTGAACAGATCAAACTGGGCCAGTTCAAATCAAACCGAATTTGATTTGAACCAATTCCGCACACCCCTAACAATAGTCTTCATCTCTCACTCTCCCTGCCACGCACACCCTGAAAAAGAGAGGCTTCCATCTTCAAACAACAACTCAACAGGCCTCATGGCCGCCAGCAATCTCCCTACTTCCTCCAAGCGGTGAGAATTTCCAGAGGCAGTACTGCAGAATTCATTTGCTTTGCAGAGGGAATGTAAGGGGGAAAGAGAGAGAGTACAGACATGAACAGAAGAATAAGATAGAAGCATTGTTGCTTTAATATATGAGGTGATTGTAGTAGTTATATTTCTTTTTAAAAAGTGTTTCCAAGCTGCAAGAATGCACACATGCAGGAGAAAGTGCATGTGCAAGTGTGCAAGTGTGCATGTGTGAAAGTGTCTACGTGTGTGGGGAGTGTGTAATATCATTTTCATAGGTGTGAGAGAAAGGGTATGCCAAGAATTTTTTTCCCCTTACAGTTCTTCTGCAGCAAAGATATGGAGGGAAGGCAAAAAGGTGGAGGCCCATGGGATTCATCTTCAATTTTTTATCCCAGGGCCCATTCCTTCCTACCTTGCTATTCCCTTGCTCCAGAGCTCTTCATTTAACACCCCATCCAACTGTGCGCCTACTCAGACCCTCTATTTCTATTCCGCTCCTTGGAATGTTGTGGTAGGTCCAGCCAGTCCAAGCACAGCCAATCCTAGCCCACATTGGACAAAGCATTCACCTGCAGAGTTCCTACTGATTTAGTTCAATGGCAGGGGCGGATCTACCATTGGAGCAGCAGCATTAAAAGAATGCAGGCTGCCAAGGGGTGCTGGCTCCACCAACCCTAATAGCAGGCCCCGCTATTCACCTCCACTGCTCATCTGCCTCACCTGCTCCACTCACAACCTGCTCACTTGCCTCAGCCAGCTCACCACTCACTCCATGGCCCCAACTAACTGTCAGCGCCTCCTGGTTTTACTCTCTGCCAGCCAGCCAAAATGGTATAATGATGTCACTGCCCAGCACCCTGAGCAGCCATCAGAGGGGTAAAGGTAGTCAGCACGGGCAGTTATTGGGGTCTGTGGAGCAGCTGGTGAGAGGCTGGGCTGGGCTGGGAGGACGAGGTGGACTGAGATGGTGGCGGCAGCAAAAGTAGATGGTTAAGCAAACAAGGGAGCAGGCAAGGCAAGTGGGTGGGCTGTGGTAGTGGTGGCAGAGACTGAGGTTCAAAAACAGGGGCCCTGCTCAACAAGTGAACACAGGCCCATAAGAGGTAGCTAAGCTAGTGTTCAATGGGTTCCACAGATGAAGGTTTAATCATGGTTATTGGGCACATTTTGGATGTCGAACCAGCCAGCCAAGTAAACAGACCTTTCACTGGTCACAGAGCAGCTCCCTTAAAGCACATAAAGGCAATCTCTTACTGTAATGAAACACTACTACATAAACTAGGCTAATACAGATGAATTCTTCATAAGAGCTGGTGGTCTCAAATTGGGGGCTCAGGTGGCAGAGCCCATTAGGTGGATACCTTCATGGAAGGAACAAAACTGCTGGTGTGATTTCTTCCATTTTGCAGGATCACTATTACAGCTTGTTGGAGATCCAGCTCCAGATGGCATCAACCTTTTGTACCAGTAACCCTAATGACCACTAGGGGCATTGGGAATAGAGTTAGAGATAGATAGTTAGTGTCTCCTTCTCTTTTCCTATTTATCTCTGCCTCTATGACCCCGCTATTGATATAATGTACTCATGAACTTCCTGGGATAGACTTCCTCCTCTTCCTCCTCCTCCTCCTCCTCCTTCTTCTTCTTCCTGGAATGCTTCTAGCTCCCTCGCTCTTAGCACTATGCTTCTATAGATCTCTCTCTGACCAACATGTAGCCAGAAGTTAGATATATACTGTTAGATCATCATGTACTTCTGAATAAAGTAGATTAGTTTAACCTTACATGAATCTCCATGTTTATCATTTACAAGCTGTTGTCCCTGAGATCCTGTTAACTTCTGCTGTAATGGGAGCAAGTTAGCTCCTGAAATACTCTGCTGTATAAAGAATTACCTTCAACATAGATAACCAAAGTGTCGTACTCAGCTACAAGCTCAGCAGTTATCAAGAAACACAAAGAAACAGTAGGGCCCAATTTGGCCTTATAAAACTGATGACTCTGACCTGACTCTTCAGCTTGGCGCTTTCCAGACTAGACCCTACAATGGGGTCAGGACGTATCTCGGAAGTGTGCTTCCACACTTCCTGTGTCATGACACCACAGTCCTAACATGGACAGCAGGGTACCATTCACATTTCTAATGCCTTGTTTCGAATTTAATCACTGTAGTATAGAGCTAGGACGTCATATATCCGGCGTGAGAAAGGTTCTTTTCCCCCCAAGTAGTTGGTTGCTGCGAGACTGCTCCCCCTGCTGTTACGTTTCGAAGGCAACTTGCCTGAATGGAGGCATTTTGCTGCTGATGAGCAGATAGTCTGGAAAGCGCCCTGGAGCAATCTTTTGCTCATATATGAAGCAGCTTGGCTGTCTGCTTGCCTCCTGGTTCTGTAGAGTCCATCTAGACACCTCCTTCCCGCCAGCTATCCCGCCAGCTACAAAACTCTGGCCTGTTTTTTCATTGCTGGCTTCTTTGCCTTGGCAGCCCTTTTTTCTTTTCCCCCTTCCCTCATAGGCTCGCATGCTGCAGAACACAGAACTCAGCACCACCTTGGCCTAGTAGCCCCCAATCTTAAAGGGCCATTTCAGAAACATTTTCCAGATGTTAGCACCCGTCGATGAAGCCGCAACTGATCATGAACAAGCAATGAAGTACAGAAAAGATTGTGATTTGACAGTTGTTGCAATGTTTTTGAGAGCAAATGCTTAGGGAGATTGTTCTACTTTTCTATTCTATACTCTAGTCATACAAACAAAGGGGTCACTAGAGTAGCCCTATTTGGTAAAGATGCTGGCTCCCAGTTGGATCCTAGGAACTAAGAAACTTGCACATTCTTAACCACTGAATGTGAGAAGGTGACATGTGCTCCCAAACCGCACAGCTAGCTTGTATTTTTTGCAGATGTTCCAGTGTATCATCCCTGCTACCTTGTCATGCCTTTGTTTGTAGTCAGTCTGTGCGATCTTTTTACAACAGCTGATCAGGTGGTCCACTGTTCCATCTGCTTCTTTACAAAGGTGGCACTTGCTGTTTGTGGTTGATTTTTTGACTTTTGCTCTTATTGCATTTGTTCTTAGTGCCTGTTCTTGTGCAGCCAGTATTAAACCCTCTGTTTCTTTCTTCAAGTTGCCATTCTTAAGCCATTGCCAGGTCTTGGTGATGTCTGATTTTCCACTTATATTGTGCAAATATTGACCATGCTGTGGCTTATTTCTCCATTTTTCTGCTCGGTTCTTGACTTGTTCTTTCTTGTAGGCCTGCTTTCTTTCATTGGTGTTGAATAGTTTCTTGTTATTGACCATTTGAAGTCCATCTTCTTCACTATCCTTGATATATTCTTCAAGGCCTCTTTTCTCCTCCTCCTCTACTGTTTGATGGACTTGCAGCATTCCTCTTCCACCTGAGCTGCGAGGGATGTATAGCCTATCTATATCACTGCGGGGGTGCAGAGCATGATTGACGGTCATGATTTTCCTGGTCTTATGATCTAGCGTCTCTAGCTCTGCCTGGGTCCAATCTATTATTCCTGCAGTGTATCTGATATTATTATTGTTGTTGTTGTTGTTGTTGTTGTTGTTATAAATAGAAAAAATAACAAAATACAAAGATCTACAAATTGAAATTGAAAGGCTGTGGCAGAAGAAGACCAAAATAATCCCAGTGGTAATTGGTGCCCTAGGTGCAATTCCAAAACGCCTTGGAGAGCACCTCAACACCATAGGAGCCACAGAAATCACCATCAGCCAATTACAAAAAGCAGCTTTACTGGGAACAGCCTATATTCTGTGATGATATCTATAATGATGATGATGATGATGATGATGATGATGATGATGATAATAATAATAATAACAGCAACAATACTAATAATAAAATTCAGCCATCCCAGATATTTGGGAAGGACTCGATGTCTGGATAAAACAAACCAGTCAATAACACCTGTCTGACTATGTAAACAAATAATAATAATTTATCTCTCATTTGGGGCCCAGAGATGCATAGCAAGTTTTTCCCTTGCCTCTGCTTTCTCAGCGAGTTCAAAATGTGAGATGTGGCTCAAAAAGGGCTTTGTGAAACTTGAAAGCCTACACATTGTCATCCATTATAGGATTATCAACTTATCGGCTTCATTTCTCTTCTGTCTCTAAACCAAAATAATACAAAAACCCTCTTTACACTACAAACTTATATTGGTTTTAAACCAGTTGGCATGACCTATCCCAAAGAATCCTTGGAATTGTATCTTGGTGAGGTGCTGAGAAATTTGTTAGAGATCCCTTGCCCCACCTGTTCCTCACGGAACTACAGTTCCCAAAATTCCATAGGGAGAAGGAATGATGGTTAAGTCTATAGTATGACTATGCCCTAATACCTCCATAAAGTAGGATGCAATCATAATTTAACCACAGCACAGCTTACCCTTCCAATCACATAAAAAACATTAAAGAAAAGTAGGGTGGAAAAGAGGAATAGTAAACAAAGGAAGAGTAGAAATTGAAAATGAATAAATAGAAGAAAGAGTTAAATAAAATGAACCAAGTACATCCGTTTGGCCTATATTCAAGCCGGCTAAGTCATACAATTTCAAATATTCTTGATGGGCTTGTTTCTCTTTTTTAAACCAATGCTTCCCAAAATGTATAGGATATACTAGTATAGCACAAGATGGACAATAGTTCCCCGAAATATGAGCAGTGGCTCATAATCCTCTGAGAGAGATGGACATGGCAAATTTCACTAACATAGCCCACTGTATAGCTGACAGTCATAGGTGAATCTCAAAAGCATCACCATTGCCCAGAAAACACAGTCCTATTGAGGAGCCCTGTCTAGGCAAAGGGAAGATGGGACATGAGGAGGAGCAGTATTAACCTGGCTACCCTGCAGGGGCAAGGTAGATGCCTCCCCATTGTTCTGGAAGCTGATCAATAAATATATATACAAAAAAGTGAAACATGCCTCTTAAATTAATCCAGGGGGGAAATGTGCCCCCGATAGAGAAAGCCTGGGAAACACTTATTTATTCCACTGCAGAGCAATGGAATTGTTTTAATTTCTAGCAAGTAAGGAACAAACCCTAAGTCAAGTGAGAGCGGAAATTTGTGGGAAGGAAAGGGAGGCATGAAAGGAAAGGAAGTGTGAGGAGAGCCATTCCAGGTCTTGTGTAATAGCCTCACAATCTTCTTTTTAACCAGAACAGAAGGGTGTATCTCAGTTAAAAACTAAAATAATACTCCAAGTTCAAACTAGGACAAATGTAATCTTCTTTAGAAATAATAAAATAAGCAGGAGTCAATTTAAAGGGAAATCTGATGGAAGGGAAATCAGCATTTGCACACGAAGATACACAAGTTCTGCTGAACTCTTGTCCAATCAGCAAAATGGCTTCTCACCATGTTAATAAACATCAGCCACCTTTGGACGTAGCGTGAAACCTTGGGTAGATGAACCTGTGGGTAATCTGTGATCCTGTGAATCATCCTGCAGTCGATCGCCGAATTGTCATCTTGCAGCCTCTGGCTTGAGGGCAGAAGCAGCCTTCCCTGGTCCGCCAAGGCCACATCCCAAAAAGCTCCATAGCACTCACATTGCCAGACTGTGGGCAAGGCATCAGGACATGAGCAGAGCAGCAACCACTGGCCACAATCTTTAAAGCCTAGCACGATCATGCCTTTTGGGCATCAGTAACCTGCCCTTAGCAGGGATAGGGCATTTAAACCTGTTCCTCACACGCACAAGCACAACCACAGGTATCAGGGGGTGGAGAGGGAAATTATTTTCCTGTTATTCCTGGAAGAGGTCATAATAACTTCCTAGGAGGTTATATATATATATATATATATATATATATATATATATATATATATATATATATATATATGGGTGGGCAAAGGATCCTGCAGCTTGGTCCACTGAGACAATGGATGCTCTTGGAATGGTAGACCCGGGCCAAGAAGTCCAGGAAGCTCCAACAGATCCTGCCCCCATCCCAGCTTGTCGGCCAGGGATTAGCCTTCTCATGAGAGTGCCAGACCAGTGGGGAAGACCAGATCCTCCATGAGCTTCGGGTCTCCATAGGACTGCACTCTCATGAGGTAGGCCATCCAACTATAGGATGAGCCCCACTGATGCGGGCCCCCTGGTCAGTGGCAGATTTAAGGAGAGGCAAAGTAGGCACTTGCCTACAGTGGCAAAATTTGAGGAGTGGCCATTTTTGTTGCTCCTCAAATTTTGCGGCCTCTCTCTGGAGGTGGCTGTGGCTGCAGTGAGGGTGGGGGGGAGGGGAAAGTCCCCCCTTTTTCTTCTAAAAACCACCACACATGGGGGGCAGAGAAGAACACACAGTGGGCAGGAAGTGGGGGATGATAGGAAAGTTCCCCTTTTTACTTTAAAATGCGACTGCATGGAGGAATGGGGCAGCTGCAGTGGGGTGGGGAGAGGGGAAAGTTCCCCTTTTTACCTTAAAGCAGCACCGCTGCATGGTGGGGTGGCAAGGGAGAGCTCCTTCCAGATCCCCAGTTCCCTCCCAAATGAGTGCACGTACCCGTCTGCAGCCCATTTTGGATCTTTCTCTGCATGTGTAGAGAAAGGCCTATATCAGACTACAGACAGTGCCATGCACTCATTTGGGTGGGAGGAGGGGAGCTGGAAGGGGTTCTTCCTTGCTGCCCAGCCACTCAGTGGCACCACTTTAAGGTAAAAGGGGGAACTTTCCTCTCATCCCCCCTCCCCGCAGCCGCAACCTTCGCTGCAACCTTCGCCCTCATCTGACTGCTGCGGTGGTTTTTAGAAGAAGGAGGGGACTTCCCCCTAGCCACATAGGCGTAACTATAGGGGGGCAGGGGGGCACGTGCCCCGGGCGCCACTTGGTAGGGGGCACCAAAAAGTGCCCTCGCCGATTTGCTGGAAAAAATATATATATATTTTTTTAAAAAATTTGCAGAGTAGTCCCCCTCCCCCAGTCCCGGCGCCCCCCCCCCCGGCATTGCTCATCCAGCACTGGGCGCCACGGTGTCTTCGTAGTCCAAGTCTCTGACTCTCACTCCCCAGCGCGCCCCGCCGCCCCGCCACCAGTCGTGCATGCGTCGAGAGGAGGACACGCACCAGAGCAAACTTCCTGAACAACTCCCTCTTCTGAACAACTTCCTGAACGCCCAAACCAGTTCCCCTTTTTGCTCATTCAAGTCCTTCCTCCCCTATAATCTAACCACGTTTTAACTGAAAAGGTTCAGGGAGGGCGAGATGGGGGGATGTGGAGCCTTGGGTTCCACATCCCCCCATCTCTCCCTTCCTGGACTTTTTCACTATGTAATGCAAGCTAATTTAATTATATGTCATCATCAAAATGGATTAGCTGTTTCAGCCCATCAGGAAAGTCTAAACCTCCACCGATTTAATTAACCAGACTGAAAATCAGATGAACAGAGAATGTTTTAATGAAAGGTGGTATATAAATTTAACAATAAGTAAAACTATCATTAGGAGCAATTAGCGATTACTTAAACATTGGTGCTGCCAAGTAATTTGTAAACAAAACTTGAAGCCCTTTGAAAATAAGCTGGAATTAATTGTAGGTTGGGCAGGGGGTGAAAGTATATACTTCTAAACATTTATTGGTAAATTTATATACCACCTTTCATTAAAAACACCCCCAAAGTGGTTTGGTTTTAGTCATGGATTTTAATTTTAATTGCTCTTTTTGTCAATGTGATGAAGATTAGTTAAATCTGAGTGGTCTTAGGCAACCAATGTTGCATCTGAAATGCCATTTCATTTTTTATTGTCATAAATACTCTCCAACCAATTTAAATAGTAAAGGTGTATATTATCGCTTTATTCAATTGCAGGGAATCTCAAAAAAGCAGGATTTGCAACTAAGGCAGTGCATATCTTCTCTAAAATGGCCCTTTTATAGTTTTTCTAACTTTGAAATCGTAACATAAAACAAAGCATAAATACATAAATGCTTCCCCCTCCATTTGAAACCTTTTCTGGTGTAAATAGCGTGCAGTTTTGGGAAAGGGGAGTCTTTCTTTAACAGCAAGAGAATAAGGAGTCTTTAGCACTATCACCCTAGTCCCTCGAATTACTTTGGAGTCCTTGGTTTTCGTTTTGTTAAAATACAGTCACTCACAAGGGAAAGTCAGGAACAGAACCAGGGCGTGAGGGAGGGGCATCATAATCATAATAATCATCATTGCATCATAATTCTGATGTTTGAGATACAAGCCAACTTCACAGGGTTGTTGTGAGGAAAAACCTAAGTATAATGTAGTATGTATCATCATTGCATCATAATTCTGATGTTTGAGATACAAGCCAACTTCACAGGGTTGTTGTGAGGAAAAACCTAAGCATGTAGTGCATTTTGGGGGGGACGCGGCGGTGGGGCGCAATTTCAGTGCTTGCCCCGGGCGCCGTTTTCCCTAGTTACGCCTCTGCCTAGCCAATAGGGATGTGCAAATGGTTCGAATTCGATGCGGTTCGGTTCAGTGGTTCAAATTTGAACCGAATCAGCCATCAGGTTCGAGCTGCAGGTTTGAATTTGAACCAAACTGGGGGGGGGGGGTCGATTTGAACCAGTTCAAACAGGTTCAAACCTCCAAAATGGGTGGGGTGGTAGCTGGCAACCATGGGTACCTACCACCCAACCCCTGAAGCAATCGGACACAGGGGTGTAACTACCATTAGGCAAGGGGAGGCAGCTGCCTGGGGGGCCCCCACGCCTCGAGGGGCATCGGACACTTGTACGATTTTTTATGAATTTTTGAAATTTATTTATATTTTTCTCATAGGGTATAATGGGACTCGAACCAGACCATTATTCCTTATTGTGGAGCATCCATGGGTGCCAACTACCACCCAAAGCAATTGGACAATCCTATGATTTCTTATGAATATTTGAAATATTTTTAATTATTTTTCTCATAGGGTATAATGGGACTCAAACCAGCCCATTATCCCCTATTGTGGAGTGCCTAGGGGCACAAAAGTGGGGTGGGCAGTAGGCACCCAGGGGTGCCTACCACCCACGAAACCCCAAGACAATCGGACACTCCTCTGATTATTGGTGAGTTTTTAAAGTATTTTTTAATTCCTCATAGGGAATAATGAGTATTCCAGCAAATGTATTGCTTCATGTTGATGGGGGAGGGGTAGCCTAGAGTGGAGTGTGGTGGGTGGTAGTTCCCAAGGTGGGCAAGGAAGTTACCAGAATTATTTGAAAGGAATTGGGCAATGGGCTGATTTTTAAGTGATTTTTGAAGTTTACGCATCTTTTAAGGTTTTTCTCCATAAGGAAGAATTGAGGTTTCAGCAGCCCCATAACTGCACTTGGGGGATTCTGGGGTGGCCCAGAGAGAATGGTGGTGTAGTGCACAGAGGGTGACAACCACCCCCATGGATTGTTAACCCATGGGGTACAGGGTTTTGTTGTTTCTGGGGTGTTCTGAGTGTAGATTCTCTGGTAGCAAATGAGATTTTCAATGACAAACCATGAATCCACTCTCATTTGCAATGAAAATGAACTGAATCTGGGGCCACGGGAAGGGGGTTATTTTGGGTCAACTGAAGTGCTGTAACTATGGAATTGTACTCTTGGCTTCATGGTGAGATATCTTATGCTGCTATAGTGATTGTTCGTCTTTTTCCTTTTTGGATCTGACAGGTGACAGTAAAAAACTGACTGACTAAGGAGTAAGGGAAAATTGACACTACACTCCAAATGTTTGGTTTTAAAAAATTTAAAATAGCTTGTTGTCTGAAAGTACACAAGAAACTAAAATCCTCATAGAACAAGAAGGATTTATCCATGCATCTAAGAACAGGGAGGGTGAACATGCCCAGAGCGAGTTTCAGAGTCATGACACCACTAACAGAAAAGCCCTGTCCTTGGTTCTTGCTAATCTCATATGTGTTAGTAGCTTGCAAGGCTGATTGTACTTCTTGGATAGGTCCATATGAGTAAAGGTGGTCCTTAAGTTAAGCTAGTGCCAGTTGGGTTGCCAACTAGGGACTTTGATAGAGGACATGTGACTATTGGGGGGACCAAACAACTTTTTTTTCATTAGGAGGAATAATTTGTTTATTAGTTATTTATATAAAATATTTATACCCCACCCCTCCAGGGCAATACTGCTTGGGGCGGCTTACAACAATAACATAGACACAGATACAAGTAATACAATTAAATTTTTTAAAAATCAGATTAAAAACAATTATTAGGTTCAAATTAAAACTGAAAATTATAAAATGCTAAAGAAGCTAAAGAACCTATATCTAACAAGATAATGATATTAAAAAGCCTCCTTAAAAAGGTGTGTTTTAAGATGTTTTTAAAAAATACTGAGGGATGGAGCATGGCGAAGCTCTTCAGGGAGGGCGTTCCAAAACCGAGGGGCCACAATCGAAAAGGCCCTGTCTCTAGTCCCTGCCAATCAGATCTCTGTTAGTGGTGGGGTAATGAGCAGGGCCTGAGATGATGATCGGAGGGCCCTGGAAGATTCATATGGGCAAATGCAGTCCAACAGGTACTCCGGGCCCAAGCCGTGTAGGACTATTTTGGGGACCCAAAACCTTTTTTTGCACTTGTTGAGGTGTCCGAAGTTCTGGGGAGCAGCTGGAACATATTGTTGGCTCAGAACACTTTGCTCTCATGAGCAGCTTCTCTTCCTTTGTCTGCTTCCCCTGACCACCCATCCAATGGGGAAGCCAGAGGGGAGGTTCTGCTTCAGTGGCAGGTTGCAGAGCCATGTGAAACAGGATAGGTTGGCCCAGCAGGTGCAGTTTGCTTCTTCCTTCATGTGGTGATGGTGGTGGTGAGAAGTTAGCACTAGGTAACTTTACTCAGTTAGCAGTTACCCCTGCTGACTGAGTAAAAAGGCACCTCTTAAAGTGGCGAATCTCTTCTTTTTATCATGAGGAGAGCAAACGGCCCTATCCAACCTCAGCACAGCATTCCTTCAGTGGCTGATGCTAGTGTTACCATGCATTTCTTTTTAGACTGTGAGCCCTTTGGGGACAGGGGAGCATCTTATTATTTATTTTTCTGTGAAAAACCACTATTATTATTATTATTATTATTATTATTATTATTATTATTATTATTATTATTATTTTTACATTTATATCCCGCTCTTCCTCCAAGGAGCCCAGAGCGGTGAAACCAATGAAAACCAATGTTGAAAAGCGGTCTATAAACGTTTGTAGTTGTAGAGAACAGCAAGTGAGTGGGAAACCTTGCACACACACCCCTGTGTCAGCATGCAAAGAAGCAGGCTTGGTAGCTAGCTGGCTGCCCTGCTTTGAGCCAAGAGATGAAGTTACTGGCGTGGCTGGGGAGAGCAGGCTGGGTGACCTGTACGTAGGGTGGGGAGACAGAGGACTGTGTGTGTGGTGAACCTAACTAGGAGATGAGTTTACGGTTAAGAAGCAGGGACCTTGAGAATTCTGTACCTAGACAGCAGACTGAGCAGACATACAGCTCGCCTGGTCATTAGCTTCACAGTGATGAGCTGTACTATTTATTCTCATATTATCCCATTTTTATCAAAATAGGCATACATAATACCACTTAATATATGCTAATTTTATGCAAAGGGGAGATTTTTTTTTTTGAGACCTTTTTTTTGTGTGTGAAAAGCATCCTCTGTTTCTACTTTTTTGATGATGGATATCAGCCTTTTACACCATGGACCTGGAAACCCTACTATGTAGGCCTTTACATATCACTATAGCCTGTGAATAGAACTGTGCATGCAGTGATGCAACAATGCTGTGAATCATTCCTGCTCTTATACTCTAAGTAAACTTTTGGGGTAGAAAAGTGGAGTACACTTCCAGTGTTTACTCAGGAAGAAAAGTGTGGTTTAGCAATCTGAAGTCTGAGAAATGTTTCAATAATTTAATTTCTGAGAAGGAAAGTTCACAGAGATGAGCCCCATCAGATCTTTAAATCCTGTGA
Organism: Hemicordylus capensis; assembly: GCF_027244095.1. Taxonomy (NCBI): domain Eukaryota; kingdom Metazoa; phylum Chordata; class Lepidosauria; order Squamata; family Cordylidae; genus Hemicordylus; species Hemicordylus capensis. The sequence continues at coordinate 209,049,354 of NC_069659.1, forward strand.
GATTCATATGAGAGGAGCTATTTCCTTAGATACTCTGGTCCCAAATAGTTTTACAGCTGAATCTAAGTTGCTGTTAGTTTTTTAAATTAAAGCCTGCTTTGAAACAATTTGGACTACAGTCATGCCATGTACTAGAAATGTGCTCTTTCCGGGGCACTTTTGTTCAATGAGAAGAGCAGCAGAATCTGCAGGCTGATTTATATGACCACCATGATTCTGGCAGCTGCTTTTTTCTTCATCCTATGGTACATCCCAGCTTCTGGAAAACTGGCTTCTTCAAAAACTGAAGCTGCTGTTAGTGCAGTCCTAGATCTGAAATTATTATTCCCAAATGATCAAAATTTACCAAAATTTTGAAATGTCACCATTCAAACTTTGAATATGACATTTTCCTTCACCATCTGAAATTTGAATGCTTCAGACTGGCATCTCTTGAATGTTTTGATTCTGGCAAGCATCAATTTGGAAATCTCACAAGCTGTCTGTTGTCAAATACTTATTACAATTGCATGTCATCTATCAAACACTATCAGATACTAGCAGTGATTCTATCCTTGAATTATGCCTGCTGTGAGGTGTAGGATTGCTATGAAATCTCCTTGCACTGGCAGAGCACAATAATATGCCAGCAGGGGAGTGGGGAATGAGCAATATTCTTATACCAACAGGACTCCACTGGCATTAAGGGGAAAACTTGGCAGAGTTCAGGGTGTAGAAAGGGAAGAATGGAAGTTAGCTGGAATCCTCAGCTGAATTGCTTAGGGGCTGGTCATGCCTGCATGACAATGTAACATTAAGTCTGCAAAAGATGTAGGATGACTTTAAAACACTCCCACTGAGGTCAATGTTGTGCATGTGCACCAGTGCTCCCTCTAATTTTTTTTCATCTGTGCACAGAATGAGTTTCGTTCTGGGTGGCAGTATCAATTGCAGTGTGTGTGTGTGTGTGTGTGTGTGTGTGTGTGTGTGTGTGCACATGCATTCAGAATGGGGCCTTCCTGATTCAACCTGAGTGGAATCTAAAATTAACTGAGTGGACATCAAGAAACCTGTGCGTGCACGCACATGCGCACACCTTAGAGCAGATGCTGAAGTAAACATTCTCAATCAAATTTCAGATGTAAACTCATCAACAGCTTGAGTGCCAACACATTCATTACCGCTATGTTCTTCTGCCCTGACTGTGTAAGTCTTAAAGGGGCCACTGATGGGAGTCTGGTGCTCCTCCTTCATGCTAACCGCACTTCCCAGGCTTGCTGGTAGCATTGGCAATCCAATATTAGGGGACATAATGATAGAGGAGAGGCGGGCTCTGTGGTGGGCTCAGGTCTTATGGGTTTTGCCTCAGGCCCCCAACCTGAGGGGGGGCTTCCTTGGGGAGTTCAAGCACCAGGGCTTCCTTGGCTTCCAGTCCAGTCGTGTGATCTAGGGCTGTGGCCATCACTGGCCCACCTCCCCAAATTCATCACTGGCCCCACCTCCCCCAGTGCTGGTCTTCCCTCTTGGATATCAGACTGAGTCACTTCTGAGAACAGAGGTGGTAACACTCTTGGCCATGGTACACCAGGCCTATCCATATTAAAGGCTTATATTTGTTAAAGGGTAGCCTAGGAACTATACTTCTGTGATGGGGAGATAGGGACCTCTAACAGAGAGACTAAAAGAGAATTCACAGGTTTTCACCAGACTACTGTGCCCAGCATTCTTTGCAGGAAATCATGCCAGTTAAAAGTGCACATTCTGTAGTGCAGATAGGGCCAGGGAAGAAGAGGCATTTCCTGCAACAGCTGTTTGACTAGTAAGGGAGGGACTACTATCACTTTGTCAACCATGTTGATCCTGCTAGTAAATCTGGACAAATTTGGAGATTGGCTTACTCTCTGTGTTGTTCATGGGAACCAAGCATATGAATTCAGGATGCCTGATGCATTACAAATTACTCTATATGGAAGTGTCCTAACCCCATTCTAAATACATTTCCTTGGAAACAAACCCTGTTGGTTTTAATGGGATACTTCCCAGGAAATGAGTTTAGAACTGGAATGTCCATTCATCTGGTGGATTTGAAAAATCTGGCCTTCCAAATACTATTGACACGACTAGTATAGCAGGGAAAATGCAATGCAACATATATTATTAACTAATGGATAGATATTATCCACACTCTGCAATCTGTGATGCAGAGTTTTGCTGAAGAAAACTGTGCTTTTGTGAAGGTAAAGGAAATACTGATTGGAACACTGGGGAAAAACCCAGGAAGGGAGAGAATCTTTTAGGCTATACCGATCTGTTTCTGTTTTCATTACACTAAAAGACAGCCAATTTCAGCAAACAATATAGTAGATTTATTCATCTGCAGAAGAGCTAGCGGTGTGTAGGGGCCTTGAAGGGGGTGGAGAAAAGGAAAGCAGAAATGGGAAGAGGCTGATTAAACAAAGCAGTGGGGGAGAACCGTCTGGAAGGTTCTGGCATGCAAGTCTGCTGCACTAATGCTTTATGTCACTGCAGAACATTAAACGAGCACTTAAAAAGGTAATTAGCACCTTTTCATTGGACCAGAAATCAAAGGTGTAATTTACCAAAAGTCAGTGAACAATGTAAGAGATCTAATTGAATCATAGTGTATAGCTTAGCCAGGGTGAAAAGTCAGAACCGCATCTCTGGTGAGTTCTGTTATAGTTAGGTATATAAAAGCCACTGCCCTCCTACATTCCCCCACCCCCACCCCCACCTTGCTCATACAGAACCAGAAATGTTATCCAGATGTTCACTAAAACAACTTGTATATTCATTACACTTGAGATTTTTCCTACCATTGATTCAGTAATCGGGGGTTTCTATAGTCTAGCTGAACCTCTAATTTCATGGGAAACATTCGGTTACCTAATGGTGCTTAGCACTGAAGTTTAAGAGATGTTAAATATCAGTCATGTTGCCTATGTTTTTTGCCTTTCTGAACTGTACATATTTCCTCCTTGTATTAAATAAATTAAACAGCTGATATTTATTTCTTATTTTATTTATTTAGTACATTTATATACCGCCCCATACAAAAATGTCCCCAGGTGATTCACAATATAAAAACCATTAAAACACTAACATAATTAAAACAATTTGAAATACAATTTAAAAAATCTACAAACCCAAACTTTAAAACTATAAAATGAAAGCCTGACTAAACAGATATGTTTTTAGGTCTTTCTTAAAAACATTCAGAGAAGGGGAAACTCTAATTTTGTTAGGAAGTGGGTTCCAGAGTCCTGCGGCAACTCTAGAAAAGGCCTGGATTCGAATCATCACCCACTGAGCAACCGCAACCAGACCTCCCCAGATGATCTTAACTGGAGGTGGGTTTGATGAAGAAGAAAGCACTCTCTAAAATACCTTGGACCCAAGCCATTTAGGGCTTTACAGGTCATAACCAGCACTTTGTATTTCACCCAGAAACTGATTGGCAGCCGGTGTCGTTCTTTTAAAATGGGTGTAATATGATCTCTATGGGCAACCCCAGAGACCAACCTGGCAGCTGCTGCATTCTGTACTAACTGCAATTTCCAAACTGCATAAAAAGGCAGCCCTACATAGAGTGCATTGCAGTAATCAAGCCTAGATGTTACCAATGTATGCACCACTGTTTTATTGTTGTTTATCTACAGAAATGGATGTAGGTGGCAAATCAGCCAAAGCTGATAAAAATCAGGGAGAGGTTTGGGTCCAGAAGTACTGGACCCTGCACCATCCCTGATGATCTCTAACAGAGGTTTCATGCATTTGTTTGTTTGTTTGTTTGTTTGTTTGTTTCACGAAGAGGTAGATCTTTAAAAGCATTAGAGACAGTATGGAGCTCTTGTTTTGAAGAGCAACAGTCTCCAAGCAACACCATCTGGAGCCTACCCGAGAGGCATGCTTCCCACTCCCAGCCCCTTCACGCACCCCAGAAGGATTCCATGTTCGATGGTATCGAAAGCTGCAGAGAGATCCAAAAGGATCAACAGAGTCATGCTCCCCCTGTCAATCCCTGATGCAATATCCCATCGCATGAAATAGTTTCAGTTTTAATTTGCAAAATCAGAACTATGGAACCTGGTTTGGCAAACAAGTCCTTTGTTTAGGAAAGGAGAGAAGCTTTGATGAACACCATGTTGATGAATGCCATGATTTTTGGAAAAGATATTGAAGGATAGGGGTTGCTCTCCTTGCTTTCCCCATTCCTTCCCTCTGTTTGCTGTTTTCTTGCCCTTGCCTCTTCCTTATTTCCCTCTCTCAGTTGTCCCCACTCCCCTGGCCAGTATATAAATCTTAGCTGTAACCCTAAGCATACTCAGTAGGGCATAGGTCCCACTGAACTTTGTGCAACTTACTTTTGAGTAAGATTAGGTTGCACTTTATGTTCCTTAAAGCAGGAACTTTTTTATTTGGCTTAGCTCTATATGGTGCAAGGTATACTGATAACAATATTATCATTAATAATGGCGCTCACTACGATGATGAACATTTATATAATTTTCAACAGAATTTCTCAAAGCCATTTACATAGAAACTAGATGCATTTGTTCAATGAGCAGTCTGACACCTGCCAACTACACCCAAACCTAAACTTGTAAGGTCCTTAGTTAAGAGTCCCTGGGTCAATGGCTTAAATTGGATCCTATGGTGCAACAAATAGAAACTGTTTCTCTGTTGATCAGGCAAAGGCAGAATGACAGAATCCTAGACTACAAAGCCCTGGCTAATCCAGAGTTTTCATCCTGCCTACTAATCACCAAAAACAGTTTTGTAGACCCCTTACTACTTTCTGCACCTTAAATGAGCTTTTAAAGTAAAGTGTGCCATCAAGTCGATTTCGACTCCTGGCATCCACAGAGCCCTGTGGTTTTATTTTGGTAGAATACAGGAGGGGTTTACCATTGCTTCATCTCATGAGATGATGCCTTTCAGAATCTTCCTATATCACTGCTGCCTGATATAGTAGCAGTGGGGATTCGAACCGGTAACCTTCTGCTTATTAGTCAAGCATTTCCCCGCTGTGCCATTAGGTGGCTAGGGAAATGAGCTTTTAGCATAGTCTAAATTGTTGGAGATGCAGTTCCTGATGGCATTGACTCTTAGCACCAGCAACCCCACTGATCACTAGGGGTAGAGATAGTGAGCATGGGAATCCCCTCTCTGACCGCTTTTTCTACTCTACTTCCCCTTTGTTAAACTGATAGTTTCAGGTTTCATTCTCTCACCTGTAGCAAGAGGCTTCCTTCTTCTCCCTCCCCTCTTCCTATATGTAGCTAGCAACAAGGCATGTAGGCCTTATCTATCTCCCTGATGGATTTCCTGAATAAACGACTTTATCTGGAACGTTACCTCCATGTCTCCAGACAATATTAATTAGCAGCGTTCTCCTTACCTGTGCACTTCTGCTGCAGCTAGAGTAGATTAAAAAAAACTCCCCTCCAAGCTCTCTAACATAAATTATCTTACTTAGTCAGGTACCAGCCTCAGACACTTCACATCCCAGAGCCCCTAACAGCAACCTTGTTATAAAGTACTGGTGGACCTATCCATTTGAAGGGGGGCCTTAAGAACATTGTAGATTCTCTCTTGTGTAACAGGTAGTATTAGATAAAAGGTGGGCCCAATCTGAGGATAAGCATTCATTGTTTATTATATTATAACTGTGGCAGATTTTGTAAATACCTAATAATAGTGGGTGTTCCATTGAGCTTCACAGGCACAGAAGAGGTGGCTGATAATGGAACTGTGAGGGTTCAGCATGGCCTAATACAAGCAGCATGGCCAAAGAGGCTTCTGGGCAGGTTCCAAAGCAGGCAAATTATGTTCTGTTGAGCCACAGATAGATGACATGGACAAAGATAAGCTGGAGCTATGTTCTGGAATAGCCAAAGATTCAAGGTCTAGAGGCAAATCATAAGGTTTGAGATGGACTATTATTTATTTATTTATTTATTTATTTATTTATTAGATTTATATACCGCCCTTCTGATACGGCTCGGGGCAGTTCACAACATGATAAAAACAATTAAAAACAAATTAACAATTAAAATCAAACTATTAAAACACAATAAAACCAATAAAACAGCTAAAAGCCCTGAAAATCAGGGCAACAATTTAAAACAGTTTAAAACCATTAATCATTTAAAACTCTGGAAGGCCAGGCCAAATAAGTACGTTTTAAGGGCTCTCTTGAAGGACAGCAATGATATCAGATTACGAATTTCTGCCTGGAGTGCATTCCATAGCCCAGGAGCAGCTACAGAGAAGGCCCGCCTCTGCGTCGCCACCAGACAAACTGGTGGCAACTGGAGACAGACATCCTCAGATGACCTTAACATGCGGTGGGGATCATGTAAAAGAAGGTGCTCTCTTAGATAACTCGGACCTAAGCCATTCAGGGCTTTAAAGGTAATAACCAGCACTTTGTATTTTGCCCGGAAACATATCGGCGGCCAGTGTAGCTGTTTCAAAAGTGACCAGTGATCAGGTTCCAGAACAAACAGTCTGTGTGAGGACCTTCTCCCAGAACCAAGAAGGTCAGGCTGGGGAGCAACCCAAACACATGGCCAGCCCATCTATTAGGCCAACTGAGGCAAATGCTTCTGGTGAAAAGCGTTTGGTGAAAGCAGACCCCACGCAAGCCAGCTTCCTCCTGCCACCTGCCAGCTGTGCTCCCATTGCTTCTGCTGCTGCTCCTCCTCCTCCCATGCATGCTTCTATTTAATGGATTGGGAAAGGGAAAGGGAAAGGGAGGAGATGAGGAAGAGTAGAGGAGGTGATAATGCTGGATTAGCCATCACTCTCTTCTTCGCACATAAATTTTAAGTTTAAACCCTCCTTAAACTGCTGCACCACTTACGTTGTAAACATGGAGGCTAGTCACATGCGCATTCAAAAGCAGGCTAAGAAAGCCCAGCCCCGTTTTGCACGCGTGTGTGAACCACTGGGATCGGGCCTGATCCCGGTGGCACCACAGTGGCAAACCCGCCTATGAAGCCACCCTTCAAAACAGAATTAGGAGAGCAAGCGCACTCCTAGCCCCATTTTTTAAAATCATGTGGAAGTAGTCATGGCTGGCAGACTTGGGGAGGGGAGAGGGGATCTCCATAATGCACCACTCACTCATGTGGTGCATTATTGGAGCTCCGGGAGAGGGGCACATCTTGGCACCCTGGCCCTGGGTGCTACCAGCAGCAGCCGGTGCTCTTGTGGGCGGGCTGTCCACCCACCCCGGAACACTGGATTGATTGTCTGCAGGAAGATAAGCTCTTTAGGGCTTCCTCCCCACAAACTAGGTAGCCCTTTCTCACTGCTCGTGAGAATTCTTACATATTATAACCCCTGCTAACTTGACTAAGAGGCACCTTTTAACGTGGTGATTCTCTTTATTTATCAGAGGGAGAGTAACTGGCCCTATCCACACCCAGCGCAGTGACACACCTCCAGTGACTGTTGCTGGTGTCTATCTTATGTTTCTTTTTAGATTGTGAGCCCGCTGGGGCCAGGGATCCATCTTATTTATTTATTATTTCTCTGTGTAAACCGCCCTGAGCCTTTTTTAGAAGGGCAGTATAGAAATCAAATCAAATCAAATCAATCAATCAATCAATCAAATATGCTCACTTGCAATTTAATCTTCATGCACCCATACCTTTCCTTGGTCTTTCAGACCAATCTTTTTTCTCTAGAGGTTGGGTGAACATTATTCAGGATATATGGGCAATGCTCACCTAGTTGCACACTGACCTCTTTCCTTATATGCTTTTATTTGGGTTATAGAGAATGACATATATTAGTAATGGCACAGTGAATATGCAAAGGGAACAAGGTTGATAGATGGAGGATGCTGTGAAGACACAAGACTGGTGCAGATGGGTTTTGTGGCTAGTGTCTGTATCATGGTGCAGATGGGCTTTGGGGCTCTTGTCTGTATCATCATGAAGTGACTCACAAATCAGCAGGGGAAAGGAGGAGCTTATTTATGGCTAAACATGCATAAGATCAACATTTGCAATAGGTAAGTTTTGTTTAAAATGAATGAATTAAATCTTTACAATGTACAACCTGAGCAGAGCAAATCTGTAAATCTGGTGTTCTAAGGTTGAATAGTTACTTCCTGGTTTTATTTTTGGTTACAGTTGAACCTACAGTTTCTGTGGCTGACTTCTGGACTAAGTTATCCAGTAGCACTACTGAGAGTTACTCTAAAGGACTACTTAATTTCAATAGGACTTCCGTTGAGTAATTTAGTTAGGACGTCAACCCATGTATTTTGGTGCATGAGTGGATTTGTAAGTGCTTTCTCTCTTCTTAAACTAACGGCTTTTTTGATCCTATAATAAATATTTATTTGCACAAACATAATATGAAGAATAGCTCTGTATGGATGATAGAGGAGAAAAAGAAAAAGAAACAAGACTTGAAATGTGCTGTTGGGGATAAATGGGTAGGAAGGAGATCACATCACAGGAGATGGACACTCTAGGCACCAGTCTCTGTGTCTGCTGGGGCTAAACATAGCCCCAGCAAACACATGATCCCGGAGCCCAGGTTAAGGGCTCAGTTGAGGCCTTAACCCTGGCTAGGAGCTAGGCTACAAAGTGGGGTTAGATGGCACTGCACTGCCGGGATTGGGCCCAATCCTGGCAGATCTCGCATGCAGCTTAGCCCAGGCTGGGCTTCCCTAGCCTGAGTCAGGGTGCATGTGAGAATAGCCTCATAGCATTCCTTAAGGACAACAAAAGAGCTTGTACTGTTTTGTTCCAATGAGATAAACTACAGCTGTATGTCTCTACAAGGGACCCATGTGTTTTGATCATGGCTAGAGGCAAATACACATTGTAACTTTTTTCATATTTTCAAAGGGAAAATAGCCATTGCTTCTGTGTCCCAGTCACCCTTGTGCCATGAGCTCAGCCCTGAGCAGTTCTGCGAAAACTGACTGAGGTCAGGGGAGCAATCGGCCAGAGGAACCAGCGCCAGTCCCATTGCTCTACCCTCTGGCACAAGGGTAGAGCCTGAGCCTGCCAGCTGGGAGACTCTAGAACCAGGAACCCTGGAAGCAGAGAACCTCAAATGGACTTTCACTGAGTCTAAGTGTGAGCTCTCCAATGAGCCATTCTCTTCAGCACCATGGACTGCACTCCCCCAAGCCTGCATAACAGTGCAGACAATAGGCCAGGAGGGACTTCATGGAGTGGAGGAGAAGTGCTAGATTCTAGGCCAGAAGACTAGCCCTTTAAATCTCTCTGCTTTCCAGTCAAGAAGGTGGAGCTTTCAGAGAGGTGGAGTCAAGAAGGTGGAGCTTGCAGAGAAGTAGTACGAGCATGACGGTTAAGAGCTCGTTCCACCTTTGGCCCTTGTTGGAGCAAATTGCTCATTACACACCATGCAGGGACAAACAAGATGTGATATGGGAGTTCTATGACTGGAACTCTCAATCTTTGTGTCTTTCCAAAAACCAGCCTGCGGGGGGTGGGAGGATTGATTTGGATCAGGGATGCAGCATGGAAAAAGAGGTTGTAATTCTTTTTCCCCCCACACTGTGGTGCTGATTCAAAACCCCAAATCTTCAGGGGTATGTTATTCAAGTTGAGGAACTGGCAAGGGATCCAAGGGCTTTTAAATTCTTCCCTGGCATCATGGCCCCAATCCAAATAGTCCCCTCCACTTCAGCTGCTTTTTGAGAAAGAGAAAGATGTCAGGAGCTTCAGTATCTAGTTCGGCCCACAGAAAGCCCAATGGCTCTTTTGTGAGCTAATCGCTGCCTTCCGTTGTTTATGGAAAGTCTTTGAAGTCATCTGAAGACATTTTGTCCCTAGTTCTCCTTAGAGGACTTCTGTTTCTGATTTTAGAGTCCACCGCCTGAGAGGTATCAAGAATAGTGCAAGCCAGAGCAATGTCATCACCCTGCGCTATAAACTGGGCAGGAAAGGGAGCACGGGGAGAGGAAGCCAAGTAGCAGTGGAAGGAGAGAGAGCAGCCAAGTCAGACCTTGAGCTCAAACTCTTTGGCAGCACTTAGTTTTCATTCCCTATTGGGAAAAGCTGAAAGAAAGCAGCTGACTGTGGAATAAAAGCAGTAGGCTGCTGGGGCACTTTGGTAAATCCTTAGCAGGAAGCATTTCTGCAGCCTTGCACCTTGCATATGCCTGTTGTTCACGGAGGATGCCTCTTGTTTGCTTAAATTTAAGGTTTCTAGTTTACCAGCCAGAGGGTCATGGAGGGGGGACAAAGTTCTACCCAAAAGAGAGGACAAGCTCTCAGCTGATGACAGTCATATTGTTTTTCTAAGCAGCAGGCAAGCAAGAGTTTCCAAGAGCAATTTCCAGAGAAGGCAGCTGAAAAGAGGCATTGTGTGTGGCTTGCAAGGGAGATTTGGCTTTTTTTCATCAAGGCGCAGAAACTTGCCAGAGTTTATAGGCTCATCTTAGTTGAAAATTTCCTAAACTTTGCAAACATAGTTACTTTAGTTTTTCAGGAGTGCTTCAAGGTTAAAGCAAATAAGTACTAAAGGGCTATCAGTCAGTCATAAATAAGTAATCTTCCAAGCATGTAGTGAAGGCTGGTATCTCTTTCCTAGCCACAACCCAAGTAGCACAACTTGCTTGTAAGAAAACTATGACAATATAACACCACAATGTTGATTTCTTGTTCTGATTTATATCTCACTTTATTCCACAGATTCAGAACATCCATATAGTCTTTTTCCAGGATTCCTGCATCTCTGTAGCCACTATATTAAACAACCACTTTGAATTAAGACTCTCCTCCATTCAGAATTTTGAGATCAGGGAAATTCATGCTGTGGCTTTCTTCATTAGGTTTTCAGAAATTGCACAAAAATGCTAAAGCCCCATGGAGTCGAGCAAACAGGCTGTATAGACAGATAACTCTGGTTCTACTGTGTAAGACATAGCAGAGGACCTACCAAATAAAACATGAATTCTGCAAAACTTAAGGCAGGCTCAGCCAAAGTGTGTTACTTTCACTGAAGTAAGGACATCCATTTAGCCTGCATGTTTTCCCTCCTGTGTATCAGCAATAATAAATGCCAGCAGTCGGGTCAGATTAGATTAATGTACAGAAAGAAATGGAAATCAGGAAATGGGAAAGATGATCTCAATAGTTAAGTAGGAAGGATTTTTAAAAGGAAGCTGCCAAATCCTGAACAGTGATTTGTTCAGTTGGACAACTAAAAATACTGACATTTAAAAATCTTGAAGCAGATTTCATGGAACTGGAGAGATTTTGCAATGGAATGGATTTAGATAGTCAGTCAATACTTGATTCCAAATTGTTGAAAAGACAGATTGTGTTTCCAGAGTGATTATTGCCTGCATGTGTAAACTGTGGGGTGAGCTCAAAACTGCTGACAACTTTTTCGAGGCCCAACATACTAGTAGTTTGCAGGAGCCCTTTCCTTTTGACATCTTCTTGTACACTGACCAGGGATATCAAGTTGTTAGAACAGACTACTGCCCTAATGACCCCATGGGAACTGGAGTACGTTTACTGACAGTTTACCTTCGGGTGAATATGGTTATGTGCTCCTTGCTTCTCTTAGTAATAAGAAGTTGAGGGCAGTACTACATTCCTTTGGGTAAGAGCACTGTAGAATTCATAATATCTGCATTTACACCTAAATAAACAGAGGATACTGAAAGCAAATATACCGCTATAAGGTGGCAAAACAGCTGCTCATCCTATGATCTCCAGAAAGCAGCTATTCCAGCCTTGCCGAAATAAAGTCCTGCTTCTACCAGACTAATACTGTCTGCCCTTTGCCTTCCTCTCAATTCAAATTCCAGAAGTGACTCCAAACTTTCCCAATCATTCAGGTATGTTATCTTCTCAAACTCTGAAGGATGTTGCATTCCAAAAGCTAGAGAGAAATCCCCAGATACCAAGGAATGTTGCTGTTCTTTTGCTGAAGTCTTTGTTCCTTCCTACTTTCCCATTAACAGTAATCAAGACAGCCCAGATTCATGACACCATGAAATTACACTGCTTTTCACCATACTTTTCTTTTGCACTATAGCAAAAGAGGAAGAAACTCAGCTTTCCAACTTCCTCTTCTGACATCTATTTTGCCATCTGAGGCTCTGCCCCCAACCCCTAGAGCTCTGAAACCCCCTGAATGGGTTCACCTGTATCTGTGGCATTGTAAGGGTCACCAATGAGATGACCGGGGGCCTCCCCATCTGCCCAGAATGATCAACAATGTGTAATATGACCTCCAGTGCCCAGATGTGACATCATATCTGATGCCAGAAAGCCTCACAATGAGACACAGTCACAGGAGGCCAGGAGGCTGAGCAGGGAAGATGGGGTAAGCCATGTGTCAGGTGAAGGCATGCCTAGGAGCCTATCTGAGATATACAGGGGTGAAGAGAAGAGCAAGGAGGTAAGATATTATGTAGGTTTTGTTCCTGACTGAAGATATACAAGTGGTTTGCTGCTTGTTAATTTATATTTGTTTTTTTCGCCTTGGTGACTATGGCATCCCTGTCATTAAGCTCAAGAGTTCCTTTCCTTATCCTGACAGCCCAAGAGGTCACTAGGTAAACTGAATGATGGGTTGCTCCAGCTTTACCATGGGACTACATCCATCCTGAGATGTCCACAAAATCAATAGCTGCCACCACCTACTGAGTTACAAATCTTCCAGCTTCCGATATTTACCTACCCAACCCTAGAGGGCAAGCACACCGCTGTGTGGTATTCATTTCTTCATTACATTTGTATCCTGCCCTTATTCCAAGGAGCTCAGGGCAACATGGTTTCCCCCCTCCCCTACTAATCCTCACAACAACTCTATGGCTGCCTTCAAATATACTTTCAAACCGCAGGTCCAACAGACCTTTAGTTTCCCTCGTGATCTCTGGCACACTTACAGACGATGTTGATTTGTAGTCTGAGAGACTGCAAGGGCCAGGACTGGCTGCAAAGCCTTCCTCCAACCCATGAAGGAAAGCCCCACCAGCCAATAGGATTTTGGCAGCAGGAGGAGCTTACTCCCTTAACTCCAGTTTGGGTGAGAGGAAACTTCTTGCCCAAACCAGACAACACGATGCAGCCTCCAGACCCTAGACTGGGTAAATGAACCTTACTTGCAACCAAGGGTACAATCAGAGGTTTAGGAGAGTTATGGGAACTACGGTTGGTGCCGGGAACTCCAGTTCCAATAATTTGGACACGAGGTGATTTTGCCTCAGGTCTCCCATGATGTCCCATGTGGATTTCCCATGTAACTGGCCAATGTAACTGGGAAAAGAGAGCTGGTCTTGTGGTAGCAAGCATGACTTGTTATCTTAACTAAGCAGGGTCTGCCCTGCTTGCATATGAATGGGAGACTTGGTGTGTGAGCAGCACTGTAAGATATTCCACTCGGGATGGAGCCACTCTGGGAAGAGCACCGAGGTTCCAAATTCCCTTCCTGGCATCTCCAAGATAGGGCTGAGAGAGATTCCTGCCTGTAACCTTGGAGAAGGAAATGATCTAGAAATTGGGGTAAGCAGCGAGGTGGACACATTTGTTGATGACACCAAACTATTCAGGGTAGTGAAATCCAAAACAGATTGTGAGGAGCTCCAAAAGGATCTCTCCAAACTGGGGGAGTGGGCGACAAAATGGCAAATGCAGTTCAGTGTTGGCAAGTGTAAGGTGATGCACATTGGGACGATAAACCCCAACTTCAACTATACGCTGATGGGATCTGAGCTGTTGGTGACTGACCAGGAGAGGGATTTTGGGGTCATAGTGGACAGCTCATTGAAAGTGTCGACTCAATGTGTGGCCACTGTGGAAAAAAGCCAATTCCATGCTAGGGATTATTAGGAAGGGGATTGACAAGAAAACTGCTAATATTATAATGACCTTATACAAAACTATGGTGAGGCCAAACCTGGAGTAGTGCATACAATTCTGGTCACCACATCTAAAAAAGGACATTGTAGAACTGTAAAAGGTGCAGAAGAGGGCAACCAAGATGATCAGGGGCCTAGAGCACCTTTCTTATGAGGCAAGACTACAACACCTGGGGCTTTTTAGTTTAGAAAAAAGACAACTGAGAGGAGACATGATAGAGGTCTATAAAATCATGCATGGTGTGGAGAAAGTGGATAGAGATAAATTCTTCTCCCTCTCACATAACACTAGAACCAGAGGTCATGCTATGAAATTGATTGCCAAGAAATCCAGAACCAACAAATGGAAATAATTTTTCACACAACACATAATCAACTTGTGGAATTCTCTGCCACAAGATGTGGTGACAGCCAACAATCTGGATGGCTTTAAGAGGGGTTTTTGATAACTTCATGGAGAAGAGGTCTAACATTGGCTACTATCAGCTACTTTCCTTCATGGGCTATAGGCTACCTCCATCCTCAAGGCAGGATGCCTCTGAGTACCAGTTGCAGGAGAGTAACAGCAGGAGGGAGGGCATGCCCTCAACTCTTGCCTGTAGGCTTCCAGCGACCTCTGGTGGGCCACTGTGTGAAACGGGATGCTGGACTAGGTGGGCCTTGGGCCTGATCCAGCAGGGCTGTCCTTATGTTCTTAAGATTTAAGGGTCTTAATACTTAAGATGTAGTTGAATATGTATAGGATTTTGCCCGCAAAATTGATGCTATCATTATCATTATCATCATTATTAAGAATATGTATATACTTATTTCTGACAAAAATGGTTCTCAGCATGAATTACATAGAATTAATTAATTAAGTAAGTAAGTAATTAAATTTGTACACCACCTCAAACTTTAATCTCCAGGCGGTTTACAACAAAATAAAACAGGTTAAAACACAGAAAATTTAAACAATTTTAAATCAGAGTCAGATTATTATTTGGTGAAGAGATAAGTCTTCAAGTTCTTTTTAAAAGTTGTCAGAGATGAAGCAGCTCATATTTCAGTAGAGAATGCATTCCATAGCCTCAGGGCAGCAACAGAGAAGGCCAGTCTCTGTGTGGCCACCAGACGGGCTGGTGGCAACCAGAGACAAACCTCTCCAGATGATCCCAGTGGGTGATGAGGCTCCTGGTAAAGAAGACATTCTCTTGAAAATCTCAGGGCCTAAGCTGTTTAGGGCTTTATAGGTTATAACCAGCACTTTATATTTTGCCCAGAAACTTATTGGCAGCCAGTATACCACTTTCAAAACAGGAATAATATGGTCTCTCCAAGATGACGCAGAGACCAACCTGGCTGCCACATTCTGTACCAGCTGCAGTTTCCAGACTACATGCAAAGGCAGCCCCACATAGAGCACATTGCAGAAGTCAAGTCTGGAGGTTACCAGCATATGTACCACAGTTCTGAGGTTGTTCATCTCAAGAAACGGATGCAGCTGGCATATCAGCTGAAGCTGATAGAAAGCACTTCTGGCCACCACCTCAACCTGAGATACCAGGGAGAGTTGTGGATCCAAAAGCACTCCCAGACTGCATACCTGTTCCTTTTGCAGAAGGTGACCCCATCTAGAACAGGCAGATCAAAATCATCTCTGGTGTTCCGAACCCACACATTAAGTACCTCCATCTTATCTGGATTCAGTCTCAGTTTATTATTTATTTATTTGTTTGTTTATTTATTTATTCAATTTCTATACCGCCCTTCCAAAAATGGCTCCAGGCAGGCATTTAGGGAGGTTGTGCCTTCTCCTGATGATACTGACATGGAGAAATAGATTTGAGTGTTATCAGCACACTGATAACACCTTGCACCAAATCTCCTGATGATCTCTCCCAGCAGTATCATTAAGATGTTAAATAGCATTGGAGACAATATGGAGCCCTCGGGGATACCATACATAAGCTCACTTTTCTAAGAGCAACAGTCTCCAAGCAACACCATCTGGAATCTGTCTGAGAGGTAGGAGCAGAACCACTGTAAAACAATGCCTCCCAACCCCAGCATTCTCTGACGTTCCAGAAGGATACTATGGTCAATAGTATAGTAGCCACTGAGAGATCCAAAAGGACCAACAGAGTCACACTTCCTCTGCCAATTGCCAATAGGAGATCATCTGTCAGGCCGACCAAGGCAGTCTGCACCCCATAGCCCACCCAAAAGCCAATTTGAAATGGGAAATAGTAAGGAATGAGAAGACGATCATTCCCTGTCTCCAAAGAGCCCACAATCTAAAAAGAATACAAGGGAAACACCAGCAAGAGCCACTAGGAAGGAAGGAAGTGATGCTGGACTGAAGAGAGACAATTGTTCTCTCCCTGTTAAAGATTTTTAAAAGCCACCACTTTAAAAGATGCCTGTTTGCCCAGATAGCAAGGGATGGCATGACCTGCTTTGGGATATCAGGTGGGGTGAAACAAAGGTCAACAAACAATAGCAGCATGTATTTTTTTGCCCCTTAGGAAGGAAGGCAGTTTGGGAGCTTGGGCAAAACAAAGGTTAACCAATATCAAGATGGTTTTTTGCCACATAGGAAGGAAAGCTGGTTGCCGTCTGGATTAAGCAAAGGTCAAACACAAACTTTAAAGGTATCTAAAATGTCTGCAATTTAACCTTTTTCACCGCAAGCCATTTGATTTTTTAATGGTAAAAATAATAAATGATTTTTTAAAGGGTTGACCATGAGGATCCTGGCACTAGTGCAATGTTGTCACTGACTGGACTGGTGGTGACCTGTCCTCCTTGCAGCAGTGCAGTATTGCAGCTGCAGCACATGAGTATTCTTAATCTAACCAGGAGTGATACTTTATAGCAGGCCTGCTCAACTTCGGCCCTCCTGCAGATGTTGTCCTACAATTCCCATAATCCCTGGCTATTGGCTGCTGTGGCTGAGAATTATGGGATTTGTAGTCCAAAAACAGCTGGGGGGACTAAGTTGAGCAGGCCTGCTTTATAGCCTGCACAGCAGGAGTGAATGGACACTTCTGACAATGATATGTCATACAGTTAAAAACTATCTAAATATCTCCCCCATCCACACACTCCTCAGGTGTGCTGTGTCCGCATACTGTGCCAGAGAAGATTCTCTTGCTACTCCACCATCCCTAATCATAGGAAATTATACTAAATACCAAAAGTCAACAAAGCTCGAAGAGTCAAACACAGCCAGTTCAAGAAGCTGATTTTATAGAGCTATTAAAAAACAGGAAATTGCCAATTGTTTAGTTTATTGTTACACTTTGTATCACTTGAGAGGGGTACCATTTGGATTTTCTACCAAGATGTCTTGGGTTATCTCTGGCTGTAAAAGCAAATGGAAAGCAAAGAGGAAAAACAAGAGGAACAAGAAATAAGCTCTGTGTGTGTGTGTGTGTGTGTGTGTTTTAAAACATGCATATTTAATTGGCATAGAACTATAAACTATAAAAATTCCTCAACCTTGGACAAATACCTTTACATCAAATGGACAAATTCCTTACATCACAACTTTATCCTAATGATCTCTGGTTTGCTTCACTGCTTAGAATCATTGCCGTCTCTGACGATGCCTGTAGCCCATTCCCTTAGACTTGTTACATTCCGCCTGGGAAGATCTATTGGTGGGGGTGGGGGGACTAGAGGAGTTTTGCTTAGAGTTTGGGCATCTGCATCCTGAAAGAGCCTGAGCACCTCATGAAGTGTTGTTGTGGTGGGTGGGTAAATGTACAGAATTCTCAGTATGTATGATTTATACCAGTCTAGCAAAAATGGGGAAACTGAGTGCTGTGTGAACACCTTGCACTCATTTTTGAAAACTGTGGAGAATGTCTATAAATCTTCCCTATCTGGCCACGTGTTAAACATCATCAACTTGTTGGAAATGCATATCTTTCTAACACTAATTCCACTGTTCTTATGGAAGAGGTAACGTTTTCTGGTGGTTTTTATAGAAAAAGTGTTCCCTCATCAAATCTGTGGTAATGTGCTTCTGAACCAAGAAAAAGAGCTGTGCAAACAGGTTATCTTCAGAGCTGGAGGGTGGCATTTTGAATGTCAGCTCCAGGAAATGTCTAATCATCAGAAAGCAGAATGCACTGGGACATCTAGATAATTCCCTCTTGACTGACAAATGTCTCTTGCTTTTGTTGATGGGCTGAGGCTGCATAAGGTTACTCATTAACTAGTGGGCATCAGTTATTAGATTTTGCCTCAACTGGCATCATTCTTGAAATAAGTGTGGTGCTGGTACAGCCCATGTCTGACAACATCCTGGCATTCACTTGAGTGAGTGAGTGAGTGAGTCAGTGCTATCAGGTTGGTGTCGACTCTTAACCACATAGATAGATTCTCTCCAGGATGATCTGTCTTCAACTTGGCCTTTAAGGTCTGTCAGTAGTGCATTCATTGCTGTCGTAATTGGATCCCTCCACCTTGCTGCTGGCCATCCTCTTCTTCTCTTTCTTTCCACTTTCCCCAGCATTATGGACTTCTTAAGGGAGCTGGCTCTTCGCATAATGTGTTTGAAATATGATTGTCTGAGCCTGGTCATTTGTGCCTTGAGTGAAAATTCTAGATTGATTTGTTTTATGATCCATTTGTTTGTTTTCCTGGCTCTCAATGGTATCCTCAAAAGTCTGCTCTAGCACCAAAGTTCAAAAGCGTCAATACTTTTTTTTATCTTGCTTTTTCAAAGACCAGCTTTCGCACCCATAGAGTGTCACAGGAAGAACCATTGTCTGAACGATTCTAATCTTTGTAGGTATAGACATGTCATGGCATCTAAATATCCTTTCCAAAGCCTTCATTGCAACCTTACCAAGTGCTAGTCTGCAGCTTATTTCTTGACTGCTGGACCCTTTACTGTTTGATGGTTGATCCTAGAAAGCAGGAGCTATCCAACACTTCAGTGTCTTCATTATCAGTTCTGAGGCTGGTTGCTGTACTTGTTGTCATTAGTTTAGTCTTCTTTACATTTAGTCATAGTCCCATTTTTTTCATTGTGCTCCTTGACTTTCATTTCTAGAGCTTGCAGATCATCAGCACTCTCAGCTATCAGACTGGAGTCAACAGCGTAGAGCAGTGTCGTCTGACATCCATTTTGCTTTCTTCTGGGTTTTTTTGGTCTTTGGCAGTCTCTTTTCAAATTCATCCTTAAAAACTTCTTTGATTTCATTCCACAGTTCCTCTGGTTCCCTATCAATGAGGTTCAGAAATTCAAAGCGGTTCCTGATGTTCTCCTTGAAAATGGTGGGTATATTCTCAAGATCATATCGTGGAAACTGGATAGTTTTGATTTTCCACTTTTGCTTGACTTATATCTTGGACATGAGCAGTTCATGATCTGTTCCATAATTGGCCCCTGGCCATGTTTTTTCTCTTATAACTGAGCTCTTCCACCTCCTTGCACCAATAATGTAATCAATTTGATTTCTTTGTACTCCATCTGGTGATGTCCATGTGTATAGGTGCCATTTTGGTTGTTTGAAGAATGTGTTAGCAATGAAGAGATCATTGGCTTGGCAGAAACTAATAAGTAGTTTTCCTGCTTCATTTGTGTTTTCTAGGCCATACAGTCCAACTGTGTTTTCCTCCTTACCATTTCCAACTTTGGCATTCCAGTCTCCAACCATCAGCGGCACATCTTGCTTACATGTTCTGTCTATTCGAGACTGAACTTGAGCATAAAACCCATCAACTTCCTCTTTTTCTGCATCAGTCATTTGGGCATAGACCTGAAAAACTGACATGTTTAAGGGTCGTCCACGAAATGTAATGGATATTAGTTGGTCACTGACCATATTGTACCCAAATACTGTCATTGCTATATCCTTCCTGACTATGAAAGCAACACCGTTCCTTATTTTCCGTGTCCTGAGTAGTAAATGGTATGATTTTCTGACTGAAAGTGTCTTATTCCAGTCCATTATAGTGAATCTATTATCCAGCTAGCCTACTAATGATGTTTAATGAGGTGGCTGCCTCAGGTGGTAAAATGGCAGACACAGCAGATTGCGTACTGGCCCACTGGACCACCACCCCTCTGCCTTACATGGTGGCAGCACACCAGCTGCTGTTCCTGCTCTCCTTCTTCTCCCACTTCCCACCTCTGACATGTTCAGAGGAGAGCTGGTCTTGTGGTAGCAAGCATGATTTGTCCCCTTTGCTAAGCAGGGTCTGCCCTGGTTGCATATGAAAGGGAGACTAGAAGTGTGAGCACTGTAAGATATTCCCCTCAGGGGATGGAGCCACTCTGGAAAGAGCAGAAGGTATTGAGTTCCCTCCCTGGCTTCTCCAAGATAGGGCTGAGAGAGATTCCTGCCTGCAACCTTGAAGAAGCTGCTGCCAGTCTGTGGAGACAATACTGAGCTAGATAGATAAATGGTCTGACTCAGTATATGGCAGCTTCCTATGTTCCTATGGTCCGATGTTCCTAAAAGCCAAGGAGGAAGGAAGCATAAGGAACTGTAGAAGAGGAAGAGGAGGAAGAGGGAGTGCTGGGCTGGAGCACCCAGAGACCTAATTCAGTTAACCATGTAGCAACAAAATGTATATTTTAGGAGAATGTCGGATATACACAAATGAGTGGTGCGATGCTGCTTTTGCTTTTTCCAAGTGTCAGATTTGCCTGTCCACAGCTGAAAGCTAGGGCAGCCTGTAATAGTTCAAGATCAGGTCTCCTAGTTGTTAGCCTGGACGAGGAGCTTTTATAGAGATCAGGTGGTATTACTTGACCCACACTGGACGGTGAGTGCAAAGAGACTTCCTCATTTGTTTTCCCTGCAACAAGCCTTTAACGACACAGTGATGTCTGGTGGAGGGAGGCCCATTCACTGAGGAGAAGGGGAGGAGTTGCATCTTCTCCCACTCCTGGCTGCAGCTTTTCCCTCAGCAAGTGAAGAGAGAAGTGCAGCGCTCGCTTCTCCTCCTCCTCTCACTTTCAGGTGAGGAGGAATGTGCTGGGAGGGCAGAAGTCCAATGGAGGACTTTACTGCAGGGCCCTTTGCAATGTGGCACACCCCGACTAGTATGAAATGCCAGACTTTTTCCTTTCTTTTTGATCTAAGGGAGTGTCTGAATAATGGAAAAAATCTTGTGGTGCTGCTCATTTCTACACACTCTCACTCATAAATCTTGGTACAGTACATGTATTCTATCTAGTAATTTTTTGTTGTTGTGTTGCTGAGTAGTTTGTCCCAGTTGGGATCCTGTAGAGAGTGTGGGTTCAGTGTGGAGTGTGGAGTCAGAAAGGAAAAGGGAGGGAAAGCAGAAGGAGAAAATTGAGTTGTTTCTGAATAAACCTTTAGTTAAATCTACATAAGATTTCTTTGTAACTATGAGGGAAGCAGCTATAAGGGTGGCAGCTAGGGTTTTATCTGGAGCTGCCAGTTGGGATCACATCACACCCGTTTTGATAGAGCTGCACTGGCTACCAGTTTGTTTCCAGGTCCAATTCAAGGTGCTGGTTTTGACCTTTAAAGCCCTTAACCGTTTGGGCCCGGGATACCTGAGGGACCGCCTGCTCCCAAGGGTTGCTGCCCACTTGACGAGGTCATCTAAGGGACTCTGCTCCAGGTGCCGACAAAGAGGAGGCTCAGTTGTCGTGCACGCAGGACAGGGCCTTCTCTGTTGCTGCCCCCAGACTCTGGAATGCACTCCCGGTGGCTATTCACTCCTCAGTCTCCATCACAGTTTTTAGAAAGCATGTTAAATCTTGGCTTTTACCCAGGCTTTATATGATTGTCTCTACTGATGCTTCTTTGTATTTTGTACAGTTTTTATGCTTGTATTTTAAATCTTCTTAGTCAGATTTGTTTTATATTTTAGCTTAATATTTTAATTGTGTCATTTTTATAGTCTTTTTTTTAATTTTTGTGTAAACCTCCTTGGGATTGTTTTAATGAAAGGTGGTATATAAATGGAACAATAAATAAATAAAATTAAACATTTGGTGGCAAGATTTTGAGTCAGCTAAGGGTGTGAGTCTGCAAAGGTTGGGAATGTTCCTGCAACCTTGTTTCATTGCATTACCAGGCCTACATTCCTGAACAGCTTTCTACTATCGCTGCTGCTGATTGTTTTTCCAGCTTCTTGACCTGCACAACCCCACTGAAGGTATTTTTTCCTTATCAAGCCTGGACTCTGCTGTTCACTGGGGGCCCACTGCAGCATGGCTCAGATTTAGGCTTGCCACCTGTTCTTTATTTCAAAGAACAGTTCTTTATTTAGCATTAACATGTACTTGCTAAATTTCAAGTTAATAAAGAACACAGTTTGTTCTATATTTTCAGCACTCTGATGTAGGCCAGTCTCTGACTGCAGTGCACACACAATGAAGAGGCTGGCTTCACGTTGCACGACTCTAGAAAGCAGTCTTCTTCAGCCCTGTAGGTTGGATAGCAGATTGCACTCTGGTACTACAACTCCCATGATGGTTTGATTTTAGAGCCAAAAGTTCACTTTTGCCCTACATTCAATAGGAGGAGGCTGAACTTTGTGGAGCAGAGAGTAGCTAGGCCTGTCAAGGTGTGGCCAATTCTGCAAATGTCTCTCCCGAGAGTTGAACAGCCTAATGGTCTGTCATCATGGCTTCTTCTTCACCCAACCTCCAGTTTAAAAAAAGACAAGCAAATGCAAAATTATCATGAAGAATGGAGAGAGGGGTTCTGTTGTCTAAAGTGCAAGATAATGTTTTGAAAGCTCATTGCAATATATGTAACAGAGTAGCTTTTATAGTTTCTCGGGGTGGAGTGTGTGCAGTGAAACAGCATGCAGCTGCAGAAGGTCATGTTCACAACATGCCAATGAGTGGCCAAAATCAAGCCATACCCATTTTTCTAATTAATGAAAGTTCATCAGAAGCCAGTAAGATATTAAATAAGTTAAATAAGTGAAAGAGATTTGAGGGGCTCTCCCTACTCTCACTTTATATGAAAAATGTTACTAGTATTTCTTCTATGCTGCTGATATATATTATGATATATATTGCTGAGCCTGGGTGGTTGCAACAAGCTTCCTTGTTTTATTTATTTGTTAAAACCTTTGTACCCCATCTTTCTAGCAAAGCTATTCAAGGCAGCTTGATTGATTGATTGATTGATTGATTGACTGACTGATTGATTAAGTGCCATCAGGTAGTGCCCACTAGTAGCAATCACATAGATAGATTCTCTCCAGGATGATCTGTCTTCAACTTGGCCTTTAAGGTCTCTCAGTGGTGCATTCATTCCTGTTGTAATCGAGTCCATCCACCTTGCTGCTGGTTGTCTTCTTCTCTTTCCTTCCACTTTCCCCAGCATTATGGATTTCTCAAGGGAGCTGGATCTTCGCATGATGTGTCCGAAGTATGATAGTTTGATCCTGGTCATTTGTGCCTTGAGTGAAAATTCTGGATTGATTTGTTCTAGGATCTGTTTGTTTGTTTTCTTGGCTGTCCATGGTATCCTCAAATGTCTTCTCCAGCACTAAAGTCCAAAAGCGTCAATGCTTTTTCTGTCTTGCTTCTTCAAAGTCTAGCTTTCACATCCACAGAGTGTCACGGGGAAAAACATTGTCCAAATGATTCTGATCTTTGTAGGTGTAGACACATCTCAGCATCTAAATATCCTTTCCAAGGCCTTCATTGTTACCCTACCAAGTGCTAGTCTGCAGCGTATTTCTTGACTGCTGGATCCTTTACTGTTGACGGTCGATCCTAAAAGGAAGAAGCTATCCAACACTTCAGTGTCTTCGTTGTCAGTTCTGAGGCTGGTTGCTGTACCCATTGTCATTAGTTTAGTCTTCTTTACATTTAGTCGTAATCCCATTTTTTCCACTGTGCTCCTTGATTTCATTACTAGAGCTTGCAGATCATCCACATTCTCAGCTATCAGAGTGGTGTCATCAGCGTAGCACAGGTTATTGATGTTTCTTCATCCAACTTTAAAACCACACTCTTCTGCTTCCAAACCAGCTTCTCTCAGTATATGTTCAGCATATAAATTGAATAAAGAAGGAGAAAGTATACAGCCTTGTCTTAATCCTTTGCTGATCTGGAACCAGTCTGTTTCACCATGTTCCATCTGGACTGTGGCTTCCTGTCCTGTGTATAGGTTTCTCATGAGAATAATGAGATGTTCTGGAATGTCCATTTTCCTAAGGATATTCCACAACTTGACATGGTCCACACAATCGAGGGACTACTTTTCTGAAGTCAATAAAGAACATATTGACTTATTTCTGTTCTTCTTTGGCTTTCTCAATTATCCAGCATGCATCAGCAATGATGTCTCTTGTTCTTCAGCCTTTTCTCAAACCAGCTTGAACATTCGGCACTTCCCTTTCCACATAGGGCTCTAATCTGCATTGGATGATCTTGAGCATTATTTTGCTAGCATGTGAAATTAAGCATATTGTGTGATAGTTTGCGCAATCTGTTAAGTCTCCTTTCTTTGGTATGGGTATGTAGACTGACTTCTTTCAATCTGTTGGCCACTGTGTTGTTCTCCAAATTTGCTGGCATCGTTTGGTTAGAGCCTTGACTGGTTCTTCTTCTGTTGCCTGCCACATTTCTGTAGCTGTTCCATCAATTCCTGTAGCCTTCCAACTTGGTAATGACTGGTGTGCTGATCTAACTTCATCTTCCCGTACTAGAGGTTCTTGCAAGTAGGGAATATCTTCTAGAGTATGTTCGATGTTGACATTCCTGCTGTACAGATTTTCTGTATACTCCTGTCTCTGTTGGATCTTCTCAGAATTAGTTACTATCTGTCCTTTGGCATCCTTTAACATACCAATTCTAGGTTGGAACCTCCCTCTGTGTTCAGAGATCTTTTGGAAAACCTGCCTTGCTTTTCCATGTCTGTTTCCATCCTCAAGGTCTTTACAGATGTCATTGTAGTACGGTTCCTTGTCTCTTCTAAAAGCTTTCTGAAATTCCCTATTAAGTTCCTTCCTGAGGTCTTTATCTTTCTTGACTTTGGCTTCTCTCATCTTCTGGGCAATTTTCACTTTCTGTTCTGACATCCATTTTGCTTTCTTCTGTTTCTTAGTCTTTGGCAGTCACTTTGCACATTCATCCTTAACAACTTCTTTGATTTCATTCCACAGTTCCTCTGGTTCCCTATCAATGAGGTTCAGAAATTCAAAGCGGTTCCTGATGTTCTCCTTGAAAATGGTGGGTACATTCTCAAGATCATATCATTGGAGCTGGATAGCTTTATTTTTCCTCTTTAGCTTGACTTGTATCTTGCACATGAGCAGTTTATGATCTGTTCCATAATCGGGGGCCCCCGGCCATGTCTTTCTTGTTAAAACTGAGCTCTTCCACCTCTTTGCACCAATAATGTAATCAATTTGATTTCTTTGTACTCCATCTGGTGATGTCCATGTGTATAGGCACCGCTTTGGTTGTTTGAAGACTGTGTTAGCAATGAAGAGATCATTGGCTTGGCAGAGACTAATAAGTCGTTCTCCTGCTTTGTTCCTGTTTCCTAGGACATATAGGCCAACTGTGTTTTCCTCCTTACCTTTTCCAGCTTTGGCATTCCAATCTCCAACCACCAGCATGACATCTTGCTTCCATGTTCTGTCAATTTCAGACTGGACTTGAGCATAAAACTCATCAACTTCCTCTTCTTCTGCATCAGTCATTGGGGCATAGATTTGAAGAACTGTCATGTTAATGGGTTGTCCACAAAATCTAATTGATATTAGTCAGTCACTGACGGCATTGTATCCAAGTACTGTCATCCAAGTACTGTCATCCTTCCTGACTATGAAAGCAACACAGTTCCTTCTTTGTTTTTCATATCCTGAGTAGTAAACAGTATGATTTCCTGACTGAAAGTGTCCCATTCCAGTCCATTTTAATTTACTGATGCCCAAGATGTCAATTTGTAGTCAATTCATTTCATCTTTCACTGTGTCGAACTTTCCCATATTCATGATTCTTACATCCTAAGTTCCCATTGTAATTCTGTCTTTGCAGCTTCAGATTTTCTTTTTCCGCATGGCAACGTCAGCTGCTAGACACCCAAAAGGCTTTAGTCTAACTGCGTCATAAACACCATCTATACTTTATTATTATTATTTACATTTATATCCTGCTCTTCCTCCAAAGAGCCCAGAGCGCTGTACTACATACTTGTGTTTCTCTTTCACAACAATCCTGTGAAGTAGGTTAGGCTGAGAGATAAGTGACTGGCCCAGAGTCACCCAGCTAGTTTTATGGCTGATACTCAGAGAGCCGCAGCTTTTCCTCAGTAGCATGTTGAGGAGGGATTTGTACTTAAGCTGGACCAACACTCTCTCTCTCTCTCTCTCTCTCTCTCTCTCTCTCTCTCTCTCTCTCTCTCTCTATGAAAACCGCTTTGGGAACTTTTGTTAAAAAGCAGTATATAAATATTCATCGCACTTAGTAAACTACTGGCTGAGGAGGGATTTGTATCTAAGCTGGACCAACATCTAACACTTTTCAGAGAGGACCACACTGAGAGCTTAGTCCGCTTTCCAGTGATTGTTGGAACCACCTGGCTTGCAGGCGAGCCGAGTGCTTCCAAGGTGGCTAGCTCGCCTCATTCTCCCTCCCCTTAAATGAGGTTAACAGAGTGAGCGCTCCGTTGACCTCGGTTTTTGGCTCATGTGCTGCTGCAAGCAACACACAAGTAGACCTGCGCAGCGGCACACAAGCAGGCTCCGGACTGGGAGGCTACAAGCAGCCTTCCAGTCTCGGGGGTCCCCTCAGAATGCCCCATGTGCTTGCGCAGGGCATCCTGGGATCCCCTCAGCCCCCACCGGCTCAGTGACGGAGCTGGTTGTCATGTGGGTGGCTGATACAGCCTTCCAGGGCTACAGTACATGTTTGATTGTATGTGGGAAGAACGGGCTAAGCCCGCTCTCCCTGAAAACTGCCATGAGGCGCTTCACACAACTCGTGTGAAGTGCCTCACTGACTGTCTTCTGCTAGCTGATGCTCTGGATTTACATGTTCTAAACTGAAAATGTAAAAACTTCTTGACTGGGAGCCTAACCCCTGCAATCCAATAGACTCAATTATTCATTTTCCGCTATTTCATTACCCATAGTCATATGTGGAAAAGGAGCCCCCGCATATAGTGAGTTATAGCTGTATTCTGTCCTGAACACAGATACCTCTGAATACCTGCTAACTGGGCAAAACCCCTGCTGACTGGGCAAAGAGACACCTTTTTAAAGTGGTGATTCTCTTTAATGAGCCCCTGGTGGCGCAGTGGTAAAACTGCTGCCCTGTAACCAGAAGGTTGCAAGTTCAATCCTGACCAGGGGCTCAAGGTTGACTCAGCCTTCCATCCTTCTGAGGTCAGTAAAATGAGTACCCAGAATGTTGGGGGGCAATATGCTAAAATCATTGTAAACCGCTTAGAGAGCTTCTAGCTATAGAGCGGTATATAAATGTAAGTGCTATTGCTGCTATTGCTATTGCTATTTAGCAGGGGGAGAATAACTGGCCCTATCCACCCCGAGCACAGTACTTCCAGTGACTGTTGCTGGTGTCTGTCATGTTTCTTTTTAGACTGTGAGCCCTTTGGGGACAGGGAACAATCTTTATTGATTAATTAATGTAATTAATTATCTGTGTAAACTGCTTTGGAAACTTTTGTTGAAAAGCAGTATATAAATATTTGTTGTTGTTGAATACAGCAAATACATATGTTCAAATTGCTTCTATCACACTTTATAATGACTGAGCCAGGTCTCATGATCAGTGAGACCCAGTTTGGGGAGCTAAGTGGGGAGAGCGGACTAAGCCCACTTTCCCCACACACAAGCAGAGCGGGAGCCCTGGGCAGCTGGATCAGCTGCCCACATGATTGCCAGCTCCGTGAAGAAGCCAGAGGGGGCTGGGGAATTTGGGGGCCACGCGGCCCCCGGAAGCTCCAGTATGCCCTGCGTGCTTGCGCAGGGCATACTGGAGAGACCTCTAGAGTCACAGGTGGCTTTTCGCCTCCCCTCCAGGGGTCTACTCATGAGTAGCTGCAGGGCGGAGCCATGCTGCAGCTACTCACTATTCGAAAAACTGGATTTGCAGAGAACTCAGTCCGCAAACCCAGTTTAAGGGGAGGGGTACTTAGGCGGGTTAACCGCTGGGAGGCAACCAGGCTCAGCTGCGAGCCCAGTGGCTCCCACAATCATCCGAAATTGGGCTAGGCTCCCCTAGCCCAATTTCGGATGATCGTGGGAATAGCCTCACTGTCTTCCTTTTCTTTTGCATGTTGGCAATTCAAATGCTAGTTCAGTCTTTTCCACCGCACAGGCAGTTTGCCTTCTATTTAGTTAAGCATCATGTGTCCAATTGCTCATTATATGTTCAGTCTTCACCTTTTCTTTTCTTTAAAAAAAATTGAAGCATTACAAAACTGTTCCAGGGATCAGGAGTGTGTCTTATTTTAGATTGGGTCTTATTTTAGATTGCGAGCTGTTAAGGTACAGGGATCCATCTTATTTATTTATTTATTCTTTCTCTATGTAAACCACTTTGGAAACTTTTGTTGAAAAGTTGTATATAAGTTGTTGTTGTTGTTGTTGTTGTTAACACTAAAGAGGTTACCAATAAGTATTTTCCACAGCAAGCCTTTTCTGCAAACACACAGAGCCACTGTGAGTTTCCCCAGAGCTTGATCCAAAATGCAAAAAGGTACGGTTGGGATGGGTGAGAGAGCACTTCCAAACCAGCCCTGCTGCTCTACAAATGTTACATCAACCTCCTCTCTCTATTGGATTGTATTTCCAGAGAGGGTGGAAGTTTTTGTTTTCAAAAGGAGATAACTATATTAACCCTCTCCGTAATGTGTGATGGCTTAAAAAAAGAAAGTTCTCTTCTGAACTACCCCTGCTACTTCTCGAATTTTTTAACTTCCTTTTTAAAGAAGCTGTGGAGTTTTGCCAAAGAGCACCACCAAAAGCTCAGGAAGTCGTCAATTAAAACGGACTGCCTGATTTTTCTGCACAAAATTATAACAATACCAGGAAATAAAATGGCCTTCTGGGTCAGCATGCAGTTTGCTAAATCATGTTTAACTTAAGTCAGTCTTATCAAAGATTTCACTGGGAGAATTATTTTTGACTTGTATTACTTGTTTTTGGGTGATGGGAGTTTTGAAGGAGCAAAAAAGGAACGTTTAAAAATGTTCCAGTCTTGTTTTCTTCTCCAGTAAAGGTGCAGAGATCAGTTAACCCAGCCAGGCGCATGACGTAACCTCCCCCTTGATAAAACAGGTAAGAATACATCAAGTGTGTCATATGAGCAGGAAACACACTGGGTTGATCATATTAGTGCAAGATCAAAGTGAATAATAGCAGTTTTGGAGACAAAACTGTCTCCAAAAGAAAAAAAATCAGAGAAAGAGGCATCTCTGTGTGGATTTGGACTTCCCACAATGCCAAGCTGTAAGTTGTTTCATGGACCATCTTCTACAAGTTGATTTTATTTATCAGTGTGCTGGACATTTGATATCTTTTTTAATACCTATTTACAAATATAAATGCTGAACAGTAGGGAGCAGACAGACAATAGTCTGTAAAGTGGCATCAGTTCCCCAGAAGAAACAGTGAATGCTTGGAGCTACCCAGAAGGCTCGTCCTGGCCAACCAGCTGCAAAGCTTGGATTTCTTGCCTCTTTTACTGGCTACATTCAATACTGCCTCTGCCCCCTCTCCTATTCCTCCCCACACTTTTCTCTGCCATATCAAGGAACTAGGATGTCCAAGTGTGAGAGTTTGGAAGGGTCGATTATTTATCTGCCCCACCTGCAGCAGAAGTGCACAAGTAAGAAGAGCACTGCTAATTGCCCATTGTCATTGTAAACCATCTAGAGTGGGAGTAGGAGCTATACAAAGATGTTAAATGAATACATAATATTGTCTGGAGACATGGAGTGAAAGTTCCAATTAAAGTAGTTATTTAGGAAATATATCAGACAGATAGATAGCCTAGTGCCTAGCTGCTCACTGCATCAGGAGAGAGGGAGAGGGAGAAGACAGAAATCTGTCTCTCAGGTGAGAGAATGAAACCTGAGAGTATCAGTCTAACAAAGGCGAATCAGGACAGAGATAGTGTGGTCAGAGGGGAATCTCTCTCTCTCTCTCTCTCTCTCTCTTTTCCCCGCCCCCCGCACAATGCCCCTAGTGTTCAATAGGGTTGCTGGTGCTAAAAAAATGATGCCTTTAGGAGCAGCATCTCCAATAAGAAGTTCCAGTATTAGAAGCCATCAGCAATTTAAGGAAGCAGTCAAGTTGCATAGATGGTACAGTCTTCACCTGACACACCACACCTGGCAGGAAGCGAGTCTGGAGAGTAGGAAAGGGGAAATATTCCCTTGTATCATGCAAGAAGGGCAGTGTGTTAACTTCACAGCATGCATCCTCCAAACCCTAATCTTCCCCTCTAGGAAATCAACTATAAGCTGTTCAGGGCTTGAGCAGGCCAATCCCTTTTCTCCTGCTGCCCTCAGCTTTCCTGCATTTTGTTTTCTAATGGACAGTTTAAGCATTCTCTGTGTTTAAATAGCTCTCATCTATAGATTTATCTGATAGATTAACACAGCCTGCCTTCTGACTCCTTTAGACTCAGCAAAAGCTACCGATAGGAAACAATGGAGAAGTATAGGATCTTAGCCTAACTGTGATTCGGCAACAACAATGTCTGGCCTCCTCCACCCCAAACAACTGGTAGCAGTAAATAGAGGTGTTCCTCACCATTAGATGATGAGGGAATGAAAAGATTTATTAAAGAGTACATAAGAACAGCCCTGCTGGATCAGGATCAAGGCCCATCTAGTCCAGCATCCTGTTTCACACAGTGGCCCACCAGATGCCTCTGAGAAGCCCACAGGCAGGGGGTGAGGGCTTGCCCTCTCTCCTGCTCTTGCTCCTCTGCAGCTGGTATTTAGCGGCATCTTGCCTCCAAGGCTGGAGGTGGCCCATAGCCACCAGACTAGTAGCCATTGATAAACCTATCTCCCATGAATTTATCTAAGCTCCTTTTAAAGCCATCCAAGAAAGTGGCCATCACCGTAGCAGAGATTTCCATAAGTTAATTATGTGCTGTGCAAAGAAGTACTTCCTTTTGTCAGGCCTAAATTTCCCGACCTTCGGTTTCATGGAATGGCACCTGGTTCTAGTGTTGTGCCAGAGGGGAGGAAATTTCTCTCTGTCCACTCTCTCTACTCCATGCATAATTTTGCACACCTCTATTATGTCTCTCTGTAGTCACTGCTTTTCCAAACGAAAGCGCTCCAGATGCTGTAGTTTTGCCTCATAAGAAAAGTGCTCCAGGCCCCTGATCATCTTGGTTGCACTCTTTTGCACCTTTTCTAGTTCTACAATGTCTTTCTTCAAGGGTGTAAGTAGAGGAGAAGGGGCCCATGTTTGTCCCTCTCTCTGGCCCCTCAGAGTGAGGGAGATAATGAAGAAAATAGGGAGGGGTGGAGCTAGGGGGCCCTCAAGAGCTGGGGGCCCCAGGTTCTTTTAACCCATCTGCTCAATTATAGTCCTTCTTAAGATATGGTGACTAGAACTGAACACAGTACTCCAAAAGTGGCTGCCCCATAGATTTGTATAAGGACATAATAGGTAGACGACGAGTGCAAGCGGAGGAAGACTCAACTTGAATCTGACAGATTACAATATAGAACACATTTGAAAATCTATGTTCTAGCTATACGGGCAGCAAAGAAGCAATTCTTTTCGGCCCATATTGTGTCCACAAGTTCACATCCAGCAGAGTTGTTCAGAGGTGTGAGAGGGCTAGTTAGTGCCCCTCCTCCCTTGAATCAGTATTTGGAACCATCTATTACCCACTGTGACATGTTTAATGATTCTTTGTGTGGATAAAATCTCGTTTTTGGGCCAACTTGAATTTAGACCCCACAATTACTGCAATGTCTGAATCGGAGGTGTCTTACTGCAATGTCTGAATCGGAGGTGTCAATGTCGCCTCTTATGTGGTCAGGCTGGATCGGTTTCAGTTTGTGACTCATGAGGATGTGGACAAGCTGCTTGGAGCAATGCGGCCTACCACCTGTTCCCTTGACCCTTGCCCGACATGGCTAATACTATCTGCCTAGTAGAGATCATAAATGCTTCTTTGAGGGAGGGCAGGATGCCTCCTTGCCTTAAGGAAGCAATTATTAGACCACTTCTAAAGAAGTCTGTCTTGGATTCCTCAGAGTTAAGCAACTATATCCCTGTCTTCAACCTTCCATGGTTGGGCAAGGTAATTGAAAGGGTGGTGGCCTCCCAACTCCAGGAGGTCTTGAATGAAACTGATTATCTAGACCCATTTCAGTCCAGCTTTCAGGTGGGCTATGGGGTAGAGTCAGCCTGATGGATGATCTCCAATTGAGAATTGACAGAAGAAGTGTGACTGTTGGTCCTTTTGGATCTCTCAGCAGCTTTCAATACTATCAACTATAGTATACTTCTGGAGTGTCTGAGGGAGTTAGGGGTAGGAGGCACTGCTTTGCAGTAGTTCCACTCTTACCTCTTGGACAGATTTCAGATGGTGTCCCTTGTTCTTCAAAAACTGAACTTCAGTATGGTGTCCCTCAGGGCTCCATATTGTCTCTGATGTTGTTTAACATCTACATGAAACCGCTGGGAGACATCATCCGGAGATTTGGTGCAAGGTGTTATCAGGATGCTGATGACACCCAAATCTTTTTCTCCATGTCAACATCATCAGGAGAAGGCACAACCTCCCTAAATGCCTGCCTGGAGGCAGTTATGGGCTGGATGAGAGGTAACAAGCAAGGCTGAATCCAGGTAAGATGGAGGCTCTTAATGTGCGGGGTCAGGACTCAAGAGATGATTTTGATCTGCCTGTTCTGGATGGGGTCATACTTCCCCAGAAGGAACAGGTATGCAGTCTGGGGGTGCTTCTGGACACAAAACTCTCCCTGGTGTCCCAAGTTGAGGCAGTGGCCAGAGGTGCCTTTTATCAGCTTCGGCTGATACGTAAGCTGTGTCTGTTTCTTGAGATAAGTGACCTCAGAACAGTAGTACATCTGCTGGTCACCTCCAGACTTGACTACTGCAAAGCGCTCTATGTGGGGCTGCCTCTGTACATGGTCCGGAAACTGCAGCTGGTCCAGAATGCAGCAGTCAGGTTGGTCTCTGGGTCGTCTCGGAAAGACCAAATTACTCCTATCTTAAAAGATCTACACTGGTTGCCAATAGGTTTCAAGGCAAAATACAAGGTTTTGGTTATAACCTATAAAGCCCTAAATGGCTTGGGCCTGGGGTATTTAAGAGAACGTCTTCTTTGCTATGAGCCACACCACCCATTGAGATCATCTGGAGAGGTTCGTCTGCAGTTGTCACCAGCTTCTCTGGTGACTACTCAGGGATGGACCATTGCTGCCCCAAGGCTTTGGAACACACTTCCTGCTGAAATAAGAGCCTCCCCATCTCTTACAACTTTTAAAGACATATTTGTTCACCAAGGCTTTTAATTATATATTGTTTTAATTGTGTTTTTAATAGTTTTGACATTTTATATTTTAATTGTAATGTTTTAATCTTTTTATCTGTTGTTTTTATTGTTTTGTTGTAAACCTCCCAGAGACTTGCATTTTGGGCAGTAAACAAATCTTCTAAATAAATGATTAATAAATAAACATACTTTCAATTTTTTTACTTCTGTAGGTTACATTCTGACAGAAATTCCAGGATATTGTATGGATCTGCCTTTTACTGTTTGGGTGAAAAACCATTATATATACCTGAAGATATGAGGTTTCTCTGTTTCCATTTTAATTAGTCAATTAAGAACAAATTATGAACACAGGTTTGTGGTCTGAACTGATTGCTGCGGCTAATTTGAAAAACCAGTCTAGATTTTGGCGCCTGGTGACGACACCGCAGGTAAGATCCTCGGTGGTCTCCTCTCCCCTCATTTCTCATGAGGTTTGGGAGTGCATTTTCTACTCCTTATATAGGCGGGTCGATTCTCCAAACTATAGTTTGGACATAGATATTTCTTCCCTCCCCAGCTGGCCCCCTGTAACTTGCGCAGAAATTGAAGAGCTGATAAAATAAGTCAAACCTGCTAAAGCCCCGGGCAGTGATTGTATTAATATTGAGATCATACGTCAAAACCTGGATTGGTGGGTGCCTGTCCTGGCCTCCCTGTTCACATACATAGATAGTACTGCTAAAGTCCCCTCAGATTGGGGTGTAGCGATAATAGTTCCTATCTATAAAACAGGGTGTCAAACTGATCCATCAAACTATCGACCTATACGTTTATTAAGTATTATTTCAAAATTATATGCCAGACACCTTTTGGCTAAGCTTACCGACTGGGTGGAAGCCCATAATGTTCTCGCCCCTGAACAGGCGGGCTTTCGCCAAGGGTGGTCCACTATGGAGCAAGCATTTATACTACAGCACTTAGTAGAGAAATACTCTAGTAAGCCAGGCTCTGCTCTGTACACGGCTTTTATAGATCTGAAAGCCGCTTTCGATTCGATCTCCAGAGAAAGACTATGGGCAAAGCTGCACGAGTTATCTTTGGATAAGCGCTTCTTAGTGCTGATTTACAAGCTTCATGAGAACACCCGCCTAAGAGTCGCCTGAGCGCACAGGGCCAAGTCTCGGCTGAAATTCCCACTTCCAGAGGGGTAAGGCAGGACTGTATTTTGGCCCCCATTCTCTCTCTCTCTCTCTCTCTCTCTCTCTCTCTCTCTCTCTCTCTATATATATATATATATATATAAACTCTATTATTTCTATCATGAGTGTCCCCTCGATCCACCCCTCCAAACTGGCCCATAAACATCTTGCCATTTTGCTGCATACCGATAATATGGTCCTTATGTCCCTGACACCGGTAGGATTGAGACGGGCCCTTTCATTGCTCAGCTCCTACTGTGCTGAAGAGCTTATCGAAGTAAATTATCAAAAAACTAAAGTGTTAGTTTTTGCCAAGCGCCCCAAACGCCATACATGGCGAATGAATGGTCATTACTTGGAACAAGTTAAAATCTTTAAGTACCTGGGCGTGGTTTTCCACTCCTCGGGCCAGTGCCAGGCACATCTAAATTATATTGTGCAGAACGCCCAAGCCTCAGCCCACCTAATTAGATCTTTTTATTTTACAAAGGGGGCTCTTTGTATTCCAGCCGCTCTTAAACTATTTCTCGCCAAGTTCTACCCTTTATTATTATATGGTGCTCAGTTGGGCCCTTTTGGCAATTTCGTCACACTGGAAGCTATTCAAACAAAGTTTATTAGATCTATATTGCAGCTTCCCAGATGTGTTCCTAATGTCGTCATTAGGCACGAGGTGGGCCTTGGCTCTTTGGAAGTGGAGTATTGGAAATGCATTTTTGCATTTTGGTTAAAATTAGTCTTTTCTCAATCTGGACTTGCCCCCTTGGTATTAACTGACAATTTTGATTCTACCTGGAACCTTGTTAAAACAAAATCCCAATTTTACGGGTTTTCACTGGATATGCTTATTAGTTTGGGTTATGATTATGCTAGGAAGTCTATTAAACAACATATTTCTGACAATGATCTACAGTTAGAAGTTGCCAAAATCCCCAAAGGTGTTTACCTTGGAGATCAGCTTTTTAACATAAAACCCGCTGCAAACTTAAATAATATTTCTTTTTCCAAGTTCAGGCGGGCGCTATCTTTAGCTCGATTAAATGCGCTCCCTACAGTGGTGCTCCAAGGGAGGTTTAGGGGGGTTCCTTATGCACTTTGCCCTTGTGGGTCAGGCGATATCGAGACTACTGAACATGCTATTTTACATTGTGACCTCTACAAGAATGATCGATCAACACTTATCTTGCCGTATCTTGTGATGTTTCCTGATTATCCAGATGAGTCTCTCTTAAAATATGCTAAAATCATTGTAAACCGCTTAGAGAGCTCCGGCTATAAAGCGGTATATAAATGTAAGTGCTATTGCTATTGCTATTAAAAATTTATTGTCAAATTTTAATCATAAATATACCAATAGAGTGGCTAAGTTTTGTTATATCTTATGCAAATTACGTTCTGTTGTGTGTGATAATGTTTCTGGTCAATGACCAAAATAAAGTATGTTCTGTTCTGTTCTGGCTTTCTGGATGGCGTCTGGTTCCTAAGTGAGTTCCGGGAATCTGGAACATGCTTCCTAATGTGTAATTAGAATTTCCCCTTCTCTGAATGTTTTTAAGAAGGAACTAAATACATACTTGTTTAGTAGGGCTTTTAGTTTATAGTTTTAAAGTTTCGGTTTTTAGAGTTTTTATTGTATATTTTTAAATTATGTTAATGATGTAATGGTTTTTATATTGTGAACCGCCCAGGGACATTTTGTATAGGGGTGTGTGTGTGTGTGTGTGTGTGTGTGTGAGAGAGAGAGAGAGAGAGAGAGGAATGACCACTGCTAGACTGAATAGGCTGCAGCGACACAAACATCCTCTCTGCTGTGGTGTGTGTATGTGAGAGAGATTGAAAAAGATGAGGGTGCCTCTGCATGTGAGAGAGTGAAATAGTGCTTACAGAATTCACTCATGCACCAAAAAGGAAAGTGTGGATGCATGGTGGATAAGTTTCAAACAGGCATGATATTTATTTCATTATTTATTTGTTTATTTATTTATTTAAAAAATTATATCGCCTTTCCGAAAGGCTCTGGGCAGTTTACATTAAAACACCATTAAAATCAATTAACAATTAAAACGGAAATTATAAAACTGCATAAAATAATAATTAACAATTAAAGCATCATAAAACATCAATTAAATAGCCAAAACAATTTAAAACAAGTTTTTAAAAGCTGAGAAAGCTTGGTTGAAGAGATGTGTTTTCAGAACTTTTTAAAAAATTGCCGGAGATGGGGAGGCTCGTATCTTAGTAGGGAGAGCATTAAACAATCTTGGGGCAGCAGCTGAGAAGGCCCATCTCTGTGCAGCCACCAAACGAGTTGACAGCAACTAGAGACGGACCTCCTCAAGTGACCTCAATGGGCGGTGGGGCACATAGCAAAGAAGACGTTCTCTCAAATACCCAGGGCCTAAGCCATTTAGGGCTTTGTAAGTTATAACTACCACTTTGTATTTTGCCCGGAAACCTATCGGCAGCCAGTGTAGCTCCATCAACAGAGGAGTAATATGGTCTTTCCGAGATGACCAAGAGACCAACCTAGCTGCCGCATTCTGAACCAACTGAAGTTTCCAGACTACGTACAAAGGCAGTCCCACATAGAGCGCATTACAGAAGTCAAGTCTGGAGGTTACCAACAAATGTACCACTGTTTTGAGGTCATTGATCTCGAGAAACAGGCGCAGCTGGCACATCAGCCAGAGCTGATAAACAGCACTCCTGGCCACCACCTCAACCTGAGAAACCAGGGAGAGGTGTGAATCCAGAAGTACTTCCAGACTGCGAACCTGTTCCTTTTGGGGAAGTGTGACCTCATCTAGAACAAGCAGATCAAAATCATCTCTGGAGTTCTGAGCCCACACAATAAGTACCTCCGTCTTATCTGGATTCAGCTTCAGTTTATTCTCCCTCATCCAGCCCTTTACTGCTTCCAGGCAGGCATTTAGGGAGGATATGCCAGCTCCTGAAGAAGTTGACATGGAGAAGTAGATCTGGGTGTCATCAGCATATTGGTAACACCCAGCTCCAAATCCCCTGATGATCTCTCCCAGCAGTTTCATGTAGATGTTAAAAAGCATTGGAGAAAGTATGGAGCCTTAAGGGACACCATACTTAAGCTCAGATTTTGAAGAGCAACAATCTCCAATTGATGCCATCTGAAATCTGTCCGAGACGTAGGAGCGGAACCACTGTAAAACAGTGCATCACACCCCCAACACTTTCAGACATTCCAGAAGGATACTATGGTTGATAGTATCAAAAGCCGCCGAGAGCTCCAAAAGGATTAACAGAGTCACACTTCCTCTGTCAATTCCCAATTGGAGATCATCCATCAGGCCGACCAGGGCAGTCTCCACCCCATAGCCCGCACGAAAACCAGTTTGAAATGGGTCTAGATAATCCGTTTCCTCAAAGACCGATTGGAGCTGAGAAGCCACCACCCTCTCAATTACCTTGCCCAACCATGGGAGATTGGAAACAGGGCTATAATTGCTCAACTCTGAGAGATCTAATGCAGGCTTCTTTAGAAGAGGTCTAATAATTGCCTCCTTAAGACAAGGAGGCATTCTGCCCTCCCTCAGAGAAGCATATATGATTTCCACTAAGCCGCCTACAACAGCCTCCCTGCTAGGGTCAAGAGAACAAATGGTAGGCCTCATCACCCCAAGCAGCTTGTCCACATCCTCAGGAGTCACAAACTGAAACTGATCCAGTCGAATCACATAAGAGGAATAGTTGGACACCTCCAGTTCAGACATCAAATTAATTGTGGAGTCTCCATCTAAGTCGACCCGAATCTGAGAGATTTTATCTGAGAAAAATTCTTTAAACACATCACAGCAGGTAACTGATAATTCCAAATTCTGATTCAAGGGAGAGGGGGCAGATACTAGTCCCCTCACAACCCTGAACAATTCCACCAGACATGAACTGATAGAGGCAAAATGGGCAGAAAAGAACCACTTCTTTGCCACATGTATTGCCTGAGCATAGATCTTTAGATGTGCTCCATGTCGTAATCTGTCAGATTTGAGTCGAGTCTTTCTCCACTTGTGCTCCAGTCGCCTACCTTGCTGCTTCAGCCCCTGTAGATCTTCCGTATACCAAGGGGTCAATTTTGAAGCGAGTCGGAGGGAACTCTTAGGAGTAATCTTGTCTACTGCCCTGGTGAGCAAGTTGTTCCAATTCTCAACCAGGGCATCAACAGGATCACCAGCAGAGCCAACACTGTATCCCTCCAAGGCTTCTTGGAATCCGACCGGATCCAATAACCTCTTCAGGCGGACCATTCTAATAGGCCCCTCACCCCCGTGAAGGTGGGAAGTGGTTGTAAGTCCAACCTTAACCAGATGGTGGTCCATCCATGACAATGGGGATATCACAGGAGTCCCCACCCATGGAACACCACACTGATCAGAATAAAAGACCAAATCAAGTGTGTGACCTGCAATATGCGTCGATCCAGAGAGCTCTTGGGATAGGCCCATTGTTGTCACTGCCACTATGAACTCCCGAGCTGCCCCAGACAAGTTGGTCCCAAAATGAACATTGAAGTCTCCCAGTACCAGAAGTCTGTGAGAATCCAACGCAAGTTCTGCAACCAAGTCCGCGAGCTCAGCAAGGGATTCCGTTGGGCAGCGGAGCAATTGGTACACCAACAGAAGTCCCAATCTATCCCTGGTCCCCAAACTTAAGTACACACATTCAATATGGTCTGATACTCTAACAGGGACCCTAGTATGGGAGATGTTATCCTTATAGACCACAGCCACTCCACCTCCCTGCCCACGCCCCCTCACCTACTCCTCTACAGAATACCCTGGAGGAAGAAGCTGGGACCAGACTGGGCCACCAGTCTCCCCCAACCAAGTCTTGGTGATGCACATCAGGTTGGCCCCTTCATCCATAATGAAATCATGGATGACTTCAGGTTTATTTTGGACCAACCTGACATTGCAAAGGAGCAAGGTAAGGCTATGTGGGTTGTTGGCAGTGCTCCTCAAGATCAAAGAGCTGACAAGGCAGCCGGAAGGGGAGACAGCTATTAAATTTCTGGCTACCCTTCCCCTGAAATGGCCTGCTGACCTGCCAACATTACTTCTTCTATTCCCCACCACCACCGGAATAGCTGCCCCGCATTCCACAAAGGCGCCCCCTGTCTCTCCATCTCCAGACAAACCCAAACACATTACAACTACTTCAACCGAATCTCTATAACAAAGCTGGCACGCTTACTACAACAACGTTTCAAACAGCCAAACTGAAAATAATATAGCCCAACCCTCAGCCCTACACCGATGGCCAGCACCAAAGGCCAGCCGCCTGCAGGCTGGCCACGCCACTGGCTGTGCCGCCTGTGGCAGCCCCCTTCCTAAAAAAGCCTCCAGGGTCCTTCCTCTCACAAAGGACTCTGGGCAAGGCTGATGTGATCAATCAGTGCCTAGAGATGGTATTAGTTCAGACACTTGGAGGAAGGAAGGTTCCCAATCAGGCAGCAGGACTGTGCTGGTCTGAGTTGTCCCGGCCTGCTGGCCAGGACAACTCAGACAATGATATAGGACTACAAACAATGATATAGCACTACAAACTGTTTCTTGATTATATGGTGGCAACTATTGGTGATGACTCAGGACCAGGCCTTCTCTGTGGCTGCCCCAGGGCTTTGGAATACACCCCCTGTCAAAATAAGAGCTGTTCCATTTCTTTTAAAAAGACCCTTAAGGCATACCTGTTTTCTCAGGCTTTTAATTCAAACTAATTTTAAACTGTTTACTCTGTGAAATGGTATTGGTTTTA
Organism: Hemicordylus capensis; assembly: GCF_027244095.1. Lineage (NCBI taxonomy): Eukaryota > Metazoa > Chordata > Lepidosauria > Squamata > Cordylidae > Hemicordylus > Hemicordylus capensis. Next base: position 209,089,663 of record NC_069659.1, read on the forward strand.
TTCTGTTTTATATTGTAATTTGGACTACGTACACCACCTAGAGAGATATATCAGGTGGTATATAAACATTGATTGATAGATAAATATTGCATGGAAGTTAAGGTGGTTGCATTAGATTTTTGGTGTATTAATAAGCACTTGAACTCTCCTATCAGAATGAAGTTTTTGCAAACTTCTCAAATAGGGCTGATTTTTCTTAATCAGTCTAATCCTCCTTTAATGCCATTTGAGTCAACAGCCATCACCATATCTTGTGGCAGTGAATTCCTAAGTTAATGGCTTTGCTGGAAAGTCAGTTGGTGTGTCCATGGCCAGCATCAGCACATGGCACCCTTGGGCAAATGCTTGGGGCCCAGCAAGTGAGAGGCAAGTCTTATAGCAGAGACATCACGACACTGCACCAGCTCAATACACTGCTGTTATTGTGCAACTCAGTCACAGAACGGTAGGTCAAGAGCCAATAATTATTCAGAGTGCCAGTGAAGAAATACATCTCTGGAAATTCTTGAGATTAAACTGGCCAGAATGAAAGCACATTACCTGGAGATAGATAGGATTCAAAAGTGACAGGGGCATGGATTGGTCCAAATGGCAACCAATGCCTTGTCAGAGAAACAGAATTAGCTAGTTTGTGCCCATAGGACCAACTACTTAAGGACAACACTGTCTGTTTAAACCTATTTGTGTCTTAAATACTCTCCCACACCAAAACATTTAATTTTCTGCCATAGTTCCATGACATTCTACCCACCCACCCCCAGTGACAAATCCATGCATGTTTCAGAAATTTACCATGGAAAGCCCTTAAGTTGTAATTATTGAGCATTTACATAATTAGTGTAGATACATGCAATTACCATGTGTGCCTAAACAATTACCAGCTGCAGTGATGTCCTAACAATACTTAGTGAACTTTATGTCCACACTTAAATAATATTTAGAACTCTTACTTCTCCTCATTGTCAAGAAAGACTGGTCTCTAATATGATAAAAATAATCAACCTTGTGAGTTTGGTATCAAATACATCATAACGATGATCCTTTACACATGCTTCACCCTCATTCAGTTTGTTAGGTTAAGTTTATACCAAAAGCATGCAGCTGTAAAAACAAAAAATAATTGAAGTAGTTGCTTTGGGAACATGATATTTTAAAGACCCTCCTATTTGAATTTTAAGAATTAATCTCACGTTTATATCCCAACCTTTGCCCAAAGAGCTCAGGGTGGCATACGTGGTAGGGAAGGGGGTTACCCAATTTTATCCACACAACAGTCCTGTCTCTCAGGTCACACAGCTTTATTGCTGAATGGGGGTTTGAATATGAGGTTCATCAGTCCAAACCCATCACTGGCCAGTTTTTAATAGTTTTTAACAGTTTTAATGTTGTGTTAAACTTTAAATTGTTTTAATTTGTACTGTTTTTATTGTAAACCACCCAGAGACATATGTTTTGGGCGGTATATAATTTTTTTTAAAATAAAATACAAGAAGATACAATAAATAACCATTACACCACACTGAGGTCACCCCTGCTAACTTGGCAAAGAGGCACCTTTTAACGTGGTGATTCTCTTTATTTAGCAGGGGGAAAGTAACTCCAATGGGGAGGCAACAACAAGCATCCTGGCGTTGGAGGTGGGGGGCCTCCCAAGAATGCCCCACATACTCACGTGGGGCTTTCTGGTACTTCCAGGGACCAGGATGCCCCCAGTCCCCACCGCCCCAACCAGCTCTGATGGAGCTGGTAATCTGCTTGTGTGAAGCGCCTCAGGGTGTGTTTGTGTGGGCGGGTTGATGCGGAATAGTCATAATGTACAAAAGAAAGGTGACCTAATATGTTTAAAGATATTGAACTGTAATAAATATAGTTTATTTTTTATTTTATTGATTGATTTATAAATAAAATCCCCCTGCTAACTTGGCAAAGAGGCACCTTTTAGTGTGGTGATTCTCTTTATTTAGCAGGGGGAGAGTAACTGGCCCTCTCCACCCCCAGCACACTACCTCCAGTGACTGTTGCTGGTGTCTATCGTGTTTCTTTTTAGATTGTGAGCCCTTTGGGGACAGGGATCCATCTTATTTATTTATTATTTCTCTGTGTAAACCGCCCTGAGCTATTTTTTGAAAGGTGGTATAGAAATCAGATAGATAGATAGATAGATAATTCTCATGACCAGCTCTACCCGGACTAGCACAGCCCTGCCTGGCACAGCAATGGGGAAATGCCCCAGTGTATCCTCATGTGGTGCACTGTGGGATGCAGGAGGACCCAGCCTGCTTTCTCACCCTCACCACTCCCAGAGTGCTCAAGCGCCATCTGTGTGGGTGTGTGACACTGCGGAGCCTGGGAGCAGCTCCGGGGGGGGGGGGAGGCAGGCAGTTTCCTGCCTTTCCACCAGCCCTCCCTACCCCCAGTGCTTTTGGTTGTGTGAACATCCTGTCTCTCAAGTTGTTTTGACACTGCTAATTGTCAAAATTGCTAATTTCCACCCCCAAAAAGCAGTTCTGCATGAAAAGCGAGAACTTCTTTTCCTGTCAAATGGTTTGTGAGAATATACACTGTGAGACCATAATATACACTGTGGAAGCCACCTAATGGCGCAGCAGGGAAATGACTTGCTTGGCGAGCAAGATTGCCAGTTCGAATCCCCACTGGTATGTTTCCCAGACTATGGTATGTTTCCCAGACTATGCTTCCCAGACTATGGGAAACACCTATATCGGGCAGCAGTGATATAGGAAGGTGTTGAAAGGCATCATCTCACACTGTGTGGGAGGAGGCAATGGTAAACCCCTCCAGTAATCTGCCAAAAGAAAACCACAGGGCTCTGTGGTTGTCAGGAGTCAAAATCGACTTGATGCACACTTTACCTTTAATATACGCTGCAACTCCAATCCAATTATGGATAATATACATGTGTATTCTAAATTGGATGGTGAGCTGTTAAGTGCAGCTAAGTGTTGTATACATGCTTTCCATCTCCACTCCAGCAGTTGAGGCTGCACACACAGTGCTCATTTTTTCAGTGGCAGCGGGCACCTCTAAAGAAAGCCCATTCACTGGTGGGGAAGGTGCCTGAAAGGATCCTCCTCGCTGAGCTCATCTAGATGGTGGGAGTGGCAATGGTCAGCCACCATCTTTTCTTTTCTTTTTAAGGTGATGTGCCTGTCCCTTTGCAGTGATGGAGCAAGCACACTGCATTGTTTACCAAGATGGTGACTGCCTATGTAGCTGTCAGACAGTTGCATTGCAGTCACCATTTTTTAAACTGCTGTCACAAAGCACTCTAAACCTCTGCTACCTAAGTAGGTAGGCATTGTTTGGTGGGGGGCAGGGCACAAATGCATTTGGCTGAGGGCCTCCTGGGATATGGAGCATGGGCATCCTCAGGACGTTTTCCAGGGGCAGCAAAGCCAGCAATCCTATACTCCTCTCCCTGGGAGTATGCTCCATTGAATTCAATGGGAACTGGGTCAATCCAAGGGGGGTAGTGCCCCCTCTTGCCCCTTCTATTCTGGGTGAGGGGCAAGAGGGGGCACTTCCCCCCTTGGATTGACCCAGTTCCCATTGAATGGTTTAGAGTGCTTTGCTTTGGCAGTCACCATCTTGGTAAACAATGCAGTGTGCTTGCTCCGTCACTGCAAAGGGACAGGCACATTACCTTAAAAAGAAAAGAAAAGATGGTGGCTGACCATTGCCACTCCCACCATCTAGATGAACCTGCCTTTCTTAAGAACTAACATTCTGGCAATTGCTGTTTCAGAGGTAGAGCGGTGTTGGATTTGGTTCTTGTCCCTGCTCTCCCTTTCTTACTAAAGAGCTGATTGGGAGCATTTTTGCTTTTCTCTCTCTCTTTAGGCTGGGCATACACAATTCTGTGGGCTTCATATGCACTCCATTGGGTCAGGATGTTAAAGTATGGTTTTGCATTTAACCTGCCTTTTAAGTACTTATAAAGGCCCTGATCCAGCCAAAGTTTAGCACTTTTCAAGACAAATTGATTTAAATAGGAGAATTGTGTTTCATTTCAGTTTCTGTCTTATCCCCTGTCCAAGAACTTGGAATGGATAATAGTTGTTCAAAAACAAGCAAAGCATGCATTAGAAAAAAAATACTCTATTAAATTAAGGTTATCCCACAACTGTTTATTCCTGACTAATGAATGCCAAGCCAAAGAAAAAGATTTTGCAGTTCATCTGGAAAGTATTCATGCTCAGGCCGAGTTCTCATTGAGGTAAGATTAGAGCAACTGGACAATACAACAATTAACATGCTTGATTTACATCATTAGCAACCAATTTGCATAATATGCAAATTAGGCTACCCAGATTTGAGGAGATTGAATCCAGCAATCCTAATAGTGAACATGTTTCAGCTGTACAGGGAGCTCCCATTATGAAATGCTCCTTTGTGCGTGCGTGCGTGCGTGCACACACACACACACACTTCAGGCATTCTCTGTATACATGGGTAAGGCTGTTTTGGTGAAAGTGCATATCACACTTTGCCTTTACATGGGTAGGGCTGCTCGTGTGCCACGCCAGGATCAAGCCCGATTCCGGTGCTGCCTCCCCTGCAAGCATGGGTTTTCAGGGGAGGCAGCATATCTGGAGACTGGGATGCAACATCCTAGCCTCTGGAGAACAGCACAGATTGCCTGGGAGCACAAGCTCCCCCATTTTTATTCCTGGCAGAACTCTTAGGCTTTTAATAGTTGCATGGCCGGTAGGGATTAAGCAGCTATGCCTTTCCCCCAGGATAAATACACATTGGTGAAATGCTTAATCTGTTGAATTTCTGCCTGCCACAAATCTGTTAAAGGCACATGAGCCCTTCCTGAAAATGCATGGCAACCCTAGCTTATTTATATTTTTGATTGTTTTTTATCTGAAAACAAATTGATCATAACATTTATGACATATTTTAGAACATAATTACTTATTGCTTTTATGTAAACAGAGCATTAATGAGTGTGGCAAGTTCTTGCATTTTCTTGGTGGAGTGTTGCTGCTGCTTGTTTGTGGAGGTGGTTTTTATGTGGGATGAAATGATCCTTCTCACCACTAGGCCTCTTTAGTCATCATTTACTTCCAGTCTCTGTACACTTAATCATCATCATGCCAGATTGGGCTGGGCTTGCCCGATTTGGTGTCGCATGTGGTGTTTGATTGCATAATTTGGAAGAGATTAAAAGAAAATTTCTGACTCTGAAGGCCACTAAAGCTCCTTTAACACTTCTTGCAAGAGCAGGCTTGTTAACAAAGAGTTCCTTCAGAGGAGGTTAATCAGGTTCTGAGTTATCCTGCTGCAGATGTAATGCAACAGATACTCGCCTTTGCTTTCTGGACCTAAACTGTAGTTTAGTGTTGTTACATACCCTCCAATATTTAAAAGATGAAAATAGGAACACACCTGTATGGTCACACCAAGAATCACAGCCCTCATCCCCCCCCCCCCGACCCACACACTATTGTACCTTGCTTGAAGTGTCTCTGACCTTCTGTTTGCTTACTGCCACATTCACCAACTGGATAGGCTTTTAGGGGGAGATGGAGAGCTAGCCTTTTGTGTCTGTGTGTATGCTTTTACATACATGTGCACCAGAGTTGAGATGTAACTCTTCCCTCTGCTTCAGAGATATGAGCCGAGTTTTAAAAAGGCATCTCCCAAATCTTACCCGTAGAACCAAAATGAGGACAATGATTAACTAGGGACAGGTACCAGATATTAGGGCCTGAGCTGTCCTTGGTAAACAGAGGTAGTAGGAACACTACCTTATTGATCTAGACCAGGGTTTCTCAATGTGTGGGTCCCCAGATGTAATTGGACTTCAACTCCCATAATTCCCAACCAAAGGCCACTCGGGCTGGGGATTATGGGAGTTGAAATCCAATAACATCTGGAGACCCACATGTTGAGAAACCCTGATCTAGACCATGGCTGTGCAACTTCAGCCCACATCGCACTTGCCCGTACGCAAGTTAGGCATGTGTGCACGTTGGCTAAAAATGGCTCAGGGTGGTTTACACAGAGAAAATAAATAAATAAATAAATAAATAAATAAATAAATAAATAAATAAAATAAGAAAGATGGATCCCTGTCCCCAAAGGGCTCACAATCTAAAAAGAAACACAAGATAGACACCAGCAACAGTCACTGGAGGTAGTGTGCTGGGGGTGGAGAGGGCCAGTTACTCTCCCCCTGCTAAATAAAGAGAATCACCACACTAAAAGGTGCCTCTTTGCCAAGTTAGCAGGGGGATTTTATTTATAAATCAATCAATAAAATAAAAAATAAACTATATTTATTACAGTTCAATATCTTTAAACATATTAGGTCACCTTTCTTTTGTACATTATGACTATTCTGCATCAACCCGCCCACACAAACACACCCTGAGGCGCTTCACACAAGCAGATTACCAGCTCCATCAGAGCTGGTTGGGGCGGTGGGGATTGGGGGCATCCTGGTCCCTGGAAGTACCAGAAAGCCCCACGTGAGTATGTGGGGCATTCTTGGGAGGCCCCCCACCTCCAACGCCAGGATGCTTGTTGTTGCCTCCCCATCGGAGGTCTAGTGAGTCGCTATGGTGTGGAGACACACGGCCAGGAAAACTAGTTTAGCAGAGCCTCTCCCCCCACCCCATTTAAGGGTGGGGAAGGCTTAAGAGGGCTGGCTGCCAAGAGCCACGTGGCTCTCGTTGCAGCACAAGACCAGCTGAAACCGGGCTGAGCTCCCTTCACCCGGTTTCAGCTGGTCATGAGAATAGCCTCCCTATATAACCTTAGGACCCACTCACCACAGCATTTTTAGCTATGGGCCAGCATGGATTCTTCCCTATCCTCTGAAATTGGGGTGGCATTTTCCACCTTTTAAATGCATACCTTATGGGTAGAGTTGCAGTTGTAACCCAAAGCTGCAAAACTTGCGATCCAGTCTCCATAGGCAGAACTGGGGGGGCAGGCAGGGTACCTAGGTGCCGCTGAGGTGGGGGAGCCAGGCCAGTTCCTGCCACCCCCACCCCATTGCCCACCTGCCCAGCCCCAGGGCCCCTCAGCCACTTGCCTCCAGCTCCGGCCTAGGATCCGCGAGGCCTAGGATTGGAGCAGCCTGCAAACTGCAGAGCTCTTCTCTCCCCGCCTCTCAGCTGATCGGCGGGTGGGCGGGGCTTCCAGAGAGGCCTCCGAGTAGGCCTCTCTGAAGCCTGAACTCGGCAGGCCCCAGCAAGCCAGGAAGGAGGCTGGCAGAGCTCCCTGCAGCAGACCAGACCATCCAGCACAGCCCTTGCAAGGTAGGCTGTGAATTCCTTTTTGTGGTTACCCCCCTATATAGGGATCTGCTTGCCATAGGGCTTTGATATGGGTGGTGGGGCGAGACTGAGAAGTCTCTGAATATTTAATTTAAAACAGACTGAAAAATGTACTGGCTTTAAAAACAAAAACTATCTAAGGCCTATAAGTGGCTTGTTTCTTGTCAGAAAATTACAAAAACTTCTGGAACAAATATTTATTTATTTATTCATTCATTCTTTCATTCATTTATAAATGCACTTATGTTCAAGTTGTTTTGCAACCCAGAAGGTCTGAGTGAGAACTGTGAAGCATGTGTTGTGCTTTTATTTTATTTTATTTTTCTTGTGTGTGAACTGCTTCCTAATAACTTGCAGGGACTTCAGGGTAAACCTGGCCAACATGTGAATGCAGCACCTCCATTCCAGAGGAGATGTGTGTTAAAGGGCTTTAAAAGCCTCGTGTGAAAAACCTCCTGGAATCAAACTTTACTGAATTTGTTCAGAATTCTGAGAAAACAAACATAGGCTCACCCTGCATGGTTGAAAGTCTCCTTTGCTAATCTGCAGCGAGGGGGCCATTTTAATAATTAGCGTTGCTAGTGTGTTCTAGGCATTAAAAGTAGCACAAATATATAGTACTCAATGTATATCACTATATACTGTGAAGTGTGCATGTGTGTATTCAGTGAAATGTATTTCCAGGCAGCATACTTATTTTGAAATATCAGACTTAAATCCTTGGGGGCCTGGGATGTGTGGAGGCCCTGGACTTTGAGGGGCTGGGGGCCCATTTTAAAATCTCATCTTGGCCCATTCCAACCTTGCTATGCCCCTGGCGGTCACTACACATGGGTTTCTGCACAACACCTGCACAGAAGAAACTTCCATGTAGAAAATGTGTCTCTTGTAAATTGACCCTGAATTTTCCATCCATGACTGGGATATTTGAGAGTTAGCGTCAATAATAAAAGAACAGCACACTGCTTGTGACAGGAAGGGGCAAATTACAATGATTTCTTAGTCTGGCAGGGGCTGGTTTTGGCCCTGGCAGAACTTGGCTGTCTGCTCCTGTTGCAAATGCCTCTGTCTAGTGTGGCAAACTAATGTATCCTCCTCCCTCTTGGTGTCAAAGTAAGCACTAGTGTGGTGAATGCACATATACCCCATCATGAGCCAACAGTCATCATAAGACAAAGGCTGGCAGGAATCATACACTGGTTTATAGACCCCCACCACCACCACCACCTTCTTCTTCCCCTATTTTTCTAGTGGCTATTTGGGCAGGTGATCCTCTAGGACAAATTCATGTTTTTTAAAAGAATGAGATGAGACAGAGAAAATGACACTTGGAATCCTCGCATAACTCCTGACTGTTGTTCTAAGTCTTTTACAGAGATGGCTCATGTTTTCAGGTTTTGATCAACAACCATGTCTAGATGGTACAGTATTCCTTTTAACCAGGATTTCCAGATATTGTTGACTACAAGTCCCATCATTCCTGTTTGGACAGGGGCACAATTTCAGTGCTTGCCCTAGGCACTATTTTCCCTAGTTACGCCTCTGCCAGTCTCTTAAGCCAGGGGTTCCTTCACCCATTGTGAATTCTCCTAACTCAGGTAAAAGCATGTTTACAGACCATGATAGCTGACATGCATCTGAGCAAGTGTGCTAACAACTGCCTTGAAAAACGGACAGGAATAAACTAGAACATATCAGCAAGAGCAGAATTTCCTTTTTTAAAATGCACTCAAGTCTCCATCTCTGTCTCTCTGAAAATCTGGCTGGTTCCTAAGTGTTTCAAAAACAAAAACAAAACCCAGCCAACTCCCCCTGTACTTTAAGACCACTGCAACTATCTAGTTGGCCTCTAAAGCAGAGGCAGGCATTACATGACTCAGGAGCCACTGGTAGCTCCTCCGATTGTCTGAATTAGCTCTCCAGACATTTGAGTTTTCTCCTCTCTCCCTTCCAGGGGCAGGATGGCCACACCATTTTGAATGAATGAATCTATCATCCCCCCACCCCCCAACCCTCTGAGTGATCAGGATTGCTTTCGTTAGAGAGCTTGGAGGGGAGATTTCTTTATCTACTCCAGTTGCAGCAGAAGTGCACAGGTAAAGAAAGCCCTGCTAATTCATATTGTCTGGAGACATGGAGTTATAGTAGTTTATTTAGGAAATCCATTAGGAAGACAGATACGTCCTACATGTCTTGCTGCTAAATACATACAGGAAGAAGGGAAAGGAAAAGAAGGAAGTCTCTTTCTCCAGGTGAAAGAATGAAAGTCTCTCTCTCTCCAGGTGAAAGACTATCAGTCTAACAAAAGGGAAGTAGAATAGAGAAAGCCTAGTCAGAGAGGGGATTCCCTTGCTCACTATCTCTACCCATAGTGCCCCTAGAGATCAATGGGGTTGCTGGTGCTAAGCGTCAATTTCATCAGGAACTGCATCTCCAACACCCCTTCTCATAGTCTCATGCACAGATCTATGACTCCCATCTTCTCTCAAAGAATTTGGAACCAGTCTCTAGGCAGCAGCTTGGCCAGCCCATCTGCTATCATATTTTGAATTGAGCAGTACTTCAGCTTAACTAGCCTGTTCTCTTGTGCCTCTTGAACATAGTGGTGCTTTGCATCTGTGTACTTTGTTCAAGACGTAGTTCTTTCCATCAGAGAATTGGACGCACTCTTGGTTGTCCTCAAACATCTCAACTGGCTTTGGCTCATCAATTTCAAAGTCTAACAGTAGCTTGTATAGCCATTTGGCTTCTTATCATGCTTGGCCAGCTGATATGTACTCTGCTTCTGTGGATGAAAGTCCAACAATTGACTAGTTCTGGCTAGTCCAACTGATGGTGCCGCCTCCCTAGAAAAACAGATGTCCACTTGTGGACTTGTAATCAGTACTGTCTTTGGCCCAATCTGTGTCCATGTATCCCACTAATCTGGGGTAGCTCCTTGCTGGTATCATAAGTATGCTGTACCCTTCAGGTATCTTCCCAGCCTTTTGACTGCGGTCCAGTCATTCTTGGTTGGTGCACTTACTCTTCTGCTCAGAATTCCCATCGCTGGGGCATGCCTGGCCTTGTGACTGTTGCTATGTACAGAAGTTTCCCAACTGCTCTTCTGTTTAGACTGTTGTCTAGCAATGGCTCACTATCGTGATCTTGCTTCAGAAAGTTTGTCTCCATTGGTATACTGACCTCATTGGCTTCCGTCAGTTTCAGGCATTCTAGGACATCCTTTATCTTCTGTTTCTGGGTAAGGTAACTTCCATTCTCTTCTCTTTCTATTTGAATAGCAAGACAAAAGGAAATGCTTCCTACTGTAGTTCTTTCACTTCTGTTTCTTTGTTCAGTTATTCCACCAGCTCATGACTGCCTTGTTTATTTTCATAGCAAATGCTCAAATCATCACCATAAGTCAAAATGTAAGTCCATTTGTCATTTTTTATTCTTGAATATAGGCTGGGGTAGCTTTTCTTTGCCTGAAACCCTCCTTGAGTAACATCTGGTTCAGTTTCTCATTCCATACTCTAGCAGATTGCTTCAAGCCATAGATGCTGTTCCGGAGTTTGCATACAAGCCTTTCTTTTCCAGGTTCTTCAAATCCTGATGGCTGCTCCATGTAGAAGTCTTACTCTATTTCTCCATGTAGAAATACAGATTTCACATCTAAGTGATCAGCTTGGATCTTTCTTGCTGCTGCTATGCTGAGAAGCTTTCTTATTGAAGTATGCTTCACAACAGGTGCAAATGTCTCATTATCATCTTCACCATGTTTTTGAGAGTATCCCTTGGCTACTAATCTGACTTTGTAGCACTGGATGTCTCCTTCTGCATTGTATTTGGTTTTGAAGACCCATTTGCATCCTACTGACTTTCTTCCCGTGGGTAGTTGCACGAGTGTCCAAGTTTTGTTATGTATAGAGATTCTCTTCTTCAGCTTTTCTCCAATTTTTAGCTTCACATATTGGCAGTCTTTCAATGTCTTCCCATATGCAGGGTTCCTGGGTCTCTTCCTTTCTGGCCATGTACTGTAGGAGAGTCTCCTGGTGGAATCCCTTTGTAGGGTCTTTGTGAGCATCTCACTTCTGGCTCAATTTCTGCTTTTCCTTCTGGTTAGCTGGTTAGCTCCAGGCTTATGATATTTTCTTCTTCTTGTGGTTCCTTTTCCATCTGAATCTTTTGTCTAGTTTCTGGTGCTTCACTCTTGAGTGACCTTTGTCTTTCATCAAAGTATATTACATTGTGTATTCTCACTGTTCCAGTGGCCACATCAAGGATTCTGTATCCTTTCCCTCCAAGTATATATCCAAAGAGTGTTCCTTCTTCACATCTGCAGTTCAGTTTATTTTCTCTTTAGGAATATATGTATATGCTTTTGATCCAAACACTTTGATATGTCCTAAGTTGGGTTTGTTCCCATGCCATAATTCAAAAGGTTTCACATCTGTTGCTTTGATTGGCAATCATGACTGTTTCTCCCCAAAATTTGCTTGCCAGTCCTGCATCTTGCACATGCACCTTGTCATCTCTAATAGGGAATTATTCTTTCTTTCTGCTATGCCATTCTGCTGTGGGATGCAAGGCACTGTTTGTTCAGGTTCAATGTCTTGTTCCTTTAGATAACTGGCCATTTCCTGTAATGTAAACTCACCCCCATTATCAGTTCTTAGTCTGAGGTTTTCTGCCAAACTGCTACTCACCATTGCAACATACTCCTTAAATTTCTCCAGAACTTAGCTTTCCTCTTTTAGTGTATAAATGTATATGGAGTAGCCAACAATGAGAGTCAAGAAATATCTGTTTCCTCCTAATGATTCAACTTGCATTGGTCCACAGACATCACTATGAATCAATTCTAGGGTGTGTGATGCCTTTCTCTCTCTTCTGGTAAAAGCTTTTTACTGATGTATGATTTACTGAGCAAACACATTGTGAGTCATTACTTTTGCAGGGCTGAACTCTCAAGGCTCTTGTTAAATCCCCCTTCGCAAGTTGAGAAATTACTTTAACTTCTCTATGTCCAAATCTTCTGTGCCACAATTTTTCACATTGATTATGCAAACATCCTTTTGTAACATTGTCAATCACAAACAAGCCACTTTCTCTTAAAGAATCTTTCCTTAACAACTCGTTTGTCTCTGATGTAGCAGTGATGATTCTTAAAATTTAGTTCATAGCTAGCCTCTGTGCATGGCATATTTGACAAATAAAACTGCTTTTAAGTGCAGGGACATAAAAAGCTTCCTCAGTTCTCAAAGTTATGCTTCTTCCTTTTGGCAGCTTGCATCTGATTTTTTTGCTTTCCCTCTGCAATGATCTTTCTGCCATCTGCCTGACTTATTAGGGTTTTATAATTCAAGTCCAACTCGCTATAGAGTCCCATGTCTTTAATCAGAGATGCAGTTGCACCACTATCAACAACTAAATTCTCATAGTCATTTTTGCAATTACTTTCAACATCGCTTTCAGAAGGTTCAGGAATTTCAAAAAATTCTGAGTTTATTCCATAAACCTTTTCTGCTCTTTTCTTTGAATCCGTTAATCCTGTTTTTCTGGTTTGTAGAGATTCTGGGAGATGAGTCATCACTCTTGGAATTTATTTCAGCAACTCTGTTGTGGCCAGGGTCTTTGTTCCGAGGACAATTCACTTGCAAATGGCCTGGCTTCCTACATAGCCAAGATACCTCTTTTGTTTGATTTGAAGCACTGTAACATGATTTTTTTGGTCAGAGACTTCACTAGAGGCTCTATCTGATCTCATATCAAAATCCTGATGTCTAGAAATTCCAAATCAATCTCTCCTCTTTTATTCCAAAATAAAATGTATCATTTGAAATCTCTCAGGCAGACTATTCAAAATAAATCCAACAATTGCTCAATCTTGGAGTCTCCCATTTCCTTATGCACATCTCTTTGCAATGTCTAGAATTTGATTAACATGCAAAGGGGAAGTAGAGTAGAAAAAGCATTGTCAGAGAGGGGATACCCTTGTTCACTATCCCTACCCCTAGTGGTCAATAGAGTTATTGGTGCTAAGAGTTGATGCCATCAGGAGCTGCATCTCAAACAACTTTTACTTTTTTCTCTCTCCAGTTTATTCTCCTACAAAGCAACCTCTCTTGCCTTGCTGTAAAATTCTCTGGAAATTCAAGAAGTTTAATTTTAAATTTGATGTACAATTTTGGACAAACTGCTATTTTGTGACTGGCTCTGCCTCCTCAAATTGTCATTTTGTGACTTACTCCACTTCCCCAAGATGCTGTTTTGTGCTGATAGTTCCCATGGCTTTGGACAAAAAACAAAAAGTAGCTTCTGGAAATCTTAAGTCTTTCCAATCTTGCTCTAGAGGGTGTCTGGGTTTTTAAGATTGTGAACATAAAACAATCTTTTTGTAACCCTATAAATGGTAGCACTAGTTTCTCCTGATCTTAAAAAAAAAATAAATCTGGAAAGTAGTACAACAGTGAAGTGGTATAGTCAGGAAGGATGATGAGACATGTAGGCTATTGATGGGCAATAAGCTGAGGCTGAGGAATGGGGACTGGGACCCAAGGAGAGGAAGAAAGGATGCAAAGACAATTCTTTGTCTGGAAGACCCAATCAGTGCTCTCTCTAATTTTTTTCCATCTGTGTGCGGAATGAATTTTGTTCTAAGCAGCAGTATCAAGACAATATGTGCACATGTGCGTTCAGAATGGGGCTTTCCAGATTCAACCTGAGCGGGATCTAAAATTAACTGAGCAGACATCAAAAAACTTATGAGTGTGCATGCTTTAGAGGGAACACTGGACCCAATCAAACTCCCACTAGACACTGGCTGACATCCAGTAAGTTACTCAATAGTATTACTCAGAAGTTACTCTAAAGGACTACTTAATTTCAATAGGACTTCCATTGAGCAATTCAGTCAGTGTGTCAGTCACTGTATTTGCTTGTTCACACCTGCCATTTTGAAAACAAAAGCTAGATATGTTTAATTGATCTAGTTTTTATTTTAACTATTAATTGATTTTAATTGTTTTTATTTTGATGTAAACCATCCTGAGCCATTTTTGGAAGGCTAAATCAAATAAATAAACAAGAAAATTCCAAAGTATGATAGATGGCCCATCTTTTGTGCTACAAGCCAGACTTGTGATGCAGTCAAAAGTACATTGAAAACTAGCATCCATCGTATAAACACTTTATAATGAAATCAAGAAACAATGTCCTGACACAAGTGCTAGAGATTATATCCTTAGGAATGATTGCCAGTGTGAGCCTAAGCATGGCTACTCAGAAGTAAATCGCACTGAGTTCAATGGGATTTGCTCTCTAACAAAAGGGTTTAGGATTGTAACCATAGCATGAAGTGGCCAAAACAGGGAGCAAAATTCTCTTCTTATATCATGCTGTCAGCTTACATAATACAACAAACACAGTTTTCATTGTAATGAGAATCTGAACAGCCAAACAAAAAACAAATAACTTAAGACTGCAGCTGGTGGTTGGGGGAGGTAAAGGGAAGCTCTGGTTTAACACACTGTTCTCTAGGGAGAAGGATTCCAATCTGTCTTCTGTTATATGAGAGAAATGAGTTTAGCAGATTCAGCCGAGTCCCCTTGCGTCTAGACCCACCACAGAGTGCAGCTTGATTTGGCACCGCTGTCTGTCTCTGCTTACTCAAGAGAGGCCTTAGTTATACCGCACTGGCAAAACACTACTGAGCCACTAGTGCGGTGCATCTGAAGCCTGCACAGTGTCTGGCTAAAGGCTGGCTGCAGACACTGCTATCAGTTACCATCTTTCAGATGGTGTTGGTTTGCTGAGCTGACCTTTGGTCCTTGTAAAAAGCCAGTTGATCTGGCCCAGTGAGGATTCCCCTCGCATGGGAAAACCTTTGATTGCCCGGGGTTACTACATTGACTGCCTCTTTCCCTAAAGGTGTTGTCTCAATCTCCAACTGCCAGGTATTGCTTATTCCTTATAGCTGTGAACTACTGCTCAATATATATCCCTGTTCAGCAACTAAAATTTAACAGGGGACATATTTTGAATTGAGCAAGGGTTGAAGCAACACTGGCTCCTTCCACTGTCTACCTTTCAACAGGCTCATTAACTCCCTCCTCCCCAGGGAATACCAACTTTGGCAATGCCCTTCCTTTGTACCCGATTGCCAAGATTCAAGCAAATAGGAGTGAGCAGCTGAGAGGCACAAGAAGATAAAAACGCTGCCAAACTTGCCACTCTCAGGAGGAGACGTTAGAATCCTTTCTCTGTGAGCACAGGAGACAGCAGCTGAGGGTAATGGGGAGGGGGCTTGGGGTTTGTGTCTTCTCTTTGGTCATTTAAACATGGAGCATGTTTTCTCCTGCAGCTGCTTCACCTTGAAAGTGAGCGCCCTGCTAACCCCGTCTTTTTGATCGTGGAACTTCTGGGGGGCCACGCAGCCCCCAATCCCCACAGCCCCCGCCGGCTCCATGACGGAGGCAGCAGTCATGTGGGCGGCCGATCCGGCTGCCCTGAGCTGCTTTACTGCTCCTCTGTGGGGAGAGTGGGCTAAGCCTGCTCTCCCCGCAAACCCCTTCCCGGCAACTCTCACTGATCGTGAGACTCGCCACAGCAGCTGTCCAGTATTGCATGTTTTCCATTTTCTCTTCCCCTGTCAACAGTACTCATTGGCTGGATGTGCTTTGCTGTCTTAGGCTGAAGGCACAGAGCCAATGAGAAACTACAGTACTGTCACAATGGCTGGCCTGATAGTTCACTAAATCGTTGAGCCAGCAGATATCTTGCATTTCACATCAAATGCCATCTTGAAAACATTCTTAGTTCCATACTGAAACAAAAACCTTTCATAATACTATTCAAACCACGGTGCATGATCTTTGATGCCCATTGTGCCCATGTGGTGCCCAGGAAGAGATGCTCATCTCCCTACCTTAATTACACTGCTAATTAGTACTGCATTTACCGCTGGGACAGAAATACAGTAAATATTTAATATTTGCTATGAACTAATATTTAATACATCTATGAAGATGTATTATTCTCTAGTTGCCAGTAAATAAAAATGTAAATATGCATATAAATAAAAATACTTAGCATTTAAATAGTACTTCAGAATATTCTCAACACTTTAATGACCCTTACAGCAACCCTGTAAGGTAGGCCAGCATTACTGATCCTCATGGGGCTGAGGCTGAAAAAGAGTAGTTTGTTTGGGGTTACTTAATGATCCAATAGCTGAGGTGGACTTTAGCTTGTACTAGTTGGAGGGCTATCGGCCACCTCTAGCCTCAAAAGCAGGATGCCTCTAAATACCAGTTGCAGGGGAGTAACAGCAGGAAGGAGGGCATGGCCTGCTATAGGCTTTCAGTGGCATCTGGTGGGCCACTGTGTGAAACAGGATGCTGGACTAGATGGGCCTTGGGCCTGAGCCAGCAGGGCTGTTCTTATGTTCTGTATAGTACAGTGGCAAAGAGAATGAGCTATGACTCAAGACTTATCTAGTTTGGATCTTATCTCTACCATAAACTCACTATGTTAACAGACAGCCTACTCTCCCTTCAGCCCAAATATTTTCCCATTGTTTGCTGCAGGAACCAAAAACCTGCCACGAGAAAGGGCCAGCAGTGATACTTGGGCATTTTAATGCCTGAGAAACCTAGTTTCACATAGGGTTAAATGACCACAGGAGTAAAAGCCTGACTAGTAGAATCCACCTGAGAAAAAGGAGGTTCCCTTACTGCTGAGTAAGCTGCATCCTGAAGGAAGCTGGAGTTCTGCAAGACAAAAGGAAATGTTAATGCCCAAGTGCATTCAAGGCCACCACAGCCCAGCTGCCTTCTATTCAGGGCACTTTGGAATGCAATCAGCCAGAGGAAAGTTCTTTGAGTATGCAGATTAGAGACAGTAACACCCTGTTGTTTTGGCCATCAACTGAATGGGCACTGAGAAGATCCCCACCTCTTCCAGCCCCAGTCACCTGAGTGGGGGCTTCAATCTCCAAGTTCTTCCACTGGATTTACCTTAAGTCCAAAACCTTATAAAAGATCCAGCCCTGCTTTGGAACATAGGAAGCTGCCTTATACCAAGTCAGACAATTGGTCAGTCTAGCTCAGTATTATCTACACAGACTGGCAAAGGATCTCAGCTGCTCTTCCTAGATTGGCCCCATCCCCTAAGGGGAATATCTTACAGTGCTCACATGTAGTCTCCCATTCAAATGCAAACCCTACTTAGATCATGCTTGCTACCACAAGACTAGTGCTTGAAACCAATAGGTTTCAGAGCTAATTCCCAAATTGAGCAAACCCATAGTTATAGACTGTGGCAGTTGATAAATGTCTGAACAAGTGTGGTAACATCTGAATGGCCTTAGGCAGCCTCTCCCTCTCAGCCTCCACTGCAATATGGGGAGAATAATAGTGTTCACCTTGCAGGGTTGTTGTAAGGACTACAATTAGGATCTTCTTAGTAGGGCTGTGTGAGAAGCAGTCCATATTCCGTTTGGAGGCTACTCAAATTTGATCAGGCCCTGCATGGGGACCAGGCATATTAAATGTGGCCCTGAATGGAAGGGTTGTTTCCATTCAGAGCTGAAGAACTGGCCATCTGAACCCACACCACACTCCTGCACTTACTGGGCAGGCCCTTCTTTCATCATCTTTTCCACTCTTGGCATTAGGGGAATAGCAACTGCCATATGCAGTTTCCATTTCAAAAGGCCTTCTGGTAGGTCATTTTTCTCTCCCCTCCCACCCCTCCCCTGCTGGCCAGAAGTCCTTGGAACAGCACAGCTGCTCCTGGGAACTGTAGTAGTTTCAGGGACTGTGACCATTGACACCTACTGGAGTCCTTTTGAAATAGAAGCTGCACTTGGCAGCTGCTAGAGCAAAGGGTATTACAAAGGTCTTCCCACTAAATGCAGTGGTCAGGGACCTGTGTGCTCCTTCAGTGGCCAATTTGGCCCAGAAGTGATTTTGCCCAGTCTGACTTCAGTTCAGGCCTGTTTGGACCCAAACTTGAAGGGGTTTGTTTTGAGTCAAACCGGGTCCAATTTGGCCAAATAGGTCCTATTTGCTTCAGGATTGAATAGGCTTATCAGGATTGAATAGGCTTATGGGGCGGGACTTCAGTACTGTAATTCCCAGTATAACCTGAGGCATTCTTATACTTTCCATACAGTTCATTCATTTCAGGAGTAGGAAGTCAATGTTCTTAGTAAGAGCAAAGTTTTGCATGCCATAGCATCTGCTCCTCTGAGAGGAGCTGAGGCTACAGCATGCAAAAGGAACGATTGGTTTCCTCTCTCATTCCTTTAAAATTTGCAGTTTGCCTGCTGGGAACACATCTCCCTATGCAACCAGTGAGTAACAGTGTGTGTTTGTGTTGTAACCTGACTGTGAGTCTCATAAAAGTTAGTACTGAAGGCTTAAACCAGTTTGTACTTAACCCAGCACATCAATAACAAAAGTTTCTCCTTTGCCTTTTTATCTTTTTGAAATTGTGGGGCACAGTCTGGCAAAAGTTAACCATGGCAGAGGCTTCTATCCTAAGCACACTTACCATTTATTTATTTAGCATATTTTTACACTGCCCAACATATACATCTCTAGGCAGTTGACACACTAAAATCAAGGGGCTTGGATAACTTCATGGAGGAGAGGTCTATCAACCAGAGGCGTATCTAGGGAAAATAGCACCTAGGGCAAACACTGAAATTGCGCCCCCTGTCCAAACATCTGACACCCATCTTTCAGATAACTTTACCATAATATCAGCTCAAAAATACAAGTCAAGCTCGCTAATCTTTTAATATTTCAAAAACTATTTAGCAGTGGACGTAGCCAGACCAAGAAAATGCTGGAAAACTACAAATTTCAGTATGCTGGGGCTCATGAAATACCTAAATATTATGTGGAGGTGTACTTGGAAAAACTAAATAGAAGTGCCTGTCTAATTCTCTGCTATACACTGTAGCATCACGATTACATAAGTTTTAAAAAATAAATGGAGAATTTTACTTTTCCCAGATACTCTGAAAATAATTAAAGACTATGCAGAGTAAACTGTGTCACTGCTTAGAATATATACTAGTATTTCAGAAGGACAGTTAAAATGAGAGAAAGAGCAAGAAACTCCCAGTTGGCCTTAATACTAAGGATTTCACACTAATTCAAAGACAAACTCACCATTAATAGCCATATTATTAAGACATCAAGTTTAACTCACTTATCACAAGAAGCAAAGTAAGAGCAAATGAATACAATCTTAGCTCATAAACTTCAGCGCAGTATTCATAAGCCCTGATTCTCTGTACATAGTGCCAATCTGAATGTGTACAGTGACCTATATTATATTAATTTTTTTTTAAAAAAAATTACCTGTAGCCCCTTCAGGGGACTTCCTCAAGGCTGTGGGCAGTCTGCAAAGTTTCCCCCTCCCCCCACTGGCCTCTAGGGCCTCACAGGCACCATTTGAGCATATGCGGTGATCATTTTTTAAAATAATTTTTTTTTTAAAAAAAGGCCGCTGAAAACAAAATGGCGGCCATGCTTTCTCAAATGGCCTCTGCAAGGCCTGGCACGGCCTAGGGCCTCACAGGGGCCATTTGAGCATGTCCAGTGGCCATTTTGTTTCTGGTGGCCATTTTATAAAATTTTTTAATTTTTAAGAAATGGCGCCCCCTTCAAGTGGCGCCTGGGGCACATGCCCTGCCTGTCCCACCCTAGATACGCCCCTGCTATCAACGGCTACTAGTTGGAGGGCCACCTCCAGCCTCAAAGGCAGGATGCCTTCGAGTACCAGTTGCAGGGGAGTAACAGCAGGAGAGAGGGCATGCCCTCAACTCCTGCCTGTGGCTTCCAGCAGCATCTGGTGGGCCACTGTGTGAAACAGGATGCTGGACTAGATGGGCCTTGGGCCCAATCCAGCAGGGTTGTTCTTATGTTAATCTAAAACAACCAACAATAATTAATAAAACATTAAAATGATTAAAACCATTTAAAATCTCAATATAAACTTGAAAACTCATTAACTAAAAGGCCTGCTTAAAAAGGTATGTCTTCAGCTGCTTCTTGAAAACCAGCAGAGATGTGGAGGTTCTGGTTTTATTTGGGAGCGCATTCCAGAATCTGATGTCAAGTGCAGAGTGTGTGGCCAGCACCCAGAAGGGGCCCTGTGGCTTCTTCCTACTCTTCCCAGCCAGCACTTTGTTGCCAAGGCGCTGGGTGGGACTTCTACCTGCTTTTCAGAGGCAGTGTCAGGCAGTAGAGTTCAGCCAACATGTTCAAGAAATACCACCTTTGCTCAGTTCATCTCAATATGCAGGAACAAGGTTGTATGTGCTAAAAAGGAGAAAGAAATGGAAGAATTTGCACCAGATACTGCAGTATGCACCTTAAGTGGCACAGCGGAGAAATGCTTGACTAACAAGCAGAAGGTTGCCGGTTTGAATTCCCACTAGTACTATATCGGACAGCAGCAATATAGGAAGATGCTGAAAGCCATCATCTCATACTCCATGGGAGGAGGCAATGGTAAACCCCTCCTGTATTCTACCAAAGAAAACCACAGGGCTCTGTGGGCACCAGGGGTCAAAATCGACTTGACGGCACACTTTACTTTACACAGTTACATCATCCTTGGATAATGTCTGAATGAGGCTTCAGAAATAAAGTCATTAAAAACTGTAGGGCCATGTCTCTACTCAGCCAGCCAATCAGATTTGTAGAATAGGTTGGAAGGGAAGGGAGAGAGAAACAGGTCCAAATGCCTGGAGAGCAATTTCAGATAAACCTGGGAGCTACCAGTAGCTCCTGAGCTACCTAATGTCCACCTTTGGCATAAGTAGTAAGTACAATACCCAGGATTTGTAGAATTCAAAATTATGAACATTTGGAGTGTTCAAAATGCTTCACTGGTAACACAACAACCCTGTAAGGTGGGTTATCCCCTTTTGTAGCATTATCCCCATATTGCAGCTAGCGAGCAGAGGCCGAGAGGAAGTGGCTTGGCTAAGTGAGATCCAGCGTGGTGTAGTGGTTAGAGTGCTGGACTAGGACCGGGGAGACCCGAGTTCAAATCCCCATTCAGCCATGCAACTAGCTGGGTGACTCTGGGCCAGTCACTTCTCTCTCTACTTCAACAACCTACTTCACAGGTTTGTTGTGAGGAGAAACTTAACTATGTAGTATACCGCTCTGGGCTCCTTGGAGGAAGAGCGAGATAGAATTTATTTATTTATTATTAAAGGCCATTTAACGAGTTCACAGCAGTGTAGTGATGTGCCATTTTTGCTGGATTCTGTTCCAAGACAAAGCATGCAATTCTGTCTTGAACAATTCATTTAACATCTTGATTTCCTAAATCCTATGTCTGTCTTGGTCCAGCACAATTCTACGAAACCAGCATTTAGCCCTCCAGTTCTAGTCTTGCTCTTTGCAAAACTGTTGAGCCAGTCCCTTTTTAAAGTTGCAACTCGTTAGCAAGTTGATTGTTCAATAAGAACAGAAAATTAATTGCAAATTAATCTGCTATTAAGGTGAGATGCTAATAGCATATCATCTGTGTTATTATAATGAAATGACTGCATGGGTACAATGTCATCATCACTTACTTAAGAAGGCTGGGTTTATTCATCCCATGCTTTAATAATGGGCATCGAAGGCAGTGATTTATGGCCCACATTGACTAAACAGTATCCATCTTTTTAATCTCTGGACTGCTGGGTAAAATTATTGGGGTTTATATTCATCTCAAAGGAAGGGCAATGAAGTGTAAAAATAAAACCGAAGGAACCATCATACTTCAGAAAGATCTGGCTGTTACGATACTGTTATCCAAACACACCTGGGGGGCTATTGAAAACATTGCTAGAGAACCTGGACCAGACGTAGTATAGCTGTTAATAACTGGGATGCCATCACAAGGGCCTGTTTGTAGTTTCCACCCCTGCGAGGCTATCTAGCTAACTAGGAGGGCTGCAAATTGAAGCAGTAGATTAATCAACTAAAGGTGCAGTCTTGCACAGTACTCAAGTCTCCTCCATAGACCCCTCCCCTTAGGAACATAGGAAACTGCCATATACTGAGTCAGACCATTGGTCTATCTAGCTCAGTATTGTCTTCACAGACTGGCAGCAGCTTCTTCAAGTTTGCAGGCAGGAATCTCTCTCAGCCCTATCTTGGAGAAGCCAGGGAGGGAACTCGAAACCTTCTGCTCTTCCCAGAGTGGCTCCATCCCCTGAGGGGAATATCTTGCAGTGCTCACACATCAAGTCTCCTATTCATATGCAACCAGGGCAGACCCTGCTTAGCTATGGGGACAAGTAATGTTTGCTACCACAAGACCAGCTCTCCTCTCCCTTCCCCAGCAGGCTGCCATAGAATAATGAAATTCTAGAGTTGGAAGGAACCTTGGGGGTCTTCTAGTCCAGCCTCCTGTTCTGTGTAGGAAACTGCTAGAGCATCCCTGATAGAAGGCTGTGTTTCACCTCTGTTTGAACATCTCCAGCAAAAGACAGCCCACCACTGCATAAGGTAGACTGTTCCACGGTCAAACAACTCTTCCAGTTAAGAAACTTCCTAATATCTAGACTAAATCTTCTTCCTTGTAATGTAAACATATTGGTTCCGTCCTGTCATCAGAATCAACAGAGAACATGTCTGCTCCTCTTCCTATGTGGCAGCCTTTCTGATATTTGAAAATAGCTATCCTATCCTCCCTTAGGCTTACCTAGTGCCTTCAGCCATTCCTCTTCGGACGGTTTCCAGACTCCTAAGCATTTTTAGAGCTCTCCTCTGAACCTGGCAGTTTATCAGTCCCATTCCAGTTATCAATATCAGCACAATGGCGGCCCAGAATTTGACACTGTGAGGTTTGTGCAGAAGAGAGTGGGTTTCTTCTGGTGATCTGGGCAGAACTTTAAGCATTTGTTAATGCAGCCTAAGATTGCATTAGCATGTTTAGCTGCTGCATTACACTGCTGGCTCATGTTCAGCTTCTGGTCTACTAAGGTACCTAGTTTCCTTTCACAGATATTGCTGCCAATCCAGGTCTACCCTATCCTGGACTTGTACATTTGATTTTTCTTGCTCAGATCAGCAAGACTCCACACTTATTTCTGTTGACTTCCGTGTTGTTGGTTTGAGCCTAATATCTGAGTCTATTCAGCTTAATTGAATCATGATTCTGTCTTCTAAGGTGTTAGCTACCCACCCCCCAGCTTTGTGTTAACTGCATGTTTTCTAAGCATCCCCTCTATTCTCTCTTTCAAGTCATTGATAAAAATGTTGAACAGTACAGGGACCAAGCAGAGCCCTATGGCACTTGATACTAGGGCTGTGCATGAACACATTCAGAGGCAGTGGGATTTCTTTAAGGGGAGGGTGCTCTTACTTCCCCCGCCCCATGTCCCCCCTCTGGCATTCTCCCCAAAATCACTGCCATGGGGCTGCAGCATACTTCCTTGCAGCCCCGGACAGGGTCCTCCATAAAAGGACGGCCAACCCGGTTCATGCACATCCCTACTTTGATACCTCCCTCCAGGATGACATGGAGTCAATCATGAGTACTTGCTGGATATGGTTGTTCAACCAGTTGCAAATCCACCTAAAAGTAGCAAAGGATATCATGGAGATGTTGTCAAATGCTTTGAAAAAATCAAGGTACACTCAGTGGCACTGCACCCCCCGCCCCCCAGGCAAACTTGGGTCCAAAGTCCACGTGGGCCCCACTCTCAGGTAGCCCCCAGAAGTGCTCCTGTGGCCATCAGGAATCTTTTCCCCAACCCACGCTGCTGCTGGTGCAACAGAGACTCCTCCTGGCAGTCGCCAGTGGGAGAGGCTCTCCTGGCAAGTCTGGGCAGGGCTGCTGCTCCTCTCCCACCTGGTGATCAGCTGTTTGGCAGATAGGGGCTCACTGAGGCAGAGTGTGTGCTGCTGCCTCTCTGCCTGACTTCCTGCCCTGCCAATCCCTAGCTCTTCCGGGCAGCGGGCAGTTGTGGGGAACCCAAAGGGGCAGAGGCAGAGCAGTGCCAGTGACTGGCGAACGCTGCACAGTGTGTGCCCACCACTGCTGCCTGAGCTTGCCACCTTCTCTCGCTGCTGGTGTCCCCAGAATTGTCCTGGCTTCTGCTGCTGCTGCTGCTCTCCACAGTTCAGCCAGGCTTGTCTCACTGTGCAACCATGGTGGGTGGGTGTTTGTAGAGGATGCTTATTCGCAGGATGTGGGGGAGGTCCCATAAGCCCATTAGGTCCAGGTTCCAAAACTACCTAGATGCACCCCTGGATACACTATGTCCACAGCACTGCCATGACCTACTAAAGCAGTAACTCTGAGAGACCTCAGCCAATCACTAGGTTGCCAGGCCTGCTGCAGCACTGCTACCAGGCCATTCCTTCCTTCTACCCACACTTCCCTTTCAAACCTCCACAAGCTCATTCTTCCAGAGGCCTCCATGCGTGGCTCTCTTCTTGCTGTTCTTGGAAGTCCATTGCATGAGGGGTCCTGGGAGGAGAATGACCTTAGGGGTACACAGAGGATCCTGCCTTGGAAGGCACCATCTGGTTACAACACTGGGCAGCAGCACCCAGCAATGTCAAGACAACCCGGCGAGGGTGCGGCTGGTTCTTATGAGGCAGTGCGGCATACCGCTCAGGGAGTATTGGCCCAGAAGGACTGCACCCCGACGTTGTCATTGTCATTGACTGACTGGCAAGAACAACTTTTTGACAGAGGAGCAGAGACATAAAAGGCATTTTTAGGCTGTTTTGATTCTGGTATATTACTGCATTAAGGAATGGAAAATACTTAAAAGCCTAAGAATCAGAACATACAACTCAACAAACTAAAGGTAGTAGTCTCATACTTTCTTAAAAGGGCACTTATATTGAAGTGTTAATACCCAAACCGATTTAATTGTAATCAAGTCATTAAAAAGGCAGTTGATGATGATGCATCATTTTTTAAAAAAAGTAGTTAATCATGTGACACCACAGTTAGCTAGCTTATTTGAAATCCCTGAAAAATGACTGACCTGATATATTAATACCAATCCTTAGTATCACCTTTTCAATGTAAATAGTAGACACAGTGGGATAAGGAGTGGACAGTGTCCAGAATCCTACCAAGGATAGTAATTTGGGCTAGCTATTAATTAGTAAATCTAGTCATAGCTTATCCTCCATTGCTGATCTTCTCTTAAAGGGACACTGATAAACTTCTGAGGAGCAAAGTTTCCAAATCATTGTGCCGTATTGGTAATAACAGAATCAAAGTCTGTTTTTGCAGATTAATTGATCCAGAACAAGAGTTGCACATATCCCTGTCAATAGAGATAGTGTGCTTTGGCAGCAAGGTGATTTTTGCTTCCTCTTTCGTGCTAATCAAGAGAATGCTTCCTGTAGGCGGTGAAATGTGGTGAGTAGGGAAAATATGTACCTACAGTATCAGTTTTGTTTTCAGACTGGAACTTGTTGCTAAGCACCATGCTTGTTAAATAACCGCCTTGTAAAGTTACAGTACTGCATAAATGCTTTTAAAATGCTAATGTGGTACACAAGCACAATACCATTTGCACTTACCATAGAAAACTGATTACATCTCAGAAAATACTACCAACCATCTGCCATAGGTGGCAATAATCTGGTTTCTTCTACAATGCTTATATTGAATAACATGAGTTTCTTCCAGTGTGTATGGTGGTCTAATCAATAGCTAGAAGAGGATCCTGCAATTATGACCCGTTCGCTGGGGCTCTGCAGCTGATTCGTTCTCTGTAGGGCCTGTTTCTACAAGCAAAAGGCAACTCACGGGCAGTTTCTGTTGCCTGTTCCTTAGAACTCCAACTCCAGTTCAGAAGGCCTTGGTTCTCCATATGTAGAATGGAAGTAAAAGTGACTTTACAGAGCCGTCATGAAGAGGATGCAAAGTATTATCACCAGCCAAGAGCTTCTGCTTTAACAATGCTAACTATGGGTAAATACAAAGGGAAATTCTTACTTTCATCTGTCTGAGTGAATGAGGTTCAGCCTGATTTTGAAGGGGCTGCACCCCCTCTCAAGGATCAGGTTCCCGGTCTGGGGGTGCTCATTGATCCAGCACTGCCACTAGAGGCTCAAGCCTTTTATCGGCTTTGGCTGATAACTGGATGGAGATAGTTTGGCCAAAGTTACCCATTCGCTGGTAACCTGTCGCTTAGATTACTGCAATGCACTGTGAGGCTGTCTTTGAAAATGGTCTGGAAACTGCAGTTGGTCCAAAATAGAGCCACAAGATTATTAACTGGGGCTGGGCATTTTGATCATATCACACCAGTAATTCATCAGCATCACTGAGTCGAAGTGTCCTAAACGCCCTGGGACTGGGTTATCTGAGAGAGCGCACTGTATGTGGACCTTAAGATCATCTTTAGAGGCCCTGTTCTGAGTGACTCTGCCAAATGAGGTGAGGCAGGTAGCTACTAGAGAGAGGGCCTTTTCAGCGGTGGCACCTTGTCTATGGAATAGCCTATTTAGTGAGGCTCGGCTGGTGTTGTCATTTGTTCTTTTAGATGCCAAGTGAAGACCTTCCTATTCACTCAAGCCTTTTTAAATTGATTTTTAAAAAATTACAAATGTTTTGCATTGTATTTTTTATTTTATATTTTAACTTGTTTGTCTTATTTTATGAGTTCTTATTGGATTTTTTAAATGTGTGTGGTCCAAAGATGTTAGGGGGCAGCTAGCAAATAAAATTTATTATTATTTCTTGTGTTTCTGATAGCTGGTCCTGTCAATGCACTCTTCCTGTGTTTGCTTTTGAGATGCCTTGTTAAAATTTTGATAGTGTGAGTTGCTATGGCTGTCATTCTTCAGGATGTAGCTCTTCTCCAGAGTCTCTAGAAGTTGAATACCTAAGCGGGTGTACCTTACAATGGGTCTAGTGTAAATGTGTATACACGCAGACATGTGAACACACAGCTATATGTAGTAGCTGGCTATTTCATGCACTGCAGCTGCCGAGGTATATGTAAAACTGCTGATAACACATTGTAGGTCAATGATGTTTTTCAAGTATATGCTTTAACCAAAAGAAGCATCACTCTAGAGTTTAAATACATGGAGGACTGGCCTATTGTAAACAGATACAGGAGGTGAAACAGACCCTTCAAGGCATGTGTAACAATAGGAGGTACAAGTTTTAGCCTTGATCCTTGCTATGAGACTTGAGGTTACAAGTGTGTCCCTGCCTTTAATCTCTGAAATGTCAAAGGGTACGCTAACTCAAGCAGCTTTGCTCCAGATTTATCTATTAGCCATTGTGACTGGGGATGAACCATCTGGAGACCCCAGGCTGGGAAGCACTATGGATTTAAAATGGCTTAACAGCCATCATCCCAAGGAACCATGGGACCTGAAGTTCTGTGATGGGGCTAGGGGTTTCTTAATTCTCAACATCCTCGCCAAATTACAAGTATCAAAAATATAGGAGGATATCATACAATAAATTGGTCTAAACCCAGGGTGTCTTGTATAGAAACACACTCTTATATTAGCAGATATAACTCTTAAGATTATTATTATTGATTCAGAAACAGGGTTCACACTTCTGTAGACAGGTAGGGAGGGACCTCGAGCATTACAATATAGTATTCTTATTTTGTAATGCTCTGGGTCCCTACCTGGTTTGAAGTGCAATGGGTGGGGAGGGGGGACCTGTGAGAGGGCCTTTTCTGTGGTGAACCCCTATTTATAGAATGCCTAGAGAGGTACACCTGATGCTGAGTGTGTATTCATTGCAGTGTCAAGTGAAAACTTTGCTTGCCTAGACCTTTGAATGTATATTTTGTTCTGTTCTTGACTTATATTGGATGTTGCTAATTATACTTTTGGTGTGACTGTTTTATAAGGTTTAATTTTTTTCAGTCTTTTTAACACTGTTAGCTGCCCAGGGGAGCTTAGTTTATGCGGGGGTGGAGGGATACTCTGAAATTAAACAAAATAAATAATGGGGCCATTCACACAGGCAGGTGGGGCAGTGGTCGGGTGGAAGGCTGGTTCAACTCACCTTCCCCCCAGATGTGTGCTTTACTGTTGCTGGGAGCATGGACTGAGTTCCCAGACGAACCATGCTGCATGGTGCAGCTCCAGAGGCAGGGACAATGCATCCTGGCCGCCAGATATCCAGCAATGCACTGTGCAACATGAGCAGTGCTTTGGGGGATTCCCCCAGGAGATGGGCATGCACTCTAGGTGCCCGTCTCTGTGTCCACTGGGGCTGAACCCAGTGAACACACGATCCCAGAGCTCAGGTTAAGGGCTTACGTGAGCCCTTAACCCCAGCTAAGAGCCGGGTTGAAAAGCTGGGCTAGGCAGCGCTGCCCTGCCGGGATCAGGCCCGATTCCATCAATTCTCACATGCAGCCTAACGCAGGCTGGGCTTCCCTAGCTTGAGTTAGGTTGTGCATGAGAACAGCCTCAACATGCATCTTTAGCCATTATAAATATGTGAAAAGCTTGTGCAGCATTGTGGCTAGGAATGGAAGCCAGGGCATGGAGGAGAATGTAAGCAAGAAAGTCTCTGGTGTGAAACTCTCATGGATTACCAGCCAGCCACTATTCTCTCTTGGCCTTCTTTCTTCTCCCTTCAAAGGGGATAATAATACTGGTTCTGCCTTAAGGGCGGAGGATCACTGAAATAATGTACAGGAAACTCTCTGAACATCCTAAAGGTCGTGTGTCTTCGAGTTGGTGTTGACTCATGGCATCCACAGAGCCCTGTGGTTGACTTTGGTAGAATAAAGGAGGGGTTTACCATTGCCTCCTCCCACACAGTGTGAGATTATGCCTTTCAGCATCTTCCTATAGTGCTGCTGCCCGATATAGGTGTTTCCCATGGTCTGGGAAGCATACCAGTGGGGATTCAAACTGGCAACCTCTGGCTTGCTAGTCAAGTCATTTCCTCATTGCGCCATTGGGTGGTGTTATATACATACCAAGTGTTGTCATTTACCTCTGTTTTATTTTTATATCCTCTGACAGTAATTGGCTGAGCTGGTATAGTGCATGAATGTTCATTTGCTGAGGAAGCCCCACAGTTTGCAGTTCAGTTTTTGTGAAGAAGGGAAGTTGTCAGTTTCTCTGGATAAAAATTTTGCAAATGGGCAGGCTGAGGTCAGGGAAGATCTTCTGTGACACAGGGAAGCTCGGGAACTAGGTGCCTTAGTGGACCAATAAACTGAACATGGATCAACAATGTGATGCTGCTGCAGCAGCTAAAAAAGTTAAATGCACTCTTGAGCTGTATGAACCAAAGACATAGTGTCTAGATCCAGAGACGTAATAATTTCACTCTGTGCTGCACAGTCAGACCTCCCTTGGAATACTGTGCCCAGTTCCAGGCACCAAATTTTAAGGAGGACATGGATGAACTGGGAGTGGTTCAGAAGAGGACCACAAAGATGGTGAGGGGTCTGAAAAGCAAGTCCTATGAGGATTAATGAAAGGAGTTGGATATATTTAGCCTGCAGAAGAGAAAACTAAAGGGAAATATGATGCCCATCTTCAAATCTCTAAAGGGCTGCCACATAGGAGGAGAAACAGACAATGTTCTCTTGCTTCTGAGGGCAGGACTAGAACCAGAGGGTTGACAAGAAAGCAGATTTGTCCACCTAGAATAAGATATAACTAGCTGGGCCGGGCACAAAGCATCTTCACCTCCAGCTCGCCCACCCACTGCCTCTGCCTTTTTCTCCCCCCACCACTCCCGCTTTCTGGCCAGCTAGCTAGTTTCTCCCCCCCCCCCCGCTTCTCAAACACAACACCCCCCGCTTTCTGGCTGGCGGGCCAGCCGGCCTGTTTCTTCCCCCTCCACCCCCTAGCACTTTCTGGCAGGCGGGCAGCCAGAAAGTCAGCCCCACCACCTCATCCTGCCTGCCCAGCTCCTGGCAGCAGCCACCTTCTCCCTGCAGCCAGGCCAGCGCACCTCTGCCACCTCCTCCTCGTGGCCAGGCTGACCTGCTGCCACCTCCTGCTCCCTGTGGCCAGCCCAGCCCGCCACCACTTCCTCCGGTCGGCATTGCTGTTTTCTCCCCTTCGCTATCCTATCTGGCAGCTGCTTGTGAACTCTTGTGAGAGCTGCCACACATGGGAGTAGTGATGGTACCACCTAGAATTAAATATATAGGTAGGAGTAGACTCTTATACTAGGAACCGGGGAAGCGAGAACAAAGAAGGAGGCTGAAAAACATGGAAGGAAGGGTAGGTTGAGAAAGAGCCCGAGGCCAGCATCCTTGGGCAGCTGGTGAGGCCCCAGTTCTGGTGAAGGGCCTAGCATCAACCTCTGCCCTGGCCCACCACTACTTGCTCACTCGCTGACATGGGTGGGCAAATGGCAGCAGTGGTGAAGAGGAGCAGCTGCCAGACCTCACTTGCCCTCCTTTTCTGTGTGGTAGTACCAACTGTGGCTGCTGCTAGGCCCCATTCCCACCATTGCTGGAAAGGAGGGGGCAGGTGAGTAAGGCAGCAGCCATGGTGGTTGGTACTCCTTACTACAGCTTGCTTGCTTGCTTTCTTGATTGCTCACCTACAGGCTCCCTGGGGATAGTGAGAAGGAGGAGCCACTGCCACAGGGAGCAGCACCAAGGAGGGGAACCACTGGATGGGGAGCACCAAAGGCATTTTGCTAAGTTGCCCCCAATATTCAGGGCCAGACTGGAAAAGGGCAGAGGAAGTTGAGATCTGGGGCGAGAATGGGGGTAGGTCTGTTTTGGCACTTAAGATCAGGAGGGGCTGTATGCTGGGGAGGATGGAGAGGGAGCGCTTGGAAGACTCAGAGCTATCTCCAGGTTTTCAGGGGACCCAACTTCTCTGAGGGGGCACTGGGACAGTCAGTCCACTGCCACCGCCACTTGAAGACTGAGGGAATAGTGGGTGGGTTTGGGTATCAACTGTGGGCCCTTCTAAAATGCTAAGTGCCTTCAGCAGCTGCCCACTATACAGACTTCTGATGCTGATCTTGAGAATACCGGTAGCCTTAACAGGATAGCTAAAAGAAGCAGGGCAGAGTAAATAGTAGCCTAAAATCAAAAACTTTAGGAAACAATGAGTGGTGGAGACACAGAACTGAAGAAAAAGGGTGCTAAGGAGAAGTAAGATTAGGGCAAGCCCATATATACAATCTAGGAGCAAGGGGCTGTACAGCTTTTTCAGAAAGTGGGTCGAAGAGTATGGGCACAGAGCCATGGATGCACAGATCTAGAGTCTGGATCTTAACAGGGGAATTCAATGTTTTAAATACACTTATATATGTCCCACCTTTCTAATTAATTGACCCTTGTCTTTCATGCCTTATTACATCTAGTAGGGAGGAAATTTTTAGCTGGGTCCAGCAGGTTCTAAATGCCTCATTGAGAGAAGGAGTTGTCCCAGCATCGTTGAAGAAAGCTATTAATCAACCACTCCTACAGAAACCCAGCCTAGACCAAGAGGATGTAATATTCCTATCCTGGGCAAGATGCTTGAGTGGTGTAATGGCTCACCAATTCTTGGAGAAACCAGATTATCCAGATCCTTTTCAATCAGGCTTTAGGCCCAGCTTTGGAACAGAAACTGCTTTGGTCACTCTGTGGGGTGACCTATGCACAGAGAGAGAGAGAGAGAGAGACAGGGGGAGTGCAACCCTGTTAATTCTCTTGGATGGCTTTCTATACCATTGAACATGGTATCCTTTTTAATAGGCTGGCCAAGTTGGGCGTGGAAGGTACTGTTTGGCGGTGGTTTCACTTCTACCTCATGGAGCATTTCCAAAAGGTGGTACTAGGGCAGGCTTCCCCAAACTGCGGCCCTCCAGATGTTGCTGAACTACAACTCCCAGCATCCCTAGCCACAATTTATTGCACAACATCTGGAGGGCTGCAGTTTGGGGAAGCCTGTACTAGGGCATTACTGCTCAACTCCTTGGCATATATTCCATAAGGTTCCATTCTATCCCTGATGCTGTTTAACATCTACATGAAACTACTGGGAGAGGTCATCTGGAGATTTGGCCTGAGGTGTCATCAATATGCAAATGACACTCAGCTGTATCTCTCTTTTTCATCAGACATAGGTGAGGCGGTGACAGTCTGTGCTTGGATGCAGTAATGGACTGGATGAGAGTGAATAAGCTGAGACTCAGTCCAGACAAGACATAAGTACTGCTGGTTGGTGGTTCCTCTGCCCGGGTGAATGATGTACAGTTCAGCCTGTTCTAGATGTGGCTGCACTCCCCTTGAAGGACCAGGTTTGCAATTTGGGAGTGCTCATTGATCCAGCACTGTCACTAGAGCCTCAAGTGATCTCTGTGGCTCGGAGTGCCTTTTATCAGCTTCAGCAACCTTACCTAGACAGAGATAGCTTGGCCAAAGTTACTCATGCTCTGGTAACCTCTTACTTAGACTACTGCAATGCGCTGTATGTGTGGCTGCCTTTGAAAATGGTCCAGAAACTGCAGCTGGTACAAAATAGGGCTGCAAAATTATTAACTTGGTTTGATCATATTACACCAATGCTTCACCAGCTGCACTTGCTCCCAGTCCATTTCCGGGCCGAATTCAAGGTGCTGGTTATAACCTTTAAAGCCCTAAATGGCTTGGGAACAGGTTACCTGAGAGAGTGCCTTGTCCCATATGTCCCAACCTGGTCCTTAAGATCTTCTTCAGAGACCTTCCTCCCGGTGCTGCTGCCAAACGAGGTGAGGCAGGTGGCTACTAGGGAGAGGGCCTTTTCGGTGGTTGCACCCCATTTATGGAATAGCCTCCCCAGTGAGGTTCAGCTTATTTCATCACTTTGTTCTCTTAGATGCCAGTTCGATACTTTTTTGTTCACTAAGGCCTTTTAAATTTTTAGAATTTTTGATCTGATTGAAACTGATTTTAAAAAATGTTTTTAAAATGTTTGTGTTGTATTTTGTATTTTCTCTCCCCCTGCCTTTTTTTGGTCTGTTATGATTTAATGTGTTTTTATCTTATGTTTTGTGTTGTAAGCCACCCAGAGAACAATTTGTTCTAACAAAGATTATTAATTATTATTATTATTATTATTATTGTCAAGTATAGTTCACATTTAAAATGGGATTTTTCCTCATTGTGACTTCTGCTATTGTGCTGATGATGGACATCTTTATTTAAAACAACTAGCCAATGTGTTGGCTGCAGGCTAACACTTCAATTAAGCAATTAATTAGTTAAAATTGTTTTTATCTACAGCGGGTCCCCTTAGTCTAGTTTATCTAAATAAATGTGCCCCGGCATTCAAAGGCCTGGGAACTCTTAAATAATCATTTCATCATGAAATCATCAATATTTGAAGTAACTTAGCATCTTAATTGGACATATTAAGCAAGTGTGTATCAACCAGATACATACAACCCAAAATTCAAATGATGGGGTGTGTGTGTGTGTTTTCCCGTTTTTCAAACCCACTGTGCCCCCACTTAACACATAAATTCTTCTGGGTTATTACTTACATAGTTCTTCTGTATTATGAGTAGAAAAAATGTTTTCAGACAATTGCCTCCCTCTTAAAACAAGAGTAGCTAGCTGAACGGACTTGGTTAAAGAGAAAGTTGGGGGAAGATCTTGCAAAGAGCTTTTCATTTGAGCGCTGTGGACCATAAAGGGTCAGTGTCCCTTTAAGGGACAGAATCTCAGAGACCAGAGTCCTGTTTGTGTGACCGAGGAGGAGCTGGTGTGTGTGTGTGTGTGTGTGTGGCGAAGAGGGAAAGCTGTTGGCACAGGCATTGTTCCCTGACGTCACTCAGCCAGCTCTGCTGCTGCGGCTGCGGCTGCTCTCAAACTTGTCTTTGTTATTCAGAGCTCTCCATCTGACACAGTGGCTGCCTGGAAAAAGCGGAACGGGTTCACAACACCTGGACTGGAGCCGAGGAATATTGCAATTAGAATATTGGACAACTTTCCCTAGCGTTAAGAAGTGTGCAGGTGGAAGATATTTAGGTGTCCTCCCCAAATGGAGGCGGGGAACACGGCAGATACACACATCCATAACATTACACTAATGTCGAGGGAGGCATCCTTTTATTTTTCATATTACCCTTTGCAAACCACTCTTATGCTATGTTTATTCGGAAGTATTCCCTCTGTGACCAATGAGACTTACTCCAAGGTAAGTATATGCCGGTCGAGGTATATTTACCTATGAGTAAGTTACACTGAACTCAGACTTTCTTTTAAACAAACAAATACAGGATGTTGTTTGAACTGTAAGCAGTGGACAACATGCTTTATCTCTAGAAAACTGGAGCTAGAGAGTCCCCAGTGTAGCCCCTGCTCCCCAGGGGCATAGCTGGGGGGGGGCGTGCTCACCCCTCTCCCGATAATGAAGACAGTAGGAAGGGGTGGAGCTGGGGGCCCAAGGTTCTTTGAACCCATCCGCTCAATTATAGTTGCCCCCCTGCTACTCCCTTAATTGATCGTAAGGCTTTTCAGACACACAAACATACGTTCGCAGGAGGCAGAAAGACTGGTGCGGGTCTTGGGAATTCAGGATTAGGGTTAGGAAGATAGAGAATAACCTCATGGGATGGGATTAGAGCAAATAAATGGGGAAGAGGACAGGAAGAAAATAAATACCGCCCGCGTCCCTCGCGATTATGTCGACATGCTTGCACTTAAACAGATCCTAAACCTGGGAGGAAGTGTATTGCATTGAAAGCAGTGGGGTTAAACTTCCGACAGACAGTATCTGAGATCTCATGGTAGTCACGAGCGGCAAGTCTCTTACACGTAACTACACACACAGCCACGCAGTCTCAGCCTATGTACGTTTGCTCGAAAGTTCATCCGAGTTCAGTGGCTCTTACTCTCAAGTAACGGCAGTTCTTCGAAGGAGGAAACCCCTTTTGAACTCTGTGGGGCTTACTTCCGAGAAAAAATTTGATCGGGCTGCACATCAAATTGGTTCTTTAGTCAAATTGTGGAATAGAACGAGAAAGTAGTTTTTAAACAACGGAGGCTTTCCCTAGTTTCGCATGGATCAGAAAAAAGCACGGAGTTCTCAAAAATGATACTAATATGGCTGGCTAGCTGCGAGAATACGGTTCTAGGAGGCAGAGATAGTGAAGCAGAAGCCAGAAAGTGAATCAATGATATCAGATCATATCGATCAGGTGGGGGGGAGGGCAGTCAGAGAGCTCAAGGAACCCGGCAATTACAAATCCTTCCGTCTTTCCAAATCTAAAACTGACAAGTCCAAAAGCAGCTCCTTAAAGGAGACAGGAGAACACGCCTGGAGTAATTTGCTATGTCCGCGAAAATATAAAGCAGATCACCAAGGCATCCCTTTTCTTCTCCATTTCCTTTCCCCACCCCCACACTGGTTTCCCAGCTCCACTCACACGTGCCTGATTGATTCTCTGAGATGTGCAGCCGGATCCTATCCATGATCAGTAGGGTGTCACTCCCCGAGAGCTCAGAAAGGCTTCTTCCTAAGTGTCAGCGTTATTGTAGCCATAAGGCTGCACATCCCGAGAACATTTAAACTAGACTTTTCCGCCGTGGGACTTCCGGCCGAGTAAACGTGTGAAGGACGGCCTGTTAACCGGGGCCGGTTTGTGTGTGTGTGTTTTAATTGAAATAAAGGTTCAACATCTATTCCTCCTCCCCTTTAACGAGGAGAAGCACACACGGAAGGCGCTCTTTAAATTGCTCATCTTCAATTGCATAATCTTAACAAGCCCCATTGGAACCAACGGGCGTGGAATGTATTAGGCTTCTTAACAGCTCATCATAAAATATTGATTGCCCAGGAAACATTTCGTCAAGGGGTGGGGGTGAATGCGGAGGAGGAGGTGGGTGCTTGCCAAGGCAAGGGCCATCTTTCGTGGTGTTTTGTTTTGTTTTGTTTCCTTTTTAATTGGAGAACCGGCTGGAATCCCCCTTATTTTTAGTCCATTATCTTCTCGCTCTTGTGTTTCTTCTATTGATCCGAATCCCGCCAGCTTTTCAGGACAGCCTGATGGTGTGTTGTGTGTTCAGGCTGTGCAGTCCTATAGGAAAGCATACTTGGGAATAAGCCCCATTTAAACTCGGGTTTACTTACGAGTAAAGCGTGCGGTAAAATCGGACAGCTAAACTGCTGTAGCAGGGCTTGCGCAAAATAAATAAGTAAAACGAGGGGAGAAGAGAGAGCAAAATAACCGGTGTACACGCCGACTTTAATTGTGACTCCGAGTGGGCTGTTAATTTAAAAGCAATAAAAAAGAGGCTGCTGTTGCCGTTGCCGCTGCCGCCCTCCGGCTCTCATCTCCCACAAGAGGAAAGCCTTTTTGGATGAGAGCGAGGGCTACTCTGGTGTACTATGAATCAGTCTGGGGATTGTGGCCTTAAAAAAAACCCTTTCAATTAGCATTGGGTACCAGCAGCCACCTCGCCACCAGGGCTTTCCTATTGGAAACACACAGCTCCGCCTCCTTCCATCTGGTTTCCCCGCCTCTCGTTTTTGGCCCGCCCTTCTTTAGGGAAGCTCCGGGCGCGTTGTGTAGGTTTTAGGGACACCCCCGCTTCCCTCCTTTGGTCTCTGTGTGCTGGGTGAGCATCGGGTCTAATAAATCCTACTTAAATTCTTTGGCTTTGACTATAGAAGAAGAAAAATTCAAAGCTCTTTTGTTCGACTGATTTTCCCCCCTCTTTTCAAGATTAACCTTCCCCGATCCTGTTATTTACTCTGAAGTAAGCCATTGTATTCAATGGGGTTTATATTCCGACAGAGTACACATATGGATGCATGCGGTGGCACGGTTTTAATCCCCGTACACACTTATCTCCTATTAAACGACAGTGGGATTTACTTCCGAGTAAACATGGGATCGGGCTGCACGAGACGTTTTTCCATGGTGGTGTGTGTGTTCGTGATAATTAAAGCTAATGGTTTTCTAGCAATTCCACAAAGCCAACAAATGAACAAAAACAGAAAATACAGGAAAACACCAACGCAGAAAAAACGTATCAAAACACGTTTCAACGTTCTAATCAGTTACACTTTCCTCCATTCATAAATGGATACACACACACGCAAAACAATAACCTTAAATGATCGTGTAAACTGAGACGTATCGCCCACTTTAAAAGCGCATCAATTTTGTACATGAGCGAGCGCTGGTGGAGGGTTCTCTGTAGCGACAGGGGGGGAAATTGCAAAAGGATGCGTGTCCTCCCTCCCACCCACCCCGCTGATAATTTTTATAAACAATCGGGCAATGGTTTGCGCTCTGCTCAATTCTCCAGACAGGAAGTTCTTCCCTTTGATGAGGGTGGTAGGAGGGGAAGGAGCGGGGGGGCATCTTGAAAGACAATTATTTGCGTTGTTCAACTTGGCTCTTAAAGATTTTAACTTTAGGTGGTCAGAAGGTGGGGTAGAAGGGAAAAGATACAGACACACACCGAGAGAAAAGCATCCTTATAGGAGAGACAGCTCCCTTTCAGATAGGAATCTGGGACAGATTTTGCCAACAGCCAGAAGCTGGGCCCTTTGGTAATAAAATAGCCAATGTAATTTGACACTTCAACTTGCTCTGCTCTCTGCTAGTTGATTCACTTATTCTCCCACTAACACTGAGCTCCTTTTCACTGTCTGTGAGAGGCTTTCCCCCCCATTATTATAAAAAAAGGCAAGAAATGAGAGGTTTTTGTTTTTTAAAAATGAAAATTTAAAAGCTACCTGAAGGAGACCTGCAAAGCCATTGGAGAGAGGAAATATTTTGCTTTGCCTGCTTTCTTCCTTATGAATTTTCCCTGCTTTCAAGCCTCTGCTAATTTCCCCCCCAATCTGTAGGTAAGTTTTGTCTCTCTTTCAGTTCATTCACATCTCCTTGTGACTGGGGGCTCCGACCAGGGTTATAGAAACAATGGAAGAGTTAAGCAAGCTAAGAAAATGCATGGACGAGGTAGATATATATTATGTTTGGTGTGAAGATAGAAAGGGGCAGAGAAATCCTGGAAAATAGTGTGAAGACTTCTTAAAGGGGCAGGTTGTGTTTCTGTGTTGTTTAGCGATGTGGGGGTTCATGAGACTGGCGGGTGGGGGGAGAAACCGGGAGATCCAGAGGGAAGCCGAGAGGGGAGGTTGTACTTAATTTAGCATACTGGATTAATATTTTGCTTTTTCATTATTGTAAGTGGCGGGAGCGGGGGAGATTTAGGTAGCTAAAGAGCTAGTCCTTTGCTTTGGATCGCCAAAAAAAATAAAGGAGGGGAAAATGTTGCGGGGGGGATGAGTGCAAAAGAAAGGAAAGCACATTTTATATCGGCAAAAAGTGTTATTGTATCTGTCGACTCTTCAAACTTCAATGTTGGTGTTTAGGCATGCTTTGGGCCGGGGCGGGGGGAATCTTGTGTCATAAAAACAAAGGAAATTTTGAAAATCTAGATAGGTTTAGAGCTCGCTCTCTCCCCCCCCCCACCCCGCGCGTTTTTCTTTTCTTTCTTCCACTCGCT
Organism: Hemicordylus capensis; assembly: GCF_027244095.1. Lineage (NCBI taxonomy): Eukaryota > Metazoa > Chordata > Lepidosauria > Squamata > Cordylidae > Hemicordylus > Hemicordylus capensis. The sequence continues at coordinate 209,128,420 of NC_069659.1, forward strand.
GTCTCCCTTCCTAGCCGGCTTTTACTTTTGCTAACTGGTTTATAAAAAGCGATTCCTCTTAAGATTCTCCCGACAAGAACCTAATCGATCGATCAGGAGGAGGGTTTGCAATAGCCAAGTGTTGGGGACGGGTGGAGGGGGAGCAGAGAAGATGTAAGAAGGTGGGAGGGAGAGGGGCTGAGCTTGTTTTCCGGGCGTTGGGAAGCCTGACCGAGTGTAAATTCCTTGTGTCTGGATTCTGAAAGCCAGTTGGGACTTGGGGCCTCTCTCGCAGGGCAGGAGGGGGAAACTAGGATGGCTTTTTTCCCTCTCTTTCTCTGTCTCCCCCACCCCCCTATACATCTGTCCAGGAAGCCAGTGGGTGGGGGAGTGGGGGGAAGAGCCTAGCTCCTGCTTTCTTGCTATTGTGAAGGGGGGGGGGGAGGGAATCGTTTTCACGGAGACTAGCTTGGGCTGGCTGGCTACAATTAAAAAAAAAAATTAAAAGCAAAATGGCAGTTAAAAGGCACTTGAGGAATGTAAACATTTAAAAATAGGAGCCATCTGAGTGCAGCCTTTGATTTCTTGCCATGATCTTTTGAGGGAAAGTCTCCTAGGATGATTGGATTTTCTTAAAAAAAAAAAAAAATTGGGAATCTTAAAGAAGTCCCTTCACCTGTTTTCTTTTCCTGTCTTGCAAACTTTTAGATTGTGTGGTGCGCACGTGTGAAGGTTGTAATTTTGTTGCTAACTTTTTTGTGTGATGAGAAGAAGTGATGGGAAAGAGGTTTGCTGAAATGCCTGTTGCCTTCTCCTGTCTCTATAATTACAAGCATCATTAAATGATTGAATAAGTAACTGGAATGGGGATGAAGACAATAGGCAATCACAACAGAAATATGGTTTCCCCCCTTATATATTATTATTTTTGCTTGGTTGTTCTTCAGTGATGCAGCTGAGAAATCCGTGAGCCTGCAGCCACAGAGGGACTGAGACAGTAACCAATTCTTAAGGTCTCAGCCTCCTGTCATTGCCATGATCTTATTTTCTACTCTCCGTATATTTGGGCTTTTTGTTGCTGATCTGCATAGAGCATAATGGCTAAGGCAAAAAGAAGTGTGTGTGTTTCTGCATTTTCTTGAGCAGGCTTGAGTGTTGCTGGGTGTTCTGACTTCTCCCCCTCCACCCCGACTGACATGAGAGTGGAGGATTTAACTTGGCAGCTTGAACAAATGCCCTCTCAAAGGCTTCCAAGAGACAGTAAGAGAGCAGGAACAGGAGTTGGGGGAAATGAATGCCTGGGTGTTGTCTTAGGGTGCTACCTAGCTGGGCTTTCTTTCAAATATGAAATGGCTATTTAGAAGCCCTGAATAGAACTGTGTGCCTCAGTGAGGAGACAGGCTTATACAATTTGAAAGGGCAAAAGACTGTTCAAAGCGCTGGTTGAGTGGGGCTCCTGGCTACCTTGACATGCCTGATATTTATATATAGATATATAAATAAATATATAGATACAGATAAGGAATAGTTAGCAACTGTTAGGTCATCTTTAAGCTGCACTGTGGAAGTTGGTCTTCGAATCTGGGAAGGTTAATGTAAAGTAGCCTCAAGAAATATGTAATGATTACCTTTTTAGATACTAGAGAGAAGTGGGTGGGGGGAGGCTAAAAGAGAGGTTTATATGGATAGCTGAGGCCCTGTCTGGTGCTAGTTTATAAAAAGCTCAGCACTGGACCAAAGTTCAACTGGAAGCATTACTGTTGCTGTAACTTTACACTTCAGGACAGGCTTGTCAATAGCCACTTGGCTAGTAGCCTTTAGTGAGTAAGTGTTGCTTTGAGACAGCCCATCAGGGAAGATTTATTTGGAGAGAAAGAAAGCTGCCCCCCCCCACCACCCGCTTCTCATCCACAAGCATAGAGATGTTGAAGCAGAAGGCCTGGTAACTTTTGTCAACACTTGCAATGCTGCTGTGAAGTGTTAGTTATTGCAACTCTTTTAAAAAGTTAGCTAGAATAAAAGTTTCTTCTTATTTGCACAATAAACAATTGTAGTTGTGACCAGGCATGGAAGCTTTGCAGCAGCTCCCCTCCCCTTTAGTGATCAACACAGGTGTGTGAGACAAGCAGATTAGTAAAACAAAGCCTAGACTAGTAACTTCTATTTGCAAACTGCTGTAGCAGAAATCTCTGACTCCAGATCTACTGCACACATCACTGAGAAAAAGTTTGATCAGGTGACCTAGCTAAGCAACATGCTTCTGAGCCTTGTTGTCTCCCTTTAGAAAAGAATTGAGATTCCACTAGCAGAGTTGGCTTCTGCCTCCAACTTCTGTCTATTCCCTGCCCCCCTCCTTTTGATCAAGGCAAATTTACTACAACATCAATCTTCCTTTGGCAGGGACTGATTCAGGTTTATGAATGCCAGAAGACTAGGGCTGACCTTTTTCTGTTCAAGTCGAGGATGTTGAAACACCAGCCATCAAACAAAAGACACATTGAGAGCAAGATCTTGCAATGGAGCACGTGTGACTGGTTGCATGCATCTGGTTGATTCTGTTTTCCTCTTGAGTTTTGGGAGTATGAAAGTTATGGTGTCAGGGAGGGACACAGAGACCTTTTTTAACAGCCCTATAATATCTAGATCTTTTAAAATTACCTAATCATATGGATGAACAAACACAAATTCTTTATAGCTTTAAAAAAAGCATATAGAAGTGTGATATAATGGCTGTGAGCACTACTACAGTTTAGAGCACTGGGCAGAGTCTCAAGCTATTAATCAAGCATTAGGAAGCTGTTTTCATAGGCTTAACTGAGTTGAGTTTTCAGATATAGAAGATGACTTGGATTCTTTCCTCTCTTCCTTCTTGACCTCAGCCTATCCCCCCAGCCATCAAGGTATATCACAAAGCACAGTGGAACCCAGAGTTTAGTTGCCAGAGCAGGAGTCTTGTTCTAATCAAAGCAAACGTTGAGATACATTTTTGGAATTGAACTGAGTGGAAACCAAATGAAAAGTTTAGTTTCATTATAATAAGGCAATTCATATCATACTTGTTGAAGACATTTTTTAGAATATTTAATGGTTTTAGAGTGTCTGTGTTTCCAAACGGTTGCTTTTTAAAATCATTAATAGTGTTATTTAGCTCTATAGCAAATGGACACCAGTGAAAGATGTCTGTGTCAGAGCGCAAGTTGCTGCATTAGCTATAAAGTGTATTGCTGTCTGTCTGGAATCAAGGCTGCAAGATTATGCAAATTTACTTGGGAGTAACTCCCACTAAATACAGTTGGACTTGCTTCTGAGTAAAATAATCTTCAGATTCTGCTGTGCAACCAGAAAGGAATGGCACCTTCATCATTATATTTGTTTCTGTGGTTCTTCTTTTTCCAAGACAGACTACTGGGAAAGCTTGAGTAGTAAAGTTCTGTTACATATGTTTCCACTCAGAACTTTTCCTGTGGGTTATTTTGCTCTTAGTTTAATACCTTTCCCACTTCCAAAGGGCTCAAAGATTTGTGACCCTGCCTGCACCGCCACCCCCCATCATGGAAGTGTGCAAGAGAGGGGGAGGAGAATGACTAGTGAGCAATGGTCTCTTGCAATGTTGGTATGGTATGTGCTCGAAATGATGGGGGATACTGCATTTCTTCTTACAAATGGGGGGAAATAATACACTTCTCATTTGCTAATTCTCCTAGTACGATGTCAAGATGTATGGACATTTTGTGTGGACATCTGTGTCGGCCCTGCAAAGGACTGATTGCACCTTCTTTATTTGGCTCTTAATTAGAGCTGCACTGAATCACTCTCAACCATCTGATTTCATAACATGGTGGATTTTTGCCCTCTTGATATTTTCTCCCCAGAAATATCAGGCAGATAGGTTGTTCCTGTTGTTGTTCCTAAATCTGTCCTATATCTGGGTATCTGTTTCTCGGGAGGTTAAAAAATCTCCACAGCTTCAGCAGAAGCAGATAGGCCAGCAACATGTCTGTGGGAACCACTGCATACAGATGCAAACACATTATTGACTTAGGTGTGCATGGCCTGGCATTTGCAACACCCAATGTTGACAGCCAGAGCTTTCACCATGTAACTTCGGTTTCATGTTGTAATATGAGGTATAACATGCATATACAAAGCTCACATTGGCTGGGTGTGGAGACAAGACTTGAGAGACTGTAGCAGTTTGGTGTGCCGCATTTGCAGAACAGCTGTCTGTTCTCTGTCTCTTAAAGGGAAATGGGCCACCCCATTACTTTCCTCTTGAAAACTAGTTTTGATGTTTGCTGGTCTGTGACCGTACCAATAAAGACTGATTGATCAATTGATTCCCTAGATGGCCAGTTTGAGGCGTTGAGCTGTATTGGGCCAGTATCACCTCATCGCTACTCACTTTAGTTCTGTTGCTACAGAGAGTACTTTTTGCATAACTCTTTCATCTCTAGGCTGGCACCTGGCAAGCCAAATGGTCAAGACTCGAGGGGCTGGATTTGCTTCAGGGCAGGGCTCATGGGTCAACTTAGTTGGGCAGCTGCTGAGGACCCAGAGCCCTCGGAAGGGCCCACTGCTGATATCTGAGACCACCTTTGTGTCCCATGACCTTCATGCTATGGTGGCAGAGTGATTTTCTTGGGATCAGCTGAGGTAGGAGGAGGACCATCGAGAGCAGTTTCTTGAGGCCTTCCTGAAACCTGGAGCTGGCTCTGATTCAAATCTCCCAAATAACTTGCTATTAATAAAAGCTGGATGTTCTTTGCAAGAGGTGAGCTGCTTGCAAGCATTTCATTTTTAGACTGTTTGTTAAGATAAAATTCGCAACAGCTGGATAATTTGCAGACAAAGCAAAACAGGCTTTAATATGTTGCTATCTGTGAAGGCTCAACAGTGGAAAGTGTCCCCCTACCACACTTTTTGTCATATGTGTATGACTATGAGTTGTGTAAATGCCAAGACTAAAGTACCTGAGCTAATTTGATTGGCTTTCCTTTCAGCATGGGTCAGAAGTTGGGCATGTTTGGGTCAGAGGGCTGCAGGAAGGGACTTCTGTGAGAGACTACTTAAGCCAAGGCCAAGAGACTATACTAATTCTGCATCTCCAGATATCCTCTGTGAATTATCACCTGCCAGTTATAAATTCCATGGAAAATAGGCTTCAGTGGACTGTCAACATAATTTCATCAGGGGAAATCTGCTGAGGTGAATTTCACTAGGGTTTTTTTATTTTTGTAAAGGGATTTGGTCACAGCTCTGGCTAAGAGTGTATCAGTTCTTTCACCCAGAGTGACTTGATGTGAAGGAGGACAGCAGGACTTCTGAGTGTTTTTAACAATTAGGTGCAGACAGTAGCCCTATTTGGATGTTATCTTGCATGCGTGTTTACGGATGCCTGTTTCTATATGAACGGCGGTACTAGTATGTCACATTTAAAGTGGGGAGGCCTGGGTTCAAATCCCTGCTCAGTCCTGAAGCTTACTGGGTGACCTTGGGTCAGTCAGTAGTTCAACAGCCTGACAGGGTTGTTGTGAGGATAAAATGGGAGGCACTGCCTTTGAGGCCCTGAGCACTTGGGAGAGTGGGATAAGGCAGAAATGGGAATGGATCTTGTGGCTTGTCATGCAGAGGTGAGGGAAGCTGCACCTCTTGGTGACACTCTCTATTTTACCTGCTTGTTAAAGGTTCAGCAGCCCTTTGCTTATCAACATCTAGTGACTTTTTTTTTTAGTGCAACTAGCACTGGTTACCAAAAGCATGCTGGTTATTGAGCCACTGTCATAACACTCGCATTGTATTCACATGACTGGTTCAGCTTGTGGCACAACATTATGTGCCAGCCTCCATGCATTGAACTCAGCCTGGATCAGCTTTTGGTATGGCACTAACCTATGCTTCGGGTGGCTTCCAATGGTATGCCAAAAACTGAAGTAAAAGCATGGTCGTGCATGCACACATGACCATGGGGTTGATATGGCTGGAAGTAAGTAGAACTGTCCTGGAATCTGCAGCTGCCACTTGTTGATCCAGTCACATGAAATGGGTCCTTAATTGGGTAACAAGGAATGCAAAGGGAAATCTGGGATGACCGTTGTTCTGCTTTGGAAATCTACTCGTTTTAATAATAGAACAGCTTTTGAAGGGGCTTAAGGAAGCTCACTAGACCATTGTGCAGTCTGCAGTTTTGTTTACCTCTGGGTGTTACCGGAAGGAGAAAAAGCAGTAGATTTGATGACAGCAGATTAGTTTTAGACTGTATGTTAAACATGCATTCTAATTGTAAGAACCACTTTGAAGAGATGTAACTGGCACGGCTTCTCTCAAGAAACACTGATGGCAGGGATTCTGAATTGCAGTCCTGTACAAACAAAACAAAGCAAAATGGCAAAAAATCTACATGTTCTCAAATAATTCCAAAAGAAGTTGTTCACCTTTTTAATTTTTTAAAAATGTATTATTATTTTTTACAAGTGCCCTCTTGAGGGTGCTTGAATAAAATGAATAGTCTGTTACAAATCTGAAAAGATAAATAGCAGTGCTACAGTCTCATAAATGTATTTAAGAGCCAGACACCCCCAGTTGTCTATGATGATATAGTGAGGAAGCCCAAAAGGTCTCCCTAGAGAGGAAGTCCAGAACTGTGATGCCGCCACTTAAATGGCCCTGCTCTTTGCTCTGGAACATATTGAGGTCATTCATGCAATCAAAAACTGTGTTCTACCTGGGTTTGGTAGCTGTGTGTGCTCCCAATTTTCGGTTATGTGGAAGAAAGGTAAGGGGGAAACCTGCATAGAAGTGATTGTGTGTAAGCAAGGTAGGAGGAAAACTTGGGTAGCTTTTCCTCCTAACTTGCTTCCACACAATCACTTCTACCAAGATTTTCTCCTTACCTTGCTTCCACACAAGTGAAAATTGGGAGCCCACACAGCTTCAAAACCCGGTGACACAGTTTTTGATTGTGTGAATGACCTCAGTATCTCCTTAAATAGGAGGAACCTAATGCAAGGTCTCTTCTGATTATCTTGAACCATAGAGTATATATGAAGGTATATTTTCTATGGCAGTGTGTGCATTTCTCAACTTTCAAGTTAGTGTCGATTATTCTCTCTGTAATACTATCAACATTGTGCCCATGCTGCTCTATTTACTGGGGAAGTGGGAATAAAAAATGTGGTGTGGGAACTGATGAGTCAACTTCCTTCCCATGCAGATTGTTCTGCAGGCGTGTGTGTGTGTGTGTGTATTTTTAGTAGTTTGAAAACAGAGAAACTTTCTCTCCTAGTGGTGCTATTAGATCTGAGCAAGAGATCAACAGCTGTGAGTTTCAATTATTTATTTATTAAGGGAGTTTACCCTGCCTTCTGGCCCTCAAAAGGGCCTCCAAGGTGACATACAAAATCCTCCAAACCCATATAATACTATAAAAATCCAACAAGTTCAATCTCAAACAACAATTAAACAACAACTTGGATCCCTAAGACAAAGGCAGAATTGAGTAGTGGGGAAATCAAATCAATTCAAATGCCTGGTAGAATAAACATGTCCTAATCAAATGTCAAAAAAACAAAGAGAGGATTGGACAAGCTTCAAGGTCAGAGAAGATTCTGGGGCTTGGAGTTTAGAACCTGTGAAGGCAAGGAGGATTTGGGGGCCCAAATGCTTCACAGAGTGTCCAACCTCACACTCTACTCACTTTCTAAGCAGTAAAGAGTTTGGGGGGAAATAGAAGAGAGTATGGAAATAGGACAGGAGACTGGGAGATGGACCACCCTTGTGTGCTTGGACTATTTATTTATTTTATTTATTTAAAATATTTCTATACCACCCAAAACTTGCATCTCTACTACTGTGGATATCCAAAACTTGCGATATCACTACTGTGGTTATCCACATCTTCTCTTGCAGTGTGTGAGAATGATGTGTCGGAGTCTATGGTACGAATAGCTGCCTCGGAGTATTACTGTATGAGTGCATGCAAAGATGTATTAGATATGGTGGCTGTGATGTTTCAAACCATCTTACATTGGCCCATTTATTTTTTTATTTATATTTTATTTTATTTAACATATTTTTATACCGCCCAAAACAACAATTCTCTGGGCGGTTTACAACAAAACAATAAAAACAACCAATAAAAAGATCAAAACATTTCAACAATTAAAATTTTAAATTTTAAAACACAATTAAAACAATATCTAATTAAAAGCCTGGGTGAACAAATGCATCTTGACTGCCTTTTTAAAAGTTGTAAGAGATGGGGAGGCTCTTATTTCAGTAGGAAGCGTGTTCCAAAGCCTCAGGGCAGCAATGGAGAAGGCCCGTCCCCGAGTAGCCACCAGACGAACCGGTGGCAACTAGAGTGGCAACTAGAGAAAGTCAGTAAAGCATAGTGGTTAGTGTCAAACTAGGAGAAGGGAAATTTGTTTTCAAATCCCCGCTTGGCCATGAAATTCACTTGGTGATTTGGACCAATTGCACACTCTGCACCTAACCTATCTTCCATGGTTGTTGTGAGGGTAGCATGATGAGCGACTGCTTATGTCATCCTGAGCTCACTGGAGAAAGGGCAGGATAAAAATGTAATCAAAAAAATTAATCCAGTATTTCCTACTCCAACTGGCAGTGGTGCTCTCAAGAACTTAGGCATGGATCTTTCCCAGTCCTGCTGTTGGAGATCTCTGTAATGGGGGAATACTGTAGAGCAGGGATTCTCAAATTTAGGTCCCCAGATGTTATTGGACTTCATCTCCCATAATCCCCAATTGGGGCTTGAGATTATGGAAGTTGAAGTCCAATAATATCTGGGGACCCAATGTTGAGAATCCCTGCTGTAGAGGGATTAATTCCAAGACCTTCAATATCATTGTATTTCTTCTATTGCTGAAAAAATGCCTTCTCTTCACTGTCTCTTGGTGACTGAGGAAATTACTTGAATCTTTGGTTCATGTCATGTTTTTGCGGTATCATTGGGCACTTTTAGATGTCATGTGGAATGTCAGTTGAAGCTGAGTTCCGCGTGACCTTCCTCAGCCCCAGGAGATACTCTCCCTTCCCTGCATGAGTTCTGACTTCCTTTCAAAGTTAGGAGATGCCAAGATTGGTTGTGACATCCAAACCCACCAATCCCAGCTTATCCCAACCTATTAGCTTCAAACCACCCCAGATCTTAACCTGAGGATTGAAGTGAGGCTCATGTTATGGCTTTGGCTAACCAAAGCAATTGGTCTCTTGCTGTGAGCAAGTAAACCACACGATGGAGAGACCTTTGAATTAACCACACATATGGACAAAGATGCCTGTGCTATTTGTGTCATGCCCAGGAAGAATCCCATGTCTCCCTTTAGAGTCCAGGCCTCTTAGCAGGAAAGGAGGAGAGCCTGATTCTACAACTCTTCTAATTAGTGAGCCTTGCTGAAATGTTGGCCTGCTGCCCAGAGGGCAGGGTGAAGTCATAGGTCACACAGGCAACTGAGGTCAGTTCCTGAAGGATGAGGCAGGTACAGGTGGAGAAGTGGGTAAATGTAGCGTGGGGGGAGAGAAACTAGGGCAAAGTTATAGGAATAAGACAAGGAGCTACATAAGTAGGATAGGCCTGCACAACTGGTGCCTCACTGAGCTGAATGCAACCCATCACAGCTTGAAAAACCTCCTGCCTTTGCCTGGAACTGAAAAAATGGGAGCAAGCAATTGTCAAGCACCTGGTAAACTCTAATACATGACGAGAGAACTGTGTTCAGCTTGGTGGGTCATTGCAAGTTGTGCAGGCCTGCACGTGGGTGCTTGGTTGCACAGACAAATGCATAGTCTTTACATACAGTGGCGGGTGGGGGGGTGGAGGTAGCAAGGTAGGAGTAGCTCCTGGGACAAAAAGTGAAGATTGGCCCTGCCCCCATCTTCTTCTTCAGAGAGGTATGAAGGGGAGAGCAAAGAGCAAACTATCAATCAGCTGGTGGCCTCCATTCCCTCAGGGGCCCAGGGGATACATGTCTCACTTTGTTCAGTGGTGGTTATACTCCTGCAGCAGACTGATGTGGTAGAATAGACTGTACAATTTCAGATGATAGGTAGGTGTGGCCATTGATGTGTGAGCACTCTTTTACTAAGATGAAAAGTCCCACCACTTGTTCTCTGGACCCTTGCCCGACTTGGCTGCTTCGATCTAGCAGGGAGATTATTCGAGGAGGCCTGGTGAATGTCATAAATGCATCACTGAGGGAGGGTAGGGTGCCTCCATGCTTGAAGGAGGCAATAATTAGACCATTTCTTAAGAAGCCTTCCCTAGATCCCTCGGCAATGGATAATTATAGGCCAATCTCTAATCTCCCTTGGATGGGCAAGGTGAGGGTGGTGGCCAACCAGCTCTAGGCGGTTTTGAAGGAAATTGATTATCTAGACGCATTTCAAACTGGCTTTAGAATGGGCTATGGGGTTGAGACAGCCTTGGTCGGTCTGATGGATGACCTATGCCGCGGAATCAACAGAGAGAGTGTGACTCTGTAGGTTCTCTTGGATCTCTCTGCGGCGTTCGATACCATCGAACATGGTATCCTTCTGGGTCACCTGGCGGAGCTGGGGATAGGAGGCACTGCTCTGCAGTGGTTCCGCTCCTATCTCTCAGGCAGATCCCAGATGGTGGAGCTTGGTGACAGTTGCTCTTCTCAATGAGAGCTGTTATATGGAGTCCCTCAGGGCTCCATTCTGTCACCAAAGCTTTTCAATATTTACATGAAACTGCTGGGTGAGGTCATCAGGAGATTTGGTGCTGGGTGTTATCAGTATGCTGATGACACCCAAATCTACTTCTCTCTTTCATCTGCCTCATCAGGAAATGGCATTCATTCCCTAAATTCCTGCCTACAGGGAGTAACAGGCTGGATGAGGGATAACAAATTGAAGCTGAATCCAAGCAAGACCAGAGGTGCTCATTGTAGGTGCTCAGAATCTGACAGATGAGTTAGATCTCCCTGTGTTGGATGGAGTTACACTCCCCCGGAAGGAGCAGGTACGCAGCTTGGGGGTACTCCTAGATCCAGGCCTCACTCTGGTATCTCAGGTGGAGGCTGTGGCCAGGAGTGCTTTTTATCAGCTTAGGCTGATTCGACAGCTGCGTCCATTCCTAGAGGAGGATGACCTTAGAACAGTGGTGCACCAGCTGGTAACCTCCAGGCTTGACTACTGTAATGCGCTCTACATGGGGCTGCCTTTGTACGTAGTTCGGAAACTTCAGTTAGTTCAAAATGCGGCTGCAAGGCTGGTCTCCGGGGCAGCCTGGAGAGACCATATGATGCCTGTTTTGAAACAGCTGTACTGGCTGCCGATATGTTTCCGAGCAAAATACAAAGTGCTGGTTATTACCTTTAAAGCCCTGAACGGCTTAGGTCCAGGTTACCTTAGAGAGCGCCTTCTTCTGTCTGATCCCCACCGCACACTGAGATCATCTGAGGAGGTCCGGCTGCAGTTGCCACCAGCTCGTCTGGTGGCGACCGAGAGGCGGGCCTTCTCTGTAGCCGCTCCTGGACTGTGGAATGCGCTCCCTGCAGGCATCCGTAATTTGAATTCTTTATTGGAATTTAGGAGAGCCCTAAAGACCTACCTGTTCAGCCTGGCCTTCCAGTGCTCTTAAATTGTTTTAAAGGGTCTTTGATGTTTGTGAACCGCCCTGACCTATTTTGTAAGGGCGGTCTATAAATCGAATGAATGAATGTCTTCTGAAATTAAAAACTAGCATAGTAGGCAGTGAGCTGGTCTAGTATCTCTTTTCCTCATGTACTTTACCTTTACTAGGGTTTGTTTTTACTTGTAGGGAGCATTTTAGGAGCATTAAAAAACCAACGAGCATCTCCCAACTGCAGTCTGAACAGACTATTCAACCACTTCAGGCTTCTACTGCTTTACTTCTGCTGTGTGTGCAGAGCAGGCCAGAGTCCCTGACTCTGGAAGGGTACATTTTATGCAGAGAAAGGAAGGGGCACTGACCACTGGCAATGGGTAAGGGTGGTGCAAAGCAAAAAAAGAGCTAGTAAAGACACTTGGCCTCCAGGAGACCTTTTCCATAGGGATGTGAATGGAATGGGATTTGTGTTCCATTTCAAACTTGGAATGGAATGCAAATGCCTGGAACATTCCGTTGTTGCTTCTTGGTTGGCTTGTTATCATACAAATCAAGTTGATTTGTATCATAACAAGCCAACCAAGAAGCAAGGAGATCCCAAACCAATCGCAAGCCAGTGCCAGAAAATCAATCAGCAAGGGGAAAAACTGGCCTCCAAAATGGCACTCGGAACATTCAAAATGTTCTGACTGGAACACGGTGATTCCATTCTGAGCTCGAAAGAGACCCTTCATTTGAAGGGTATTCTGGTTCAAGTTTGAAACACTCAAAACATCCCGTTTTGTGTTGGAATGTTTCAGGCTTGAAACGTTGTGCACATCCCTACTTTCCTACAGAAATGTAGCAAGTCTCTAAGGAAGAAGTCCTGTAGTTTGAGTCCATTCATGGCTGATGTCCATGAGAGTTTGTCTACATAAGGTGTTTGATATTAAATTTTCCTCTGGCTAAATGTTTAGGTTTGGGGCCAGTGGAGAATTGATTTATAAAACAGATGTCATAATACTAGGACATCTTTCTGCAGTCCTTCATAGCCCAGCTTGCTGAAACCACACACCACCCATTCTGTGATTTGCACTCTGCTTGGCATTGGTACTTTATCTCCTGTTCAGAAGCAGCATTCAGTTCCTTCCTCTTTGGTATCGATTACAAGGTCAGAGACATTGCTGTATACTCCCGGCCTGCTTTGCCATGCTAGGAGGGTAGCACGGAGGGAGTGCTTGCTTCAGCCAGCCTAGGTATCTTGTGGGGACTACAGCCAATCTGCCTGACAGTTTTGAGTTATGAAGGGTGTACATTTTTCATCGCATCCACTGCTTCCCTTAGAGCTTTACTTAAATTAAGGCAGAAGTTGAGAGTCGATCCTACACTGAACCTTTAGCCATCCTAAAGCTATTTTTAACACATGTATAAAGTTATGGTCTGGAAACAAGCTAGCTAAAGGGAAGCATAATACAATTACACATGAATAAAACTCCTCAATAATAGTGTTAAAAGTGCCAAAATGCATACTAAGCCCAGAAACACAGAGAGTTTTAACTCTTCTCTGTAAAATGTATGAAGTGTTTTGTGTGTGTTTTAGTAAAAGAGCATAAAGAGGAAGATACATATGTTAAGATTGAATGTTTATAAATGTCATCAATGGTGCCCATTCCCATGAAGGCACAGAGATTATGTACAAACTGACAGCATCAACAGAGGACTTCTCCTCTAGCAATGTCAAGATGCACAGTTACTAATGGGAGGCCGAAAATGTGACTTGAACAATCAGAGATGTTTTCATACACTGCTTGGGTGAAATGCATAGCCTCCGCACAAATGTTTTTAATTGTCCAGGTAATATGCATGGCATCTTAAACAGAGTATATTTGCTGACTGGCCACTGCTACCTGACTGTAGCCCAATACCTGACTGGCATCATCCATTTGTGCATGGCTCTCCAACGTTTATTAGAGGTGATGCATGTGAACCAGGCAGTGTGCAAAATCTCCTATCTATTCATTATGTTGGCTTGTGCACAGTCTTCACTCCTTTGTGAAAGTGCACAATCACTGATGTTTCTGCATATTAAATGCAAAACATGTATGAGAAAACAGGAAAAATAATACTGCTGCTAGAAGCCTGCAGCTAAATAACTGGCTGGTTATTTGAAATCAATATATGAAATTCTCTGTCCTCATTGACTCTATAAGGGTGACAGGTTGTGATGCTCCCTTGACTGTGGAGGCCGCACCTGACAGAATCCTCCTGACTCAGCAGTTCTCTTCCCTCCTTGGCTCCTTTCCTTCCTGCCTGCCACAACTCTCTCTGTACTGAAGAGCTGCCACCCGTTGTTTCCCTCGGCATCTTTTCTTTCTTTCTTCAGGCCATAACCTACTTTATCACTGTTTCTTTGGCCACCCTCACTTGTGGCCAGTCTCTCCTTAATGCTTCTTGTTCCTCCTCCACCTTCTCATCTTAAAAGCTGGGACGCTTTTTTAAAAGAGCTCATTCCTCTAGTATTAGTCAATCCTTGCCTCCATTCCCTGTCTCCTCTGCCTTTTCCCCCTGAAGCCTCCCAATTCACCTACCTTTCTTTTAGATTATTCTTTCACAGTTTGTTGCCTACTCTGCATTCCCCCTACTTCAGCCTCCTTGGCTCTGGGCTTCCAGTCCATTAGTTTCTCTATGTCCTAATACTTCCTCCCAGTCCTCAGCCTGCCTCTATGTGAGGTTTTAATCCCAGACTAGCTGACCATACACACTTGCCCCACACGTGGGACTGCAAGCCAGCTTTTCCCCCATGAATATTTTGGGCCATCACAGTAGCTCAGCCAATCAAGTGTTGGAGGCTTTACCATCAGAAGTACAATACAATATAGATTAAAGTATGGTCAAGTGTGCACTCAAAAGAAATGGAGATTAGTTGGCTCTTAAAAATCTGGGCATAGATGATTTAATAAAATAGATGTTTAAAAATGATTATGTTTTAAATACATGACAATCCATCCAAAGCACCCTTCAGAACCAGAGATGATAGAAATTTTTATTAGTGGTAGTGGTGTGGGAACATATGTAAGCTATGTTGATTTTTTTGCTATGATAAAACTTAAAGTTGTGGTTTAGTTTGAGAGTTGATGTGTCAGAACTTGGCCTTGACTTTCAGCTTGTTTTAAACTAGTGACTTGTTTAAAAGGTGTCTGGCGGGGATTTAGTTTTTGGCTCTGACCAAAGACGGGAACGGAAAGAAAACCAGCCAAGGAAGCCCGAACAAGGACCAGCTCTTGCTTCCTGCATTCACCTCTCTCCCCCTCAACTTCCCTCTGTGAATTGGAGCCAGATCTGACAAGATGGTTTGGGTGTAGTGATAGTATTGTAAAATATGAATACATTGTCAATGGCTTGTTTGTTTTTCAATTCAGAGAGAGATAGATGTTGGCAGACATTTTTGTCTTCTGACAGTTTTTGGAAATGTTTAGATTATAGGTAAAGATGGAATAAGTGCAACCAAATTAAAGAAGCTTGTCTTGCTTTGAAGACGCACCATAATTTATGTATGACAAAGATAATGTTACTGTACTGTTAATAACTTATGTAAGAAAAGTACAAGTTGCATTTGGTCAGAAACAGATGCCTGATTTTAAAAATGTTTAAAGATGACCCTGATCCTTGCTAATTTTGAAAGTTAGGTCTGTTTTCTGCATGAAAAGAATAAGTAACTATATTTTCATGGTCTTCAGTTTTGCCAAGAGTGTTTTGGTGTCAAGGCATTTGTAGAGATTGTGGTACATAAGCATCTCTAATGTTTCCTACACTGTAGTGGTAAACTAGCAGAGTTGTATCTTTCTTTTGGGGGTGGGGGGATATTAATTCCACCAAAGGATGGGATGTGGAGGTGTCATGACCCTAGATCTGGGATCCCACCCCTACACACATAGGATATGAGGTGACTGGTTCACAGGATGGGAAGACCTTGTGATTCAGACTTTGAGTTACCCTTACATTGCTGGGACCCTTCATTATCTGAATTGGGAAAAGATCTGCCAGCCCAGGTAGTGACCCTCATGTCATCAGAGCAAGAGCTTACAAAATTGGGCAAGTCCTCTTTATACAACAGAGCCTTCCCTAGGGAAGGGGTGGGACCAATCCATTCTACTTGGCAGCAGCTAACAAACTCAGCAGTCAGCTCCAAGCATCCTCAGGAGCAACATCCATATTGTACCTGTTGTACCTACCCAGATCTTAAATTGTCTGCTTCCCATTTCCTATTGGAGCTCATGGAAGTTCCTGTCCCTCATAGAGTCCTGACTCAACACAGGCCCTGGTTCAACCCAGAACAGGATATGAAGCAGGTGGCTCCTCCCCACGCTTAGCCAAGGCTGGGTGTGACTAAAGCCCTGTCATGTTATGTCTACTGTGTGTACAATTGGTGTATAGTGGACACATGTACAGATCTGTATGCATTAACAGTTATTCACATTATGTTCATTGCATGTACAGTAGTACACTTCCTATCTGTATCCTGCATTTGAGGGGGCCTGTATCCAGGTTCACTCAGAAATGAATGCATGTACAGTCATTCACACAAAACATGAATCATCCCAATTTGGGATTGAAGGGAGCTTCAGAAGAGCTGCTAACTCTGTATATGTGGTTTGAAGAGGGGATCAGATAGGTTCTGCCATAAACCTCAACTAATGTCAGTACTGGATCTCCCCATCTACAGATTCTTACATGGAGCAGTGCCTATGAATCTTCATAGAACTTAATGTGTAACAGATTATTGGTGTTTGATTAGAGGGAACAGTAGAGTAAACCACTCTACACCACTATAATGTATCCTTGCCCTACATCTCGTCGCATCTCTCTCTTCCATTGCTACATTCTGTTTGTCTCCCCACAACATTCTACCTCACTCCTTATTACTCAGATTCTTCTTGTTGAAATCCTGTGAGCAATCTGAAACTGTCCCAGTAGTCAATTCAGACATCCCATCTAACTATGGTTAAGGAAGCATAATGGTTTGGTATGAGGTCTGCATTACAAGCCATTGTTACAGCTGCTATTCTGTTTCTAGAGGCCATTATACTTAGAGAACGGAAACCTGAACTGTGGTAGAATATTTAAAGCAGACAGCTGTAAATCATAATTTACGTGTATATTTGAAAGCTTAAACCATGGTTTGGGTTCTAAACAATTCATTAGTACAAACCATGGGTTGGCATGATGGCTGAATTGAGCCATGAGGAAATTCCATAGGAAGCAGTGTGAACTTGTGGCTGCCCCTCCTGTTGCTTTGCTGGATCACCCCATCTGGTCTAGCATCCTGTTTCTGCAAGTGGCCAGCCAGATGTTTCCAGGAAGCCCACAAGCAGGAGAGCAACAGTTCTCTCCTGTTTTTAGTTTCTCAGCAACTGCTATTCAAATGCACGCTGCCACTGAACACAAAGGTTGCATTTAGCTCTTGTGGCTAATGACCATTGAAAGACCTATCCTCTATGAATTTCTTTAATCTATTTTGAAAGCCACGTAAGTTAGTGGCCATTGCCACATCTGGTGGTAATGAATTTCATAAGTTAATTATGAATTGTGCAAAACAAACAAACAAAAAACAAACCACAAACCACTTTCTTTTGTCTTTGCTGAACCCTACTGATGATCAGTTTAATTGGATGATCCCAAGGTTTTCTATACTGAGAATGAAAAGTTTTTCTCTTTCTATTCATTTTTTTAGCCTTTATTCATTCTTTCTTTCTTTCTTTCTTTCTTTCTTTCTTTCTTTCTTTCTTTCTTCAATTTCTATACCAGCCTTCCAAAAAAAGGTTCAGGGTGGGTTAAATTAAAACAAAACAATTAAAATCAATTAATTAAAAACAGAGACTATAAAACACCATAAAACAATTAACAGTTAAAACATTCAAAACAGTTTTAAAACCCTGGAAAACCAGGTTACAGCAAGTTTAAAACATTAACAACAATTAAAACCCTAGAAGGCCAGGCCAAAAAGATAGGTTTTGAGGGCTGTCCTGAAGGCCAATAATGAATTCCAATTACGGATTTCTTCAGGGAGTGCATTCCACAGCCTAGGAGCATCTACAGAGAAGGCCTGCCTCTGGGTTGCCACCAGACGTACTGGTGGTAACTGGAGACGGACCTCCTCAAATGACCCTAATGTGCGGTGGGGATCATGCAGAAGAAAGCACTCTCTGAGGTAACCTGGACCTAAGCTGTTCAGGGCTTTAAAGGTAATAATCAGCACAATGCATTAAAAGTGTCACAGCAGAACACTTTCAGGGACTGATTTAAAGCAGAAAGAGCAGAAATTAAACTCCTCACGAACCTGGATAGGTCTGCTGAACGCAAACCCGCAGACGCAATGCACACAGACCAAAATCCCCTTTTGCTTCATGCAACACTGCTGCATAAGCCTTCAAATGGGTCCTATGCTGCAGCCTGTTAGATTCAAGCCGAGTTTTCCTCCACTTGTGTTCCAGTCAGCTACCCAGCCGCTTCAGCCCTTGCCGCTTTTCGGTATACCAAGGGGCCATTTTTGAAGCAGGTCGGGAGGGACGCTTAGGAGCAATCATGTCTACTGCCCCGGTGAGTTCCCTATTCCAGGGTCCCACCAGGTCATCAACAGAATCACTGGCTGCACCAACTTCAAAACCCTCCAAAGTCTTTTGGAGACCTGCTGGGTCCAGCAGCCTTTTTGGGCGGACCACCCTAATAGGTCCATCACCCCTGCAGCAGTGGATTGCGGCTGTGAAACCAACTTTAACCAGGTAGCAGTCAGTCCATGACAATGGGGAAACGACAGGATCCCCCACCCATGGAACACCCCCCTGATCTGAACAAAAGACTAAATCGAGGGTGTGGCTGGCAACATGAGTTGGTTCAGAAACTAATAGGGATAGGCCCATAGTTGTCATGGCTGCTATGAACTCCTAAGCCGCACCAGACAAGCCAGTCCCAAAGTGAATATTGGAGTCTGCTAGCCCCCAAAGCCTGGGAGACTCCAACACCAACTCCACAACCAGCTCTGTCAGCTCAGTTGGGGAGTCAGTTGGGCAGTGGGGTGAACGTTACACCAACAGAATCCCCAATCTATCCCTAGTTCCCAGCCTCAGAAATACACACTCAGTATAAGTCAACTGTCTCACAGGGGCCCTGGTAAGGGAGATGATATTCTTATGGACTTCAGCCACTCCACCAACCCCCCGCCAATGTCCCCTAGCCTGCTCCACAACAGAGTAACCTGGTAGGAGAAGCTGGGACCACACTGGACCAGTTGCTTTCCCCAACCAGGTCTCAGTTATACATGCTAGGTCAGCTCCCGCAGCCATGATCAAATCATGGACACTTTCGGTCTCATTATGACCTGGCATTGCAGAGGAGCAAGGCCAGACTCTGTGGGTAGTTGGAGCTGCTCCCCAAGGCCTGAGAGTTGACAAGGCAGTTGGAAGTGGCAACAGTTACTAAATTACTGATTTCCCTTCCCCTGTAACAGCCAGCTGCCCTGCCAGCACCAATTCTTCTATTCCCCACCACTACGTCAATATGTTCCCCAGAACTGCCAGAAACACCCTCCGCACCATCCCACTTGGGGGCCCAAACACATCTGCAAAAAGGCCTGGTGCAACCCAGTACAATTAAAACAAAAACCCAACAACCTCTAGCCAAAACCACCCCCACAGTATAAGCTCCCCTCAGCTCCACCCCAAAGGCCTGGTCCCCCTTGGCGGCCGCCTACAGGTGGGCCGCCAGCCATGCCACAGGCTTGCCTTTCAGAAATTTATGCCTCCAGAAGTCATAAATCATGCTTCCACCTCCATGCTTCACTGTAGGTATGGTGTGTTGTGGAAAAAATGTGGCTTGTTCGGGAGGGTCGCAAGGAGAAAGCCACTTCTCAAGAAAGGCCACATTAAAGCTCATTTGAGCTTTGCCAGAAGGCACCTTGAAGATTCTGCTGCCAAATGGAAAAAGGTCTTATGGTCAGATGAGACCAAGATTGAACTATTTGGCCTCAACACCAAACAGTACACCTGGCGTAAATCCAACGCAGCTCACCATCCACAACACACCATACCTACAGTGAAGCATGGAGGTGGCAGCATCCTGTTGTGGGGGTGTTTCTCTGCCTCAGGGACTGGGGCTCTCGTTAGGGTAGAAGGAAAAATGGATGGGGCAAAATACCGTCAGATTCTGGAAGAAAACCTGCTACCCTCTGCCAGACAGTTGAGGATGGGCAGAAGATTCACCTTTCAACATGACAACGATCCGAAGGACACAGCAAAATTGACCACACAGTGGCTGAAGGAGAAAAAAGTGAACGTCCTCATGTGGCCCAGTCAGAGCCCAGACCTAAATCCCATAGAAAATCTGTGGGGAGATTTGAAGATAGCAGTCCACCAACACCTACCATCCAATGTGACCGAACTTGAACAGTTCTGTATGGAGGACTGGGCAAATATTGCTCCGTCTAGATGTGCAAGGTTGATAGAGAAGTATCCCAACAGACTCAAGGCTGTTATTAAAGCAAAAGGTGGTTCAACAAAATATTGACATGGGGGGGGTTTGATCCTTTTTCAATCTCAGTAATTCTTGTTTTTTATTTCTGACACGTTTCTGGACTGTACTTGTGATGTTTTTCAGTTGGATGTTATAGGTTGCATTGGATAAGTACAGCTGGTGAAGGGAATTTTCTTTGTGTTTTCATTTCAGGATGTAAGGGAACCAGAATTTAAGGTCTATCAAAGGGGGTGATTCTTTTCAATACCCACTGTATGCCCATATCCTCTTGCACAGGGGATACTCATCTGGGAGTTGGGGGCCTCCTTGTAGTGGGTGACTCGATCATTAGGGCCATAGAGAGATGGGTTTGTGACCCATGTGTAGTCCGTACAGTGACTTGTCTGCCCGGTGCAAAGATTGCGAATGTCCCATAGCATCTAGGTAGGCTGTTGGGCACTGCCTGGGATGAGTCAGCTGTTGTGGTACACGTCTGCACCAACTATGTTGGAAAATGTAGACAGGAGGTCCTGAAAGCAAAATTTAGGTTGCTAGATAGCATATTGAAGTCTGGGACCCCTAGGCTAGTATTCTCTGAAATGTTACCTGTTCCATGTGTAGGACCAGCGAGACATGCAGAGCTGAGAGGTCTCAATGCGTGGATGAGATGGTGGTGCAAGGAGGAGGGGTTTAGATTAGTTAGGCACTTGGATATACTGTGGGGCAAGCAAGGCCTGTACAAAAGGGACAGGCTGCGCTTGAACCAAGATGGAACCAGACTACAGACACCTAAAATAGAAAAAGTCACAGAATAGCTTCTAAAATGACACTTGGGGGGTTGCTGACAGAAACTGGGTGGTACTTCATTTGGCAAGCAGAATCTTGTAAGATGCAAGGGTGCAAACATTTCAGATAAACCAGAAGGGGACAGAGTAGAACCAGGCGTAGAGCAGATGGAAGCACATGACAGCTGCTCAAAAATGTCAAATGACAGCAAGGGAGATAGCACATGCCAACACTAGGTAAGAGACTCTGCATATAGGATTATATATACCAATGCCAGAAGGCTCTGAGTCAAGATGGGCAAGCTGGAGTGCTTGGTTGCTAATGAAAACATAGAAAGAGTGGACATAGAGGAAACATGGTGGAACAGTGAGAACCAATGGGACACTATTATTCCTGGATATAAATATAATATTCCTGGATATTTCTACGTAAAGTACAGGGAGGAACAGATTGGGGGTGGAGTAGCACTGCATATTAAAGAAGGGATAGAATCCAACAAACTGGAAAACCCAGGAGGACTGGAGTCATCCATAGAATCACAATGGGCGACAATACAAGGACTGCAAGGAAATGTGCTATTGCCCTCTAGATCAAAATGCTGAGACTGACCTGGAGTTGGAGAAGCAAATCATAGAGTCATCAAAGAGAGACAGAACTGTAATAATGGGTGACTTCTATTACGCTCACATAGACTGGGTAAATTCACATGTGGGTATTGACAGAGAAGCCATATTTCTAGACATGCTAAATGAGTGTGCCTTAGAACAGATGGTTGCGGAACCAACCACACGGAAGATGACCTTGGACTTAATCCTCAGTGGTGACCAGGAGCTGGTGTGAGATGTCAGAGTTGTAGAACCATTGTGGAATATGAACAGTGGAATGTGTGATCCCATTCCACTTAAGTGTGAGTGGAGCACTGCTAAGGAAGTCTAACACAGATGCATTTGATTTCAGAAGAGGAAACTTCTCAAATGAGGTAAAAAGGAAGCTGAAAGGGAAGGTCAGGAGGGTCAAATCATTCAAGGAAGCATGGGACTTATTCAAAAACACAATAACAGAAGCTCAGCTGGAGACGTACACCAAGGAGGAAAAAAGATACCACAAGTTCAGGAGGATGCCAGCGTGGCTAACAAATAAAGTCAAGGAAGTTATAAAAGGGAAGATGACTTCCTTCAGAAATTGGAAGGCCTGCCCAAATTCAGAGAATAGAAAGGAACATAAACTTTGGCAAAAGTAATGCAAGGAGACAATAAGGGGTGCAAAAAGAGAGTTTGAGGAGCATATCACTAGAAATGTCAAGGGGAATAACAATAATTTCTTTAAGTATATCAGAAGCAGCAAACCTGCCAGGGAGGCAATTGGACCCTTAGATGATGAAGGCATGAAAGGGATTATTGAAGAGGATAAGGAGATTTCAGAGAAGCTGAATAAGTTCTCTGCATCTCTTCACGGTGGAGGATACTGACTATATACCCACTCTGGAACTGAGGTTCTCAGCCTTGGAGGCTGAATAACTGGCCCAATTTGAGGTGATGAGAGAGGATGTTCTAAACTGTCTTGAAAAAATTAAAAATTAACAAATCAGCAGGGTCAGATGGCATCCACCCAAGGGTTCTGAAGGAACTCAAATGTGAAATTGCTGATCTCCTAGCAAAAATATACAGTCAGGCTCTGTACCAAAGGACTGAAAAGCAGCCAATGTAACAGTTTTTCAAAAAGGGATCCAGGGGGGTCCAGGAAATTACAGGCTGGTTAGCTTAACATCTGTGCTGGGTAAATTAAGCATACTTGGAAAGCATGCTTAAGGACAGAGTTGTTAAACATTTGGAAGAACAGGCCCTGCTGAAGGAGAACCAGAATGCCTTCTGCAAGGGCAAGTCTTGCCTCATTAACCTTTTGGAGTTTTTGAGAGTGTCGACAGGCATGTGGATAAAGGTGATCTGGTTGACATAGTATATTGGGCTTCAAAAAGCTTTTGACAAAGTTCTTCACCAAAGGCTCTTGAATAAATTTAGCAGTCATGGGATAAGGGAACAGGTTCATGTTTAGATTGGTAACTGGTTGAAGGTCAGGAAACAGAAGGAAAGAATAAATTGACAATTTTCACAATGGAGGGAAGCAAGTAGTGGGGTCCCCGTGGATCTATACTGGGACAAGTGCTCTTTAACTTATTCATAAATTATCTAGAAGTTCGGGTAAGCAGCAAAGTGGCCAGATTTGCAAATGACACCAAACTATTTAGTGTCATTTGCAGATGACATGAAACTACCTAAGACCTGGGTAGAAGCGATTGTGTGGAAGCAAGGTAGGAGGAAACGTGGGTAGCTTTTTCTCCTACCTTGCTTCCATATAATTGCTTCTACCCAGATTTTTCTCCTACCTTGCTTCCACACAACCAACATTGGGAGCACACACAGCTCCCAAACCTGGGTTTGGGAGAACAGAGTTTTTGATTGTGTGAATGACCTCAGAGTCTTGCCTAAGGACACCCAGTAAGGTTATAGTTAAATAGGGATTTTAACCTTGGTTTCCCATATCTCTTTCCTGGGTAGGGAAGAAATGTTTATCTCTTCCCTACCCAGGCAGGGCAGCCAGTTTTGACCCCATCAGCATTAATTTGAAGTTGGGATTTTTTGTCCCAGTTGATTTATTATTTATTATTTATTTATTCGATTTCTATACCGCCCTTCCAAAAATGGCTCAGTTTGCATTACTTTGCATTTTTATCACTGAAAGTAATTTAAAGTGCTCTTATTTTGGCTCTTTGTTAAAGAGGTTAATTTTTAGGGAAGAGTTCCCTCTTTTGGTTACAAGATTTTCCCTTATAGGGAACATGGGTCAGGGCGACTGAATTATCTGATTACACCTGATGCAGATATGTGGCAAAACTACCTGACTCCAGCTGACTGGAAAGCACCAAGGCCCAGAGGATAGGGATCCAACCTCCTATCCAGCCTAGTTCTTTCTGAGGTGATAAACTTGTGTTTGGGCGATACCATTTCAGACTGCAGGTGCAGGCTCAAAATTATAGAATGTCCCCCATTGGAGGGAGGGGGGGAATTCCATGTGCATAGTCTTCTTGACTTGCTAGTTTTCTACATGAAAACCCTTCTCTGTGGCATGCTAGCTTATATATGGAAAAATGTTCAGTCACATGAGTTCCCACCTACAATTTGAAATGGTACAAGCAAGACACAGTTTTGCCATTTCAGCAAGAATTAGGTCACCTTGTCTGCTTCCCTTCGGGTCAAACTGATGCATGTTTTATACACTTTTCTATTAACAAACAAAACCAAAAACCTTAGCGATGTACAATAAAATCCACATTCTTTTCGATTTGAACCTGCCATTCTGTGCCTTTCTTCCCTAATTTTTAAATCCATGCCTCTTTCTCTTACTTTCTAAGTCCACCCACCCCCAAAACACCAAATCCCCACTAAAGAATGATGATTTCTTGCTGATCCTGCCAATGTCATGTTAGCTTATAGGTCATTTATGACACACATGGTCTCCATAGCATAAATGCCATCATAATTATCAAAACAATTATCCCTGTGATTTACTCTTGAAACCATGTGTGATTGTTGAGGGTGAGCATAAGGTGGCAAACATAGCTCTGAACACGTGTATCGAATGATTAACCAGCCTCAAAAGTAAGCATTATGGTTGGAGTTTCCAGATAGTCTTTTCACCATAGCTTTCTTTTTAATTGGGGCTGAATGACACAGATCTAGGATTGTAAGGCAAGGGCATCATTTGAGATATCTGAGTAGGAAAAACCATTCCTCTGATAAAGATCAGCTTGTCTCCTGACTGCACTGCAGTTGGTATCTGAAAACAGTAGACCTTTTCAGTTTTATTTGAAACATACGTTCTGTGCTCTTCAAATATTTGGGGTGTGTGTGTTGTTTAAATTGTCCAACCTAGGTGCCAGGTGAGAAGAGCTGAGTGTAGTGACTTAGAGGCTGAGTTGTACATCAGGGAATCTCCTGTGCAATGTTTGCCTTTGTTACAAACTCACTAAGTGACCTTAGGCAAGCCGCCTATATCTGAGCCTTAGCCCTTATCTGCATAAGGGGGTTAGGGATGTGAGCGGAACAGGGATGTGAGCGGAACATAAGGGGGTTAGGGATGTGAGCGGAACAGGCAACTGCTGTCTCAAAGGTGGTGGTGGGGATAACTTTAAGGAATGGGGAGGATGCTCTCTCCCCCTTCCCCGTGTTTCCCCCACTGGCGCTGTTCTCAAAAACAATCCTGCTGGGGCGGCCAAATATCTCCTTGCCGCAGTGGTATGTCGTGGACCGGAAGTGGCTGCTACATGTGCGTGTGCACATCCCTTTAAGGGGGCTTCCGTGCACTATAAGGGGGCCAATACTGGCCTACCTTATATGGTTTGTCTAAATATTGTGGTGATGATGATGAAGTGTGAAGCACTCTCTTTAAAGCTCTATATAAATGCTAAGTTGTAGTATTCTATTATCAGGTATGCCATCTAAGATGATCCAGCAATTCTTGTTTAAAGCCTTAAACAGCTCAGGATGCAAATTCATGTTCAACTCTTAAGCTCACTGGGTAATTTTGAGCCAGTTTCAGACTAACCTACTTTACACGATTGTTGTGAGGATGAAATGGAGGAGAGCTCCGTAGGCAAAATAAAAAAATCCACATCTTCAAGATTCCATTGCATTGTTGTCTATGATGCTGTATTAACCCTGTCCTAACGATTTGTAAAATGGATAAAGCGTGGCTTCCTTTTTCTCAGCATTGTGAGTGAATGTTGTTTAGGAGTCCAGATAACTCATTTAAAATCATGCTTTGCATTCAACTTTGAGAGTGGGAGTGATGGCTTGTCCATGTTGGGAAGCTCCAGGGAAATGACTTGCCAGAACAGGATAGCGCTCTACATTTGTATTGACATTGCTGCTGAAAATGGTACATGACAACACAAATCCTAGCCTTATGCAAAGAAGTAGTTACCAATCATCTATCATTTTGTAATAAATTGTTAAGAATGTTAGCTACTGCAAGCACAATGTGCCTGTAAAAGATAGGTGTTGTTTTTTTAAAAGACATGAATCTATCCAGAAAAAAGTGTTTCTTATTCAGAGAAATTGTTTTTCTTCATGTCAAAAAGAGAAGTGGGAATACTTTTACTACTACTACTACTAATAATAATTTAATTTATACCACCAAAGGCTCTAGGTCATTCACAAAAATAAACACAATAAAAACAAAACAAAACAAACTGTTAAAATAGCAATTAGAAATTTCAAAACATTCAAAACTTAAAAGCCTGGCTAAATAAATAATGAATTTTGTGCAGTATTATTCTCCCTCCCCCCACCTCTCTTTTAAGATATTGATGTCTTGTTTGCTGGTGTCTTGGTAAATAATGTTGATGGAAACCTTGTGAACAGCACTCACGAGGCATATGTGATGGAGAAGCACAGAAAGGATCTCTCTTGCAAAATATAAAAACCAGCAATTAAACTTTGCTTTTAGATTTAACTCTTGGTCTCTGTATTTGCAAGGGAGATCTGCTCTTGGCTTCTCTCTCACAGTGTGCCTCTTTGTCTCCTGAGATATTTTCACTAGCCTAACTCATTTTGCAAAGCCCTCTTCCATTATTATAATCATATGACGGAAGCAAACTGC
Source organism: Hemicordylus capensis (assembly GCF_027244095.1). Lineage (NCBI taxonomy): Eukaryota > Metazoa > Chordata > Lepidosauria > Squamata > Cordylidae > Hemicordylus > Hemicordylus capensis. The sequence goes on from NC_069659.1 coordinate 209,154,938, forward strand.
AGCCAGGGCCTAAAATAATTTTCGATCCCCAAAATACCTCTTTTCCCACCCCCTCATCTTTTAACATCTAGCCTGAGGAAGAGCTATGTATGACTCATAAATTTGCACATCATGCTGTGAAAATTGGTTGGCTCTACTAAAGATACTGGCCAACATCCAGAGCAGTCTGCTATGGATGCTCCTAACATCTTGCATCACGCACTGCTAGCCACCATGCAGTGCTACTCCATATACTCTTCCTGGAATACATGCAGTTCTATTAGGAGCACCCACAGTCGATTGCTCTGGTTGTCAGCCACTGCTTTACTATAACTGTGACCTTTTTTGTTTGAACAGAGCAAGAGGGCTATCTATTCTTAATATACAAATGTTCCGTGTTGTTTCAGAGGGGCCAGAGCTATAGCTAGGAGGGAGCGAGGTTCCTAGGTCCGGGTTCTTCTTCAGCTTTCATTCTCTCTCCAGCACTTGCTCACACACGCTAAAGCATGCATGCTTATATCTTACCTACTTTCTCTGAATAAGTTTGCTTCAAACCGTCGAGTGCTTGACACTTAAAAAAAAAAAAAAGCTATAAAGCTGTGTAATGTTTGAGGTTTAATATAAGATTTGTTGCTGTTTTGCATTGACATCATTCCTTCAGTGTTTCCTTTAGGCTCTTAACACTTCTGGCTGTGGACGTAGTGAGGCCCTTGGTGTGGATGGCACGACTCGGTTCCCAAACTGGGAGCTTCCAGATGCTGCTGAACTACAACTCCTATCAGCCCCAGCTACAATTTATTGTGGTTCAGCAACATCTGGAGGCTCCCAGTTTGGGAACCACTGCACGAAGTGATTCTTATATGAGAAATGGGCCTCTTCTATTCCTTATGTGGAGCTCCTTTTTAAATTGCTCCAAATGAAGCATGCTTCTCCTCACATATAAAAGGGAACAGAGGTCACATTCCTTGCTGTAATGAGAAATAATAATTAATATCAACTTTTTTTGTTGGCCGCCCCATAACAAATTGTTCTCCAGGCAGCTCACGGAAATAAAATAATAAAACAATTGAATAAAACATACAGTTAAAACACCTAAAATAAAATATAGAAACGTTTTTAATGCTTTAAAATATTTTTTTAAAGGCCTAGGTGAACAGAAAGGTCTTCACCTGGGATCTAAAAGAACAAAGTATTGATACCAGGCAAACCCCGCTAGGAAGGCTGTTCCATAAGTATATGGAGAAATAATATGTGTGGGTAAAAAATGAATCTCGGATCCATTTTTGGAATAATTTGACCAAGTACACAGCTAATGGTATACCTGCTCAGTAGCCAGGATACTCTCCTGATTTTTGTAGTTCCCATTTTGCTGCATGTGAGTGTTTGCCCTGCCTTTTTAAACAAGAGAAGAAAGCATGCGTTAGTATTGTTAGTTGAACTGCATTTGTAAGAAGAGATTGTTGAAGATAAATTGTGTGGTTATGTTCATAATGGGACAGGATGTGGGGATGTATAATAATTCTTGCTTATTTTGATGTGAGGTTTGCTTTAATATCCAAATTAAATTCAATAATAGAAAATAATATGGGTGACATACTGCCTGAGAAGGTGAATGATCATGCATGAAAGACTCTCTGTATATAACTGCTTCTGAAGACACTTCAGACAAAACTTCTGCCTTGAAAAAGGTTCATGTGAAAACTGGTGAAGGCCACATGTAGGCTAGTTCTGATTCAGAAATTCCAGCCAAACCATGCTTTGGCCACCAGGGTTGTGTTTCGAGCTTGCTTGCTCCCACTTTCCCTCATGCTTCCAGACTCTCTCCCTCACTTCTTGGTTCACAATATCCAGTTTATTGTTAGGTCTGAACTGGGCAAGTGATGGTTACTGTAAGCTATAGTTTGCCTCCGAATCAAAAATGGAAGCAGTGGTTTGAGCTGAATTTCTGTTGGATGGCGAACAGTGGTTTGTGGTAACCATTGTTATCACTCTAATATTGAATGTTGCCTTCAAGGTGTGTCCTCTTTCTGGAAAGATTGGAGATCACTGCCTTTTAGGTATAATTGAATAGAAAACTGTCCATTTTTATTTTATTTTTTGAAAAATAAAAATATAAAAGTGGAACCTGTGACAAAAATATATCAGATCTGATATCTCATGTATTATAATGGGGAGGAAAGGACAGAATTGGGCATTGATAGGTGAAATGTAGGATTGAGAGGTCTTGTCAGAACAGAATCCCCCCCTGCCCCCCTCCCCACTTCCAATGTTATTGTCTGTGCCTTTTTGATTGACTGCAGGAGAAGAAACACTTCTTGGAACTCTTTTTCATGCATTCCATAGCTACAAAGTATATGTTTTCTTTGCCTCATGGTGGTTTTTTGTTTTTGGGGAGTGATCCGAGCTCACCTCCAAATCTAACATTTTTGGGCATGTCTTGTGTTCTCTCCCAATACCCCCAAATATCCTTCCATCCTTAACAGGAGCTTGCTGTGCCTCTCCACATGCTCCATTAGCTGTCACAATATATTAATAGATTTGCAAGGTTTGTGTCTTTGATCATGTTCTGTCTATTTCCCTGCACTCATTTTTTAAAACACCATGTCATTTTGGAAACAACCTTTAGTAACTTTGACTTCCTTTTCTCTCATCTCACTACTGTACAATTCTTTCTCTAGCTTATGACGATATCATCACTCCACTTGCAACCTAATAAGTTTGTTAATTGTCTAATGAAGATTGATCTTTATTGTGATGTGACACATCTAAATGAAATCCCCATGATGCTCTAATGAAATTTCAGTGTTTAGTGCTTGCTTTGGGAGTGAAGGATTGTCTTGTGAGAAGTTCACTGCAAAACAGTTTGTCTTGAACAATTGCCCTTCTTCTTGAAGTTTTAATCCTTCACTACTTCTACCTTTGTGAGCTCCTAGGGGCAAGGTCTTGTCTCTCTTTTTAAGTTGTTCTCTGAAGCACCACATGTGCATGGATGGCCTTATTGATTTTTCCCTCCCTTCAAGTCCTGTTTCTGTTTGTCTCATGATTTTACCTAGAATGTGTATCTGCAGGCAGGGACCAATGCTTTTTATTCATGTACCGTGCTTAGTATGTTTATATGCATCTATAAACAATGAATGGTCATGATTTACATTCACTATAGACTTGGGGAGAAAAAATTAAATCTCACTTTAAAAATATTGCCACCCCTTTCATTTATTTGTAGACTTTTACCTTTTTTTAAAATTCAAAGTAGCAATGTGTTCTCAACAAATGTAATAATCCCTGTGAGTAGTAGCCCAATCGCTAAGACATCCCCATTCCCACCCCCCACCATATAAATATGTAGAACTTAGGTTTGCCACCTGAAGAGCTCCAAAATAAGGAACACATTGAGATTGTTCACATGGGTGGGAGGGAGGCATGGCTGATGGAGGGAAAGGCTGCTTAAACTGACCTTTTCCCCCAGACAAGCGATTTTGTGTTCCTGCAAGTGTGGATTGTTCCCAGACAAGCAGTGCTGCATGGTATAGTATGCAGCTCTGAAGGCCAGGATGATATGACCCAGCCTCCAGGAATCCCACAATGCAGGGGGCATTCCCCTGAGAGATGGGCGCTCTAGGCACCCATCTCTATGTGCAGTGGACTAGAAGCAGCCCATCCTCGCACACAGGCAGGTAGCCAGGATTAAGGGCGCACTCGCTCACTTGATCCTGGCAGATCTGACATGCAACCTAACCCATGCCAGGCATCCCTAGTCTGGGTTAGGCTGCATGTGAGAACAGCCTCCCTGTGAGATTAATAAAATGACATTATGTGTGTCTGTCAGAACATGAAGAATAACTTATTAGTGGTTCAATACTTTAATGTATTAAATTTATCTCATATATGTATATACTGCTCTTCTAAGCAAGTTGTTCTAGAATTCATGGGTAGCATTCAGACTATTTTAACCATAACTAAGTTCCATTGAAATGTATGAGCCTTAAGGTAGTAAAGATAATTCTTAGTTATTTCAGTGGTGTTTCTTGTTATGAGTAACGTTTTCTGAATGCTACCCCATAATAAACAATAGCAATTTTGAAAAGCTGCATTATAAGAAGACAATCTTAGTTGGTAACAATCTCAGCTTATCTCAACCTATTTAAAACAGATAGCCGGTTAATCTAAAGTTGGTTTTTGCCCTGAGAGTGCATCTCTTCTTTCCAATGAGTATTTTTGGTTAGTCCCTGCAGTATTTTTGGTTACTCTGTATTTGTACAATTTTGGTATTGTAAACTGCCTTGAATAGCTTGCTAGAAAGCCAAGGTACAAAAGTTTTAACGAATAAATTAAATAAGGAAGCTGGTTGCAATGACCCAGGCACAGCAATATACACATATTAGCAATATAGACAAAATACTAGTGTTCTTAACATTTATCATATAAAGTGAGAGTAGCTTTATCACCAGAGAGAGCCCCTCAAATATCTTTCATTCTTTTATTTAACTGGTAAAACAGGAGATGATAAAAGGAGATACCTTATTGGCTTCTGGTGAATTTGCATTCATTAGAAACTTTGATATGGCTTTATTTTGGCCCCTCATTGTAATGTTGCAAACATGACCTTCTCCAGCTGCATGTTGCATCTCACATACTCACCATGCAAAATTAACAAGTCTCTGTTGTTTATATTGCAATGAGCTTTCAAAGCATTATCATGCACTTTAGACAACCAACAGAACTCCTTTCCACATTCTTTATATTTTTTACATTCACCGGCCCTTTTTTTGCTGGGTTGGATGGAAGAAGATGCCATGATGGCGGACAGACTATGAGGGAGATATTTTTGCAGAATGGGACACACCTTCACTGGCCTGGCTGCTCTCTGTTCCATAAGGCTCAGCCTTCTCCCATCACCTGCAGGGGAAAAGATGAAATTTTGGCTCCAAAAACAAGCTTCATCATGGGAGTTGTAGTACCAGAGTGTAATCTGCTATCCAGCCTGCAGGGCTGAAGAAGACTGCTTTCTAGAGGCCTGCAATGTGAAGCCAGCCTCTTCCTTGTGTGTGTACTGCCATCAGTGACTGGCCGACCTCAGAGTGCTGAAAATATAGAACAAACTATGTTCTTTATTAAGTTGATAAAGAACAGGTACATATTAATGCTAAATAAGGAACTGTTCTTTGGAATAAAGAACGGGTGGCAAGCCTAGTAGCAACCTCCACCTAGTCTACTGCATTTAACTTAGATTTGTTGCAGTAGTGGGTGAAATTATACTTCTGTCTGAGCCTAGTTTTGAACATGATTTCCCCCTGCCACTGCATTGACAATATTGAAGTCCTCCTACACCAATATTATTTTAATGTAATGATTGACAGGTGCTGTGTGCTTGTGTGTGTGCGCATTGCTGTTCTTGAGAAATAAGCAACACAAGTAACTGGTTCAGCAATTTGCCCTTTAGCACTTTTCCCCTCTTTCACAACCACATTGTTGAAGACAACTTTTGGTGAACATTTGAGCAACTGGGAGAATATTTATTTGAAGTTGTAGTGTGCTTTTAGTTCCTATGTTAGAGGAAGAACCATCTAGGGCATGCTATGTAATTAAAAATAAACCTAGAGTGGTCATTTTGTTTTAATATGATAAGCAATAAATTGTGGCCAAGGTTTTTTGCAAATGTTCCATAAGCCAAGAGCAAAGGGCCAGGTTTTGTCACTTTAGTGTGCGCTGGAGTATGTGTGCAGTCTCCATGTGCCCTGGTGTAGTTTTACTTCTAGTTTGCCAAGCCAGGGAAGAACCAAGACTCTCTTGTTCTTGCAAGCTTTTAATTATAATTTTAATAATTTGTTTTATATTGTTTTTATTGTGTTTTATGTATTAATCTGTGTTTTTTAATATTAAAATTTGTACACTGCCTAGTGATTTACATATCAGGCAGTATAAAAATATATAAATAAATAAACCAACAGTGCAGCATGAAAGAAGCAAGCCGAAGGGCAGACCTGACTGTGCCGAAGCCAGATCCATGAACCTTCCTGTCATGTGATCCAGATGTGCCATTGTTTCTTCCCCATATACATCTGTACTGTTTCTGCCACTGGTTGGCCACCTATGATGCTCCATGTGGAGAAAGTGACTGATGAAGTACTCAAATTGCTATTAACATTCTTAATGGTACCAGTAGATTTGTAATAGGTAGAGCACTGCATTTTTGCATGCGCAAGAGATGATAATATGTAGAAGGGCTATTGGATGGAGATATTTAATAGTATTTTTATAGCACACGTCACGTGTTCAAAGCACTTTGAACTTACCAGGGTTCCTGGTAGTCCTTCCAATAGCCCTGTTCAGCAAACTATACTGGTAGATACAGGGTTGGGCTTGCTGCAGTTGGAGGAACTGTGGCTTGCTTGAGACCACCAAGTGAGTTTTGAAACGGGCACTTCCTGACTCCTGATGCACACGCTCATGTACTACTTTTAATATCTGTCCATGTTCATTGTGGCACTCTACACGTTCTTCAGGCCATTTAGTGCAGGCTACTGATTTGATTTGATTATTAGCAGTGTCTCTAGGTGTGTGTGCTCTAAATGTGTTTTTTGATACTTCACCTACAAAACCAACTGTGGAATTGCTGGTAAGAGTGACAGCTGCAGGCAATAAATGAGGATAGTAATAGAAGGCTCAGTGCTGGATAGAACATCATAAATCATGAGGAGAGAGCGGTATGTGTGCTGACAAATCAGCAAGCAGCTGCAAACAGCACTTTCCAGGTAAGAATTATTGCTCTGGCTTCTGATAACTGTTCAGAAACCGCCTTTCCCTACACATTTAGGTGACTTCCCTCATTGCGCAGCTGGCCACAGCCACGCAATTAAGAGGACTGCAGTAGCTTTTGGGCTTGATATGGTGTATCTACTGTAGTATAGACTTTCATTTTCACCCACAGTGTATTTGATGGGAGCTTTATTCTTTCTATTAGGCACATCCACTAAATCTAACCCCCCTTTCTATCTCGGAAGGTATTTCAGGCAATTGTCTAGGGAGCTACTGAAAATGGTTTTCACCAGTATGGATCATTTTTGGCTGTCTTAAATACTGTGTTTTCCCTCTTTGGACACAAACCATTCAGAACATCTCCTAAGCAAGACCTATTGAATATGACTTCATAAGGATGTGGCACCAGCGGACCGAAATCATCAGTTTAATTATTTTGTATAAATGGGTGATGGCTAGAAAGAAATAGATTGTATTAGTGTATGACTCCCGTTGTTTCTGGTGTTAAAATGTATTCTTTGTTGTGACAGTAGTAGAGCAAGAGTAGAAGACAAATGCCAGTGTTTAAATGTTAACAGGGATGAAGATGGCCTTGTCTCTGCCTAGGTGCATGTCTGAGTCCTTCTGCTGCAAATAGAAGAGACGTTGCATTTCTTGCTCCATCTTGGTCAGTGCTGTATGTAGTCAGCACTGTACAAATGAAAATACTGCTTCCAGGCAATTCTAACTTTGCACGAAGGGAAGGTGAATTCTGTGCCCTCTATATATTCTGGAATTTGGGCCTTACTCATATACTTACGCCTAATTTATTATAAAGTGGCTCACATTCTGCAGAGTGAAATGCAGACAGTTTAGCAATGTCTGCACTGCTGCAGAATAGGGCTGTTCTGCTGTGACTTAAAATGGTGCAGTCTCAGTTGTGCAGTCCTATACCCGTGGGAGTTTGGAGATCTTTATATTTGGGAAGTGGGGCTTAATGATGCCTGGGTGTTTCCCACACTTCTGGGAATTTGTGTTCTTAGCTGAGTTCAACTGCCTAGATTTCGGATGGTAAAAGCTGCATGTGGCACACCTGTAAATCGTGCTTGGTGGCTTCATAGAATCTTCAAATGTTTGGTGCATATGATCGTTGCCCTTGTAGGACTTTGATCAGCTGCCCATGTGCTTTGTCTGAATAAATCCTATAGGTAAGTGTGTGTGTGTGTTTAAGCACCCTAGTCTGCAATTTGATTCTCTTGGGAAGTGTTGGTCTCTTGAGTATTGATTTGTATCCATAATATAATAAATGGATGTGATGTGATGTGAGCTATGCGCTGTGTTGGTTTTTCTGTAATTTTGCATTTTTGACTCCTGTTTCTTCTTCTGCTTGTTTTCTGGTCTCAGACTGTAATCAACTTAATCTTAATCTGAAGCACCAGGGTCCCATTTGTCGCTTGAAAAGAAGAGCAAAGCTCTCTGCCAGCCTTCTAAAGGAGGTGGGGAAGGATCTTAAAGTGGTCACAGTTCTCTTTCCTTCTGCCCACCACTATAGATAAGAGCGAGTTTCCACAATTTTAATAGGGTTTTTTGTTCTGCTTAGGGTTTGCTGTGTATTCCTGTTCTTTTATTGTAATGCGTGTTGGAGACACTGTGAGAGCCTTTTATTTTTGAGTTCAGTATGTGGGATGCAAATGTTCAGGCGTACAACTTGATAACTTGATAACATTGGTATATCTCACATATGCTTTGCTTTTGAAAGTATATGTTGGGAATTCTTTCACTCAAGATTCTGCTCCCCTGCCCATAACACTCTCTCAAAGACTGATAAGTGTTTTCAGTTATTAAAGGCAATTAATATTTCATATTTAAACACCTAAAACTTTCAGATGCACCTGCCTTGGCTGAAGAAGTGGTAAGAGTCTGCTCTTGACAAATATTTCAGAAATGCTTGGATTGGAAAACATGGATTGAATTAAGTCAAATCTCACTGTTGTTCAAAATGAGGGTGCTATTTTTGTTCGCACAATGTGTGATTAAAACCTTTTTTATGTATCAATTTCCCCCCCAATCAGGAGAGTTGCAACTAACATCTGCTATTATATAATTGCTGCAATATTTGGTGTGTTGAGTGAGCTGATATTGAAAACCAGTAGGTGCTAGGAAACCTCAAACATTACATCAGTTAGGGTCATAGATTACATGGAAGAAAACATGGATTTGCGTGCAGAGTTGCGTGCAGAGCTGCAGTCGCTCATGGCTTCCTGACACATCTAGCTGCATAATGCATGTGTTTGCAAAGACATCTCAGTCACAATTGTCCATTCTGGTTTTTTGTTTTTTTAATGCAATATGTGAGATGGCTCACAGATTCAAAATACTATGGTGAGCAGCTTTGTAGCTCCAGGGAGATGTGTTAGATCACTCACAGATGCTCTTGAAATTACATTCTTAGATGTGGTGGTGGGGAGTTTCTGGCTTGTGGGTGTTGGTAGAGATACATTTTAAAAAGTAATTGCAATAAAGACTTGGACAAGGTGGTGGCACTCCAAACCTTTTTGCTTTAAACCTATTGTATCTGAAGAGCCAAACATAATCTCTCTATCTCTTTTTAAAGGCTTTGAAACAGCCCAACAAATGTGTTTACATAAGGTATAATTCAAGAGCCCATGGTTTATAGACCATACTAATCGTTTAATTTAATAAATGTCGTTCCTTAACCTTGCAATTCAAATTCAAAGGCCTCCCAAATCCCATTTATCTCTCAATTGCCTAGCCCAAATGCTGTCCAGGCCGTCTAGGGTATAAGAGCAGCTAAGCAGGAGCATGATCATGCTCGGCTGGGCAACCACACCACCTGGACAGACTAAAGAGGATTTGGGGGCCCCCAGGGACTGTGAAGGCCCTTGACTTCGGCCTGGAAGTCCAGGGGTAAGAGTGCCTCTGGCCAAGCCTCACCATGTCTTGAAATTATTTTGATTGCACAAATGGTTGTTACAAATAATATTTAATCATTTCTCAGATGTGAAGACTTGATATCATTACTTAAGAACATAAGAATAGCTCTGCTGGATCAGGCCCAAGGCCCATCTGGTCCAGCATCCTGTTTCACACAGTGGCCCTGTTGGAAGCCACAGGCAGGAGTTGAGGGCATGCCTTGGTATGCAACTGTCTTGGAGGAAGAGAAAGAAAATTGCAAATGACACCATTTCTTTGAGCTTCCTTGCAAATGTTCAATGGACAAGACAGACTGGGGTTGAAAAGCTTTACTTAGTTGAAAGGCATTACTTAGTCTCATTATAGGAAATGTCTGGATGCTACCCAGGGGCGTAGCAAGGTTGGAGTGGGCCCAGAGACAAGATTTTAAAATGGGCTCCCCCCAAAGTCCAGGGCCTCCACACACCCCAGGCCCCCAAGGATTTAAGTCTGATATTCCAAAATAAGTATGCTGCCTGCAAATACATTTCACTGAATACACACACACACATCACAATATATAGTGATATACATTGAGTACTATACATTTGTATTACTTTTAATGCCTAGAACACACTAGAAAGATGAATTATTAAAATGGGCCCCTCGCTGCAGATTAGCAAAGGAGACTTTCAACCATGCAGGGTGAGCCTATGTTTGTTTTCTCAGAATTCTGAACAAATTCAGTCAAGTTTGATTGCAGGAGGTTTTTCACAGGAGGCTTTTAAAGCTCTTTCACACACATCTCCTCTGGAATGGAGGTGCTGCATTCACATGTTGGCCAGATTTACCCTGAAGTCCCTGCAAGTTATTGGGGAGCAGTTCACACACAAGAAAAATAAAATAAAATAAAAGCAGAAGGCATGCTTCACAGTTCTCACTCAGACCTTCTGGGTTGCAAAACAACTTGAACATAAGTGCATTTATAAATGAATGAATGAATGAATAAAATTAATAAAATACTGTTCCAGAAGTTTTTGCAATTTTCTGCCATGAAACAAGCCACTTATAGGACTTTTTAGATAGTTTTTTTTAAGTCAGCAAATTTCCCAAGCTGTTTCAAAATAAATATTCAGAAACTTCTCGGTCCCTCCCCCCCCGCATATCCAAGCCCTATGGCAAGCAGATCCCTATATATGGGGGCGGGGGGCGGGAAAGGTAACCACAAAAAGGAGTTCACACTCTACCTGGCAAATGCTGGTCTGGGTTAAGCAGGGCAGCAAGAGGTCTTCTGCTGCAGAGAACACTCTGGCTGCCTCCTCCTTCCTGGCTGGCTTGGGCCCTACTCGAGTTCAGGCTTCACTGCGGCCTACACGGAGGCCTCCGTGGAAGCCCCGCCCACCCGCCGATCAGCTGAGAGGCGGGAGAAAAGGAGCTCTTTGCAGCTTGCCTGCTGCTTCGATTGCGGCTAGCAGAACAAGCAGGAGAGACGGCGAAGAGGGCAAGTGCCTGAGAGGCTATGGGGCTGGGCAGGGGGCAATGGGGAGTCACATGAGGTGCCCCTGGGGTGCCCCTCCAGGCAGTGGGGCCCCCAGACAACTGTCTCCCCTTGCCCTATCATTGTTACGCTCCTGATGCTACCAATTAAAAGGAGAGCTGAATTTCGCTATATTTTTAGGGATTTGGTTCAACGCCTGCTAGATACAAACCTATATGAAGCTGCCTTATACTGAGTCAGACCACTGATCCACCTAAGACAGTATTATCTCTCTAACTGGCAGTGGCCTCCCAGGGTTTTAGGTCTTTTCCTGCCCTATCTGGAGATGCCAGGGATTGAACCTGGGACCATCTGCATGCACAGTATATGTTCTCCCATTGAGCTACAACTCTTCCCATGGATAATGAAAGGCTACCAAAACTCAGTCTTCAGAATCAGAATTCAGTTACTATTATGACAGGAGCCACTCAGTTCCAGAATGCTGATATTCATCCATATTAATGTCAAAGTCTAGGACTCACTTCTGTGGTACGGAGTTAGATTTTGCCAAGGCACCTTTAAAAAAAATTAAGTACCTACTCCTAAAGGAAGTTCTGGTGCTGTTTGCTTAAAATGTTTCTATCTTGCTGTACAATACGGCTTGGGGCAGGTCCAGTTAAATTGTTCAGTGTTGAATGCTGTAAAAGAATCAGCAGTTTCTATCTTTGAGACCTACTTGCTGTTACTAGGGTCCCTGTCTATTTTCCCTTGTAAGGATCCATCCAATGCCTTGACCTATTCAGGAATACGTGAGCTTTAGCTTTGGTTTTTTGTATTGGCGGGGAGGGTACATAGAGATGTCTGTCATTGTTTTTTGAGTTCCCCTCTACAAGGAGGTGAGGCTTAGATATCTAGTTTGAGCTACTGGACAATTCAACAAAACGTTGAATTTTATGAGCTAATACAAATCACATCATCACACGGAAGGGCGGCTTGCCTTTCTGACTGCATGTTTGGCAGAATTGTTTCTGGTGTGAATGATTTTATGGGCAATTGAATGTGAACTTGTTTTTTGCCACCTTGACAAAACCTGTAACTTCGTTTATAAGATTTGTAATAAATTACTGCTACTTTATGATGATACTAAACCTGTATCTTTCATTAGAAATTGCACTAAGTAGTACAGGTAAAATTAATATATTTATTTTAAAGTTTAAGCCTCTGCCAAGTGAACAAAGGGGCTCCTTTTAAAGGGGTGAATCTCTTCTGTTTAATGGGGAGAATGCAACAGAACCTATCCAACCTCAACACAACATTCCTCCAGTGGTGGTGGTTGGTGTCTACCTTTATTTTCTTTTTAGATTGTGAGCCCTTTAGGGACAGGGAAACCATCTTATTTGTTACTTATGTTTCTTTGTAAACCACTTTGAGAACTTTTGTTGAAAAGTGGTATATAAGTGTTCATGTTCATAGTGATTTATATCCTACGCCTTCCCAGAAAGTCCCAGGGCAGTTTACAAAAGTCAAAATTAACACTAATGCTCATTATGTGGTAAAAACAATTGTGTGTGTGTGCACTGCATATTTGAAATCTTTTAATAAATTAAGAGTGCAGAATAATGGGATTAATTCTAATGTATATCAGTAAGTAAATTCTATAAGTTGGTAAGAACTGAACTGTTAACAACTTTGTGGCTTGGATTAGTATGTTTCCTCCCTTTCTCCCTTTACAGACAAGATTGCCTTGGCAGTTATTGATCCATTTATTGTCTATATTGTGGAGTGGGAAAGAATTGTATCTGTTGAATGAGTGGGGTGGGGGCAAGCTTTCCATGCTGACTCTGCAAATTCAAGTAAAGGCAACAAATACTTGACACTAGCTTCAAGTCATCTAAGTGAAATGGCATAAAAATACAAATGTTAAAACTTTTCTAGACAGTGATTCTTATGTATGTTTGACTGTTTCAAGAAAGTGACTATGGTTTAGATCAGTCAAATATATACAATAGTGGTTTCACTTTGGACTTGTTCCCACGTGTGATCATCTCTCAGATACTGGCATACATGAATGAGCCATTGCATATCAGAGTTTTCATATTGCCTTAAATGCAATGCTTTTATTTGGAGTTAGGAACATAGGAATCTGCCTTATACAGAGTCAGACCATTGGTCCATCTAGCTCTGTATTGTCTACATAGACTGGCAGCAGCTTCTCCAAGGTTGCAGGCAGGAGTCTCTCACAGCCCTATCTTGGAGATGCCAGGGAGGGAACTTGGAACCTTCTACATGCACACATGTAGATGCTCTTCCTAGGGGGGAATATCTTACAGTGCTCACACATGTAGTCTCCCATTCAAATACAAACCAGGGTGGACTCTGCTTAGCAAAGGGGACAATTCATGTTTGCTCCCACAAAACCTGCTTTCTTCCATGTTGAGTTAGTTCACAGAACCTGCTGGGAGAGCAAGTGCAGCAGTGAATCAATCCACTCTAAGTGTATATTGTTTGACATGCTGAGGATTACCCATGATTATCCTGTTGTGTGAGAGGATATGGTCCAGTACCTAAAGTAATAGACAGATCAAGTGTGTTCTAATTCAACCATGTGTTCTAATTCAACCATGTTCAGCCAGGAAGTCACCTTGGTGCATTTCACAGTCTCTCAACCTCAGTTTTTCATCCATAGCAATAGGAATACTAATGATGTGACTTTGGAGATAGTTAATGTAAAACACTTTGTACACTGCAAAGCACTAATTAAATGATATAATGTAATATTTTGATTCAGAGCTGTTCTGAATTAACAACTCAGTGCTCTTGTGCAATCTCCCAGCTCATTCTTGGGCTGTAATGAAAATTTAAGCATCTCTTGTATATTTGGTAATTCTGTAGTTTGAATGGGTAATTCTCCGATCCTGCAGTGGAAGTTAATCAAAAGCATGAGAGGCTTTTGTCCTTTATTCATTTTTCTTCACCCTTGGATTCCCGCCCCCCTTGACTATAAATTCAAGAGTGGTGGCCACAAATTAAGGAATGGTTCAGATAATGAACCAACTGGTTATCACAGAATGCATGTTATAAAACTTGTTGCCTTTAGCTTAGATGCCTTTTAAATGGGATTAGGCAAATTCATGGAGGATAGATCTATCAATGACTATTGGCCATGAGGGCTAAATGCAACTGCCATCTTTGAATCATATGCTAGGGGCAAACGTGGGGGGTGGGGGTGGCTCTCCTTGTGAGCTTTACAGAGGCATATGGTTGGCTACAAAATGCTGAACTAGATGGACCTTTTGATTTGATCCAGAACAGGCTGCTGCAGTATTCTTATATTGGCTCCAAGCATGCATGGGATTGATGATGTGTCAGTCAGTGTCAGTCAGTCTTTATTACAGTCTTTGACCAATATCAAAACAGCTAAAACAAATGTAAAATTTAAACATAACCATATTGATAACACATCTGTACACTGGATCTAACCGTTAGCAAGCAGAGCGCATTGAACTTGTATTGCAGAACAACAGAATTTCTCAACTGTGTGTGTGTGATAAGACAGATTCACATCTGTTAACAAATATTTGACAGAAAATTTGTCTGATCGTCCTGGCAGGTTATGCAAAACAGGGCCAATTAACCTTCGCCTAAGACCTGTATAAAAGACACACCGCAGGAGCATATGTGCGAGGTGACTGAGTGAATGGAGGGATATGCTTATGTGTTCCCCTTTTCCTACCTCCTTTATTATTTTCTTCTTCTTTGTTTTCCAGGAGAGGGGCATGTATGTGGAATGAGCGCCTGTTGATCAGTGATGGAAATATGATTAGCATCTCTGTTCTGGCATTTGTAGATGCCATGTGCCCTATAGCAAAAAAGCCAAGGAGGGTAATCTGCTGCTTCTGAACTGGGCAAAGACAGAGAGATTAATTGGAGGAGAAATGGCTTTGGCAAAGAACGGCATCTCCTCTCCAGAGTCCAGGTTTTTCTGGGGTGAGTGTACTAGAAGTGGGATTAGGAGCTATGCAGTGAAGTTGGTTATGAAGCACAGTGCAGCTGACAGAAATTCAATGCAGGCAAAGAAGAGCAGCTGGTCCTTAGCCAGTGTGCCTTTAAATGCTTTTCACCGCACAGCTGGAAGCTGAATTGAGTTTGCTTCAATGGAAGAAAACTCACCCTTGGCACTTGTGTAAACACAGTTTGAGAGACAGCAACCTCAACAAAGAAACTGCAAATGTGACTTGCAAGGCAGGAACATAGAGCAAAGGAGGTCTGGTTTACACAAGTTGGGTTGTCTGTTTCCTTTTTGCAGACATTGGCCATCGCCCCGGGAGCAGAACTGGGGTAAAATGGACACTGAGCTCTTGTTAGAAGCTCTAGGCCTGAGTCTTTTGGATAAGAGATGCCAGCTGGCATGCAGAAAGCAAAAGATTATACAGAAAATGGCCCATCAGAGAGGCTGCAATCACTTGTACTAGCTAAACTTCTCAAAGGCTTTCTGTTAGTGCTACCGTGGCTTCAGTGGTGTTACCTGCAGCAAAGACATGTACAGGATTTACTGTTTACAGTCCAATTAGGGTGCCCTAATTGGACTGTGGCTGCTTGCTGTGTGTTTGTTGCATATTAGGAACATGCATCAGCCTTTCACATTTGATATGTTTGCCATGCATCGCAGTGTAGCTTAGCATGCGTTGTTGTTATGGCAAGTGAAAAGTGAATGTGTGCCGGTGAGGTTGTAGGGATGACACATTGCTAACTCTGAATCTTTGTTCTCAATCTTTAAAATCTCAGCAAGTGGCCTGCCTCATAGTGGTGTTTGTACAGAGTGAGTTTGGTAACTGTTTGATAAAGAACTTGCCATATAAAATAATTAGGGCTATTGAGTACTTTAAGGTATTGATCTATCCAATTTTTAATGAGTTAGTACATGGCTCTCCACTGTTGTTGAATTACAGCTCCCATCACGCCCAGTCAGAATGATGGGAGTTGTAGTTCAAGAACATTTAGAGAGCCAAGGTTGCCTATTTCTGAGTTAGTGAGTTCTTTGTAAAAACAAAAAACAAACCTTGCATATTGCAAAATATGAGCAAAGATGCCTCTTTGAAGAAGGGTCATCCATCTTAAGTGTGATGTATGGTAGGGGTTCTCAAACTGGGGTGGGTGCATTGGGATTCCCAGGAGATCCCAAGGGGGTCCCAGACAACTTAAAAGGGGGTCCCAGACCACTCAGGAACTGTCAGGAGAGCAGGGGCCTTAACCTGACATGTCCAAGGTGTGGAGACGGTCAGGGATTATGAGAGGCAGAAGGCAGCAACTAGATGGCTCTGCTCACAAGGCACTTCTTTGGCTGAGGACCAGGTGCTAGTTCCCTCTTGGGGAACATCTAGATCTAGATGTTCGATGTCTAGAGCTCGTCTTGTTTTCAGATCCTGTCTCCGTGTCCGCCTCCCCATGCCTCAAAGAAGTAGGAGCAGCACTTTGCTTTAAATTCTCGACAATGTCTCTTCCTGAATTTTGGACTGGTGTGCAAGCTGAGTACAAAGAATTAAGCTATGAAAATACTGATCCCCTTTGCTTTGTTCCTGCTTGTGTGAATCGGCATTTTCATCTTTCATAGAGAGCAAATGCCTAGTGAAAATAACCTGGAGCCAGTGTTCTCTTTAAGGTGTGCACACAAGTTTTGGTTTTTTTAATGTCCGCTCAGTTTATTTTAGATCCTGCTCAGATTGAATCGGGAAGGTCTCACTCTGAATATATGTGCACACACACTGCCTTGATACTGCCACCCAGAAAACAAACTCATTCTGCACACAGTTGAAAAAAGTTAGAGAGAACACTACTTGGAGCCTGAAATTAGACTGGCAGTCTCAAACATAAAGCCCAGGTTTGAAAAACTAAGTATAGGAGCAAGCAAGCTCATCCTCATTCAGAAAGTAAATGTGCTTTATTTCTCTCTGCCTCATCAAATCAAAGGCTGATAGCCTAACAAAGCACGTGTGCTTCTAACATCAGTTTAGCACTAGCTCCTTCATTGGTCTGCTGTGCTTCCAAAGTGTGGGTACTCTTTTACTTGTCCCCCTTAGCTAAGCAGGGCCCACCCTAGTGGCATATGAATGGGAGATTCGATGTGTGAGCCCTCAGGGGATGTAGCTGCTCTGGGACGAGCAGAAGGTTTCAAGTTCCCTCCCTGGCTTTTCCAAGATAGGACTGAGAGAGATTCCTGCCTGCAACCTTCATGAAACCACTGCCAATCTGTGTAGACAATACTGAGCTAGATAGACCAGTGGTCTGACTCAGTATGTGGCAGTTTCCTATGTTCCTATGTAACCTCTGTTGTAGTGTGATAAACAAGATTACTATTCATTGCTAGAAGGTCCTCATGCATTTTCCCCATCCAGTTTGGGAATAGGGAACACCACATATTACAGCAGTACACTGTGGGTCAAAGTAACACTAAAAAACAAAGTGTATTTAAACAACTTCATCTGTGTGCTCTTCTCTTCAGTAGTTCTTATGGTAAAGAAAGCTATATCTTTGCTTTTTCAGGTGGACAGGCTGGATTTAGGGCTGAAATGTAGGTTAAGGCTCAAAAACTTTTTTGCTAGCTTTGGATATAAACTGGAAGGAAGGAAAAATGGGCACCTTTCTAATAAAATATGTTGCAAAAGAGAAGGAAGCTGGCAAGTGTACTTTATTTGTATGACAGTGGGCACTTTAAGACTTCTAGGTGTGCGTTGGCCTCAGTTATTTAAATGGGGTGCTGGTATGTAATCTGCAATTAGAGTTTGAGTTGATTAATCACGGCTGTCTATCAATTACAACTTGTGGCCCAAGTAATATCTGCTTATCTTGGTGCTCTGCTTTGTCACTACCTATGTAGAACAGTGGTCTACATAGGAATGTGTCAACAACTATGAGAGCTAAATAGAACCTCCATATGCAGCAGCAGTATACCTCAGAACAGCAGGTTCTACTAACAAATTGTGGGAGGACTGTTGCCTTCATGCTCTGCTCATAAGCTTCCTGGGGGCATGTAGCTGGCCACTGCCAGAAACTGGGTGCTAGGCCAGTTTATCCAACAGGGCTCTTCTTAACGTGCACTTTAACTATTACCTTATCAATGAATCTGATACTGAAGGTCATTAATGGTGGGTACTTGGTGGTATGCATTTTTGTCTAAATGGGCTACACAGAAGCTACTTTCTAGGGCTGAGTTTGTTTGTTACAGGATGCAGTTCTGTCCTGTTGCCACAGCTAAAACACTAACTTTCTCTCATGCTGGTAGATCCCCTGCCCCCCACCTCTTTTTCTTTGCCCTATGTTGATCCAAATTGTGGGGAGTGGTTGCACTGGTTCTACCAAGCTCATCCTATTGGTTTATGCTTTTAGCCATAAAAAGGGGTGAGTGGTAATTATATTTATGTTGGTCACATTTCAAGCTGTCACAGTAAATCTATTTTACTTGTCACTTTGTAAATCATTATACAGGATTAACCCTTTTACCCGCTTTTAAGAATTCTGCAATCATTTTAAGCACGTTCTCCTCCCCCTGTCCTCCCCAGGAGTTCAAAACAAGTGCCCGGTTCTCTTATTACTGCTTCTTTATGACTCCCAACAATATTGTACATGCTGAAGAGGAAATAGTTTGTCTTCTGAATGCACGTGACATTCAGGTGCAGAGACTACAGCAAAGAACGCTCTTTACAATTTAAATAATATTTTGAATGCTAGAGTAATGTTTTTCCTATTGTTAAAGGGGATTTGGCTCATGTCCCAGGGCTGCTGTTAACTTTGCCAACAACGCTTATTTATCATCCCTGAGCAGTTCAGGTTTTGAAACGTAAGTGCCTTTCCTCCTACCCTCAAAACAGAACAACAGTGAAAGTGAGTGGGTAAAGTCAGGTACAGCATCCTGGCACAACATCTGGTGGTGGAAAGGGAGTTGCTGTCAACTTTAAAAACTTTTTAAAGAAATTGGCCTGTGTCCTCCAACTGTTCTTGAGAGGTGGGGGCAGTATTTGGTTAATTTCTAGACAGATACCAGTGCTAAGACTATTTCTGGGAGTCCTGCCGTCTCCTCTGGAAGGAAGGAAGTCTTGCTCCTTAAGCTGAAGTGAATGGAGATGGGCTAATCTGTATAGGTATAGACACATCATGGCATCTAAATATCTTTTCAAAGACCTTCATTGCAACCCTACCAACTAGCACCAAGCGCTAGTCTGCGGCGTATTTCATGACTGCTGGATCCTTTACTGTTGATAATCAATCCTAAAATCAAATACTTGGGTCATATTTAAGTCGGATCTGATTACTTGGCCTTTAAGTGGGGTTTTACAGGATTTGAAGGATGGACTATAATGTGCAGGGGTTTATGGAAGGTGGTTCCAGGCACAAGGGGGAGCAAGGGAGAATGGGCAGAGGAGAGCTGGAGACATTTAGGATGCTGCTAGAGTTGAAGGAACAAAGCTTATGGGCAAAGATAAGAGTATGAAAAGGGCAGCAAAGACCAGTTGGAGAAGACCTCTCTTAGGTAGCCTTTCATAGTAAGTATAAGAAATTTGCATGAGATACAGGATATGGATGTAGAAAGTGGCTAGAGAAATGTGTTTCTAAATCATTAGAACTTATGTTTTTATTAATTGCCAGTTCACATGAGCTATTGCCTCGGCTTGTGGCTGCTCACATATATGCTGCAAAACGTAACTTCTACACCAGTTCTGAGAGCATAACTTCATTTGAGTTCTGGAAAGAAAGGAGTTAATGTGCTACTATATATTTAGTCCATATCTTCAATAAGTATTCACACAAGCAATTTAAACTAGAGTAATAACTATGAGTAATAACCCCAGGGTAAGCCTCATTAGGTACACAAAGCTGTTGCGATTCTGATTTAGGGTGCTGATAAAGAGCTTCATATGCTTAACAAATGAAACCCAAATGTCTATCCATTTGTTTAAAATGCATGTACCGTTTTCCATGTATGTGTTGTTGGGTAGCTTAATGTATTGTGCTGTTGCATAATGGCACATGAGGTGACCTAGTCTTCAATTTTTGTTTTCACAATCTGGTGCTAAATTGTTAGGAATGGGATGCTGATGCACTGTATTAGGAATGTGCAAAATGTTTCGAGCTTGTAACGGGCCATTTTGAGTGTTCCAGGCTCAAAACAGGACACCCTTAAAATAAAGGGCCTGTTTTGAGCTAAAAACGAAATGACCCCATTTTGAGTCAAAATGTTTCAAGTGTTTTGAGTGCCATTTTGGAGGGTTTTTTTTTTCCTGCGGAGAGTTGGTCTACCCATTGGGGTTGGCAGGTAGACCAGGCCTCTGTTTTGGACTTAGCATTTTGGCCCACCTAGGAGGACTGGTCTACCAGCAGGCCAGCACACTAAGTCCGGGGTGCAGGCCTGGCCTACCTGCAGTCCCCAGCTGGTAGAACAGCTCGAAATACTCAAAACATTTCAAGTTTGTTTCATTGAAACAGCTGGCTTGGCCATTGTTACAACAAAATGTTTTGAGCATTGAAACAAAACACAAAATCAGTTTCGTGCACATCCTTACACTATATACCCAGCTGATCTTCTTATTGGTTGGAATGAACCTTACTTGCAGCCTGACTTGCTGAAGATCAGTTTTAGTTTGTATTGCCTCTAAAGGAAAAGTTCTAAAATGCAAACCATAATCATATGTAGGGCTGGTTCAGATGTAATGAGGAACCTTAGTTAGAGCTGGGTTCCATGTGATTTCCTTGAGTCTTGGGAATGTGTGTTTCCTCCCCCATCCCTGCGCTAGTGTCTGTTTCTTTCTAGGTTAAAATAAGCTGAGATTAGTCGTATTGTCTGAACCTACCAGTCACAACTTATTCTAAGCGACTTGCTTCAAATAAGCAGAGATCTCTACCCAAGGATTGGTGAGTTGTAAATCTTGGGTTATATGATGCAAATGGGTTAGAATCAGCTGAGATTGGTTGTGTCATTTGAACCCTACAGTCATGGCTCTTTTTTTTTTTTTACACTTCTATCCTGCTCTTCTGCAGTGAACTCGGAACGATGTACATGGTTATTTTTATCCTCACAACAACCCTGTGAGGTAGGTTAGTCTGAGAGATACATGACTGGCCCAGAGTCACCCAGCTAGTATCATGGCTGAATGGGGATTCGAACTTGGGTCTTCCCGGTCCTAGTCCAGCACTCTAACCACTACGCTATGCTGGCTTTTAAACCTAGATCGAAAGTAGATGCTAGTGTGGGCACTAGCAATATTAGATATACCCACTGCTGCATGAGTTTCAGACATGGGGAAAGGGCTCCTGAACATGATCCACCCATGTGCAAGCAACAGAGCCTTTGGCAGTCCTCTGCAGCTATAACACTGATAGAGCCTCTGTTTCTGCCCACATGGGAGCAAGTAGGTAAAGGTAAATTGTGTCATCAAGTAGATTTCGACTCCTGGCAACCACAGAGCCCTGTGGTTTTCTTTGGTAGAATACAGGAGGGGTTTACTGTTGCCTCCTCCTGCGCACTATGAGATGATGCCTTTTAGCATCTTCCTATATCGCTACTGGCCGATATAGTACCAGCAGGGATTCGAACTGGCAACCTTCTGCTTGTCCATCAAGTATTTCCCCGCTGGGCCACTTAAGGTGGCAAAAAGCCATTTGCATCTTGAAGAAAGTGAGAGCAAAGGTGTATAATGAGGAGAGAGACCTTCTGGTGTATCTAATATCACATGGGGAATAGCCCTTTTCTATGACAACTTGTGTACGAGAAAGTGGCTGAGGTTTACAATATGGAGAGAGAATCTGGGGCCACATTTGAGCTGCTAATTGCCTATCCCTTGATTGTTGTTAACTGGACATAACAGAGAAATTTCCTCTTAAGTCCAATTGTATATTATGGAGAAATAGTCTGAACTGTGTGGGTGCTTTTGTTGTTCAAGTTGCAGGAGCTTTTCCAGATGGGCAGCTTTAGGGCAAGAAGTGCCTAAAGACAAGCCATTCTGAGCAGTGCCTGAAAGTGCTACTTTAAAAAGATGCTTATACTGTGCAAAGCTGAATAATGCCATTGGCTGTATGAACAACACCTTCTGTTGCCATCCTGATGTCACTGTAAATGGTTGCCTCATATGAACTCCCCTCCCCAAGCCCAAGTGTAGCAAATCTGCATTCGATTGCAGTTTGGAAAAGCTCCTGGTGAGAATGGATGGTCAGATGAATTCCCGTCTATATGCCCATGTGTTCAACAATTACCTCCTCTCCAGGTTCCAACCCTGAGCCGGGTCCTACAAGACCTTAGGGCAGAGTGAGGCAACTGGCAAGTGCCTCCTGGACCGAAGGACCCCTTGTCATGTCAGAATCCATGGGCAGAATCCACAGCATTGCTGGGTCTTCAGGACTTGTTCAGTCTAGCATTGCTTGCCAACCAAAAGATAGTTTTGTTAGACAACATGTTTACAAAATAGTAAGTTTCTTTCAACTAGTCTAAATGGGCAGGACAGGCAAAGGAAAACTCTTCTTCACACAATGGATAACATATGGAATCTGTTGGTGTGGTGATGACTACTGTCTGGCTTAGGTAGCTATTAAAGGGGATTAGACACATTGATGGAAGAGAGATATTTCCAGGGTCATTGGTCATAATGACACACAGAACCTCCAGATCCAGAGATGATCCACCACCGAATGCCATTGGCTGGAAACCATCAGTGAGAGGGGACTCTTGCCTTCATGCCCTGGTTGTGGGCAGCTTGAAGCATCTGGTTGGCCATACTAGAAAGTATGATGCTGACAATAGACAAACACTGTAGCCGTGGAAACTGTGTGCATGTGGGCGGGGGTGGAGTTTCTCCTGAACAGGGCTAAAATGGACCTTTGATCTGATTCAGCAGGGCAGCCCTATGTTTTTCAGTGCAGGAGAGTTAATGAATGGAATGTAAGATTCTTCTGCATGCGCATTCCACAACACAGCTGCGAGCGCATGTTCAGCAAGCATTTTCATGTAGGCCTGCTTTCCAAGTTTACTGTAATTTGTTTATAGCGTTGCATAACTTAGATTGAGTAATAGGAGTGTCACATGGATTTAAATTAATCTACTGATAGGAAGTAGCGCTGAGCACATTTCTTATCTCCTTGTAGAATTCGTGTCTTTAGATAATTAGCTGCTTTTCTTAAGAAGCCATTTGTTTGACATAAGTTGTCATTAATAAGATGTCTTCTGTCTGACATGGTGTCTTCTGCATGTGGTTGTCATGACAGCATTCTTCACTTGCAAACTTTGAGGATGTGGGTCTTGGACTCTTGTTGGCATATGATGTGACTCCTAAGTCTCATTTTCCCATACAAGATGTATATTTTCTGTCCATTCCCAGGAGCCTAATTATTATTACCATTATAAGTAATAATGGGTTATCAGATCAGATTAAGCCTATGTACACTTTCATTAATGTATAGCCACTTTTAAACCTATTTCAAGGCTTGGAGCAGAATTCAGAATAAATACCCTCATCTCAGTCACTGTAGTCACCATTCCAATCTTTTAATTAGCATCAAAGAATGTAATTGGATGAATTTTTGAAGAATTTTGTTATAAACGGGAGCCTTTGTAGATGTTTATAAAATTCTGCATGGTTTGTGTGATGGTGGTGGTGGTGGGGTGAGTTTTCTTGAATTTCTTCCCCCTCTCTAATACTGGAGCATTATGGGCAGTAGATTCAGGACAAACAAAAGGAAGAAATTCTTCACACAGCAGATAACGAAGGTATGGAATTTTCTGTCACGGATGGGTGGCAGTGACCATTGTTTTAGATAGCTTTAAAGTGGATTACACAAACCTGTGTAGGATAAGGTCTCTCAATGGCTACTATGTATGACAGTGAAGTGGATCCTATATTCAGAAGTGGTAGTCTTCTGAATACCAGTGTCTGGGGGAAGAGAGCAACAGCAGGAAAGACAGCTAGTAATCTGTATTTATTGCTATATTTTGGCCTTCCTATAGGATCTGGGTTGACTCCAGGGCTACTTTTCAGGGTAAGAATTTTGAGATGAGCAACATTTACATTTCTGAAATTGCAAAAAATTAGTATCTCCTATGGTTACTTTTTAATACATCATAATAAGCAGAGATGATGTCTGAAGCATGAGCAGGGGAGAGCGTTGCCCTCTCCCTAGATGGCACTGAATGAGACTAACAAAGCCTTTTTTTATTCCTGCAGGCATTTCTGTAGCTCAGTTAGGCTGCAGGAGGTTTGAAGGACCCAGATTTAAGACACAAGTTGGATTAGATAACCTTCAAGTGCCTTTTAGTCCTGTGTTTGTAGACTGTTTCAAATTCCTTTGTCTATGGTGCTCTGTGTGCTAAATGTGTAACAGAAGGCATCCTACAGCTGCTTCTTGAACTAGGTAAAGATCCAATAAATCAAACATGTGGGGTAAGGAGAGAAACTAATCAGATGCTAGCAGGATCCCATGAATATTAAGCACATTTGCAGTTAGACAGCCTCTCTCTGTTTTCCTTTAAGAAAAATTCTGAACAATAATGTGACTGGCTACTACCACTCTAACTGTATAGGGAAGATAAAAGATGTGGCTTTGGGTGATTTTTATCAGTTTGTTCAAGCTAATGTTTGACTGGCAGGAGAAGATGCTGTCCTTGGAGGGACTTCAGGAGTCTAAAAAAACCAGCACTTTCTGATTGGACAATGGGCAGCTCTTAGAGTTGCAAAATGTCCAGGATGGACTGAAATAATACTGGCTTGTCTGTCTGTCTGTCTGTCTCTCTCTCTCTCTCTCTCTCTCTCTCTCACACACACACACACACACACACACACACACACACACACACGCGCGCGCGCAATGGAACTGGAATTATATATTCATTATAACATATGGGCTCTCAGGCCACATTGTCCTGATCATATAACTTGTATTTGCCATGCTCACAATCAGGGTTATTTCTTAACACTGGAAAAGTTGCATTGATGCTTGGGGATGGGGAAATTTATGTTTTAGAGCTGGAATACATGTCCTGTTTGCCATGGGATGCTGCTGAAAGTGGCCTCCACATGGTGACTGATCTGTTGTAATTCCTGGCTGTAACATGGATCACTGCACGTTTCCATGCCCCTGTTGCATTGACTGTGGTCAGAGAGCCTGTGGTGGAGTAGAGGATAAAACATTGGACTTGGGAGAGCTAGATTCAAATCCTCACTGGGATATGTAGTCCATTGGGTGGCCACAATTGCCATCACTCTCAGGTTTATTATGAGGATAAAATGGGATAGTTCCATGTGCATACACTGCTTTGAGCTCATTAGAGGAAGGACCAAATATAAATGTGAGAAGTCCTCTTCTTGAGTAGGCTTATTGTGTTTATTGTGTACTGAGGGCTGCTGCTTTTTGGAATTTCATATATAGATTACATATAAAAACAAGTGTAGCACTTGTGGTGGGGAATAGAAGAATTGGCATTGGCAGAGCAGCTGGCCGTTACAGGGGAAGGGAAACCAATAATTTAGTAACTGTTTTCACTTCTGGCTGCCCTGTCAGCTCTCTAGTCTCGAGGAGCAGTTCCAACTGCCCACAGAACCTAGCTTTGCTCCTTTGCAATGCCAGGTCAGTTCAGAATAAGACCGAAATTATGCATGACTTGATCGTGGATGAGGGAGCCAACCTGGCTTGTCTAACTGAGACCTGGATGGGGGAGGCTAGTGGCCCAGTTTGGGCCCAGCTTCTCCCACCAGGTTACTCTGTTGTGGAACAGGCTTGGGGAAGTGGGCGGGGAGAGGGTGGAGTGGCTGTGGTCCATAGGAATACTACCCCACCACCTTTGCTAGGGCCCCTGTGCGATAGTTGACTTCTATTGAGTGTGTATTTCTGAGGCTGAGAACTAGGGATAGATTGGGGATTCTCTTGGTGTACCGTCCACCCCGCTGCCCAACTGACTCCCTAACTGAGCTGATGGAGCTGGTCTCTGAGGTGGGGTTGGAGTCACCCAGACTCTTAGTGCTGGGGGACTTCAATATCCATTGTGAGGCTGACTTGTCTGGTGCAGCTCAGGAGTTCATAGCAGCCATGACAACTATGGGCCTATCCCATCTAGTTTCAGGACCAACTCATGTTGCTGGCCACACACTCAATTTGGTCTTTTGTTCGGGTCAGGGGCTTCCGTGGGTGGGGGATCTTGTGGTTTCTTCATTGTCATGGATGGACCACTCCCTGGTTAAGGTTGGTTTCACAGCCACAATCCAGCCCTGCAGAGGTGGAGGACCTATTAAGATGGTCCGCCCAAGATGGCTGCTGGACCCACTAGGATTCCAAAAAGCCTTGGAGGGTTTTAATGTTGGTGCTGACAGTGATTCTGTCAATGCCCTGGTGGGAACCTGGATCAGGGAACACACCAGGGCAGTAGACATGATCACTACTAAGCGTCCCTTCTGAACTGCTTTAAAAGTGTTCTCTTAGTATACATAAGAGTTGTGGGGTCTGAAGCAGCAAGGTAAGCGACTGGAGTGCAAGTGGAGGAGAACTCGGCTCGAAATTGACAGGACATAGCATAGAGCCCATTTGAAGGTTTATGAGGAAGCAGAATGTGTGACCAAAAAACCCACCAATTTTGGTCTGCACACATTGCTTTTGCAGGTTTGCGTTTGGCAGAGTTGTCCTGGGTTGTGAGGAGTTTGATTCAGGCTCCTTCCAGTTCGAACCAATCCTCGAAGATTATGTTCTGCTGTGATGCTTTTGATGGGTTCTTTGCAGACAAAATATCTTGTATTCGGGCCGACTTGGACGCCACTGTTTTTGCAGAGTCTTTTAAGGTGGTGTCCAGCAATCCCCCTTGCATTATTAGATTGGATCAGTTTCAATCTGTGATGCCTGAGGACGTGGACCAGCTGCTTGGGGCGGTGTGACCTACCACTTGTTCTCTGTATCCTTGCCTGACCTGGCTGCTTCTTTCTAGCAGGGAGATAGTTGGAGATGGCGTAGTTAATATCATTAACTCATCTCTGAGGGAGGGTAAGATGCCTCCTTGTTTGAAGGAGACAATGATTAGACCACTTCTTAAGAAGCCTTCTCTAGATCCCTCAGTGATGGATAGTTATAGGCTGGTCTCCAATCTTTCATGGTTGGGCAAGGTGACTGAGAGAGTGGTGGCTAACCAGCTCCAGGCAGTTTTGGAGGAAACCAATTATCTAGACCCATTTCAAACTGGTTTTAGAGCAGGCTATGGGGTTGAGACAGCCTTGGTCAGCCTGATGGATGACCTTTACCAGGGAATCAACAGGGGGAATGTGTATCCTTCTGCATCTCCTGGGGGAGTAGGGGATAGGAGGCACTCGTTTGCAGTGGTTCTGCTCCTATCTCTCAGGCACATTCCAGATGGTGGAACTTGGTGATGTTTGCCCTTCAAAATGGGAGCTATTATATGTAGTCTCTCAGGGCTCCATTCTGTCACCAATGCTTTTTAACATCTACTGTATTTTATGGACTATAAGACTCACTTTTTTCCTCGAAAAATATCTGCCAAAATTCAGGAGCGTCTTATATGTTTTAACAGTTCAATATGTTAAAACTCTGAAAAACTGGATTAAAATTAAGGTGCATCTTATAGTCTGTAGCGTCTTATAGTCCGTAAAATACGGTATAATATGAAACTGCTGGGTAAGGTTATCAGAAGATTTGGTGCAGGGTGTTATCAGTATGCTGATGACACCCAAATCTATTTCTCCTCCTCCCTATCCCCATCCCCATTCTCATCATCATCATCATCATCAGGAAATGGCATTCATTCCCTAAACAGAGCCAGCATGGTATAGTGATTGGAGTGCTGGACTGGGACCAGGGAGACCCAAGTTCAAATCCCCATTCAGCCATGAAACTAGCTGGGTGACTCTGGGCCAGTCACTTCTCTCTCAGCCTAACCTACTTCACAGGGTTGTTGTGAAAGAGAAACTCAAGTATGTAGTACACTGCTCTGGGCTCTTTGGAGGAAGAGAGGGATATAAATGTAAATAATAATAATAATAATATAATAAATGCCTGCCTATGGGCAGTAATGGGCTGGATGAGGGATAACAGATTGAAGCTGAATCCAAGCAAGATGGAGGTGTTCATTGTAGGGGATAGTTAGGGATGAGTTAGATCTTCCTGTGCTGGATGGGGTCACACTACCCCAGAAGGAACAAGTATGCAGTTGGGAGTGTTCTTGGATCCAGGCCTCACCCTGGTATCTCAGGTAGAGACTATGGCCAGGAGCACTTTCCATCAACTTTGGCTGATTCAACAGCTGCTGCTATTCCTTGAAGAGAATGATCTCAGAACAGTGGTTCATCAGCTGGTAAGCTCTAAGCTTGACTATTGCAATGTGCTCTACATGGGGCTGCCTTTGCATATTGTTGGGAAACTTCAGTTACTTAAAAATGTGGCAGCCAGACTGGTCTCTGGGGTAACTCGGAGAGACCATATTATACCTGTTTTAAAACAGTTGCACTGGCTTCTGAGATGCTTCTGCGCAAAATACAAAGTGCTGGTTATTACCTTTAAAGCCCTGAATGGCTTGGGTCTGAGCTACCTTAGAGAGCAGCTTCTTCTGTATGATCCCCATTGCACGTCAAGGTCATCAGGAGAGGTCCGTCTCCAGTTACTACTGGTATGTCTGGTGGTGACTTGGAGTCGGGCCTTCTCTGTAGCTGCTCCTGGCCTATGGCATGCACTCCCGGCAGATATGTGTAATGCAGGCTTATTGTTGGCCTTTAAGAGAGTCCTAAAAACCACAGGCAGTGGGGAAATGACTTGACTAGCAAGCCAGAGGTTGCCTGTTCGATCCCCGAACACCTATAGTGGGCAGCAGCGATATAGGAAGATGCTGAAAGGCATAATCTCACACTGCGTGGGAGATAGCAATGGTAAATCCCTCCTGTGTTCTGCCAAAGACAGCCACAGGGCTCTGTGGTCACCAGGAGTTGACACCGACTTGACAGCACACTTCACTTCACAAAAATTTATTTCTTTGGCCTGGCCTTCCAAGGTTTTTAAATTGTTTTTAAGTATTTAAATTGGTTTTAAATGGCCCTGAATTGTTTTTTTAAATTTTTTTATATTGTTTTAAGCAGTATGTTTTTAAAATGGTGTTTTTATGGATTTTAAAAAATTTGTTGTGCACCACCCAGAGCTGTTGGATGGGGCGGTCTAGAAATGCAATAAATAAATAAAATTGTGCTCCCTCTGCCTAAACATGATACCACTTTAAAAGGCATGTCTCTGCCTGGTTCTAACAGGTGATGGAGTCCTAAATTTTTCTTTGGCCAGTGGACAAATTTTGGAATGATCTCTGGGGTGGACCTAGGGTGTTCAACCGTACCCAGGAATGACATCATACTCTGTACATGTGCAGAGAAACAGAAACCTCATTCCCAAGAAGCTGTCAATCATTACCTGGCACAAAGTTTATTCCATTTCCATATGTTCCTATTTAAACAACAAGTGTCACAGTCAGAAAGCAAATAAAGGGTGGGGAATTTTTTCCTGCTTCAAATGTTGTAACCTGCCTCTAGGGTACAAGTACAGAGCAGTACATAAATAAAGTACACACAGAGACACACACAGGGAAGTTGAAGAAAAAAGGTGGGGGGGATCCTTCTTTGGAGGAGAAGCAGCAACAAATAAGCAGGGAATCTAACCTAGATTCCTGGGGATCAGAGGGAGGGGGAGCTGTAACACACCACCACCACCACCGAATATGATTGCAAGAAAGTGATTCTTATCTTATCTGCAGGGTCTGCTCTGCAGCTGCAGAAGAGGGAGGCAGACAGGGCTTGTACCCTGTGAAGGTGATAGGGTGGGATAAACAGGGAGGGAATGCAGAAGTTTCTGATAGGGAGGGGCAGGAGGAAAAAGGAGCCCAGGCAGCCATCAGTCACCCACCTACTGGCTGTTGTGGGAGTGGGGTTCCAGGCCACTGATCTCTGGCATTGTTGCAAGAGAAGGAGGCAGTAGCAGCAGGAAATGGAAAAGACCCAGGAGGGAAGAAGAGCAGACTAGAGGGAGGAGTTTCCACTTCCCCTGAGAAATAAGCAAGGATTACTCTCGCAGCTCGTCCCCGTGAATGCAGGAATTTCCTGGGCTGGAGACAAAGAGCTCCTGCATTCCCCAAAAGCTCACAAGGGGAAAATAATGGCCGGGGTGGCGAAACACTGCAAACAAAGCGCAGCTGCTCCTGCCCCTTCCCTGTTCTCCACCCCATTGTTTGGGGCTGGGGAGAGAGAGAGTCCTCCAAGGAACTCCTTCTCAGCAGCCTCCACACCCTCTGCCTCGTCTTGTGGCTCATGCAACGCACGTGCCTTGCATCACGACTGCAAAGGTGCAGGCAGGCAGCACAGGCCCAGGCCCAGGCCCAGGCCCAGCTGCATTTAGCCCTCAGCCACCTCACACACCACCACACAACAGGATATTGGGCTGGCAGTGTGGCCTCCCTGCCGTTACTTGGAGGCCCCCCAGCACTGTAACACTGCGCTGATGGCCCACACAGTCAGGTGGCCACTGGCAGTCAGACGCTCCCTCTCACTTGAGCAGCGCCAGCATGGGGACATTTGGACGCCCCCCCCCCCATCGGTCAGCGCACACATTGTGGCCAGGCCAGGCTAACATGCACACATGGCAGCCAGCCAACCGCCATTTTAGTTGCTGATGCAGGGAGGGTGAGCATGTTGCCATGATGGAGGCCTCTGTGGTCCTAAGAGCAGCCCTGACCGTAATTAAGGGATTTGTAAGCAGGCCCTTGGTTAATTCACTCCAGCTTTAACTGCGGTTAAGGGGTAAGTGGGTGATGACCTTATGGCTTACACTTAACCATATTTCTTCTTAACCAGGGTTTGAAATTAAATGAGGAATTTGACTAGTGTTGATTGCACTGGATTGGCTTCAGTTCATACTTTGGGATATCAAGTTGGTGAGTTGGCCTGCTTTTTAATGGTTTATATCATCTGTATTATCTGGTATTCTTTCCACAGCCCTTTAAGGATAGTATGTTTTCCCCCAAATGTATTTCCATTTTCTAGGGTGTGGTTTTTTTTTTTAAAGGGAGGGGGGAGCAAATGGGAAAAATGTTTCAGGGTAGAAAAACTGATGCTCGGTTTTGAATTTGTTGAATTTTTTTCAAGTAGAGAAAAATCCAGCTATATTTCATTATCCCTAGGTGGCCAAATCTTCCTTTTTCTCCAAGATCATTAACGTTGTTGTTGTTACTCTTATATATGGGCTAATAACCAGTTTTACTGACTAAAAAATAGCTGTGGGCTAGTAACTTATTTTGTATGGATTTTTCTCTAAAAACGGGAGTAAGAAATAATCATTTTCATCCAAGTAAGTAGAAGACTTGATGCAAGGTTAGCTCCAGGTTGGAGGTGTCCCTCAGGAAATCATCCTCTGAGTGCTTCCACCTAAATGGGTGACCCCTTCAGAGGCTCATGGTAGGGCCAATCTTGCTTTTGGGGGAATATTTCCTCACTGTCATAGCTCCATTGCCGCATAAAGTTGGAGACTACCCTAGGGTGCCACCCTCTGACACTGACCATGAGTTGGGTGGTTCCTGTAAGGCCTGAGTCTCTGAATGTGGGAGGGGAGCTTGGATAGCACATTTGCTCTTTAAATCTCTTTTTTAGAGTACTTAGTATAAATAGGTTTGTCTGAGGCATGTCCCTTTTTGGAGTCCAAATGCATGACTATCAGCATGTTCTCTTTTATTGCACTGCAGTATGTAAGTAAATCGGTGGTGGGCCAATAACTCATGGCCAACACAGGGGTGCCTGGATGCATCTGTGCTGTCATGTTGAGAAACGAGGGGTGAAATAAAACAATGTAACCAAATTTCTACCCTGACGTATTGCGTGTCAGCTATTTAGCTGTTTTGGTTATTGCTAAAAATTGTGGTAGGAAGCCGCCAGAAAATGAAATGCGAGGAACTGCGTATAATAATAAAATCAATTGGACTGTTTCCCCAGTAATTCTAGAGACTGATGCATCATTAATGTTGGTAATACAGTGGCTGTCAGATCACAAACTTCTCAATAAATGTGCAGCTGGCAGGCTTTGATGGAAATTGGAGGCAAGCAGAGAATGAGATTTAGGGCTTTGATATATGGGGTGTCAGGCATGTGATGAAGGTTTTATCAATTTCTGTCGCTTCTGTGTCTCGTGCTCACTACACATGTGGCCTGCCTTGCCGTTTTCTGTGGGTGGTTGCAATGCTAACTGAGCTTTTTAAATGCTTAGCGTTGGGAATTTCCTTTTAAAGGAAGAGCTGCTGTTTGTGTTTCCAATTGGCTGCTCAAATGGTCCCCCATGCTAAAATATTTTCATGTCAAAATAAGCCGTGGTTATGTATCTGTATTTAGCAAACACAATCCAGTTAAACTGAGCTGGATCTAGAGTGTTATTGCCTGCACTGGTCTAAACTTGAAACCAGGGATGTGGGTATATCAAGAGCATGCAGTATTTCTGAGAATTTCTTGTGCCCCCCTTTCCCCCCCGAAAAGCAAGCTTCTAATCCTTATGGCTGCAAATATATGCATGGAAATATAGGCAATGGCTGTTGAAATTTCAGAAGCCAAATGAGGAACTGAATTACAGCTCCAGCCATTGTAGATGGGCTTTAATTCCCTGCATAGCTCCCTATCTCTTCCAAATATTAGCAAAGCCATGATAAATCAAGCAAATTTTGCATAATTTCCAAATGTGGGTCAAATCATTAATCTCGGTGCAGAACTTTTATTTATTTATTATTTATCTGTGTAAACTGCCCTGAGCCATTTTTGGAAGGGTGGTATAGAAATCATATAGATAGATAGATAGATAGATAGATCATGTACAGTGCAGTTCTACTTTTAAATGCCTTGGGAAGTCCTAGTACAGGGGCAGCACTGTG
Source organism: Hemicordylus capensis (assembly GCF_027244095.1). Classification (NCBI taxonomy): domain Eukaryota; kingdom Metazoa; phylum Chordata; class Lepidosauria; order Squamata; family Cordylidae; genus Hemicordylus; species Hemicordylus capensis. The sequence goes on from NC_069659.1 coordinate 209,187,949, forward strand.
TACAGGTGGCCCTCATTCCATACTACGACCATGGATAATGAATCTGCAAATAATAAAACCTTGAGTCAATGGGAACTGGGAGGTTATGTTTCGGAGCCCCAGAAAATGACCAAAATATCACTGAAAAGATGGGGGAAATGCAGAAAGAAGGATGGCGCACAGCCACCTTGGCCGCCTCAGATCTTCTGCTCTCCCATTCTCTAGGTGTTCCAGTAGTGGTCCCCAGATCTTCCAGTAATGCATAACTGTGCCTACCCCACAGTTGAAGTCCAACACATAGCAGCGCCAGCCCCTGGCCTGATTGGTTGGTAGGTTGGCCAAAGAGGGAGCACACCTTGACATTGTGGAGGCTGTGCTTGAATCTTTCACCTGGAAACCATGCCCAGTGTCTTCAGAAGTTCCCGCTGCTTGACCACCTTCCGCCACAAACCACCTGTAGAGCTGTAGCACTTTCTCACGAATGACTGATCCACAGTAGCATGTTCCTCTGGGCTTGGTCCTCTGTCCACAAACAGGGCTGTTCCCATCTGTTCCATGTGGGGATCATGGGGATGGAATGCTACCTTAAGACTCTTGAGATGTACTGGAGGGCACACTTGCATGGATTATGGCTTCGCTTTTCTTGGTGGAGTTGTCAGGGGACTCATTGATGCTGTAATGGCATGCAATGGATGCTGCACTGTCCCCACAAGCCATGTCCAGCAGCTTCACCTTCTTGCTCAAGGGCAACACTTTATGAGACCATTTGCCACTCCCCTCAGCAGAGCTCTCCGCTGTGCGCTTGCTCATTTTGGCCTTGGGGGATGGAAAAAATTGCACAATGTTGTACAGTACAGTAATTTTGCAAGACACCCCCCCCCAGATTGATAAAGCACAGTACAGTAACTGATATTTAAAATCAATTTTTAATGGATACAGTATTTAAAATCAGTTTTAATTAATACAGTACTGTACTAATAGCACTAGTAGCACCATACTACTTGAAACCAATTTTCAGTGGATTCTGTACAGTATCTGAAATCAGTTTTTAATGGATACAGTACTTAAAAGCAATATTTAATGGATACGTAAAGTCAATTGAATTTTTAATTCCAATTTAAATTAATGACAGTTATATAATACAGTAAAGGTAAAGTGTGCCATCGAGTCAGTGTTGACTCCTGCTGACCACAGAGCCCTGATGTTGTCTTTGGTAGAATACAGGAAGGGTTTACCATTGCCGTCTCCCGCACAGTTTGAGATGATGCCTTTCAGCATCTTCCTATATCGCTGCTGAATATAGGAATTTCCCATATTCTCGGAAACACACCAGTGGTGGTTTATACAGAACAGTACTACACTACAATTAATTATCAAGATTAAAATTGAATTTTTGAATTAAAAATAAAACTTCATCAAAATTAAAATTTTATTTATTTTATTTATCATATTTATATACCGTCCTATCTATCTATCTATCTGTCTATCTATCTATCTATCTATCTATCTATCTATCTATCTATCTATCCACACTCAAACAGCATACATGACTTATAAGAGTGATCACATCTTACCAGGGCTGCACAATGCTGCAAGAGGCTCCTCCAAGAAACTCCACAGGCATGGCTCAAGAACAGCTTCCAAAGGCTCCTACAGTCTTGCAAAAGCTCCACAGAAATAGCTCCAAAAATTCTCCACAAGCTCAACAGCAATGGCTCCTAAAGGCTTCCAAGGGCTCCACCAAGGATATGAAAGCTCTTAAAAATGCCTTTTAGAAACACAAAAAATTCAAACCAAATCACTCCTCTGTCCTGCTCCAAACTCTTCTCACAATCCATGAGCAAATGCAGGAAGAGCATGACCAGATAAGGATGGTAAAAAAAACTGCGGATATGCACAACTGCCATGCCGCAGATAACGAGGTCAAGTCTATATTTCCCAAATGTAGATTCATGAAACCGCAGATAAGAGAACCATGGATAATGAGGGCCACCTGTATTGTTTGTAGTGCTCCATGGCTGAAGTCATCAGAGGGTGTGTGTGGGGTATGTGTGTTAATTTTTGGCTACTGTTTTCATTGGTTTTAGATTTAATGTTTTCTATTTTGATTAAGTTTGTTATGTGTATAAGGTGTTCTACATGTTGTGCATGTAGAACACCTTATGGTTGTTCTACATGGCTGGAAAGAGTAGCCAACAATTTCTAAATGACTTTTTATTATTGCTTCATAGAATGGCCAATTGATACATTACAGTAAATGGACTTTATTGGACTTGATACTATTCTTATACCAAGAAATCCATCAACTGGTTTAAAATAATTGGGTATCATATGTGTTGAGTTGAAACTTGGCTATCTGTCAAGTCATAGAATCTTAGGAACTGTAGAAAGCTCTGGATATCATTCATTCATTCAATTTCTATACAAAAATGGCACAGAGCGGTTCAGAACTCGTGTTCAATTGTTGCAACTAATGACTGTGTGGCAGATCAAGACTGTGCAGTCTTGGTAGTCCTGTTTGTGGGTTTGTCTATGCAGTGAAGGGCTCCATTCAAGGGTGCCTCTCCCCTTCCATAAGAGGTTTATGTGTTCCCAGAGGAGCAGAAGTACCATTTGTTGAAATTGGAAGTGGTATGTGCTACCTGTGGCCAAGTTTAGCACTTGGTTGTTGTGAAGATCAAGTGACAGCCTTTTTGCAAGGTTAGGTCAGAAGGGCATAAATGGATGGAAAGTGGAATAAATATCTCTAGGTTTAAGGAAAAATAAATAGAGTCGTTTGCTAAGAGCAAATACTGATAAGGCAGGTTGTATTAGAACACAATTCATTTACAGGGTGAATGAAATATTCAGCCAGGCAGATATGGTTTGGGGGTTTGACCTGGTTTAATCTTTCATTTAATCCTTGATTTGGCCATCCCTTCAGTAACTGAACTAGGGCTTGCATTTGATCTGTAGAAATCATAAGTTGACCCATCAAAATATTGTCAATTGATAGTAAAGAATTCAAAGCATATTTTTGTTGAAATGAAGAGAACAGAGTTAATTTCAAAAGTTGTTTTCTAGAAGAGACCAACCCAGAAATTCCACATCACTCCTTCTCACAGTAAACATTATATATATGATAGTGGTCTTGACATATGCCACTGTGATGGAGACTTATGTCTGTCTTGTTTCCTTCTGGATCCTGTGTTCCTGTTTTTGTTGGAGAGTTCGTTGCCTGCAGTTACAGTACAAGGCCAGATGATGGGAAGTTAGGCCATGTGGCTTTACTGGGCAAGCTGTCTGGAGAATGGTGCTGCACAGGAGGTCCCTGCTGTTAAATAATGGATGTGACCCCAACTCCTGGAGACCAAGGAACCCTTATTTTTGCTATTGGATGACACCATCATACAATAAAAAGCGTAGGCTGCCACATACTTCATGAAATATTTACTGATAGTAAAATGGAATGCCACTGATTGACCACCTTAAGTCACCATAACCGAAGATAGGACCTCTGCTGTCACAATGGCGTACTTCTAATTCTTCACTACTACTGTGTCAAGTTTCTTGGTGTATCCTTGACTGGTGAGAACATCAATTAAAATAATCTGGCCTTCAGAAGAGTGGGGCTTTCCCCATCACATTTTAAAATGCACGCTGGGTTTTTCCTCCTGGGTAGTACTATTGTCCATTTCCAGGCTTGATAGAAACAGGTTGAGACTCTCCCACCCCCACCCCAGCTTTGCTGGGAAGTGCTGTCAACCTTTTAAACTCTCTAACTGCTTTTAAAACTGCAAGAGGTGAGTTGAAGCATTTGAAGACATCTTTCTCAAGGTTTCATGGCACACACATGACCTAGCTGCAGAGGAAATCCAGCTGAATGACTGCTGTGATCAATTGCCGGGCAGTGATGACTGTGAAATTACTTGTTTAGAAAAATGTATCTAAGCCATGCTTTTGTAACAACAACAAAAAAGGAGTTGTAGTAAGAACTAATCTGCCTACTTTCCTTTCACTATAATCTTAATTGATAATTACCATCTTCACAAGTTAGCACACTTGTGCCTCAAACATTCAGGCATTCACCTTCTTAAATTGGGGTGGATGGTGTCATCACAAATTATGCCTTTGAGGTGTCCCTACGTGTCCCTACAAATGTACCCAATTTGGTTCAAATTGGTCTAGACATTGCATAGTCCTGTCCCCCCCACACACATACACACAGTGATCTCATGAGCTTACTTTCCTTAAGGGAAGTAGACTAAAAAGTAAAGAAGAAACTCTTCCAAAGCCTGTGGGCAATATAACATTATGGCATTGGTGGAGAAATGTGCACAGTGTGCTTTCTCTGCCCATTGTGGAGAGTTGAATTGGATGGAGTTTCTATGTCCAACAAATGGTTTGCACCCCAACTGGTTTACTTGACTGGCCAAATGCATGTTTGTTTGCTTCAATTCTTTTGGGTTGCCTCTTCATTAGAGCAATTTTAAGTAATAAGCAGAGCTACTGATGTCCCATGAGTGCAAAGGGTAATGGCTTCAGTGAAAGGGAGCAAAGGCCTCTTCAAGCCTTATGCCTTGAGGGCCAGACTAGAAGTTAATCAAGTCACTTGGCCTGTGTGTATTTAACGTAAATAACAGTGTGGAGGTCCCAGTCCAGATTGGAACTATGGCATGGTGGGAGTGATCTTCAACTTTCAAAGGGTCACACTCTAGATTGCCCCCCTCAGCTGCATTTTAAAGGAAAAAACCCACACAGAGTCAGATGATGTGATTAATGTCACATATAGTTTTGGCCTTAGAGCTTACAGCAGGAACCTCTTCCCTCTCTGGTTAGCTCTACAAGCTTTATATATACACTGCCATAGTCCTACCACACCCCGTACCAAGAGATCAGGAGGTTTTCTGATCTCTTGATAAGGGCAGCTTTTGGCTTCCTTCTCATCCTGCTAGCTCCAGTTGGGTTAAACTGGGCTCTTAGCCAGGGAGCCAGTCACAGACTACCCTGCACAAAAAGCTAACCATACTGTGTAAATACTGCCTTCCCAAAAACATTTCCAAACCAAAGCTATCCCTCCCATTCTCACTGAATTCTTCTCAATGAAAGCCAGCCCCAAAGAGTTTTGGTGCATTTTTGCAGTACATCAATGTGCTTCGTTATCTCATTTTAACACTTTGCCCCTTCCCAACTGCATTCTCACAAGCATTATTTCTGATCTCTTTGCATCAACCCATCTCATGTTATTGTTCTAATTCCCCTGATCTATTAGGAGACATAAAGAGAAATGTGCATGAGCCTCCATCCATGTGCACTCTGAATTAGTTGGTGCCAGGGTCATGGTGCAGAGTGGCACAGTGGGGAAATGCTTGACTAACAAGCAGAAGGTTGCCAGTTCAAATCCTCACTGGTATGTTTCCCAGACAATGGGAAACACCTATATTGGGCAGCAGTGATATAGGAAGATGCGGAAAGGCATCTGCGCAGGAGGAGGCAATGGTAAACCCCTCCTGTATTCTACCAAAAATAACCACAGGGCTCTGTGGGCGCCAGGTGTCAAAATCGACTTGATGGCACACTTTACCTTTTACCGTTAGGGTCATGGTAAGTAAACAAGATTCTGCTCTCCTCTATACATTCTATGTATGTGTTGGGAGGCAAGGCAAGATGAGGACTGTTTGTTGTTGTTCCTGCCAGATTAAGGCTGCAAAATCCATGAAGCACTGCAGCCTAGAACAAAGTCTGCCTGTGCAAGGCAACATACTTACATAAGCTCAAGATCACACCACTCATGAAACCAAGTCCAAGGGAGAGTGAGTGGGAGATGGTTCTTCCAAACCTCCAGCCACAAATGGAACACATTCGGAAAGAGGTCAAATGTAAACTTTGCAGATGAGATGGAGAGAGCAACCTACTGTTGGGATTTCTTCTGAAATGTCATTGAATCTGTGCAGTTCACTGGTGGTAATATTGGTGTCCAACTTTATTTGATTTCCCTTGGAAGATATGGTAGTAATTTCTTCCCGCCCTGAGAAGCAATCTTCAGAGGAATGTCCAAAGTGAAAACTACAAGCAGGCTGCATGCCTCAACTTTGTTGCTCACTTTGCCTTGGGTTGACCTCCCTTTCTGTTGGCAGGGTCATGTGACTTAAGACAGTCAGCACATGGAGTAGCTGTCTGTCTTTAGTGAAGCTTTGGCCGGCTGTCTTTAAATTGCCTGTCTAAATTGTTTAAAGTGCTAGTTAAATGCTACAGTGGCTGCACAGATCAGACATTTTATGTGTTACCATTTTTGACTAATAATTACATCATATAAGCCCAAGCCTGGACATTATTTAAGATGGAACTGAATAATTTTATTTCATTTGAGAAATCACCTAGGGGGCACAGTTAACAAATTGTGGACTTTATATGTTCTCTTAAAAAGGTGTTTATATTATAAATGCTCTTAAAATTTGTGTCAATGAGAAAAGGCAAGCTATAGTTAACTTTACATAAGAAAATAAATCAATTTGGGAAGCACACAACAGGAAGGCAAAAAATATGGTTGCTGCCACTATCCCAAAAATGTGGGTGTGCAAAACTTAAATAAAATAAAAGGAAAGAATGAGGGAATGAGTGAGTGATTAAGAAGTTGCCCTATTGGAAACTTTAGATATAGTAGGAAAGAGAAGAGGCTAATTTTGGTCCTCATTAGTCTAATCAAATTAACTTTGACTCTTCCTGCAGTCCTAAAATAAATCTATTCACCTCTCATCTGTTCCTGTTTTCCTTGGAACTGTAGAACCGGCAGCTGTGTTTGTGAAAGAACTATCAAGCAAACAAAATACTGTCTTGCTTGGGGCTTGGCTGATGGTTTTTGGTTTTTCCCCCTCCACATGCTTCAGCTAATATAGAGATTAGATTCTTAGCATTTATAAAACAGTTTCTGAGTGTTTGAAGCACCTGAACATATATTATCTCGGTATTCCATACTGTGTATTGTAAGGAGAATATTTATTCCCACATTTCAAAGGCTGAGAAAATCATGGTTTGAAGGCCATTTCAGGAGTTCATGGCAGAGATTTGAACCTTCTCGTTTAGAGCTGAGTCGCTTAGCTGTTCCATCAGGGGTGAGCAGAATGGAGATTGGTGGTTTTGGTGTATCTCTGGGTGCTTTGCAGTAGATTGGCAAGGGCTTTTGATTCACAGTTCTCTAGCAGCAGCAGCAACAGCAGTAGTAGTAGCAGCTGCTGCCTCCACCTCCACCACCACCACTGCCACCTCCAAGATGAAAAGGTGTTATCTCTTCTAAATCAGGCTGTTGGAATCCGTGATCTATAATAGCTCAGATATATACATACAAATATACATCCAGGGCATCCCCATGTATTACTCATGGGGCTCAGTAGGAATTGCCTCTGCTCACCCTCCCACCCCTTCACTATTTTACACCTGAATGTGGCTGTAGTTCTAGCAAAAACAACTTGGACCCTCTATGCTTGAAGACTGTGCTACACTACACTAATTTTAGTGGCCCTATCAGCTTTAATACTGCTTCTGTTGACAGACCATGTTTTCTTAGTTAAAAGTAACTGAGTATGCAACTAACTTACATAAGTGCCCAATGAAAATTGTTCAAAGAAAAGATTTCTGGACTGGTGGTTTTCTACTTGTCTAATTTTAGACACTATCAGCTCCCCCTCTTAGAACTGCCTCTACCCATCCTACATCTTGTTACTTGTAAAAGGCCAGCATTTGTAAGTCTGCTATGGAGAATGAGGAGAAGAATAACCAAAGGAAATTGAATTATGCACTTCATATCCCTAAACTCTGTTAATAGAATTACTAGTGCAAATCAATTGACAATTTGAATATAGAGACTGACATCCAGATTATGTTACTCATAAGTGGTCCAAGTGAAATTAATGGGATAAGTTAGTCATGACTAACTTGCCTCATTACTTTCACTGGGACTACTCATAAACACTTTAGGCTGGATGTCAGAGGCATGCACATATATACCACCTTTCACTTGCTCGGTCCCCCAAGGTGACATAGAATAAACTAGCCAACATAATAAAACATTAAAGCATTCAGAGTATTAAAACTGAGAATCCAATGACAACCAGTAGTACATTCATTAAGAAAAGCAACATTAAGATCTGCACAACTTAAAATGCCAGATCTCCCAAAGGCTTTTTGAAATTAAAAAACAAAATATTGGCCAGTTTCCTAAAGCAAAACAGTTAGTGATGAGCAGCTTCCCTTGGAGGACAGGTATCACCACTTGGAGAGCCCTGCTCTTTGCATACATTGTTCCAGTTAGTATCAGGGTTGATCAACAGTTTGAGTGTATGTGACAAACATGTAGAGGTGACTGAGAGGTGTACCTGTAAGGAATGGAGAAAGAAAGAGAGCACTGCAAACAAAAGAAATTTTTATATTCACAGATTTGTCACTGGCTAACATCAAACCTGTGATATCCTGCCCTTTCTCAAAATAATGTCTACATGTGATCCACACAACTCATGAGAAAGCTATGTCAGGTGACTTCAGGCTATTTGCTAGTCTACCTGTGTTTGATCTGCCAAATATTGGTTGGTATGGTTGAACAGACTTTACAAAGTATCATGACTGCACTCTCATTTTATCTCTTTGATGGTCCTAACATATAGTGCTAGAACTGTCATCCTATATGAACTTGAATAGATCTTCTATATGGCATCCCATTGTGCTTACAGGAGAATCTGTTTGAGCCAGAACTGTACAGCCTCTGTATCTGTCACTGTCTACTAGAGGCAGAAGGATCTGAGGAGGAATATCTGGTGGTGTCAGGTAGAATAGGTGATAACTTTTTATTAAATTATGTAGTCTTGCCTAATCTGCTCTCACAGCTATGTCTGTTAGAAGTGACAAACTAATATGCCATCAAACTTGACAGTCCCCTTAGTTTATTGTACAAACATGGAACAAACTGTCATTTAAATTCTTCAGAGGTGATGAGTTTCAGATAAAGGGGGAATACAGTCCTCTAGTTACAGTTAAGAAAAAGTTTGTATAATGTATGAGGTGGAGAGAGTGCGGGGGAGGTATGAAAGTGCACTAATGTAGATTTAGATACACATATGAACATGGACTAAATGCTCAACTTTCTGCCTTTTTGTGTTTTATTCTGAAGGAGGCTTGCAGAATTGAAATTACTATATGACACTGATTGTATTTATGAAGTTTTATTAGATTCAAAAGCAATTCCTTTTGATTTATTATTATTTCTTGTTTACACAGTCGGACAGGTGTTATTGACTGGTTTGTTTTATCCAGACATCGAGTCCTTCCCAAGGACCTGGGATGCCAGAATTTTATTGTCAATTGTTAAAGATATCGTCGCAGAATATAGGCTGTTCCCAGTAAAGCTGCTTTTTGTAATTGGCTGATGGTGATTTCTGTGGCCCCTATGGTGTTGAGGTGCTCTTCAAGGTCTTTTGGAACTGCACCCAGGGTGCCAATTACCACTGGGATGATTTTGGTCTTTTTCTGCCACAGCCTTTCAATTTCCATTTGTAGATCTTTGTATTTGGTGATTTTTTCTATTTCTTTTTCTTCTATACTGATATCCCCTGATATACCCAGAATGTTTGGGGGCAATATGCTAAAATCATTGTAAACCGCTTAGAGAGCTTCCAGCTATAGAGCGGTATATAAATGTAAGTGCTATTGCTATTGCTATTGCTATGTCGATTATTTTAACTTGTTTTTCTTTCTTCTTGACTACAGTTATATCTGGTGTATTGTGTGGCAGATGTTTGTCTGTTTGTAGTCGGAAGTCCCATAATATTTTTACATCTTCATTTTCTACCACTTTTTCAATTTGATGGTCCCACCAATTTTTGGCTACAGGTAGCTTGTATTTTTTGCAGATGTTCCAGTGTATCATCCCTGCTACCTTGTCATGCCTTTGTTTGTAGTCAGTCTGTGCGATCTTTTTACAACAGCTGATCAGGTGGTCCACTGTTCCATCTGCTTCTTTACAAAGGCGGCACTTGCTGTTTGTTGTGGATTTTTCTACTTTTGCTCTTATTGTATTTGTTCTTAGTGCCTGTTCTTGTGCAGCCAGTATTAAACCCTCTGTTTCTATCTTCAGGTTGCCATTCTTAAGCCATTGCCAGGTCTGGGTGATGTCTGATTTTCCACTTATATTGTGCAAATATTGACCATTCTGTGGCTTATTTCTCCATTTTTCTGCTCAGTTCTTGACTTGTTCTTTCTTGTAGGCCTGCTTTGTTTCATTGGTGTTGAATAGTTTCTTGTTCTTGACAATTTTAAGTGCATCTTCTTCACTGTCCCTTATATATTCTCAAGGCCTCTTTTCTCCTCCTCTACTGTTTGATGGACTTACAGCATTCCTCTTCCACCTGAGCTGCGAGGGAGGTAGAGCCTATCGACATCGCTGCGGGGGTGCAGAGCATGATTGATGGTCATGATTTTCCTGGTCTTACGATCTAGCGTCTCTAGCTCTGCCTGGGTCCAGTCTATTATTCCTGCACTGTATCTGATAACAGGTATAGCCCAGGTGTTTATGGCTTGTATGGTGTTCCCGCCATTGAGTTTGGACTTGAGGATTTTTCTAACTCTCCTGATGTATTCACTTCCAATTTTTCTTTTAACTTCAGTGTGTGCAATGTTATCAGCCTGGAGAATGCCCAAGTATTTGTAATGTTCTTTCTCTTCCAGGTTCTTGATGTTGCTTCCATTGGGTAATTCTATTCCTTCTGTTTTTGTTATTTTTGCTCTTTTCATTATCAATGCAGCACACTTGTCTAGTCCAAACTCAATTGCTATATCGCTACTGAATATACGGACAGTGTTTAGCAGTGATTCAATTTCTGACTGGGACTTTCCATACAACTTCAGATCGTCCATGTACAGCAGATGGTTGATTTGACTTGATGTTTTAGATGTTTGGTATCCAAGGCCTGTTTTGTTTAGTATTTGTGAAAGCGGGGTCATGGTGATTACAAACAACAGAGGGGACAGTGAGTCCCCTTGGAAAATGCCTCTTCTAATGCTAACCTGTCCAAGTGTCTCACCATTGATAGTTAACTGTGTACTCCACATGCTCATTGCTTTTTAAATAAATATCTGAATGTTTTTGCTGACACCAGTTGTTTCTAAACATTGTAGTATCCATGTGTGAGGCAATGAATCGAAGGCTTTCTTGTAGTCAATCCATGCAACACTTAGATTGGTTTTTCTTCTCTTGCAATTTTCTAAAATCATTTTGTCAATCAGCAGCTAGTCTTTTATTGTTGTTGTTGTTGTTGTTGTTGTTATTTTATTATACTTTGCAGTATCTGTATACAAAGTATTGAAATAACAGTCCTCCAAGAAAATTCCAAACCCCTAAATATAGACATGGGGTAGATAGAGGAGGGGAGGGGAGAACATAGAGGGGCAGGGAAGGATAGCCAAGTATGAATGTGAACAAATCAAATTACATTAATTTGTTTAATTTTGAAGGAAGATGTACAGAAGTGGCAAGATACAGGAAGAGAGTTCTGGGTGTGGGGCAGCAGGGGAGAGTTGGTACAGTCTTTTAATGAGCAGGAGAGCCTCTGGTAGCTCTGGGGGGTAGCATTGGGAGCTCTGGTGATTTTGTTGTGACTGCTCATCTTGTCAGAATCCAAACTGACATCCACTTGCATAATTTGTAATCCTGGAAATTACTACAATACCCAGAGATTCAAAATTAGATTTCCCCCACCACCACCACCTTTGGAAATGCTGGTTTCTAATTTGAATAGCTTTGAATAGGTGGGGTATGTGGGGGTGGGTTGGGGTGGGGTGTCAGTTGCTGAGCTTTTTGTCAAAATAAAAAGTCCCAGGCATGTTGTACAAAATCTTGTGCTGCTGTGGTGCCATTCAGGTTTCAAATTCTACCTTTTTTGTAAAACACATTTCATCAGCATAACACAACTGAGGATCTGGTTCTTCTCCTTCCCTTAAGGCTTATAGGAGACTGCATGTATTTTGAATGATGAGTCATGGGGTGAAATAGGCTACAAAGTAATGAGTACTGATTGCTTCTTTAGCCCCAGTCAGTAATTGCTCAATCAGACTGCCACCCATTTAGAGTCACTTTAATTCTCACCAAAATGAGGAGCTAATAGCACTGGGTTAAGCCAAGGCAGATGCTGGGCAAGTTTCCCTCAAGTATTCTGCCAATGATGCTTCTTCTCTTTCTCTCTCTCAGCCTGTAATATCCATGTTGTTATGCTTCTGGCTTCTTTCTCCATAGAGTCTGCCAGCTGTGTCAAACCATGTCATAGGTTTGTATAACTGGCCAATTAAGTCGTGGCTGAAGAAATATATTTCCGCTGGATGGCTCCTGCTCCCCAAATATAACACCTTTCTGCTTCCAGAGTTGACCATTGTACTTTATGCACTGAGATGAATGGCCACCTATCAAGGAAATGTATTTTAAAATATTTTGGCTGAAGACTTTTGTGCGGGTATCTATTGGAATGAATATTGGGTTGTTCTAATAGGTTGTTCTTTCTCTTGCAAACCTGTGCCAACAAATCTTCTCCCCCACTCCTAAATTTTAATTGTCCCTGGATCCAAGAGAACCTAGGATTTGGCATTACGTTCGTGAAACACATAGTGCAGGAGCTGGTGGCACACATGGAAACTGGAGAATGCAAGCTTTGTATCAAAACAAAACAAAACAGGTTTTTAGCAAGGTTTTTACTTGGATGGGCACTTCGTGGATGACAACCAGTGCCAGGCAAGTAAAACATTGCCCCATAGAGATCCAGAGATCTATTTATCCAGAGGATTTATTTATTTATTTCTATTTTTTACATTTTATATCCCTGCTCTTCCTCCAAGGAGCCCAGAGCGGTGTACTCCATACTTAAGTTTGTCCTAACAACCACCCTGTGAAGTAGGTTAGGCTGAGAGAGAAGTGACTGGCCCAGAGTCACCCAGCAAGTATGGCTGAATGGGGATTTGAACCTGGGTCTCTCTGGTCCTAGTCCAGCACTCTAACCACTACACCATGCTGGCATAAACTTTTGGTTTTAGATAGGAAGTTGCAACTTAGTGATATTCTCTACAGACACTCTATCCCTATATGGTGAAATAGCTTGCAATTGGAAATTAGAGTGGCAACCCGTTCAGTTTTATTTTGGAAGTCCCAATAAATATTGGAAGTTTGGTTTTCACCCTGTTGCCCAAATGAGAAGAGGAAGTGAGAACTATGTTACTTTGTGTTTGTGTGGGTTGGGGGGCGGGTTGGTCTTTTTTTGCTTTTTCTTATGGTTTATCCTGGGAGGACTTTTGGGTTTTATGCAAACTTTTTATTAGCCAACACCAGGCCCTGTGTTACAAGAAAAGTAACATTTTTTTGTTGTTTCTGCCATCAAGGTGTGTGATGTCGATATAATCCTGTACTGAATTATTCAGAGTCTATCTTTTTGTATTTTTGTCTGCACTGCGACTTGTTATATTGTTTTAACTATCCAGGTTTGGAACATTTTTTGTTATGCCTACGGCTAAACAAATAAATGGATTGATTGACTGGCTTTCTGTTCTTGTTTTTAAACCCCTCTCTATGGAATTATGTAGAAAACATAATTATGTGGGGGAGGGAAGAACTCTGACCTCCCTGGAAGAAGGGCATGATAACAATATAATATATGTGTGTGTTCAATTTTTAATAAATTAAACCTAAACATTCATGTCCAATACGTTCTAAAGACTTGGAAAGTAGGACAGGATTGGAACTAGGGGTTCAAGAGTGAAGCCCCTTAAGTTCAGATCAAATTAATTTTTCCCTCCTCTACCTACCTCATCTGTTGCTGCTCAGTTATTGCCAGGAGTTTGGAACAGCAAGAGTTCCTTTAGTTCAATCAATGGAGCAAATGTGTCCAAATTTGCTTTTTAAAAAAATGCAAACTGTGAATTTAACAAAATGTACTTTATACAGGCTTCCTTAATTTGCATAGCTTTCTCAACAGCTTCATTTGGGGGCAAGGGGAATAAGTCGAGACATTTAGATTTTTAGTCACAGATGCTGGGATTTGTTGAAAAGGACCCTTCTTACCTGAGAAATTGGTCCCACCCCAAGAAAATACCTAGCACTTCTTTCAAAACTCCATTACCATGACTACTGCTCCCAAAAGGGGTGAGAGGAAGACACAACCCTGCTTGTCACTATTTCATTCAGTTATATTGTTTCTTTTCTCTGTGCACCTCAAATTGGCATGTAGCCAAACAGTTAATGTTGTATCTCTTGCTCTATGCTTCGTTTAAGGAAGAAGCAAACCCCTCTTCCTTGGAGAAATGATTCCACTTATTTTCCATTCCTGGTCTGTCTGTAGAAGTTGTCATGAGTTAATAGGACATTTATCTCTTTCTCTTTCTTTCTTTCTTTTTTTGCTGCCTCCCCCATTGATTTTCTTTCATTAAATTTATTAACAATTATAGCAAAGAGCTGATCCAGATTAGCAAGAAATGGCACATCCGTGAAGTATCTAACATGATAAAATTAATGTTAACATATAAGATCGGGGCCATTAAGATCCTAAGGTAATTAGAAATTGAATTAGCCTTGAATTGCATCTGATTTCATCTGTTTGAGATGGAAGACAAAGGAATCATATAATAACAAATGAACAGATCAGGCTTTTTAAGGTCAAGTTCTTCCTGTAGGGGAAAAAAGAGGGAGGAGAAGAGAAAGATTAGGCTAAGATCTTTTTCTTTCTTTCTAGATTATAAAATGGAGCTTGCTGTTCAATCTCAGTGGAAATTCTCTCAGATCAGGAATCTCAGTTGTGGTACTGTTACAAAACATAGGGTGGAAACTGGGAACACAAGGGAAGTCATCCTTAAATGGTGGATTGTGGGAAGTGAGTGTTCAAAAAGAGCACAGGGCTATATGAAAAGTTCTTCCACTAACATTTTCTGTATCAGGTATTGTTTGTGGTGGTGCATGATGCGATGATACTGTTGGACATAGTCCATCCGTGATAACAGTGACATTAGGGTGCACATAGACTGAGATATAGAGAAGTCGTTATGATGAAATTGCTACCGTGTCATGAATGACACATACTGCTCGCAAATGTGGCAGGAATGTGTTTGGGGATGGGCTTGTTTGGTATTGGTATTGGGATAATCATCAGCCAACGAAGTCTCCAGATGCTCTTGGACTATCACTTGCATTATCACCAGCCACGATGCTACCATTGGGACTTGGGGTGATGGGAGTTGTAGCTGCCCCAAAGCACCTGGAGACTCCTAGCTGGGAATCCTTGAAGTAGATTATTGAAGTAAGAGTACTCCATTTAATTGGATGAACTGGACTATGTTTTCAATCAGGCACATATTATTGAATATGTGCCTTATTGAAAGGGCTTCAATAAGAGGCTTAAAAATCTATCTTTAAGGGAGAGCCTTAAAGATCTGTCTTTTTTGCCTGGCTTTTAATGATACCTAGTTTTAATTATTAATTTTAATGAGTTCAAATCTGGTTTAAGTGTGTGTGTGTGTGTGTGTGTGTGTGTGTGTGTGTGTGTTTTAAATTTTGTTTTATGGGTTTGATTTTAATGTGAACTTCCCTGAACTACTTTAGGAAGGGCAGTATACAAATATAAGTTCCTACAGAGTCTACTGTGGAGATGTCCAGAAGCTCCTCTTGCATAGTTAAATTGGATCAATTTCAGTTTGTGCCTCTCAAGGATGTGGACAAGATACTTGGGACACTGCGCCTTACCACCTGCCCTCTTGACCCTTGCCCAACATGGCTTATACGAGCTAGCAGTGAGGTTATTGGAGAGCATCTTGTTAAGATCATTAATGCTTCTCTGAGGGAGGACAGGATGCCTCCTTGTCTTAAGGAGGCAATTATTAGACCACTCTTGAAGAGGCCTGCATTGGATCCCTCATATTTAGGCAATTATAGGCTTGTCTCCAACCTCCTATGGTTGGGCAAAGTGATTGAGAGTGGGGTGGCGTCTCAGCTCCAGGCTGTCTTGGAGGAAGCAGATTATCTGGACCCATTTCAAACTGGCTTTCGGTCAGACTGTGGGTTGAGAGGGCCTTGGTCGGCCTGTTGGATGACCTCCAATTAGGAATTGACAGGGGGAGTGTGACTGTTGACCCTTTTGGATCTCACGTGGTTTTCAATACCATCGACCATGGTATCCTTCTGAAACACCTGAAGGGGTTGGGAGTGGGAGGTGCAGCTTTGCAGTGGTTCTGCTCCAACTTCATAGGTAGGTTCCAGATGGTGTCGCTTGGAGACTTGCTCTTCAAAACAAGAGCTCCAGTATGGAGTCCCACAAGGCTCCATACTGTCTCCAATGCTTTTTAACATCTATATGAAACCATTGGGTGAGATCATCAGGGGATTTGGTGCAGGGTGTTATCAGTATGCTGATCACTGTTCCCTCTAAAGCGTGCATACTTGTGCACACTGACACATTTTTTGATGT
This sequence comes from Hemicordylus capensis, assembly GCF_027244095.1. Taxonomy (NCBI): domain Eukaryota; kingdom Metazoa; phylum Chordata; class Lepidosauria; order Squamata; family Cordylidae; genus Hemicordylus; species Hemicordylus capensis. Next base: position 209,204,385 of record NC_069659.1, read on the forward strand.
CTGCTCAATTAATTTTAGATCCTACTCGGGTTGAATCAGGAAGGCCCACTCTGGATGCATATGCTCACACACTGCCTTGATACTACCACCCAGAACAAAACTCATTCCGCAAACAGATGAAAAAAAATTAGAGAAAACACTGATGCTGATGACATCCAATCTATTTCTCCATGTCAGCTTCATCAGGAAATGGCCTAACTTCCCCAAATGTCTGCCTGGAGGTGGTAATGGGCTGGATGAGGGAGAACAAACAAGCTGAATCCAAGCATGACAGAAGTACTGATTGTGAGAGGACAAGATTTATATTTTATTTTATTTTACCGTATTTTTACACCACCTCAAACCTGTGTCTCTGGGCAGTTTACAATTAAAATCATTTAAACATTAAAATCATTAACAATAACTTAGGAAGTGGTTTAGATCTGCCTGTTCTTGATGTTCCACACTCCCCCGGGAAGAGCAGGTATGTAATCTGGAAGTACTTCTGGACCCAAACCTCTCCTGATTTATCAGGTTAAGGCAGTGGCCAGAAGTGCTTTCTATCAGCTCAGGCTGATTCACCAGCTTTGCCCATTTCTGGAGATAAACAACCTTAAAACAGTGATGCATATTCTGGTAACATCCAGGCTTGACTACTGCAGTGCACTCTATGTTGGCCTGCCTTTGTACGTAGTTCAGAAACTGAAGTTAGTACAGAATGCAGCAGCCAGGTTGGTCTCCGGGGTTGCCCAAAGAGATCATATTACACCCATTTTGAAAGAACTACACTAGTTGCCAATTAGTTTCCGGGCAAAATACAAAGTGCTGGTTATTACCTATAAAGTCCTTAATGGCTTGGGTCCGAGGTATTTAAGAGAATGCCACCTTCTTTGTCAACCTCACTACCTCTCAAGATCATCTTGGGAAGTCCGGTTTAGATTGCCACCAGCTTGGTTGATGGTGACTCGAAACTGGGCCTTTTCTAGAGTTGCCCCAGGACTCTGGAACTCGCTTCCTAATGAAATCAGAGTTTCCCCTTCTCTGAATGTTTTTAAGAAGGAACTAAAACATACCTGTTTAGTCAGCCTTTTAGTTTATAGTCTTAAAGTTTTGGTTTTTAGAGGTTTTATTGTATTTTAAATTTTTTAAATTATATTAAATTTTTAATGGTTTTATATTGTGAACTGCACAGGGACTTTTTGTATAGGGCAGTATATGCATGCACTAAAACAAACAAAAATGGAATGAATGAATAAAATAAACATAAGCAAAGCCTTGCTCTTTGACAGTACTAAGTATGTGCACCACAGTGTGCTTTAAATTAGGCAAATTGCTATCCTCATCAATGAACTTTATTGAAGATTTTAGTAGAGTAGGAATGATGAAGCCAGTGACTCCAGTAAGTTCATCTTTGTCTTTTAGGATGATGAGTAATACTTCCCTATTTAGAAAAGTGAGCCCTTTCTCATGAGCAGTGAGAAAAGGCAAGAGGGTTAGTGAGGAGGAAGCTTTAAAAGGCTTACCTCCCCACAGATGACCGCGGGCTCCCTCTTGGGCGGGCAGAGCACCCGATCAGATGATTACTGGCTGCTGCCAGTAACTTGGAGGGTCAGGATGCCGGGACACATAATCCCTCCCCCTGAGCTCCCATAATGTACTGTGTGTGTGGTGCATTATGGGGACACCCCCCCCCCCCAGGGCTGGCCAGGATCCCCGGAGTCTGCTGTGGCTGGCAGACAATCACAGAAGCGGGGTTAGGAGAGCGCTCACTCTCCTAACCTCATTTTAGAGGGTGGCTCGTGGGACCCAATCCCGGCAGTAAACACACACAGGCAAAACTGGCTGGGCTTCCTTAGCCTGGTTTTTTGTCTGCTCATGTAAATAACTTCAGTATCTACTGTGTCAGAAGAGGTTTGCATATTGGTAGGGTTGTGTGTACTCCACATGAAAAACATCAACATTCTGTGCCTTGAATACAGTGACCTGTAGAAATTACAAATATTGAGTAAATCTGCATAATGTCCCTCATTTTGCGCCGTTTATTCTTGTCTTGCTAATCCTAGAGAGTGGCAAAAAATAATGTAGAGCTCTGAAGTTCTGCTCTGGCCACAATAACTGGAAATCATTTTCAGCCACCCATCTGGTGTTTTGAAAACTTGGGATTTAAGAGCTAGTATCTTGTTTAAAAATAAATAAATGAATGGAAGCTCAGTTCTGTGGCTAGTGCAACAACCTGTTCTTTTTCTGTGCTCTTGTAGTGTACACATAGCACTCAACATTACTGATGGCTGGTTAATGGACTGTACTTGTGCTGTAGTCCCCTTCTATATTTTGATTTATAGTTACTTAATTTTGGTAGCTTGTGTGGAATGTGTGTGTCTAATTTGTGAGTCACTAACTAACCCTCGTTGTCTGCAGAGCTGAGTGTTAGGGATGTGCACAAACCTGTTCAGAGGCCCTTTTATGGGCCTCCGAACAGGTTTTAAAGACCGTTGGTTCAACCCGTTCGAAGGCAGGGGGATACCTTTAAGGACTGGGTAGGGTGCACTGACCCCCTGTCACTTTTCCCCTGCCGGTGCTGCAGTTTAAAAGAGTCTGGTGGGGTGACAGCGTACCTCCCTCCCAGCCCATTGCCTCCTCGGATCAGAAGTGACCGGAAGTAGCCAGCAACTGGGTGAGCAAGCGTAGAGTGTATGTGCACATGCACTGGATACTTCTGGTCCGAGGAGGCAACAGGGCGGCAGGGAGGTACACTGCCGCCCTGCCAGACTCTTGTAAACTGCAGCACCGGCAGGGGAAAGTAGATTTATACAACATCATATTATTAAAAACATCTATACGATATAATATGAAACTCTGCTAAGTGTGGTTTTGTAAATTATTGTTTGCAGCTAAAACTAGGTCAAATTTGGCCTGACAAACCACAGCCCTGCTTTCACAAGAATAGTAAAGTGTTCATATATCAACTGCAACTTAATATGGATTCAGTTGTCAGTATACAGTTCCCACCACCTAAAAAATAAATATACCATTCACAGATATGCCTTGTGCAAAAATAACCCAATTGCCAGATGTGTTTTGGCCTGCTGGTCTTTTTCAACAGCACTGAGTTGAAAGAGAATCATTATAAGATCTTAGACCAGGATCCCTAGCACTATATACAATGGACTGCTCATGCCCTGGTGTACTCTTCCAGCATCATCCCTCCACAAGCCCTCCTGAGTGGTACGCTATCAGGTGCAACAATATTTCTTCCCATTTTTGAAGAGTGTATGTGCATGAATCCCATCCTTTGTATAGTCTTGGAGATGTGTCAAGTTTCCATTAAGTACAAACTATATTCTTCTGGGACTGCTAAATAGGGGTGTAAGATATGGACTGACAATACGTTTAATTGCAACAAAAGCTGCTTTTGTTTTTTAAAAAATTGCATTGTCCACAAATTATTTAAAGAGTGGATTTCCAGAGTCTGGGATGTAGTTAGATTATTTTATTTAAGCTAGAAGACAGAGTACAATTTTTTTTAAAAAAAATTGAACCCATTTATTACCATTTGTACCCATTTATTGCATTTTGGAAATAAAATACGATATTGACATGAGTGTACATTAATACAGAGAAACTACTACCACTACTATGGTGAATGTAACTACAAAGTAGTATTAGTAGTAGTAAAAACAATTTAGTGTGTTTTTGTTAGATCTCTGCTCTGACAAACATGTATTGTTTTCATTTTATTATTTTATAACAGCTTGCTATAAAACTTACAATTTCAGTATAAAAATTGACATTAAAACAAGCTTTGAGTTACAGATCTAAGGGATCCAAGCAGTGTTCTCTCTAATTTTTTTCATCTGTGTGTGAAATGAGTTTTGTTTTGGGCAGCAGTATCAAGGCAGTGTGTGTGCACGTGTATTCAGGATGCGGCCTTCCTGATCCAACCTGAGTGGAATCTAAATTTAACTGAGCGGACATCAAAAATTGTGTGAGCGCAAGCACATGTGCACACATTAGAGGCAACACTGGATCCAAGTAGCATTCTTAAGGTTTCATCCTCTTGCCCAGGTCCCTGTAGAAGTCACATCACTAAGTGAGAGGCAGAAAGAAATTTTATTTTTTTACATTTTTTTTATTTTTACGTTTTATATCCTGCTCTTCCTCCACGGAGCCCAGAGCGGTGTTCTACATACTTAAGTTTCTCCTCACAACAACCCTGTGAAGTAGGTTAGGCTGAGAGAGAAGTGACTGGCCCAGAGTCACCCAGCAAGTACCATGGCTGAATGGGGATTTGAACCCAGGTCTCCCCAGTCCTAGTCCAGCACTCTAACCACTACACTTGACTTGACTTGAAATTGACTTGAGCTCAAAGCACGTATTGCATACACAGGTTTCCAGGTTAAGTCTATGGTATCTCTAGTAATAGGTCTGGGGAAGTTCATAATATTTCACTGGCTATTAATGAGGCATTGTAGCTTTTTATTTGCAGGTCCTTAGTTTTCTTAATTTATTCCCAGCTTATCTTTTTATTGGTGTATGAAGTCATAGTGAAGTCCTTTCCACAAAGGTACATGAACTAAATCCTTCCTGCTCCAATGTTACCTCTGTCAGGGCCATCCAGCTAGAGCAGATGCAAAATGCCTTTTTAAACATCAGGTTTATGGAGAGTGCATTTCTCCAAATACAATGTTTGTGAGAACTTTGAGTGACTGATTACTTGGCGTCATACACTGGGTGAATTAAGATGATCAGTGTATCCAATTTGCTGTGGCTTATAACTGTTGTTATAGTTTCTTAGATACATTATCTAGCTCCCCAAAAGGCAGCTATCAGCTTCTTGTGGGGGAAAATATGAAAGGGTTGTTTTTAGTGTAACACAACTATGGTCCAGAGCTGCCAACTCCAGGAACTCCAGAAGTCATCTTGCAAAACCATCAGCAACCTCTTCTTCCCAAGTTGTACTAGGAGGCTGATGGCCTCTCTTCCAAATATGAACTCTCTCAGTTCCAGTGCTGTAGGCATTCTCCATGAAGCAGGGGAGATCAACTGGCCCATACCATCATTGGCTGGTGCTCACATCTACTTTGTGTTTCTCTTTAGTCTCCAAGTACTTTGAGGACAAGGATCCAGCTGTTTCTTATTCTGTTGTTGTTGTTGTTGTTGTTGCATAAACCACATTGTGAACTTTTTGTTGAGAAGCAGTATATAAATTGTAAGAGAAGAAGGGAAGGGGCTGCAAACAAAGCAGCCTGTTCTCTTCAACTCCTGCCCTCTTGAAATGCTTACGGGGTGGTGAGCTGAGGTGAACTAGGATGTTGTGGTACCTCAGGCATGCTAAAAAGGGGGCACAGGAAGCAGAAGTGAGGAAGAAAACCTTTTCCATTCCTCCGGAGTTCTACTTGCTTGTCCTCGCAGTCTCTCCTCCTCAATCCTCCAGTTCCCTCTCTGTCTTGCCTGCTCTATGGATGCATGCTTGTAGAACCAACAATATCATGGGAAGTGCAGGGTCAGTGTCCCAGCGCATCCCTGCTCCACTATATACCTTTTCAGTTCACCAGCAGTTCAGTCCAGTAATTCTCAAATTGTGTGTCCCAGCCCCTGGGAGAAAATTGCTAGTATACGACAAGCAATACAACAAAATTCCACCAAAAAATGGCTTGCAATAGGCTTTAAAGTACTTACCTGCAGAAGAGAAGGGGGTGGTTCAGACGTCATGCAGAGCCAAGATTGAAACCTGGCTTTGTATCTCAGTTTCGGGATCATGGACCCTCCCTTGCCTGTGTGAGAGCTGGAAGAACTCTTCTTCCAATTACAGTTAGAAGCAAACCAGGATCAGTTGTGATGTCCAAATTCACTCTGGCTTATTCAAATAAATATCCATGACCGGAACCCACAAGGATTGGTTGAGTTTCAATCATAGTGTATTCCAAGCACCTTGGTTAAAATAAACCAGGATTTATCACTTTGGACATTCTGACCAATCCTGGCTTGTTTCTAACCACAATTGGAAGAAAAGTTTTTCCAACTTGTGTTTGGGGCAGGAGACCGAGGAGCACATGCTTCCAAGGTTGAGAGATGGGAGTGTAAAACCAAGATATAATCTTGGCTCCATGTTATGTCTGAACTGGCCCACTGTCTGCTACATCTCTAAGGAGAAAATATCGGAGCACTGATTCATGTAGTCAGCCTGTGCTATGGGCCAGTAGTTTTGCTGCTTTTCAGCATTGGGTGTGATAGGATAGTTCGATCACAACAAATGTAGATCTAGTTAGTTCTCTGCATGAATCATTGCCCTAGGCTTTCTTATTTCCAATCAAAAGGACACCTAGACCAGGACATTGTGTATAAACTCAATGGACAGCCTCCTCTGTGGGCAGGTATTTTTCATTCTTTTTGTATTCCAAAATTAAATGTTTGGCTGTGAGAGTGAAGTACCCCTCCTGATTTTAATTCAGAACAAAAATGAGTTGTAGCTGACAAGCATTTGGGTAAACTCTGCAATAGCTGACCTGCTTGCCCATGAAACATTGATATTTAAAAGGGAACTTTGTTTTTACAAGTGGAAACTTCTCTGGAGGAAAATAATGGTCTGGAGGAAAATAATGGTCTATGTATTTTGTTGGACCACCCCTCCCTTAAACTATACATTTTGCACAACTAGCACTTCTACAAGTGGAGCTTCTTCCGTTTGCACAAGGAGCAGGAGGTGATTTTCACCAATATTTCCTTCCATCTGCAGCTATGTGTGCCTCCAAGCATGTCCTTGAGGGTTTGGGGACCTTCGGGAGCAGATTTTCAGCAAAGAGAAGGGGGATTGGTGAAAATTGCCCCTCCTCCCTTGCACAAGTGGAAGAGGTTCATGGAAATACTAGTTGGTGTCCAATCCAATATCTGTATTACTTTATTTAGTCTTCATTATAAAATTTATTTGTCAACTGTTCTTTACCTTACAAGATCTCTATGCTTTGATATAAGTGCAAATATCTAGTGTAGGAATTTAAATGGGGCTATATTTTATGACTGTTGCTAATTGTTGATTTCTTAAACATCTTATCTATGGTTTCTTGTCTGTCAGTGACTGACTTTCCCTAAAATGGTTTCTGTTTTGCTTTCTTTTCAGTTCTGCGCTATATTTCTTTGGTCCACCCCCCTGGACAAATCTCTGAAAACTGGTCCTCCTTCAAACTGTAACTGTCTTTTCTCTCACAAAGTCTATAGGTCACTAGTGGCATGATTTAACTTCTATATGCATTAGTTTTACACATCCATTTATTCATTTGCATACATTCAAAAATGTGGATATGCACATTCAACATTTTAAAATTAATCATGTGCACGGACCGGTTCGGAGGCCATTCTAAAGGCCTCCAGACTGGTCCGGACACGGGGTGGTTTTGGTTCGGGTGGGGGATTCCACAGGAGTACGGGGGGGGCTTTACTCACCCTCCCAAGAACGGCGCCGTATTTATGTGAGTAAGCGGGCGGCATGCCTCCCTGCCGCCCGCTTCATTCCCCCTCTCGGCGTTCCCTCCGTTCAAATTCTGAATCGGGCGGCAGGGTATCTCCCAGTCCCTGCCGCCCTCTTTAATGCCCCCGCTCGGCTGGCGGCCGCCCCATTCAAGCCTTCAAGACCCCTGCCAGGCCGGCCGGGCCCTTCCCTTCCCTTCCCTTCCCTTCCCTTCCCTTCCCTTCCCTTCGCAAGGGGGACGAGCGGCAGAACTCCCTGCCTTCCCCCTTGCCGGCTGCGCTGCAAATGGCTTCTAAGAAGCCTTTTGCACGCATGCGCGAAAAAGAAGCCTTTTTCGCGCATGCGCGCAAAAGGCTTCTTAGAAGCCATTTGCAGCGCAGCCGGCAAGGGGGAAGGCAGGGAGTTCTGCCGCTCGTCCCCCTTGCGAAGGGAAGGGAAGGGAAGGGAAGGGCCGGGCCGGGCCGGGCCGGCCTGGCAGGGGTCTTGAAGGCTTGAATGGGGCGGCCGCCAGCCGAGCGGGGGCATTAAAGAGGGCGGCAGGGACTGGGAGATACCCTGCCGCCCGATTCAGAATTTGAACGGAGGGAACGCCGAGAGGGGGAATGAAGCGGGCGGCAGGGAGGCATGCCGCCCGCTTACTCACATAAATACGGCGCCGTTCTTGGGAGGGTGAGTAAAGCCCCCCCCCGCTGTTATTTGGAACCCCCCACCCCAGTGCCGGACCGCAGCTCCGCGGTTCCGTGCACATCCCTATTTAAAATAATGTTGCCTTTCCCCCCTTTTTAAATCTGAAAAGTCTTTAAGTCAAATGACAGTATAAGCTTTCAGACATGGCATGAAACCAGAGTAAAGTAAAGTGTGCCGTCGAGTTGGTTTCGGCTCCTGGTGACTACAGAGCCCTGTGGCTGTCTTTGGTAGAATACAGGAAGGGTTTGCCATTGCTTCCTCCCATGCAGTATGAGATGATGCCTTTCAGCATCTTCCTATATCACTGCTGCCCGATATAAGCATTTCCCATAGTCTGGGAAACATACCAGTGGGGATTCGAACCGACAACCTCTAGCTTGGTAGTCAAGCCATTTCCCTGCTGAGCCATTAGGTGGCAGTAACAGGTTCCAATTCACCACTACTATGCTTACCTGTCTGAATTCAGACATTAAAGTTGGCCTCCTCCCTGAAGCCGCAGCAGCCAATCAAGATGGAGAGAGGGAGGTGCTTGCTTCCCTCAACTCTGGTTCCAGGGATGGTTGCCCTCAGTTCTGCATTCAGACATAATGGAGTTAGCCATAAACCAGAGGCCTGAGCAGTGAGCCTCACTTCAAACTGAGGGTTCAGACATGCAGTTACACAAACCCCGCCACGTGTAACTGAAGGTGCTGATTTTGATCTTTAAAGCCCTTAGCGGTTTGGGCCTGGGATACCTGTGGGACCGCCTGCTCCCGAGGGTTGCTGCCCTCTTGACGAGGTCATCTGAGGGGGCTTTGCTCCGGGTGCCAACAATGAGGGAGGCTCAGTTGTCATGCACGAGGGACAGGGCCTTCTCTCTTGCTGCCCCCAGACTCTGGAATGCTCTCCCAGTGTCTATTTGCTCCTCGGTCTCCATCACAGCTTTTAGAAAGAATGTTAAATTGTGGCTATTTACCCAGGCTTTTATTTGATTGTCTCTGCTGCTGCTTTGTGCTCTGTATTGCTTTTATGCTTGTTTTTTAAATTTTTAATCAGATTTATTTTATATTTTTAGCTTAATATTTTAATTGTGTCTTTTTTACAATCTTGTTTTTAAATTTTGCTGTAAACCGCCTTGGGATTGTTTTAATGAAAGGCGGTATATAAATTTAACAAACCACAAACAAACAAACTCTGGTTTCATAACCTGAAACTCTGTTTCATGTGATGTTTGAATGTGGCCTGTGAGTTGTGTGGACTACAGTTATCTGGCACTGGCTGAGTAGAATGTTCGTGAAATGAGCCTTCTGTTCAGTTATCTCTGCCTCTCCCCAGTAGGGGTATGCAGACATGTGTCCCCTGACATGTATACTGAACATATGGAGGGAGAATGGGATTGCAACCACTGGCCCTGCTTCAGGTATCTACATGTTCACTGTTAATATAAAAGGCACTCTATGCACAGAGGTTTTACCATGTGAAGGGAAATCTGGATTGCCCCAGGCTCCAGTTATACATGCACAGAGTCACTTGCACAGTGATGCTGCATAAGTGAATGCTGGGACAGCGCCAGTGCAGCATCCTGCTCTGTCACTCATACATTCAGTGAACACTTGTAAGGATAATGTCTGCCACTCTCAGCGCTGTAGTAAGGCTTTGCTCATGTTTTTTGTCCGGAAGTGTTATTGTTCATCCTCCTACACTGTGAATGTGCCGCTTGACTGTTTTCCTTCATTTTGGTTTTATTTAACATGAACTTTATTTTAATGAGAAATCAGGAGTTTTCTGCAAAGCTCCATGGTGTCTCCCCTCGCTCTTGCGCCCTCCCTAGCAAAGAACAATTCCCACCATCTCCCTAAGATGATATCTGGGGTACATTCATGCTGGGGATCTGCTTAAATAATAAGGGAGAGGTTATTTTCAGCCTCTGGATTAGATGCTGATCAGTATGCTGCTCCCTATATTATGTTAAGGGAAGTCACATAAAGTAGAACTACTGTATATATATATATATATATATTTGTGAACATTACACATTTATCTCCTTGGCAGAAGAAAGGGGTTTAGGCCTTTGTTCTGACTGTGTAGATTTTAAAGGAATATCATCAACTCTCCAACAGATTGCATAAACATTTCTTACAAGAGAGATTTGGGGAGCTGCAGTTAAGATTCCCATATTCCTCTTGTGCTTCGAACAGCTGGACAGGAATAAGCTTTTCAACAGCTGGAATCTTTCCTGGCATAGTACAGCATGGGCAGTCTTCTGTCTTTTGTTGAATCTGGCAATTGTTGTTATAATTGTTTCAAGCCATCACCTCTGAGTCTTTGCTTTCCTCATCTGCAATATGAAGATAAAACTGACACATCTTACTAGACTGTTGTAAAGACTAGTATATGAAGGATATTGAATAGTACTATATCAACCCTAAATACATGTTATGTGAGGAACCGGATTCAGATTCTTGCACAGCAATCCACTGGTGGCCTCAGACCAGTCAATCAGTCTTCCCTGCTACAAGAAAGATTCTAGCATTTGAGAATCTTCTTCCTGCCTGTGGAGAAAATAAAGTGGGATAATCTCCCTTCTGGTGTCTTTTGCTCCTTGATGGAAGAAGGGCAGAATTCCCTTCAGGATGTGGCATGCAAAAAGGAAAAATATTTATTTAGCATATTTGTATACCACCAAGAATGTATGTCTCATCGTGGTTTATATAAAAGTTAAAGTCTGCGTTTGGGACTCACCATCTCCAAATTTGTTTTCCATTGTTCTCCCCCAGGATTCACTGTGGAACTGCCATATCTTCTGTTTACTTTAAAGTATTTTTGTGCGGCCAAAGCCTTCAGTTAGGATAGAATCTAAGTATATAAATATATATAAATCTAAGTATGTAAATAATGAGTTTATATCTTCTTCTTTATATATATTTCTCTAAGGCATACTCGTTGCTAATCCCATGTATGTCAGCTCTTGCGAATGTTTGTGAGCAGCTGCCCGGATAGCGACGGGCCGGGGGTGAAAATGGTGGTGGTAGCTGGCTGGCTGGCAGGCAAAGAAAACAGCGGCAAAGGGTGGCAGGTGGGCAGCAGGCCAGCCAGCCAAAGAAAACAACGGCGGTGGCGGTGGGTGGGCAGGAAGAAGACGAAGGCAGCAGCAGGCAGGGGAGGAAGTCGGAAGGTGGTGCAGGCGGGGGAGGAAGGCAGAGGGTGGGGATGGGCGGGCAGGGGAATAAGATGGATAGGGGGTGGGTGGGGGGGAGAAGACAGACAGCGGGCAGGCAAAAAAGCGGCGGTGGGGGGAGAAAGCGGCAGCGGGCAAACTAGAGGTGTGGATGCTCTGTGCCCAGCCCAGCTAGTTCTTTATATTTCTCTTCATCTTTCTCTCATCGCTGTGTTTGTTTAATTAAAGATGAATTATTTTGAGAGGGGGGACCCATGGGAGGATTTATTTATTTATTTATATTTTTATTTTTTACATTTTATATCCCCGCTCTTCCTCCAAGGAGTCCAGAGCGGTGTACTCCATACTTAAGTTTCTCCTCACAACCGCCCTGTGAAGTAAGTTAGGCTGAGAGAGAAGTGACTGGCCCAGAGTAACCCAGCAAGTATCATGGCTGAATGGGGATTTGAACTGGGTCTCCTGGTCCTAGTCCAGCACTCTAACCACTACCCCATGCTGGCTCCACATATATATGTATGTATATTAATGTATGTATTATACTTGTACACTGCGCCAAACCTCTGTCTCTGGGCGGTTTACAACAACATGAATACATTAAAACAGACATAAAAAACTTAAAATAATTTACAACTACAAATCTAGTTAAAATGCTTGGGTGAAAAAATGCATCTTTAAAGACTTCTTTAAAAGTTGTCAGAGATGGAGAGGCTCTTTTTCCAGCAGGTAGCACATTCCAGTCTCCAGACAGCAACAGAGAAGGCCCATCCCTGTGTAGCCACCAGACGAGCTGGTGGCATCTGCAGACGTACCTCTCTGGACGATCTCATGGTGAAGAAGATGTTTTCTTAAATAGCCAGGACCTAAGCTGTTTAGGTCAGGTTTCAGAATTGACAATGCCCTGCTCTCCTCTCCCTTGCAAATTAACTTCTCCTCCCTAATTTTGGTGTGTTGTGATCATTACCTCTCCAGGTTAAAATGAATTTGAGTATCTTGCCATATTTGCTTTCAGAACCTGGGTTTAATCAGTGAGTCAGGTTAAGTTTGTACTCAGTTAATTTTAATGTGGGTTGGTGATGGTCACATGTAATGCTGAATCCAGATAAAGATGGTGTGGGTACCGTTTCCATGCAAGAGGGAGGGGCAGGGAGAGAACATATGCAGTGCATGATGTAACTGAATTCAGATCCCTGGACCTGGTCCAGTGTTGAGCATGAATTGTTGCATTGCAACAGCACAGAACTAAAATTTAAATGGGAAATGCCGTCAGTGGTGCTCTGTTGTGTGGCTACTATTCTGATTTATTATTTATACATTTTGTGAACACCAGATAGATGCTTGTTTTTCTGGGGAGCTGACCTGGATTTACTTTAATTAGTAGTTCTTGCAGGCAAAAACTGAAAAAGTGAGGATTCCGACCCATGTAATTATTGTGGCATTTAACCAAGGCTAAACCTCTTTTACCCCAGGGTCATTGTCATCATATATTCCTATATTATGCAACCAAGAGGCTGCAGTTTCTTTCTGATACGTTGTCATTTGCCTATTGTGAATGACTTCTGTACACTGATTGGAATGGTAATGGCGAATAGCTTAAGGCTGTAGGCATTACAAGGCTATCATGACAACTAGGCCTCCACACATTACACTGTTGGGTGCATTATTTATTTTATTTATTGTTTTATTTAACATATTTGTATACCACCCAAAACGCAAAGGTCTGGGTGGTTTCCAACAAAATAATAAAAACAACAAATAAAATGGTTAAAACATTACAACAATGTAATTTTAATTAAATAACATAAAATAACATTAATTAAAATAACATAAAGTACTAATGTAATAAGTGCATGTTTGCCAACATGTATCATACAAGTGTACTCATCAGGAAGCTGGGACTGGGCATAAGTTCCTGTTGGGCAAACCCAAGTTTCTCTCCATAAGTGTGGATGACATGGCCTTCTGGCTTTTAAAATAAATACATTTTAAAATAAATAAATCCTTAATGGTTCTGTCTATCCACAGCTATCAGTCATGATATCGAAACGGAATTCCCATGTGCAGAGACAGTATTCCACTCAATCAATGATGGAGCATACACAGGATCTAGTGAGGCAGTTTTTATCAGAGCCTGGCTTGCAACTACATAGGGACAAATATGTAGAGTATACCAAGTTAAATCTTTGGATCGGAACCTTGAGCTCACATGTTAATGTTGTTTCGTTTTTATGTATATATATATCCCGATCCCTGATCTGCTACTAGACTGTAGCAGAGAAACCATTTATGAACAGTTGGGTTTGATGAAAGTTCCAACGTGCTGCTGTTCTCTGGCAGAGCAACAATAGCCAACAGTGTGTGTCAAGGCCCAGTTCCTGGCACTGTTGTTTTGGCAATTGTTCTGTAGGGCAGGTGTGTGTTCAGAGATATGATTGAGGAGTTTGGAATACAATTCATCATACACTTTAAAAAAAGATAGAGGAAGCATTAGATTTTATAGCTTATAATTGTTTACTCAGTATAGAGCCACAGCCACAAAACTGTGATAAAAATGCAGAAGCAATGAGAGATGCTCTCTGTGGGTGTGCAATTGCATAGTGGTGCAGTGTCTGGATTGTTGGGCGTGGACTCTGGAAAACCCAGGTCCAAATCCCTACTCGGCTAGGAAGCTCACAAGGTGGTCTTGGGCAAATCACACTCTCTCAGCCAAGGCTACATATTGGGATTTCTGAGAGGGCAAACCATTGCTCTGAGCCTCCCAGAAGGAGAATGGGATACAAATGGAATCAATCAATAAATTTTTGAGGGGGAGCCATTGATGCTGCTTCTGCAGAATACTGTACTTTGAGTTGGTGCAAGAGTGAAATGTTCCACATCCTCTGGTTGAGTGCCATTGATCTGTTTTAAATTTTATTTTGTAACGTTGCAGCTTGTTAGCATTGCTTCAATTTCTTATGACCCTTAAGTATAAATTAGCAGCTCCCGATAGGATTGATGGTGCCTATCTGCAAAGGTGTGAAAGCTAAAGTCCACTACCTGTTATTGTTTGGAGTAGTCATTGCTGCAGCAAAGTTAAGTTTTAACTAGTGTTCTAGAATGGATAGTAATTTGGAAAGTGTATGAAATCACTGATGCAATCACAGGCCATTCTTTTTTCAAATTATTACATTCTATGATGCTGGCTTTCCCATTTTCAGAGTGAGCTTGTTTATGTATTTTTGAAAAAGCAAGGTTTTGTTCTGCATTTATGCCATCAGTTGTAAACTAATGATCTGCAAGTTGTAAACTAATGATACCTTTGGCCATGTAGTTCTGGTGTCATACTTTGGGGCTCTCATAGATTGTCCAGCAAATCTAAGTCCCATTTAATTTAAGTGTGTGCTTTTACCCACATTTACTGTGCATTATTGTCTGTTGCTGGAAGTGGCAGGAAAATGTTCAACACAATGATGTCCAGGCATTAGGTAAATTTCACCATAAATTATGGAGGGGGAGACCTTGAGATGAGGCTGTTGTTTTTGGTAGTAGACCACAGTTTGTTTTACAGTGCATATTTCCAAACGCAGCAAACGTGTGCACTCAAGCACATGGATCATGAAGGTATGCTTATCAGAGATTGGTTGCTTTTCCCTGCAGAGTGTATTCTTGGTGGCAGACCAGATTTCCTGTTGCATAATGTGGAAATGATTCTTAGTACAATGCATACTCAAACCTAGTTAGCATACCTGCCAACATGTCCCTATTCTCCCATTCATCTGAATGGGAAAATCGGGACATATTGGCAGGTATGAGTTAAACCTGTATTTAAAAAGTACTCGTGAATACATTGTTGTCTGGGTTAATTGCTGCAAACAAAAATCTCCATTCTGCTTGATGTCTCGATTCCACAGAATCGATTTCTATCGAAAATAAGTTCATGCCTCCTGGGTTTGTGTTCTGTGCACTGTGCTATGTGATATCTACCCAGTGAAATGCTTCAGTGGAAACTGCATTAATGATTGATAAAAGCTGAGAGCTGGTTTAATTCTTCCTCCCCTCCCCCTGTTTAATGGCTATCAATAATTTAATGCACTTACTGAGTGTTTTTAAGAAATGGTAACCACACTTTTTTTTTTACTGGCCTGGATGCAAAAAGGCTTGAGGATTTAATGATTAAAATACTCTGGGGAGGAACTCGGCACCCCACGCCCATTTAATATAAAATATGAAGGATCTAATGGGAATGTTTCAACCCCCCGAAAATGGTCCCCAGTTCTGTGACCTAGGAAGATGATTGTTTTTCTGAACTGCCAGCATAGCAGTTGGAGAGCTAAACAAGGGTCTGTGCTGGCTGTCATGTCTGTCTGTAATGGAAAGTGTATGAGCTTGACAACAAGGATCCCCAAGAGAAGACTCCTCTATGGATGGCATCTGTTTGTCTGACAATTCTACTCTGCCACATATTCTCACAGAGACCTTAAGTCTAGCAGAAGCTCTTGGTTTTGTTTTGTTTATTGGCAGTTTATTCCATGATGTTTCTTTTGCTTTGTAACTAAAATACTCTTAGGCCCTAGTTTACATGCATCTTTCCTGGTACTGTACAGCTACTGCTTCCTCTGTGATTGGTTCCATGCTGGTCCGAGTCCACATAAAGGCCTGTCCAGTGATTTGGCTTCCTGGTGTGTTTACAGACCATACAAACAATGCCTGGCCCTTTGGGAGGTCCGTAGTGTGCATGATTTAACAGTGCAAGAAGCTGAAATTTTTTGTAAATCTGAACTGCTTTGGAAGTCCCCGCAGAGCCAGTAGCAACCATACTAGACAAGGCATATTATAGGCAGAATTAGTCTTGGAAAATATGCAAGTGTGCAATTCAAAATTCACAGTGGAAGCACTTAAAGGTTATGCTAGAAACACTTAAAGGTTATGCTAGAATATAATATCTCATGTCCAGATAATCTGCAAATAAAATTGTAGTATAATAGATGTATATTAAATAAATACTATATAGTTACATTATTATAACTATAATAAATATACAAAGTTTCAACATAACTTTCAACACAAAAATACTCTCAGGACAGCTGACAATGTCCAAAAATAAAAATGCAATAAATACTAAGCAGGCATAAACACGGTAGGATAAAGAACAGATAAGAATGCAGTAGATAACAGTCAGTAGTGGTTTTTAAAACCTGGGAAAATAAAAAGGTCTTCTCCTAGCACCAGAACAACATCTGAATTAGGTGCCAGGTGAACCTCTCTGGGAGAGCGTTTCATAGACAGTGTGCACTCTCCCCAGTCACCACCCTGTTCACCTCACAAGGTGGGAAGACCCTCGGACTGCGGTGTCTGGGTAGGCTGACGTGGGAGGAGGTGGCGGCTCATCAGACACCTAAGTCCTAAGCTTGGGGTTCCCAGCTTTGTGTTCCCAAATGTAAGTGAACTAGAACTCCCATCATCCCCAGCAACAATGGCCTGTTGCTGAGAATGATGGGAGTTGTAGTCCAACAACATCTGTGGACCTACGGTTGGGAACCCCTGTCCTAAGACATACAGGAAATTAAAAGTTAACACCAGCACTTAATTATGCACAGAAACAGACCAGAAGCCAGTGAAGCTGTTTGAATACCAACAAGAGATGATCCCAACTACTGGTCCCAGTTAACAACTTAGAAGCTATATTCTGAACTAACTGAAGTTTCTGAACAGTCTTCAGAGGTAGTCCCATTGTAGCATTTCGATGCAGGTAGTTTTGTGTTTGATGCAGAGGTATATATAGTTCTAATCTTAAGGTGGGTTAAGGTAGCATCACACACTGTAAAATGTGTGTCTCTTTTCAGGAGTATACTTATGGTCATGTCAGGGAGAACATGATGGTGTGTTGAAATGAGTTTTGCTGGTAACCAGTGGCTCTATCCCATCACAAAACTGAATTATGCTTGGAGTTCTCTATGGTTAGCTGTTTGTCCACCAACTCTGTGAGAAACACCTGTCAATCATTATGGGCCAATGGTGGAAGAAATACATTTGTATGGGAAACATAACTGCTACCTGTAAAAAGCATACATGTAGGAAGAGACTGTGGCTTTTAGTGAATCACAATATTAAAACAAACTTCCCTCCTTGCCTGCTTTGCCTGAAAATCTGGACTTGGATAATTTTGTGGACATTAAAATGGCAAAACTTAAAATTTTTGTTTCTGAGTTTTGAAGTAATTATATACACTTTCTTACCTCTCCATCATGATGGCCAGAGAGTTTTGAGGAAACATTAAGTTACAATTCAAGGAACTTGGGATCTATAGAAATGTCAGATATTCCGAGACTCTTGTTAAACAGCAGGAGTTGACAGTTGAGCAACCAAAAAAGGAAAGAAAGAAAAAAGGTTTGTTTAACAAAATACCTAGCCTTGTTGTAGACTGAAGCTGCCTTTTTGCTGCCAGGGTTATTGCTCCATACATAGCAGATATCCTTTGTAATACCTACAAATTTAAAAGAATGCTTTAGAGTAAAGTGGAACCTGCCAAAGCAAGAATACTCCTCTCAATTTCTTCAGCTTGCCATCTAATCTGAGGTAGGGTACCTAAGAGATGACCAGAAGATGAGAAGCAGAAGATGAGAGGTGACCACTTTAGAAAGCTTGCCCAGTTGTGTAACTGAGGGTGGGTTGCGGAAGGCACCTGCTCTGAGAAAAACCTGGACAGGGGCACAAAATGAGCAAACAACATCAACTATATTGACCGATATTTAAAATGACTGCCAACTGATGAATTATTAGCTTTTCATTGTGGAGCAATTGGACCCATAGAAAAGTAACTGTTGCATATTTTGCTCTTTTCCCTTTTTTTCGCCCCACCACACCTTTTATTTATGATAAATTAAATTCCTGTATGAAATGTTTTTCAGGGCTTTTCTCACACTGTATAGGGGGTTATCTTCCTCTGCTTGCTCCGCCAGACAGGTTAGATTCAGGTAGAAGGATCAGGTAACAAGAGGTCTGGCCTCCCTCCCAGCAGGCAGTAGGAGCAGGATCCTCAGCTCCTTTCCTGTCTTGCTCCTTGCTAGATGCTTTTACTGGAGCTCCTGCTCCCGTCCATCTGGCCAACTCTTCCTTACTTTTAATTCCCTTTTGTGTCAGTGTGTGGCTTTATTAGATTAGCAAGGTTAGACGGTATAACATCTTGATTTAAAACTAATTTCTACTCACTTTATTGGTAACTCAGCAGCTTCTATTGCCATACCATGCAATGTTCTGTCTTAGGGATCTACACAAACTGAGGTTTGTGCACTGGTTCTGTGCTGGACTGGTTTGGATAAGGTCTGAACTGGTCTGATGCTGCAGGGAGGGGGAGAGCAAGTGGGATCTAAGAAAAAGGAGAGCAGGTCCTTACCTGGTGCGTTCTGGCTCCGTGTGGGGATACTTTGGACAAGCACTGCCGCAGCAGGAAGCTGCAGGCAGCAGTGGAGAGCAGGTAAGGACTTGCTCTCCTTTTTCTTAAAGATCCCGCTCGCCCTCCCCTCCCCACGGTTCTGAACATCCCTACTCTGCTGTGCAATGGACCATTTGCACAGTTGCACAAGAATGCTCTTGCGTAAGACTGCAGAATTATGCAAATAAAGTTGAGCAATAGAAGGCCACAGGAAAGAATCAATCTCTCTCTCTCTCTCTCTCTCTCTCTCTCTCTCTCTCTCTCTCTCTCTCTCTCTCTCTCACCATTGTATGGTATGTCAGTCAATGTTTCTAATATGCAAAGTCTGGCACAAACTCATCTTCAGGTTTATGTTATCCTATTTCCCTGTGTTTTAAAATATCAAGTGCAGTTTTAAACTTGGCTTCTACAAATAGAAATGAAAGTATCCTGTAATATAGTGGGGGAAATAATCTAGAAAAAAATCTGTAAAAGAGGATTCTTACCAGTTAAGCAATTTTTGCAAAAAACTTGGATTCTGAACTAAATAGTGGAATAGGACTAGTGGCCTTTCCACTGTAACAGCCCCGGGGCAGATGTGATCATCACCACTTGAAAGCAATATTGACACAAATGTATTAAATTGTGTATATTACAACTGATGATCTGTGGTACTCTAAAGCAGGGATTCTCAGTGTTGGGTCTCCAGATGTTATTGGACTTCAGCTCCCATAATCCCCTTTGGTTGGGGATTATGGGAGTTGAAGTCCAATAACATCTGGGGCCCAACGCTGAGAATCCCTTCTCTAAAGGGCATTGAGTTTGTTTAAAAAAAAAAATACCTAGAAGCATACTGTGTGTTCCTGTTACACTCTAAGTAAACTGCAGCACACTGTTGTCCTCTGCACCTGTCCCCCATCTCAGCTTGATAAGCACACCTTTGCTTATCTGTTTGTCTTGGGGCTGGTTCAGATGCTTCTTTACCTAACTGGAATGCTCCCTGTGATAAAGATATGAGTACACACATCTCCCTACCCCTGACTCTAGCACTCCTTAATTGCATGGGGGTGGTTTTTAAATATATATTTTTGAGTTTTAAAATAAATTAAAAATGTGTTAAATGTTGTACTTGCAGAATCAGACAAATTGCGTTTGTTCATCTTCCAATATAACAACATAAGACCCATTCACACATCATATTCAGTACTCATACAAGCATACAGTGTACACAGGTGCAGATCTGTACACAGGTACAGTCATTCACACATTATGTTGATTGTTGTACTACACATTATGTAGTACAGAAGTACACTTCCTATCTGTAGGAATATTCATTTGAAGGGCCTGTATCCAGGTTCACTTTTAAAATGAAGTCAGGTGTAGTCATTCACACAAATGTGTACTGACATCTGTACACTCATACAGCATAATGTCTGAATCGGTCTATTGAGTACCTCGTCTGAACTCCTCCTCCTCCACATTGTCCAAATACTGCTTTAAAGTAGAAGTGTATGCGTTCCAGTAGAAGGTTGCCGGTTCGCCTTGGAAATCCTCCCTTCCTTTTTGCCTTTGGCATTTGCCTTCCTTTTTTAAAAATTATTTTTTCTTGCAGTTACCCTTAGTTTATTGTATAACATTTATAAACTACTGGCTGATATATGAGGGAAATTACTCAAAGTAGTCACCTTAAGTGGTGCAGCAGGGAAATGCTTGACCAACAAGCAGAAGGTTGCCGGTTCGAATCCCACTGCTACTATATTGGGCAGCAGCGATATAGGAAGTTGCTGAAAGGTATCATCTCATACTGCGCAGGAGGAGGCAATGGTAAACCCCCCCTGTACTCAACCAAAGAAAACTACAGGGCTCTGTGGACACCAGAAGTCGAAATTGACTTGATGTCACACTTAACCTTAGTCCCATTGAAAAAAAATTAGTGGGTCTACTTTGAGTAATTTTCCTCATGTCAACCACTATCTGTGTGACAACAGGGTCCCCCCCCAACCTTGTTTTAGAAACACTCCTCCCCTCCTCCTGCCATGTTGTCCATTTTATTTTTTCCTGCTCGTCTTTTATGTCATTTTGCTTTGGATTGTTGTAATGCCTGGTGTCTTAACTTGAATTTAACCTGAAGTCTTCTAATTCTCTCACTGTCTTTGCTCTATATCTTAGTTTGGTTATGAGAACGAGTTTGTTAAATTTACCTAATTCTCCCACCTCTTCTTTGCAATGCTCCCTTATTTCTTTTCCTATGTTGTACTAACTTTCTACATTGTTGTTAGTATTTCCCCCCTCCATTTTGTATACTTTCAAACACTGAGTCTTCTAGTCTTTACCGGTGCCTAGTAGCTGAATTTAAACCAAACATAATTTCCCCGCATCTCATGGACTTTCCTTTATATGTTGCGACTTTGTGTGGGGGCTAAATGGTTGGGGTGAGTGGTATGAGAACACCGTCTTGCTTTTCAAATAGTGCAATTTTCTTTTTTCTTTGACTTAGTTTATTCTGTTAACTTTCTAAATTGCTAGCTATTTCCATTCTTCAATTTGGAAACTGTTGTCACCAGGTTTATTTCTCAGAGAATTTCAGTCTCAGTTCTTTCCTACAATTTCTTTTCTCATTTTAACCACTGCTGCTCTTGAATTCGGAAACCTTGTTTATGGTTTGCTAACTGCTGGTGTGGTGTGTTCTTTCCTTATGTGAACAATAGCTTCATCTTTATTCCTTTTATAAGTTTGTATTTTCTCTCTATGTCCCCCCACCCCCGTTCCCTAGAATTATAGCCTGTCTTTAATATTTCTCTCTCCCACCTCCCACCGCAATCCCAGCATTCTCAGAAATTGGTCTCTGGTTCAGTCTGTAACCTTCCTTCTTCTTACAAGGCTTACAACAATTGTGAAAAGTTAGCTGCATTTTCTCAACTTCACACTCAGCTATCACTTGCTTTGGTTCAGCTATCACTTGCTTTGCTTGCATTCCACTCAGCCTTTCTCTTCACCCTTCTGTTGATGTTTATTAAGGCTAGACAATTTTTCCACCCCTGTTTTATTAAAAGTGAGCTTTTTGAAACCATCGCAATATTGTTGCAAATTTCCAAATCTACCTCCACTCATCATCAAGTACCTATTCACACTTTTTCCTGTGTGTGGGCCAGTATGTAGCCTGCCTACACCCTGGACTCCCACTTCACGAATGGGAGAGTGATTATTAGGCATGTTTTCAAGATGTTAGTTGAAATGCAAGATTCTAGTTTGTTTAGAGGGCTGATGAGGTCTGCTACCTGGCAGAGTGGCATTAATGCAGCTTCCCATTGGCCCAGAGCGTGTAGCCTTGTACAGCACATACAGCCATTGAATACAGTACTGGTTTGGGGGTGGAGGGAGAAAATGAGAGATGTGACATTGGATGGAACTGGAAGCACTCTATCTGAGTGGTGCGAACTTGATTTTGACAGCTGCACCTATTGAAGGTCCATCATAATACATCTTAGTGCTTGTCCCAGGTATAGAATAACATAGGATTAGAAGCCTGCCCCAGTACAGAAATGATTAATTATAGCATAGAGTCTTATCATGCATGAGAATAAACTGAGGACATACAGTACAGTGTTTGCAATGAATGTTCTCTGCCTCTGGAGTTCACTTTCTTTGGTGGTCTTCTTGAGCATCTTTTCAGAGGTGTTCTCATCTGGAATAGGTTCCTTGTTTTAAAATGTAGGTGTGAGGGTTGGTTTTAGCTGAGTGTGTGTGTTTGGTATATGTTTAGCTATTGTATAAAATCTAAGACACTGTATGGTGTTGTGAGCCCACAGGGGATATAGTGGGTTATAAATTGGAGTAAGTAAATCTTCATTGCTGCCAAACCCACATTCAAAAGCACCTGATTTAATTTTGGTTCTCTGGGTCCAAGCACTGACCAGAAATTACCCTGCTCAGCATGAGATCTAATGAAATCCTGGCTCATGCTGGTTTGGCTGCAGGCTCAGTTTTGCTAATGGTATGGCTTACGAAAATGATTGGACTAAACCCATTAGAAAAATTTACAGTTGCAGATCTTTGTAGGAGGATTGTGAACACAGCTGTCTTATCTTCAATTATCACTTAAATTTGATTAGATTGAATGTTTGGGTTTCTTCTCATGCTGAATGTACTGTTCTCTAATTTCTGTTTGCTTAACATGTGGTATGCTGCGTGTCTGCATGCATAGGTGCTTGTCAAGCTGAGCTTCCATTTTGAAGTTAAACATCTTTGTTCTGATCCAGGTTGCAATGCTATCAGTTGAACCATGAAAACATATACAGGGCATATGTACATTACAGGTGCTAATAATCATTCGCTCTCTCCAGAAAAACTTGAATACTGAAGTTCTGTGAAGAGGTGGGGCTAGGGATCCTTAACACAGAATTTAACACCTTTGCCAGATTACTGTTTGATGCATTTTAAAATCAGTTTGAAGATGGATTCTTTGCATCTGTCTTCACTACAGAAGATGTAGAGCAGATACCTGTGCCTGAACTGACCTTCTTGAGCGGGAGGGTAGTCTGAAGAACTGATCCAAATAAAAGTGTTGAGATGATCTAGGTGTATTGAAAATCTAACAAATCACAGAGCCTGAACAGCATGCACTCGAGAGTTCTTGAATAATTCAAGTAAGAAATTGTGGCTCTTCTAGCAAAAATAGTTAACTTGTCCCTAAAACTGGGATCTGTGCCAAAGGATTGGAATGTAGCCAATATATCATGGATTTATAAAAAGTGCCACTTAGCTTAATCTTGGTTCCAAATCAGTTGCTGGAAAGCATAATTAAAGATAAAATTATTAAGGATATAGAAGAATCAGCTTCGCTGAACGAGAATCAGCTTGGCTTCTGCAAAAGTAAGTTATACCCCAGTAAACTCTTATAACTTTTTGAGAGTGTAAGCAGACATGTGGATAAAAGTGATCTCGTTGACACTGTAATACAAAAAGGAATCCCATAATATAAAACTAATGTTCAATTTAATAAAGCTATATATCATATAATAAAAAGGTATCCTAACTCAATTAAATATGGTTCCTCCAAATCAGCACAATCTATTATATTAATTCTCTTGGGTGTGCCTTGGAATGTGCGTCCCAGAGCCCAGCTGATTGGCTGGGCGGAGGACGCGCCTGATTGGCTGAGGCGCACCCAGGAGGATTGGTTGCCGCGGTGGCGGCCCAGCCGTGGAGGTCAGAGGTGGTGGGTCCGGCCCGGCCGCAGAGGCAAGGCCCGGGGGGTGCAGAAGTGGCAGTGGGGAGGAGAGTTGGCTGGGCCTGGAAGCAGAGGCTGGGGCAGAAGCGGGTGGGAGAGGTAACCGCGGCCCCAAAGAGTGCACAGATGCTCTGTGCGGGGTCGGCTAGTATATCCATAACACAAAACTAAATCCCTTAAAATTGATCCATGAGATCTCATAGAAATGTCCATTATGTAACTGGTTAAGAAAGTTAAGTCCAGAAATGTCTCCACTGATTCATTTCTGAAGTGTCATGCTGTTAACTTGTGTGAGAAAAATGGATGAATACGACCATACAATTGCTAGTGCAATACTCAACTGAAAAGCAGAATATCGAATTTATCTTGTGCTTAACTCCTATGAAGGAGGAAAAGTGAAAAAAATCTTGGAGTACTTGCCACTGAAGAAGACTGCACAAAGGTTAAAACATGTTTGGCAAGAGGCACAAGATAAATTTGATATTCTACCTTTCAATTGAGTACTGCACTGGCAAACGTATGGTGATACTCATCCATTTTTTTCCCACAAGTTAGCAGCATGACACTTCAGAAATGAATCAGTGGAGACATTCTTGGACTTAACTTTCTTAACTAGTTACATAGTGGACATTTCTATTAGATCTCATTTATCAATTTTAATAGACTTAGTTTTCTCGTATATTGATTTGGAGGAACCATATTGATTTGATTTGGAGTTAGGATACTTTTATATTGTATGACATGTAGTTTTACTAAATTGAACATTAGTATTATATTATTGGATTATTTTTTGTATTGTAGCTAATTGTTGTTTAATCTAAATAGATTGTTTGTGCTTTTGCTGGTTGACACGGTGTACTTGGAATTTCAGAAAGCTTTTGACAAAGTTTATCACCAAAGACCCTTGAGTAAACTTAGCAGTTATGGAATCAGAGGACAGGATTTATGGATTGGTAACTGGGTGTTGCTAAGAGTCGACACCGACTTGATGGCACTTAATCAATCAATCAATCAAACTGGTTAAAGAACAGAAAGCAGAGAGTAGGAATAAATTGACAGTTTTCATAGTGGAGGAAAGTGGGGTTCCCCAAGGTAGTGTATAGTGGCTGGTGCTTTTGAACTTGTTCATAGTCATGAGTAAACTGCAAGGTGGCCAAGTTTTCAGATGACACCAAGCTGAAAGGTGAACACCAAACCAGATTGCAAAGAGTTCCAGAAGGATCTCTCCAAACTGGATGAATAGACAACTATTAAAAGTGTGAGTAAAAGTAAAGTGATGCACATTGGGGCAAACATCCAACTTTTCATATACACTGATGAAGTTTTGAACCGGCAGTGATTAGTTGGGGAAGAGATCTTTGAGTCATGATGGATAGCTCAGTTGGAAATGATGGTGTATGTGATAGCTCTGAAAAAGGCAAACTCCATGCTTGGATTAATTAGGAAAGGGATGAAAAACAAAACTGCCATTATTAGAATGTCCTTATACAAGGGCTGCAGCATAGTCTGTGTGAGGAAAGGCTACAGAGTTTAGGGCTTTTTAGTTTTGAAAAAAGGCAGCTAAGTGCAGATGGGGGAGGACATGAGCCATGTAAAACCTTGCATGATGTGGAGAGAGTAGCTAGAGAGTTTTTCTTCTTCTCTCTCAACATTAGAACAATGGTCACTCAACACAACTGATTGGCAAGAAATTTAGAATGGACAAAGGAAGCACTTCCCTGCTACAAGATGTATTGGTGGCCTCTAGCTTAAGGTAAAGTGTGCCGTCAAGTCGACTTCGACTCCTGGTGCCCACAGAGCCCTGTGGTGTTCTTTGGTAGAATACAGGAGGGATTTACCATTGCCTCCTCCCGACAGTATGAGATGATGCCTTTCAGCATCTTCCTATATCGCTCCTGCCCGATATAGCCTGATAAAGTAGCAGCGGGGATTCGAACCGGCAACCTTCTGCTTGTTAGTCAAGCATTTCCCTGCTGAACCACTTAAGGTGGCTGGCCACTAGCTTATGTGACTTATAGACAAATTTGTGGAGGACAGGTCTGTCAATGGCTGCTAGACTTGATTGACTAGACTTGATTGACTATATGCTACATCCAGAGAGAGCCAGTATGCTTCTGAAAATCTGTTGCAAGGGAGCAATAGCAGGAGTAGGGGTGTATCTTTATCCTGCTTGGGTTTCCCAGAGGCATCTGACTGGCCACTGAGATAAACAGGGTGCTGGACTAGATAGGTCTTGGTTTGATTTGGCAGGGCACTTATGTACAGTCCCCAGGATTCTTTTAAGGGTATCCATTAAACTGGTATAAAACTGGTATAAGTTGTAGTGTAGATAAGCCGTGTGTGTATGTGTGTGCAGGGGCGTAGCTATAAGCTATAATTGCGTGAAAGGGTTCAAAGAACACGGGCCCCCAGCCCCTGAGGGCCCTCCAGTTCCATCCCTCTCTATTTTCTTCATTATCTCCCTCACTCTGGGGGGCCGCCAGAGAGAGGGATGAACATGGGCCCCTTCTTCCCTAGCTACGCCCCTGTGCGTGTGTAGAAATGGTGTAGCATAACAACTACAGGTGTGAGCTGGCATGTCCTCTGTTTGCATCTCACTTCAGCCATGAATTTAACAGAGGACTTTAAGCTAGTTCCTATTCTCTCAGCTTTGCTGCCACCGCCCCCACCCCGCAATATGTGACCTGCCTTCTAGAGATTGTTGTAATAATGAATGAGCTAATATGGGATGAGTCACACAATTGGGCTGGGAGGGCAAGGGGGGGAAGGCTGCACTTCACCTACCTTGCCCACCACCAGATGACCGAACTTTCCTCCTTCAGCGCCTCCCGTGTGCCCACACGGATATCCCTGCTCCATGCAGCTTCATGAAGCACAGAGCAGGGCAGAGGGATCTGGGGCTGGAACCTTTTGTTCTGACCTCCAGGCATCCCTCAATGCATGCAGCCCGAGGAATCCCATGATACCTGTAGCCGGGGTAAAGGTGCAAGAACACTCTTAACCTTGGCTAAAAACCAGGTTTGTTAAGGGGGTTCGGCGGGTGGGGAATGGAGGGATCCAGAAGGATCCCACCGCTTCTTATGACCAGCTTAACCCTGCTTGAGGCAGCCCAGGCAGGGTTAGGCTGGTCGTGAGAACTGCCTCTATATGTGCTCTGCATATTTGAATTGTGCTATATGAGTGCTTGGTGTTAACAGCATTCTTTTTGTTTCATGGTTTTTCCCCCTTTGGGGGATGAGAAGCTAAATTTTGCAAGTGTTTAGGTGCTTCAGATTTAGCTAGTGCAGCAGTTATTAACTGGCTTGGCCACCTAGGTTTTTGTGTAATTATTACTTTTTTGTTGTTGTTAAGGTCAGGGGAGACTTTTCATCATAAAATTCATGAAAATAATATTCATCATAATATTGCCTAAAGTGTCTTAGTGTTGTAATAATTTACATGAGAGGGATGTTCTTGATTTATATCACTGAATGTGGTTTCTTGCTTTTCCTCCCACTTGTATTATGTTAACATTGCAAACCTGATCTGTGCAGAGTTTGTCAGTAAATTGCCACTTTGGATCACTGATTAGACAACTGCTAGATTAGGACTTTCGAGATGATGGAGAGAATCTCTCTGCTCAACCCAAATTATCTGGGTGGCCTTAAGTAAGCCACTCTTACTTCTGTTCAATTCTCCATCAAATCAGAATAATGATTACATACCTCCCAAATTATGGCGGGGCTTACTAAGATAATGGTCATAAAACACTTTACGTGTAAATTCATTATCTCGGCATATGATCTCTGTTTAGGCCTGGCTCGCTCCCTCACTGAGGGGGATGAGTAATGTATCATGATAGTGTGTGAATTGTCCCTTTTGCTAAGTAGGGTTCACCTTGGTTTACATTTGGATGTGGGTACATGTGAGTGCTGTCTGTTGTGAGATATTTCCATTAGGAAATGCAGCTGTAGTTCAGTGATAGGACATCTGCTTTGCATGTAGAAGGTCCTAGATTCAATCCCTGGCATGTCAAGGTAGGGCTGGAAAGACTCCTGCTTGAAACCTTGGAGAGTTGCTGCCAGTCAGTGTAGACCAGGCCTGCTCAAAGCCTGCTCAAACACCCCCAGCTGTTTTTGGACAACAGCTTCCATAATCCCCAGCCACTTTGGCCAATAGTCAGGGATTATGGGAGTTGTAAGCCAACATCTGCAGGAGGGCTGAAGTTGAGTAGCCCTGGTGTAGACAATACTGAGCTAGATGGACCAATGGTATGATTCAGTATAAGGCAGCTTCCTATGTTCCTATCAAGTTTATTAAGGTACTTTTGCAAAAATTAGGAAGCTGGAATTTGGTCTTGGTCTTATGTGGCCTACATTAATTTCGATCTGTAAAGGAGATCCCACATCCCACTGTGTTTTACATATATTTTTATGTGATATGTGCCTTGACAGCTGAAATCCTGGCTATGTTGGTGTGATTGTTTCCAT
The DNA here is from genome assembly GCF_027244095.1 of Hemicordylus capensis. Taxonomy (NCBI): domain Eukaryota; kingdom Metazoa; phylum Chordata; class Lepidosauria; order Squamata; family Cordylidae; genus Hemicordylus; species Hemicordylus capensis. The sequence continues at coordinate 209,232,759 of NC_069659.1, forward strand.
GTTTAAGGATTACCATGCTCTCAATCAAAAATCTGAAAACTGATGGTTTATCTCTCTCTCTTCCCCCCCCCACCCCCCATTGTTAGGAAAGACCTTGTGTGTTGTGGATGAAGGCATTGCTCTTGGCTCCCTTTCTCCTTGTCTCCCTGTAAAAGAGCTCCTGTAAACTAATTGATGGTGGCCTCTTCAGAGATTTGAAAGGTAATTATGTCTCTTTTTAAGCTTCCTCGTGGGACGTGGGGAAAATGGGTGAGGTTTGGATGAATTTCTTTTTGTTCTTAAGCTCCCATTGATTGATTGTTTGCCTTCCCTTAAGAGTATCAAGTCTCTCCCCCGTCTCCCCTCTGCCACACCCAATGCATTGAGGAAGTTCTGTAGTGTGTGTGTGCATGTGTGCGCGCTGACCTATTACATAATCAGCATTCCTTTTGAAAGCAAGTGCAGATAATAATGATGGGAGATCACATAACTATGGCTAAGAAAGAGCGAGTGGACCATAGGATAGTGCAGTCTCTAGCAAAAAAAATTGCCTTGCTTGCCTTAATTAACATTAGTACAGATGTAAGGTTAACCATGGCCAACAGTTGTTTATGCTAGATAGGTTCCCTGTTGAGCATAGTTTGCAAATCAGCTTCAAATCCCAGTTAAGATTAAGTCTTGGTTAGCATTAACCATAATTTAATAGCAATACTTATGCAAATTGTATGGTCAGCAGGGAAAACATGCTGCAAGGAAAAGCTCAGTGGAGGGAGCATACAATCCCATGGTCTGATTCCAGCTTCTTAACCATGGCTAACTATATGTCCATCATTACATCTTCAATGGCCCTGCAAGTCTGGAGGAAAATATTTGCTTCAGGATCCTCCAAGGGGAAAAATAGTACCTTTTGTATGTTTGTGATAGGGAAAACAAGTTCCTCTATCTTCAAAGGTCAGCAGGTCAAACTTTAGGATATGACTGGTCTTATAATGATGAGGAAGTGTTGGAAAGTACACTGGTTTCATTGTTAGCTAGCATGGATTTTGCTCAGTCTTAAAATTAACCTGCTCATTTGAGGAGAGTAGACATTGCCCCAGACAAGCACCTGAGCAGGAACCTATGTCTGCTGGATGCATTTTTTGCTGCCTGTCTCGGACCTAAATGGTTTTGACTTGCTAGTCAATCTTTCCTTTTTTTTGCCTTAGTTGCAGATCTTTCTTTGCTTTAGTTGTTTTTGGGGGAAACTCAAAAAGGGTTTCTTGACTTGAGGAGGCTCCTAGTTTATGAACTTATCAGTTACCCATACTAATGAGACTTTTCAAGGCTTAATTTACATATTATCTAAGTACCGCATGTCTGAGCATTTAAGACATGTGATACTAAATCCATACTTTACTTTGCAGCATTCATGTCAAAACTATATTGTAGCTTCTTTGAAGGAACATTGTTAATGGCTGTTTATGGCACCATTTTCAGTGTGGTTCTTCCTATATTACAACCTTGTTCATATGGCTTGACATACCCATTTAAAGTATGTGAATGATTGGAGGCTTGGATGTGAGGATGACTTTTACACGGATGACAGTAATATGAATCATCAACATTTGATATTTTTATTTCAGATTTAGGCAAGGTTTGAATACCTGTTATTATTTAGTTAGTTATTTAGTTATCTGATTTTTATACCGCCCTTCCAAAATGGCTCAGGGTGGTTATACAGAAAATAGGTGATGAGTTCATTTTGTCTAGTAAGAGGTGGGCATTATAAACTTGTTTTGGGTACCCTGATCCCACAGATGTATTAAACACTTAAAGAGTCAGTGTATCTACAGATTCATCCCGTTTAAGGCAAGTGGAGTTGGTCAAGCCTACTAATGTTGTTTGCCAGCATACAATCACATCTATAACACGGAGAGATAATCCTCCCTGTACGAAAGCTGCCCCTTTGCCAGTTGGGTAGAGCTTTGCTTACAGACTCATAAGTTGGAGAGATCGGAACACTGGTGGGGTCTTCTTAGCTGTAACTCTGAGGCTCTGGAATGAGTTCCCAGAGGAGGTACCTCCTTGCCAGTGTTCAGAAAATGTTGTATGGCACTGCTCTTCAGACAAGCTGTTGGAATTTGAAACTTAAAGTTTGGTTTGGATTTTCTGTAATTTGTGTGTTAGCTGTGCCCAACTATTGGTTTTTATCATTACTTTTTTGCATTGTATGATTTTAAGCGACATCAGATAGCGGGAAAGACAGGATAGGCATATTTTTAAAAGATAAATAAAATGGACCAATCAGTAATTAACACTATATAATCAGATGTTTAGGATTGTTATGACAGTGTTGGAGCCGACCCTGTGGCTAAATTGCCTTCAGGGTAGTGCTTGAATACTGTGTTTACCTGAATCCAAAACTAGGGTCCCCCCCCCCCAAATTTTTCCACAGTGAGTCCATGTCTTGAAATCTGATCTCTTGGGTCAATATCAAACCCTCCCTATTGTGCCCCAGACATGATAGATCATAATCTTATCTGTGCCTTGTAAATAGCCACCCAGTTGATCACTAGGGTAAGGAAGAACCACTACCACATGAGCAAACATATGAAAAGTGGCTCTTTCTCCCATGCACTACTGCTAGGCCATAAATTACTAATGCAGGTATGCATGGAAAGTGAGCTAATTTTAAAGAAGTTGTGCACTTAATTTTTAAGGCTGACCCACCTGTTCTCCTTGCCTGTCCTTTCTCACATTGCATCTGTCATGCCCATCACCCTTTGCAATCTGACAGCTGCAAACCTATTTCTGTCTTCAAGTGCAGGATATTTCCAGTTTTCCATTTTGTACTCAGGATGCGTAAGTTGTGTCTGATTATCTTTGGCAGGTATTTTTTTGAGAGGGATTTTGTCAAGGGAACCAGATGGGAGGCCTAAGGGGAGCCACCTGAATCTGGGCACTCAGTTTTCCATCAGAGACCTTCTTACGCCCATGATCTTTGGTAAGCATTAGGAAGCATTCAATTCCTGTTATATTTCTTGTCAGCAAGGTTAGAGAAAAAGAGCAGCACTTCTCAGAATAAGGGATGCCATTGGTATGTCTGTATGATGATATCACACACGCCCACACACCCTTCAGAGTAAGAAATAGAATAAATAGTAACACCTCAACTTGCTTTGTCAAGCTGCTGGTTAAGCACAGAGAAGCTCTTGTCTCCTTCCCAGCTCATGGTGCATGGAGTGGGGAGAGATAAGAAAAAGCCTTTCTGATTGGTTATTTCTGTTTTGCATGAGATTTGTAGACCAACAGATCTCATGGGCTAGCTGTTCTTTGGGAGACTGGCCTTTTGGTGCAAAGTTAAGAGAAACAGTTGGAAACGGGCAGATTAATTGGAGGTTTCTTGCGGAGTCAACTGGATTTCCCTGAAGTTCTTGCCATGTAATTATCTGTTTGTTGCTTTGTCTCTCACCTTGTTATGCAGGCATGTGTGCCAAATGCACAGGATCCTAATCTCTCTGCAGATGAGAGGATGCCCCACCTTTTCTCACCCTCTTAAAAATAGCGTGTCACGCAACAGCTCCCCAGGATCTTGCTTTAAAATAGGAGTTTCTTTCTGCTTCAGTTGGTCCAAATACCAAGACTCCTAGCAGCTGAAAGTGTGGGTGTGTAGAGTGCTAATCTGAAGGAGCAACCTTGCAAGCCCCTAAATTCATCCAGACAGGTGTCTTGTTTGAGCTCTGTCTAGAATAGATAACCAGATGAAGCCTTGTTCAGCCATGAGAGAAAACAGGACACTGTATTCACATATAGCATCCCCGGGAGCATATTCTGAAGCCAGGCCAGAGTGCTCAGAGGCTTTGCCACCCAGGTGTCCACGGTTACAGCATTTGTCTGCAGAGACAAATGATTTGTGATCAGAATGCCAGCCAGACACCATAAATTGGGGGCGAGATGGAGCAAGTCAGGGTGGGGCTTCAGAATATGTTTGTGGGGATGCTGTATGAGAGTATAGTCCTCACCACTTATAACCCTGAATGTAGCTTGTATTTGCAAGTCTGGGCCAAGCTGTGTAGCTGGGAGTCCTTGCAAAAACCTAGAATCACCACTGGAGTTAACTTCTAATTCTTGAATCCTTTCAAGCTTCAGGCTGATGCAAAATCACACAGGCAAGATGCTACTTTTGTTTGAGGTTCAGGAGCCTGTTTTGCTGGTACTTCCAACAGTATTCTCTCTCTCTCACCTGCTACTTGACAATGCCTACATACTCTCAACATTGCTTTTAATAGGCACTCAACCAGCCAAGTTCACTGTTGTGATGTTTACGTACTTAGATGACTCCCTAGAAAGATATGCAGAAATAGATTTGTTTGTAAATAAACAAATGCAGAACTGGAAAATGCAGAGTGTTGAAGATATCTGTTGTTCGGGGGGTGGGGAGAAGTGGTGAGGAGAAAATTGTCTTGGTCAAGCCCCTGCAGTTTATAGTAAGTACCTTGGAGGGAGGAAGCAATTATGGCTGAAGATAGGGGCACAAGTTTAAAAATCTCTTCCTGTACTGTTCAGACAGGCTGCAGGAGTGAGGAAAGTAACAAGGACTCCTTGGACCCCTCAAACTTTCCAGAAACCTTGATCCTGCTGTGCTCTTCAGGCACTACTGGACTCAGGGCCTAGGCTGGTGCCAATCGCAAATCTGTACACTTCATTATATATTGTAAGGGAGGGCAGCTCCTTCCCCTCTCCTGCATAAGCTCCAAACAGCACTACAAGGCTCCTCTTGCAGGCTGGCTGGAGCCCTGAACAGGAATGTTCCGATTAGGGGCTGGGGCTACACTGCCCCATTTTGTTGAGGGTCCCCATTTGGTGTTTATAGATAGACCATTGCTCAGTGCTCAGCATTCTTAATCCGGGGAGGATATCTCCCTGAATACAGAGTTTGTGTCTGGACTGGCAGTGGCTTTCCTAGCATTTCATTCAGGGATCATTCTGGGGTCTAAACTGGAAATGCCAGGGATTATCAGGGACCTTCTGCATGCAAAGCATGTGTTCATCCATTGAGCTACAGACCTATCTTTCATTATCATTAGGGGACAATCTAGCTGGTTTGCATGTGAGTATGTATGTACACACACACACATATCCAATGGGTGGGATGAGTGCGGAGGGTTTTAGAAAATATTTCCTCACAAATTTCTATAGTCTCATTTCATAAGTATTTTGCTTAGAAAAATTAATTTACTGTGTGTGTGATAAAGGGGCATGCGCGCACATGTACACATATGCAGGAAAGTAATTAATTTTTCTTAACTTTCCTTTCTATCTCAGCAGTCTCCAAAAGGAAAAGTGATACTGCTTCTTGCTAACATATGTGTTAAGCAGTGTCTGTAATAACTTTTCTTTTGTGTGGTAAGCCTGCTTTTGTGTTTCTTCCTTCCTACATAAAACAAGTACAGTGCTTTGGAGACTTCAAGAAGCATTTCAGCAGGATAGTTACTTCATGTTTCGATTTGGGTGGTGGTGGTGGTTGTTATTATTTGAGATAAATTTGGAGTTGGCATTTTTAATGTGAAGCACAAACTGTTTCTAAAGACACTGCAAACATATACAGCTGCCTGGTTGGAAGAGTAGAGAATTGAGGTTTGGAGGGTCACATTAAGTATGGAAACCAAGCATTTTCATAGCATTTGCATGGTGATTCTCTAGGAAGTAAAACTTGTAGACATGTGCTTAATTCAGAATTTGTGTCTGACAGAAATTCTGTCATCATTGTCCAGTGTTCTCTCTAATTTTTTTCATCTGTGTGAGGAGTGAATTTTGTTCTGGGTGGCAGTATCAAGGCACTGTGTGCACATGCATTCAGAGTGGGGCCTTTCTGATTCAACCTGAGCGGGATCTAAAATTAACTGAGCGGACATCAAAAAACTTGTGAGTGCGCACGCCTTAGAGGGAATACTGTCATCGTCCTAAGATTAGCTTTCTTCATATGGAAAGCTCTAAGCATCCTTGGCAAATCTTTGGAAGCTCTCCATTTGTTTAAAATGTACTCAATCTTCCTTTGCTGGATTCCTTTAAAATACACTGCCTCCCTAAGAGATTTCACTAGTTGTCTCAAAGCTTGTTTTTGCTTCCTTGGCAATTCCTCACAAGTGCTGCTTTCAGGGCTGCTCTAAGGGTCATTGAAATGATGTTTGCAACTTGCTTCGAATAACTGTAATGCACCGTAAATGTTATTAATGGATCAGAAATGTATATTCAAAAGGCCACATGCAGCTGTGGCACTGTTCCCTGCAGCTTCTGCCCAGCATCAGCATGCACATAGCCAATGCCATGCAGAGGCTGCAGGGAACAGCACCACAGCCATGTGTGGCCTTTTGGAGAGCAGCTGCTGCCTCCGCAAAAGCAGCGGACTAGCAGGTAAGAATCTACTTACCTGCTTTTTAAGGGAACCGCTCCCTGCCCCACTGAACCGGTTCGAACACCAGCACCTCCCAGAGGAGGTGCCAAACTGGCTCATGCACATCTCTATCAAAATGTCTCTTGACAGTACTGGAAAGCAAACAAAGAAACAAACATATGCACACATGCGCACGCACACACACACCTCTGCATTTTATTTTATTTTTTGAAGAAAGCATTAAAACAGCTCCTGACACCCATTCCATTTTGTACAGTTGCACTACTTTGGACAATGCCTCTTTCGAATCCATGACTAGGGAGAAGCAGACTTAAACAGATGAAATAGATGACCTCTTTTTCCTTTGCCTGCTTTCAAAATGTATCCTTAATTATCACCCAGAGAAGGCTTAGTTGATTCTCTTTCTTGCCAGTACAGGGTAAATATCCTGTTCTGATGGAACCTGTGGTGTGAAAAACATCACTCCATCTGTCAGGTCTGCATATCTGCTGGGGAAGTTCATATACTTAACCTGCCTGCTTAGAAGAACAAAGGGGAGCGATCAGAGGGACAGAATAATAAGTCCGTCTGTCCCCTTTCCCCAATTTTGTTTCTTATATTTCTATACTGCCAATAATCTCTAGGTATTTTGCAAAGATCAGCTTGCGAAGCAACAAATCCTGGAGTACTGGAAGGGGGAATGGGAGAAATAATTTCTTAATTCTACCACTGATGAATTGTGCCATTTTGCTAAGAGACACAGACAGTATAAAACCTGGAGACTACATCAGCGCTTTGGTCTCCTCACCATTTTCTTGTCCATAGCCCCAGACGTTTCTGTGAGCAGAAGGCACACAACAAGCTGTAGCTGTAGCTCTCGCCATGCCCTTCCTTTAAATGAACTGTGAAGTCCTCATTTGTATTCCAGGGGTTATAGCAGCTTTCTTGTTTAATAGTGTGACAGTAAAAGTAGGTGAAACGGTTGCTCTGGCCAACAGCTTGAGGAACTTCCAAAACTAGTAGGGGAAGTTTTTTGGTTGGTTTTTGCTTACATCCCACTTACCCCTTCAGGAAGCTCAGAACAGTTTTCATGGGACTCGCAGCAGTCTTCCATCTATTCAATGGTAAAGCCTATGCCTGCTGAACTTCAACCATGGGTTCATGCAGGCTATTCCCTGGGATGTTATTTTTGCCTCTCTTTGCTTGAGGTATGAACATGTCTAAGGCTAGCACTGGTTAAAAAGTGTATCCTTGCAGAAGGCACCTGGGGTGGTGGGGTGGAATGCTTAATTTTTTTCCAAGTACTGCCTGCTCATTCCTGTCCTGTCCTGTCCTTTAGCTCTGTTGCAGGCCTCTCTAAAAATAAATAAATAAATAAATTCTGAGCAGTATCTAGATTAGTGGTGTTGTAGACTGAATGTTGGGCTTGGATGTGGAGAATCCCAGGTCCAAATACCTCCTCAGTTATGAAGCTAATTGGAATGGCTTAGGCCGATCTTACATCATAGGGTTGTGTTGAGGATGGTCGATCTTACATCATAGGGTTGTGTTGAGGATAAAATCGGGTAATAGCTAATATAGGTTATTGGTTACAAATCGGGAAGTCCCTAGTTCAGCTCTTCTCTCTGTGCTGAACTCAGTCAGTGGTCTTAAGGAAATCACACTCTCTGTACTATGGGGATAATTAAACTTGTCTACTTTACAGGGTTGCTGTACAGATTACAAGATGATGCTTCTGAGGTGCTTTGGACACTCTAAAGTGATGCTAAGTATTTATATATGAGATACAAATGTGATGGCTTGAGATACTTTTTCTAGCATCATATAATTGCCAGTGCAGAGCTAATGCGGGCCTCCTCTTAAATGCAATTGAAATATTGGGAACCATCTACAGGAGCGCATACTCCCTTCCCTCTCAAAATCAAATTCTGTTCTCCTAACTTAACCAGAGGCAAATAATTAATCAGCACTTACATTAACTAGTGTTAAGCCTAATCAGATTTCCCATGTAACCAGAATTTAAAGCCATAGTTTAATGTTGGGTTAAAATCCTGGGTAAAGTGGGAAACCTGAATTATAACAACATTGACTAACATTGAATGGTTAAGGAGGAACCAGCATTACATCTCCAGTGGCCCTAAAAACTTATAATTAACTGCATGGGAGATGCTGACCTAAGTCATAACCATCAGAAGAGTATAAGGATGCACCTGGCTGGAAGACTCCCACAATGCCAATAAATCTTTTAGTATGTAATTAGAAGATTAGGAGGGGGGCGGGAAGAATATCTGAGACATGGGATTTCTTCTACCTCATTGTATACAAAATACTTGGCCCCTGTAGACAACAATGTGTATGAAATTGCAGGCTGTGCATTACCATGGAATCTTAGCGTTCATGCATGAGCATTAACGTTCATGTGCATTAAAGACAAGTCGCACCTTTAGATTATACCTAGAATGGGGTGCTGAAACCTAAGAAACAGAAACTCATGCTAACCACATTTTTAAAAGTCCCCCAAATCTCCATAATGAGGGACAAGTTACCAGAGACAGGCACAGGTTATTTAAAGCACATCTTGTCATATGGACCAGCATATACTTTTTGACTATGCCAGAGTGTGGTGTGTTAGCCCTGTGAACTCCTTTGCTGCTAGGTGCATATAGAGCCTGGCCATCTGTTGTTGCATGGCAAGTACACTTCATCCCCAAGGCCACTGTCTGGAGAATTAGATTGGCCACAAAAATATCCTGTAAGTTCCTGGACAGCAACTAGTTTTTTTCTAAGTCTACTTTGGGGGGATGGAGAAGAAACATCCCTCCCAATGTTTCTCAAAGTAGACTGTCAGCTAGTCCTATTCTGAAAGCTACTTTCCCCAAAAACCTCTTTTTGCATCTGGACTGGCAAGTGGAGAGAGATCTGCTGACCCTCAGGGGACCAGATTTGACCTTTGGGCATCCAGTTGTGGATTCCTGATGTGAACAAAATAGGACCTATTAGTGGGTATACAATTGACCTTGTATTTATATTCAGCACATATAATCTGACCCACAGTGAGAAGTCTTTCTTTCCAAAACAATATGGCTGTTTCTTGCTGCTGCTGCTTTGAATAAAAATAAATCTCGCCCCTTAGAGTTTACACATGCAAATAATTTACCTCTAAGTTTGGTGGATCCCTCCCCCCACCCACCTCCCCCACATTGTGCTTGTGATCTGTATTAAAATTCACTGATGGTACAGACTCTTGACAAGCAGAGGGCTTGTACATTTTTAGGTCAGCTGTGGATTATGGCATCTTTTCCCCTCATCACACTAATAGCATTTGCATGCCATTGTAGCTTGCTTTGGGGGGAAAATGTGTCTCTGATGGGGGTGGGTGGGAAAAGCTTGAAAGCCACATTGGTGAAATATAAAATGACTAGTAATAAAAGGGATGGTTAGAAGCCTGTGATCCATGGCTCACCAGCGTAGCATTAGTAGCATCCTGAAATCAAGAGCTTATTCATTTTAACCAGAGGTTAATTAATCAAACAAGAGCACATAAAATTATAAGCAGCTTTTAATGAAGTGAAGCGGCATTATTAATAGTAAGCAAAATACAGACTACTTTTGTCTCCTGCACTTGCAGCTTGGATTGGGCCTTACTGTTTGCCCTCTGCATTGCAAGTGTTGGAAGTAATTTGCTTTTTGCTCACAGACATGCCATTTGTGTGGACAGAAGGGTTGCCAGCTTTTGTGTTTGAAAGGCAAGGCACTTCTGACAGCTCTGAGTGTATGCAGAGATCCTTCTCTTGTGCACAGCAATCCACCTAAAGGGAAAAGGATCCCTGACCTATGTGCAGAATACCTGTTTGTGTAGGGTAAAAAAACGGAATACCTGTTTGAGTAGGTATACTCTCTATTCTGAACAAAGATTGGGTGTGGGTCTTTGAGGAGTTTTTAGTTACTGTTCTGTAAACAGTTTGAAAACAGTGGGAGCCAAACTGAGAGGTGATATACTGATTGTGCTTTGGCTATTGTATGCCATGTAGAGGACTAAGTCCAATGTGCATAACAGGCCCACACTGTGCACCTGTTAACAGCAGGCAACTGTGTAAATTAACATAGTTCAGCACCCCCAACAAATTCTTCAAGGGCTACTTCTCAGGTTATTTATCATTTGAATGGGTACATATTACAGAGCTAGTTTGTAAATATGCAAAAAAAGCAACATTTGAAATACAGACACTTAAATTAAGAAGTAATTTTTTAAAAGCACCACCCTCTGAGGCACTATGGAGAAATGTGCCAGGAAAGTGGGGCCAGTCATGGCTCACTGCAGCTTGTTTCCACAGTCTGCACAAGGTTTAAAAATCTGTATCCTTCATACTGTCTTTACTGGAATTTGACTGGGCACTGCCATGTAGGTCTTTAGAGCATACTTGTTACAAAAGTGCCATTCACAAATTCGCTTTAGCTAATCACATTGGCAAACATCTAGACTGTCCCTTTGGGCTTTCCATTGCATGGGGGATGGTCAGCCAATTCCCCTTCCCTCTGCAGCTGTGTGTGTCTCCTAGATCTGTGCCCTGAGGGTTGGAGCCCTCAAGAAGGTAGATAGGAAGGGGAGATCACCAAAAACACCTCTCCCCTTGTGCAGCTGAAAACCCTGGTGTGTTGGCGAAGGATTGTTTGGATGTCAGCTGCTATTTCTAACTGAACATATGTTGGTCCAGGGAGAAGGACCAGCCCTCTTATAAAAAGCTTCACATATTAATTAATGCATGCCTGCATAATTTGTGATCCACCAAGCCACATGTGACTCCCTAGCCATGCATTATAGCCTACCAGGTGCTTGACAATGCCCAAAATTGAGGTGAGGGCCTGGAAGTGTATGATCAACTATTGGCTTAAAGTGCAGTTCTTCCCAATTGGATTAACTCCCTTGGTCCTTTCGGATGACCATCTGTCCAAGTAGAAATTGGGAATTACAAAGAATTTACTGTCACTGGGTCTTTCAATAGAACTCCTTATTTCCTTAGGCTATGAGCAAGCCAAACAGATATTTTCTCAACAGGTAGATGAATATAGAATATGAAATTATGGAAACGGATTATCCTAGTACATGAGGGACTGGCCAGTAAATTTTTTATGGGAACCTGCAAGTTATTTAACAACGCTTTCCTTCCCCATGCTGCAAAAGGGATAATGTTCACCCCTCCACACTCCTGCAGGGTAGATACTCAAAAGTGCCACTGGCTGATAGAATCTGCCCATGTGGGGCAGAGGAGATAGAAATTATTCAATATGTCCTGCAATACTGCCCCTTTTACAAGGACTCCCCCGTAAGATAAATTTCCCCTCTATTGCAGAGGTACTCAGACAGATTCTGTACCAAGCTTTTGGTCTCTGATAGAAATCAATCCATAACCTGCATGGTAGCTAAATTTTGTGTAGCAGCAGTGAAAATGCTACAACAATTGGTACAGTTACGATCCAGTTGGTTGTAATATTTTTATGTATTTGTTGTTTGTTTTAAACTCTGTATTTGATCTTTGATCAAAATAAAAATTGATTTATTGATTGAGGTGCTTGACAATCTTCCTCTTTTTGCAGTCCCAGGCAGGCAGCAAGAACAGGAGGCTTAGTAAGCTCCTGATTGGCCCTTATAGTTGGTTGGTGGACTGTGTTTGGTTTGGTGGGGCACAAGTTGTGGAGGCCTGAATTAATGAATGTAACTGTCATGTGAATGCAGTAATGTTTGAATTTGCCCTTTGTTACTCCTTGAACTTTACACAAAGATTGCATTGCAGACTCAAACAGCATCAGATAACGTAGTCATCCATTGTGTTTCAGTTAGAAAGCTTCTAATCCAGAGGACTGCAGTGTCTCAAGTCTTTAAACTGAAGCA